>NC_081316.1:36182731-37432731 GCF_026419965.1 Kogia breviceps | reverse complement strand
CAACGACAGCAACAACGTTGGAATATGTCAAGAACCTTTATATCTATTATCTCACAACCACCTGTGGTATTGATACGTTCCTTCCTTCAGTCAACAAACACTTCATTGATCCCTTACCAAGAACCAGGCACCGTGGTCGGCGCCTTAGTCACACGCAGCAAACCTCCACGTTTATAGGGCTAACACTCCCTCAGCGAAATTGATTAGTTATTTGTTAAAGCACACCTCAACTTGATCATCAGTGCTAAGAATAGCACAGAGTAGTGCTTAAGTGATATTTTTGAATTGCTGGATTAATACCTAGGTTAATCAGTTTCACCACTTAATAAACAAGGAAATAGCCCAGAAAAATCAGATTTGGAAGTTTTGAGGCTGAAAGGCTCTGGTCTAAAAGCAGAGGTTCTAGGACCTCGGTGTTTCACAGACTGGTCAATTTCTAAATGAAAAGTGCCAAAAAAAAAAAAAAAAAATAGTTAGAGTTGGCCAGTTTTTTGTTTTCTAAGTAAGGAAAGGGGGAACAGTATGACCAACACTCATGATGTCACAAAAGGATGTTTTTAACACTCCAGTTATGTGAAGGATGATCCCAGAATTTTTTAAAATTGTGGTGCATTTTGGCTTGGTGGGAAAGCTACTACATTGTTTTTATAGTTCTCATTTCACTGAGGACTAGTGAAAACTTCACTGGTCAACATGGAAGAGATAGGTTGGGATTCAGATGGGCATTTGGGAGCCTCTGGCCTGGAAGAACCCTCAAATTCTTGCTTCTGTCTTTATGTGTCTCTCCAGCTCCTCTCTCGACTTCTCCCTTGCTCTCCTCTTACCTACAGACACACAAAGGCACATTTCATAGCTCCAAAGAGAAGCATGCTGTGTATCAGAATTGGATCTTATGGGGGGAGAAGAAATGCAGTCTCTCCTATTCCAAGTCCAGAGTTCCTAACTCTGAAAGGAAGAGGAGGGAGGGTCCCCACGACCCTCTTTATTATACTCTAAGTATTCGTTTATGATTCCTATTAGTCACATGGAGTAACCCTCCCAATTATCATATGATAGAGACATGCATTCCTTCAGCCAAACAAAATAATTATTTACTAAAATGAATTAACATATAGAAAAGCCTCAGTGCTCTGGAGGCTGAAATTTAGCATAATGAGTTTATCAGGCTTAAAAGAAGCCCAGACAGGCTTCTGGGTGAAATAAATACACTAGCTACAGTGAGACTCAACCATGCTGGCATCGTGCCATTCGTTATTTCTTTAATAAACGCAGCTCGAGTTGATCATCTGTTTTCAATATAATTTATTGACGCTCTCCTTCGCAATTAACAGCTGGGGCGGGGGCGGGGAGAACATGTTCTTACCAGTCTCCTCCTCCAGGTCCCCAAAGTTGCTCACCTGGGGCGTTCTTTGTGGCTTAAGAGGCTTGCCAGTCAGCCTGGTGCACAGATCTGATCTGGGTTGACAATATACTCGTCACTGGGAAAGGCATCTCCAGGACATCAGCCCTAGCAGTGAGGGGAGCCAGCGAAGGGGAAACAATTACGCAAATTTAAACTCTCCCGAGCCCCCTCCACGGCCTTGCAAGAGAGTAAAGGTCTGCCTTCTGTCCCTTTGTCTAGGGGCAACGGGCCCTCTTGCCACGTGTCTTCCAGAGGGATTCCTCAGTTCTTGAAGCATCTCCTAAATGGCCTCATGGACACATAGTTGGGAAACAGGATTTATGAGCAATTAGGACTGAAAAAAATCTTAATTGTTTATGGTACCCACTAAGCCACTCAGTCTGTTAAATTTATTTTTAATAGTGACAGTGTCAAGTGTTCACCAAGGGACATTCAGATCATTCATTCACCCATTCATTTAACAAGCATGCATTCTACAGTGCAGTGCTGGGAACACACAGAGCTTAGAGCTTACCTCATTCATTCATTTAAAAATATATGTCGAGCATCTACTGTGTGTCAGTCCCTGGGGCGGGGAGGTGAACAAGGCAGATAAGGTACTTGCTGTCGTGGAGCTTAGCTTTGGGATGGGTGCGTGAAGGAACGTGACAGCTGTGACTCCTGGTGGTCCCAGCCCTGTGTGATTCCCAACTCTTCTTGAGTGTGGCTGGCCTAGTGACTTGCTTCTGAGAAAGAGAACAGAGCCCAGGTGGTGGGATGTCACTTCTGATTAGGTCAGAAAAGACTGTGACTTCCATCTTGCTAGCTCTCTCTGTCTCTTTCTCTGTCTCTATCTCTCTCTCCCTCTCGCTCACTCCGATGAAGCAAGCTGCCATGCCATGAGATGCTCTATGGAGAGACCTACACTGCAGGGAATAAGGGTGACCCCCATCTAGCAGCTCCTGAGAAACCGAGGCCTCAGCTCCTCGCCGTGAGGAACCGAGTCCTGCCGGCAACTACACGCTGGAGCCAGGAAGCGGACCCTCCCTGTTGAGCGTGAGGAATCTGCAGCCCCGGCCAGCACCTTGATTTTGCCACCAGTGAGACTCACAGCTGGAGGACCCCAATGCCCCTAGATTCCTGACCCACAGAAACTGAGATAGTAAATGTTGTTCTTAAGCCTCTGAGTTTGGGGACAATTTGTTATACAGTCAATGATGATAGTATGAAGAAGTTATAAACTAATAAATGAAGGAGGATAAGTATCAGCTGGTGATAAGGCAGTGCTGAGTATTAGTGAAGGGTGACATGCTGAAGGGTGGCAGGGCAGCTGGTGAGAATTGGTGTCTCAGGGAGGAATGGACCCTCAAGGTCCTTTGGTCCAGTGCCCCAGGTGAAGCTTCTGTGTGCTCTGCATGTCCCTTCCAAGAGGCATCCAGTCTTGGGTCAAGTAAGCCTCCGTGAAGGGAAATATACACCTTTCTAGTTCCTCTGTACCGTCTTTGGATGTGAAAAATATTTGCTGCTGTGCTGAAATCTGCATCCTTCTGGTTTATCTCCCTGGTCCTGGTTCTACCTTTTGAGGCCACATTCCTGCTCCTGTGTTGTGAGCCCCTCTCTCCTAGATGATCATCTAGCCCTTCCCTCATTGCCCTTTCATTCCTCGAGCTGGCTCTTACTCCTTCCCTTCCCAGGCTCCTGGCTTCATCTGTTTTGATACTGCTTTTGGCTATTATGATTTGATGGCCTCTCCAACTCCCCTTCCTCTACTCCCTGGTCTCATTTCTGTGGTCTTGGCGTCCCTGTAGCTTTAGTAGGAAATCCTGCACCCCTGGGGTGGGTTGACTGCCTTCAGATGCGTCATGCCAGAGCACACACTCACAGGGCAGGTCCTTCCTTTAGCCGAAAGTGGCTCGTGACAAGCCCAGCTTGTGGCCAGACAAGCCCAGCTCCTTGGTGCTCCACCCCCTCCCTGGTGACTTCCTCCCCCTCTCCTGCCTCCCCTAGCCTCAGTGATCACTTCTGCAGATGACTCACTGGAGGATGACTTCTGTCCAGCCAGCTACCTGCTGGACAATTTCCTGTGACCATCCTTGAAGTCTCTTGAGCATGCCTTCCCTGTCCTCCTACAGTAACTATCCTCTGATCTCTCATGCTGGGCTCTTGCCCCTTCCGGGCAGCATCCCCTCTCCTCTGCTACCTGATGGGCTAGGGCCTCCTGCACCTTCTGGTATCCCAAGCTCTGAACTCAGGACAGCCTGGCCTCTTTCTCTTTCCTCCACCTTCGATACCAAATCTGTCGTGTACTCTGCCCATTTTTCCTTCCCAGGGTCTTTTTCACCTGCCCCTTCCTTCAGCCACCCTGAGACCTAGGTCCTCACTCCTGGACTATAATAACCACTGACCTCCAAAGAATGCATTACAGGGGACAGTGCTGGGCCCTGGGAGTGCAGTGACCGGCAAAGCAGAACTGGAGTCCATCCTCATGGAACTTAGAGTCTAGTGTGTTCATCCCCTCATCCATTCAAATATTTTTTTGAACACCTACCATGTTGACTTAAAAAAAAATTATTTATTTATTTTTGGCTGCATTGGTTCTTTGTTGCTTCGCGCGGGCTTTCTCTAGTTGCGGTGAGCGGGGGCTACTCTTCGTTGCAGTGTGCGGGCTTCTCATCGCGGTGGCTTCTCTTGTTGCAGAGCATGGGCTCTAGGCACATGGGCTTCAGTAGTTGTGGTGCACATGCTCTCCAGCATGTGGGATCTTCCCGGTCCAGGGCTTGAACCCATGTCCCCTGCATTGGCAGGTGGATTCTTAACCACTGTGCCACTAGGGAAGTCCCTGCATTGGGTCTTTTTTTTTCTTTTTTTGAAAAGAAGCAGAAAAATTATCTTTATTCATACGTAACATAATTCTAAGGAATCCATAAAAAGTAACAAAGTCAGAATAAGACAGTTAAGTAAAAATTTATAAATGATTTGAACAGAAACTTCACTAAATATGACATTAATTACTTAAAAAAACATGAAAAGATGCTCAGTATTATTAGTCATCAGGAAGATGCACATAAAATCTACAATGACATACTCACTAGGCATCCATCAGAATGGTTAAAATAAGAAAGACTGACTATATCAAGTGTTGGTGAATATGTGTAGTAATTGAGAACCTTAGACATTTCTGATAGGAGTTTATGTGATACAGCCAGTTGGGGAAATATTTTTGCAATCTCTTAATCTGCATTTGGTCTTCATAGCTGCGCACAGCCTTTCTCTAGTTGCGGCGCGCAGGCTTCTCGTTGCTGTGGCTTCTCTTGTTGCGGAGCACAGGCTTTAGTTCCATGGGCTTCAGTAGTTGTGGCGCAGGGACTTAGTTGCTCCATGGCACGTGGGATCTTCCCGGACCAGGGCTTGAACCCATGTCCCCTGCATTGGCAGGCGGATTCTTAGCCACTGCGCCACCAGGGAAGTCCCTACAGTGTTGACTTTGTCAAGCTGACCCAGATTGTTGATAGCTGGAGGTAACTTCCTTTCAGCTTAGTTGTATGAGGGGGGCAGTTTCCAATAAACAGCTTGACAATTGCTTTGATAGTGGCAGCAAATGAGAAGGACTGTCTGGAGAGTCAGGCACACTGTCATTCTACACCCCAAGAAACATGCTTCTGAGAGTTTCTGGGCTGGAGTCTTACCTCTGGGTCTGCCCGACTACCAGAAGCCCCATAGTGACATCCCAGGAAAGGCCAGGGCTGGGAAAGCTGCCCTCAGGGGCTGCCTCTACATCCTGCGGATACAGTGAGTTCCTTTATCCCAGCCCATTTTCTTTCCATCACCTGTAGCTGGTCCACTTTAAGGACCTGCGTCATCCCAGGTAGCCTGGCCATTGGGGAGAGGGGTGTCCTGGCTGCTGAGTGGGGAGCAGGCAGCAGTGGAGAGATCTGTGTCCAGAAAGCTGCCTGAGGGGTCTCAGGGAAGGACTCCAGGCCAGAAGGAGGAGGGAGGCAGTGGGGAATGACCTGGTGTACCTGCAGGCTGTGGGGCAGGTGTGTGCATTCCTGAAGGCCAAGAAAGGTAACATGGTGTCAGGGTGAAGAATGTGCAGATTTTAGGGGTCCCAGAGCGATTACCACTAGCTTGTTGGTACAGTGGGCTTGTGTCCTTGAGCTAGTGACTTGATTTCTCCAAGTGGCACGTATTTCATTTTAAATGGGACCATTGGTACCAACCTTAGAGGACTGTTGGAGGTTTACATGCGATAATGTGAGGAAGTGCGTGGCACGAAAGGTCCATAAATGGTAGCTACATTTTATTAGTATGGTTGGGCTGGTGTTGAGGTGGGGGTTAAGCAGAAAGAACCAGAAAAGGGGAAGGAACCAGGGTCCTCAGAGAGTGTTTAAGGTTAAGCTGGGGAAGCCAAGATCCTTTTACAAATGCAAAGAGCAGGTACAGAATGAAAGTGGGACAAAGCTCAGGGCAGGAGCAAGTGGGAGGTCAGAGATGTGGGGAAGCCCTAGGCAGTTGCCAGGAGTTTTTCTGGATTCTCAGCAATGGACTTTATTAGCTGTTTTCTGGGGAGGGTGGACAGAGTGCGCAGAAAGTGGGGCATCTACATTGCACTTCCCCTGGCTCAGGCCAGAATTGTTTCCAGAGCAAAGGTGAAGCTCCAGATGACTGTCAAGTAGCCACTGGATCAGGAACTGCAGGGCCGTGGGGGCAGGTACTCAGGCAGGCCCATCCAGACCTGGCCCACGGAGGGGGTGCTCCAGAGAGATCACCCTCGGGGACTACCTGGAACTCTTGCACTTTCTCTCCTCCTGTCCTGACTGTTTAGGGCCATTCTCATCTCATCTCTTTCAAGGATGTTTTTCTGATCCCCCGTCCGGTCTGCTCACAGCTATTTCCCTCTGTTTCCAACGGTACCGGGCTAGTTGCTTTATATACACACTGTGGCATTTATTCCTCAAAGCATTCATGTGAGGTAGCTGTTATTCCCATTCTACAGAGAGAAAAAGTGAGGCTCAGACTGGTCAGGTAACTTTGCCAGCATCTCACAACTAGGAAATGGCAGGGTGAGGATTTAAAAACAGGTCTGCCTGGCTCTATGGGCTTCCCTGGTGGCGCAGTGGTTGAGAATCTGCCTGCTAATGCAGGGGACATGAGTTCGAGCCCTGGTCTGGGAGGATCCCACATGCCGCGGAGCAACTAGGCCTGTGAGCCACAACTACTGAGCCTGCGCGTCTGGAGCCTGTGCTTCGCAACAAGAGAGGCCACGATGGTGAGAGGCCCGCGCACCGCGATGAAGAATGGCCCCCACTTGCCACAGCTAGAGAAAGCCCTCGCACAGAAACGAAGACCCAACACAGCAAAAATAAATAAATTAATTAATAAACTCCTACCCCCAACATCTAAAAAAAAAAGGTCTGCCTGGCTCTAAAAACCCAAGCTCTGCTCAAGAGGCTGAGATATTCCAGTTACCATAACTGTGTAACAGATTTCTCTAAAATGTAGTGGCATAATACAACCATTTATTTGGCTCACGTATAAATTCAGAGAGGGCACATCAGGCATGGCTTATTTCCACTCCACAGTGTCTAGAACCTCAGCTGGAAGGCCCGAAGGCTGGGGCCGTGCTCATTGAAAGTCTTGTTCATTCCCAAGTCTGCCGACTGAGGCTGGCTTGAGGCCAGGGGCCTCAGTTCCCCTCCACATGGGCCTCTCCGTGAAGTCTCTCTGCGTGGACTAGTTTGGGCTTACTCACAGCATGGTGGCATCACCTCCCCCAACTCATGAGTGAGGGTCCAAGAGCCAGAGAGAACCACGATGAAGTCATATCCACTTTTATGGCCTACCCCCCCAGAGATGGGCATTATCAGTTCTGTGGTATCCTGCTTGTCAAGGCTGTCACAGAGGGCCATCTGGACTGTAAGGGTGGGGAAATAGACTCCACTTTTAATGGAGAACTGACAAGGTCTGGTAAGGAAATGTATGAAAATATACTTAGCCACATGAAGGAACCTGAAGGAACATATCTATGCGATGATGACCTCACCAGGGCTGACCTTGTCCCCATCTCTGTAATTCTTGTAGACCCAGCCCATGAAGACACAAAGAGCGTTTGTTGAGTTAAATGAATAAATACAGAACATCCAAGTCAAGCCGTTTTGGGGGGTTTTATTATTATTATTCTCATCTCCCATTTACTGCTTTCTCTTTTACTTCTGCAGCTGAAATGTTTAATTTCATAGTTGTTTTGCTTCAAGGTTTGTTTCTTCACTCGGAGATTCAACAGGATGCCTTTTCATTACGGGCACCTGCTCATGGCTTGTAGGGGTCTCTGGAGGAAAGCTCTTGAAAGCCCAAAAGGCAAACTTCCATCAGAACCTTCAACTTAGGACAGTATCACTCTTCTGCTTTGCCTGGCCATCCTCAAAGCTTGGGTTTTTTTCCCTTGGGCCTTCCATGGACTGTGCATGGAGGTGACAGGGGAACCTGAAACCATAGCCTTGAGGCTTGTCATGGGACTAGTTTAGGCTTGAATCATATATGGAAAGTATGGGTAAGATCTGGGTATGATCTTTGCCCATGTGTGCTTTTTGCGTGCTTGCCTGTCTTTCTTCTTTTCCGTCCTCCCTTCCTCCTTCCTTCCTATCTTTGCTACAGTGCAAGTCTGGTTTTGTTTGTAGCTCAGTACTTCCCAGATTGATCCCAAATTCTGTGAAAATTCACACTTCTGTTTTTATCTTATTGTACAGTGTGCTGCTAATGAGAGTTGCTGCAGAAGGAACTCTGGCCTGGCAGCCTAGCTCAGTGGGAAGGACCTGGCATCGAGTATCAAGAGACCTGGGTTAATAGAGACACAGATGTAGAGAACAAACTTATGGACACCAAGGCAGGGGAAAAGAGGGGTGGTGGTGGTGGTGGTGCTGGAGGGACGAATTGGGAGATTGCGATTGACATATATACACCAATATGTATAAAATAGATAAATAATAAGAACCTGCTGTATAAAAAAAAATTAATTAATTAAAAAAAAAAGAGACCTGGGTTAATATCTTCACCTCTCAGCCTCACTTCACTTTCCACATCTGTAAAATGGGGAGATAACACTACCTTTTTCCACACCAAGGGCTGTTGTGAAGATTGAAGGAGACCACGGGTAGAAGAGGGTTTTGCAAACTACACAGGGCTGTATAAAAGTCTGTGGTTACTCCTTTGAGTCAGAGGTTCTATCTGCCCACTGAGGTGGAGGTAGGAGAAAATTCATGGCTCGAACCTTAACCTTGCTACAGTGTCTTAATTAACCACTGGACCTTTCAGAACTAGGGTAATTAAGTGTCTGTAAGAGAAGTTGTTCCCTCAATCCGTGAGGTAACATTCTTTGCTGATGCAGATACTAGCATCAGGACCAGATTCCAGCACAAGTAGAGAAGGTAGTTGCTTATGGAATATTTGGGGGTTCTGCAGGCTCCCTTCTGACCAAGTCCTTTTTACTGGCTTGCAGCATTCCGAAGGTGGAGGTTGAAAACTCAAGTATTTCAGGGCCCAGACAGGTACCATACATGGGTGAAGCAGGCTTGGTAGGGACTAGGGAACTCAGTTGCCTTCCCCTTTCCAAAGTGTGCAACCCCTCTCAGCAACAGCCATGTGTTGTCACATAGGAAGACACACTGGTGGGATTTTTTTTTTTTTTCCCAAAAGAAGCCAGATTTCACCTTTTATTTTAAATGCAAAATCTCTTGACATTTGTTTCTTGGCAACAAATCCAAATTTTCACAAAATAGTGCTAGGACCAAACAAAATACTTGAACATCTGAATTCAGCCCATGGGCCACCAGTTTGCCATCTGTGAGCCAAAAGCCTGGGAAGTCCCATGGGCTGGTGAAATATAGCCCTGTGACTCTCCGATTGCTATAGCTGAGACTGCAGTAGTGGCTATAAGTGATTGACATCAGATCTGTCTTTCCCTGCCAGGAGGGAGTGGGTTTTTTTTGGGGGGGGGGCGGTGAGGAGGGGTCAGGAAAAGGCATGCTGGTTCCTGCTCAGAGCATAGGACATGGGCTGAGGAGGACTGGAGAGGAGAGGGGGTTGCAGCCCTGCAGCAGCATTGGGTTTATGTAGGCATGTGGCAGCTGAGGGCTGGGGCAAGGGGGGCGGGCAGGCTGGCAGCTCAGTCCTCCCTTCCAGCTCCCAGGGAGCTGACTCCTTCCCAGAGGAGGAAAGGAAGGCAACAGGCAGCACACTGGACCCCTGTCCCTCCCCAGAGAAGACAAAAGCCAGCAGGTATGCTCAGCAAACAGACCCCAGATCCATCGCTGGTGACCCGTTAACATTAGTGTGGAATTATTTCTTTCACAGGAGCTATTGCCTATTAACCAGGGGAGACACAGCAATGGCAGCTTTTGTAGAAATCATTGGGAAACCAGGCTGACAACTAGGGCCTAGAAAACTGTGCGTTTTCTGTGTTGACAGAGCTTCCAGACTGGCTTTAAATCATTCAAGGGTCACATCCAGAGAGCTATGAGGTTGAGCAGAGTTAGGACATCTATGGTTCCTTTTATACAAAGTAAAATAAAATTTCAAAATTTTTAAATCACAAAGAGTATACTCATTATAAAGAAAATTTAAAATACAGATGGTCAAAAGAAGAAAACCAATACTCAAAAATTTCTGATCATACTTCCAGAAATATTTATATATGTGCATATATATATATATATATATATGTACACACACACAGGTAGAAAATATTTTGAACAAAATAGACATGGCTTATACTTTACAAACTGGTAACTGGCTTCCTGCACCTTGCCACCCCCCACCCCCATATTTCCATCAATAAATATTCTCCTTTGATATCCACTTTGAAGAGTGATTAGTCATTTTATGGGTGTACCATGATTTATTTTACCAATTTAAATTTTAGGAATTTAAATAGTTTCCTTTTTTCTGTTAGAACCAACAGCATGATGAACATTCTCACAGATAAATGTCTTCATCCAGCTCTTGTTAAGTCTTTAGTATGTGTTCCTAATATAATATAATACATTTAGTTGAAACTACTTAAGAACAGCTTTTGAAAGAGCTGAAAAAAACTTTCCTGAAAACTTATGACTCATAAAATAGCAGCTGTGCTTGGTGCTAATAAACCATCATCCACACTTGATATTTTCCATGTGACAAACACATAAAGGTTTTACAGACATCACCTCAGTCAACCATTCCGTTGACCTTATGAGAGTATTATTACCCCCATTTTACAGATGGGAAAACTGAGGACCAAAGGGACAAAGTAACTTGCCCAAGGTTATGCAGTGGGAAATAGCAGAGCTGGGATTCGAGCACAGCTCAGACTGACCCCAAAACTCCTGCTTATGTTCTTATGCTATCCCACTGGCCACTGGCACATTTATAAAAACTGCTGTCTTGAGAAGTACCTGATTTTTTTTGATTACCAAGCTTAGTGTTCCTGCTCCCTTTTGGCTGCTGTTTCCATGGGCTGAAGAGGCTCTGAATGACTGGGAACAGTTTTTGATTAATTAGATTTTTGTTGCCAAAGAATTAATTTGGTCCCCCTACCCCTCCCTTCTTGCTCAAAAAGCACACAAGAAAATGATTTTAACAGTGGGGATAATTACAGAAAATGCGGTGTTAACTAGAATGGAATGCAAATATTTTAGGTTTTTTTTTTTAAACTGTTCTCCAAGACCACCAGAGTGGAAAGAAAAGAGTGTAATAAGCTTCAGCAGACACTGGGGGAGAGCAGATACCAAGCTGGGAACCTCAGTCACTTTCTGTGCCTGTCCCCTTGACAATCTCAAACAGAAGCCTGGATTATAGCAGGAGGGCTGGGGCCCACTGGAATCCCTGGGTAGACTCATGGCAGATAAGAAAGGCCCAGCAAAGGAACGGAGAAGCCAAGTCTCCTTTTTCTGCCACTTTCCTTGCCTGGTTGTTGTAGTTTCTCTGATGAGTGCACACATATATCAGCCCCATTGTAGGGACATACCTGTGGGTTTAAACTTGGGAGACACCTGTTCAAAGGGAAGAGAGTGGCTCCACAAGGGGGAGTTCTCCCATCAGCGGTCCAGGTTGGAATAGAGAGGCTGGAGGACTCCATTGTTCATTCCCCTCTACTGCACTTGTCTTATACTTTCTTGACTTACTCCTTCATTTTGCTTGAACATCTCATAGTAACTCCTGGGAAAGGAGTCAAGAAGATTAATTGTCTTCACTTTTGCAAATCTCAGCATTCCATTATTCTGCTCGCATTACGACTGATAGTTTGGGGATAGAATTCTGGGCTGAGAACTCAAATCTTGAATACATTTCGTCTACCACATTGCTACTTAAAGTGGGGTCCATGGACCAGTGTCAATCTGCAAACTATTTGTCATTCATCTGGGATGAAATCAGTGCAGAAATTGAGAGTAAGCATTTCAAAACTTTTATACTAATTTGTGTCATTACATGTTTACTGAAGCTGATAATAATATGTTGATGGCTTTTAATTTGTATGTCTTTTTCAAATTTTATTTTTTCTACTAATTCTTTTCTAGTCCCTCTTTTTTTTTTTTTGGACCACGCAGCACAGCTTGCAGGATCTTAGTTCCCCAACCAGGGGTTGAACCCATGTCCCCTGCAGTGGAAGTGCAGAACCACTGGACCACCAGGGAAGTCCCTTTTCTACTCTTTTATAAAAGTAACAGTCAGTGACAGATTGAAGGCAAAGTCCTTCACCACATATTTTGAGAAGCACTGTTTTAGTATACTATATTCTTGAGAAGTCCTTTGTCAGTCTGATGTTGGTATTTTTCTAAGTAGCCCATTTTTCAGGTGTTCTCTTTATCCTTAGGGTTCAGAATTTCACTATGAGAAGACTTAACGAGGGCCTTTTGTCACTCATTGTGCTGGACCCACAATGGGTCCTTCAATCTGGAGACTCATTCATTCATTCATACTAGTTTCATCCCTCTCTTTTTCCTCTCTTCTCTTTTTCCAGAATCCTTAGTGGTTGAATATTGGGCCTCCTGCTTCATGTGTTGAATCTTATATTTTGTCCCTATACTTTCAGTCCCTTTTTGTTTTACTTCTTATAAGATTCTTCAATTTTATCTTCCAACTCATTTGTTTATGTAGACTATCATTTATGTATACTATCATATTTTTAATTTCAAAATCTTATTTAATTACCTCTCTTTTGTAATCTCTTCTTGGTTTTTTTTTGTATGCAATATCAGTATTTTTGAGGAAACTGACCAGATGTACTTTATTTCTAGTCTTTGCTTCCTGCGTTATATCTGTTTCCCTGTTTCATTTTTTCTACTGTTTGAGTTTAGCCTCTCTTCACATTGATGACTCTTGTCAAAGATCCTGTTTGGGTTATCCATTCTTATCTAATAATAAGATTAAAAAGCCGATGGGTAGCTCTGTGTATTAGTATGGATATGGGGGTTTCTCTATTGGCAGATATCACTCTTGGGGGATGGGGTGGGAGGCTGGCACTTGGGGGAAACCCAAATATCAGGAATGTGACAGTCTTTTCTTTGGGACTGTTCAGATTCTCCAGAGAAGAATTTCCTGATCTCCTCCCTGGGGAAGGGTGGTGATGGGTGAGGGTGGCGTGCATATATAGCTGCTGGTGTTCTGCATATCTGGTGGGGAAGAAGGACTAGGGGTTCCAGTGTTCAGATAAAGATGGCCTGCAGCTCTGCACTGCCCCTGCTTCTCCATGACACTTTGGGTCAAGTCTTGAGCTTCCCCAAGTTTCCATGAGGCAAACCGGCAATGTTTTGCCTTTGGCCTCCTCTGCAAACATTTTAATTTGTGCCTTTCTCTGCCCTGCTACCTCATTCATCATTTCTAAAAGCTTCTCCTCTTCCTAAGATTTGCTGAAATCTCTCATTCACTGATGGCTCCATTCCCATTCTCTTTGCTTGGGAGGGAAAGGAGATACATGTCTGATCCACTGACAACTTTTTTTTTTGCGGTACGCCGGCCTCTCACTGTCGTGGCCTCTCCCGTTGCGGAGCACAGGCTCCAGATGCGCAGGCTCAGCGGCCATGGCTCACGGGCCCAGCCGCTCCGCGGCATGCGGGATCTTCCCGGACCGGGGCACGAACCCGTGTCCCCTGCATCGGCAGGCGGACTCTCAACCACTGCGCCACCAGGGAAGCCCTACTGATAACTTTTAACTAGAAGTCTACATCCTGTATTTTTAGAGTTGTGCCAGATTAAATATTCATATTCAATTTCTTCTCAGCCCATTCATTTCTTTCAGCCCATTTTAGACTCCATTGTGTGATGCATAGGCTGGTAGTCATGCCTTTCATATCTTCATCCTACTCAGTGAGGCTGAACAGGATAGGATCAAGGAGAGAACCCAATGGCATATTCCTAAAGGCCTCCACAGACTTAGACACTGTGTCTGTCCTATTTACCGCCATAGCCCTGGCGTGAGAACTTAGTTGTTGTGTAATAAACGTTTGTTGAATGTAACCATCCTATCAAAGAAAGAAGTGAGGGTGATCCTGTGAGATTTGCTCCTAGCAACCCACGCTGGTTGTCATGCTCACCATTTCCCTCTCGCTCATGAAATGTTATCGTTTAATTATCCCTTATAGGATCTTTCTAGGGACTGATATCCAAATCATGAGTTGTGGCTTTTGGAATATGCTTCTTTACCTTTTCTGAAAAGAAGAGCATTGCCTTTTCTGGCTCCTCTCTTGGTCTCACAGATCCCAGTTCATTATCACACTGGTCCTAGAGATGCCTCCCCGTCCTGGGTTTACTGGTGTGGGCCTGGCCCTTCCATCTCACTTAAAATAGCTTAAGACTGTCTTGCTAGTTCTCTCTGCCTTGTATTTCAGTGTCTTTCTAAGCATGTATATTCTATGTTTTCTAGCTTGAAGATTGTTGTTCTTGATAGACCTAAAGGAGTTAAGTCGTTTTTTCTTTTGAACGTGCCTCTGAAGTACCCAGCCAGTTGCTTCCTTATTCTTCTTGGTCTGAGCATTGATTTTAAGAAAGAGGGAGGCTAAGAAGCCTGATCAGGTGCCTAAAATCTCACTGCTGCCTGAACGTACTTTAATCTGTCTTCTGTTGGCTCCAGTGAAAATAGGTGTGTTTTCCTTGATGGGGAGCCTATCCTGTCTAGCATCTGTAGAGCACCTCCAGGACTAGCCATGCCCGATGGATGCAGGGGAACCGAGGATGGCCCATGGCATCCTCGGCCAGGTGAGGTTACAGCGAGAGCCAAGACTGCTGGACAGTGGCAACGTGAGGTCAAGGCAAGGCCCCGTGGCTCGGAAGGCCCCACCGGCCTCAATCCTTGACCACCTTTTCAGCCTCATCTCAAACCATGCTCTCCCTGTTCATTATGCTCCAGTTAGGCCTTTCTGTTCCTCAGACCCACAAAGCCTGTTCCTGCCACCGGACTCTTTGTGTTTGCCATCTCTCCACCTGGTGGCCCACTTTTCATACAGGTCTATGCATTTACAGCTGCTTCTCTTCATTCTGATGTGGGCTCAAAAGTACCTTCCTCAGGGTCCTTCCCTGACTTCCCCATCCTCTCCCCCACCAAGGAAAGCATTACCTTTATTTGTCGTCTTTATGTCACTCACCATTATCAGAAAGTTTCTTGTTTATTTATTTGTTTACTCGCTTAGGATATCCTCTGTCAAATGTAAGTTCTCAGGACTTTATTTGCTTTTCTACTTCTGATTCACAAGGCTTCAGCCAGAGCCTGGCTCACTGAAGGGATGCAATACATGTTTATTGAATAAATGAATTTGAAAACAACATTGCCAACTTTGTAGTTCTCCTGAGTGGAATCCTTGACTATTGCAGAAACACCTGAGGATCTTCAGTCTATACTTTAGAGCAAGGGTCTGCAAACTATGCCCCATGGGTGCAACCTAGCTTACCACCTGTTTTGATAAATAAAGTTTTATTGGAACACGGTCATGCACATTCCTTTCCTTATTATCTTGGCTGCTTTCACCCTACAACAGGAGAATTGAGTAGTTGAGACCAAGACTATATGGCCTGCAAAGCTGAACCAGTTTTATTATCTGCCCTTTACAGAAAAGATCACTAACTGCTACTCCAAAGGGAAGGCTCCCTGGATTACGTCAGACCTTTCTTTCAGATAAATTGATGCCACAATGGCAAGAGGCTTTGTTGCTTCTCAGCTCAGAGGCCTCTTTCATGCCTGTGTCTTTAGATATGGGACTAAATCTTTCTGTTCATGAAATTGTTGGCCTTGGCAATCTGCTTAATTCAGGTGGAAAACTACTTTGACTTGAATTATCTGGAGAACGGAGATCAGTGTGTTTTCTCTAATTGTTAATTATCAGGGTGACACATGGTATGAGCCGCTCTGCCTGTCTGTCTTTTTATCTAGAGGAAAGGTTTAGCAACGCGCCTTGGTAGCATGAAAGATAGACTTCGACAGTAAGATTTTATTATTTTTATTATTTCCCTTTGCTTAGATCTCTATAAGAATCATGATGTTTCCAAGGCAACACATGGCTTGGGGAAACTGGAGAGAATACTCTTGATGCAAAGGGATAACATCACAGCTACCACAACAATGCTACCCAGTGCACAAATGTCGGGTGTTCAGAGGAACCAAGTCATCTTGATTAGAATCTGGGCAGCATGAGTTTCAAAGTGGAATAATCATGCTATGTTCCATAAATTTGCAAACCCTCCTTATAGTGCAGTGGAGAAGCGAACACGGTTAAAACAGTGCCTGGGACTTGGCTCCTGGGATGATTGTCAGGGAGCGTTTTATTACTTTGCCAGGATGGAGCCGATGCTTTTGAATCCCTTTTCTATTGTACCTGTCTATTTAAAACACAAGTTTCTTTTTCTTAAGTACCCAAAATATTAGAAAGCTTTTCAAATTGTCAGATCATTTTCCCTAAAATGACACACATTTCTTAAAAAAAAAAATCTTAAAATACTTTTTACAGATGAACATATTTATTGTAAAAAAACCCAGAACATACAGTTATTTAAAAATATTATAAACCCTTCCAGACTTTCCCTTATGGACTAAAACATATATATATATATATATATATATATATATATATATATATATATATATATATATACACACACGCACACACACACACATATACACAGGGCAAAATACTATACACACTAGTCTGTAACCTGCTTTTTTTTTTTTTTTTTTGTGGTACACGGGCCTCTCACTGTTGTGGCCTCTCCCATTGCGGAGCACAGGCTCCAGATGCGCAGGCTCAGCGGCCATGGCTCATGGGCCCAGCCGCTCCGTGGCGTGTGGGATCCTCCCGGACCGGGGCACAAACCCACGTGCCCTGCATCGGCAGGCGGACTCTCAACCACTGCGCCACCAGGGAAGCCCAACCTGCTTTCTTTTTAAAGAATGGTATGTCATGAAGATTTTTACACTCTGCTGGAGTCAGAATAGTGTGGTGTCAACATCATGTGCTCTGCCCCTGACTGCCATGTTTCAAATACCGACTTGGTCAGTTACTAACTTGGACAAGCTAGTAATATGACCTTGGACAAGATATATAACCTCTCTGGTGCCTCAATTTCCTCCTCTGTAAAATGGACAGAATAATGATGGAATTTACTACATGGAGTTTTTGTGAGGAGTAAATACGTTAATACAAAAACAGCCCATAATGCAGTGCTCCGCACATGGGAACCTCTCATTGAATGTTAGATATTGTTATCTTTCCATGTTAGTACATGTATTTCTACAACATAACTTTATTGTCTGCGTACTGGAATGCAGGTACGCTTTTCTGCTTTTCCTTTGGTTTGATGGTTGTGCTTCACTGCTGTGAGTGTTTGTTTGTTTTGCCTGTGCCGCACAGCATGTGGGATCTTGGTTCTCCGACCAGGGATTGAACCCTCGCCCCCTGCATTGCGAGCGTGGAGTCTTAACCACTGGACTGCCAGGGAAGTCCTAATACTATATTTTTATATTCCACCGAGTTGGAGTTGTACAGTGCATCTGAGTAGAGAACACAGAATCCGTTAGCCCTTTTGTTGGAGGAGCTTCTGACAATGTTAGTGGAAGGAGAGGAGAAGGTGGAAGACTTTGTAGTCGTGGTATCCAGTAGATAAGAGGTGATGTGGAGACTATACATGAGCTTTATAGTGTCTGGTCTTAGATCTGCTACTTTCTGAGCATCATAAGCTACTTAACTTCTCTAAACCTTAATTTGCTTAATCTGCAAAATTAAAATTTTTTTGTTATCTACCTCCTTGTGTTTTTGTGAATTAGATTAGTGATGTGGAGAGTTTAGCACCTGCCTTGTACCTGGCAACCTCTTAGTGAATATTAGATACTATTATTAGAAACGGGAAGCCACCATCAACCATAATGTATCATGTTCAGAGATTCTTATTATACCCATACACTCACACGTTCCTGTCAAATCACACAGTTTATCTATGGTATAGTCATTCGGTAAATTCTAAATTTACATTTCTTCTTCCATCTGCTTCTATTATTATTGCTGCTGGGTCTCAAATTCACACCTACTTTGTATACTTGTTTTGTGTTGCTGGCGCTGCGACTCTGCAAACCCCATCTCCTTTGCCAGCTGGGTGGAGTTCAGGTTCTGCCAGTAGGGGGTGCTAGATGGAGACTGGAAGGCAGGAGGAGGGAAAGGAGATGTGCTTCTTGCTGTTCGCCTCCAGTTCCTGCCAGCATCACCCGAATTACCGCCGCAGTGGTAGATTTCAATATGGCAGCTGACTCTGGTTTTCATTTTTTTCTCACAGTCTCAAAACCAGTTTCATTGTCCCTCCTTGGAGATCCTAGTCCTGGCCCATTGGCATGCCTTCCTCAGAGGCCTGGGTTCCATCTCTGGGGGGGCTCCTCTGTGCTTCTGCAGAAGCACCTGGGTGGGAAGGCCACCTGGGCCCTGACAGTACCTCGTGGTCAGGGCTGCCCTCCCTGGGGGCGGGGTGAGGGTGCTAAGGCTTCAATGTGAGCGGCTGCATTTGGGAAGTAGAATAATCCTTGAAGACAGGCCCAGAGAAGGACAATGAAAGGAAAGTGTGGTAGAGAAAGGAGGGGTGGAGCAGGTGCTGAGGGTGGAAGGCCAGGGCTGACAGAGGCTGGGGGTGGGGAGAGCAGAGAAACACACAGACTATTAGTCCCTGTGGAGAACGGATGGGTCAGGCTTTCATTTATTTACACATAGTGAAAATGGCCTGTATAATTCATTGGTCAACACCACTTTCCGGCTTCATTGGTTTCCAAAAGGGCTCTCTGCTCCCCTGCTGAGAGATTCTTTCTTGGAGCCTGTTTCAGGTCACTCACCCTAACCCCCTCCTCAGTGCTCAGTTCAGTCTGTCTCCCTGTCTGTTTGTCTCTCGTTCTCACACACACACACACACACACACACACACACACACACACACACACACTTTGTTCACAGGGAGCCCTGGAAACCCTGTGGCCTCAGAGGGGACACCCCTCCCCATCCCCACCACTCAGCAGTGGTCCTCCCCAGAGCCCATCTGACCAGTGGGGCTTCAAGAGAGCAGTGGAAGAGTCTGCCATTGCCCTCAGACCCTTGGCTGTCCGGATCCATACATGGTCAGGATGCCTTTACTGAGTTCACATTGCTGCTGGTGCTGCTGATGGGGGAAAAAAGGCAGAGGAGCTCTTGCGGGGGGAATCCGATGACTCCCCCCTCCAGGCTGCCCTGTGTAGGGTGTTGTGAGTCAAAGTGGAGAAGTTCCTGCCCTTGGCTTGGAAATTAATTCTTGGCTAAAAAGTGAAATATACTCTTTATTTCTTAGGAGAAGATTTAACAAGAGGAGCAAAAGCAGCTAGGGCCTCCACTAAGATTTTTTTAAAATAAATTTGAAATGATTCTGGTGCTACAGAAAAGTTGCAAAGTTAGTACAAAGAGTTCTCATCTCCTCCTCTCCTAGTTTTCCCTGTTGTTAACATCTTACGTCACCATGGTACTTTCATCGAAACTAAGGCACCAGCATTGGTACATCACTGTTGTTAGCTAAACTTCAGTCTTTACGCAGATTTCACTAGTTTTTCCACTAATGTTCTTTTTCTGTTGCAGAATCCCATTCAGGACATCATATTGTATTTAGTCATTGTGTCTCTTTAGTACCCTTTGGTCTGTGACAATTTCTCAGTCTCCCCCCCCCACCTTTTTTTTTAAATGACCTTGACAGTTTTGAAGGGTACTGGCATTTAATAGAATGTTCCTCTATTTGGGTTTGTCTGATGTTTTTCTAATGTTGAGACTGGGGTTATGGGTTTTGGGGAGGAAGACCACCAAGGTGAAGTGTCCTTCTCATCACATCTATTAACCCTTCCTCCTCCTCCACATTCCCTCATGCTCCTTTGTCCTCAGCCCTTTCCCCTAACCCAGCCCCTGGCAACTGTTGATCTTTTTCTCTTTGCCTCTATTTTGCCTTTTCCAGAATGCCATATAAATTGAATCATATGGTATATAGCTTTTTTTTTCAGTTTAAAAAGCAGCACTATTGAGGTATAATTAACATATATAATATACTGTGTATACTTAAAGTATACAATTTGATAAGTTTTGACACACACACACACACACACACACACAGTGGTGGTGTCATCGCTACAATCAAGATAGGCGCACAGAGCCTTCACCCTAAAAGTGTCCTCATGCTCCCTCACTCCCTCGTAATCTTTTCCTTCCTTCTCTGATCCTAATGTACTTATATACAGCCTCTCGATGTCTTGCTTATCTACTTGTACAACAACGTTTGTATCTTACTGTCCTAAAGTAAGGTGGCCCAGTGGTTGGCAGCATATGGTCTTTGGGGTTGGATACCTGGGTTCATATTTTAACCTTAGGTTCCACTTAAGCTCTCTATGCCTCATCTTTCTTATCT
Source organism: Kogia breviceps (assembly GCF_026419965.1). Classification (NCBI taxonomy): domain Eukaryota; kingdom Metazoa; phylum Chordata; class Mammalia; order Artiodactyla; family Physeteridae; genus Kogia; species Kogia breviceps. The sequence goes on along the minus strand of NC_081316.1, from coordinate 37,412,441 downwards.
GTAAGATTGGGAAGATAATACTACCCACCACATAGGGTTGTTGTGAGGATTAGCTGGGTTTATCCACAAAAAGCACTTGGAAAAGAATTTTTTTGTACAGAGAGCACTTAATAAATGTCACCTCTCATCATCAGCCTCGTTATTGCTGAGAGCCCTTGAAGGACAGCAAGTACATCTCTTCCTGCACAGTGGTAGGCATATGGAAGGGGTTCGGATATTTGCTGGATTTTTGACCCAGTGACCCCTTGGGTGAGTTAAAAGTTCCCGTGACCACTTAACATACTATGTGCTTGTTTAGATCTGTTGTTAGACCACACAAAACCAAAACAAACCAGACTCCCGGACCAAAAAGCTGTGACAATTTTGTCTTGGTAAATATAGCCATGGCGTGTCTATTTCCATGGTTTAGAATATCACCAGTGGAAATCTACAGTGGAAAATTGAGTACAAGACTTTCATCACATGATTCGTTTTGCTCGTATTTGGGTATGCCCCTGGCTTAGGAGCTAGGCAGCTAAACCCCACCCAGCGAGGAGCCTTTCATAATGCAGTTTGCACAGAAGGCAGGAAAGGATTCAAACATTTAGTGAGCATCTACTTCAGCGGTGTGCTAGAGCTGGCTTGTTTGGTCAATTTTCAGGAATTTTACAAGCTAGTTATTAAATGCAACCATTATAAAAATGTAAATTATATAGACTTACAACTAAATAAATTACGTTAAAAACAAAAGTAACAAATACTCAGTTGTACTCACATTGAGAATAGTCAACCAATTATTTTACTACTATCTATGCTCTTGAGGTTATTTACATTGGTTGCATCTGTGTGGTGAAAATACTATATAATGGTGCGCTATTTCTCATCTCTTCCCATCTGTGTTCAGTGATGTCATGTCGGTAGCTTGAAACTGGCCATGGTAGGACTATTTACACCACATGTATTGGCAAACACTTCAAATCAAGACTTACTATTCCCAGAGAGATGACTGTTAAGCATTTACCAGCCCACCATTGATACTGCTTACCAGGCATGACAGTTGCATGGTTTTCATTACAAGAAGCAGGGGCTCACTCAGGTTAGTTCAACTAAAGTGAAGAAGGGTTTATGCTAACGGTGTTTATTGTGAGAAAAGGGAGATAGAATATCATGGAGATTCAAGAATAGGTCCTACTCCAGGGCCTTACGGAGCTGGGGGCTTAGAGGGTGGTTCTGGATCCAAGGCTACTCTGTGGACCCCAGAGCGTGGCCTTGAGCGTTATGCCCTGGTTCATTGCTATTCTCATAATACCTGCTTCTTTCTGTCCTGGTCTCAGCTGCTCCCGCCTCCCCCCACTCCACCTTATATTGTCTCTCTGTTATTGCTTCTGCTTCTTAAAATTTCTCATGTCTTTGGCTTGTATTGATTTACCATTGCCATTCCCACTTGCCATTATTTGCTCCCGTTGAAGACTATGTTATTCTCTTTGTTTTGTTGCTTTAATTTCTGAGCGAGGGGATCTAGTTGGTACAGCTCATTTTTTCATGCAAAGTGGTATTAGTCGATAGCTGGCCTATGGTTTACTGGCTTTTGGTCAAATGGCTGTATCTGGCCACCATTGGCCAGGAAGGAAGGTGGGGTCACATAGTACACATTCTGGCCTAGTGCATGAGGGGTAGGAAGATGAATTAGCTAAAGTGAAATAAGCCAAAGAAAGACAAATACTGCATGACGTCACTTAGATGTGGATTTTTTTTTAAAAAAAGAGTCAAACTCATAGAAACAGAGAATAGAAAAGTGGTTGCCAGGGGCTAGGGGGTGGGGGAAATAGGGAGAGGTTGGTAAAAGGGTACGAACTTTCAGCTATGAGCTGAATAAGATCTGAGGATCTAATGTATAATATGGTGATTATAGTTGATAACACTGTATGTATAATTGAAATTTGCTAAGAGAGTGGAAAAGTTCTCACCAAAGGAAAAAAAATATGTGAGGTGATGGATGTGTTAATTAACTCCATGAAGGGAATCCTTTCACAATGTATATGTGTATATCAGATCACCATGATGCGTACTTTGAATATCTTACCATTTTATATGTCAGTTTTACCTCAATAAAGCTAGAAAAATAAGATGAATTAGCTACTACCAGAATGACTAAAATAAAAAAGATTGACAAAGTTTGGTGAGGATTTGGTGCGTTGCTCCATACTTCATGCATTGCTGGAGTAAGTGACAGTGTGTACAACTACTTAGAAAATGGTTCAGCAGTATCTACTCAAGCTTGTTATATGCACAACCTTGTGACCCGGAAGTTGTGATCCAGAAATTCTACTCCTGTAAATACCCAACAGAAATGAATGATTTTTTCCATGGTAGAACATGTACAGGAATCTTCCTAGTAACACTAGCTGTAATAGTTCCAAACTGGAAACTCCCTAGGGTCCATTCACAGTGAAGTAGATACCTAAGTTGTGGTAATTTCATAAACAGAAATTGTGTTATTGCTACACACAACGTCATGAATAAATCTCAAAAACATTATGCTGTGTTAGAGAGGCCTTATTCAAAAGAGTATATACTATATCATGCTCAAGAACAGGCAAACCCAATCTATGGTAGAAGTCAGAATAGTAACTGGGAAGGTATCGACTGGGAAGTGGCATGTGAGAGACTTCTTGGGTGATGCGTTTTCTCTCCTAATTTGGGCGATGGCTCCCCAGTTGTAAACATTCTTTGAACTATACACTTAAGATATGGACACTTGACTGTATGTAAGTTAAACCTCAATAAAAAGTCAATGAAAAGAAAAAAAAGAATGAAGTATTATCATTGCCCCCCAAAAAGTTTAGAGCCCACTAGTAGGGAGGAGAGAGTGACTGACATCAAAAACACAGGAGTAAAAAAATAAAAATAAAAAGAGTGAGTACAACTTACCTATATATTTAAAAAAACCCAAAAAAACATGGGAGTATATATTTGAGAAAGGTAAGTGCTAGTTAAAATACGTATGAGGTGCCATGGGAACTCAAAGGAAGAGGCAACTGATTCTGCTGGGGGAAAAAAAGAAAGGAATTCACATGCAGGAAGTATCAAGTATATGCCAGGTGCTTATAATTAAGCTACCTCATTTAGTCCTGCATGCTCTTCCCGTACCACAATTTATAAGACAGGAAAGCTTTGAATGGGCTTTTGAGTGATATGTGGGTATTCCACACAAAGTAATGAAAATAATTATGTCAGGATTGTGGGACTATTTATAATAAAACCCTTTTGTAATGGTGTATTAGTTTCCAGAGGCTGCTGTAACAAATTAACGCAAACTTGGTGGCTTAATGCAACAGGAATTTAATCTCTAATAATTTTGGAGGCAGTCTTTGAGAAAAATCTGTTCCTTACCTTTATCAGCTTCTGTTGGCTGCCTTGGCATTCCTGGGTTTGTGGCCACATCATTGTGACCTTTGCCTCCGTTGTCCCATTGTCCTCTGTGTGTCTCTTTTACAAGGATACTTGTGATGGCATTTAGGGCCCACCCAGGTAATCCAGGATTATGTCCTCATCTCAAGATCTGTAACTTAATCACATCCACAAAGATCCATTTTCCAAATAAGGCAGCGTTCACAGGTTCCAAGGATTTGATGTAGACATTGGCCTACCATAAATGGTTTAATTGAATTAATAATATATACCAGTTTATTAAAAATGAGTAAGTAGGTGTTTGCCAGGCACAGGGAGAAGGCAAGGCCGTGTATGTAGAAGAATCCTGGGATGTGCTCCATGAGGATTATAACATATTTCACTGTATACTTGCCCTTGACCCCAAACTCCTTGGTTGGAGGAGCACATGATTCATGCACATGGTATCTGTGTACACACAAACAACTTTCATTTCAGCTGCATGTTGCCCTCAACTGGGATCTTTGGATATCCTGAAGCCACCTGCAGCCTGCCATTCACAGATCATGATGAGCCTCTCCAAAGGGAAAACATTTTGAACTATCTTATGTGTCATGAGCTTTTTTTAGCTATAATCCCTTTCTTCAAACAAAAGCATGTTGTGTATAACTGTTAAAGAGCTAAAGCCTGGAGTCCCACTTCTTCTTGATGTCCTTTGTCCCTTCTCCAAAGAGCCCATTTGAAATTATTGTCTCAGGTAAGGGGGTGGCAAATTTTGCCAGTAATGAGCCAGATTGTAAATATTTAGGGCTTTCCAGTTCATACGGTCTCAGTTGCATCTACTCAGCTCTGCTGTTATAGCCCGAAAGCAGCTATAAACAATACGAAAACGAACGGCACGGTTGGGTGCCTATCAAACTTTATGGACACTTTGAATTTCATATAATTTTCTCATCGTGACATATTATTCTATTTAAAGATGTAAAAACTATTCTTAGCTCATGGGCTGTGCAAAAAAGGCAATGGGCTGGTTTTAGCCTGAATGCTGTAGTTTGCCAACCCCTGTCTTAGATAATAGCATGCGACCTGTGGAAGTTTTCTTAAGATTTAAAATCCCAGAACCCCAGGATTGGAGAGGACCGCAGAGGCGAATAGCCCTTAATTCCCACCATAATATCCAATTGCCATCAATGCCTCCCTGAGCTATCATCCAGTGCCTTCTTGAACTCCTGCAGCTGCAGGGAACCCCGCCTCCTGGGGGTGGGGGGGTTCTGCCTCCCAGACAGCGCTGATTGCTAGACTCCTTCCCCGTGCAGAGCGGCACCTGTCTCGAATGAGAGCATCTACAGGATACAGTTGGAACTGTGAAGCACAATATTAACACATCAGGTTCATTTCATGCTCTACTTGTCTTGGGCTGATATTAACGAAAATTAAATTTTATGCTAATCAGCCTTAGCGTTCAGCACGCACGATGCAAATTTGTGATTTCTGGCAAGGGTGGTTAAATCATATTTATGCTATTTGTGCGGTGCCTGAATAACAGGGAAATGCTATTACCAACAATTAAACTCCTAGGTTGACAGATGTCACCATAAGCAGACATAGCCCAGTGCAAGTGGAGATTCTTCTTAGCAAGTTGCCAGGCAGAAAGGACACAAACTGGAGAGCGGAAGTTAATTTTCAATTTCCTCCTTTCCTTTGGATGGCTAATTTTGCACGTTGGACCAATGCAAATGATTTTACTCTATGCCCTGCTTTCTCTCCTTTTCCTCCTTTTTTTGGATTTGAAAAGTAAATTTTAGAGACAAGCAAGGAGGAATATTTTTTTTCTTTCCTGGGTACCTCAGATATAGGTCTTTTGAGCAACTGAAAAGCATTCTTGTTGTTGCAGCTGGCTTATTGGGTGAGAGCAGTTGAGAACTTAGGAGGTGCTCTTGTTTTGATCCGCAGGGCTAGAGAAAGGAGGACTGGATGAGTGAAACTGGTCTGACTCCACGAGTGTCTTCCCTCTGTAGGAGAGAGATGCTTGCCCAGCCTGTGGCCAGGGCATCTGGTGTTTGACCTGTGCTTTCCCTGTGACAAACCACTCACTAGCAGAAGCACTATGTGGACACTGTCTCACAGATCTTATCTCCTGGCGAAGGTAAGAGCCACGAAACACACTCCAGAAGGATACTCTCCAAGATCTTCCACACTTCATCTTCATCAACAAGAAAGCGTCAGGGGAATCGAAGGTCCTTAGGATCTTGGGTAAACATTTCACCTAAGAGCCACCAAATGTGCTCACAGTCAGATTCCTCAGGGGATCTGGCACATTCTCTTTCTTTTCTTTTTGCTTTCATTATTTATTTATTTATTTATTTAGTGGAGTATAATTGCTTTACAATGATGTATTAGTTTCTGCTTTATAACAAAGTGAATCAGCTATATGCATACATATATCCCCATATCCCCTCCCTCTTGCGTCTCCCTCCCACCTTCCCCATCCCACCCCTCTAGGTGGTCACAAAGCACTGAGCTGATCTCCCTGTGCTATGTGGCTGCTTGCCACTAGCTATCTATTTTACATTTGGTAGTGTATATATGTCCATGCCACTGTCTCACTTTGTCCCAGCTTACCCTTCCCCCTCCCCATGTCCTCAAGTCCCTTCTCTATGTCTGCGTCTTTATTCCTGTCCTGCCCCTAGGTTATTTATTTATTTATGGCTGCATGGGGTCTTCGTTGCTGCACGCGGGCTTTTCTCTAGTTGTGGCAAGCGGGAGCTACTCTTCGTTGCGGTGCATGTGCTTCTCATTGCGGTGGCTTCTCTTGTTGCAGAGCACAGGCTCTAGGTGTGCGGGCTTCAGTAGTTGTGGCACGAGGGCTCAGTAGTTGTGGTTCGTAGGCTCTAGAGCGCAGGCTCAGTAGTTGTGGTGCATGGGCTTAGTTGCTCCGTGTCATGTGGGGTCTTCCCAAACCAGGGCTCGAACCCGTGTCCCCTGCATTGGCAAGCAGATTCTTAACCACTGCGCCACCAGGGAAGTCCTGACCCTAGGTTTTTCAGAACCATTTTTTTGTTTTAGATTCCATATATATGTGTTAGCATACGGTATTTGTTTATCTCTTTCTGAATTACTTCACTCTGTATGACAGACTCTAGGTCCATCCACCTCACTACAAATAACTCAGTTTTGTTTCTTTTTATGGCTAAGTAATATTCCATTGTATATATGTGCCACATCTTCTTTATCCATTAATCTGTCAGTGGTCACTTAGGTTGCTTCCGTGTCCTGGCTATTGTAAATAAAGCCGCAGTGAACATTGTGGTACATGACTCTTTGTGAATTATAGTTTTCTCTGGGTATATGCCCAGTAGTGGGATTGCTGGGTCGTATGGTAGTTCTAGTTTTAGTTTTTTAGGGAACCTCCATACTGTTCTCCATAGTGGCTGTATCAATTTACACTCCCACGAACAGTGCAGGAGGGTTCCCTTTTCTCCACACCCTCTCCAGCATTTATTGTTTGTAGATTTTTTAATGATGGCCATTCTGACTGGTGTGAGGTGATACCTCATTGTAGTTTTGATTTGCATTTCTCTAATGATTAATGATGTTCAGCATCCTTTCACGTGTTTGTTGGCAATCTGTATGTCTTCTTGGAGAAATGTCTATTTCGGTCTTCTGCCCGTTTTTGGATTGGGTTGTTTGTTTTTTTGATATTGAGCTGCATGAGCTGCTTGTAAACTTTGGAGATTAATCCTTTGTCAGTAGCTTCATTTGCAAATATTTTTCTCCCATTCTGAGGGTTGTCTTTTCATCTTGTTTATGGTTTCCTTTGCTGTGCAAAAACTTTTAAGTTTCATTAGGTCCCGTGTGTTTATTTTTGTTTTTTTTTCCATTTTTCTAGGAGTGGTCAAAAAGGATCTTGCTGTGATTTATGTCATAGAGTGTTCTGCCTATGTTTTCCTCTAAGAGTTTTATAGTATCTGGCCTTACATTTAGGTCTTTAATCCATTTTGAGTTTATTTCTATGTATGGTGTCAGGGAGTGTTCTAATTTCATTCTTTAACATGTACCTGTCCAGTTTTCCCAGCACCACTTCTTGAAGAGGCTGTCTTTTCTCCGTGGTATATTCTTGCCTCATTTATCAAAAATAAGGTGACCATATGTGTGTGGGTTTATCTCTGGGCTTTCTATCCTGTTCCATTGATGTATATTTCTCTTTTTGTGCCAGCACCATACTGTATTGATTACTGTAGCTTTGTAGTATAGTCTGAAGTCCAGGAGCCTGATTCCTCCAGCTCCATTTTTCTTTGTCAAGATTGCTTTGGCTATTCGGGGTCTTTTGTGTTTCCATACACATTGTGAAATTTTTTGTTCTAGTTCTGTAAAAAATGCCATTGGTAGTTTGATAGGGATTGCATTGAATCTGTAGATTGCTTTGGACAGTATAGTCATTTTCACAATATTGATTCTTCCAATCCAAGAACATGGTATATCTCTCCATCTGTTTGTATCATCTTTAATTTCTTTCATCAGTATCTTAGAGTTTTCTGCATACAGGTCTTTTGTCTCCTTGGGTAGGTTTTTTCCTAAGTATTCTATTCTTTCTGTTGTAATGGTAAATGGGAGTTTACTCCTTAATTTCCTAAGAGTAAGAATTTTTTAAAGTTTCCTAATTTCCTTAATTTCTCTTTCAGAGTTTTCATCATTAATGTATAGGTATGCAAGAGATTTCTGTGCATTAATTTTGTATCCCGCTACTTTACCAAATTCATTGATTAGCTCTAGTAGTTTTCTAGTAGCATCCTTAGGGTTCTCTATGTATAGTATCATGTCATCTGCTAATAGTGACAGCTTTACTTCTTCTCTTCTGATTTGGATTCCTTTTATTTCTTTTTCTTCCCTGATTGCTGTGGCTAAAACTTCCAAAACTATGTTGAATAATAGTGGTGCGAGTGGACAACCTTGTCTTGTTCCTGATCTTATAGGAAATGGTTTCATTTTTTCACTCTTGAGAAAAATGTTGGCTGTGGGTTTGTCATATATGACCTTTATTATGTTGAGGTAAGTTCCCTCTCTGCCTACTTTCTGGATGGTTTTTATCATTAATGGGTGTTGAATTTTGTCAAAAGCTTTTTCTGCATCTATTGAGATTATCATATGGTTTTTCTCCTTCAATTTATTAATATGGTGTGTCACACTGATTGATTTGCATGTATTGAAGAATCCTTGCATTCCTGGGATAAACCCCACTTGATTATGGTGTATGATCCTTTTAATGTGTTGTTGGATTCTGTTTGCTAGTGTTTTTTTTGAGGATTTTGCATCTATGTTCATCAGTGATATTGGCCTGGAGTTTTCTTTCTTTGTGACATCTTTGTCTGGTTTTGGTATCAGGGTGATGGTGGCCTCATAGAAGGAGTTTGGCAGTGTTCCTCCCTTTTCTATATTCTGGAGAGTCTGAGAAGGATAAGTGTTAGCTCTTCTCTAAATGTTTGATAGAATTCACCTGTGAAACCATCTGGTCCTGGGCTTTTGTTTTTGGAAGATTTTTAATCACAGTCTCAATTTCATTAGTTGTGATTAGTCTGTTTATATTTTCTATTTCTTCCTGGTTTGGTCTCAGAAGGTTGTGCCTTTCTAAGAATTTGTCCATTTCTTCGAGGTTGTCCATTTTATTTGCATATAGTTGCTTGTAGTAATCTCTCATGAACCTTTCTATTTCTGCAGTGTCAGTTGTTATTTCTCCTTTTTCATTTCAAATTCTATTGATTTGAGTCTTCTCCCATTTTTTTCTTGGTGGGTCTGGCTAATGGTTTATCAATTTTGTTTATCTTCTCAAAGAACCAGCTTTTAGTTTTATTGATCTTTGCTACTGTTTTCTTTAGTTCTTTTCAATTTATTTCTGATCTGATCTTTTTGATTTCTTTCCTTCTGCTAATTTTGGGGGTTTTTTGTTCTTCTTTCTCTAATTGCTTTTGGTGTAAGGTTAGGTTGTTTATTTGAGATGTTTCTTGTTTCTTGAGGTAGGATTGTATTGCTCTAAACTTCACTCTTAAAAGTGCTTTTGTTGCATCCTATAGGTTTGGGGTCATCGTGTTTTCATTGTCATTTGTTTCTAGTTATTTTAAAATTTTCCTCTTTGATTTATTCAGTGATCTCTTGGTTATTTAGTAGTGTATTGTTTAACCTCCATGTGTTTCTGTTTTTTACAGATTTTTTCCTGTAATTGATATCTAGTCTCATAGCTTTGTGGTTGGAAAATATACTTGATACAATTTCAATCTTCTTAAATTTACCAAGGCCTGATTTGTGACCCAGGATATGATCTATCCTGGAGAATGTTCCATAAGCACTTGAGAAGAAAGTGTATTGTGTTGTTTTGTGATGGAATGTCCTATGAATATCAGTTAAGTCCATCTTGTTTAATGTATCATTTAAAGCTTGTGTTTCCTTATTTATTTTCATTTTGGATGATCTGTCCAGTGGTGAAAGTGGGGTGTTAAAATCCCCTACTATGTTTGTGTTACTGTCTATTTCCCCTTTTATGGCTGTTAGTATTTGCCTTATGTATTGAGCCGCTCCTATGTTGGGTGTATAAATATTTACATTTGTTATATCTTCTTCTTGGATCGATCCCTTGATCATTATGTAGTGTCCTTCTTTGTCTCTTGTAATAGTGTTTAAGTCTATTTTGTCTAATATGAGAATTGCTACTCCAGCTTTCTTTTTCTTTCTTTCTTTTTTTTTTTTTTTTTTTTTGCAGTATGCAGGCCTCTCATTGTTCTGGCCTCTCACATTGCGGAGCACAGGCTCCGGACACGCAGGCTCAGTGGCCGTGGCTTACAGGTCTAGCCGCTCCGTGGCATGCGAGATCTTCCCGGACCGGGGCACGAACCTATGTCCCCTGCATCGGCAGGCGGACTCTCAACCTGCGCCACCAGGGAAACCCTCCACCTTTCTTTTGATTTCCATTTGCATGGAATGTCTTTTTCCATGCCCACACTTTCAGTCTATATGTGTCCCTAGGTCTGAAGTGGTACTCTTGTAGACAGCATATATATGGGTGTTGTTTTTGTATCCATTCAGCCAGTCACTGTCTTTTGGTTGGAGCATTTAATCCATTTACATTTAAGGTAGTTATCAATATGTATGTTCCTATTACCATTTTGTTAATTGTTTTGGGTTTGTTATTGTAGGTCATTTCCTTCTCTTGTGTTTCTTGCCTAGAGAAGTTCCTTTAGCATTTGTTGTAAAGCTGATTTGGTGGTGCTGAATTTCTTAGCTTTTGCTTGCCTGTAAAGGTTTTAATTTCTCTGTCAACTCTGAATGAGATCCTTGCTGGGTAGAGTAATCTTGGTTGTAGGTTTTTCCCTTTCATCACTTTAAATATGTCCTGCCACTCCCTTCTGGCTTGCATAGTTTCTGTTGAAAGATCAGCTGTTAACCTTATGGGGATTCCCTTGTGTGTTATTTGTTGTTTTTCCCTTGCTGCTTTTAATATTTTTTGTTTGTATTTAATTTTTGATAGTTTGATTAATATGTGTCTTGGCGTGTTTCTCCTTGGATTTATTCATATGGAACTGTCTGCGATTCTTGGACTTGATTGACTATTTCCTTTTCCATATTAGGGAAGTTTTCAACTATAATCTCTTCAAATATTTTCTCAGTCCATTTCTTTTTCTCTTCTTCTTCTGGGACCCCTATAATTCAAATGTTGGTGCATTTAATGTTTTCTCAGAGGTCTCGGAGACTGTCCTCAATTCTTTTCATTCTTTTTTCTTTCTTCTGCTCTGTAGTAGTTATTTCCAGTATTTTATCTTCCAGGTCACTTATTCGTTCTTCTGCCTCAGTTATTCTGCTATTGATTCCTTCTAGAGAATTTTTAATTTCATTTATTTTGTTGTTCATCATTGTTTGTTTGCCCTTTAGTTCTTCTAAGTCCTTGTTAAGCATTTCTTTTATTTTCTCCATTCTGTTTCCAAGATTTTGGATCATCTTTGTTATCATTACTCTGATTTCTTTTTCAGGTATTCTGCCTATTTCCTCTTCATTTGTTTGGTCTGGTGGGTTTTTACCTTGCTCGTTCATCTGCTGTGTGTTTCTCTGTCTTCTCATTTTGCTTCACTTAACTGTGTTTGGGGTCTCCTTTTCTCAGGCTACCGGTTCATAGTTCCCATTGTTTCTGGTGTCTGCCCCCAGTGGCTAAGGTTGGTTCAGTGGGTTGTGTAGGCTTCCTGGTGGAGGGGACTGGTGCCTGTGTTCTGGTGGATGAGGCTGGATCTTGTCTTTCTGGTGGGAGGACCATGTCTGGTGGTGTCTGTGACCTTATTATGATTTTAAGCAGCCTCTCGGCTAATGCATGGGGTTGTATTGCTGTCTTGCTAGTTGTTTGGCATAGACTGTCCAGCATTGTAGCTTGCTGGTCGTTGAGTGGAGCTGGGTCTTAGCGTTGAGATAGAGATCTCTGGGAGAGCTTTTGCCATTTGATATTACGTGGAGCTGGGGGATCTCTGGTGGACCAATGTCCTGAAGTCAGCTCTCCCACCTCAGAGGCACAGGTGTAACTCTGGGCCGGAGCACCAGGACCCTGTCTGCCACATGCCTCAGAAGGAAAGGGAGAAAAAAAGAAAGAATAAAATAAAATAAAATAAAGTTATTGAAATAAAAAATAAAACATTATTAAAAAGAAAAAATTAAAAGTAATAAAGGAAAAAGGAAAAGGAAGAAGAGAGCAACCAAACCAAAAAACAAATCCACCAATGATAGATAACAAGTGCTAAAAACTATACAAAAAACCCTCAAAAAATGGACAGACAGAAGACAAATGGTAAAAGCAAAGCTATACAGACAAAATTACACAAAGAAGCATACACATACACACTCACAAAAAGAGAAAAAGGAAAAAATGTATATATCTATATATATATATTAAAAAAGAAGAGGGTAAGCAAATCAATTAACAAATCCACCAGTGATAATAAACTCTAAATACTAAACTAAGATAAACATAAAACCAGAAACAAATTAGATGCAGAAAGCAAACCCCAAGTCTATGATTGCTCCCAAAGTCCACCGCCTCAATTTTGGGATGAGTCGTTGTCTATTCAGTTATTCCACAGATGCAGGGTACATCAAGTTGATTGTGGAGATTCAATCTGCTGCTCCTGAGGCTGCTGGGAGAGATTTCCCTTTCTCTTCTCTGTTTGCACAGCTCCCGGAGTTCAGCTGTGGATTTGGCCCCACCTCTGTGTGTAGGTCGCCTGAGGGTGTCTGTTTTTCGCCCAGACAGGACAGGGTTAGAGTAGCAGCTGATTTGGGGGCTCTGGCTCACTCAGGCCCCGGTGGAGGGAGGGGTACAGAATGCAGGGTGACCTTGCAGTGTCAGAGGCCGGCATGACATTGCACCAGCCTGAGGCACACCGTGTGTTCTCCCAGGGAAGTTGTCCCTGGATCACGGGACCCTGGCAGTGGCAGGCTGCATAGTCTCCCGGGAGGGGAGGTGTGGATAGTGACCTGTGCTTGCACACAGGCTTCTTGGTGGCTACAGCAGCAGCCTTAGCATTTCATGCCCGTCTCTGGGGTCTGCACTGATAGCTGTGGCTGGCACCCATCTCTGGAGCTCGTTTAGGCGGTGCTCTGAATCCCCTCTCCTCGTGCACCCCAAAACAGTGGTCTCTTGCCTCTTAGGCAGGTCCAGACTTTTTCCCGCACTCCCTTCCAGCTAGCTGTGGTGCACTAGCCCCCTTCAGGCTGTGTTCACGCCGCCAACCCCAGTCCTCTCCCTGGGATCTGACCTCCAAAGCCTGAGCCTCAGCTATCAGCCCCAACCCATCCTGGTGGGTGAGCAGACAAGCCTCTCGGGCTGGCGAGTGCTGGTCGGCAGCGATCCTCTGTGCGGAAATCTCTCCGCTTTGCCCTCTGCACCCCTGTTGCTGCGCTCTCCTCTGTGGCTCTGAAGCTTCCACCCCTGTCTCTGCCAGTGAAGGGGCTTCCTAGCGTGTGGAAACTCTTCCTCCTTCACAGCTCCCTCCCAGGGGTGCATGTCCTGTCCCTATTCTTTTGTCTCTGTTTTTTTCTTTTTCTTTTGCCCTACCCAGGTATGTGGGGAGTCTCTTGCCTTTGGGGAAGTCTGAGGTCTTCTGCCAGCGTTCAGTAGGTGTTCTGTAGGAGTTGTTCCATGTGTAGATGTCTTTCTGATGTGTTTGTGGGGAGGAAGGTGATCTCCACGTCTTACTCCTCCACCATCTTGAGGGTCTCTCCCACATTCTCTTTCTAAAGAGGAGTGTTTGCTCCTGGTTATTAAGCTGCAGGATCAGCCCTGGGCCCAGGAGGGCAGGTAAGGCTTACATATTTCTTGTTGGTAGGGTGATAAGCTGTTCTGATTTTCCTGGTTTTCGTGGGAACTTTTGTGTGGAACTTTCAGTTCTCAAACCGGAGCAGTTCTAGGTCAACTGGGACGGTTTGTCACAAGTGGTAAGCCCAGCTCACTGGAAAGGCCATACTGGTTGTGAAAAGAGTGAAATGTTTTAACATGGATTGGTTAAAGAGCCAGTGTCCTGCAGCCCTGGAGTTCCCTCCCCACTTCTCCTCCCCCACCTACTGCCTTGGCCACCTGCCCTTTCACCCCTGGACCTTCAGGTTCTCTTCACCATCCCACAGCTGAAGGCAGCACACCTGGCACATAGGTGCCTCCAGGACTGTTCTTTTAGGTCTGATTTGAAATATCAGCACCTTCCAGTATTATGTGATGTGCTGTTCCCAAAGCCCTAGCCGTAACCTCACCCTTTCTCTCCCACCCAGGAAGGCACATCAGAATGCCTGTGACAAATATTACATATTTGGTATTTATATATGGAGACCTCTACCATTCACCCCTTTACTAGTAGTAGCAAATAGTATAAACAAACTCATTTATAGTGTTCTAGACATTTAACATGTATTAATTAATTTGTCACAGCAACCCCAAGGGGTACATGCTGTTGTTCCCCCTATTTTACAGATGGGGAAACTGAGGTGTGGAGAGGTTATATACTGTATGTAATTTGCCTAAATGTACACTGCCTGTGAGTAGGTTTTAAGTGGAAGTGGTCAGAGACAGCCTCCTGGGGGCCTCACAAGCCCACACAGAGCATGGAGAGCAGTGGAAGGTGGGCCTGCGGACCAGGCATGGAGACCCGGCAGGCCTTGGGCCAAGGCCCCTGGAGCAGACATTCATGTGAACAGACAGCCAGAAACCAGATGGGCCCAGGGACATCCGAGTGGGTGACAGTGGGACTGGTGATGATTGAGACCAGACTCTTCTTGCCCCCATTTCTTCGTTCCCCCAAACAAAACAAAGTAAAACAAACAAATGAAGAACATAAAGGAGAAGAGAACCCCCAGGTGGAATAAAATTTCCCTGACATTAGATTTCTGACACTCTGGTATATAAGAACACAGGTTATATTTCTTGTAACCATTTCTACTTAATCTTCCCTTCCCTGCAGGGTCTGGGAGGGGAAAACCCAGTTTTACCCAGAAGTAAGCCCCAGGGTCTCTGCTCTCAGTTGCCTGACGTATCCTGCCCTGGGGCCTGGCCTGGGTCACGGGATGGGGCTAGACAGGACACAGACCCCCTTTTCAGAGGGGTCCCCACATCTGAGCTCTCTCCTCTTCTCACAACAGCGTGTGGAATGATCTAGTCTGGGGAGTGGTAAGGAGAGGCTCAGACTGGTCACATTTTCTTCCAGATCTGTCATTAACAACATTAACTTTACACCTGACTTTTGTAGGACTTAGGCATCTGACACTCAAAAGCCTAGGTCTTGTAACTTAAGAGCCTTGAAGTCTTTTGACACCTCGAACACTTGGATCTGACTATACTGTTCTCCAGTTTGCTGTCATCACCCAACCGGGAGGCATCAGGGACCTTGTGGTTCAGTTTAGCTGCTCCAAGGAAGTAACCAAAAGTACTAGGAGAGACACATCAGTTAATATCACCTATATGTCCACTTATTTGCCGTTCTCAGACTCAGTAATGCTTTTAAGTCTCAACTTGCTGGTGCTCTATCTTTAGTAAATTTCCTAAATAGCTGTGATATTTCAAGAACAGAAGCCCAGAGCTGCACTACTGCAACTATGATGTACCCAGACCACTTGGAGAAAGCTGATGTGGGGCAGGCACAGAGCAGGAAGTTTTGGTCCACATCTTCTTCCTGGCTGCAGGGCCCATCTCTTGAACTCCAGACCCCAAGATGTAAAACAGGTTTCATCTTGTGCACCAAATCCAATCAATGACTAGGACTGGCTGCTTGGTATGCAGCTGTGTTAAGAAGGGTACTGAGGCTGAGTCTGTTCTCAGAAGGGAAGAAATGAAGTGATCAGTTGATAATGCCTGACATAGGCCTAAGAATGGAGTGAAGAGCAACGCTCCTGCCAGGATCTTACAGACCTTTGTCAAATTCAGCCTCTCTGGAAAATGTAGTGAAGACCTCACCAAGTGGGTAGAGCACAGCATGGTTTCCCCTTTATGTCAAAGCCTCAGATTACAGGGACTCCTGAGATGTTAGCACCCCAAAGCAGCCAAGCATGGCAGGGCAGGACTAGCTCTGGAACTTTTTTCCTAGAACTTTTTTTTCTTCCTCCCTTCCCTTCCCTTCTCTTCCCTTCCTTTCCCTCCCCTCCCCTCTTTCTTCCTTCCCTCCCTCCCTCCCTCAATCTCCCTTTCTTTCTCTTCCTTCCTTTCTTTCCTTCTCCCTTTCTTTCCCTCCCTCCCTCCCTCCCTTCTTTCCTTTCCTTCCTTCCTTCCTTCCTTTCCTTCCTTCCTTCCTTCCCAGCTTGTGGGATCTTAGTTCCCCAACCAGGGATTGAACCTAAGCTCTCGGCAGTGAGAGCACGGAGTCTTAACCGCTGGACCACAAGGGAGTTCCCTCCAGAGCTTTTTTGTTTGTTAATTCTGTTCTGTGTTCTACTTGCTTGGAGATGCCTTTCTATCATCTCCATAGATGGAGTAGCCCTGTGGGCAAAGTGGACAAGTGGCTCTTTAGGCTCTGAACCAATAGGGGGCAGCAAAGAGCAGAGAAGAGCCAGTCTGGCTGGAGCAGCCCCAGACCCAGGAAAACTTCCAATCTTCTATTCCCCTAGTAAGTGAATCCCACTGTTAAGACAAGTTGTCCACACAAGTGGTGTGGTCCAGGAGCAGAGCAAGAAAGGCCAGAGGGCGGGAGATTTTCTGGGTTCAGGTGGAGAAAACCCTTGTTGGATGCCAAGCTGCTCTGAGAATAGGAAAGAGGAAGAAGAACGAGAAAGAATAAGAGCCGTAGTTACTATTTACCCAGTCCCTGTAGAGTGCTAGGCCTCCTGTGAATGCTCATTCTTTTCATTCTATCAAAGACTACGTGAGGTAGGCAAACCCCTCCTTACAGATGAGAAAACAGGGGCCCAGAGGGGTTAAGTAACTTGCCTAGTATCACATGACTAAGGAAGGGCTGAGCTAAAATTTGGACTGTCTGCCCAGGCCTGCATGTTATGATGCCCTTCCAGGAAGGAGGCAGGAAAGTATACCTGGCATTAGGATGCCCTGGGGGAGTTCTGTGGTCCCAAGAGAAGGCAAAGGGCCTTCTTAGTACAGCTTCCTCTCTGCTGGTGGCCGTGGATGCTCTACCATATTTAGCCAACTCATTGGCTCATGGATTCATACACCATCATAGGCAGGGCTCCACGATGGAGCCTTTGAACAGACGCTGGGTTATGTGGCATAAACTCAGGCCAGGCTGGAATCTTGGATATCTGTTGACTTCTGACTTTGAGGCCAAGACCTGGAAGGTCCCCTCCTCCACAGAGCACAAAGGTGGACCTGTGGCCGGTGGCACGACTCCTCCCTTGCACCAGGACCAGACCCTCTAGCTGTGTATTCAAGACTCCAAAAAAAGGTTCTCTGGAGTTCCATCTCCCTTGCCCACCTCTCTCAGGCAGATGGCCCTAGGAAGACTCTACATGCATTCCACCCCACCTGTGAACTCAGTGCCTCCCCCTAGCCCCGCTCCCCAGCCTCCATCATTCTCTGTTCCTTGCTTGGGTTGTCCTTCTCACTCCTCTCTGAGCCAAACCCAACCCCCTCCCAGTTCTTCCCACCAGCTCTTGCGTAGACTTGCCAGCTGTGAGCCAGGTCTCTAAGGAAATGTCTTTAGGGCATAGGTTAATCTGAGGCCAAAAAAACCAAAGAGTGCATCAGAATGACAAGGAGAATCAGCAGTTCAAGGAGGGGGATGAGGCTGAGGATTCAGAGCAAGAATTTCTGACTGAAACAGAATTAATGTAGAAAACAAAAGAAAATTTACATGTCTAATTAATATCTCAGAGGTATTTTTAGATTTTTTAAAGATGATTTTGGTATTTTTAGAGTTATTTAAAAGATATTGAATCAATAAGTTAAGAGAAGGCTGACCAAAAAATAGAAGGAATCAGACAACTCTTAGAAAAGAGTTCTAAGAAAAAAAATAATAAAAGAAATAAGAAAAAAAATCAACAGTGACAAGTAGAAGGGGCTATAGCTGAGAGTAGGATTAGTGAATTAGAAGACAAATTGGAGAAGTTTTCCAGAATGCAGAGCACAAAGACAAGAGATGGAAATTATGAGGATGATTAAAAAAATATATGAAATAGAGCTATCAGGTCCAAGTTTCACAAAACGAGAATACTGAAGTACGGAACAGAGTGAATAAAGAAGAAACAATAATCAAGGAAACATTAAAAAAAAGTTCTCCTAATAGAAGAAATACATGAATCCAGATTAAAAAGTGTCAGTTTCATCAGGGCACAAACCTATATTCATCTGAAATTTTGGAGTTCTAACCAAGAGGAAAATTCTACAATCTTTTAAACAGGAAAAATAAACCAGCTACAAAGGAGAAAGGGTCACACACTACTACTGGATTTCTCATCTGTAACACTAAATGCTAGAATGTGAGTTAGAGGGGAAAAGACAGAGACTCTATATATAACCATTCAAATTATTGTTCTTATGTGAAGGCATAAGAAAGAGATACACCAGACAGACTCAGAAAGTACACTACCCACATGATCTTTAAAAAACAACTCCTTAAGGAAGCTCTTCAGCCAACTGAAAAAAGAATTAGCACAAGATGGGCTTCCCTGGTGGCGAAGTGGTTAAGAATCCACCTGCCAATGCAGGGGACACGGGTTCGAGCCCTGGTCTGGGAAGATCCCACATGCTGCGGAGCAACTAAGCCCGTGAGCCACAACTACTGAGCCTGCGCATCTGGAGCCTGTGCTCCACAACAGGAGAGGCCGCAACAGTGAGAGGCCTGTGCACCACGATGAAGAGTGGGCCCTGCTCTCTGCAACTGGAGAAAGCCCTTGCACAGAAACGAAGACCAAACACAGCCAATAAATAAATAAATAAATTTATTTAAAGAATTAACACAAGACACTCAACAAAGAGGAAGACAAACGTGTGAAACAGCGGTGAGTGATGAAACCCACAAAGCATAGCTAGGGTCTAATGCAGCGGCTGAGAGGGCAGGCTGTGGTCGGAGACAGGCCTGGGTTCAAATCCTGGCTCTTGTCCTGTTGTGATCGGAGATGTTTGATCCTTGTGATGATTGGAGAGTCAGACAATGCCCAGGCCCTGTCCTCTTCATATGTAATTGAGGACAAGGGTACAACTGAGAAATAGAGGACTAGGAATCAAAGCCTAACCTTATTAATATTTGTGGAAGTGCTCAGCACAGACAGGCAAACAGGGCCTTCTAGCAAAAGCTGAGTTGTGTATATATACAATTGTACATTGGAAAGAGAGAGAGAGAGAAATCTGCAGAATGGACTATATCCTATTTTGCAAATACAGAGATGATACAGAAAAAGAAAGCCATGCTCAGATTTTCCTGAGGATAGGAAGCCCCAATCGGAGGTAAGAAACAGAAGAGAGAACTCTGTAAGTAGTTATTGACCTCTATAGAAAAGTAACTGCAGCAAAAAATTTCCCACAGAAGGTTCTGGGCTCTGCTCCATCAGATTACCAATGTACAGTTCCTTTGGCAGGGGTGAAGATGACAAGGGAGTGGGCAGAGCTTAGATTCATGGGTGCAGGGGGCCGAAGAGTCCCCTTGCTCTGATTACCCTCCTTTCATTCTGTCTTAATCCACTGGTTTTAGCAGCCAAGCCCAGGGTCAGCCAGGGCTGTCCTCACCAGGAGGGCCTTAGTCTTGCCTTTGTGAGACTGTTCACCTGAAATTACTCCTGCTCCTTTCTATTCTCCTGGGACCAGGTGGGCAGTGCAGCTTCTGAAATGGGTCATAGCTGAGCATTCCTTAGCTTGGGGTCATTCTTTCTTAGGAAAATTTCAAGTAATTGTGCATTATCCAAAAATTTGCTCTTATATTCTATTTTCCATCTCAAATTATACCTGGCTATGTCATCTACTCTAGTGCAAAAAAAAAAAAAAAATACAATGAACCAAATTAATATAACATGAAATATTCCAAATTTGAACATGAATTTTCTTCCATTATTGAGATCCCATTGAGAAATTAAATTTCAAGATGAAATTCCCTTTGCATGTAAAATCCCAAAGGAAAAATATCCACCATTTCTTCTGCGGTTTCTTTTTCTGCCCATTCTCAGTTACAGAGATCCCACTCAGATACTTGGATACCATCTAGGTTTCTTCTTTTGCCACTTTAGTCTCTATTATTTTTTACTGAAATGATTGAACACCTCTTCTGTACCTCCAAAATAAAATTCACCAAACTTCAAATTTCCCCCATGTTCCAGTTTTCCTTCCCAGTCCCAGAGTTTCAGGACAGGGTAGCACCTGTAAAGTGAGAGAGTAGAGAGAGAGAGAGAGAGCTTAACCACCAGTCTCAGATATGCCTGCCCATTCTGTTACTTTCTGCCATGTATCCTTTTAATAAGCCACCAAATTCATGAGGACCCATAATTTTCCATATCATGTTTTTTTTTTTAACATTCAAGAGAACTGGCCCCAAATGACTTCATATTTCTGTGAATGTTGATGTAAATAATTCTATGTAGAACATTAGTGAATCAAATCCAGAAAAGTATTAAAATAGCATACCATGACAGTGTACGATTTGGTTCCAGGGAAGCCAATATGGCTCAACATTAGGAGATCTGTTAATGAATTCATTTAAATAATAGATTAAAGGAGAAAAACCATATGACTCTCTCCACGAGTGCTGGAATACATTTCAGAAAATTGAACATCGTTGCCTGCTTAAAACTTATGGTAAATTCTGAAGAGGAGGAAAATTTTAAAAGAGAAAGAGTATAAGAAGTGAAGAGCAAGCATCACATTTAGTGGTATAATAATAGAGGCTTCTCTAGTAAAGATAAGGACTGTGCAAGGATCCTACTATCCTTGGGATTAGTCAAGATGGTACTGGAGTCCTATCTAAAGCAACAGGATAAGAGAAAGAATGAGAGCTACAAATATTGGAGGTAAAGAGACAAAATTATAACTCTTTGAATATGATGAGATTGTGTGGCTGAACTATCTAAGAAGATTGACTATTAAGAATTTTTAGTTGAGCTGCTGGATACAAGAGTAATATACAAAATACCAGTAACCTTAATGTGTATTAGTAATATCTCGTTAGGCAACACAATGGGTAAAAGTTCTCATTTATAACAACAAAGCACGTAAGAATAGTTACAGCTGGAAAATTTCAAGACCGGTATGAAGAAAATCATAAATCTTGTGTATGCAAGAGAAGAATAAATGGCAGACCACATTTCTACATGAGAAGGCTCAACATTATACAGATAATAATTCTGAAATTAGTGCATGCTTTTAACCTAATATAAAGAACCCATTGGGACATTTTTGGTGAAATTAGATAATTTTATTCTAGACTTAATCTGGAAGAATAAATATAAAAAAACAGCTGAGAAACACTGAGGAAAAAAAGCATAATGTGGGAACACTTACATTACCACATACTAACACAAACTGTAAAGGTCTGGTGATTCAAACAGATACTGGTACATATGGAACTTTACTAGGGGAACAGAATAGGGAACACATAGGATTTCAGAAAATAATAAAAGTAGGATTTTAAATCAGTGGTGACAATAGGTAAATTAAATATTATTGTGATAGTTAACTATCGACTTAGAAAAAAAAAAGAAGAACCAGAAGGGAATTTGGAGAGTATTTTTTATAATCTTGGATTGGGGAAGCCTTTCTTAGCATATAACAAAGTCCCTAATGTGATATAAAATACTGACAGATTTGACTAGATAAAAATTTAGAATGTACAACAAAAGGTAATATAAACAAAGGTAAAAGATGAGTGACAGACCAAGAGAAATATATTTGTAACTTGTATAACAAACGATTTCTGTGCAGGATATAAAAAATTCCTGCCAATCAGTTAGAAAAGTGCTAACAACCTGATTGAAAATGGCCAAAAGGTATTGGATCCATCAAGGAAATGTTTGCTGATGTAACAGCTAAACCCCCAAATCTCACGGGAAATCCAAGATGGTTGTTCACGATTATCTGGCAGCTCTCCTCCAAGCAGTGATTCAGGGACCCAGGAAGTTACCAGTAGCTTCCAAGGTCAAAAAATCTCCACTGCTGGTAACACAAGGTCCTTGCTCTGAATGGTCCTTTTATTTCAGTAGGGGGAGATAGACTAAAGAAATAGAAGTAAATAAATTTAAAATCAAGATAATTTCAAAAAATGGTAAGTCCTAAAGGTGAGGAGCCCTAAGGTGATCAATGAAGGCCTCTCTGAGGATGAGACATTTGAGTTGTGACATTAATGAAGCCTAGGAGCCTCCCATGTGAGAATCTGAGGGGATGGCAGTTCAGGCAGAGGAAGAGCAAGAAAAAAGGCTCTGAGGTGGGAATGAGCTTGGTTTATTTGAGTTGCGCAAAGAAGGTCAGTTGGAGAACTGAATGGGGAGAAGGTAGTAGAATCACAGGTGGGGGACAGCCAAGTTATGTAGGGCCTTACAGACAAAGTAAAGGAGTGTGGTTTTTGTCCTGTATGTGATGAGAAATCAAGATGTCAGTTTCAGTGGAATCTGCACAGTGATACCACTTCCTTCATTCTATAGGAAAAAAAAAGGCAATGCAAACAGATTTTTTCCTAGTTCTATTGAGATATTGACATACAGCATGTATAACTGTAAGATATACAGCATAATAATTTGATTTCCATATATTGTGATATGTTACCACAATAAGTTTAGTTAACACCCATCATCTCAGATAGGTACAAAAAAAAAAATAGAAAAAAACGTTTTTTTTCCTTGTGATGAGAACTCCTGGTATTTACTCTCTTAACTTCAAATATACCACACAGCCGTGTTAACTGGAGTCATCATGTTATACGTTACATCCCCAGTACTTATTTGTCTTATAATTGGAAGTTTTTACCTTTTGACCATCTTCATTCAGTTCCCCCATCTCCCACCCTGTGCCTAGTCTGATCTCTTTTTCTATGAGTTTTTTTTTTAAGATTCCACAAATAAGTATTTATACAGTATTTGTCTTTCTCTGTCTAACTTATTGCACTTAGCATAATGTCCTACAAGTTCATCCACGTTGCCACAAATGGCATGGTTTCCTTCTTTTTTAATGACTGCATCATATTCCACTGTTTGTGTGTGTGTGCATGTATATTTACATATGTATGTACACACAATGCACACACAATACATCTTCTTTATCCATTCATCTATTGATGGACATTTAGGTTGCTTCCATGTCTTGGCTATTGTGAGTAGTGCTGCTATGAACATGAGGGTTCTCTTTGGCATAATGTTTTCATTTCCTTCAGATAAATAACTGGAAGTGGGATTGTAGGATCATATGGTAGTTCTATTTTTAATTTTTTTTTTTTTAGAAATGGATCTCTTGATAACTTCTTTTTTAAATTAATTAATTAATTTTATTTATTTTTGGCTGTGTTGGGTCTCTGTTGCTGTGTGTGGGCTTTCTCTAGTTGTGGCGAGTGGGGGCTACTCTTCGTTTAGGTGCGTGGTCTTCTGCGGTGGCTGCTCTTGTTGCAGAAAACGGTCTCTAGGCATGCGGGCTTCAGTAGTTGTGGCATGCGGGCTCAGTAGTTGTGGCTTGTGGGCTCTAGAGTGCAGGCTCAGTAGTTGTGGCATACTGGCTTAGTTGCTTTGTGGAATGTGAGATCTTTCCGGACCAGGGCTTGAACCCTTGTCTCCTTCATTTGGAGGCGGATTCTTAACTACTGCACCACCAGAGAAGCCCTATTTCTAATTTTTTGAGGAACCGCCATACTGTTTTCCATAGTGGCTGCACAAATTTATATTCCCACCAACAGTGCACAAGGGTACCCTTTTCTCCATATTCCCGGAAGCATTTGTTATTTCTTGTCTTTTTGATAATAGCGATTCTAACAGCATGAGGAGATATCTCATTGTGGTTTTTCTTTTTTTAGCCCCACATTGTTTTAATTTTTATTTTTTTAACATCTTTATTAGAGTATAATTGCTTTACAATGGTGTGTTAGTTTCTGCTTTACAACAAAGTGAATCAGTTATACATATACACATGTTCCCATATCTCTTCCCTCTTGCATCTCCCTCCCTCCCACCCTCCCTATCCCACCCCTCTAGGTGGTCACAAACCACCTAGCTGATCTCCCTGTACTATGCGGCTGCTTCCCACTAGCTATCCACCCTATGTTTGGTAGTGTATATATGTCCATGCCACTCTCTCACTTCGTCACAGCTTACCCTTCCCCCTCCCCATATCCTCAAGTCCATGCTCTAGTAGGTCTGTGTTTTATTCCTGTCCTACCCCTAGTCTCTTCATGACATTTTTCCCCTTAGATTCCATATATATGTGTTAGCATACGGTATTTTTTTTTTCTCCTTCTGACTTACTTCACTCTGTATGACAAACTCCAGGTCTATCCACCTCATTACAAATAACTCAGTTTCATTTCTTTCTATGGCTGAGTAGTATTCCATTGTATATATGTGCCACATCTTATTTATCCATTCATCTGTTGATGGACACTTCAGTTGCTTCCATGTCCTGGCTATCGTAAATAGAGCTGCAATGAACATTTTGGTACCTGACTCTTTTTGAATTATGGTTTTCTCTGGGTATATGCCCAGTAGTGGGATTGCTGGATCGTACGGTAGTTCTATTTGTAGTTTTTTAAGGAACCTCCATACTCTTCTCCATAGTAGCTGTAACAATTTACATTCCCACCAGCAGTGCAAGAGGCTTCCCTTTTCTCCACACCCTCTCCAGCATTTATTGTTTCTAGATTTTTTGATGATGGCCATTCTGACTGGTGTGAGATGATATCTCATTGTAGTTTTGATTTGCATTTCTCTAATGATTAATGATGTTGAGCATTCTTTCATGTGTTTGTTAGCAATCTGTATGTCTTCTTTGGAGAAATGTCTATTTAGGTCTTCTGCCCATTTTTGGATTGGGTTGTTTGTTTTTTTGTTATTGAGCTGCTTGAATTGCTTATAAATTTTGGAGATTAATCCTTTGTCAGTTGCTTCATTTGCAAATATTTTCTCCCATTCTGAGGGTTGTCTTTGGGTCTTGTTTATGGTAGCCTTTGCTGTGCAAAAGCTTTTAAGTTTCATTAGGTCCCATGTGTTTATTTTTGTTTTTATTTCCATTTCTCTAGGAGGTGGGTCAAAAAGGATCTTGCTGTGATTTATGTCATAGAGTGTTCTGCCTATGTTTTCCTCTAAGAGTTTGATAGTGTCTGGCCATACATATAGGTCTTTAACCCATTTTGAGTTTATTTTTGTGTATGGTGTTAGAGAGTGTTCTAATTTCATTCTATTACATGTAGCTGTCCAGTTTTCCCAGCACCACTTCTTGAAGAGGCTGTCTTTTCTCCACTGTATATTCTTGCCTCCTTTATCAAAGATAAGGTGACCATATGTGCGTGGGTTTATCTCTGGGCTTTCTATCCTGTTCCATTGATCTATATTTCTGTTTTTGTGCCAGTACCATACTGTCTTGATTAAGGTAGCTTTGTAGTATAGTCTGAAGTCAGGGAGCCTGATTCCTCCAGCTCCATCTTTCGTTCTCAAGATTGCTTTGGCTATTCAGGGTCTTTTGTGTTTCCATACACATTGTGAAATTTTTTGTTCTAGTTCTGTAAAAAATGCCAGTGGTAGTTTGATAGGGATTGCATTGAATCTGTAGATTGCTTTGGGTAGTAGAGTCATTTTCACAATGTTGATTCTTCTAATCCAAGAACATGGTATATCTCTCCATCTATTTTTATCATCTTTAATTTCTTTCATCAGTGTCTTATAATTTTCTGCATACAGGTCTTTTGTCTCCTTAGGTAGGTTTTTTCCTAGATATTTTATTCTTTTTGTTGCAGTGGTAAATGGGAGTGTTTTCTTAATTTTACTCTCAGATTTTTATCATTAGTGTATAAGAATGCCAGAGATTTCTGTGCATTAATTTTGTATCCCGCTACTTTACCAAATTCATTGATTAGCTCTAGTAGTTTTCTAGTAGCATCCTTAGGATTCTCTATGTATAGTATCATGTCATCTGCAGACAGTGACAGCTTTACTTCTTCTTTTCTGATTTGGATTCCTTTTATTTCTTTTTCTTCTCTGATTGCTGTGGCTAGAAGTTCCAAAACTATGTTGAATAAGTGGTGAGAGTGGGCAACCTTGTGTTGTTCCTGATCTTAGTGGAAATGGTTTCAGTTTTTCACCATTGAGAATGATGTTTGCTGTGGGTTTGTCAAATATGGCCTTTATTATGTTAAGGAAAGTTCCCTCTGTTTCTACTTTCTTCAGGGTTTTTATCATAAATTGGTGTTGAATTTTGTCAAAAGCTTTCTCTGCATCTATTGAGATGATCATATGGTTTTTCTCCTTCAGTTTGTTGATATGGTGTATCATGTTGATTGATTTGCGTATATTGAAGAATCCTTGCATTCCTGAAATAAACCCCACTTAGTCATGGTATATGATCCTTTTAATGTGCTGTTGGATTCTGTTTGCTAGTATTTTGTTGAGGATTTTTGCTTCTTTGTTCATCAGTGATATTGGCCTGTAGTTTTCTTTCTTTGTGATGTCTTTGTCTGGTTTTGGTATCAGGGTGATGGTGGCCTCATAGAATGAGTTTGGGAGTGTTTCTCCCTCTGCTCTATTTTGGAAGAGTTTGAGAAGGATAGGTGTTAGCTCTTCTCTCAATGTTTGATAGAATTCGCCTGTGAAGCCATCTGGTCCTGGGCTTTTGTTTGTTGGAAGATTTTTAATCACAGTTTCAATTTTAGTGCTTGTGATTGATCTGTTCATATTTTCTATTTCTTCCTGTTCAGTCTCAGCAGGTTGTGCATTTCTAAGAATTTGTCCATTTCTTCCAGCTTGTCCATTTTATTGGCATACAGTTGCTTTGTAGTAATCTCTAATAATCTTATATTTCTGCAGTGTCCGTTGTTACTTCTCCTTTTTCATTTCTAATTCTATTGATTTGAGTCTTCTCGCTTTTTTCTTGATTAGTGTGGCTAATGTTTTATCAGTTTTGTTTATCTTCTCAAAGAACCAGCTTTTAGTTTTATTGATCTTTGCTATCGTTTCCTTCATTTCTTTTTCATTTATTTCTGATCTGAATTTTATGATTTCTTTCCTTCTGCTAACCTGGAGGTTTTTTTGTTCTTCTTTCTCTAATTGCTTTAGGTGCAAGGTTAGGTTGTTTATTTGAGATGTTTCCTGTTTCTTAAGGTAGGATTGTATTGCTGTAAACTTCCCTCTTAGAACTGCTTTTGCTGCATCCCATAGGTTCTGGGTCGTTGTGTCTCCATTGTCATTTGTTTCTAAGTATTTTTTGATTTCCTCTTTGATTTCTCACTGATCACTTCGTTATTAAGTAGTGTATTGTTTAGCCTCCATGTGTTTGTATGTTTTACAGATCTTTTCCTGTAATTCATATCTAGTCTCATAGCATTGTGGTTGGAAAAGATACTCGATTCGATTTCAATTTTCTTAAATTTACCAAGGCTAGATTTCAAGATATGATCTATCCTGGAGAATGTTCCATGAGCACTTGAGAAAAATGTGTATTCTGTAGTTTTTGGATGGAATGTCCTATAAATATCAGTTAAGTTCATCTTGCTTAATGTATCATTTAAAACTTATGTTTCCTTATTTATTTTCATTTTGGATGATCTGTCCATTGGTGAAAGTGGGGTGTTAAAGTCCCCTACTATCATTGTGTTACTGTTGATTTCCCCTTTTATGGCTGTTAGTATTTGCCTTATGTATTGAGGTGCTCCTATGTTGGGTGCATAAATATTTACAATTGTTATACCTTCTTCTTGGATCGATGCCTTGATCATTATGTAGTGTCCTTCTTTGTCTATTATAATGGTTTTTATTTTAAAGTCTATTTTGTCTGATATGAGAATTGCTACTTCAGCTTTCTTCTGATTTCCATTTGCATGGAATATCTTTTTCCATTCCCTCACTTTCAGTCTGTATGCGTCCCTAGGTCTGAAGTGGGTCTCTTGTAGACAGCATATATATGGGTCTTGTTTTTGTATCCATTCAGCCAGTCACTGTCTTTTGGTGGGAACATTTACTCCATTTACATTTAAGGTAATTATCGATATGTATGTTCCTATTGCCATTTACTTAATTGTTTCAAGTTTGTTCTTGTAGGTCTTTTCCTTCTCTTGTGTTTCTTGCCTAGAGAAGTTCCTTTAGCATTTGCTGTAAAGCTGGTTTGGTGGTGCTGAACTCTCTCAGCTTTTGCTTGTCTGTAAAGGTTTTAATTTCTCCATCCAATCTGAATGAGATCCTTGCTGGGTAGAGTAATCTTGGTTGTAGGTTTTTCTCCTTCATCACTTTAAATATGTCCTGCCACTCCCTTTTGGCTTGCAGAGTCTCTGCTGAAAAATCAGCTGTTAACCTTATGGGGATTCCCTTGTGTGTTATTTGTTGTTTTTCCCTTGCTGCTTTTAATATTTTTTGTTTGTATTTAATTTTTGATAGTTTGATTAATATGTGTCTTGGCGTGTTTCTCCTTGGATTTATCCTGTACGGGACTCTCTTTGCTTCCTGGACATGATTAACTATTTCCTTTCCCATATTAGGGAAGTTTTCAACTGTAATCTCTTCATATATTTTCTCAGTTCCCTTCTTTTTCTCTTCTTCTTCTGGGACCCCTATAATTCGAATGTTGGTGCGTTTAATGTTGTCCCAGAGGTCTCTGAGACTGTCCTCAGTTCTTTTCATTCTTTTTTCTTTATTCTGCTCTGCAGTAGTTATTTCCACTATTTTATCTTCAAGGTCACTTATCCATTCTTCTGCCTCAGTTATTCTGCTATTGATCCCATGTAGAGTATTTTTATTTTCATTTATTGTGTTGCTCATCATTGCTTGCTTCCTCTTCTTTTCTTCAAGATCCTTGTTTTATGTTTCTTGCATTTTGTCTATTCTATTTCCAAGATTTCGGATCATCTTTACTATCATTATTCTGAATTCTTTTTCAGGTAGACTGCCTGTTTCCTCTTCATTTGTTAGGTCTGGTGGGTTTTTACCTTGCTCCTTCATCTCATTGTGGTTTTGATATGCATCTCCCTAACAATTTGTGATGTTTAGCACCTTTTCATGTACCTGTTGGCTATTCGTATATCTTCTTTGGAAAAATCTAACAGATTTGGAAAATGCTCTCTGGAGACCTTTTTGAACCAATCTTTGTTCATTCTCCACCTCCTTTCTAGGCTGAGCTTTGCTGACTAAAGTCGTTTAACAAGATTTCAGTGGAGTGCAGTGTGTAAATGTTATGCAGAATGAATTACAGCTCTGTAGACATTCATTTCATTACCCTAGCTTCTATTAGCAAAGTTCGCTTTATGAGCAGCCAAAACGATTTATCTTATACTAGCTTCTTAAGAAATGTTTCAAATCCTGTGAACTTTAAGTGACTATTGAAATTGTAAGGGATGTCCATTTTGGTAACTAGGAGGTCTAGTTGTGATTATGGAATGTGCCTTTGATTTGTCATTAAAATGCAAACCAGGCCATTCGACAGAGCTCCTAACACACTGTCTGGCCAACAGCCCATGCCCAGTGCTGATGGAGGAAAGCAAGCATCGGTTCTCAGTGTGTCCCCTCTCCCTGGGCATGATTTGGAATGAGATGGATGGAGCTGTATCCAGACACCTATAACATGTTGGGCCCATGATAGGCATTTGGTCAGTATCTACCAATGACTGAATGGGTGAATGATGAGATATTTTGGACTTTAACCACATTTTCACATATAATAGATCATCCTTTTATGTGGGACTCTTGGTTTAACAACATTTCTTCGGAAAAGTGTAAGTCCCTGGCCTGGACCATGGATAAGGGCTGGTGACATGGCAGCAGGTGCCTGGCTGAGGTGGTGCCACCCAGAACTCCAACCTCATCTCCATCCTCTAGCTGCACCCTCTTCCATTTCCCTACCCCAGTGCCATGGCCACTGGTGGCCCGTGCAAGAGCTGTTCCTCTGCATGCAAAGGCCCCACCTGCACCCCACCCTTGCCTCACTGGTCAGACTCTTAAACTCCTACTTATCCTTCAAACTCCAGTCAGATGTTACTTCCTCCAGGAAGTTTCTCTGACTGACCCCTCTCTCCTAACTACTATATCAGTTTTCCCTGTCATGTACTCTTGTGTGCTGTTTTTCAGAGTGATTATCAAAGTTTATAGTATTAATTAAGTAATTAATTTATTTATTTTTATTGAAGTATAGTTGATTTATGATGTACTAGTTTCAGGTACACAGCAAAGTAATTTAGTTATATATATATGTGTATATATATATATATATATTCTTTTTCAGATTCTTTCCCATTATAGGTTATTACAAGATACTGAATACAGTTCCCTGTGCTATACAGTAGTTCCTTGTTGTTTATCTATTTTATATATAGTAGTTTGTATCTGCTAACCCCAAACTCCTAATTTATGCCTCCTTCCCCGCCGTTTCCCCTTTGGTAACTGTAAGTTTGTTTTCTATGTCTGTGAGTTATCGTATTATTTTGTAATTATTTTAAGATTATGCTGTGATTAAGAGCAGGGATGAATTTTTGCTGGGCTCAAATATCAGCTCTGCCATCTGCAAGCTGTAGGAATCTGGGCAAAGTGTTTTTACCTTTCTTTATCTACTTCCTCGTCCATAGAAAAAGGATGATCACAGTAGTACCCACTTTTAGGGTAGTTGTGAGAATTAAACAACCCGATAAATGTACATGGCACTAAAATTAGCTGTAGTTATTTGACAACTGTGTGTCTCCCCCATTAGACTGTAAGCTCCATGAGGCTAGGGGTTGAGTCAATACTTTACTCGCCATGTGTCCTCCAGGCTTAACGGTGTCTGGCCTCTGATACATTTCATGAAAGGAATGAATGAAAATGCATGGAGCTTTTCTCCACCAAGCAGGTGCGATGCTGGAGGAGGCCTGCTGCACAGCACACAGGAAGGCCCACTCAACTAAAATACTTCCACCTTCGATCTGGCCTCATCTGTTAGGTGAAGATGATAAAGTCTTCTCTACCGGCCCTGGGGAAGGTAGCTGAGAAAGAAGGGAGACCCAGTCTTCCCTCTGTGTCCTTCCTCCCTCCCTCCCTCCTTGTTGCTGACATTGCTAAGCCACAAGGCTGTCAGGAAAGGAAGCCCTTTCAAAGTCAACAGAGCACCCATCGTGGGACAGACTCTGAACACCATCCAGTCCTGGCCCCTCTGGTCCTCCCAGCTGAGTGATTTTCTTAAACACATACAAATGGCTCTAATAACATGTGTTAAAATAGGGCAGTGGTTTTCAAACTTTAGTGTATGTGTCAGACTGAGTGGCAGGATTTGTTGACACAGATGCTGGCCCCAGCCCCAGAGTTTCTGCTCCAGTAGTTCTGGGTTAGGGTTCAAGAACTGGCATTTCTTAGGGAAATGCTCTCCACAACATTTTTGGAAAAGAAAAATATTACATTCTCATTCATGTATCAAAAATAGCCTCAAAGACAATACATCAAAATGTTAACTGCACAGAAAGTTATTGGGTTTTTTTGTTTGTTTGTTTTGTCTTTTTGCCGCACCACGCAGCTTGCAGGATCTTAGTTCTCTGACCAGGGATCGAATCCGGGCCCTCGGCAGTAAAAGCACTGAGTTCTAACCACTTGGTTGCCAGGGAATTCCCGAGGAAGTTATTGTTTAATGGGACAAAGTTTCAGTTTCAGATGATGAAAAAATTCTGGAGGTGGATGGTAGTGATGGCTGCACAGTGTGAATGTACTTAATGCCACTAAACCATACACTTAAAAAGGTTAAAATGGTAAATTTTATGTTAAGTATATTTTATCACAATTTTAAAAAATAAATAATTTTTTTAAAAGACCGAAAGAAAAAAAGAACTGGCTTTTCTAACAAGTCCTAAGTGCAGCTGGCCCTGCTGGTCTCGGGTCTACATTTTGAGAACCACTGAAATCAGGGCATGTTCTCTACGTGGCAGGGGAGACAGGGTGATGCAATTTGACTCTGGGAAAGTGGTCACAGAGGCTGTGATATTTGTACAGGCCCTTGAAGAATGAGCAGGAATTTGCAGGATGGGGAATGGGGTTCCACGCAGAGAGAACGGCACGAGCAAAGGTGTGGAGAGATGACAGTGCATGTTGGCAAGCGATCCTCCATGGAAGGGGCTTGGGAGGAGTGTGGAGGCTGCTGCATAGCAGGGCTCCTGCTTATTCATCCTTTGTTCTTGGTCAGCATGGGGAGAGGCAGCCTGTGGAGAAGACAGACCCAGGAGAGGACAGGATAGGCCAGAAGAGCTTAAGCTCTCCAGTTTTGGAGTTAGACAGACTTGGACTTGAATCTTGACCACATACCACCTGTAGGACTTTCGACAAGTAATTTACCTTTCTCAGCCTCAGTTTATTCACCTGTGAAATGGGACTGCTGATAATCGTAGCTGCTTCATAGAGTTATTGTGAAATGAAGCGAGCTGATAGATACGAAGAGCTTGGCTTCATGTTTGGCCCATGGTGGATACCCAGTAGTGGAAGCTACCATCAGTAGGTGAGTCTAATGTAGAAGAGGCAGGTCTGGAGCCACGCTGTAGTTGTTTGTGTATCTGCCTCCCACTCCAGGCTGGGACCCTTTGGGCACAGTGTGTGACATTTCATCTGAGTCCTCCCACCTCTAGCAGGGCCAGAGCCTGGATGGAGCCCAGATGCTCAGGACATGTGACTTGGGAAGGGATCTCTGTTTCCATGAAGGGCTCAGGTGGTCTGGGAGCCAGCAGACACTTGGAAAAGGAGCAGGACCGGGGAGGCAGATGAGCTGGAGGTGGCCTCTGCCTGTGGCCTAGCATGATCTAAACAGATGGCCCAGCCCTGGGTGGCTGGAGGCCCAAGCTCAGCTTCAGGCCATGTGGACCCCTCTCTCACTGGACACTGAAGGGAAGAGGCCCTGCCATGATGCCCTCGTCGAGCTTCTCCAGACCAACAGGGCCATGACCGGGGTGCTAATGACCCATGGTCCTAAGAGAACAGGCGTCACACGATAAGCACTGTCCTTGGAGTCAGAAGGTTTGGGTCCTAGTCCCTTCCACCACAACTCCCTGTGACCCTGCTTGTGTGACCTTGGGCAGATTGCTTAACCTCTCTGGGCCTGTGGCCTCATCTGTTAGGTGAAGATGATAATGTCTTCTCTCTTTGAATGCTGAAGGCTGGACCACACCTTCTCTTTTGGTGAGAGGACCAGCCCTGGGGAAGGGGACTTAGAAAGAAGAGTCATCTTTCCATACTTCCTTCCTCCCTCCTTTCCTTCTGCCACCATTTATTGTGCCAGATACTGTGCTTTGTGCAGGGGACACAGCAGTGAGCAGGACAGACAGTGTCCTGCATTAATGGTGCTTAATCTAGGTGGAATTAAAGGTCAGGAAAGCTACACCAGGTAAGAAATCAGTTCAGTGTTCAAGGAGATCATAGGTAATTATACCAGGACTTTCCAAAGTCCGTGAGTCTATATGATTAGAGATGACCACGGCCCAGGCACAGTGCAGCCTAAGAATACAGTGTTTCTTTGAAGACGCAAGTAAAGACTGCTTCTGCCCCTTCATTTATTCCACAACTATTTAGTGAATGTTGCTGTGTACCAGGCACAGTTCTAGGCCCTGGGGATTCAGCATGCAGCAGTAAACAAAGCAAAGAGCTGTCCTCCTGAAGTTTACATTTAGTGTGGGAAGACAGCAAATAAATAAATACTGATGTAATTCGTCAGGTGGTGATAGAGCCCTGAAGAAAACTAAGGTGTGTGGGGGGGTAGGAGCCACATCTTCCTTTCGCCTGTCTCTCCTGTGTAGGGGGAGGACCCACCCTTGTGGAACACTCCTCTAGGGAGGAAGGGCTGGTTCGCTGTTGGTGATTTGGGGATGAATAGTGGGGCATGTGAGGCCCTGCTCGTCCTCCCTTCCCTTCGGCTGGGCGTGAGCCTGCTCTCTGCAAGCACCAGCCTGCTCTTCTCCTCCAGCCTTACCTCTTAGGGTCCCCTGCTGTCTGGTCCTGCATAGCCAGGCCGGGTGGTTCTGTGTGCCTCATCTGTAGGTTGGTACCCAGAAGCCCACTTGCCCACAGGTATAAGTCTCATTTTCTAATGTCAGTTCTACTGGAAATAAAGGTGACATTTTGTTCTCCCATCTGCCTTGCCTTCTTTTTTTTCTTCCTTATTTTGCAACTGAATTAGAACAAACATGGAGTAGAAGGGTGCTTTTAAATGGCTCTTCAGACTTCCAGCAAAGAGAGTTGAAGAGTGGTAGGAGGTGCTATTTTAGATAAGAGAGGTAAGGAGGACCTCTCTGATGAAGTGAGAGAGAAAGCCATGTGGGAGTAGAGCATTCCAGGGAAAAACAACTTGTGCAAAGGCCCTGGGGCAGGCATTTGCTTGGTGTATGTATGTGTGGAACAGCAAGGGAGCCAGTGTGGCTGAAGCATAGTGAAAATAGAAGAGACATATCTTAAGGATTTCTGGCTTTCTGCATCAGGCAGTTATTTTTCTGGATTGGATAAAACCATCATCTAAAGGACCTAGTACAGCTCAAATAACGAATCAGTGCTTCATTCTGGAGCCCCACAAGCTATTGTTCTGACCAACCTGCAAGTCTCTTCCATCCTTGCTTTGTGCCAGGACTCCTCTTTGAGGACCAGGAGCTGGAGAGATGTGCCAGGGACCAGCCTGGAAGATGCATGAAGTCTCCTGGGAGAGTCAGGCTGGAAGGCAAGATTCACAAGACAGAAAACAGAGGTGACCCTCAAGTTGAAAGGCTTGAACCTAGCTGGGTGATTGATTACCAGGAGACCGCCCTTATTTTGTTCTCTAATTACAGTGTTTATTCGAAGCATCATATTGGGTCTGAAACCCTTAATACCAGCCAGTGATGTTCATTGTTATAATGTCCTAATTAAGCTTTGATTTATATGCTAATTTTATTCCAAGTGTGTTCAAAAGGGGGAAAGTTATTAGACTTTATTTTGAGATTACATTTTAATCCTGGGGTCTGCTGGGTGAGCACCATGTTTATTCTGTCGGCTTTTGTTTCCAGGATGTTGGTGGCAATTGTGATTATTTCCTTGGAGGGGAAAGATGATGAAGTGGTAAGGAGCTGTTTAGAGTCGGTGGAGCTTCTGCTAATTGGAATTATGTAACCTCTTGCCTTTGCCTTGACAGCTTTGCAATGAGTCTTGCTTTGACTGCCCAGCTGGTTAGGAGGGACAACTGGGGTTTGCCTTGGGGATGTCACAGAATGGTAAACATTTGGAAAGAAGTCCATGACATGAGGGAGTGATTGGATTTTGGAATGTGAGTGGAAATCGGGCTTTACCACATGAGTCCCTGAAATCTGTAAAAGGGTCATGCAAAAACTCTGGTAAGGGGAGCAGCTGGTCTTTGCTATGGAAAGAATGCATTGTGTGTGTGTGTGTGTGTGTGTGTGTGTGTGTGTGTGTGTGTGTGTTTACATTATCATTTATCCTAAGTAGATGTCATTTGAATTTTTCTGTTCAAGGATTAAAAAGCCTTGCCATGAACTGTAGGTCTGTTTATCTCTAGACATTAGGAGGTTCATGTGGCTCATAAATACGCTGAAATAATATGTAAAATAGTGTGCATTTTTCTGGGGAAGGGTCCAAAGTTTTTACTGAACTTTCAGGAGTACTGATATTCCAAAGTGTCAAGAATCATAGGTTTGGGGAGCGTTAGGCTTAGTTCTGGTATTAAATTTCCTGAGATTGGCTTTGTGGCCTAAAGAAACCAGTTACCCAGATTAACAGATACAGACTACTCTACATGAAATAGATAAGCAATAACGATTTACTGTATAGCACAGGGAACTATATTCAATATCTTGTAATAACCTATAATGGAGAAGAATCTGAAAAAAATACATATATAACTGAATCAATTTGGTGTACACCTGAAACTAACAAAATATTATAAATCAACTATACTTCAATTAAAAGAAAAATAATCCAATTACCTAGTGGCCTTTTCTCCCTGCCCATCCAAATCTTATCTGCCCAGGTCCAGGAGGTACCCTGGGTGAGACAGACACAGGACCATGTTGAATTGGGAGGGATGTTTGCCTGAGCTTGTCCCTCGCTGAGTGGCACAGCAAGGACCCAGACTATTTGCTCTGAGTGACCTGAAAGTCCTTTTTGTCTCAACTCTAGAGGAAAGAGTTGTTTATAAATAGATGAGGGCTTCTGAGTAAACACTCAGAGTCACCTCTCATTCAAAATGCTTTGTAACCTGAAGCTTGTGTGTTTCCCATGGCGCTTCAGTAAATCATCCTCCATTGGGTCTTCAGTTCTACTGATTGGGTTTTATGGTTCTTTCATTCCCCTTCCCCACACCCCCACCATGCCAGCCAACAGTCACCATCAGAAACATTTAACAGGCGTATGTTCATTCCACATTCTTCCATTGTGACTAGTACACAGTCTGCAGCTCATTTGATACCTTTACTTTATTCTAAAAAAATTAAACTTAGGGATTCTGATTTCAAAAATAACTACGGCTAACATTGATCAAGCACTTATGTACTAAGCATTTTATCGGCCTTATCTCAGCTCCTACTCCCCCAAATCCTCAGGGTAAGTCCTATTATTATCATCCTCATATATAGACAGAGAGACTGAGGCTCAGAGAGGTTAAGGGCTATCTTGGGGTCACATATCTAGTATGTGGTTAGCTGGCATCAAACCTGGGTCTGCCAAGCTCCAAGTCCATGGTTGGGACCGCTATGCTGACCTGTCCCTGCTGGGACATATTACTTTTTAAGTGTCTCCGTTTCATCATTTTCTGCAGAGATCATTCTTCCATCCCTGTGGGTATGAAGACATGGAGTATGGGTCAGCTCCTCTAGCCCAGGATTGTATCTTTCAAGGGGATACCAAGGACTGGTTTATAGGAGAGCAGGGCTATGTCTCTAACCTCAGTGGGGAAATGACCCCCAAATTGGACAAACTGCCCTCAAATTCTCTGGATGCCTTGGCTCTGCACCTACTTAGCCTGGTGTAATCAGAGCCTTCCACCTGACCTAGTTTAATTATGATGTGGCTTCAGGAAGGTTCTAACACTTGCTTCTGATGCGTGTATCTTAGTACCTCTGCTAGTCTTTGCTGCTTGCCTATATTTTTAACTTTACACCTTGCATTCTGTCAGCTTTCCATATAGTGAAAATACCCCCATTCACTTGGTGCTGCTCCAGAGGAAGAATCTCTACCATTTTCCATGGATGTTGACCCTGGGATGGAGGAGATGTCTGGTTTATTAAGGCTCCCATGTGACCCCTAAGGGTTTTCTTTGAAAACATGTCTTTTTAAAATGGATAACATAGATTTTTTAAAAGTCATATGTTATCTTTCTACCCCATCATAAGGAATTCATTTTTCCTATTTCTTTCCTTGTCTTTATCTACATGTATATAAATTTTACTTAGGCATGGTGATGGAATGCATTCATTTCATGTTTATATTTAATGTAGTGAGTAGGAATTTCACAAGTTACATATTCAAATATGCAAAGATGATCATTTTATTTTTCTACAACTTAAACTCTATTTTGAGCTCCGTTTATAGCTGATGGCTAAAATGAAGAAACAGACAAACAAAAGTCCTACCTAATTTAATCAGTTCTACAAAAACTTAATCATCCAAAGTTTTCCTGAGCCTCTTTTGAGTAAATTCAGTTAATTTAGGATGTTCAACCTCCCTCCTTCCCCCTGGAATTGTGATAAATTCCCAGGGGTCTCAGATGGTATCAAGACCTCAGTTGGGGGTAAGGGAGGCTTCTGCTCCTGATTCGTCAAAGTTCAGTTAGGAAAACAGAAATCAAATGTCATACAGGAAATTGGATACATCAGTTATGGAAGGACTGAGAGGCCAAACAGGGGACAGAAAGGAGGGGAGGGATGGTGTAGGTAAGGCCACGGCACTTCCCAGAGCATGCACTTATACCTGACATTCTTATTGCATTTCCAAATCTCTAAGGCATTGTAAAGAAGAAATAAAACTTTAGCTAACATCTCAAAATGTTATTTGGCCACATTTGTATGGGTAAGTATTACAAGAACCTTAAGTTACTTAACCATTCCCTTATTGGGTATTTGGTTGGCTTTCAATGTTTTACTACCGATTCAATGGTGGATGTATTTTAAGAAGGTGGCAGAAGATGCCCACCTGACCTTGTGCCTTTATCCCCTTCTGACACCCTAATGTACCTCAGAGCCAGAAGGAAGAGTGGTTTGATGGGCTTCAGCCCTATTCATGGCAAAAGGTGGGCCTTCTGCTTCTTGGCTTCCATTTTGTGCTTCCTCTCCCTACCTGTGGTCTTGGTTTTGTGTCTGTCTCACCCTAGATCCTGGCTAGAGATGTGGCATCTTCTTTTCAACGCTGGTCCTTGTCTCACACTATGTCTTTGATTCTTGCCCTCTGGCTGTACCACTCTTGACCATCCTGGGTTACTCCCGCAGAGGGAGGAAGGACATAAGAGGTGGGCTTTAATTTCTAAGGCCCATGTTCCAACCCCAAGCTACAAATGAGTTTATTTTTTAAATTATGTTTAATTTTAAAGTAATTTTAAAAAGGAATATCTGTTCAGTTTAGAAGACATGGAAGACACAAAAACATATGAAAAAAATTAAAGTTACCCCAAAGTCTGCCACTCAAAGATAACCACCACAAATTCCACAAGGGAAAGGACTTGGCTGATCTTGTTCATTTCTGTAACTCCAAGGCCCAGGCACGTAGTAAGTGCTCAGTAAATATGCTAAATTAAGTGATAACCTTTCACTTAATTTTTTCCATCTATTTTATACAAATGGAATCATGCTCTACCTACTGTTTTGTAACTTTTTTTTTTCATAGCAACGTATCATTAACATTTTTCCAAATCAACAAATGTTCTTTTACATTATTTTAATAGTAGTATGGTATTCAGTTGTAAAAGTGGACTATAATTAACGAGTTACTTAATGTAATATGTTTAGGTTTTTTTCCGCTAATTTTTTTACTCTTCCAAACAGCTTTACAGTCTTATATGTATATGGGTGCACGATTGTCCCAAAGGGCATGTACACATATTTTTAAGGCTTTTGATGCATTCTGCCATCTAAGAAGCATGCACATCTTCAGCACAATGAATTACACTAGAATGCACATTCCATATAGCAAGGATTTTGTCCGTTTATTATACCGCAAGGACTCTAGCCTAGAGTAATGCCTAGCACAGATTATGTTCTTAATAAACATTTGTTGAATTTGTTTCCCTGTGTCCTCATCAATAGCATTTACTATTACTTTAACAAGTTTTTTTTCAGTCTGATGGCAAACACAACAGTTTCCATATTTAAAAATCATACACTCATCCTACCTTCTATCCCCCAATATTTAGTAAGTCTGCTGGAGTTGGACCTAAATATTTAAAAACTATTCTCAGAACAAAAGCTAATCAGAAATAAGGTCTTATAGAGCTGTAATCTCTGGATTTAGACTCTGAAGTTCAGGGTGCTCTTAACCTGAACCTGCTTACAACTCACGTAGAGCCAAGCATCCCATCTCCAGGGGAGATTACTGCAGGTAAAGGAAGGCAAAGAGATTCACGTCAGCAGCACTCATATATTTCTCCTTGAAGGATTCATCTTTGTTTTCTGTTTTTGTTTTTTTTTGTTTTTTGTTTTTTAACACAAAGCTAACTTACTGACCCAGAAAGAAGAGAGATTTTTATTTTCTTTGAGGATTTGGAATATGCAGGCTGCCATGACTCAACCCCAGGGGAGAAGACAACGGCATAGTGTGGTGACATCGCCAGACTTCAAAGGTGTCTTGAAGAAGGATTTGTGTGGGGGGGTGGACCCTGGGGGCTTATTGTGTGCGCGCGTGTGCATGCGTGCATGTGTGTGTGAGCGCTAGTTAGGAGGCAGCCAGGAACCCAAGCAAAAGAATCGAAGGGGAGCTTTTCTTCTGTATATCCTTGCTCAGCCTGTTGGGCTTTGAGTAGTTAGACCACTGGACACATTGTGAGATGAAAGGAATTTGCATTGATTTCCAGGCCACTTTCATCTGATGCCACAGGACAAAAACAACAACAACAAATCTAATGGGGCTCCTTTCAGTGGAGAAACAAGACTTTGGAAATGCAAATACTCCCAATGTGCTATGCAAAGTAGCCAAGCCAGGGGCCTCACACCTGCCGTCCCAGGAAAGGTCTTGATCCACACACAGGAAGCTAGGGTGGGTGGCCTCATCATCAAAGCCAAGAATCTTCCCTTTGAAGAATTTAGAGAAACAAAATGTCAATGGAGAGTCACACGTCCAGGAAGCAAACACTATTCAGATATGATGAGGTGACTGAAACTTTTACTCAAAATATAGGAGGACACGCCCATTCTCTTTTAGATGGTAGAGTTGCTCTGGTTTGAACGTGGTGGGATCCAGGAGTCCCTACATTCTCTTGGTGACACAGCTAAATATTTCTGCCATGGCCTGAGTCCCTGTCCTCACCCTCTCTTGCTTGCTTTGTTGCAGCTGCCTCCTCTCTTCGTGTCTGCAGTCTTCCTTGCTCTAGTCCATTCTTCACGCTCGTCACCAGAGACATTTCTCTAAACAACTCATCTGACTACATCACTCCCACTTCTCCTGCTTAAAATCCTTCCATAGGGGCTCCCTTTGGTTTTTGGGAGGAAGCATGGTGCCTGAGACTGCTGCTTCCACACCACTGGCTCGTCACTCATGTCTCCAGGACACAGAGTTTTCCTTCGTAGACCCCCCAGACCTCTTCTTCCTCTAATTTGTTCTTGCTCTTGGCTTCCAAAGAATCTCATTCTTGCATGCATGGGACACAGATACTCAATACATATTCACTGGATTTGTTTTAAGTTTTAGTTTCAACTCCATTTCTAGTACATACGTGCACCCTCTTTAAGATATCTTGAAAACCAAAACTGCTAAAATCAACTTATAGCTTGGATCTTGTTACCCATTCCAGCCTCCCTAGAATGTTCCACTCCAAGCCCCTTTCTCTACATTTGACTCCTCCACAGCCCAACTGACATGCTCATGCTACCTGTCTGGGTGTTCCTCAGCAGGCCTGTTGTTATAGCATCCTCCCACGCTTGCAGAAGTGCCAGCCACTCGGGGCTGGGGAACCAGAGCCCGCCCACCCCCAGCTTCCGTCCCTTGCCAGCTGACAGTAAACTGCCTCCTCGCTACTGTCTATTTCAGACAGTGCAGCGTTGTCTCGGCCCACTATCAGTCCGGTAAACAGACTCCTTCCGTCTACTCTAGCTGCTCAGCCATGGTGGTGCTGAGTGAAGGATGATGAGGGAAGAGTTTGAGGAGAACCTGCCAGGGGCAGGAAGGAGAGAGAACCAGAATGTCACAGCCCATCTATCTCTCCCTTCCCCATCACCCCTGCCATGACCATTCTTCAGATGAGGAGGCTGAAGTGACTACCGTTCAGTGACCCTTCAGTGAAGTTGTGGAAGGGAAAACACAAAATGAGGACTGTAGGCTGCTGAGAAATGGGAAGAGTAGAGGTGGGGTCATGAATTTTCCTC
Source organism: Kogia breviceps (assembly GCF_026419965.1). Classification (NCBI taxonomy): domain Eukaryota; kingdom Metazoa; phylum Chordata; class Mammalia; order Artiodactyla; family Physeteridae; genus Kogia; species Kogia breviceps. Next base: position 37,370,982 of record NC_081316.1, on the reverse strand, counting down.
AGACATAAACCTCTGACTTTACAATAATCCGGCACATATTTTTTTTCAAGAGTGAAACTTCAGCTGCTTCCAAAAGATCCAGAATGAGAGTCATATTTCATAGAATCACAGCAAATTGATTGTTTTCAAAACTGTGGGATAGACTCATCAGTTCTTCATGCTGCACTGCCCTGAGGACAGGGTCTGCGTCTGGCGAGTTCTTCCCTGTATCTCTGGATGCTGGCACAATTCCTGGGACAAAGTTCTTGGATGAATGAGCCCTGAGCCCCTACTTTGAGAACTTACTCTATCCCCAGATTTATGTTAGGTGTTAAGAGGAATAAAAAAGAAGTAAATATTGTTTATTCTCTCTTTCATCTTTCTGTTTGGTTGTAAAAGATCTGCCACTAACCAGCTTTGTGACTAAAGGCAAGTTGCCCAACCCCTCTGAGCCTGTTTTCTCTTCTTTCCTCCTTCAGAAAACAGGGGAAAAAAACAGTACCGACTTTGTAGATTTGTTGTGGAGCTTGATTGAAGTCACGTATTTAAAGCAACTGGCACATCTTAAGAGTTGCTCAATAAATTGTAATTAATAGTTCAATCAGTGTCAAATATTGGCTGTCCAGAATTCAGTCACTTTTGACAACTGAACTTTCTTAGAAGCCCTGGGTTTGTCCATTAAATTCCATTTAGCCAATTTGTATGAAAAGCTTTCTTGGATACTAAAATCTGCCCTGCCTTTTAAGACCTCTGTTGGATTCAGAGTCAGCATTAGGAGGGATCCATGCAGTTTAATGAATGGATGAGATGTGTAAGATTGATTGCCCATTCACTAAATGGTCCCAGATTGCCTGGACCTTTTGTTTTGGTTTCCGTAGGTTTATTGGTCTCTTGTCTTGCTGACAGATTGTCCTCTCTTACTTCTTAGAGTTGTCAGTTTGCCAGCTCTAGGGATCAGTGCCTTCCTCTGATTTGCTGTGGGCTTGAGAACGAGATAAACCAGCCCCATTAAAAGTGTGAGTAAACCAAGAGCAGAGAGTCTTTGAACGAGGACTGGCGAGGCTGTCTCCTTTATCACAAACCTTTGCGTCATCTCATTTGACTTCTCAGAGATCTCCTGACTCTTCGTGCGTTCTCATCAATGAGATCATACTGCACAGGCATGTAAGTTCTTGGCATATGTGGGCACTCAATAAAATTTATCGACTAAATGAATGAAGGAGCAAGAAAACAAAATCATACAGCTATAATATACCATAAACTTAAGGGGTGTGCTTGGAGGGAAAGGATGAGGTGAGGGAGTGTAGAGTGAGATTAGTTTGCTATGTTGGCAGAGACAAATTGAGCTGTCTTAGAGGAAAGGAAATATGGTGGGTGAGGGTAAAGCTGGTATCATGCAGGGGTACAGAAGAGAGGGATGGACGCTCCCCTGTCCCTGCTTCCTCCCTAGGCTTGCTTTTTCCCCAGACGGATGTGAGTACTATGCTGTAGTTACACTGACCTTCTTTTTGCTCCATGAGCACGCCAAGCTCATGGACTTTGCACTAGGAGCTGCCTCTGCCTGGAATGTTCTTCCTCTTGATTCTTGTGTGGCTGATATCCTTATCATTCAGATCTCAGTTTAAATTTCTTCTCAAAGAAGTCACCTACTGCTTCCCACCCAGTCATTCTTTATCACACCGTCCTATTTTTATTCCCTGCAGAGCCCTAATTATTTTCGCAAGTAATCTTGACCAAATACTTGTCTCTCTTCCATCTTCCTCCACTCTCACCATGAGAGCAGAGACCTTTCCTACTTTGTTCACTGCTGTATCTCAGAATCTTTATTGGCAATAAAATTTGTTTCAGGGTTGAGTGAATGATGAATGTGAATGAATGACTAGTCAGGGAGAGAAACATGAAAAGGGATGATTATGGCATGGTGTGGCAGGTGCTAGAAAAAAGTACAAAATGCTGTGGGATGCCTGAGAAGAGAACAACCAATGCTGACGAGGATTTGGGGGAAAATGCTTAAGAGTTGGATCCCCAAAGATAATGAAAGTTCACCAATCCAAAAAGATAAGGTGGAAAGGGACATTTTCCATCTTCTTTCCTGCCTGCTGGCCAAGTGGCCCTGTGTTCAATTCACAGACAACTAAAGACATGAGAGAAGAACATTTTTTAAAATAAATTTATTTTCTCTTTATTTTTGTCTGTGTTAGGTCTTTGTTGCTGCATGCAGGCTTTCTCTAGTTGTGGCAAGCAGGGGCTACTCTTTGTTGCAGTGCATGGGCTTCTCATTGCGGTGGCTTCTCTTGTTGCAGAGCACAGGCTCTAGGTGCGTGGGCTTCAGTAGTTGTGGCATGCAGGCTCAGTAGTTGTGGCTCACGGGCTCTAGAGTGCAGGCTCAGTAGTCATGGCTCACGGGCTTAGTTGCTCCGCGGCATGTGGGAGCTTCCTGGACCAGGGCTCGAATCCGTGTCCCCTGCGTTGGCAGGCATATTCTTAACCACTGCGCCACCAGGGAAACCCGAGAAGAACATTTTTGCATTTAAGATGCCGCCTCTCTGATGTCCCACACATGTTAAGACAGTATCTGTGCTGAATCTACGAGACGTGCCTGCTTTCCAGAGGCCTAAACCAGAGACTTTTCCCCTCAAGTCTTCTTGAGATTGGATGAAAGATGCTCCTTAATTTATAGAAAAACAGAACATGCTTTAATTTCCTAAAGTGCCTCACATTCATTTGTTCAGGGATTCTGTAGCTCTGGAAGAGGGCAACATGGGCACTCTTGAAGACAAGAAAATGGGGGTGCAGGGGGTTAGTATTAGGAGTCAGAAGCTGAGTTAAGTAAGTACCTTTGCATGTCTCCCTTTCACTGTGTGCTACAAATGTCTAACATTGTCCAACCATTGAAAGGTCTCTTTCATATTTGCTACTGCTGATTGACCCCCTGATCTGACCCAAAGGTCAGATTCTTCCATGAGAACTTGAACTAAGTTCCAGAGGGTAATTGGTATTTGCGCTGAAAGATCCTGATAGAGACACTGAGACAGGTAGCCATGTTAGGCTACGAGGAAGGTGAGTGATGGGAAAGGGAGAGAAGAGAAGGTGCAGCCCTCTCCTGAAGGCATGGAGGGAGTGGCTGAGTCCCTAGGCTTGCAGTTCTAGTCCCTGGGAGACCTGGTTATACTGTGGTTCCTGGTGTTCTACATCAGTGAAATAGAAATAACCCTTTCTTCAGGGGACAGGGGCAGATTTGGGGTTAAGACCCTAAATGGGTGATTGAGTATGATTTTTAAAAATTTGTGCATCCTTAATAAAGGCAAAAATGGTCTTGCAGATGGTAGCAGGTGTTAAGGCCTTTACTGCTACAACTCTCATTTGGGATTGCAGCGTGTGTGTGTGTGTGTGTGTGTGTGTGTGAGAGAGAGAGAGAGAGAGAGAGAGAGAGACAGAGACAGAGACAGAGACAGAGACAGAGACAGAGAGACAGAGAGGGAGAGAGACAGAGACAGAGAGAGAAAGATCAGATAGAATCTCCCTAGAACTAAGTCTATCCTCTTGGATCTTAGTGTACAGGTGGGGACTGGGCAGGAGTCATAGTGGCAGGAGAGAAAGGGAGCTATTTTAGAAAAACGTGCCCCCAGATATCCACCTCTAGTAGGGAAAGGTTGTTGTGTAGAGTGGTGGCTCAAAACCACCTATGAAGATAAGTCGATGCCCACTTGGCCCAGACTTGGGGAAACACACACACACATATACCAACAAGCTGTAGGCTCATGATCAGGCTACAAATCCAGCCACCTGGTTGTTTCCTCTCTGCATTTGCCTGGCAAATCCTCATCATTCTGGGAAGGGCCTGTATTAGTCACAGTTCTCCAGAGAAACATAACCAATAGGTTATGTATTTATATTTTTATTTTTCTATCTACATCTATACTGCTCTTTCTCTTCCCCCCTCCGATAGATAGATAGATAGATAGATAGATAGATAGATAGATTGATTGATTGATTGATTGATAGATAGGGATTTATTTGAAGGAATTGGCTCATGTGCTTGTGGGGTCTGTCAAATCCAAAATCTGGAGGGCGGGATGGCAGGCTGGAGACCCAGAGAAGAGCTGATGTTGCAGTTGTGAGGCCAAAGGTAGCCTGGAGGCAGAATTCCTTCTTTCTTAGGGGGACCTCAGTCTTTTCTCTTAAGGCCTTTAACTAAATGGATGTGGATGAGGCCCATCCACATTACGGAAGGTGATCTGTTTTATTCAAAGTCCTCTGATTTAAATGTTATAATAACCTCTAAAAAAATAGTTTCATAGCAACATCTAGACTGGTATTTGAACAAAAACTGGGTACCATAGCCTAGCCAAGTTGACACGTAAAATTAACCATCACAGGGGCAAATTGGTTTTATTATAAAAGCCCTTCTTCTCTGCAAGGTACATTCTTGCTTACAAAACATGTACTCACCTATGATCACATCTGATCCTCAGAACATCTCTGTCGGGAGGAATATTAACTTCTCTATTTTATATTTGAGAAAATGGAGGTCCAGCGATTAGATCATATAGCTGATAAATAGCAGAGAGGGGATTCCAGCCCAGGCTGTCTGGCTCAGATCTGTGTGTTCTAACTCTATGACACTCCCTACAACTGGGTGCATGATGTTACTCTCCTGTCATTCCCTGCTGGTCATATTGCTTACATGACCTCAGAGGGACTTGCAGGAATTGGCCAAGAAAGCGGCATGGTTTTCATTTTTCAGTTCTGTCTCGTGACCAGTGTCAATGGGCCCCTCTGGGGCAGGACCCAGGAGTGCAACACATGTGTCTGTGTTGGAGTAAGCACGAGCACAGGTGCCTTTCCATCCCAGCTGCAACTGCCTCTCCCCTGCCATGTCACAGCTCAGCCCTCTGCTCTCAATAGGAGGAGGCTCCTGCCCTCTTCCTACCACCAGACCTGGGGAGTGCACCTCCCTTTCTGAGCCTGAATCTCCTCCCACCCCTCAACCAGAGGCTCAGCAGCAGGATTGGCCTTCTGCTTTGGCCTGTGTCCAGAGCTCCTGGGTCCACAGCACCCTGAGAATGCTGGGCCCATATGGTCCTCCCCAGGTGGTGGTGTGGACAGGCCCTGCAGTCTGGTGGCATCTGTAGGCTTTGGAAAGGCCAGACAATCCTCCTGCCAGGACCAATGGGACTCCTTTCTTCTCACCTCGGATGCCCCATGTGATAGAGCAAGTTTTGATTGGAGGATGAAATAGGAGGGAAATAAGAGGCCTTCAGAGATGGAAGTGACCACTCAAGTGCTTCTCCAAACCTGCCTGTCTCCCCTTTTATTCCATGTTTGGGGAACTGACCTGAGTTTAAGAGATGAGAAAACGTTTGTTTTCACCATTTCAGGTCTTATTTGCAAATAGTGCTAGGATCCCGAGATTCCTCCCACCTGGCACCTGAAAGAGGGGTAGAGAGACACAGCTGAGCACAAGCCTCTCCGAGTTCAAAATGGTCCTGGGGAAAGACGAAAGATGACCGAAGAGCCTTCTGAAGAAGGGTCACCTGGGGAATAGGATGTGTGGCCTTCTAATTTCTGAAGGCCTGTTAGGTAGCCTGGCAGTCTTGTTCTGTGCGTCCAAGAGAGCAGAAATGGGGCCTGGTCAGGAGGCAGGATCGGTTCCGTGCTAGACAGAACATGCTCCCAGTCAGAGCTCTAGAAGGGAGAAAGCACTAAGCTTTGCCTTGGGAGACTGCGAGCTTGCCATGGACAGAGGTGTTCAAAGCTGGACAGCTCCTTGTCCAAAGGATTACGGGTTTTAGTGAAAGGCTGAAGTAGGTGCCCTAGGGCATTTTCCGACTTAGGCTCTCCAGTCATGCGGGTCTACATTAAAGCGCCAGGTAAATCTGTCCCGCAGAAGAACGGTACCAGCGGAGAAACCAGATGACTCTCTCTGGCTCCCGGGACCCCATCTTCTAGTAGCAGCAGCTCCAGAGAAACCCCTGCCTCCCCGTCTGGTCCCTTAGCCTGGGAAGGGGCTCGGGACCCTGGAAGGGGACCGGAATGGCGAGGTCACCCATTGGCTGTGAGGCGCCATGTGAATGGTGCTGGTTGGTTGGCGGGAGGGAGGAGGAGGCGGTTTCCCGGGTAACGGGAGGGCAAGGAGCGGCTGCAGCAGCGGCGGCGGCCGCGGCTGAGGAGTGCGGTCCGGAGCGCGGTGCGAGACCTGCTGGAGGCGGCGGCTCCGCAAAGCCGCGTGGGCGCAGGTAGGAGCTCCCAGCGCCGTACCCCCAGGGTCGGGCTGGGCCGGGTTGCCCGGCGCCTGGACCAACCGGGGGAAAGTTTGCCGCCCAACGGGACGAGCAGGGAGGAGAGGACTTGCGGATGCTCTGTGCTGGGCTCTGGGGACCGGCAGGGCGGGGACTGCGGGCGGGGAGAGGGCTGGCCCCGCACGGAGCGGCGCGGGGGCCACACCGACACCCCGGGACCCTGCTGGAGGGCCGGGGCCTCCTCGGACGTGTGGCCGCAGCACAGAGACCCAGCGGGCGGACGCGCAGCGACCGACGCACGCCGACGGCTGGCGGGCCCTTGTTCAGAGATGCGGCGGCAAAGTCTTCCCCGGCAGATGTGGGCTGGGGCGCGCGGCGCGGTGCTCTGAGGTGGTTCTGTGAGCTCCGGGGCGCACTTTCCCCGGCCTCGGGCTACGCTGCACACGCCCCCGTGCAGAGTGGGTGTGTTTCTCTCTGGGTGTGCGTGCCTGAGGCTGGGTGTATGTTCTTGTGCGTGTTCTTGTGTTCCTCATGTCTTCTGTTTGTGTGCCTCTGTGCGTGATTCTCCCTCTGTGTGATTGGATCTCTGGGTGTATCCTCACGTCTGGGCCCTTCTGTGTTTGCTGTTGGCGTGGGTGTCTGTGAACGCCCTCTCCGGGTGCTTGTGTCTGAGTATCTCTGTTTGTGGATCCTTCTGTCGGCGTCTCCGTGTATTTTCGGTGTTTGTGTGTGCCTCTTTTCTCTGTGTGCCTGTCTGTGTATCTAAGAGTATGTGTGTGTTTTCTGTCTGTGCCTCTGTTTTATAGGTAGGTCTGGTACCTGTCTGCGCGTGTCCCTCTCTGGGTGGGTGTGCATCCTCGTGTGTGATCTAAGGTTCTGTAGGTATGTGCGTGTAAGTCTGCGTGTGTGTTTATGTCTGGACCTCTGCGAGTGTCTACTATGCCTGTGTCAGTCTGTGTCCGAGTCTCTTCACTGTGTCCATATCCGTGTGTGTGTGTGTGTGTGTGTGTGTGTGTGTGTGTGTGTGTGTGTGATTGTAGGTGGATCCGAGCCGAGGGCAGCTAGGCCGGGCCTCCAGTTTCCCTGTCGCTCTCTCCCACGCTCCGGGGAGGCGCGGGCGGCGGGGCGCGGGCGAGGGCGGAGGGCTGGGAGGGGGAGCCACGGCGCCTCGCGGGTGTGCGCTCCGCTGAGCCGGCTCCTTTCTTGCCGGCAAAGGGACCCCAGCGGCAGAGGCAGCAGCAGCAGCCCGCGCCGCCCAGCTGGGGCCCTAGTGACTTATTTTTGTGTGTGATCCTTTCTTTTCTTCAGGGAAGAGGCGGGAGCACGCTCCGCTCCCTAGTCGTGCGCAAATAAAGGCGCCAGGGTTGGCGGCTGGGTCAGCCCTCCCCTGCAGCTTAGCAGAAGTGGCCAAGGGCAACTTAGCAGAAGTGGCCGACTTGGCGGGCTCCCTTTGGGAGTAAAAAAAGAACACCCCCCAAAAAGAAAAAAAAAAAAACAACAGCCCGGAAACCACTATGCCTCCTTGGCTCTCTTCCTTACATCTTATGTAACTTATTGATTGATTGATTAATGAAAGGCTTGATTGCCAAGAAGTTCCTCCGTTTACCCTATTGGCACCGAAGACTAATTAAAAACGCTGTGTTGGTGATGAGTGTTAATTAGACCATTCCAAAGACGGATGCATCCCTGTTTCAGAAGCTTAACTCCAGTTAAAAGATGAAGCAGGGCAGGCTGCCCTTTCTCACCCCGATAACCTTTAATCCAGGTTTAGAACCAGTTTCCCCAGTCTTGGAGCCAGATGGGGAGAGGGAGAAGAGTAAGAGGCCAAAGGGACTTTGTCCAATTTTGAAAACTTTGGAGAATAAAAAGGCTGTTTTACTAAAACATATGAAATGACTTAACAATTCCAATACCTGGGCGGAGGAAGGGGTGCGGGTGCATTGTACCTGGGAGGGACTGGCCTGTGGCTTGTCTGGCACCTGGCATCCCAAATTGGCATTTACTGGGAAATGGAGTTTTATTGCAGGACGGGACCTCACTGGGCCTCTGGAAAAGATGCCTCTATATCTGAGACTAGACCCTTGCCTGGCTCCCCGTGTCCTGGGCTATGCCTTCAAACCAGTCTTTAAAAATTTTTCCCCTGGGGATTGCCCAGAAGGCAGGGAGGATTTGGACACATGTGGGGTGGGAAGTTGAAGGCTTTTGGAGACTGTGTTTGACTAAGTAGGAGGAAGCCCACTCCGTATGCTCAGAATATCTTCAGTATGGCTGGACTTGTCTTTTGGACCTTAAGGAGGAGCTGGGGCTTGCCCACAATGACTCCCCGACCCCTCTTATGGTCCAGTCTGGTCCAGTCTTCTTTCTCCCCTTTCCCTTGCACTGCTCCTGTCTGACTTAGGGCATGGAGAGGAGAAGCTGCTGCTATGTTGCTGCATTTAGGGATCAATCCAGCAAACATTGACTTCTCCACCATCCAGTAAAATATTCTGTTAATCCTGCCGTTCAGCTCTTTTTTTAAAAAATTCAAGTGTGTTTAAAAACTTGCTGAGATTTCTCTGGGCAGTAAGAAATCAGAACTTTTACATCAGGATTTCCTCTCATGAAGTCTGCTCTCCCCAATCAGGAAACTGATTGGATATGGCAGCGAGCTGAGAGCAGCATCCTTGCTTCTCCCCTTTCTTGGGTACCCCCTCCCTACCCTGGCTCTAGCACAGGGACAGCGACAGCCCCAGAACTGGTGGAGACTGACTCCCAGAAAAAAACAAAAGGCTCACAGGAGGTGTTGAACATCCTCCCACTTCCCATTGATGGGGAGGTATTTCTGTGGCGAGAACGTCTGTCCCCATGTGCACTTGGGGTGTGTGCACCAGCTGGCATGATGAGATGTGACAGGGTCTCACCCGGGAGAGAGCTAGGGTCTGGTGCGGAGTGCAGAGCTGTTCTCAGAAATGAGAGATCTCAGAGCAGAGAACGAAGCGGCTGCTCTGGAGAAGGCCCGTCCAAGTAGGATACCCTTTTGGCAGTGGCTTTTTTTTTTCTTTTATTATTATTCATGAGGAGAGCCAGGAGCTGTAAAAAGTGTGGACTCCGGGCTCAGGCTGCTTGTGAAAAGCCAAATAACAGTGATCCTGCCAGAGGGGCATGGCTATTCGCAAGGACTTTGCAGTCAGACGTGGGTTGAAATCCCAGCCCCACACTTCTTAGCTGTATGACGTTAGGCAAGTTACTTGACCTTCCTCCTCATCAGTTGTCTCATCTCTAAGCCAAGGTTAAGAATCCCTAATTGGAGCAAGGTAACTGACACATAGCAAGCCCCTGATAGAGACTGGTTGAATGAATGAAAATGTAAGGCAGTAAACAGTGCCTGGCATAGAGCAAGCATTCAGTACGTGTTAGCAATTGTTATCTTTTGATCACCTGCTGTCAATAGGTGATCTTGATCTTTCCACTCCCATGTGCTATCATTATCCCCACTTTATAGATGAGAACACTGAGGCTCAGGGAGGTTAAGTTCCTTGCTCAAGGTCACACAGTGAGTTAAGTTTCAGAGATGAGATTCAAACCTAGATCTGTCTGAGTCCTCTAGTTTGAGGTCTCCGTTTAGATTCAGCAAAGGGTAACACTTGGAGCCAGTTTGCCAGAGTTTATTTGAATTGCAATCTGGAGCTAAAAAGAATGGATCTGAGAGTTTTCACCTCTGCCAGGGATCCCCTGAAGGGGCTGTGGAGATGGTGGTGGGCAACCAGAGGGCTTTCTCTGGAAGCTCAGCTATTTCCTGGGCCAGCAGAGGGCTTCACTGATGCGGCGTCTTAGATCTGTCACCCATGGGTGTACGAGATGCCTGTCTTCTGGATATTCTGCTCTCACGGATTCTTGCCAAATTCAGAAAGTCAGATTTGTGATTTGGGCATTTACTTGGTGAAATCGTCTCTGGCCGAGTGTTTCATGTGGTGTGGGACAAGCCTTCAACCTTTCTGTAGCTTCTCTCCCAGGAGAAACTGTTCTCTTCCTCCTCACAAACCCTTCGTGGCTGAGTCTCTCATCCGCCTTTTAACCTGCTTTGGCACTGAGCTGTGCGGAAGCCTTTTGTGACAGGGGGTGGCTTCGGCCTCATTCCAAAGTAGCCACCGGTCAGGACAGCTGCAAGGGAGGGTCTGAGAGCTTCTGTCTGATGCCCGCTGTGGCCGGATCTGGCCACAGCTCTCCCGGAGGCTGGCGCGGCCTGAATTGTAGAATAGCTAGTGCGTTGATTAGAAACGCTGGCAAGAGACTAGTGCCTTTTAGTAAAGAGCTTTTCCCGCTTTTTTCTTTCTTTTCTGGTGGTGCTAGTGCTATGGGAAAAGGCTTTCATAATTGTTTATTGGTGCATCTTCTTGGGGATTCTCCCATATGTTCCCACCCCTCGGATCATTTGTGGAAGGCGCATCCCATGTGAAATGTTTTCCTTGGTGCAGAGGTCCCTCCTCTCTCCTCCCTCCCTCCCTGTCCCTCTGAGCTTCTGTGACGTCAGCCCGGAGGTGACTGGGTGCCTTCTCTGCCTGCAGGTTCTGAGGCAGGGGACGCAGCTCTATTGCACAGTTGCCTTCCAGCCCTCAGATGATCTAGGCTGCTCTTTTCACTTCCCCAGTGGACCCTGTTGTCTCACCTGCCACATACTGCTTTTGTAGCTGTATTTGGGGGGAAAATGTTGATGGCTTTTTGCTTCAGAGACCATTGCTTCCCTGTCTTATCTATCATACCTGGGTGCCTTATCCTTTGACGATGATACGCCCCACATGGGTTCGAGAGAGAACTCATTTCTGTCTCTGGTGTGCATATTTGAAGAACAGGGTCCCCTGTGTGTCTCTTCCCAGTGGGGGTGGGGAACCTGTGCGGCCCCCGGGTGCTTGTCCAGGGATGCGCGCCAAACGTGGCGAGGCCTGGAGGAAGATCGATGGCTGCTGCTGGGTTTGGGCTCCAGATGGTGGGCAAGGAAGCTCAAGTCTGTCCTCCTCCACGCAAGGCAACTCTGACCATTGAACATTTTCCCCTCAGGTATGAGTCTTCCTCCAAAGAGCAAGATGACAGCCCCGGAAGGGAGCAACCTCGGTGATGAACACTCGCAGGAACTGTGAGGGGCGGCTTGGCGAGCAGCTTTGTGGTGATTTATGGGAGTCAGGGGCTGCCGGAGAGGGATGTGGATGCTATCAGCTCGGTGGATTAAATGCCCATTTCCATTGTTATTGACATATAAATTATCAGTGCCAAGGAGACTGTGAGGGGAAGGATTTCTGGGGCAGTGATGTGGCACATGCCCCAGGATATGGACTCGTCTTTGCCCAAATCTGTCCTCTGGGCTCTCAGGAAGCCGGCACTGGAACTGAAATAAAACCCCAAGTCCCAGCTCTCAGGATGCCGGCAGCAGCCGCCTTCATTGCTAAAGCAGCCATGGCGAAAGAGGTTCCCGAGTGGATTTTAAGAAGTCGGGAAGACCTTTGAAAAGGTAGTGTGGATCTCCTCCGCTGGCAGGAGCCGTGTCAGGCCACGTGCATGCATCACTTTTGCCTGGGTTCTTTTATTCCTCTGTGGATTTGGAAGCATCGCTGAAGGAGAGAGGGGATCTTATTCCTGGGAAATGGAATCGGCTTCTGAGTCCAGCCAACAGCAGAAGAGAAAACTGGTAACCCACGGACTGGAAGATCAAAAGAGGGTAAGTGAGAACTTTGTTGCTTGGCTTATGGCGCCAGAATTGCTGGGCATGATTCAGAGCGCCCAGGTGGTCGATCGCATTGTTGTTGTTTTCATTGATTTTGCTGGTTTGTCTTTCTCTGGTTAAGGAGGTGGGATGGTGGCTCTTGATTTGCCAGATCCTAGTGCTGGACTTGAAGCCTTGACTTGTTGGGCAAGGGGAGAGAGAAAGAAGGGGAAAAAAAATCAGAAAGGCAAAGATTTATAAGCCTCAGCTCAGGGAGTTGACAAAAAGTGTTGGTGTTCTATAAGTCAAATATGAGCTTATTTGTACTGAAGCCCCCCTTTGGGATTTATACGCTGTTAGCACCTTTTGGAAATGGTACTCTTGACAGCGGTGGTTTCATTTGAGTTATTCACCATGTGGTCTGCTGGCTCTTGTGTTTATGGATCAAAACCATATTCTACTCCACTCTTTGGCCGCATCTGTGAGAATGTCAAAGCCATTTTAAAAGGCCCGTTGAGTGTAGGTCATTTGCTGTCATTGGTCTGAAAGCTGCAGTCACCCAGGACTTGTGCCTTGCAGTTAAAGTTCAACTTGTCTTCAAAAGCCAAATGTGGTCGAGAGTAGCATTGAGTGGCTACTTTTCCTGTGTTTCCTCATTCCCAGGGGAATTTCTAGGACCAGGGGTGGCCAGGGTTAAATACAGCCCAAGGAGAGTCAGGGTCTATGTTAATCTGAAAATAATTTCTGATGTTTCCTTTGAAATGTTGTGGACGGTTGAAAAACTTCTGGTATTCTGTTCATGTGGAGTGGAGTATCCCTTCTCTTCATGAGTCTCAAAGATAATCTCTTCCTGGTGTGAAATATCTGTGGAGGTGAAAACTAGACTTACACCTCTTCCCTATACTTTTCAGTGGCTGTGTGTGTGTGTGTGTGTGTGTGTGTGTGTGTGTAAAGGATTTAGTATGGGGCTTTCCTCTGACCTTCAAAAAATAAACATAAATGGAAACAAACCATATTTTAAAAACAGTTAATTACTCTATTTCTAAAAAAATTTTCCACTCTTTAAGCTGCACTCACCGTAATGTGGGAAGAATGCCCACTATCTTAGGCACCTGGATAAGTGAAATTTGTTTTGTGGTCTGTAATTTATCCAGTGTACAACCTGCTAGACCTGTCTGCTCCTATTTCTACAGGAGCTTTCTGAGAGATGGGAGGAAAACTGGTAATTGTTGTGAACAGATCCTAGGATTGACTGCGTTTTACTAAGTGTAAGCCAAGTTTGATATCCAGACACTTTAGTGGAGGAACATTTGGGACCTCTGACACTGTAGAATATTTTAATTGGGCTGGTACACCGAGATAATATGCAATTATGACAGCCTCTCCTTGGTTAGGTATGGATATCTGCATTTCCCATCTGTTCTTGGCTCTGGCTGTGTTGGGTGTACATGTACTATGGAGCCTCTGGAAGTAGAATATAACCCCAAGTGAGGCTCCGCGGCAGCTGGGTTAACATCAATTGGTCATGCTCAGCTGACGTTCATTTTAACTTGAACTCTAGCTGTCATGGCGATTATTAAATTTATAATGATATATGTAAGATCCGTTTTAATGACTCTCTGTGCTTGAATGAGCTCTCACTTGTGCTGGCAAAATAAGGCTTAATAGAGTATTACATTTCATCTCCTACTGAATTTTCCAGGCAGTGGTTGAAACTTTGCTGAGGAGGAATTAGATTGCTTTTTCTGATAGGCATTGTGATTATAGTTCCATATTGCTCGAGTACAGTTTTGGGCACTCTTGTAGAAATATCGCCACTGCAACAGCTTCTGTTGGTGTGTGCGTGTGTGTGTTTGTGGGTAAACACACACCCCATTTGTGTCAAGTGTGAAGCTGAACAAGCCTCCCGGCACACAGCCTGGAATGTCTTGTCCCCGGAGCTGAAAGGCGACTCTCCAGTGTTTTGGCTCAGATATCTCGGGTGAGCTGAAAACCCCTCTTCAGGGGGGATTGGCTGAAACTCCAACAAAGGCACAATCAAGGCATCCATTGGGGAGCTGGGAAATCTCCATCAGCATGCTTAAGTTACCACGCGTTCACTGGCACCAGATCCTTGTGGCATTGCCGTCAGTGAGCGTGTGTGTGTGTGTGTGTGTGTGTTTGTGTGTGTGTTACCCAGGGAAGGACAATTGTGGGTAGCTGCGGAGACAAGGCAGAGAGAGAGTGGCTCGCTTCATTTTGCTGTATTTCTTGCTGTCCAGAGCAGCAAAGCCATTTTCTTTAAGGTTTGGTAGGTTTCATGCACCTTGCTGTAACTTGGCCCTTTTTTTGGTTTTCATACAGATAGAGTGCCTTGTTGAGGGCTCCTCTAGGATCTGGCTCTTTGAGGGTATTTGCCTGTGCTTTCTGTGGTGAAGAGTGCCATGAGCTGTGGAACCAGAGAGCTGGGTTCAAATTCCAATTGTGCTGTGTGACTCTGAGAAAGCTACTTAAACTCTCTGACTATTAGATTCTACATTTTCCAAGAGGACAATAGTATTTAATTATAGGGATACTGTTAAGATTAACTGAAGTAAAGCTGTAAGGACTTTGGTGATTGGTAATTATTTAAGAAATGTTCTGTATATTCTTGGGACAATTTGCAATGTGGTATTTCTTATTGTCCTTTTGTTCTTAGAGGGCTACATGTGATTTTTTAAAAAATCTTTTAAAAAAATACTCAAGGTGGGCTTCCCTGGTGGCGCAATGGTTGGGAGTCCGCCTGCCGATGCAGGAGACACGGGTTCGTGCCCGGGTCCGGGAAGATCCCACATGCCGCGGAGTGGCTGGGCCCGTGAGCCATGGCCTCTGAGCCTGCGCGTCAGGAGCCTGTGCTCCGCAACGGGAGAGGCCACAACAGTGAGAGGCCCGCGTACCACACACACACACAAAAATACTCAAGGAATACACACTCATTACACATTTAAACATTAAAGAAGAATTCAGAGTGTAAATTCCTCTTTTCTCTAGTTTTATCCAGCAGTGACTGCTATTAACAGTTTGATATATAGCATTCCTGACTACTCTTGGTTTGTGTTTCTTAATAAAAGCAAATCATACTGAACATATTTTTAAGAACCTTGTTTTTCCACTTAATATAGTGTGGATATCTGTCTGACTCATTACATACATACCTACCTCATGACTTTTAATGACTAGTGAGAGTTCCATTATAGAATGTGCCAAAATTTATTTAACTAATCCCTTGCATGTACAGTTAGGATGTTTCCAGGTTTTGGTTCTTGCTCTGTGATTTTTTTTTTTTTTTGGTATTACAAAATTCCTTTGTTCATCTATTCAGCAAGTATTTATGAAGTACCTTCCATGTGCCAAATCCTATTCTTGGAGCTGGGTATCAACTAGACAGATATGATCGCTTTCTTCCTGAAGTTTACATTCTAGACCAGCTCTTTCCATCCAGCTTTCTGCAATGATGGAAATGTTCCATTCATGAACTGTGCACGTCAGTAGCCACTAGTCATATCTGGCCACGGAGCACTTGAAATGTGGCTAATATGACTGAGGAGATCATTTAGTTTAAATTGGGAATTCCCTGGCGGTCCAGTGGTTAGGACTCTGCACTTCCATTACAGCAGGCATGGGTTCGATCCCTGGTCAGAGAACTAAGATCCCGAATGCTGCACGGTGTGGCCAAAGAAAAAAAGTTTGTTCTCATTTAGTTTAAATTAATTTAAGCTTAAATAGACTAGTTGGCTACAGTGTTGGACAGTGCCTCTCTCGACAGCTACATCATCTATTTGCAGACAGTGGCCTACGTGCTAAAGAAAATAAATCGGCCTGGGTAGTGTCATGGGTGTGGCAAGGATGAACTTCATACTTATAAGTATTTCTTAATTTTCTTTTAATTGAGGTGTGACTTACATTCAGTAAAGTCCATGCTTCTTAAGTTTACAGCTTGATAAAGTTTTTTTAATCTCTATTACACCTGTGCAGCCACCACACAGATCAAGATATAGACCATTTCTTGACCCCAAGAGGGTGTGTTGTAGCTGGGTATAAGGGATGCCCCCCTAGGGAAGTGCCTTTTGAGCGGAGACCTCAGTGATGAGCAGAAGCTGGCCATGGGGAGATCAGATGGCAGACTTCAGATGTGAACGTGCCCACACTCACCCCGCAGCAGGGAGGGGTGCCATTCAGAACTCCCCCTTGGGGGACTTATCTTGGTGTCACTTATGGACAGTAGCTCCCCATGCCTCCCTAGCACTTGTCAAATTCAAATTCTGTGCTGACGTCAGGAAAAATCCAGAGAGGCATGGGGCTGCAAATTGCCACGGAGAGAAATTCAGTGAGGTTAAGTATTGTTTAGTGCTGTAAGAACCCACTTAACTAGCACAGTTGGGAGAAGTAAAGTTTCCCTGACAGACACCTATTGATCAGTCAAGGGAATGACTTTTTGATTGATTTTTTTCTCTACTCCTCCTTAGAAGTTTGTCCTTCACAGACGGAGCTTTCCCACAGAGGATGAACATAAAATAAGAATTGTTCAGGGGTTTTTAAGACACGTGATAACTGAGTGGTGACAAAGATGGCTTAGTCTGGGCTGTCAGCCTCTCAGCATGAAAGACTTCCTGGGGACAGTTTTTTAAAATGACTTTGGAGAGAGTGAAATTGGGCTTTGTATAATTAAAATTTCCCGGGTTGGCCGAACGGCTCTGGGTTGCCAAATGCTGCCCTACAAAGTGGAAGATATTACCATGCTTGCCCTGTCATCCTCTCCCCCTCATTTTTCTTACTGGCATCCCTGACTTTCCTGTCACGTGGTTGCAGCTCAGAATAATTTTACCTTCTCCACCACCCGCTAAGTCCTCTACCTTTTCATCCTATCATCAGTCCCACTTGCTCCTGTGCTACATTGTATCTGCAGCTGTCTCTTCTTTCTGGTCTTACTGCCACCACCTTCATTTCAGGTCCAGGAATTCTTGCTTGGCTGGTGGCATAGCCTCCTGGCTGGCTCTCTTATTTCCATTTCTCCTTTAGACCATCCTCTACTCCTGGCCAGATTACTCTTCTTGGAGTCTTCCTGGAGTGTTGTCATCCTATTCAGTGTTTTCCTGCTATGACCTTACCCTCCCCAGCCCCTGGCACTTTACGCTGTGCCCAACTTCTAGGATGTAATAAGTAGAAGCTCAAATCTCATTGGAGTTTCATAGACCATGGCTTTACTCCTGGAAGAATTCTGTAACCTCCCTGAGCTGTTTTCTCAGTGGTATTTATGCATAGCTTGTAAGATGCTTAGCCCTGTGCCTGGAACATGGTAAATAATCAGTGAGTGGGAATTGCTGTGATTATAGTCTCCCATTCTCTTTTATCCAAATATTCTCTTGCCAAACTCTCATTTCTGTTTCATGAACAACCCTCACGTTTCCCCCACCTCTGAGCTTTTGCTTTTGCACATGCCCGCCTGTCCACCTTGAGACCCCTCATCCATCCTCCATGAAGAATGCATCCTCCTCCTGTTTCTAATACCTTGTTCACATGCAGCTGGGGTAGCAGTTCACGGCATTCTCCTCATGGCCCAGATGTTTTTCTACATGTCACACCCTGTACTAGATCGTTGGCTCATTGAAGAAGGAACTGGTTTTGCCCATCTCTTCATCCCCTGGCACACAGTAGGCACCAGTAAATATTGGTTGAATGAATGAACGTTAGTTGTTGCTTTGAGATTTCTTTTTCCCTGTGGTCCTGAAGCTGAATCTGATCTTCCAAAAGGACTGGTTTAATATGTTGTCCACTCTTAGACAGAGAAGAGGGAGAAATAGGATTCAAGGAGATGGTTAGGAGTTCCCTGCAGTGATTGAATACATTTGATTCGGGAGACTAGATGGGGTCTGGTGAGTGGAATAGAAAGAAGGGGCCTATTGAAGCAACATTTTGAAGGAAGGAGCAGAAGAATTTGGGTTAGCGACTAGACTAGTCCCTAAACTGACAGAGAGGGATGAATCTAAGATGTTGCCAAGCTTTGGTACATCGGTGGCTGGAGGGGACTTGCAGCCCTTTGAATGGAGCGACTTGAAGTAGTGACACCTTCTAATGCTTCTCACAGCAGAAGTGCTCTTTTGCTTGGTTTGCACCAGTGGAAGCAGAGCAGTTGTTATTTCTTTTCAGGCAAAGAAGGAAAGCAAGATGTATTTTAAGGTACTTTTCCCAAGCACACATGACTTAGATTTAGTGAATCTTTCAGAAACGATTAAGAAATAGGCTAAGGATAGGGAAAGTAACATATTGTACAACTGCTATGTGGCAGAGAGTGTACTAGGCATTCATTTTATCTCATTTAGATCTCCCCCAAGCCCTTGATGTAGGTATTACCAACCCATTTTACAGATGCAAAGGAAAGGATTTCTCCAAGTTTCCACAACTTATTTTGTCTGCTAGGCTCCAGCACCTCACTGTAATTTCACCTACCATTAGGATTATATCTCTAAAAATTTTAAACTGGAATTTACTTTAAAAATAGTTTCTTCTAACTTCCTTTTAGTTGTGTACTTGTATATACATGGACATGCACATACACACATGTGTGTGCATACATACTCCATAGCAGGGTTTGCCTGTGTGGCATCTTACAGGTGTTTGTTCATCTGGGAACTATGTCCATATCATTCCTGAAATCAGAGCTCCATGCCACCACCCTCCCCAAGGTCAGTCTCTGGCCATGGTGAGGCTGAGCTGCTGTAGAGGAATTCTCCTCCTAGTGGTCTGAGCTCTGAGATGCTGCCAGTGTGATCAGGGCTCTGGACGAATGGATATTCACATGTCAGGTAAAAATGCAGCTCCAGCCCCAGCTCCCTGAGCTCTTTCCAGATGAGCTGAGATGCTTGCTCTTCGTCCTGGGCCCATGTGCTGCTGTCGCCCCTTTGTAGCCGGAGGTGGCAGCAGTTACAAGTTGATCAGCCTCCAGACACCTCCCTACCTGGATGGCCTGCCTGTCTGCCTGGCCTGCATGGAGGGGGTGTTAACCAAACGCTCAGGGGATGTACACTGAGGGCCTACCACAGCACAGTTCACATGTCACTGAAGGCTGGAAAAAGACTGTAGCTGGATGCACCTCAGTTCAGTAAGTTTTGAGCTTCTGTTCAGATATAGGGGGAGAGAGGCTAGCAAAGGGGACAGGGCAATGCCCTGCTTTCATTCCAGTGCGGAGAATGTGAGACAGCTCAAGATCAGTCTCATTTATGCATTCATTCATCCCACATTTATTTCTTGAGTCCCTACTGTATGCCAGCCAGCCACAGCATGAGGCTCTGGGGTCATAATGGTGAGCTTAGGTAGTGTCCCCCGTCTCTTGACACCTCCATTGCCTTGGAGGAGTCAGTTTAACCGGCAGTGACAGTGACATTAAATAAGTGTGTGTCTGGCTTGGAGAGGTTGGCAGGTTTGGGAGGGTGGGCAGAGAGTGCTTCCCTGGAGGAGGAGGAACTTGAGCTCTGCCTATAAGAGGCTGAGTGAGGAGCACACTGGAGGGAGCACTAAATAAGCAGCTCGCAGGGTGGACTGAATTGTGTCCCCCTGCCCCAAATTCATATGCTGAAGTATACCTCAGAATGGGACTGTGTTTGGAGATAGGCCCTTCAAGGAGATAATTCAGGTTAAATGAGGACAAAAGGGTGGGGTCCTAATCTGCTATGACTGGTGTCCTTCTGAGAAGAGGAAGGAATGTGTGCACAGAGGAAAGGCCATGTGAGGACATAGCGAGAAGGCCACCATCTGCAAGCCACAAAGAGAAGCCTCAGGAGAAATCATACCTGCTGACACCTGGATTTTGGACTTCAAGCCTCCAGAACTGTGAGAAAATAATTTTCTGTTGTTTAAGTCACCTAGTCCATGGTATTTTGCTATGGCGGCCCTAGCAGACTAATACACTGGCACACGGGGAGAGAGAGAGTTGGCTTAAGGCATTTTACCTACAACAACCCAGACTGTAAGCTCCCTGAGGGCAGACACTAGGTCACTTCCCCAGCATCCAACACACTGCCTGATGTCTGATAGGTCTTTAGGAAATATTTGTTGAGTGAGAAAATCCATGAATGAAAAAGATGAGGACAGAGAATGGAGAAACTGGACAAGCCATATGAACAGTTGGGATTTTGTCCTGTAGGCATTGAGAAACCACTGGGGGTGTCAGAATTAGGGAATGCCGTGAAAGCGGTGCTTGGGAAGATTTCTGGAATAAACCAGGGTGGATAGGAAGGGGTGAGGGTAGCTGTGCAGGTGATAGAGCCTGGAATCAAAGAGACCAGTTAGAAGGCCACAGTAGCCACATAGGCATTCATGATCAGCTTCCATTCCAGGGCTAAGACAAAGGGAAGGCAGAAGTGAGCACAGATACAGGAATAGAATCTGAGGAACAGAAACTGGTCAGCAACTGGATATGGTTGACTCCTATTCCATGTGGCAAGAATCCCAGGGGTCTCCAAGGTTCAGAGCCTCCCCTCCCCATACCTGCTAGAATGGTGTCTGATAGCCCAGTGGCACTTTGGATCATGACTAAAGTACCCCGGATGCACCGTGATCTCCTGCACTAGTCATAACAGAGTAGTTGACTCTGTCTCTATTTGGTGGATGAGGTAAGTGAGGCATGCACAGGCCAAGTGACCGGCCCAACATCACACAACTTGTTCATAACTAGATGGGGGTGAAGATCCCTAGTCTTTATCCTCTAGTTTAGGGTCACTTTCCAGGGAATAAAACTGCCTCCATCAATCAGCTGAAATAAATGCTGATGTTTTGTTATTTTAGTTTAATTTTCAATGGGGAAGAAGATAACATTTTGGGGACCCTACTTTAAAGATACTGGAAAAGTTAATTATTTTTGGTCCTAAAGGTGCAAGAAGTTGAACAGTAATTCAGGCACCTCAGAGGTGGCCTTTTCCCATTTATTTGAAAGATACACATAAATTGCATGAGGATAGCTTTGCAATAAGTTCCAGCTCTGTCCCAGATGGCGTCCAGGAATCAAATTACTGTGTCCTCAGCACAAAGGAGGGCCGAGATTTAATAAGAAGTAGTAAGAAGTGCCACCTTCCAGCTGGCTTCCTATGTAGGGCTGGCATATTTGTTAAAGCCTTTTACTTACCTGATCTCTTTAGAGTTTAATTTTTTCCATTGTATTGTTTGTACAATACAATTGTTTCATCAATTGTTTCATCATTAATTCCTTCCTTAAACTATATAAGGTATGGTCTTAAAGGAAGAGAGGAAGAGAGGAAGAGAGTGGCAATGTCACCTAGGCTGTTTGGTATTTGTTAAGGACATAACTTTGGGACCTTATTACTTTGGATAATTTATCCTTTCTAGCCTCTGTTGCTTCATCTTGAAAATTAGGATGATAATAATAAAACCTTTGGTGAGGGTTATGAGATATAATGCACTTGAAGTATTTAATGCAGTGGTTAGCACACAATTAAGAATTAAATGATATCTATTATAATTCTTATATGTTTCCCTTTCCTTGGTTGGCAAAATTCTCTAAGTGGCATATTTTGTGAATAAAATGGGGGGGGGCGTGGAGAGGGAGATGGGTGACTGCTGCTCATTTGAGTTTCCATTTCTGGTTAACTGAGGTCATATAAAATTACTTTTAGTTTAAACATTTGTTACTGCATGTCTCCCTCAAAGAAAGTCCGCTTTTCTGCTTTAGAATTAGAGTCGATGACAGCAACCAAGTCTTCCTTTGTGTAGCAATCCTGTAGGAACTTCCTTGACCTCATCGTTCTGCACATTAATTGACAATTTACAGGACTCTGGTAGGTACAGATGAGGCTAAACCTTTTGTGGGATTCCAACACTCCCCCACCACAAGTTGCATTTTTTGCGTGAATATGTTTTCTGAATTTCATTTATTACACTTTGTAGTATCCCCTAAAACTGCAGCACTGGGAGAAAAAAAATCTGGTTACCTAGAGGTAAGTTCCAATTAATCAAGGTTTTCCAAATCTTGTCTTAGGTTACTTTGCTCCTAAAGCTTAGATCAGATTCCTCCATGCCTGCGGTTTGAATCAAAATAATGACATCTCTGACTCCTATCCTCAGGGCATTAATTTTTAATCTTCTTTCTCTTTGGGATAATTAGAAAGAGAGGGAGGGGGGTGGGGGCGGGGGGTTGGGGAGAGAAATGCAAGGAGATGCGGTTGGCAGAGCAGGAGTGGGTGTTTTTATAATGCAGCCTCTTCTGGGAGGAGGGAGCATCTGCATTCCCAGTTCACTTGAGGAAGCAGAGGCGAGGGTTGGGATTGGGAGGGTGGCTAATGGAGCCAGATCAGGTTGGTGTCTGATGTGGGAACTGGAGGCCGTTTGGGGAATGAGCCAGAGCTGCGTAACTGTGTGTGTCAGAGAGGAAGGTTGAGAAATACACTTGGGTGTATGTGGGGATTTCTCCCTTGGCTAAGCTGAGTAAGTACAGAAAAGGTTACTCACAGCCTTGTCCATTTCCTGTATCCACGCTCCCTTGAACCTCTGGGGGGGTCACAGTGGGACTTGAAGGACAGGAGTCAACATCTTGATTACAATTAGCAAGATGCATTTTAAATTTGCCTTCCAGTGATTCTAACATACATTGGGGTTTGAGAATTACTTTCATGATGGATTAAAACCTGTGACCACCTCCATCAGCACCAAAATCAGGGCTTTGCAGGAATGGGTTGGAGGAAAAAAATTTTTTTTTAATTGCAAAGAGTTTCACTTAAGTTCCCTTAGGAAAAAGTGAAGTTTGTTGTTTGTTAATGGAGAGGACACATGTGCTTAGGAACCCAGAGAAATGTCAAGACAGGCTTCAGGAAGGGCAGGAGATGAGGCAACTCTAGGTCCTTGCCATTTGTTCCTCCTTGGCTATTGTTCCCCTTCTCTGCTTCTCTCAGTGCATCTCTTCCTTTCTCTTCTTCCCAGAACTCGTCCTCTGCTGCTGTTCATAGTTTCTTTCTCTTCCCTTTTAAATTCAAGGCTGACCGTCATCACCTCCACCTGCCATCACAACTTAGCTCTTTCAATATTACTGTCCACTGAGAACTTCCCTTTGTGTTGCTTAGTTCAGAGATGTGCGATGCTCAGATTGGCTTATCTCATCTTGTCCAGCGTAGCAGCAAGTCCAGAGAGTTAGATCAGCCACTAGATTGGCCACTCATGAGTTGTGGGTGTGTTCCTGGGCCTGTCAGCTACGGCTCCAGTGGGGGTGGGTCACATGGTCCATGGCAGCCTTTGAGAGTAGATTATCCCAGGAGGAGGCATGTGTAGGCAGGCAATGACTGACATCTCTATGTTCTTAGATAGAATTTGATGGAAAGAGGAGACCAGAGAGGAGGAGGCACTCTTTGGGTTGGATGGTCAGGGGAGTGATGGAATCATCTATTGAATGTCTGTCTTTGTCACTGGATTGTCCCTGCCTTCGTAAAGCTCACAGTCCAATGGAGCAATCAGGTATTAAATGAATATTGAAACAAATATCCACTTAGGTTCCACTGATTGATAAATGAAATATACCAGGGAAGATGGGGCTTTCACCAATGGAAAACAGGGTTGTGCTGTGGTTGGCAGCCCGCCTGCCAATGCTGGGGACACGGGTTCAATCCCTGGTCCAGGATGATCCCACATGCTGGAGCAGCTGAGCCCATGCACCACAACTTCTGAGCCTGCACTCTAGAGCCCGCGAGCCACAACTACTGAGCCCACGTGCCACAACTACTGAAGCCCGTGTACCTAGAGCCCGTGGTCCACAACAAGAGAAGCCACCACAGTGAGAAGCCTGCGCACCGCAACGAAGAGTAGCCCCCGCTCGCCGCAGCTAGAGAAAGCCCGCGTGCAGCAACGAAGACCCAACGCAGCCAAAAATAAATAAATAGATAAATAAATAAATTAATTAAACAAAAATTTGTTAAAAATAAAACAATGGAAAGCAGGAAGCCAGATGGTAAGGTAGGAAGAACTTCAGCAATTTGAGCAATTTGGGTTTCGATCTGTGCCTCAGAATGTATTGGGTCTTTTGATCTTGGAAGAAGTTTTTTTTTTTTTTTAATTTATTTATTTATTTATTTATTTTTGGCTGTGTTGGGTCTTCGTTGCTGCGTGCGGGATTTCTCTAGCTGCGGCAAGCGGGGGCTACTCTTTGTTGCGGTGCGCGGGCTTCTCATTGCAGCGGCTTCCCTTGTTGCGGAGCACGGGCTCTAGGCACACAGGCTTCAGTAGCTGTGGCACGTGGGCTCAGTACTTGTGGCTCACGGGCTGTAGAGCGCAGGCTCAGTAGTTGTGGCACACGGGCCCAGTTGCTCCGCGGCATGTGGGATCTTCCCGGACCGGGGCTCGAACCCGTGTCCCCTGCGTTGGCAGGCGGATTCTTAACCACTGCGCCACCAGGGAAGCCCGGAAGAAGTTTTTTAATGTCTCTGAGTTTCACTTCCTCATCTATAAAATGTGGATACTAATAGTTTCTACCTTGTAGGGTTACATTAAAAGAAATAATGTATGTAAAGTACTTGGCACAGCACCTGGTATATTGCATTGGTACTGATCAAAACTGAACTTTCCTTTACCAGTCTCTGAGCTCATATTAAGCCATGAGAAACTGCACTTTGTTATTGCGTTGTTAGTGGGTTTACTTTGGAACTAACATCTCTTGTCTATAGAAGAGTGAGGAAAAGTCACACTATCAAGAGGACTTGAGTTACAATCCCAGTTTATCACCTGGTGTGACAGCTGTGACTGGGCGAGTCCTGTCTCTCCTTGGTCCTCAGCTCCTGCTGGACTTGTATGAAGTTCTTTGACTCCTTGTTCTGGCCTTTTGCTAGTATTTGGCATGTGGGTAGCTCTAGGAGGGGATCTTCTGGTTGGAAGGCCGGGCAAGGTTCCCAGCTGTAAAGCATCTTCGTCCCTGGCTGCCTTCCATCATCTAGAGGCCGCTGCATCAAGCCCAGGGAGCCAACTCGCTCTGCCGATTGAGATCAAGGGTACTTGGAAACAGGAGCCCTGGATGCATGCTCTCTCTTCTCTTACGGCCATCAGTCACTGGCAGGGCCCCGCCTAGGACTGAAGAAGGAAACAGCAAATAAGCAGTTTGCATTACTAGAACAACATGAAGCCCTTTGCCTACGGTAATTGAAAAAAATCTTATTTCTGCCAGTGTCCCTGGAGCATCTTCCTACTTGGATTCCTGTGGAGTCTCCAAATTTTATTACCAACACAACTGAGGAGGCAGAAGGGAGTGAAGTTCACTGCTGGAGTGAAGTTGTGAGGAGAATCCCTGGGACCCCAGAATGGTGCCCAGAGATCCTAGATCTCAGCTAGATTAAGGAGAATGAGGTAGAGGTGATGGGGAAAGACATGAGTGAGGGCAATGCATATGCCTAGGATGGGGGTTGCCTGGAGGGTGGAGGTGGACTAGCGATTGCTGAGGTCCAGTGGTGCAGGGATTTTAGTACTTTGTCATCTTATTTAGCACTGTTGTTCCCACTTCAGGCTCAGAGAAGTTCATAACATTCCAATGGTTCCAACAGCTGGAAGCAGTAGCCCTGGGTCTTGAAGCCAGCTCTGCATGACTCCAAACCCTATGCTCTTTTTCATCAGATGCTATTATAGACATTAATATACCACTGCCCTGACTTCTGCTATATTATTAATACTCCATATCTGTTTTTAAATAGACTCAAACAAAATTAGCCTTATCACAGGATAATATCAGTGAAATCCCAGGTTTGATGTGCTACTTATTTTTCTTTCTAATACTCATGAAAATGAAATCATGGGTATGAAGTTTTTAAAGTTTATTGATGTACTACTTAAAATAACATATACCTTCAGGGGTACACAGACCTCAGTTTGGAAACACTCCCTTTACGTCATTAGCAATATGACAGCAACAATAATAATATCGAC
The DNA here is from genome assembly GCF_026419965.1 of Kogia breviceps. NCBI lineage: Eukaryota > Metazoa > Chordata > Mammalia > Artiodactyla > Physeteridae > Kogia > Kogia breviceps. The sequence continues at coordinate 37,345,167 of NC_081316.1, read as the reverse complement.
TGATTACTGAACACTCACCATGTGCCAAGTTCTGTACAAAGCATCACAGTGGGTAGAACATGGGATCAGTAGTCAGACCTGGGTTTAAAACTGAAATCTGCCACTTCCTTTGATGTTTGACCTTCAGTAAATTAGTTATCTTCTCTGTGCCTCAGTTCCCTCATCTATAAATGGGGCTAATGATAATATCTCTCTTCTAGAGTTGTTTTGAACATTAAACAAGTTAAAATAATACTCAGAAAAGTGCTTTGCACATATTAAGTGCTGTGTTAAGTATTAGCTATTACTGATTCATTCATTCATTTGACAATTAATGTTTGAGCATGTTCTGTATAACAGACACCATTCTATAATCTTCACAAAAATCTGATTGTGGATATTATCCACATTTTACAGATGAGAAGACTTAGGTTGAGCAGCTTCCCCCAAGGTTCCCTAGCCTAAAACATGATGAAATTGAAATTCAAATCCAGGTATGTCTGAAGCTCTACTGCTATGATTTTTACAGAACACTTCTGACACAAAATATGTGTGTGTGGTGTGTGTTTTTCGACAAAGACCAATTCTTTGACACCAGCTGGGTGCCCTACAACTCAATTCAATTCATTTCTGATGCTATCTACCTGGAGTGAGTGTCAGATCCCTCAAGTTAAGGACTCAGTCCCACAAGCCTGCCCCTGGTTCAGATGCTAATTGTAAGTTCAGACCTCTGGTACTTTTCGTTTTAAAAAAAAGATTTTTTAAAATTTATTTTGAAATTTTTTGAATTTTATTTATCTTTTTATACAGCAGGTTCTTATTAGCCATCAATTTTATACACATCAGTGTATACATGTCAGTCCCAATCACCCAATTCAGCACACCACCATCCCCACCCCACCGCTTCTTTCCCCCCTTGGCATCCATACATTTGTTCTCTACATCTGTGTCTCAATTTCTGCCTTGCAAACCGGTTCATCTGTACCATTTTTCTAGGATCCACATATATGCATTAATATACGATATTTGTTTTTCTCTTTCTGACTTAACTTCACTCTGTATGACAGTCTCTGGATCCATCCACGTCTCAACAAATGACCCAATTTCGTTCCTTTTTATGGCTGAGTAATAGTCCATTGTATATATGTGCCACATTTTCTTTATCCATTCGTCTGTTGATAGGCATTTCGGTTGCTTCCATGACCTGGCTATTGTAAATGGTGCTGCAGTGAACATTGGGGTGCATGTGTCTTTTTGAATTATGGTTTTCTCTGGGTATATGCCCAGTAGTGGTATTGCTGGATCATATGGTAATTTTATTTTTAGTTTTTTTTGTGTGTGTATGTGTGGTATGTGGGCCTCTCACTGTTGTGGCCTCTCCCGTTGTGGAGCACAGGCTCCGGACTCACAGGCTCAGCCGCTCGGTGGCATGTGGAATCCTCCCGGACCAGGGCACGAACACGCATCCCCTGAATCCACAGGCAGAGTCTCAACAACTGTGCCACCGGGGAAGCCCTTATTTTTAGTTTTTCAAGGAAACTCCATACTGTTCTCCATAGTGACTGTGTCAATTTACATTTCCACAAACAGTGCAAGAGGGTTCCCTTTTCTCCACACCCACTCCAGCATTTGTTGTTTGTAGATTTTCTGATGATGCCCATTCTAACTAGTGTGAGGTAATACCTCATTGTAGTTTTGATTTGCATTTCTCTAATAATTAGTGATATTGAGCAGCTTTTCATGTGCTTCATGGCCATCTGTATGTCTTCATTGGAGAAATGTCTATTTAGGTCTTCTAACCATTTTTGGATTGGGTTGTTTGTTTTTTAAATATTGAGCTGCATATATATTTTGGAGATTAATCGTTTGTCCGTTGACTCATTTGCAAATATTTTCTCCCATTCTGAGGGTTGTCTTTTCGTCTTGTTTATGGTTTCCTTTGCTGTGCAAAAGCTTTGAAGTTTCATTAGGTCCCATTTGTTTATTTTTGTTTTTATTTCCATTACTCTAGGAGGTGGGTCAAAAAAGATCTTGCTGTGATTTATGTCAAAGATTGTTCTTCCTGTGCTTTCCTCTAAGAGTATTATAGTATCTGGTCTTATATTTAGGTTTCGAATCCATTTTGAGTTTATTTTTGTGTGTGGTGTTAGGGAGTGTTCTAATTTCATTCTTTTACATGTAGCTGTCCAGTTTTCCCAGCACCACTTATGGAAGAGACTGTCTTTTCTCCATTGTATATCCTTGCCTCCTTTGTCATTTATTAGTTGACCATAGGTGCGTGGGTTTATCTCTAGGCTTTCTATCTTGTTCCATTGATTTGTTTCTGTTTTTGTGCCAGTACCATATTGTCTTGGTTACTGTAGCTTTGTAGTATAGTCTGAAGTCAGGGAGTCTGATTCCTCCAGCTCCGTTTTTTTCCCTCAAGACTGCTTTGGCTATTCGGGGTCTTTTGTGTCTCCATACAAATTTTAAGATTTTTTGTTCTAGTTCCATAAAAAATGCCATTCATAATTTGATAGGGATTGCATTGAATCTGTAGATTGCTTTGGGTAGTATAGTCATTTTCTAAATATTGATTCTTCTAATCCAAGAACATGGTATATCTCTCCATCTGTTGGTATCATCTTTAATTTCTTTCATCAGTGTCTTATAGTTTTCTGCATACAGGTCTTTTGTCTCCCTCCTTAGGTGGGTTTATTCCTAGGTATTTTATTCTTTTTGTTGAAATGGTAAATGGGAGTGTTTCCTTAATTTCTCTTTCAGATTTTTCATCATTAGTGTATAGGAATGCAAGAGATTTCTGTGCATTAATTTTGTGTCCTGCAGCTTTACCAGATTCATTGATTAGCTCTAGTAGTTTTCTGGTGGCATTTTTAGGATTCTCTATGTATAGTATCATGTCATCTGCAAACAGTGACAGTTTTACTTCTTCTTTTCCAATTTGTATTCCTTTTATTTCATTTTCTTCTGTGATTGCCATGGCTAGGACTTCCAAAACTATGTTGAATAATAGTGGTGAGAGTGGACATCCTTGTCTTGCTCCTGATCTTAGAGGAAATGCTTTCAGTTTTTCACCATTGAGAATGATGTTTGCTGTGCGTTTGTCATATATGGCCTTTATTATATTGAGGTAGGTTCCCTCTATGCCCACTTTCTGGAGAGTTTTTATCATAAATGGGTGTTGAAGTTTGTCAAAAGCTTTTTCTGCATCTATTGAGATGATCATTTGGTTTTTATTCTTCAGTTGGTTAATATGGTTTATCACATTGATTGATTTGTGTATATTGAAGAATCCTTGCATCCCTGGGATAAATCCCATTTGATCATGGTGTATGATCCTTTTAATGTGTTGTTGGATTCTGTCTGCTAGTATTTTGTTGAGGATTTTTGCATCTGTATTCATCAGTGATATTGGTCTGTAATTTTCTTTTTTTGTAGTATCTTTGTCTGGTTTTGGTATCAGAGTGATGGTGGCCTCATAGAATGAGTTTGGGAGTGTTCCTCCCTCTGCAGTTTTTTGGAAGAGTTTGAGAAGGATGGGTGTTCGCTCTTTTCTAAATGTTTGATAGAATTCACCTGTGAAGCCATCTGGTCCTGGACTTTTGTTTGTTGGAAGATTTTTAATCACAGTTTCAATTTCAGTGCTTGTGATTGGTCTGTTCATATTTTCTATTTCTTCCTGGTTCAGTCTTGGAAGGTTATACCTTTCTAAGTATTTGTCCATTTCTTCCAGGTTGTCCATTTTATTGGCATAGAGTTGCTTGTAGTAGTTTCTTAGAATGCTTTGTATTTCTGTGGTGTCTGTTGTAACTTCTCCTTTTTCATTTCTAATTTTATTGATTTAAGTTCTCTCCCTCTTTTTCTTGATGAGTCTGGCTAATGGTTTATCAATGTTGTTTATCTTATCAAAGAACCAGCTTTTAGTTTTATTGATCTTTGCTATTGTTTTATTTGTTTCTATTTTATTCCTTTCTGCTCTGATCTTTATGATTTCTTTCCTTCTGCTAACTTTGGGTTTTATTTGTTCTTCTTTCTCTAGTTCCTTCAGGTGTAAGGTTAGATTTTTTATTTGAGATTTTTCTTGTTTCTTGTTTCTTTCTTTTTTTTTTTTTTTTGCAGTACACGGACCTCTCACAGCTGTGGCCTCTCCTGTTGCGAAGCACAGGCTCCGGACACGCAGGCTCAGCGGCCATGGCTCACGGGCCCAGCCGCTCTGCGGCATGTGGGATCTTCCCGGACCAGGGCACGAACCCGCGTCCCCTGCATTGGCAGGCGGACTCCCAACCACTGTGCCACCAGGGAAGCCCCTTTCTTGTTTCTTGAGGTAGGCTTGTATAGCTATAAACTTCCCTCTTAGAACTGCTTTTGCTGCATCCCATAGGTTTTGGATTGTCATGTTTCCATTGTCATTTGTCTCTAGGTATTTTTTGATTTCCTCTTTGCTTTCTTCAGTGATCTCTTGGTCATTTAGTAATGTATTGTTTAGCCTCCATGTGTTTGTGTTTTTATGTTTTTTCCCCTGTAATTCATTTCTCATCTCATAGCATTGTGGTCAGAAAAGATGCTTGATGTGATTTAAATTTTCTTAAATTTACTGAGGCTTGATTTGTGACCCAAGATGTGATCTATCATGGAGAATGTTCCGTGCGCACTTGAGAAGAAAGTGTAATCTGCTGTTTTTTGATGGAATGTCCTATAAATATGAAGTAAATCTATCTGGTCTATTGTGTCATTTAAAGCTTCTGTTCCCTTATTTATTTTCATTTTGGATGATCTGTCCATTTATATAAGTGAGGCGTTAAAGTCCCCCACTGTTATTGTGTTACTGTCGATTTTCTCTTTTAGAGCTGTTAGAAGTTGCCTTATGTATTGAGTTGCTCCTATGTTGGGTGCATATATATTTCTAATTGGTATATCTTCTTCTTGGATCGATCCCTTGATCATTATGTAGTGTCCTTCCTTGTCTCTTGTAACATTCTTTATTTTAAAGTCTATTTTATCTGATGTGAGTATAGCTACTCCAGCTTTCTTTTGATTTCCATTTGCCTGGATTATCTTTTTCCATCCCATCACTTTCAGTGTGTATGTGTCCCTAGGTCTGAAGTGGGTCTCTTGTAGACAACATATATATGGGTCTTGTTTTTGTATCCATTCAGCAAGCCTGTGTCTTTTGGTTGGAGCATTTAATCCATTCACGTTTAAGGTAATTATCGATATGTGTGTTCCTATGACCTTTTTCTTAATTGTTCAGGTTTGTTTTTGTAGGTCCTTTTCTTCTCTTGTGTTTCCCACTTAGAGAAGTTCCTTTAGCATTTGTTGTGGAGCTGGTTTGGTGGTGCTGAATTCTCTTAGCTTTTGCTTGTCGGTAAAGCTTTTGATTTCTCCATTGAATTTGAATGAGATCCTTGCCGGGTAGAGTAATCTTGGTTGTAGGTTCTTCCTTTCATCACTTTAAGTATATCATGCCACTCCCTTCTGGCTTGTAGAGTTTCTGCTGAGAAATCATCTGTTAACCTTATGGGAGTTCCCTTGTATGTTATTTGTCATTTTTCCCTTGCTGCTTTCAATACTTTTTCTTTGTCTTTAATTTTTGCCAATTTGATTACTATGTGTCTCGGCGTGTTTCTCCTTGGGTTTATCCTGTGTGGGACTCACTGCGCTTCCTGGACTTGGGTGGCTATTTCCTTTCCCATGTTAGGGAAGTTTTCGACTGTAATCCCTTCAAATATTTTCTCTGGTCCTTTCTCTCTCTGTTTTCCTTCTGGGACCCCTATAATGCGAATGTTGTTGCATTTAATGTTGTCCCAGAGGTCTCTTAGGCTGTCTTCATTTCTTTTCATTCTTTTTTCTTTATTCTGTTCTGTAGCAGTGAATTCCACCATTCTGTCTTCCAGGTCACTTATCTGTTCCTCTGCCTCAGTTATTCTGCTCTTGATTCCTTCTAGTGTAGTTTTCATTTCATTTATTGTATTGTTCATCTCTGTTTGTTTGTTCTTTAATTTTTCTAGGTCTTTGTTAAACATTTCTTGCATCTTCTCAATCTTTGCCAACATTCTTTTTCCGAGGTCCTGGATCATCTTCACTATCATTATTCTGAATTTTTTTTCTGGAAGGTTTCCTGTCTCCACTTCATGTAGTTGTTTTTCTGGGGTTTTATCTTGTTCCTTCATCTGGTGCATAGCCCTCTGCCTTTTCATCTTGTCTGTCTTTCTGTGAATGTGGTTTTTGTTCCACAGACTGCAGGATTGTAGTTCTTCTTGCTTCTGCTCTCTGCCCTCTGGTGGATGAGGCTATCTAAGAGGCTTGTGTAAGGTTCCTGATGGGAGGGACTGGTCGTGGGTACAGCTGAGTGTTGCTCTGATGGGCAGAGCTCAGTAAAACTTTAATCCGCGGGTCTTCCCTGGTGGTGCGGTGGTTAGGAATCCACCTGCCAATGCAGGGGATATGGCTTCGAGCACTGGTCCTGCAGGATCCCACTTGCCGTGGAGCCACTGGGCCCATGCTCCACAACTGCTGAGCCTGCGCTGTGGAGCCTGTGTGCCACAACTACTGAAGCCTGCGTGCCTGGGGCCTGAGCTCCGCAACAAGAGAAGCCGCCACAATGAGAAGCCCGCACGCCGCAACAAAGAGTAACCCCCGCTTGACACAACTAAAGAAAGCCCATGTGCAGCAACAAAGACCTAATGCAGCCAAAAAAAATTAAAAAAAACAACCCCCCCAAAAAAAACCACTGTAATCCACTTGACTGCTCATGGGTCGGGCTGGGTTCCCTTCCTGTTAGTTGTTTGGCCCGATGCAACCCAACACTGGAGCCTACCTGGGCTCTTTGTTGGGGCTAATGGTGGACTCTGGGAGGGCTCACGCCAAGGAGTACTTCCCAGAACTTCTGCTGCCAGTGTCCTTGTCCCCACGGTGAGCCACACCCACCCCCTGCCTCTGCAGAAGACCCTCCAGCACTAGCAGATAGGTCTGGTTCAGTCTCCCCTGGGGTCACTGCTCCTTCCCCTGGGCCCCAGTGCACACACTACTTTGTGTGTGCCTCCAAGAGTGGAGTCTCTGTTTCCCCCAGTCCTGTCGAAGTCCTGCAGTCAAATCCCACTAGCCTTCAAAGTCTGATTCTTTAGGAATTCCTCCTCCTGTTGCTGGACCCCCAGGTTGGGAAGCCTGATGTGAGGCTCAGAACCTTCCCTCCAGTGGGTGGACTTCTGTGGTATAAGTGTTCTCCAGTCTGTGAGTCACCCACCCAGTAGTTATGGGATTTGATTTTACTGTGATTGCGCCCCTCCTACCATCTCATTGTGGCTTCTCCTTTGTCTTTGGATGTGGGGTATCATTTTTGGTGAGTTCCAGTGTCCTCCTGTGGATGATTGTCCAGCAGCTAGCTGTGATTCTGGTGTTCTCGCAAGAGGGAGTGAGAGCACGTCCTTCTACTCCGCCATCTTGGTTGAGGGCCAGACCTCCTGTACTTCTGACTCACCATCTGTAAATCATAGGTTCCCACTCCCTGCTCCTTGAGGTTTGCTAGAATGGCTCACAGAACTTAGGAAAAGAGTTTAGTTACTATTACTAGTTTACTATGAAGGATACAACAACCAAATGGAAGAGATACATATGGCAAGGAGTGTGGAAAGGGGCATGGAGCTTCACGCCCTCTCTGGGCATGCCACCCTCCCGGTACCTCACTGTGTCCACCAACTCTGAATCTCCTTGAACCCCTTAATTTAGGTTTTTAAACGGAAGATCCATTACATAGGCAAGATTGATTAGATCATTGACCATTGGTGATTAACTCAATTTCCAGCCCCTCTCCCCTCCCTGGAGGTCAGGGGGTGAGGGCACTGGGGCTGAAAGTTCCAATCCTCTAATTACGGTTGGTTCCTCTGGCAACCAGCCCCCATCATGAAGCTCCCATCAAGAGTCATCTCATTAGCATAAACTCAGGAAAAACAAAGACGAGGCTTTCCTCTCAGCCCTATCACTCAGGAAATTCCAAGGATTTTAGAAGCTCTGTGCGAGGAACTGGGGATGAAGGCTAAATATGTATTTCTTAATCTATCACAATATCATAGAAGCCATAGCTGGTTCTCTTAGCTACTCTGCCATTACTGCCCCTGCATGAAAGGAAGCCCCACTTCCTGACAGAGGGATGCCTACCCATTTATTTCTCAGACATGTGGTCAGACTTTATCCTCTTGGGCCAACTGAACTTCCTTGCCCAGTTTTCGGAAAACAGCCAGTGTCACCCTGTCTGTCCATGTTCCAACTTTGATTCTAGTGATGTGGGATGAGTCTTCAGATCCCATTAGCCTGTTGTGGCATCTTTGTGTCCCCCACAGTGTCCATCCAGAGGCCCAGAGATCCTGTACACAGGGGGCAGTCAACACATATTAGAATGTGGGACTGCAGCGGGGCAGTGACCTGGAACAGACAGATGCCACCGTAGCAGCACCAGCAACAGAATTCGTACACAAGCATCTTCTTTTGCAAGGTGCAGCAGTTAAGGATCTGTTTCCCATCATATAACATAATAGTGGTTTGCTTTACAGATGTCTTCATGGAGTTCTTTTCCTTAGAGAACTTTAGAAAATTGTGATTGCTTGTTACTTTTCGTGTCTATGTTCACTATGCAAGGGTAGGTTTACTCACACAATATTTTGACTGTTGTTGTTTTCTACCTTTCACAGGAAGATCTCTGGGCCAAATTTGATCATTAAGGGCAATGAGCTTCCTTTTGAGAGCATCTCTCCCTCTTTGGGAAAGGATGAACTAGATACAGTGATGCCCTCTGCTGTGTTTTTTCAGGTGTGTTTAGAGCCCAAGTTGCATGGGTACAGATGAGAGTATGTGGAGAGAGTCAGTTGCATCTGGGCCATTTCAAGCAGGACTGGCATTCCTTGTGGAAACTGGCAGTGACTGTCCATCTTCACCTTATTCTCCCCTTTCCTCCAACCAGCCAGCCCTAGCCACTCTTCAAGATTGATTCTCCCATTTCTATTCACTTGAAACCTTCCCTGTCTCTTCTCTCTTGTTCCTTCTCTGATTCATTTTGTTTGTTTGTTTTTTTGCAGTACGCGGGCCTCTCACTGCCGTGGCCTCTCCTGTTGCGAAGCACAGGCTCAGCGGCCAAGGCTCACGGGCCCAGCCGCTCCGCGGCATGTGGGATCCTCCCAAACCAGGGCACGAACCTGTGTCCCCTGCATCGGCAGGCGGACTCTCAACCACTGTGCCACCAGGGAAGCCCTTCTCTGATTCTTTTTAACTCTCTTTCTTTGTTTCCTACCCGATACAGTATTTCATTGAATCACATATGAGTTAAGAGCATGAGTTGTGGAGTCAAAGGATGAAACTCTCAGCTCTGTGACTTTCAGAAAGCCCCTTCCTTTCTCTGCACCTTAGCTCCCTTCTTTGTTCAAAGGAGAAAACAACAGCTGCTCTATCTTGGTCATCTTATGGAGGATCAAATGAGCCAATACAAGTACTTAGCAGGTACCCAGTAGATGGTAACTGTTCTGTAAATACTGACTGGGAGCCGTGATAGTGGCGACAGTGGCGCTGTGTTCCTGGCTAGAGTGTAAGATGCTAGAGGGCAGAGACCGAGTCTCATGTTTGTTTTTTATCCTCCAGAGTTGATGGTGGTGCTAAAGTCATAGAAGTGCTTTATAAATACCCCGGGGGATTTAAGGAGGTTTCACATTTCATGCTTTCTCCTCTGTCTGCTTTATTAGAATTACATTTAAGTAAAATTAATGTTTGGCTTGTCCTTAGACCCATTTTATTAGAGTGCATGTGTCAGCGATTAAATATAGGGTTTATTCATAAGTGTTTATTGTCCTGGAGTGAAAACATCCCAGCCAAACCATGTGCTTTTAAGACTCCTGCTCTTGGCCAATTCATAGGGCACAGAGAGTAAGCCCAAAGGGAGAGCCACCCTTGCTCTTTTAGTGTGAAGTGAAAGCAGGTCTGATTCTAGAAGCAGCCAGAGAGGAAGCATTAGGCAGAGCTCTGAGAATAGGAAGTCCTGTGGGAGATGTCGATAACCAAAATTATCTCTCATTTCAGCAGCCGCTAAAAAGAGCCCCACCTGGCCCCTTCCCCTGAGGGGGTGACCTCTCCCCTGTGCGGGCAGGATGAGCCAGGCAGGGGCAGGAGGGGGCAGTCATCAAGAGTCAGGTTACCAGTGGGCATGACGTCAGGGTGGCTCCTCAGAGCCCGTGCTGACCTCGTGGAGAGGCAGCAGCTGTGCCCAATGCACCCTCCATGGAGCCCATCTAAGTCTGAAGCTCCGTGTGGATGGAGGGAGGGCGGGAGGGCTGCAGACGGCCCCATCACTTGGAGGGCAGCCAGGGCTGCTCTCTCTGTTCAGTCCTCATGGCAGGGTCGCCTTTTTGCAGCTTTCCCTGCGAGGTCAGTTTGCAGAGGAAGGGAATCAGGAGCCCCTAGGCGGGCAAGAATACAGGTGTTTGAGTTGATGGGAAGTTTCAGGTCCCTAGGATGGGCCTGCCAGAGCTGCCAGTAGTGGATGGGAAGCAGAGGGCTGTCCTGGAAAGAGCTGGATTTGGAATCAGCCCCCAGATGAAATTCTGGATCCAGCCCTTATGATGGGACCATATGCACATCCTTTCTCCTTTCTAATCATCAGCTCGTCATCTGTAAAGTGGGGAGGGATGTTTCCCCCCTTTGGAGAAGAGAGTGTTGAGACTGGTGCATAGTGAGAACTTAATGCATGGCAGCTCTTTGCTACCCCCCTCCCCTATGTCACCACTCTCGAATATTAGACAGCTAGTTAGACTCTAACAGCTGAGTTTAGTAGCTGCTAGACCATTCCAACAATGACTTGGGTTAGCTCTTCACTTTTTGTGCAGATGGGGCCGCATCTAGAGCAGGTTTCTTAGGTCTGGGTAGATTCTCCCTTTGATACCTGCATCTTTAAATCCAGAGTCATCATTGCGCAGACAAGGAAACTGAGGCCCAGAATTATCACACCCGGAGTGGTAGAACCAGGCCCAGGTCCGCAATCTAGGTTGTACAGCACCATCTGTAATTTCCTGATCCCTCAGGATCTTCTCACAGCCTCTGAGCATTTGCATGTGCTGTTTCCTCTGCCAAGCACAACCGCTGCACTGACTGTGCTGAACCGTTTGTCCTCCTTGAAGATTCAGATCAAGAGTCACCTTCTCTAAGAAGCCTTCCCCAATCACCACCTCCTAGCTGGTATGGGGACCCCTCCTCTGTGGCTTTCAGAGCCAGTGGAGCTGACCTCTGTGGTGGACTTCTCATACTGCATCGTGGACAGCTGTTCCCCTGCCTGTCTCCCCTACTCGACAATGAGCTTTTCAAGGATTTAGGCCAAGTCTTATTCATTTCTGTATTTCTGCTGTCATGCCTGGCACATTCTAGGTGCTCCAAGACCTCTTCATGCAATGAAAGTATGAGTGAATGAACAGATAGCAAGGAGATAGGGTGATGCTCCTGGCAGTAGCTTTTCCAGAAAGGTTCCCACTGGCTCTTTTAAACAAGATGGCAGACCTCCAGCCCTCCTGCTCATAGAGACTTCTCTGGGGTGGTGTCCCTCCCAGTGACCCAGAGTGCAGCCACTCATTACCTGAGCTGTATGTCCATCCTTGTGGGTCCCAAGGACCAGAAACTCCCAATGTGAGGCCCAGAGAAGCTGCTATTTAGGGTCTTTGTTTCCTACAACCCCTGCATCTATTTTATGGCTCTGTCTTTGGCTGCCATCCTTACAGGGGCTGAGTTCCCAGAAGATGTCTTAATGGAGACGTCACTAAATTGTCCTCCAGAGCTTAGTGTAAACAACCCTGGTGTGCATTCATTCATTCATTCTTTCATGCATTCATTCAGTGCCTTCCTCCTTCCATTAAGGCACATAATCACAAAGGGACTGTATATGACTTTATCACTCACCCGGCTCCGATGTCACTCAGAGCAGGCAATTAGATTTTTCCCAAAGGCCAGATTTGGGGGTCAGGAGGGCAGGCTGATGGAGCATTGACAAGTACTCTGATGTCAGCTTTAAAATAGGCAGTAGAATCCTGAGGTAATATTCCCCCTCCCTCACTTATACACATGCCCCCAACATCATCCAGTAGCAGGTTTGGAGATATATCTACTCTCTTCCCTTCCCCAGGGCAGGGAACAGCCAGCTAGATCCAGAGTCCCTGCAGGATTTGAAGTCCTAAGAATGATGGCCACACTGATTTTGCTCCCATGCAGACACAAACAAGCAAGCTTCTTCCTTGTCTCCCTGTTCGTCTCTGGGTGACTTCAAGAAAAATGGTGGGACATTGAATGGGACCAAGCTCCCCCATGTCCTTCAGCAGGATTGTCAGAAACTGGGCAATGTGTGTGTATGACCTTGGAAGAGTCATTTCACTACTATGAGCCTCCATTTTGTCACTGTATGAGGAGGCTAATAATCCCAGCCCTTTCTCCCTTGTAAGGTTGTTGTGAGGATTAAATGAGGTCACGTTTGTGAAAATGAAAAGGCACTAACAGCTAATGTTCCTTGGGTACATCGCAGGCACTGTTATATTCCCCATTTTATAAATAAAGGACCTGAGACTCAGGGAAGTTAAGCACTTTGCTCAAAGTCACACAGTAAATAAGTGATAGAGCCTGGTATTTGTCATCTGTCTGACCCCAGAGTCTAAGCTTTTCATCGCCACACCATATCCTGTTTCAGATTTGAGCTGTGTCACATTGGGCAAGTGACTTCCCTCTCTGGTCTTCAGTGGTACCATCTGAAAATGAGAGACTTGGCGTGGATTAATGCTAACGTCCCTTTCAGCTCCAAATTCCCGGTTGTATTTGAATAAAGGACACAGACACCCACTACCCGACAACACTTCCTTCCTCCAAGTTTGGCCTTCTTTGAATGTGGAAGGACTTGACCGTTTGCAGACTCTAGCTGAGAGAGCACGCCGGAGGAGCGGGCAGATTGTAACGCACATCTAAATAGCAGAGCCGAGCCTGCCTAAGTGGGAAATGGATGTTGTAATACAAAGGCAGTTAGCACGGTCCTTGGAGGTTTCAGCAGGATGTAATTACGGTTCTTTAAAAAAAGGCTCGCATATGTTTTTGAGCAAACTTAACAGATGCCCGGATGTCATGTCTGTACTCTTTAGGGAGCCTAGGATGACTGATTTTCTACAACAAGTTTGCGTAGCACACGGGAACGACCCATTGCAAATCAATTCCTAGGGTGCAATTTAATGAGTGCTCTCATTGGTGTTTCAGATTAATAATCTAAAAACCTTTATAAAATGACCACAACTTCATCTCTGCCTGGTCTACTCTGTGTTTGATAAACTAGATGGATAGTCCTCTCTGTAGTTAGAGCTTAATGGGATTCCTTTAAAAAGAAATCCTCAGCCACACCTGTTTACAGGGATTGAGGATTTTAATGCTGTGCGCTTGTTTCTGGTGCATCATCCTTTGCAAACTTTTGTGACTTCCTTAGAGATTTTCTTTGAGCTGTGCACCATAGGGAGACCTTCTGGACGGTTTACCACCAATTTAGTGTAGAATTAAATGCACATTGATTCTAACCAATCAATGCCCCAGTTAAGGCAGTTTGGGGGCCATTTCCATACCCCAGCATACTTTATCTGGAAAAGTCTCTTGGAAACCCATGTCCTCCTGAGGCTATTGAGAATATCGAGCAGCTACATCAGGAAATCGAAAGATAACAAGCCTAGTTTCCTTTGGTGGGCACCTTGACATCTCTTTTTTTTTTTTTTTTTTTTTGCTGGAGCTCTAACCTGTCTGATAAATTTCCAATCGAAACTTCTGCATCGAGTGATTCTTATTCCTAAGACCCGGTTGCAGGCTTCTGGGTTCACTTCTCTGTACTGGCTTCCTCCGGGCCAAGAAATTTTCCTCCTAATAATAAACAGTTGAAGACAGTTGAAGATGGAAGCCTTGCACATGTCTGGTTTGGGCAGAATGTCAGCCTTTCAGTTGCCTCCAACTTTTCATAACCGTCCGTAATTTCATAGCCATCGATTTGCCCTCCCCCCCAGCACGCTCTCATTGGCCTGTTGCCCACATCCCGTAATTGTGCCAGTCACCCCCATGACCTTTCCTTTGCTGAGCCTGATTAATAATGTACTCGACACGTTTCCCTGTTGCATCAAATACCAATTTGGCCTGAATGGGTGAAGGAATGGCTAATGAGGAGATAGTTAAGTCTTCTTATTGGACAAGCCTTTTCATTGATCTGGTATTAGGAGATGGGGGGAAGAGAGCAAGCTGCATTGTCACATTTGGCTCAGCAAGTTTTTCTCAAACTGCAGCAGAGTCTGATTCTAATTACCCAGATACAGCAGCTCTTGTGCAGGAGAGGGTGTGTCACCTGATATTGGGGGGGGGCTCTGAGCAGTCAAGGGCCTCATATGACACAGCTTTGTAGCAGGTGTTTGCCCACCTCGCAAATGTTTCTGCTAAATATTTTGGACTGAGAGGAGAGTAATTACAACATGGAATAGAATATTTATTTAGGAAGGAGGGAGGGAGGAGACTAGTCCTGTCTTTCTGCAACTTTCTTTGTGTCCTGGAATGGCCCGGCATGTGCTCAGTCAGAGGATGGAGTTGGGTAGCTGCAGAGGAGAGCATGGCACCCACGCTTGCTTGGTTCCCTGCCACGCACAGACACAGCATTTGCAGTTGCTTCAAAGGCCAGTTTTGCTGACAGTTAATGTTAGGGGGACCTGCTCCAGGATATGTGGCTTCCAAAGCTATGTGATAGCAGACAGCTGGCCTCTCCAACTTTGAGTTTTGGGAGGATTTCATGACTCCCTGGGAAGAGGCATTTCCTTGAGATGCCGGTAACCTCATAGAACATCAGAAGTGGAGGTTCCTTGAGACCACCTATTTCAAGCTCCCATTTAACAAATTGGAAAACTGGGTGTGTCAGATAGAAAGGTGACCTCTATAATGCTTGCCACCAATGGGAAAGAATTGCAGAAAGGTGGAAGCAACTGCATTAACCACGTTTTATTGAGCACTTATTATGTGCTATTCTGTATTATTCCATACTGAAAATTCTACATATGTTTCATTTAGTCTTCAGAAAAATCCTGGCAGGCAGGTACTGTTTATTATCTCTATCTGACCGACGGGGCAATGTAGTGTTGAGAGAAGTAACGGTTCCAGGTGACGACACCCGGAACTCAAAATAGGGAAACAACTTGCCCAAGGCCAGTCAAATAGTTAGTGGAAAATATCGTTATTGCCACTGAAAGTAGATAACATTTATTGAGCACTTGCTGTGTACCAGAGATTGTGCTCTATGCTTTACACCCTCTTATTTAATTTTTACCACAATCCTAGAAGGTTGGTACCATTAGGTGAGGTAACCGAAGGCTAGGGAGGTTAAGAATAACTTATCCAGTGATTGATAGGATTTAAGCGGAAGCTCCAAAATTCGACTGTCCTAGTTCTACTTTGTGAGGTCTGGAGTCTCTGAATCCTATCCACACCCATTTCCATATCTCATTTAATCCTCCTAGTAACCCCTTAGGTAAGACTTGAGAAACCTGGATATAGTTCTAGCTTTGCTACCAAATGTGCCGTGTGCTCTCTGGCTAGTCACTTCTCCCTCTGTGTGCCTCAGTTTTCTTATTGGTAAAAGAGGGCTAGCATCCTCATTTGTGCCACAGGAGCATGTGAGACAGTAAATGTGCATGTACTTCAGTGGAAAAGTGCTGAACAGGGGATTATTCTGATTCTTTCCATTAAGTCCCTTTATCTTTTGAGCTCTGGAAGCTTTCTCTGTTGCTTCATCCCTTCAGATCGCCACTGGAGTGTCCACATTTGTTGTGAGTTAGATGACAGCTGGGTTTGTATTTGATTCGGATGGAGCGTGGCCTGGGTATTAAATGGCTGTCAGCAAGACCTCTTTTCTAGCTGGCTCGGGGGACAACAGAGCCGAGCTGGCAGTACTCCCTCCAGATGTCTGGGGACGCCTGCAGAGGGGAGCTGTGGGGCCTCCAAGACTAAGTCCCCATTCCATTGTGCTTGAAGTACATAGAAAATATTGGGTCCAAGTGGAAGCAGGCTGAGCCCTGCTTCAACATCCGGCCCCACTTCCGTGAGACAGCAGAGGAGATCAGGCTTGAGAGGTTTGGGTGATAAGTGATGCTGAGAAATGGCTGCGGAAACCAGATTTCAGGACCTCCTGGCCCCATCAGCTGTGCACTCTATCATTTCACAGCCTTTGGCCATATGGGCTGTTGGGATTTCTAGGAAAACTTCATTTTAACCGTAACCAGTCTTATTATGTTCTTTTTTATTGGGATGGGGAACAGTGTTGCATTCTCCCATCTACACTGATTTCTTACTTATTTTAAATCCTGCAGTACTTAATTCTCTCTGAAACCAAGGGGAGGCAAACAGTTTTGAGAGCGGACTCTTTGATGGAGTTTATGCTGAGACTTTTACACACATTATACCATATCATTCCCACAAAACAGATCATTCTCTCCTTGCAATGCTCACACTCTCTTGCTTTTTCTCTCATATTAATGGTTTTATCTTTTTTTTTTTTTTTTTTTTTTTTTGCGGTACGCGGGCCTCTCACCGTTGTGGCCTCTCCCTTTGCGGAGCACAGGCTCCGGACGCGTAGGCTCAGCGGCCACGGCTCACGGGCCCAGCCGCTCCACGGCATGTGGGATCTTCCCGGACCGGGGCACGAACCTGTGTCCCCTGCATTGGCAGGCGGGCTCTCAACCACTGCGCCACCGGGGAAGCCCAATGGTTTTATCTTTTTAATCTGCTGGCTCTTCAACTGAATGTCAAGTGCCTGGGGCTCAGTCCTTAGTCCTTTTTTCTCTTCTCTAGGACTATGTAGGGGGTCTTATCCAGCCCTGTGGTTTACCTTCCACCTCTATGCCTATAACTCCCAAGTTTATGTCTCCAGATCCAACCGTGCACCTGGGCTCCAGACTCATACACCCCTCTTGGAAGTCTCCCAGGAAAGCTGGCCTCTGCCTGCCTCTCCGACCCCTGCTTTTAATCTCCCCTTTAGCCTCTGACCTTCATGCTGTTCCCTGAACCTGTCAACATATTCCCACCTCAAAGTCTTTGCACCTACTGTTCCCTCTGCCTGGAAAACGATTCCCCTGATATTTTCTTGGCTGCCTCACTGTTCATCAGGACACCTCCTCTGACCACATCATCTAAACCAGCCCCTCAAACAGGATCCCACCTCCCACTCTCAATGCCCTTATCCTGCTGTTATTGATCATAGCACTTATCCTACCTGCTATGACATGGCATGCTTATTTACTTTCTTGTTTATTGTTTGTCCCTCCCCCTGTATTATAAAATTCACAAAGGTACACATGTTTTCATGTTCACTGATGTAGCACCAGCACCTAGAACGTGGCTGCAAGTGGCTGGAGCCCAGGGAATGGTTGTTAGATGTGGAATGAAAGAATAATTTGAGAGGTAGGTATCGTTTCTCCAATTTTTTAGGTGAGGAAGTGGAGGCTGAAAGATGTAATGTGCCCCATGCCACAGATTTTTTTTTCCCCTCAGAAAAGGTGTGATAGTTTTAATCAGGATCACTTACATGAAAGCAATTTCTATTCATTTTGATATAAATTGATAAAACTTATAACAAGGATAGAGTTTTCTTAGTTTTTGTCCAGATAACAAAACTCAGTATGTGCATTTCATATGTGCATTTCACAGCAATTCTGAACATATATTGTGACCATAATTCACCACATGTATGACTGGTCTGCTTTTTTCCCCCAAAACACCTGCTTTCCTGACTTCACACCTAACCTTATTTTCTTGTTATTTACTATGTGACAGTAACTTGGCACCCATAACTCTTTGTCAGCTCCAGTAGATGACTGTTTATGTGAGAATCAAAATACCCAGTGCATCCAAGGAGAATTTTTCTTAAAAGATTTTTAAAATAATTGTTTAAAGAACCCCTCACCGGTGTCTTCACTGAAGGACACTTCGTGGTGTCTGGTGTGGGGTGATGGGTGAGCTGCCGTTGACTGGCTGGTCACAGGGCACCATGGTGCATTCTCCAGGGACTCACTGTTGGGAGATCCTGTCATTCTTGGCCTTTGGTAGAAGCCATTTGTTTTGAACCTTTATGTTGTAGTTATGCAGTGTATTTTACATATCCATTTCGTAATCTGCAAAATAGGAAGGAACACCAAGAGAATCCAACCAGAAGCTGTTGAGCTAGATCAGCTCTTTTTTTTTCTTTTAGATCCTTTCCCCTTTTGATTTTTTTTTTTTTTTTTTCCTGCGGTACGCGGGCCTCTCACTGTTGCGGCCTCTCCAGTTGCGGAGCACAGGCTCCGGACGCGCAGGCTCAGCGGCCATGGCTCACGGGCCCAGCCGCTCCACGGCACGTGGGATCTTCCCGGACCAGGGCACGAACCCGTGTCCCCTGCATCGGCAGGCGGACTCGCAACCACTGCGCCACCAGGGAAGCCCCCTTTTGATTTTAAGAAGCTTTAACTCTGGGAATATCGTGAATCCAGTACAATTCAGAATTTGGACATTCAGGATACATAACCATCCCCTCACCTTGTTCCCTGACTGTGTGGCCCACCTGGAAGTTTGGTGCCTTGCCCATCATACCATACAATTCCCCTGCAAGGCTTTTTCTTCTCCTTGGATTTGATGCCTGTCCCTCTCTCTTTATCAGAACCAAGTCCCAACCCCCTTGAATGGCAGGCAGTCCTTCAGGCATACAAAGAGCGACTTGGACTGTATCTGTCACTTTTGGTTGGATGCCGCCTGGCTCGCCCAGCCACCAGGTCAGGACTCAGACCCTGATGTCTTCCTCTCTAGCCACGTTAAAGCTCCTCCTGGACAATGACAGTTTGCTATATTCTAGGTTCCTTCCAAATTCTCACCCAAGGGTGGCCACGTACAGCCGCTCAATAAAGACTCGTTTGTCCAACTTCTTGGTTTGTGGCAGCCAGTTGTTCTCTACACGATCCCCTCAGACTTGAGGAGTCATTATTCCACACATCTGGGTAGTCTCTTTCTTCCATGCAGTCATGTCTGGCAGGACACCTCTGCAGGAGCCCTGTTTCTCCACTGCAGTCACTCAAAATCTGATGTGTATGAATTCATCCCAACGGGACGGCCAGGCACAGATCAGGCAACGGGAGACTGCTCATGGAGAAAGCAGGGCAAAGCATTGGTGCTCCCTTCCCCCCTGCTCCCCTGTTCCAGCACAATTCTTCTTGGGCTTGTTTGTTTCCCAGTGCTTGAATTTCAATATCTACCTCCTCCTTGCCAAGCTCAGCTCTTGCTCTACATCTGTCTGAGTTTACTGTTCTCCCAGCCTCTCCTTCCTATTAAATTAAATATTAGACATACCCATCCATCAGTGCTGTTCAGGGTAGAGTTTGCCATTTCTTTGCATGAATGGCTGAATGCTGTGGCTTGGATGGACCTGGATTTATCTACAGAATTACATGCAAGCCTTGTGCATTCACCTGTGCAGGTGTTCAGGTCCTGTGTCACTCTACCTCATAAAACACTAAACTCCCCTGGAAGATCTCAACAAAAGAATCCCATGTTATTATCCCTTGGCATTGCTATAGCTCTTTATGTTTTCTCTTCCGGTGGTGATGTTGGGAGTGTGTGTGTTTATGATCATTTTATTAGCCTTTCCTCACAAGATTCATTTTTATTAAGAACACAAATATCACTAGAAATATCTTGGTAGGAAGGTTGAAAGGGATTTCGGGAAAAACAGGGCAAAAGGATTGAATGTCTGTAGGTTTAACCTGTTGCTCAAATGAATGACTACAATATGACCATGGACTTTTCTCTTACAGGTAGTCTATCAGTTTTTCTTCAGATAGGATGTGACAGCTAAGAGCTTGCTGGTTTAAAGACATGTCACAGTGGGAAGGGCGAGTTTGTGGAGATTACTTGAAGAAAAATCTTGTGTTTAGAAAAATCATGTTCTCTACTTCTGTAGTTATTTTCTGCTCAAAAATTTCTTATTTGTGCATTTCTGGTGGGCCAATACATTCCCTTGTTGTTTAAGCTAAGTTAAAATGGATTTTCTTTTACTTGCTGTCAAAGCATCCTAATCGTAAATAGAAGTAGCATGCGTACAACACTTGGTAGTTTACAAGGCACCTTCAGGTTGGTTGTCACATTTAAATCTCCTGACAACCTTGGCCTGGGTACACTTAGATTCCCCTACAACAGAAGAGAAAACTGAGGCTCTGTGGGAATGAGAGACTCATCCAGTGTCATATTGCTAATGAGTGGTGGAGCTGGACTCGAACCCAAGTCTTTCCATTTCTGTTTCAAGTTCCTTCTACAATCTCACACTGCCTCTCAAAGAAACAGGTTTGTTCATTCATTCAATTATCTATCTCTCCATCTATGCATTCAGCCATTCATCCATCCAGCCATTCATCTATCTAATATATCCAGCCATCCATCCATCTATATCCATCCAAAACTATTCATTGAGAACCTATTATATACCAGATACTGTCTGGAACTCCCAGTTTGGTAGGGAAGACAGTTAATAAATGTTTAATTATAGTAGTGTGACAAGTGCTCAGGCATTAGGACTGGGGCTCTGGAAAAACAAAGGAGGAACACCTGGCCTGGGGCAGGGGTCAGGGAAAGCTTCCTGGAAGAAGTGATGCTAAAGCTGAATTTTGATGTGTATGTGTATTAACAAGCATTTATTTCCCTGAATGGTACCAGCTTCCAATGCAACACTATTTTGCCCACCCCTTATATCACTCTTAGTTGGGCTCAGTTGTCAAGAAAGCAGTGGGTGGAGCTAGTTCAAGAAGGAAGAGCATTCCCAGTGAGGGGACTTCGAATGATAAGGTGGGCTGGAGAAGGCTGTGAACATATGGGATGGAGAAAGTGCCCCAGACAAGAATCAGAAGACCTGGTTTGGGATCTGGACAAACTCTGTCTTTTTTCCAGGCCTTGCTTTCTCATCAGTGATACAAAGGGATTACATCTTAAAAAAGCTTGAAAGTGCTGATTGCGCTGTCTCAAGCAAGCAACAAGAACAGGGCAAATAAGAATATTCTCAGGGGGTCTTCCCTGGTGGTGCAGTGGTTGGGAGTCCGCCTGCCGGTGTGGGGGAGACGGGTTCGTGCCCTGGTCCGGAGGGATCCCACATGCCGCGGAGCGGCTGGGCCCGTGAGCCATGGCCGCTGAGCCTGCGTGTCCGGAACCTGTGCTCTGCAACTGGAGAGGCCACGGCAGTGAGAGGCCCGCGTACCGTGGGAAAAAAAAAAAAAAGAGAGAGAGAGAGAGAGAGAGAAAGAATATTCTCAGGAAGTGTGGAAGGGCCCTTCTCGTGCCTCTCATAGCTGCGTGCCTTTGCACTAGCTCTGCCTTCTCCCTAAAAAGCCTTTGCCCATTTTGTCCATCCATTAACTTCTAGCTCCTCTCTTGTCTCCTTCCTGTTCCCAGAGAGATGTTCAGGACCCTACTTAGCAACCACAGAGCCCTGGGCTATAACTGTCCCAGTCCTTGTGTTTGGATGTTTGCATGTCTGACTCTCCGCTGGCCATGCATTCCTTGAGGGAGGGACTGTGACCTTTTATCTCCATGGTCCCAGAACATAGCCCTGTGCCTGGCATGACACATATGTCAAAGAATGATGGAAGATGGCAGACTTGGTTTGATCATAGGTCTTTGAGTTGGATAATAGGTCTTCCAAAAATGACTTGGGTATTCAGAATAAAGTACTTTCATGCCCGTTCTACAGACAAGACTCTTAAGGCCCTGGGAGGTTAAAAGACTTACTGGGAAGGACAAGCCAGGTCTTCCACTTCCCAGGACAATGGTTCTACAATTCCCCCAAGCCTCCCAGGATTTCAGTTCCATTTCTGTCCTTTGGAAAAACAGAGAGGCATTTTCACAGGTGTAAGTTAAGGGACATAGGAGTCGGGGTGTAACAGCTTAAGGAGAAGAGTGATATGAAGTCTGTGAAGGTTCATTTGGGTAACAGCTTTTGAATAGATTAAGACGGTGAGGCTTGGAGGAGGCAGGTGGAATAAGATCAGAGGAGACAGCATTTGACAATGCGGAGCTGTGTAGGCCCTGAACAAACAGCTCATCTCTGGGGAGAGTGGAGAAGGGTTTCGAAGAGCGTGTGCATGAGACAAGCTCCATGTACAGTGAAGTGGTGCGTACGGCAAACACATTTCCCCCTCTGCTTGGGCTGTCACAGCTCCGGCCCCTCTGCACATGTCATTTATCTTTCAACTTCCAAGTTGCAGTGGACCCTTTCAGGCCATCCGAAAATGGAGTCTGGGCTTTTGGGGGTGCCTGCTTCTTTTACACACCTAACCGTCATCACTTTGGGATATTGTTTCTGTCTTCTTTGTGTCTCCCCCCTGAGTTTATTCCTTGGCAACAGGCCTCTGGCTCGGGGGCTCTGATGCATCTTCCCATGCTGTTGCTTGTCAAAGGCACCTTATCAGTTCCCTGGCAGGCGCAGGGTGCACGCACTGAATCGCTGATAGATGCCACTCGGAATCAGCTCACACCTTTAATAAAGAGCACCGCCTCACTATTTGCTATGATAGGGCTGGTCGTGCTAAAAGCATCTCTTTCTGATTGGCTTTTGAAACGGCAGATGGAGAGCTGGGTGGGGGTAGGGCGGGGAGTCACTTACTGAGGAGGAGATGCTCTCTTTTATAAAAGCCAACTTCATCTCTGCCAAAGCCTCCAGGGTAGGTTTGATGCCACCTTTGTGTTTTATGCTCTGAAGGAATGGATGATCAACACACACATCCCAGATGCCGCTAAGGGGCACAGGCATCCTGACCAGCCTCTGAGCTCCTTGAGGACAGGGCCTTTGTTGTATTTTTCTGGGTCCCCAACCCCAGGCTCAGTGCCAGGCTCAGTGTGCCTGTGGAGGCTCTTGGGCCTGAGTTCCAGCCCTGACTTCACCCCTTGTTAGCTGTGTGATCGTGGGCAAATTTCTCAGCCTCTCTTGAACTCCTTCCTCAGTGTGTTACAGGGGTCGGGGCAGAGGCATTTCCTGGAGATGCTGCTTCCGAGGCTGAGTCTTGAAGGAGGAGGGGGCAGGGCTGTTTGGAGGACTCTTGGTGGGCAAGAGAGGTCTGCTCAAGGGACCTTGTGGTGAGAATGTCTGGGAACTTGCAGTGTGGTTCAAGGTCAGGCAGGCTAGATGGAGCAGGAGTGGGAAAAAGGACACTGAAGTCCTAGTGAGTGGTTGGAGAAGCCAAGGGAGTCGGAGAGAGACCTGTTTAGATAGTGAGAGCAACAGGGCCTGTTACCTGGGAGGAAGGCGGGGTGGTAGTTGGGATGGGATGCTATGAAGCCAAGACAGCAGTAGGGAAATCTCCAAGCAAGAGTCGGAAGAAAGCCATGCCCATACCTCACACTTGATGCACTAGAAAATGTTCGTCTTCACTTCATTTCCCTGTTGTGTTCTGAAGCGGACTCCCAAATGGCTGCTGTAGAGGAAAAAGCAGAGAGGGGAGGACAAGAGAGGGTGGCGACAGCCTTGGGACCCCGACACCTGCTGGGTGTGGCCACCTCCGCTGCCCCGGCTCTGCTCTTTCAGCATCACTCCAGTGCTGCCATGTGTCTAGGGAGCTGAGTATGCTTCTCAGAGGTGTTTTTCCCTATCTCACTTCAAACTGCCTGGTTTGCCCGGTACTCCTTCGAGAACCCCGCATCCTCCTTCTTACTGCTTTGCTGTCTGCGTGCAGAATCCGGTCACAGCAGCTCTCTGCTCACCTGTCCACGGTGCCTCCCCGAGAAGCACTTCCTGCTTCCAGCAGCACCAAGAATTTAACAAGTTCCTCCACGTCACCAACAGACCATTTTGGAAAACAGATTTTATTAATATCTTGGATAGCTATAGTGCCTATAATTATAGGCATATATAATAAAGATCTATAATTAATATCTTGGACCACATACAGTTGCAGATGGGATAAATACTGCCATGATGGTTTTTACCTTTCAGGCTCTCCCACAAAACATCTCATTTGTCTAACCCTCCTCACTCCCTGTGTGTTGTATTACTTGCAATTAACATGTAAGTGGAATCTTTCTTATGCAAACAAACTAATAAATAATAGAGTACATCTTCTCGCCACTCCGGCAACAATCTAGTCGACCTTAATGAGATTTGAGCTCAACGCGGTGATGTTGATATCTGTCAAGCTTGTTACAGTGGGATTCTCTCCATATTGGATTTCCTTAGGCTACTGCTGTTCCTTTGCATTAGATATATCATCCCTGTGGCTCTGAAAGTCTGGAAGGCACTAGCTAGAAATTGTACCAGTCTGGGAAAATCCTGGCATCCTTGAACGGTCTCTGGAATTTCCATGTTCTAATGGACTGCTTAGGAAGTGGAGTGCTTCTGAGTAGGTTATCATGAGGCATGTGGGAGGGTAGGAAGAAGAAGCTTCCTTCTCCAGGGATCTGCCATGACATCCTCCATGACAGCAGGCTAATAGGAAGTGTCAGAGCCTTCAATGTCATGGCAAAGCATTGGTGGTCAGTGCAGTCTAAGCATTATGAATGACTGGTGTGCTGTGGAGATGCTCACGGAGGAGAGTGTACCCACTGTCCGGATGGTAGAAGTGATTGGAGTGGGTTTTCTGAAGAAATTATAAATACAAATCCGATCATGTCACTTGCATGTTGATGATCCTCCATGGACTCCTTGTCACCTTTACACAATGTTTAAGCTCCTTAGCCCGACAAAGAGTTCCTTGACTAGGGTGACCAACCGCCCTGCTTTGCCCAGGATTGAGTGGGGTTCCTGGGATGTGGGACTTTCAGTGCTAAAACTGGAAAGTCAGGGCAAACTGGGCTGATCTGACCACCCTATAACCATGACCTAGGCCCACCTATTCCTCTGCAGCCCCAGCTGCCACCCCTATCTTGAGCAATAAGCTCTAGTGGTTCTAAATGGGTTATAACGGTTCCCTGCTGTTTCTTTTTTAAAAATTGAAGTAAAGTTGATTTACAATATTATATTAGTTTCAGGTGTACCACACAGCGATTCAATATTTGTATAGCTTACACTCCATTTCCCTGCTGTTTCTTCCCTCTTTGCTAACACCCCTGCTCTCTTGGCTGCCTGGAAGGCCGCCCTGGCTCCCCTGTCTTTGCCTAACTGGTTCTTCTCACAGTCCTGGGTGGTGGCCAGGACTAGTCCACAGGCTGCTTAGCAGACCTATCACTCCCTGGGACCCCTGGTGAGCACGTTGCCAGCAAGTCCCCTGAGCTGCCAAGGGGGCTGCCTTGTGTACTGGAATCTCTGTCTGCAGGATGAATATTTCAGAAAGGCAGCTGGGAAAGGCAGTGCCTTTTTAATCTAAGCTGAATAGAGCCTGAGGGGGAAGGGCACGGCATCCTCAGGAGGGGAATAATGTGCTTGGGACACCATGTTCCCTGTGTACAATGGGACGGGAGGTGAGCGCGGGCGACGGCTCTGGTTATAGAATTCTTTCCCTCTTGGCCCATCCTGAATGAGAGCCTGGAATTGTCGCCGGTGACCTTTGACAGCAGCACAGGGGGTGGCAATTGTGCCGACCTTGATGAATGAGAGCCCGTGGGGGAGACACGCAGTGCCTGCTGTCTATGGAGCTGCTCGCTCCGGCCAGATGCTGGCTCTGCTTTCCATAGCTAGCTTCGTCTCATTGCAGCAACAGCCCTGTGGCAAGTGATCCTCTCTCCACTTTACAGGGGAGGAAACTGTGGCCCAAAGGAGTCCAATAACTTCAAAGCACTTAGCACAATGCCTGGCACACCATCCCAACAATAGTAGCTAAAATGTAGGTTAGGTTTGCTCTGTGCCAGGCATCAGGCTAAGTCCTTTGATAGGTACAACATATTTAATCCTTACAACCGTATAGGATATAGGATATAGGATATAGGTTCCATTATTAGCCTCATTTTACAGATGAGGAAACTGGAGCACAGCAAGGTTAAGAGCATGCCCAAGATCACACAGCTTGTAAGTGACAGAGCCAAAACTTTAAAAAAATTTTATTGAAATATAGTTGATTTATAATGTCATGTTAGTTTCAGGGGTACAGCACAGTGATTCAGATATATATATATATATATACGTATATATGTATATATGTATATTCTTCTTTAGATTTTTTTCACTATAGATTATTATAAGATTTTGAGTATAGTTCCCTGTGCTCCATAGTAGGTCCTTATTGGTTATCTATTTTATACATAGCAGTGTGTATATGTTAATCCCAAACTCCTAATTGATTCCTTCCCCCGTTTCCCCTTTGCTAACCATAAGTTTGTTTTCTATGTCTGTGATTCTATTTCTGTTTTGTAAATAAGTCCATTTGTATCATTTTTTAAGATTCCACATATAGGGGATATCATGATGTTTGTCTTTCTCGACAGAGCCAAAACTTGAACCTAGGTAGTCTGATTCCGAAGTTTAAGTGTTTAACCATTTACAATACCACCTCGTATACAGAGAACACTCAAAACTGTTAGCTGCTGTTACTCTCATTACTCCCAAAGGCCCACAGCTTGTGAGGGCAGAACTGGGATTGAACACAGGATGTCTGACTCCAAGATACCTGCACTGAACTTCTATACTAGGCTGAGTGAGGGATCTCTGGATTTTTCTAGTTAACTGAGGGTTAGTAGGAAAACCCAGTTGCCTTCAACCCAGTGACAGACCCTACTAGAGTCACCGGTATCTGTGCTCTCTTCCTCCTGGGCTCACAGCCTCGCTACATGTCCCTGCTTCCTTTGCAGTGAAGTGTGGCCACGTCAATGAATTCTAGCAAGCGGAATATGAACAGAAGGGATGTACGCCCCTTACAGGCTTGTCCCGCCCTCAAAATAATCCATCTGTGATCCCAGAGGACCCAAAGGAGGGTCACTGATGGAAGGAGCCTGGGTATTTGAATAACTACATGGAGCAAAGCCCCCAACCCCTCGCCCCCACACGGGACTTTAATGCAAGCAAGAGACCATATTTATTGGGTTATGTCACTCAGATATTGATATTATTACAGCCGTCAGCTCTCTCCACTGCCAATAATATAGAGCCTTAACAAAAGCCCTTGAAAAGTGCCTGAGTCCACTTCTCTGCCACGGTAAACAGAGGCCAAGAGAAGTTTGGAAACAACACAGGCTTTAGGGTCAGACCCAACTGAGTTCCTGTCCCAGCTCACCACTTGGTAGCCTTGTACCTCAACCTTACTAAGCTGCAGAGGCCTCTTCTGGGCAATCCAGGAAATACCATCCATGCTGGGTTGTTGCGAGGAGTTAGAGGTAATACAGCTAAAGCCCCTGGCACAGCCCTTGCTGCCTACTTGCTCAATCAATGTTAAAGATTTTTCCTTTTAGTGAGAGAGCAGTTGTCCACTATGTGTCAAAACCTGAAATGTTTGCACGGCTCTTAACCCAGCAATTCCACTTCTAGGAATTTATTCTAAGAAAATAATATTGGATGCTCAAAGATTTAGCTATTAAAATGTTTACCCGGGCTTCCCTGGTGGCGCAGTGGTTGAGAGTCTGCCTGCCGATGCAGTGGACATGGGTTCATGCCCCGGTCCGGGAGGATCCCACATGCCGCGGAGCGGCTGGGCCCGTGAGCCATGGCCGCTGAGCCTGCGCGTCCGGAGCCTGTGCTCCGCAACGGGAGAGGCCACGATAGTGAGAGGCCTGCATACTACCAAAAAAAAAAAAAAAAAAAAAAATGTTTACCCTAGTATTGCATTTGAGTGAAAAATTGGAAACAAGCTAAATTTTCAACAATAAGAAATTGGTTAAATAAACGGTGGTGCATCTATTCAACTGAGAACCATCCAGCCATCCAGCCATTAACATACATAAAAAAGGCCATGCAATGATATGAAAAAGTATTCACAGCAAAAAAGTAGAGAAAGCAGATTGTACAATAGCATGTATTCCATGAACCTATTTTTAAAAATAAAAATAAAAGTATATGTATATAGAAGAAAAAGAGTTAAAGGATATACCCTGAAATATTAAAATGTTTATCTCTGGGGAGTAGGGTTTGTGAGTTTCTTTTTTCCTTTGCTTATCTGTGTTTTCTAGATTTTCAGTCTTAAAAAGGAATTATTTAGGTAAAGAGAAAAAACTAAGTTATATAAACTCTTTTTTTTTTTTTTTGGCTTTGCCTGCATTAGCCATGACATTGAACATCTCTGATCACTGTGCATGGATGTTGACTTGGAGAGTGTGAGAGATGAAGAGAAATGAGAGTTGACCCGGGGAACTGTCGAGTATAGGGTTGTGTTGCTGTCATTTGTGGTTTAGGTGGGTGCTGGTTGTTGGATGGTTAATATTATGGGTATTATTTGTATGGACACACGAGCACATGGACATCTCCCCTCCGCTCTTCCCTGTAAAAGTTCTGCTGCTAATGTGTATCCTGTCCTTGACAGGACCAGGTGTCCCGTGACACTCTCCAGGTGCCCAGATCATAAGAGCATCTCTGGACAGACCAAGGACCACAAGACGAAAGCTGACAACTCCCAGCCTTAATATAACAAGGCGTCCAGCATGGCAGCACTTGCTGGAGTAGCCTTCTCTGGGCTGGTACACTCACAACCTGCTTTCTTACTCCTGGAGCCAGGGACTTAATGAGTGTGAATGAGTTTGTTTCAGGTTTGTAAAAACCATGCTTTTGCAAGAATAAGTGAACCACTTATTCTTATGCAAGAATAAGTGAACCATTTATTCTTTTTTTAAAAAAAATTTGTTTTATTTATTTATTTTTGGCTGCATCGGGTCTTCGTTTCTGTGCACGGGCTTTTTCTAGTTGCGTCAAGCAGGGGCTACTCTTCGTTCTGTGCATGGGCTTCTCATTGCGGTGGCTTCTCTTGTTGCAGAGCACAGGCTCTAGGCACACCGGCTTCAGTAGTTGTAGCATGTGGGCTCAGTAGTTGTGGCTCGTGGGCTCTAGAGCGTGGGCTCAGTAGGTGTGGTGCATGGGCTTAGCTGCTCCACGGCACGTAGGATATTCCTGGACCAGGGCTCGAACCCACGTCCCCTGCATTGGCAGGAGATTCTTAACCACTGCGCCACCAAGAAAGTCCCTGAACCATTTATTCTTTTGCAAGAATAAGTGAGCCACTGGGAGAAAGTATTCACAATGTATATGGCTGACAAAAGACTCCCATCCAGAATATATAAAGATTTTCTACAAATTGACAGTAAAAAGATCAGTAAAAAGTGGGCAAAAGATTTGAAGAAGAATTTCACAAAAGAAGATCTAGGAATGGCTAATAAGCCCATAAAAAGGAGTTCCACATCATTAGTCATAAGGAACATGCAGTTTAAAGCCACAATTAAATACCATTTCATACCCAATAGAATGGCTAAAATAAAAAAAATTCTGATGACTCCCAGAGTTGGTAAGGATATGGGACAACTGGATTCTCAGTTCATTGCTATTATGGCATCAGTTTAAATTCTGTTCAAAATGATTTGATTTATGTGATAAAATAGTTTCTGGATAAATATGTTTCTTCACTCATGCACTTATCCAGCAATTATGTAATTACATGGTGATGGGTAAAACAAAGTTTATGCCTTCAAGGATCACGTAGACAGTTTTTGAAATGAAGCTTTGTTAAGTCAGTCACCATATAGCTAGTGTTATTTACTATATTTTCTTGATTCTCAGACCCATGTTATCTTACATCCAATTTCAAAATAAATCTGATAACTGAAAAAAAAATGTGTTTTTGCACCAAAAATAAGAGTTTTGAGGTGCCTCTGTTTGCATGTCATTTTTTTCACACTTGGCCCTGGCTTCGACAGGAAAGAGATAATTTTTATTCTCTTACCCTTTGCCTCTGCATTCCAGTTCTTTGAGAAGAAATGATTGGGAATGGATGGTATTAATAATGATCTTGTTCCATTTGCTGAAACTTTTTCCCTCAATCTCTTTTAAATATAGCTGCATTTTGATCTCTCAATATAAGAAAATTATGTTAAATTAATACAGTCTTAAGCCATAAATTGGCGTGGCTTTGTTTACTTGCCCAAAGGCAAAAGTTAAATCCATTCAACAAATATTTTTTGTGCCTAGCATTGAACCAGACACTGTGCAGTGACACGGAAGGAGCAGTTCTGATGTGAGAAACGGATATCATTTTATAATGAAAAGAGTTCTGGGTTTGAAGTTAGGGGACTGGGTTGGATTATGGCCCTGTGATGTCTTAGCTATGTGATCTTGGGTGTGTCCCCAGACTTTAATTTTCTGAACCTCTGTTTTCTCCTGGGTGGAATGGGTATAATCATACCTATCTCATATTATTGATTTAATGGATCATGTAAAAAAAAAACTTGGTGGGCTTCCCTGGTGGCGCAGTGGTTAAGAATCCTCCTGCCAATGCAGGGGACATGGGATCGAGCCCTGGTCCGGGAAGATCCCACATGCCGTGGAGTAACTAGGCCCGTGAGCCAGAGCTACTGAGCCTGCACTGTAGAAACTGCTAGCCACAACTCCTGAAGCCCGTGCGCCTGGAGCCCATGCTCCGCAGCAAGAGAAGCCACCGCAGTGAGAAGTCTGCATACCCCCACGAGGAGTAGCCCCTGCACGCTGCAACTAGGGAGAGACCACACGCAGCAACGAAGACCCAACGCAGCCAAAATAAGTAAATAAATAAATAAAATAAGTAAATTTTAAAAAATAGCTTGGCATGTGATAGGTGTTCAGTGAATGCCTGTCGAATCTGAATCAGTCTCAGTGGAGTTACAAGATGTGCTTGAGGAGATTCTCAGAGACAACATGAGGCAGTGGGGAGCATGTATTGTCAAATTTGAGCTTGAGATGGGCACAGCTCTTAGAATAACCTCTAGCATTTTTCAGCAGTGTTCAGTGAGCCATAGTAGAACACCAGGGAAATTTGGCTGTAACTTTGACCTTGGTTTGGTAGAGAGAAAATGTGACTTGGCAAAACTGAAGTGTGTGAGTTTTATAGTTTGGGGCTTAGAGATGTTACCTCCATGACCCCAAAGGGCAGCACGTAAAGGATAAAAAAAAGTGATGGGCACGGGCATGGTGCTCAGAAATAATTTCCTGGAAAAGAATCAGATATGAGAATGACTGGGAGTAGAAACGGGAAAGAAAACTAGAGAAGGGAAGGTGAGTGGAGGCTGCCCACCCAGCAGGAGGACAGCAGGCCCTTCTTTGGGGTGAAGTGTAGGCAAAGGTGTGTGAGAGGTGATGGGAGTGGCTTCCCAAGGCCACACAGGTGGTCACTGCCTGATTCAGGACCAGGAACTCACACTTCATCCCCCAAATATTCTTTTTTGTCCCATTGCAAATTGTTTCAGTGATATCACTTTCTCAGTTTTTCATTTACTGGGCATGCACGCGCGCACGCACACACACACACACACACACACACACAGAGTCACATTGGCAAGTCCTTTCTGGGGAACAAAAGGCTGGTTCATCCGTTCATGTTTCTAAACTGTGTTTCTAGTTAAAAATCTTCCTTATCCTGTTGGATGCTCTTTAAGCATTTGCGATCCAGGTCAGCTAGGTGCTCTGGGACGCGGTGGCTGAAGGAGGAGGAGCAGACATTGGGACGGTGCTGGCTCAGTGTCCCAGAGCTCTCTGGAGCTGAGATTTCAGGGTGAGTTAGAGCACCAGGCCACATGAAGAAGAAAGGGAAGTGGGCAGGCTGGGAGGCATTGCAAGGAGAAAGGCCTAGGGACTGTGCAGCGTGCCGTGTTTTAGGAACTGCCCATTGCCAAGGTGGGAGCGTAGACTGGGAGCTGCGATGTGAAGAGAAGCTTCCGAGCCCCACAGAGCTTTCCCTCCAGGGCACATTTTCTTTCCCTTCCCACTTTACCAACCACATGGAACAGAACAGTATTTTCTTCCCCTCGTGAAGGGACAGGGAGGGGTTGGGTAGTCGGTGGGTGCTGAGTGAGGCTGTGAGGTCATGAAAAGCATGGGGGCTTCTATCCAGGGAAGGGGTGGACACTAGGGGACTTGCCCCAGACAGTCCCGGAGACTGTGGAGAGAGGACAGGAGGCTTTCTAATGCCAGTGAGGATGGGTGAAGCTGTTTCAGAGTAACTGTTGAGAAGTCGTTCATTTGCTTTAAATCTTGTTCTTGGCTGTAATTTGATTTAAATAGACTTCTTTAATATTCAAGCCTCATTTAAGAGCTCCATTCTTAGGGGAAAAGCTCAGTGGAGAGGAAAAACTTGCTAACATTTGGCTCCCTTTGATGGACCCTGGGCAGGCCGTAGGCACCCACCAGCGACCTTGTGCCTCTCCACACCAAGTGTGTGACCGGCACCTAAGGCATTAGCTAGCTGGGAGCTTGTTAGAAATTCAGAATCCCAGGCCCCTTCCCATACCTACTGAATCAGAATCTGCATTTCCACAAGAACCTCACGTGACTCTAATGCACATGATAGGCATGTGAGAAATAAATAGATGACAATGATGGAAAGCATCACCAGCTTCCTGGGAGGTGAAACCTTGAAAACTCCAAGCCAGAAATTTCCAACTTTGGAAGGGAAGGAAAAGGGATTAAGGAATTTAGAAACACAGTAAAGTGTAAATCTTTATATGTTTTAGAATACTTTATAAAACATTGGATTATAAATTGCATATTGGAGTTTTCAGGGTAATGGGATGTGTGTGACTCTCCTCGCAAATACGTTACTTATCTCTGCCAGACCTTGCAAGAGGCTGCCTTTCTCCAGCTGTTCCCCATCCTAGAAAACCAGCTTTACAGCTTAAGTCCTGCGTCTGGCTTCCTTGAGGTTGAGCCTCATTGGAGATGTTGAAAGTTTGCCTGTTGATTCTCATTGTGAAGATTTTAATTGCTAGGTATTAAAAACACCCATGTAATATATATTCCATCTGAGAATCTGTTTTTCTAAGCCTCCTGTAATGTAATCGGCACGGAAAGATTGAACTATAGATGGCTGGGGGTTTGCTGCTGGGGGGAAGTTGAGGAGTAGGTGGGGGGGGTGGATGTGGGTGGATTTGGCGAACAGCTGCTTTCCTTGTGACTTACAATGAAATAGATGTTAGTAGTAGGACACCCAGGGCAAAAGAAAATCTATGAATTCTTATGATTCTGTCATTGCCCTCACGTGCAAAATGGCCATAGTTTACTGAAAACTTACCATGTGCCCCAGACTTTACATATATTGTATATATTCCAACAACAACTCCATAGGCAGGTGGCATTATCCACATTGATAGATGAGGAAGCCGAGGTTCAGAAAGGAAAAGTACCTTATTCAAGGCCACAGCACTGGCCCATGCAACTGGGATTTGAACCCAGGTCCTTTGAACCCCAAGCTATGTTCTTTCTGCTCTGCCCTCAGTTGTCCACTGTGAGCCAGACTCATATTTTACCCGGCCATTCTGGTTTGCTGCCAAGGAACCCACCAGCCTCCTTCCTCAACTGATGGAAGCAAATCTCATAGACTTGTTCATCATCCGTGAACAAGAAGAGGGTAAGCAGTGACATGGCCTGCTGTTTGGTTGCAATCAATCCACCAGCTAGTCAACTCCACCAACATTGGATAAATAGCTGTTATGCACAAGGCAGGGCTCTAGACTCAAGAGAGTTTAAAAGTATGAAGACAGGGCCTTTAGACTGGTGGAGCTGTGAAATAAACACATTCCCCTCTCACCTGCACGTGACAAGTTGCATATTGACAGCACAATGTGCTTTTACAGTGTCTTGCATTTCAGAGGCTGCTGCAACCTATCAGAAAGGACACAGAATATGCACTCAAAATGTCTGGATTTGAATCTTGTTCTCCCACCACCAGATTTGTGATGCTAAGCAGATCCTTTTTCCTCTCTGAGTCTCAGTTTCCTCATCTGGACCATGAAGATCCAGGACAGCCGTCTCACAGAGCTGTTGCAAGGGTTAAATGCCCGGATATATGGGAACTGGCCAGTGCAATGCCTGGCACACAGTTATTTCTTTAAAGATGTTTATGGAACTCTGAGTCTTTAGTGCTTTATTGTTTTCAAAGCTTATTCTTTCCAAACATCTCATCTGTGATTCTGTGGCATAAACAGTTTGGCCTGGGCCACTTGAACTTCCTTGAAAGCCTCCTGCCCCAGCCCACAGGCCTAAGCTCCGAGCGGAGATGTTCTCACATCACCTCTCAACTGCGAGCTGGTCAGACAAGAAAAACTGTGGCCTGGGGTCAGAGGTAGAATCCCTGCCTTCTATTCAGTGACCCAGGCTACTCTGTGACCTTGGTCGTATGTGATACTTTTATCCCTTGGCCAGAGTTTCATAATCTGCACCATTTGTACAAACATTCCAGGAAACAATTATTTGTACAGGCTCATAAATTTGTGGGACAATTTACATATGGAGCCTCATTAAATGATAACCTTCTGATGCTCCGAGCCCACTCAGGGTCCTCCTCCCTTTGGTCACCCCTTTCTGCTGAGCTTAGCTGTGCAGGTGCCGGTGGCCTGAGGCTATGATGATCCTGCTTTGGCCCCCTTGACTCTTTCCCCCAACCCCTTTCTGTGGCCTTTCGTGATGGACGGTGCTCGACCCATAATTTTCTGTCTCTCAAGTCTCCCCAAGCAAGAGCTCATCATCCCCTTGCCTCAGCTTTTGGTCCTGGGTGGGTAGCTCCCAGATCTGCCCCAAATGCCTAATCCTGCTTCCTGCCTGCAAAATCATAATCAATATGAATTCCACCCTTCTGCAAACATTTATTGAGCTCCTGCTGTGTGCTAACCCTGGACATGTAGGGTGAACAGGTTGGTTAAAGCCCTGGACAGAAGCGATACCCAAGTATAACAAAGAAATAAGTCATAAAGTTGCAGTCAGGAGGGGAACGAAGCATTAAACCAAATGTCCAGAGAGTGGAGAGATTGGGCTGATGGATTGTCTCATCACTGAGAACAAATGAGCAACAGTTCTGGCTTGCCTGCCGTGAGGGAAGTCAAGCAGGGTGAGGGGTGGGTAGGGAGGGCCGGGAAATGGTGAGGGAAGGCTTCTCTAGGGAGAGGACCTCCGAGCAGACCCTACAAGCTGAGAAGGAGCTGGAAGATCTGGGGAAAGGGGGGCAACTGTACAAGAGGCCCTGAAGTGGGAGCGAGTGGGGTGAGTTTTAGGAGCGGTCACTATTTATTGTGTGGTTAACTCCATGCCAGGTGCCAGGCGTCATCCTTACATGCCATATCTTAAATGATCCTATGAAAAGAGTGGTAATCTTGTCCCTTCCGTTGCATAAGATGTAGAAGCTACTCCAGTCTCATTCTGGAGGATGAAGACTCTGAGGGGTGGAGAGGCTAAGTAATTTGTCCACGGGCGTCCCAGAGCAAGTAAGTGGTGGGGCTGGCGTTTCACCAGCTTTGCAGTATCCCAGGCCTTTGTTCGGTAGGACTCACTGCACACACTGCCTCCTTTCAGCCCCACTTGCATTCTGATGAAACCCCACCTCTTGCCTTCATTACAGCTCATTTCCAAGGAGGCATCCCTTCCATACCTCACCTATGAGAGTCCCTTCCAAGTTGTCTCTGACTCATCCCCCTGCCGTGCACTCAGCACCTAGTCAGCTTTTTCTCAGCATTTCACCTCTGTCCCTTCCCAGCTGCCATTTCACCTGTTCCCAAAGCCCTGAACCTGGTTCCTACCTGTTCCTTCTGCACACTTTTGGCAGAAGAAATGTCCTCATCTAGAACTTCCTCACCATCCTCACGTTAAACCTTCAGCAAATTTTTTTTAACATCTTTATTGGAGTATAATTGCTTTTCAATGGTGTGTTAGTTTCTGCTTTATAACAAGGTGTATCAGTTATACATATACATATGTCCCCATATCTCTTCCCTCTTGCGTCTCCCTCCCTCCCATCTTCCCTATCCCACCCCTCTAGGTGGTCACAAAGCACGGAGCTGATCTCCCTGTGCTATGCGGCTGCTTCCCACTTCCCACTAGCTATCTGTTTTATGTTTGGTAGTGTGTATATGCCCATGCCACTCTCTCACTTTGTCCCAGCTTACCCTTCTCCCTCCCCGTATCCTCAAGTCCATGCTCTAGTAGGTCTGCGTCTTTATTCCCATCTTGCCCCTAGGTTCTTCATGACCCTTTTATTTTATTTTTTAGATTCCATATATATGTGTTAGCATACAGTATTTGTTTTTCTCTTTCTGACTTACTTCACTCTGTGTGACAGACTCTCTAGGTCTATCCACCTCACTACAAATAACTCAATTTCGTTTCTTTTTATGGCTGAGTAATATTCCATTGTATATATGTGCCACATCTTCTTTATCCATTCATATACAGATTGCCAACCAACACATGAAAGGATGCTCAACATCATTAATCATTAGAGAAATGCAAATCAAAACTACAATGATATATCATCTCACACTGGTCAGAATGTCCATCATCAAAAAATCTACAGACAATAAATGCTGGAGAGGGTGTGGAGAAAAGGGAACCCTCCTGCACTATTGGTGGGAATGTAAATTGATACAGCCACTATGGAGAACAGTGTGGAGGTTCCTTAAAAAACTAAAAATAGAATTACCATATGACACAGCAATTCCACTACTGGGCATACACCCTGAGAAAACCATAATTCAAAAAGACTCATGGGCTTCCCTAGTGGCACAGTCGTTGAGGGTCCACCTGCTGATGCAGGGGATGTGGGTTCGTGCCCCGGTCCGGGAAGATCCCACATGCTGCGGAGCGGCTAGGCCCGTGAGCCATGGCTGCTGAACCTGCATGTCTGGGGCCTGTGCTCCGCAACGGGAGAGGCCACAACAGTGAGAGGCCCACGTACCACAAAAAAAAAAAAAAAAAAAAGAGTCATGTACCACAATGTTCATTGCGGCTCTATTTACAATAACCAGGAAATGGAAGCAACCTAAGTGTCCTTCAGTAAATTTTGATGCTCTGAATTTCAAAGGCTATCAGGTATCTTAAACATTACTAGCGACATTAAGAATGACCCCTTGAAAAAAAAGAATGACCCCTTGACTTGCCAGCCTCCATAATCTCATGAGCCAATTACTTAGACTAAATCTCTCTCTAGGGGGATGGGATTAACATATACACACTACTATATAGAAAATAGATAACTAACAAGGACCTACTGAACTGTACTCAATATTCTTTAATAACCTACAAGGGAAAAGAATCTGAAAAAGAATCTATATGTATATCTATATCTATCTGAATCACTGTGCAGTACACCTGAAATTAACACGATGTTGTAAATCAGCTATACTTCAAAAAAAAAAAAAATGATCCCTTGAATTTGAGGAAGATCTTACATTGAACAAGACATTCACTGTTAC
This sequence comes from Kogia breviceps, assembly GCF_026419965.1. NCBI lineage: Eukaryota > Metazoa > Chordata > Mammalia > Artiodactyla > Physeteridae > Kogia > Kogia breviceps. The sequence goes on along the minus strand of NC_081316.1, from coordinate 37,307,850 downwards.
TGTGTGTCCTGAAGAGAGTTCTGTGCCTTTAAGTAGCAGAAACAGTGGGGGATGATTTTGAATTTAGGTGTTGCTAATGGCCTCACAGTAAGAAAGTAATAGAGGTTTTAACGCCTATCAGTGGGGTTTGGGGCAGTGGGGGAGGAACAGGAACTGGGGACGGAGGGGGATTTTATACTGTGTGTTGTAACAGACGCTGGAGTTCAATCTAACTATAACTTTTCTTTTTTATCTATTCTGTTTGTCTAGAATAATGAATGACAATACTTAGCACAGTGCTTTGCACATAGGGGATGCTAATAAAATGTTGGTTCCCTCACCATGTCCCCATCTCCATCTCCAAGAAATGATACTTAAATGAAGCAAAAAAATCGTGATTATAAATCATAGTAAGGAAGGGACTACGTTAAACTCTTGACCAGAATGCTCGGGGAATAGAGAGTCTGGATTCGTGTTTTCTGGTAGTTGAGGATTAATCAGACTCTCTCTGTCTAAGCCTTTGAGTTGATGATGGAGGAATAGTGGTTATGGGTATAAGCCTTGCCAGCTGGGTTCAAGCCCTGACAGCCAATTGCTCACTGTGTGAGGCATGTGACTTCATCTCTCCAAGCCTCAATTTTTCGTCTGTTAAATGGATATAATAAGAATTTGTTCCAGGAATCTATTACTACATAGCAAATCATCCCAATACAATAATTTAAAGCAATGACCACATTTATCTTGCTCACAAATCTATTATTTGGTTTTTATTTTTATTTTATTTATTTTTTTACTTTTTTAAACATCTTTATTTGAGTATAACTGTTTTACAATAGTGTGTTAGTTTCTCCTTTACAACAAAGTGAATCAGTTATACATATACATATGTTCCCATATCTCTTCCCTCTTGCGTCACCCTCCCTCCCACCCTCCCTATCCTTCCCCTCTAGGTGGTCACAAAGCACAGAGGTGAACTCCCTGTGCTATGCGGCAGCTTCCCACTAGCTATCTAATTTACATTTGGTAGTGTGTATATGTCTCTGCCACTCTCTCTATTATTTGGTTTTTTAAAAAAATGTTTATATATTTGGCTGTTCCAGGTCTTAGTTGTGGTACGCAGGATCTTTGTTGCGGCATGTGGGCACTTAGTTGCGGCATGCAAGATCTGGTTACCTGACCCAGGCCCGCTGCGTTGGGATCGTGGAGTCTTAACCACTGAACCACCAGGGAAGTCCCCCAAATCTATTCTTTGGGCAGGGTTCAGTGGGGGTAGTTTTCTTTGCTCCATTCAGTATCAACTAGTGTGGCTTGAAGCTGGAATCACCTGAAGGTTCACTCACTCACTCACTCTCATATGTGGTAGTTGATGCTGGTAGTCAGCTAGGGGTCTAGTTGGGCTACATGCAGCCTCTCCATGGGACCTGGGCTTCCTTACCACATGGTAGCTGGATGCAAGGGCAAGCATCCAGAGGGAGGGGGAGAGGGAGGGGGATGGGGAGGGGGAGGGGAGGGGGATGGAGAGGGGGAGGGGAGGGGGATAGGGAGGGAAGGGGAAGGGGGAAAGGGAGAGGGAGAGGGAAGGGGAGAACCAGACATAAGATATATTTCATTTAATGACCTACTCACAGAATTCACTCTGCATAGCTTCTACTACATTCTATCCATTAGGCATGAGTCTAGACAGCTGGCCCATATAAAAGGGAGGGAAATTAGACTCCACCTTTTGATGGGAGGAGTGGAAAACAATCTGTAGCCCTGCTTAAAACCACCACATAGTTCCTACATCAGGGCTGTAGTGAGGATTGAATGTGATCTTGCAGTAAAGCAAGGCACAGTGCCTGGCACAAATGTATAACCACAGCAACCTTATGAAGCATGTCACATTTCCAGTTTGCAGCTGAAGCAGCTGAGGCTCTGAGAGGTGAAATGACTGGCTCAGATTCCCAGTGACTGCCAGAGCAGGGATTTGACCTCTTGCTAGCAGGACTCTGTGTGGCTCCTTCAGAGGCTAGCAAATGGCTCTGACGTCACTCAGCGTCATTTACACGTGGTGCCAGTTGTTAGAGGACACGATTCTGTGAATTGGATGATGTAATCTCTACAACCTGAGGTCATCCTTCCTTCTTTCCCAGATTGTCTGTCCCTCTTTCTTCTTTGCAAAGGGACTTGGGGCTTGATTAGGTGGGCACTGGAATATTTTGCTTTGCCCTATGCACCCTGTTGTGGGAATGGCACTGAGACCATCAGTTTCTTCTTTCTCAGGTTGTCATCCAGAAGGCCTTGGATAAAGGTACCAGACAGGCCTTAAGTCACTGTGTCCAGTCCCCTTTGGACTTTGGGAGGCGTCTAACATCTGCTGGCTTGACCTGGAAGCTTCTGTTCTCCACTTCAGTTGTTAACTACATTGGACTGGTCTGTAGCTTTAAAACACTTCCATATACCACCCCATTCGTTATGCTCCATTGATTTAGAGGGGAAGGTGTGGATCCCTTTGTCTGTTTACAGGGATTATAAAATATGAGCTATATCTGTAGCCTGAAATTACGTGTGTCAATAAAATACAATTTTTTAAAAAACACCTGACAAAACATGTTTTAATTTTGCAGTGGAAATCCCTTCACCTGTCAAATTAAAATGTAATCCTCCTTGAAATGAAAAGTACCTTTTGTAGAAAAAACCTGAGGAAGAAGGCAATGAAATTGGACTGCTACCTCCAGGCTTTTTAATTTGGATTTTTTTCCCCCTTTTTCTCTCCTTTGTATGCCTGGTAATTTTTCTTCCCAGTAGAAATTTGCTTGTTTTAAACTTAAAATGTACTGCATAGAGAGCCATTTTGCTCTATATTATTACTTCTGTTTTAAAAAGAATTTATAACCTAAGATTTTGGTTTTGTTTGGTTTTTTTTTGAAGTAAAATCTCACTTATGAAAGTGTGAAACTCATGGAGACTGTTGTATTCGGAACTTTTCTTTCCATTTGGACTGTGAACCCTGAGCATTTTTTGGAGGCAGTGAAACTGAAGAGCTGCTTTACTCTGGGGTGGGTGGTGGGAGGTCAAAGGATACATCCTTGGTCTCTTCTGGAAGGTAACTCTAAATTATCCAGCACGGTTCCCCTCCCCTTGGCCATATCACAGCCAGGAAAGGAGCTGCATCTCCTAACATTCTGGGTGCTTTGTGCAGTGGACCTCATGATTTTACTGTTTGAGGATAACTTCGGGTGCTGGGAAAGAGGGTATTTTTTACTTTCTTTCTGTTTTTCTTTAAGATGTAGATATTGCTTTTATAATGGGAAATAAAACCTTTGTTTTAAAAACAAAACCACAGGGCTTCCCTGGTGGCGCAGTGGTTGGGAGTCCACCTGCCGATGCAGGGGACACGGGTTCGTGCCCCGGTCCGGGAGGATCCCACATGCCGCGGAGCGGCTGGGTGCGTGAGCCATGGCCACTGAGCCTGCGCGTCCGGAGCCTATGCTCCGCAATGGGAGAGGCCACAACAGTGTGAGGCCCGCGTACCACAAAAAAAAAAAAAACAAAAAACCACAGCCCCCAAAGAATTATTGTTTAGAGGGACTCTTTCCAGGGTGCTCATTCATTTATTCCATTAGCCAGTATTTTCATAGCACCTGCTATGTTCCAGGCCCTATGCTGGACTCTCAGGACATAAAGATAAACATAAGTAGCCATGGCTCCTGTCCTCACCGAGTTTAGAGTCTATGGGAATGGGAGCAGTAAACATAGGGGCTCATTGAAATGGAACATTCAGACTGGGGCGTGGTGCCATTGGAGGGCAGGAAGGGGAGATCACCCCAGGCAGAAGGTGGGATGAGACTTCCCTGAGCTGAAATCTGCAGGCAGAGTAGAAGTTGGTGAGTCAAGGAGGGAGGCGTGCCCAGGCAGAGGGAACAGCATGGACAAAAGTTCAGTATCAAGAGGACGTGGAGGCATGAGGTCCTGAAAAAGCCTCATTGTGGCTGGATTGGAGCCCTAGAGCTAGGAAGTAGGGGATTCAGCAGGGATGCTCCACCCAGGGCAGCTGACCGTGTTCAGGAAGGCCACCTTTATCTGAGAGTAATAGCAAAGGGTTTGATGCAACCTGTGGTGTGTGGATGAGCTGTACGTAACTCCGTAAAGGCAAAATGCAGGAAGCTTGTCTGAGGCAGGCCTTTCTCATTCTTTGAAATGGAAAGGTAGACTGGTTGCAATGACCTTCTGGGGGTGTGGGCAGCTGCTGTGTCTTTGTGTTCAAGTAGTATCTTGAAATCTTCCAGTGTTGCTCTTTGGGATCAGGGAAGAAGAGTGAGGCTGTGAGCATGTGCCTGTGGGTTTGCCTGTGTGTAGGTGAATCCCGAGGGGGCACATTACTGGGAGGAAAGAAGAGGCCCCACCGGAGAGGCCCAGCCTCTGCTACCATGGACAGCACCTGCCTTGCTGTGCTTCATTCATTCAGCACACACTCATTCTGGGAGGACCTCCCCTGTGCCAGGTACCTGGGGCAGAGAGAGGATTCTTGCCTCTGACAAGACCACCCTAGGCTGAGTCTGGTGTGTGGAGAGGGTCCAGACAGGGTTCAGGCCGTCGCTCTAGATGGGTGGGTAGCTGAGTGCAGCTCCTTTGTCCTCAGAGGCAGGTATGTCTGCCCAGGTCCTGGTCCAGGGGGCACCATTGCTGCAGGAGCAGAAATGAGCCTGTGACTCACTGGGCAGACAGCTGAGCCCCCAAGGTCCAGCTGACAGACCAGCCTGTGCCCAGGGCAGGAGGGAGCCCTCAGCGGGATGGGGATTGGGCCTGCTGTGGGTTTCTGGATGTTGTTTGGAGGCAAAGCCAGCACACTGATGGCTCTGGTTTTTATTTCAGCCTCTGTTCTTGACACCGTCCCTCTTCCTGCCTCTCCTTTTTGGTCCCATGCTGTTTCTGCCCCTCCTCTGCCCCTTCACCCCTGAATGCTCCTGTAATAGAACTGTCTCATTTCCTACCTGTCCCAGCCCTGGCACCCAGATCCCAGCTTTGCAGTTCCCCACAAAGGTTTAAGTTGGGAGAATTTGGAGTTGATCTCAGGCAGGAGTGTGGAGAGTGTCCTCAACTGCACAATGGATAAAAGTACCTCCTGGAGTTTTGTGAGGGTTAGCTGGAATGATGCATGTAAAGTGCCCACAGCTCTGCCTGGCATGCCCCCAATAAATTCCTAATAAGTGATATTGGTAATTATGAATAACCAATCTCAGCAGCTTAGAGGGTGCAGGGGAGAGAGAGTGCCTTTCCCCTACAACTGGTGTTTGTTAAGCACCCACTAATACTGCTAGCTAACATTTGAGCACATTATACGTGCTGGGCTCTGGACAGAACAGCCACCGTTATTACCCAAGATCTCACAGCAAGGAAGCATGCAGGCCTAACATGGGCATGTTGCCTGTATGAGACCAGGACATGGCCCCCATGGCATGTGTGTTAGGTTGATGTGTAATGTAGTACCGCTAACCTACAGCCTATGAGGGTGTTGCTTAGTGCATTTTCTGTGAAGAGATACCATGTTATTCAGAAGACTCTATCCCTGTCATTCTGCTTGTGTCCAGGGCTTACCTGTGCCCACATTGTGAGATCCACATAGTCAGAGGGTCTCCAGAAGGAAGCTTGTGCTCCTCCTTTCCTGAGCACCTCACCTGGTGGGAGGCATCATTGTGTGTCAGTTCTCAAGCCCCACTCTGTGCCAGTGTGTCCCTTCTTGGGGGCAGGTGACCTTGACTGTGTCCTTCAGATACCACTGACAGAACCAGTGGTTGGCATGGTGATGAGAAGACTCAGAGGGCTGTGGGCCCTGTTCTTAAATACTTGAGGGCCCCCTAAGAAGAGGAAGCAGATATGTTTGGGGTTGTCAAAAGGGTTAAACTAGGGCTATGGGTAGACAAGTTTCTGCTCAACTAAAGGAGGAAATTTCTGACCACTAGAGCTATGGAAAAGTGGACAGGATGCTTCCAGAGGTAGCGATCTCTCTTGGTCTTGGAGGTATATAAGTCAAGACTTATTGACTGCTCGGCAGGGCTGTTGTGGACAAGATTGGATTCTCTGAGGGGTGTGTGTGTGTGTGTGTGTATTGGGGTTCCTGCCCTCGTGTCTGCCTTTTGAAAGGGGGCTGTAAACTCCTGGCCTCTCACAAGTGGAATGGTTACCTCTGGTGTGTGTTTGTGGGTGGGTGGGGGAGCTCATCATTTCTACTATTATTATTTCTGCATGCATATTTAATTTAAATTTGTTACAACAAACAAGCATTGATTATATGATAAAAAATAGATTAAAATTGCACCTTGAATCAAAATTGCCTCTGAATTATATGTCACTAAAGAAAGAACAGTGGGCTGCTACAAGTCAGGAGACCTGAGGTCTAGCCTTCGCCTGGCTGCTCCCTCTCTATATGACTGGGCAAGGCACATTTTCATTCTGGGCCTCAGTTTGCCCATCTGTAAAATGGGAGGACTGGACTATATATATGTTATGCATGGTCCCATATGGCTCTGATAAGCAGGCTGGGCTACCGTGGGAGTGGGGGAGAGAGAGAAAGAGAAAGGACAGTGTCTGTGCCTCTGTGTGATGGGAATATAGGGCTAGTGGTGGCAGAGGGCCCTGTGTCTTCGGGCTGCATCCACTTTGTCAATACTGCTCTATTTCCTGACTCTCCTTGGCATCCTCCGTCTGGGAGATGTGTAGGAGGTGCCGACTGCATCACTTGTGTCCCAGAAACTCCGTGATGCCTATAGGGCTGGCTTTTGAAGAAGCAAGCCTGGGGGATGGCACTGCTGGTTTCCTCTTCTGTAGGCCAGTCTCTGTCCCTTTAAACACAGCTGGTTTTCCCATGCACCATGCTTCTGCCACCATGGTGACTCTGTGAAGCTAGCCTTGCTTTTGTGCTGGCTTGTCCTTCCTCCGAGCCCCCTCCGTGCTCCACTCACCCCTCTGCTTTCCTATCCCTGAAATTCCAACCCCTGCCTCCATTCTCCAACCTTCTGGGAGTCCTTCCCTAGCTTACTGAAACCCCATTTCCCTTTTGACGCTCAGTTTTACCCTGCCCCTTAATTCTGGCTAGATCCACAGTTTGGGGATTAAGAGGGACCCTACTAGTTTCAGCTCCCTATCCTGTGCAGGAGCCTGCCTCGGCCCCCTCTGACACCACTGCTCCCACCAGGGAAGGAGGATTTAGACCCTCTCCTTCACTCACACACAGGATCATAGTAGGTGGGTGAATGAACAGCACTTTTGGACCCAGCCTCAGCCTCTGGCAAACACCTTTCCTGAACCCCAGGTCACTGTTGCTTAAGTCACAGCTGGAGGCTGGCTTCAGAGCATATTGATTTCTCGCAGGGCTTTAATAACCCCGAGCTTCAGTTTGCCTATTGGCTCTTTCGTAATGTATCAGCCTCATAAAATGGTCACTTTCGGTTAAAAGATCTCATTACTGCAAAAAGAGATGTTGAATCACACTTTCAAGGTCACTGGTGAAATGTGATCTTTGAGATTCATTGGCCCTGGTCCAGGGCGTGGGGAAGTGGGTATTAAGAAGATAAATTAGAAGTCAAAACACAGGTCTGTTTTCCCCTGCGTCTTAGGCTGAGTGTCTGTGATGAATTTTGCAAGGAAAAAATCAGAACTCCCTCTCCCCACGCTGCACTCCCTGCCACCTTCAGAAGTCAGATTCCAACTTGGAGAGATAGTCAGCAGCTCTTTATTTCAACCCTGACATTACCAGAATGTTAATTTCTCTGGGTAATAACACAGAAGGCTGCCTTCTCTCCTGCAAGTCCCTGAGGTTGGCTTTACCCCTCAGCCCAGATATTTTTCAGTTCCATGCAGTTCAGGAAATCCTTGTTAACGGGCTTGTTCTGTGCCAGGTGTAGCATCCACGGGCAGGGAACACAGAGAGATGTGACAAGGCTCCTGTCCTTGGAGCCTACTTGCCTCTGGTGTTGGTGGGGCCGGGGGTGAGGAGGGGATGGATTGATGCGGTCAGGGTGCCGCTGGGATAAGATGGCAGACCCTTTCTTTCATCGACCCTAAACTGCAAGTATTATGACCGACACCATTTACGGTAAGGAAACTGAGCCTTAGACAGGTTAAAATGCCCAGGGCCAGTGGTGGAGCTGAGCTTGGGACCAGGTCTGACTGATTCCAAAGTCAGCTAGCCCTTTACCCCATATATGGTACTGCCCTTCCCAGCACCCAGAAGAGCCCCAGGCCCAGTGGCCAGAATATAGAGAAGCATCTTTCATTTGTGCAGCCAACCCCCTTGGATGCCATTTCCATTTTAATACAGCATCTCATGAATAGTTCTCAGTAGCAGGGTAATGCTCTCAGATGACAGATTCCTGTGTCCAGATGTGGAATATCAGTCTGCAGTGAGACAGCGTTCTGAGGTTAGAGCAGGAAGGTGCTGTGCCTGTTATCCAAAGGGTGTGTTTGGAGAAAATCGGGGGGGGGCGGGTGCTGGTGGGAGTCCACAGTGACAGCTGTGAATTCAGGTAAAGTTAGCGTTCAGGAGGATGGGGAGGTATCCCAAAGAGCCACCTTCTCCCATATCCCTACCCTAACCTCACTTTCCTTTGTTTTACTTCCCATTCATTCCTGTAGTAAACATAGATGCTGGCCACGTAGAGCCAGGGCCCCCGAGGCTGACTTGCTCCTCAGTTGCGCTGGTGTGACTGGGCTTTTCTGCTGGTGAAATGGCGCAGCAATGGGGAGAAGAAGTCATTTCTCCCCCCAGAAGCCACCGACTAAATCTTCAGGCCTCCACGGATGTCTCTCACGGGGCACACGTGCTCCAAAGAAGCACCATTGCAGCATTTCACCTCTTTACAAAGAAAACTCTATAGATGAGGGCTCTGTAACAAAACTGGAGATTCCTCAGGGTAAATACCCAACTGTTTAAAGACAACCTCCAGGGAAAGTGCCAGATCCTTCCCTCTCATCACTAGAAGAAGGCACAGGATGGATGGGGCCATGAGTGTGGCATGTTGGGCATTTCTAAAGCGCATAGGGCTACTTAGGACTGGGAGGTATCCTTGGCTAGTTTCCTGGGCCTCTGAGCATTTTCCTGTCTCCCATTCATTCACTGGAAAATGACTTGTTGCATCTCTCCTGTGCACCAGGCACTGTCCTAGGCACTGGTGATGCCCTGGTGGACAAAAAACAGACAAGTCCTGTCCTGCTGGAGCTTACACTCTGCTGAGGAGAGGAGATAATGAAAATAATGAACATCAAATGAGTAGAACGTGGAACGTGTCAGATGGTTATAAGTGTAGTGAATAAAAATAAAGTCGAGTACAGAGAATAGAAATATGGCGACAGGGTGCTGATGGCATGTTGCACAGGCCGGTCAGGGAGGACCTCACTGACACGTTCACATTTCAGCAGAGTCCTGAGGTGAGGGAGCGAGGCAACATGGTATCTGGACGTGAGAAAACAGCAAATGCAAAGGCTTTGCAAGGAGAATGTGTCTGGCGTTTCTAAGGATGAACCGGGAGTGATGCGGCTGAAGTAGACTAAGAGTCAGGGGAGGGAAGTGATGCTTGAGCCTCACAGGTGACCATAAGGACTTTCATTTTTACACTGAGGGAAATGAAAACCCAGTAGGGGGGGTTGAACAAAGGAAAGATAACACCAGGCTTACATGTTAAAGGATCCCCTTGCTTGGGGCTTCTGTGTGGCCGATGGCTGGAAGGGGAGGGAGGGCAGGAGGGGAAGAGCAGGTAGAAGGTGATGGCGATGATCCCTGTGGCTAATGAGGGTGTCTGGCGCCGTGCCTGTAGCCATGGAGGTGGATAGAAGTGGATCGATTCTGGATACACTGAATATACAACAAACAATTTTTGCTGATGGATTAGTTCTGGATTATGAGAGACAGTGAAGAGTTAAGGAAGACTAAAGTTTTTGACCTGAGCCAGTGGGAAAATGGAGTTGCTATTTAATGAATTGGGGAAGGCAGTGGAAGAAGCAGGTGTGGGGAGAAGAAAATGTGGAGACTGGGTGTTGGACACATTAACGGTGAGATGCTTATGAGATCCACAAGTGGAGGCGTTGAGTGGGTGGTTGGATATGAATCTGAGGTTCACAGGAGAAGCCCAGTCCTGATATATACATTTGGAAATCATCAGAGAATAGATGGTGTTTAAAGTCATGACACTGGGAAGAAGTGTGGATGGAAAAGAGATCTGAGGACTGATCTCTGGGGTGCTCACTCCAACATTAAGAGGTCAGGAAGATGAAGAACATTGGTAAAGGCGACGGAAAGAACAGCCGGTGTGGTAAGAAGAGAAAAAGAGAGGTGTCCCAGTGTGACGGACATTAGAAAAATATGGTTCCTTTCCAGTCTCTGCTTCTTCCATCCTTTTCAGGCCTCTGACTTTGAGCTTTGCCTGCAGAGGTAGCAGCACCTTAAGACCACGTTTTATCAGACTCAGCGATGTAGAGTCTTGGTTCCATCATATGTTCCGAATGGGTTTCTAGGAGGATTAATTGGTCTGTGGCCAGGAGGAATTAGGACTACATTTCAGTTGGCAAGCAGCCTTAGAGAAGTCCCGTAGTTAAGATGGAAGGGGTTTTCTTATGAATGGAAGACAGGACTGAGATTTTTTAAATGTTGAACTGCAAAGCAAGCACAGCGGGACATCTTTCAGTTTTCAGTCTGAATTGGAGTTCTGATCTTGGCATAAATAGACAAACCTGGTGATGTTTCTGGGGAATAATTTTGGGACCATTTCTTCAGCAGCTGTTGGCTATTAGAAATGGAATTGCTGTGGCTTCAAAAGAAAATGTCTGAAGGAAGAGACCATTATTTTGCTTTAGATCAGGATTCAGCCTGGTGTATTGGAAGGAAAAAGAGACCTGAACTTGATTCAGGTTCCAGATCTGCCCCTGGTTAATTGTTCAACTGTAGGCCAGTTACTGAAGAATTCTGGGTGTCAGTTTTTTCATCTGTTAACATGGGCATAATTTCTCCCTACTTGCAGAGACTTTGTAAGGATTTAATATGCACCAGTACCTTGTTCATTATAGGGGTTAGTTAGGGCTGGTTGGTTTTATTTGCTTTCCTCTAGTGAGAAAGAGATGGGACTTCTTAGGGAGGTTAAACAGTACACATCATGGGCATATGTATGCGCCTCCAACTCTCCAAGAATAGACCTCTCCCTCAAGGAACTCTTTAATCCATTTGGAAACACAGAGCTGCTTATGTGAGAGCATGTTTAAGAACCCTGTGGTGTGAGACAGTCTGAGGGGAGAGGGAAGGCTTCAAGATGATCCTTGAGCTGGGCTGAACCCAGGTGGACAGAGTGTGGATGGGTGACCTGGAGAGGGGTGGCACCTTTGTGTTTAGTTCTGACTTGTCCAGAGGCGAGAGAGTTGAATGAAAATCCAGTTAATTTTGAACTCATTAAAATCATCCATCAACTATGCTAGAGAAAGTACAGAAGAAGTTCTTGTCTCCAAGCACTCCCAGTCCTGCGGGGTGTTGGAGATGTAATAGACATTCACGATATAGAGTGGTGAACTCTCTACACGAGACCTGTTGTAGAAGAGACAAACATTATAAGCTAGGGTTTCATTCAGTAAGAGCTTTGGAGAATCTGGTGGACCGTGAGTCTTAAGAAATCACAAGGAAGAAGGAGGTGAGTTATTTTCATCAAAGTCATGGAGATCTCCTCGTCATGTTCCAGATGGAGCTTCTGCTGAGGGGCTGTGTTTGCTCCAAAGCTTCTATCTGGGTGACAAGGAAGGAATGCCCTGGCTTTCCCATCTGTTCCAGCTGCTATCTTCCTTCAGTCTCCTGGAGTCATATTGGTGCCTCTTACCAGCCAACTTGTATGTTGTCCAGGGTAGGGCAGGATTTGAAGCCAGGTGAGATGGGTTTGAATCTCAGCATCAACCCTGGCTACCTGTGTGGCTGTAAGTAAGTCAGTAACCTGCCTAAGTCCATCTCCTCAAATGTAGAAGGGGGATATGACCCCTAACTCTCAGGTCATTGGAGGATGAGGCTGTCACTAGCTTATATAGTGGTTTTGTGAGAGTTAGAATTAGGAGAAGGTACCTCTTCTTCCAGACATTCTACTGTCATCTTCCAGACTATGGTGTGAATGGTGCCCCCTAGGGTACGTAGGATACACATCATCCATTGCATAAACGATAGCCGCTACTATGATAATCATTATTATCACCTTGAAGGAAAAGAGCTCCAACCTGACCTTTTGGTGGGTTAGTTGGATCAGCCTGATGCCTGGTTAATCAGATTTCATCACAAAAGAGCAATTCTCCTTTGACCAGCTAACATATAATCGTGACAATACACAGGGGTGTGCCAGGAGCTGTGTGTTCTTATTAGATCTACTTTAGCACTCCGTGTCAGAAGCTGAAGGTCTTCAAAACATTGGCCATCTCTAAATTATTGTGCTGCCAAAATAATTCCTACCACAGAGCAGACTGTCTCCAGCCACTGGAGATCAAAATAGAGCCTAATGGATTTAGGAAGCAATCAATGCTTCTAAAGACATTTGTGGGTTGTAGCTCATAAAATATTAATTCTTTCTGTTTGTCTTTAAGAATATATTTTATATGTTAATGCATTATTGAAGGGTGTTTATAATGTTAAGTGACTTAAGACCTGAGCATTGAATGGCTGAATTTATTTTTCTTTCAGATATAAATATAAAATAAAAAGACAAAACCAAACCCCGCTGACCATGCTGGTAGCCATGAGTTGACAGTCATGGAATCAAACTGTATCCTTATACAGTGAAGTTGTTTTATTCACGTTTTGATGGGCAAATAAATAACTTATGTGTGGCATTTCCCACCTAATAAAATGTTTCACTCTCAGATTTACAGGGCACATTTATGAAATCACAACTGTGCAGCTCAGCTTTATTTGTCCTTAATAACATTAGGGCTGGGGAGGGTTGCGTCTGGGTCTTCAATGTACAGAAGGATGCAGGTGAAGGAGGAGTGATCACAATTCAAAGCAAGGGCAGTCTGGAAGATGCAGGGAAAATTGTTTAAAATTGACTCAGAATTCATCTTTCTGGACAGAAAGTATTGTAGACGTTTGGGTTCTTCTGAGAGTGGGCATGTATACACCACACAGAAGTACACAAGGTATGTTTCTTGGTATATTTCATGGAACACTACATTCTAGAAGGAATGATTTAATGCACTTTTAGGGGGCCACAGATCACTCTGAAAATGTAACCTATGGTGCCACACTTAAGAAACATTGTCATATTCATATGCACACAAAATTCTTCACATGATTTCTGAGGGTCCTTCACCCCGGACATAAGACTGTTGGGCTCTGATCTAGTCCAGTAGTCTTGTTTTTCACTCCAGGTTGCTGAAGCCCAAGGAGGTGGTGGCCCACCTAGGATCGGTCACACAGCTCCTGATACCTCATCCCAGTACCACCTCTCCAGGTGGTAGAAGGTGTGAACTTAGGCATGGAGGAGTGTAGACTCTAGAGCCAGGGTGCCTTGGTTCATAGCCTAGTTTTGCTACTTATTATTGGTTTCACCTTGAGCAAGTTATTTCTCTTTCTGTGCCTAAAATATCCTCATGTTTAAAGTGAAGATAACACAGACTTGTTGTGAATATTAAACAGACTGATCTACTTAGAGCTTGGGGCTTGAAACACAGTAAGCACTTTAGAAGTATTGGTTTCCATCGCTGTGTGTCGAGATCAAAGTCTCCTGCAATATGCTTTCATAGCTTTTTGTATGTTTTCTTCTGTTTTTTTTTCTCCTTCATTGTGCCTATAATATAATTTATAGGACTTTGAAACTATCTTGACTATTTATTTGTTTGCTTATTTATCTTTGGTCTGTTTGGGTGCAGATAGATACTGCTTCATCCTCAGTACCTAGAGTGGGTCTTGACACATAGTAAGCCATCAATAGACATTTACTGGATTTTCAATAATGAATGAATGAATAGCCCTTATTATCATCTGTCTCTTTGTGCTCATGTGTTGTGTGTAGTATCTGTCTCCCTCCTGGACTAAAGCTCCATGAGAGCATCACTTACTGTAGTTACCTCCATCCCTCAGTGCTGTGCCTTGGTACATTGTAATTTCTCAATAAGTATACGTTAATTGAACATGTGGATATTTATAAGGAAACAGGAGAGAGTAAGAATAACAGAGGGCACATAGAGAAAAGGAGAGAAAAAGGATATTATTTCAGGTCCAGCATTCATGCCACTCCACCATTTATTCATTACTAAGGCAATAGGGGGTGGTGGTTAAGAGCCCAGACTCCAGATCTGGCTTCAAATCCCACTTCAGCCACTTACATTGTGTGAATTTGGGACAACTTAGCTAACCTCTCTGTGCCTCTGTTTACCTGAAATATGGAGTTATATTAGCACCTACCTTATAGGGTTGATAAAAAGATGATGAGTTAATCTCTGCAAAGTGCTTAGAACAGTGACAGGCAAATAGTAAATGCTCAATAGACACCAGCTATAATGATCATTTACTTGCTAATTTCAGCAAACATTTACAGAGTATTTACTATCTGCCAGGCCCTTGCTGGGTGCTTAAGGTAGAGTTGGTGCTTCAGAAAAAACAACACACCTCTTCCACGGGGAGCTCAGCATCTCCTAGGAGAGATAGAGAAGTGCATTAACAATCCCACGCTGGTGTGGTAGAAGGAACGGCCGTGGGACATAGAGCTGGCACCCTCGCCAGGCCGGGGCCCAAAGTGCAGGGACAAGGAAGTTCCCAGAGAAGGGACGTTAAAAGAAAAGCTGGGGTTAGCCTCGTAGTAGAAATGGGAGGAAGGGCATTCCACATGAACGGAACAACATGCTCAAAGATAGAGAGGCGGCAGCAGCAGCTATAAGTTTGGAGGACAGCAAACATCAGGATGCCATTCATCCATTTAATTCATTTTATTAGTATCCATTGAGCACAAACAATGCTTATGCTAGGCGCTGTTCTGTGCACTAAGGATAGTGCAGAGAACACATTGGACATGAGGCTTCTATTCTAGCATGGGAAGACAAACAATAAACAGATGTGGATGTCATGTGTCAGGTGGCCAGAAACACTATGGGGAAAACCAAAGCAAAGTAAGGGATATAGGGTTTGTGGTTAGGAGAAGGAGTGTTATTTGAGATGGGGCGGTCAGGGAAGGCCTCTCTGATAAGTGACATTTGTACAGAGCCTGAAGAATGTGAAGGAGGAAACATGGGACTCTCTAGGGAGACATTGATTGGTCCAGGTAGAGAAACAGTCATGTGCAAAGGCCCTGAGTTAGGAGCAGGCTGGACCTGTTGGAGATAGAGCAAAGAGGCCAGTTTGAGGAGTGAGCAAGGGGAGAGTGGGAGGAGACCGGGCAAAGGGCTGGCCAGTTGCCATTGGGCCTTGTGAAGACAAGTGGAGACTTTGAGCATGAGTCGGAAGGCAGACAGAGAGGTTGGGGGGGCCGACTGCTCAGGGCCGAGGCATAAGCTCTGCCAAGTGATTGCGCTTTCTTCACGAGAGCCAGAGAACCATGGAAGGGTTTTAATCAAGAGTGATGTGGTCACATTGCGTCCGGCAAGGATAACTCTAGCTTGAGAGTTTACTGGAGGGGAGGGGCGTCAGGTGAGGAGTTCAGGGGGTGACCCCCACTGAAAAAGGAGGGAGGCCTGAACTTGCAACAGGGGGCAGAGCTGATTGCACCCACGTCTGTCTCCTTCACTGCCTGCAAGTTCCCCTCTTTCCATGGGTCTCACCAGTGCCTTACTGGAATCAGCATTACCTCCTGAATTGAATTGTGGGTGGGAAAGACCAGAATTCAGTCGCCTGAGCCCCTAAGGCCAATAGTGAGAAAGAAACTTCGAGCTTTCTGTGGGTGCTATTACAGGTACAATTTCTGCAGCTTGAAGCCTAGGTCTAGAACAGTGAGACATTTTCATGTTGTACACTGCATCGCAAATCAGATTATTTTTTAAAAAATTAATGGCATCTGTCATTTAAAAGAATTTTAAATGCGTCTTTGTCTCCGCTCTTGGAAAACGCTACCTCTTAGTTTTTATGCTAAATCAAGTGATCACAACCCAAGAACTCAGCAATTTTGCACTTTAAACATTTACTCCATGATTTATTTCCTTCCAATGAATTCATGATTAAATTTTAAACCCACACTCCTATTCAGCAGGGAATCAGAGAACAGAGGGTGAAATGACGCTTTTCTTTCTTTTTTAAAGTTTTAACTTGGAAATGCTGTCTGTTGGGTCTTCCAAAACCCATCGTCGAGCCTTCCCTCTCCTCTCTGCACCATCCACCTGGAACTCCGGTTATCCGGGACAGTGGACAAGGAGCGTGGACCAAGGACAGAGGCAAAGGGCAGCTGACTTTTCCATCCTAGATATTTTTGTCTCTTGTCCCTGGAAGATAAGAGTTGGTATTTACTGTCCTAGAAGAGTCCAGAATCCTGATGCCTCTGAGTGTTTATGAATAAGGAGAAAAATACTCATTGACATGTATGCTGAAGACTGCTGGTTTGAGACCACTGGGTCCCCCAAATAAATAGGGAAGCAGATGTTTGGGAGGTGCCTGCCAAGATATTAATAGTTTTTCACCCAAATTCTGATGTCGGGCTGACCCCCTCCCCTTCTTCCTTCCCACCTGGGTCTCCGGCCCCATCTCTGTGATAAACAATCCCTTCCCTTTGTAGTGGTCGCTTCTGCTCTCCACTGAGATCTTTCTGCAGTCAGGGCTGTATTTCCCGCTACGTGAAGGAGTGATGTGAAGGCTATCAAAAGGTTTGTCCGTCCTGAAGACCCTTCCCTCTGCACACCAGCAGCAAACCACGCCACACCGCCCCTGCCACCGCATACCCACAGGTGCTTGAAAACACCTTGATCCAGTGGAAGAAGCTGTGTATGAGGCACAGACAGGCCTAGGCTAGAAGCTTTACTTTGCCACTTCCTCCCTGTGGCATTGAATGTGTTATTAAACCTTTCCAGGCCTCAGTCCCCTCATCCATAAAATGCGATTGGCAGTAAGTACTTGCTTTGTAATATCTATGCCCGTGCCCAGCATAGAGTAGGGGCATCAGGGAACAGTGACTTTTTCTCTATTTGTATTAGACCTTTGGGTGAAGGCATTGGGTCTCCAAAAAGAACCTTTTAAAAATGCAAAAGGGTTATCTCAGAGGGCTGCCATAATTACCCAGGTAGGGATTGCTTACTAGATAAACAAGATGGGGCCACTGGAACAGAGTAGGAGAAGCACGGTATTGGGGGATGGGTTGGGATATGCCATTTGGTAATGGGTGCAAAGAAATCCCAGGAAAGAGCTCTCAGGTGCTTGGTGGGGCAGGCAGAGGTGGAACACATTTTGCAAACTTCTGGCGGTCAACCCAAGTTAGCTCGGCTTCTGTGTTCTTGCTTTGCAGCTGGGGGAAGCTGGGGCCACCTGGCAGCCTGCGGGGCTTGGGGGAGGGCACAATTTGGACTCATCAGATTTGAATCTGAGCATGGTCACCCACTAGCTAGGTGAGCTAGGACAGGTGACTCTCTTCTTCTGATCCTCAGTTTCCTCATCTGCTAAATGAGGGGAGAGTCTAACAGGGTGTGGGAAGATTCAATGGTAAAAATGGGGGAAAGCATCATTTTCCCAAAGAGGAAAAGGGAAGACAGAGACAGCAGACCACTCATCTTAAGTCACAGAGCAGACAGAACCGAGGCTATAGGTCTGTCTTCTCCAGGCTGGCCTGCTCAGATGCTACCTGATACTTCTACAGGTGGCCCCTGGAACTAGCCATTCCCTCAGGATGGGCTCATGTCACTGGGAGTCTCCTATTTCCCTTCACCCAGCCTTCTTCTTCTTCCTCTTCTACTCTTCCTCTTCTTCTCCTCCCCTCCTCCCCCTCCTCCTCCTCCCCCCCTCCTCCTCCCCCTCCTCCTCCTTTTTTTTTTTTTTTTTTTTTGCAATTAACCAAGCCTATTTTTCCCTTGAAATCTCTACTTGTCGCCACTGTCCTGTAGAGGATCTGGGCCTCACTTGCCCAATAACCCTATAGCCAAGAGGGTCTGATTTGTTCCCGGCCTTTAAGACATACCCATAAAAGAAGAAGCATGTGGGGCTTCCCTGGTGGCACAGTGGTTGAGAATCCGCCTGCCGATGCAGGAGACACGGGTTCGTGCCCCGGTCCGGGAAGATCCCACATGCCGCGGAGCAACTAAGCCCGTGAGCCATGGCCGCTAGGCCTGCGCGTCCGGAGCCTGTGCTCCGCAACGGGAGAGGCCACAACAGTGAGAGGCCCGCATACCGCAAAAAAAAAAAAAAAGAAGAAGAAGCATGTGCTCATGACTGTTTTAGGAAATTCCTTGAAATCACCTCTTTCCCAATCTGCTCCTGATTCTCTGGCACCCTCTCTCATCTCTCTGGCCCCAAACTTCTGCTTCACACACCAAATTCCATATCTTCCTCTGCTCCCCTATTTGGGAGTAACTTCTAAGCTCCTTCCTAGGGATTTGGTTTCTGATGTCCTGTCTGGTTTTCAGCTTTGTTAACTCATTTGATCGCTGTCTCCTAGTGCCAGGTGGAGGCTCGGGGCGGTGGAGGAGTTAGAGGTCCTGACCCTACCTTGACGGGACGTGTGGCTCCCTTAGGACTACTGGCTCCCGCCAGCGTGCAGGTTCTTTCTCTTCATGCTTACTCATTCATTTTATAGACAGTCTCGGGCGTCTACTCTGCCGAGTATGGTGCAGGGTACTGGAAATACCACACACACAGCAGCCCCTGCCCCAGTGGAGCTGACAGTCTAGAGACAAGTAACGAGACATTAACAGTACAGCTGAACAGGGCTGTGCTGTGAGAGGCTGACGAGGAGTACAAAATTCCAATTTGATGGTGGTCAGGGAAGCCTTCCTGGAGGAAGCCAATCTCATCTGAGACGTAAAAGGCAACTAGGAGTTAGCCAGTTAAAGGAGTGGAGAAGAGAGTATTGCCAGATAGGAAATGGCACGTACAAAGGCCTGCAGGCATCTGAATGAGTGAAGGATGGCAAGAATATGGAGTAGGATGGAGGAGTTGGGGGAGAGGTGTAAGCAGGGTCCAGAGCATGGAAGGGTTTGCAGGCGTGCTGAGGAGTTTGGGCTTTGTCCTGTGGACGACGGGGAGCCATGGGATGATTGCAAACATCAGATCTGCATTCTGGGGAGATCCCTGTGCTGCCATGTGGAGGACTGAGCCAGCCGCTAAGGCTGTGGTGGTAATAGAGGACTTCAGCCCTTGGGACCTGCACTCTTTAGAGAACACCCCACCCACCCACAGCCCCCACCCGCTCCCCCTTCCAACTTGCCACTTGAAAACGAAATCTCCAGCCTCCCTTCCTTTCTGCACTTGGTGTTCAGCGTGCCCCGGGCTTTGTCCAATCAGCGCTGGCTGGCTGAGTGCTTCTCCCGTTGGCGGCTGGGGCCTGATAATGCGTGTCCTCCTTTGTTTCATTGTGCAAATATGTGTCTGCGATGTGGTTGGGACTGATAAGTAAAGAAAATTGTGTAGCTTAACAGCAGACATTTCATGACCTCAGGAGTCCCCCAAGATGCATGCTCCCAGCAAATTGTCGGCAAGCCCATTTATCACGGCGCTGACCTGGGACTCTGTGCACATTTCCCTATGAAAACAACCCAGTGCCGTCAGTTACCATCTGCCCCGACCTCACCATAATGAAGCGAGCTTTAACTAACCCTAGTACCCACTGAGTGGTCCCATCACAAATGGCTTTTGGGATGCAGACACCTGCACGTGGAATGTAGTCTTCCTGACGGTGGATTTGTGTGGAAATCCAATACACCCTTGAAGCTTTGTTTATTTTTGGCTTAGGTAATTGGATAGCATTAATTATTTATAGTTCATGCTGCAAGCCAGCAGGAAAAGGGCAGAGAGGGGGGAGGTTGGGAGAGGGACAGCCGACCAGTTAAGATGATGGCAAGTGGCTAAAATATTCTGAACCCTGATTAAGTAGGGGTGATCGTGTGTAGTCACTCCAAATAAATTTTGCTAGAAATATTGTATGTGGTTTCCCAGAAACTGCTTGGTGACTCCTTCAGGCAAAATGACAATTTATCAGTGTTTGGGAAGTCCCTTGGCAGTCCTGTTCTTGCTACCCCAAAACTCATTACACCCCATAGCTGTGACTTTAGTGATAAGAGCAAACTGCAAACTTTTACTGGGCGCTTACCACATACCACGTGCCAGGCACTGTGCTTAAGTTCCGTACAAATGTTGCAGTCATTTGAAACTCAACCTCATGAATGATCTGTTTAATTATTATCCCCATTTTACAGATAAGGGAACTGAGGCTAAAGAGATGGTCTTGCCCAAGGTCACAGCTCGTGAATGACACAACTAGGATTTGAATCTGGGCCTGGCTGACTCAGACTCTGCAGCCCCTTTTTTCTGAGGATATGAATACTTTAAACTGAAGACAGGCACCCCCCCCCCAACCCCGAGAGCCCGTGAGTCCCACTGGGGTTTTAAGCTGCCTGGTAGGATCAGGACGGAGAAGCAGATAGAGCCCCCTCTTTTATACTTGGCTTTCTTTATGAGTTGTGAAGCTAAAGGTTACTCTGCTAATTAAATGGGGAGAAAAGGGGGCTGTTGGAGGATCAGTGGCAAAGTGACTCCAATTAAACCTTTAATGAGTATATTAAGCCATGTAAAACACATGCCTTTTTCTCCCCCTTTGGGAATATCAGCTTCCCTTGGCGAGCAAATCATTGGCCTACCCCGTGTCGTCTGGGGCCTCCAGGAAGCTAGAAAGATGGTGGGTTTATTCTGCAAGTGCAAAAGCTGAATGATGCTTGAGGGTTTAAAAAAGAGAAAGTAAAAATGGATCCCTTCTTTAATCACTAGTGTTTTACTGAATGTGACTTCCAGATTTAACAAAGCATGGGGACTAATTTAGTCTTTTGCTTTTCCTGATCTTTCATGAACAGATCCTGATTTTCTTTGAAACTTCAGATCTCTCCCAGTCACCCGCTGAGCTCTTAGCCTTGTTCTTGGGTGGGTGGGTGGGACCTTGGAGCTCTCCCAAGTCTTCCCATCACTTAGGTAAATAGCCCCGGACTGCCTGGAGCGGCCTTGGCAAGGTTGAAAGGGGAAGTGATCTGGTGCTATGGTCTCCTCTCTAAATGGAATGGTGGAGGCCGTGAGCCATATGAATCCAAGACTCTGTTCTGTGTGATCATTCATTCATTCATTCAGCAAATCTTCACAGAGCTTCTGTGATGCTCCAGGCTCATGCTCCAAGATTTACTTTTGCTATTTAATTTCATTTTCTCAAAAACCCATGGAGGTGGACTTTATTACTGCACCCCTATTCTAAAGATGAGGAGACTCAGAGAGGGTAGTTACTTACTCAAAGTCAAAAACATACTGTTGCAGGGCTGGTATTTGAACCCAAGTTTAGTTGACTCCAAAGTTTGGGATCTTCTTTGACCCCAGTTGGAGGGAAATGACTGAGTGTTCTAGGCTGGGCCAGCGCTCAGGATTCAGTGGGGAGGGCGGGTAGTCCTGGGGCCAGACTGGGGGCTGGGAGCTTCTCTGGGAGGCTCTCCAGGGCCTCTGGGCCCAGGAGACTGGACCTCACAGAGAGAGCCCAGGATGTCCTCAGACCTCTGTGTGCCAGCATCCTCTGTGGGGCTGCTCCCCCACCTCCCCACCCAGCTCCGGTCCGACTTCAGGGGGTACAGACAGAAGGGGGACCTTTCTGAGGCCTGGGACCTTCCCAAGAGCCATGCAACAGTCAGGGGCAGCCTTGGCTAGATTATAAAGGTGGCACACTTTTTGTTTCAGACAACTCCTCCCCCCTCATCTGGGCTCTTTCCTTCCTTTTATCCACTCATATGGAACCTCATTCTGACTCTCTGCTGGTTTCCATCTAATCCCTGCCTGACTTATGTTTTCAATACACACTTAAGTGTGCCGGGCACTGTTCTAAGCACTTTATACACAATGATCCATTTAATCTCCATAACACCTCTACTAAGTAGATCTTATTATCCCTATTTTACTAATAAGGAAACCGAGGCAGGGAGAGGTTAACTAACTTACCCAAGGCCACACAGTTAGGATGTGGCCAAGCTGGGATTTAAACCCAGAGGATTTGACTCCAGCATCTGTACTCCTGACCACTACCTTGTGCTGATATTTCTGATAACTCCCTGATGGGATATTTTCATTTTAAAGGAAAAAATAAAAAGAACACTTTCAGACATAAATAGTGAAGGTGTAATGGATGGACCTCCATGCAGTAGGGCTGATGTTTGGTGGGGGTGGGGGGCGGGCAGGGCTCTGGGTGCCATTCCTCACATCATAGTTCAAATGGGATGGGGAGACCAGACCTTACTTAGGGCCAGGATTCTTTGACACAAGAAGGGCTCTTTCCTTTAATTAATCATTAAACAGACGTTTCCCGAGCACCTAGTATGTGCTGGGCACCGTGCTGGGGGAGGTGAGGACGTACATGAAGAAACCCCTCTACTTAGGACTGTCATAACAGAGTGTTCAGGGGAGAGAGAACAGCACAGCGTGTGGTGAGGCTTGGGGTGGAGAGTCAGCAGAACTTCTGGATAAGAGAACAGGATTTGGTGCCCTTCTTACCTGGGTTCAATCTGACTACACCACATGCCAACTGAGCCTCAGTTTCCTCATCTGTGAAGTGGGAATGACATTATATTATTATATCTTTCTCAGTTCTCTTTTAAACCTGGCCCAACGCTCAGTAAATGAGAGCTGAGATGCTGCCACTGCTATGCCAAATAGAGATGAACACTGATGGAACATTATGATTTTCCAAAGACCCAGCTGGAGGGGTGGAAGGCCAGATTTCTAGATAAGAGCTAGTATTCTTAAGGGGCATGGCAAAGGGTGAGAAGAGATACTTTAGAACTGGCAAACTCCATTTAATAGTTGTCCCAGGTAGCCAGAAATGTCCTGTTGGCTAGTCAGAAACTCCGCCTACATTGCTGAAGTGAATGCCAGCCATCCAAAGGGGACCTGGCTGTGTTCCTTGTCATCCACAATATTCAGAGTGCTAGCTTACTGATTTCTGAGAGCTATTGGTCTTTTGCACCAAATTGCTCTTTAGAAATACAGGTCCTCTGTCATTTGACCAGTCACTCTTTATTACCTGACTGACCTCTATTTATTCCCCTAGACCCAGGGTCGATGTCTCCTCTATGGAGAAGCCTTCCCTGCCTGGCTTGAGCAGTGAGTCATGCACAGTACACTGTCCCCATGCTGTAGTGCTGTGATTGTCAGAGTATAAGTACCCCAATAAGACTAGGAAACCACATGATTCAGTTTTGGAGCATTAGTATATCCAAGGACTAATAATCCAAATTAAAAACTTAAAGTAATTATATTCAAATGAAAAAGTAACTAAAATCCATGTCCCGGAGACACCAAAGATGCTCATCCTAGTCTACCACAATCCTTGGCAAAACTCCCTTTTCTCTGCTCTCCAGTTTCCTTATACCTGACAGTTCCTCTCAATCCTTCTCTGTGCCCCAAGCCCCAAATCTCACTACACATAATGTGCAAGGGTTTTCTGTCTCTTTCTTCCTTCCATATCTTCTCTATTCCTTTCATAGTTCTGTGGACTTAGTCCCTTTCCTAGCAAGTATGAATCTTTTCTATTTAAGAGTGGGAAGGGAAAACCAAGAGGCCAATGCAGGATTCTCCTTAGTAGGTGGAGGCAGATATAAACCCTGAAACACTTACAAGTCAACACATTTTTTATCCCATCACTCATAATCTTCCCTCCTCTTGACTGTGAGACCCTCTATATTGGATAGGGATTGAGAGATTCATCCCCCTGTAGCCACTGTTTCCAGAGGTAACGGGGGAGGAAGACGGGTAGGCAGGCATAAATATTTGTTTGCTTTTGAGCCCCTGTTCTCAAGGCTCTGCTTGAGTTCCAGGATCAACTTTTTTTTTGGTGGTGAAGGGACTCAAGGACGTGTGCACAGAGCAACTTGACATCAAATCCTCCTTCGGCTCCGCAACAGGGGAGCCCGTGTTGGTGGTGCCAGAGGCGACATTCCCATACCTACCAAAGTTGCCATCCTATCCCCCATTCTCTTTCATCTTCCACTGCCCAAGTAGCAAAGTTGGTCTCAACCTGGGTGTCAGCAGAATCACCTGGAGGGCTTTCTCTGGCCCTATCCACAGAATTTCTGATTCATTAAGGCTGAGTGAGACCTGAGAATCTGAATTTTCATAAGTTCCCAGGTGATGCTGCTGCCATTGCTTTGGGATCTATACTTTGAAAACCACTACATTAGCAGCCAAAAGTATTCTTTTGGGGACCATACTGTCAACTAACTTGAACCCTCAAAACAATTGAAAGCCACTGGGTTATGGGACACCTAAAGGACCTTCTACTAACCAGAATGCATTTTCTACCCACATGCCATCAATATCATTTCCTTCCCTTTCCCATAAGTATTTAGGGTTTTTCTCCTTCATTACAAGACCCCAGAGACAAGCAGGACCAGGAGCTAGTGTGTGTGTGTGTGTGTGTGTGTGTGTGTGTGTGTGTGTATGGCTAGGGTGTTTTTCTTCCATCTCTTATAAATCTCTTCTGGCTTTCCTCCTTCTTATTGTGTCCTATTTATTATTTATTAAGAGAGTCTTAGCTCAATCCCAAGGAGCCCTGAGAACGTACTAAGGGATAAGGAATGGGGAGAAAGTATGTGGAAACTATTCCTTTCCATCTGGACAAGAAGGGGACCAGAGACGGGACTTCCTTCAGAGCACAACTGTGCTGTTAGGGCTGCCCTGCTTGGCACGTCTTCATTTTGTGAAGCATCTTCACAACGGGTGTTTCATTTTTTGGTTCAGCATCTGTGAGACAGGAAGGGTAAGTATTACTCTCGTGAAGGTAAAGATGAAGACATTGAGGTTCAGAGAGGTGAAATCACCTGCCCAAGGACACATAGCTTGTAGCTATAGACTAGAGTTCGGAAAGAATCCCAGGAGTCTGTTTTAAAACCTTCTTCTGACTTTCTGACACCGAGTTCAGTGCTTTCAGTGAGTCAGTCAGTCTATCTCTCAATCAGCCTCTCAATCCACCAGTGTTTATCAAGAGCCTGTCATCTGGGAGGCTGTGTGTTAGGAGTGGAGGTTCAGCAATAGAGAAAGTCTATATTTGCCTGCTTTAAGAGAGCCCACAGTCTAGGAGGAAGCTGGACATGGAGAGAAGAATTGTCAATGGGATGAGCATGCCCAGAGGAAATGCACAGGTGCTGTGAGGCTGACAGCACAGGGATTACCCCTCACTGTGGTCTCAGATGAGTGTTCGCTGAAAAGGTCCAAGCTGAAACTCTTATTCAAGGATGAATGGTGGTGATTTAGGAGATGAGGGGCTAGAAAAAGGCATATTCCAAGAAGAGACCAGCATGTATAAAGGTCTGCTTGTAGGAAAGAGGAGGAGCATATTTAGGGAAAGATCTTTGCATTTGGAGCAAAATAAGTCAAATGAAGAAGGGACTGAGATGAGGCTGGAAAGAGAGATGGCAGCCAGATCATAGATGGTCTTGCAGGTCATCAGAAGGGCTTGGAGCATTTCTCTAAGTGCCATTGAAAGCCGTTGGAGGGTTGTTGGTGGTGGGGTGGTGTAATCAGATCTGCATCTATTATATGGCTGGAGGGTCTGAGTAGAGGCAGGGAGACCAGTTAGGAGACAGTGGGAGTCCAGGTAGAAGGGTGACAATGGGCTGGCCTCAAGTGGTGGCAGTAAGTAGTGAGAGCAAGGGTTGGAATCCAGAGATAGAGGGGTTGGACCACTTGGTGCTTAATTGTGTTTGGTAGGTAAGGCGGGGGGAGGAGGTAAGGGTAACACCCAGCCTCTGAGTGCACATAATAGGAGCTCAGAGGGTGTTTATGGACCTGAATGCATCTGATGGCAGACACATGCCTTGAGTGCTGGGAGCTGAGCCCTGGAGGTTTGGGGGTCAGTATTACTGGGGGTGGGGAGTACTGGCACTGTGTTGGAGTCTGAAGTGCCTTCCGCTTCTTTCTTGGCTCCTACCTGCAAGCTGCCCACCTTCTCTAAACTGTATTCTGCTCATCGTTGTTGAAATGCTGACTGACAATTATTTGCTTTTTATAAAACATGTAGCTTTCCTACTATCTTTAGAGAAAAAGCACTGTAGGTGAGCCTCATCAAAAACACTCTGTAGCATTCTATCATGAGCCAATTAGAAAACTTGGGAGACATGTCTGATACAGAAGGATCTCATGAATAAGATTCTCTGGGGAACGTGGGCAGAACTTGTTTCCCAGCTGTTTGCACCCATCAGCACGGCTGAGAAAGGAAGCTGGTGCAACAATCACTTGCTCTTTGCTTTTGCACTTTGGCTGGTAAGTGGAAGGGAACATGGCAGGCAAAGCTCCACGACCTGGTTCTTAGTCCAATGAGAAGAAATGGGGAATGATAGAAATGAACACTCCAAATTCTCTTCGAGAATTCTCAGGGATTAACAGTTCATTCATCAAATGTATCTTAGCAATACTTTATACAAGGCTTAGCAATAGATGATCTAGGAATGACAGAAGTGAGATAAGGCCCTTGCTTTCTGTTAACTGAGAGTATAGGGAGGTGTGTATAGGATGAGATACTTGCCTAGATGGAGAATTTCTTCAGAGCAGGGACTGTTACTGATTCATTTCTGTAACCCCTGAAGCTGGTCTGGGTACTGACAGAGTAGGTGTTCAATAAATGCTTGGTGAATAAAAGGATGGGAGGATGGTTGAACGGATGGATAGATAAATGGCTTATTGGTTGGATGCATGGATGAATGGATGGTTGGATGCCCTTTGGTTGCAGGAAATCCTGAATAGTAAAATGTGTCTGTAGAGCACATTTTGTCATTTCAATGACCAAGCTGTAATCTCTGTTCACTCTTAGTCTTGCTGAGTCTCTGTCATCTCCAACAGCTGAGTATTCACAAAGATTCTGCTTCATTTGGCATTTGAGTCACCAGCTGAGCTTGGCTCAGTTTCCTCTTAGGACTGAGCGAGGCTCTTCCACTTGTTTAAACTTAGTGAGTGAACCACTTGTATGCTCAGAAAAAAATCCTTCCGCCATATTTAAACTGGATGAAATATCAGAGATTGTGTAGTTCAACACCTTCTTCTTAGAAATGGGGAGTAAATTACTTAAAAGCCAGTATACACTCTGTGAAAGAATGTTGGACTGGAGTCAGAAGAAGACAGGCCTGAATTTTGTCCCTGGCCCTCACGTGGCAAATCATGTAAGCTCCAGAGAATAATTCCTTGCTGCCTGCCTTATCTGTTTGTCGTGAGGATCAGACGAATGAGCGAGGGCTTGAGGAAGGGCTTGGCAAAGACCAGCAGCAATTCTTTTCTAATGGCATCAAGATAGTAGCTGGAGAGCCAACATTAGGGCTAGGTATTCTGAGTCAGGGTCCGAACAATGTCTGCTACACCACATTGCTTTTTAGAAATGACATCAACCCGTGGACTTGTGCAGTTTGGACAAAACCAAAATATGGGTGATCGATAAACCCACCAGAATGGCTGAAATCAAAAAGATTTAAAAAAAATATCAGTGGTTGGCAAGGATGGGGAGCAGCTAAAACTCTCACACACTGCTGGTGGGAGTGGAAATTGGTGTATCCACTCAACCCGAACATGTACATTTACTATGACTGAGCTCTTTCATTCCTAGGTATATACCCAAGAAAAGTGAACTCAAAAGTCATGTGCTGGAATACTCATAGCAGCATTATTCATAACAGCCCCAAACTGAGCCCTACCCAAATACCCATTAAGAGTAGAATGAATACATTATAGTTTATTTGTACAATGGACTGTTATACACCAGTGAGAATGAACAGACTAAAGCTATATATAATAATATGGATGCATCTTGTACACATAATGTTGAACCAAAGAGACCAGACACAAGACTACATAGGTATGATTCCATTTATATAAAGTTCGCAATAGGCAAAACCCATCTCTGATATTAGGAGCTAGGACAGTGTTCACCATTGGGACAAGGTACTAACTAGAAGGGAGCATGAGAGAGCTTCTAGAATGAGGCCGATGTTGTGTTTATTCATCTGGGTGCTGATTACATAGGTGTGTTCAGTTATTAAAAAATTTGTTGAGCTCTGAACTTGTGGTTTGTGTATTTTCTTATTATGTTGCGCTTCAGTGAAAAGCTAAGCTAACAAGCAAAGCGAAACAAACTTAAGGGTGATCTCCACTGTATGTGGCAGGGTGCTTGCCCCTGCCTTCCTCCACCATAGGATGCCACTGCCCCAAAAGGCATTGCCCAGCTGCTCTCCCCAGCCTCACACCTTGAGAAGCAGGGCTTGGGTTTGATGTGTGGCAGCTGGTGGAAGGGGTCACTACCCGGTGGGATCCTGCCGCTTTCCTGCTCTCCACCTCTTCAGGCTCACCAGACTCTTGCCCCAGGCACTCCAGATGGAAACCATGCTCAGGTTCCCAGAAATCAACTTCTGCCTCCTTTGCCCACATGCTGCAATCCAGCTCCCATCACACAGCTGCCTCCGTGGCAGCCCGGCATCCATCATGGAGGACCAGACCACACGGCTGCAGATGACACAGGTCCAATCACACTCACACTCACTCACACACACACACACACACACACACACACATACACACCCATGCAGGGGGATGGGGCAAGGACTCACAGAGCAAGAGCTGAATGGAAGCTTGGAGATCACTGAGTCCCCCAAACAAGGCTCTCTTGCCTGTGATGGGATGCTCGTAGGTGTCACCAAGATGAACAATTTGTAACTTAATGATCAACTTACTTTGTTGTATATTAGGAAATAATATAATCAGTGCATTAAATCCTTGATTTCATGGATATTATTGCTTAGAATGATGCTGAATTTAAAAACTAGTTGGTTTAAAGACAAACATTAAATATTAGTATATGTGATATAAGGATATGGCAAAAATCATAGAAGTGGAAGTTTGGGAAACACTAATCTGGCTCCCTCAGGTCACAATGAGGAAACTGAGGCTTGATGTGGGGGAAGGAACAACGTGAAGATCCTGACTCCTAACACTGACACAGCACTGGAGAGCCCATTAAGTACCTTAGGAGAGAGGTTTCCTTAAGAGATAGATGTGCCCCAGCATGGGAGGTTGAGATAATGACCATCATCCATTACCAAGAGTGAAGGAGCAGGGTCCCTGACAGGGCAACAGTGAGAACGTATGCTTCAAAGTCAGATCAAGCTGGAGTCACATCCCAAACCCCCATTTTTCTTGCTGTGCGACACTGTACATGTAATTTAACCTCTCTGAGCTGAGGATACCTTCGCTGTAATGAAAAACTTTATACCTGTATCACGGGGTTGTTACAAGGTTTAAAAGAGATGATCAAGCCCCAGGCTCAAGTTGGTTGGTCTCTGTCCCTAGAGAGAGGAGGGGCCTCATATAAGGCAGCGTCTAGAGGCAGATCCACACCTGGAACCCAGGGCTCTTTGCTCCCAGTCCTGTTCTCTTTCTTCTAAGACGCCATCCCTCCCCATCCCGGTTCTGCAAGTCCTTGCTCCAGTGGCCCAGCGTCAGCTAGAGAAGAGTGGGGCGTAGTTTCCCCGGGTCTCTGCTGGGTTAGCCTGACTTCCCATGGCGAGAGCACCAGTGACTTGAAGAGGCCTTCACGAGTGGGCCTGGGGATCAGTGAGCTGCGTCTGAGCAGCTGAATGGGCTGCCAGCCAGAGAGGGAGGCCCCCACTGCCCTGGAGAGCAATTAGGGGCCACTGCATCGGGAAGCGGTGCCCTTGGGATGCCAGCCCCAGCAGAGGGTAGCCACCCACACGGCATTGTGGGATGCACCTGCGCTGGAGAGCCCCATTCCCATACAACAGGAAACCATCCACACGGCCCTTCTGGGGCTACGTGCAAAGGAGAGGTTGGCCCCTTGACGTTTTATATACTGGCCACGGAGAGCTGCAGGTTTGGAGACCGGCCCGGTCACCACGGTAGCAATTACGCAGAAGGTTAAATAGGAAAGATCTTAACCTAGGATCAGGACAGGAATAAAGACGCAGACCTAGAGAATGGACTTGAGGACACGGGGAGGGGGCAGGGGAAGCTGGGACGAAGTGAGAGAGTGGCATGGACATATATACACTACCAAATGTAAAATAGATAGCTAGTGGGAAGCAGCCGCATAACACAGGGAGATCAGCTCGGTGCTTTGTGACCACCTAGAGGGGTGGGATAGGGAGGGTGGCAGGGAGACGCAAGAGGGAGGGGATACGGGGACAGAAGTATACGTATAGCTGATTCACTTTGTTATAAAGCAGAAACTAACACAACAATGTACAGCAATTATACTCCAATAAAGATGTTTAAAAAAAAATAGGAAAGATCTGGCCTTGTAGGAATTACCCAGATGGTTACAGTGTTTGCACATATCTTCCCTCCTCATTCCTTCCCTCTCTCCCTCTCCCTCTTGTCTTCTGTCTGATCTTTTTCTCCTTCCCTCTCCCTTCCTGTCATGCACTGATTCATTTATTCATGAGGCACAGCAGCACATCAGGGACTTGGAGGCAGAGAGGGCTGAGTTTGAGCCCTGGCTTTCCCTTTTAAGACCAGATTGGTCCTTTTGAAATGGCCATTGCGGTCAGTTTAAAATGGTCCAGAACTGTGGGTAAGACACTTAACCCTTCGGAGCCTCACTTTCCACATCTGTAATTTCATTCATTTCACAAGGTTGTAATGCTGAAATTACAATGCATGTAGGCTGTTTAGATCGGTGCCTGACACGTAGTAAATACTCATTTGTATTTTCTTTAACGATAATTTCATATGGTTTACTTATTATTTGTGTAGCCTTCGTGAAGTTGCCATACTGAATCTCTTGGAGCATTTGTATCCTTAACTGTAAAACAGAGACAGTATCCACCTTGGAGGGTTGTTGTACGGATTAAATGAGCTAATGTTTGTAAAGTGCTAAAGGCAAGCACCGAACAACTAGTGGCCATTTTTTTCCATTCTTTCATTCATTTGTTCTACAGGCATTTGCAACTAAGAGCTGTGTGCCGGGCTCTGTGCAAGGTGCTGGGAACATAGAGATGAAAGAGAGATGTCTCTTTCCTTCAAGAATTTACTGTTCAATAGACTCAACAGGCAAGAGGCTTATGGACATTTTATGTTGTAGGGAAATAAATGGAGCTGGAAACTGCTGGACTGAAACTTTGGGTTTTGTCTTCAGTGGGGGGAGTATTCATTGAGCATCTGCTCTGTGCCATGTGCAACATACACATTATCTCATGTAGCTGTTCACACAGTGCTATAAGGTAGGTATTATGTGAGGAACTGTGGCTCAGAGATGGAAGTTGCTTGCTAATGTCTGACTCCAGTGTTCATTATCTTTCTACTGTACACAGCTATCCCCAGGGAGCAGAGTTAGGGGAGGAGAAGTGACTGGGACCTGAGAGGTAGGCGTCAGCTTGACCTGACCTGCCATGGTTTCCTCCCTGTGAGTTACTCCTGAGTCTGCAGAGATACTTGGGGCTGGGGAGACTTCTGATAGCTTTCTCCATGGATGAGCCATTGGCGGTTCGGAAATAACTGGGAACTTCCCTGGGGGCTGAAGCTCGAGCTGAGAATTGTAAAGTAGCATCAAGTCCAAGATCTGACTCCTGTCCCCAAAGTTGACATGTAGATGGTAGACCCAGAAAGCCAAGGAGCCCCCATTTCCTGTGAAAAGGGTGATCTGACATGGAGTTGTATGCTGCACTGTGATAAACTAATGCTCTTAAAATTTTAGCTATTCATTGTATGAGCTGCTTTGACAGGGAAATTAGACATGCAGAATTTTGAGCTCTGGCCTTATTCAATTTTTAATTAATTTTTGTGTAATAAGCTGTAAGCACATTAATATCAATGAGGTACCCTCTGCAGTGCAGCTAATATACAGCTTTAAGAAGTCGTGGGTATTGTTTTCCCCTTTATTTGTGTTGAACAAAGATTATTAGTTCTCTAAGTATTATTTTCTGGTTCTTGGGAGGTGGGGCTATAAGAGAGGAATTAAATTTTCCCAGCAGGCTTGGGCTGAAATGTTGTCACAGACATGTATTTGAGAGCGATGAGAAGAGCTCTAGGTGTGGTGCTCATCGAAGGTTTGACTGTTGGAAATTAAAGGTTCTTCTGCACTGTAAGAAGTGGTCCAGTGTGGGATCAATCCATAACTAAATAAACCATAGAATTTGGAATAGGATTATTGCAGTTTTTAAATAAGATCTAAGCAAGAATTTCAAAATAAAAATATTTAAAATATTTAGGTTAACAGCACTAATTTTGTCCAGATATTATGGGATTCCATTCATTCATTCATTCAGTCAGTCAGTCAGACATCCTACAGTAATTTGAACACCTACTATGCACAAAGCATTCTGCTAGGCATTATCAGGTATACAAATATGTAATTCAGCCTTGTGTCTAGGACACTATTTTAGTATAAGGCGAAGTGATAACTGTCATCATAGAGGTGCAAATTAGTGCTGGAATAGTCCAGTGAAGAGGTTATTTGTGAAAGAAAGAGTATGAAGATGACTTTTGAACGGGACTTTTAAGGTTGCATAGAATGCAGAAGAAAGGAAAAACCATTTTTGGAGAAGGGAACAGCCAATCCATATCCAAGAAGAGCAGGGACAGGGTCACCAGATCCAAGGAAAAGAACAACATTCTCTACCACTGACATGCCTTTAATCATGCTCTTCCCTTCTTCAAGAGTACCTTTTCCTTCTTCCAACTGGGTAGGTCCTCTGTGCCCCACTGGTCTCTCTTTCCTCCCATTAAGGTCAGCCTGTGCTAATTTAACTGGCTTGTCTTTCAGGTAAGAAAGTTGAGTCAGATAATTAGAAGGACATGTCCCCAGCTGGTTGCAGTCTTGACTTGGACTGGATCTCCTGTGGATTAGTCTTCTGTGCATTTTATGTAGTTCTGATCCATTATGTCTCAGAATAAAGGTCAAGAAATATGCCTCCCACAATGGGAAGTTATAGCGCCACTTTCATTAACTGCTAAACTTAGGGACAGGGGTGATTTTGGACAGTGGAGGCTTATCCAGAAAATTCTTTTGGTTTCAACCCTTGTTAGTTCTGAATTCTCTTACATACTCTAATAGAAAGAGTATAAGATTCATATCAAATCCTTTTTTGATGATTGAGGATATTAAAGACCCCAAGTCTGTCATTCTGGACATCAATTCTTATGACTCTTCATTGTTGATCTCAAGCCCAAGATGTCTGCTAAAAGTTTTTGTCCAAAGCACTAAGGTGAGATTGTTTTCTTCTCTTTTGCCTTCATGTATTTTCTTTTTTAACATCTTTATTGGAGTATAATTGCTTTACAATGGTGTGTTAGTTTCTGCTTTATAACTAATCAGCTATACATATACATATATCCCCGTATCTCCTCCCTCTTGCGGCTCCCTCCCACCCTCCCTATCCCACCCCTCTAGGTGGTCACAAAGCACTGAGCTGATCTTCCCGTGCTATGCGGCTGCTTCCCACTAGCTAGCTATTTTACATTTGGTAGTGTATATATGTCCATGCCACTCTCTCACTTCGTCTCAGCTTACCCTTCCCCCTCCCTGTGTCCTCAAGTCCATTCTCTATGTCTGCATCTTTATTCCTGTCCTGCCCCTAGGTTCTTCAGAACCTTTTTTTTTTTTAGATTCCATATATATGTGTTAGCATACAGTATTTGTTTTTCTCTTTCTGACTTACTTCACTCTGTACGACAGTCTCTAGGTCCATTCACCTCGCTACAAATAACTCAATTTCGTTTCTTCTTATGGCTGAGTAATATTCCATTGTATATATGTGCCACATCTTCTTTATCCATTCATCTGTTGATGGACACTTAGGTTGCTTCCATGTCCTAGCTATTGTAAATAGAGCTGCAACGAATATTGTGGTACATGAATCTTTTTGAATTATGGTTTTCTCAAGGTATATGCCCAGTAGTGGGATTGCTGGGTCGTACGGTAGCTCTATTTTACTTTTTAAAGGAACCTCCATACTGATGTCCATAATGCCTGTTTCAATTTATATTCCCACCAAGAGTGCAAGGGGCTTCCCTTTTCCCTGTACACTCTCCAGCATTTATTGTTTGTAGATTTATTGATGATGGCCATTCTGACTGGTATGAGGTGATATCTCATTGTAGTTTTGATTTGCATTTCTCTAATGATTAGTGATGTTGAGCATCCTTTCATGTGTTTGTTGGCAATCTGTATGCCTACTGTGGAGAAATGTCTGTTTAGGTCTTCTGCCCACTTTTGGATTGGGTTGTTTGTTTTTTGATATTGAGCTGCATGAGCTGCTTGTATATTTTGGAGATTAATCCTTTGTCAGTTCCTTCATTTGCAAATATTTTCTCCCATTCTGAGGGATGTCTTTTCATCATGTTTCCAGTTTCCTCTGCTGTGCAAAAGCTTTTAAGTTTCATTAGGTCCCATTTGTTTATTTTTGTTATTATTTCCATTTCTTTAGGAGGTGGGTCAAAAAGGATCTTGCTGTGATTTATGTCATAGCATGTTCTGCCTATGATTTCCTCTAAGACTTTATAGTGTCTGGACCTACATTTAGGTGTTTAATCCATTTTGAGTTTATTTTTGTGTTTGGTGTCAGGGAGTGTTCTAATTTCATTCTTTTACATGTGGCTGTCCAGTTTTCCCTGCACCACTTATTGAAGAGGCTGTCTTTTCTCCATTGTCTATTCTTGCCTCTTTTATCAAAGATAAGGTGACCATATGTGCGTGGATTTATATCTGCACTTTCTATGCTCTTCCATTGATCTATATTTCTGTTTTTGTGCCAGTACCATACTGTCTTGATTACTGTAGCTTCCTAGTATAGTCTGAAGCCAGGGAGCCTGATTCCTCCAGCTCATTTTTTCTTTCTCAACACTGCTTTGGCTATTCAGGGTCTTTTGTGTTTCCATACAAATTGTGAATTGTTTTGTTCTAGTTCTGTGAAAAATGCCATTGGTAGTTTGATAGGGATTGCAATGAAATCTGTAGATTGCTTTGGGTCGTATAGTCATTTTCACAACGTTGATTCTTCCAATCCAAGAACATGGTATATCTCTCCATCTGTTTGTATCATCTTTAATTTCTTTCATCAATGTCTTACAGTTTTCTGTATACAGGTCTTTTGTCTGCCTAGGTAGGTTTATTCCTAGGTATTTTATTCTTTTTGTTGCAGTGGTAAACGGGAGTGTTTCCTTAATTTCTCTTTCAGATTTTCATCATTAGTGTATAGGAATGCAAGAGATTTCTGTGCATTAATTTTGTATCCTGTTACTTTATCAAATTCATTGATTAGCTCTAGTAGTTTTCTGGTAGCATCTTTAGGATTCTCTATGTATAGTATCATGTCATCTGCAAACAGTGACAGCTTTACTTCTTCTTTTCCGATTTGGATTCCTTTTGTTTCTTTTTCTTCTCTGATTGCTGTGGTTAGAACTTCCAAAACTATGTTGAATAAGAGTGGTGAGAGTGGGCAGCCTTGTCTTGTTCCTGATCTTAGTGGAAATGGTTTCAGTTTTTCACCATTGAGAATGATGTTTGGGCTTCCCTGGTGGCGCAGTGGTTGAGAATCCGCCTGCCGATGCAGGAGACACGGGTTCGTGCCCTGGTCCGGGAAGATCCCACATGCCGCGGAGCAACTAAGCCCGTGAGCCATGGCCGCTGAGCCTGTGCGTCCGGAGCCTGTGCTCCGCAACGGGAGAGGCCACAACAGTGAGAGGCCCGCATACCGCAAAAAAAAAAAAAAAAAAAAAAAAAAAAGAGAATGATGTTTGCTCTGGGTTTGTCATATATGGCCTCTATTATGCTGAGGTAAGTTCCCTCTATGCCTACTTTCTCGAGGGTTTTTATCATAAATGGGTGTTGAATTTTGTCGAAAGCTTTTTCTGCATCTATTGAGATGATCATATGGTTTTTCTCCTTCAATTTGTTAATATGGTTTATCACACTGATTTGTGTATATTGAAGAATCCTTGCATTTCTGGGATAAACCCCACTTGATCATGATGTATGATCCTTTTAATGTGCTTCTGGATTCTGTTTGCTAGTATTTTATTAAAGATTTTTGCATCTATGTTCATCAGTGATATTGGCCTGTAGTTTTCTTTTTCTGTGACATCTTTGTCTGGTTTTGGTATCAGGGTGATGGTGGCCTTGTAGAATGAGTTTGGGAGTGTTCCTCCCTCTGCTATATTTTGGAAGAGTTTGAGAAGGATAGGTGTTAGCTCTTTTCTAAATGTTTGATAGAATTTTCCTGTGAAGCCATCTGGTCCTGGGCTTTTGTTTGTTGGAAGATTTTTAAATCACAGTTTCAATTTCTGTGCTTGTGGTTGATCTGTTCATATTTTCTATTTCTTCCTGGTTCAGTCTCAGAAGGTTGTGCTTTTCTAAGAATTTGTCCATTTCTTCCAAGTTCCCCATTTTATTGGCATATACTTGCTTGTAGTAATCTCTCATGATTCTTTGTATTTCTGCAGTGTCAGTTGTTACTTTTCCTTTTTCATTTCTAATTCTGTTGATTTGAGTCTTCTCCCTTTTTTTCTGGATGAGTCAGGCTAATGCTTTATCAATTTTGTTTATCTTCTCAAAGTACCAGCTTTTAGTTTTATTGATCTTTGCTATTGTTTCCTTCATTTCTTTTTCATTTATTTCTGATCTGATCTTTATGATTTCTTTCCTTCTGCTAACTTAGGAGTTTTTTGTTGTTGTTGTTGTTCTTCTTTCTCTAATTGCTTTAGGTGTAAGGTTAGGTTGTTTATTTGAGATTTTATCTTGTTTCTTGAGGTAGGATTGTATTGCTATAAACTCCCCTCTTAGAACTGCTTTTGCTGCATCCCATAGGTTTTGGGTCGTCGTGTTTTCATTGTCATTTGTTTCTAAATATTTTTAATTTCTTCTTTGGTTTCTTCAGTGATCTCTTGGTTATTTAGCACTGTATTGTTTAGCCTCCATGTGTTTGTATTTTTTACAGATTATTTTCCTGTAATTGATATCTAGTCTCATAGCTCTTTGGTCAGAAAAGATACCTGATATGATTTCAGTTTTCTTAAATTTACCAAGGCTTGATTTGTGACCCAAGATATGATCTATCCTGGAGAATGTTCCATGAGCACTTGAGAAAAAAGTGTATTGTGTTGTTTTTGGATGGAATGTCCTATAAATATCAGTTAAGTCCATCTTGTTTAAAGCTTGTGTTTCCTTACTTATTTTCATTTTGGGTGATCTGTCCATTGGTGAAAGTGGGGCGTTAAAAGTCCCCTACTATTAATGTTACTGTCAATTTCCCCTATTATGGCTCTTAGCATTTGCCTTATGTATTGAGGTGCTCCTATGTTGGGTGCCTAAATGTTTACAATTGGTATATCTTCTTCTTGGTTTGATCCCTTGATCATTATGTAGGGTCCTTCTTTGTCTCTTGTAATAGTCTTTATTTTAAAGTCTAATTTTGTCTGATATGAGAATTGCTACTCCAGCTTTCTTTTGATTTCCATTTGCATGGAATATCTTTTTCCATCCCCTCACTTTCAGTCTGTATGTGTCCCTAGGTCTGAAGTGGGTCTCGTGTAGACAGCATATATATGGGTCTTACTTTTGTAACCATTCAGCTGGTCTATGTCTTTTAGTTGGATCATTTAATCCATTTACATTTAAGGTAATTATCAATATGTGTGTTCCTATTACCATTTTCTTAATTGTTTTGGGTTTGTTATTGTAAGTCTTTTCCTTCTCTTGTGTTTCCTGCCTCGAGAAGTTCCTTTAGCATTTGTTGTAAAGCTGGTTTGGTGGTGCTGAATTCTCTTAACTTTTGCTTGTCTGTAAAGGTTTTAATTTCTCCGTCGAATATGAATGATATCATTGCTGTGTAGAGTAACCTTGGTTGTAGGTTTTTCTCTTTCATCACTTTAAATATGTCCTGCCAATCCCTTCTAGTTTGCAGAGGTTCTGCTGAAAGATCAGCTGTTTACCTTATGGGGATTCCCTCGTATGTTATTTGTTGCTTTTCCCTTGCTGTTTTTAATATTTTTCCTTTGTATTTAATTTTTGATAGTTTGATTAATATGTGTCTTTGCATGTTTCTCCTTGGATTTATCCTGTATGGGACTCTGTGCTTCCTGGACTTGATTATTTCCTTTCCCATATTAGGGAAATTTTCAACTATAATCTCCTCAAATATTTTCTCAGTCCTTTTTTTTTTTCTCTTCTTCTTCTGGGACCCCTATAATTCGAACATTGGTGCATTTAATGCTGTCCCAGAGGTCTCTGAGACTGTCCTCAATTCTTTTCATTCTTTTTTCTTTATTCTGCTCTGCAGCAGTTATTGTCACTATTTTTTCTTCCAGGTCACTTATCTGTTATTCTTCCTCAATTATTCTACTCTTGATTCCTTCTAGAGAAATTTTAATTTCATTTATTGTGTTGTTCATCATTGTCTGTTTACTCTTTAGTTCTTCTAGGTTCTTGTTAAACGTTTCTTGTATTTTCTACATTCTATTTCCAAGATTTTGGATCTTCTTTATTATCATTACTCTGAATTCTTTTTCAGGTAGACTGCCTATTTTCTCTTCATTTGTTTGGTCTGTTGGGGGTTTACGTTGCTCTGTCATCTGCTGTGTATTTCTCTGTCTTCTCATTTTGGTTACCTTACTGTGTTGGGGTCTCCTTTTCGCAGGGTGCAGGTTCGTAATCCCATTGTTTTTGTTGTCTGCTCCCAGTGGCTAAGGTTGGTTCAGTGGGTTGTGTA
Organism: Kogia breviceps; assembly: GCF_026419965.1. Taxonomy (NCBI): domain Eukaryota; kingdom Metazoa; phylum Chordata; class Mammalia; order Artiodactyla; family Physeteridae; genus Kogia; species Kogia breviceps. The sequence goes on along the minus strand of NC_081316.1, from coordinate 37,269,042 downwards.
GGCTTCCTGGTGGAGGGGACTGGTGACTGTTTTCTGGTGGATGAGGCTGTGTCTTGTATTTCTGCTGGGCAGGCCCGCATCCGGTGGTGTGTTTTGGGGTGTCTTTGACCTTATTTGATTTTAGGCAGCCTCTCTGCTCTGGGGTGGGGTTGTATTCCTGTCTTGCTAGTTGTTTGGCATAGGGTGTCCAGCACTGTAGCTTGCTGGTCGTTGAGTGGAGCTGGGTCTTAGCGTTGAGATGGATATCTCTGGGAGAGCTTTTGCCATTTGATATTACATGGGGCCGGGAGGTCTCTGGTCGACCAGTGTCCCGAACTCAGCTCTCCCACCTCAGAAGCTCAGGCCTGACACCCAGCTGGATAACCAAGACCCTGTCAGCTACACAGCTCAGAATAAAAGGGAGAAAAAAATGAAAGAAAAAATAAAATAAATAAAGTTATTAAAATTAAAAAATTAAAAAGTGATTTAAAAAATTTATTTAAAAAGAAAGAAAGAAGAGAGCAACAAAACCAAAAACCAAATCCACCAATGATAACAAGTGCTAAAAACTGTACAAAAAAAAAAAAAATGGACAGAACCCAGAACCGTAGGACAAATGGCAGAAGCAAAGCTTTGTCTTTCATTCCATTCTTCTTTGCTTTTGTCTGGCTAATATTCCCATAGTCTATGTTTGTTCTGCTTTCTGGTCCTGATGTAGATTCCTGTAGTTTCTCTCTCTTCCTCTTCTTTTTTCACCCTTTCAAAAGAGAGTGGTGTGTGTGCTGAGTCTGGCCTCTAGCCACTGGGCCTGACACTGACGCTCCGACTCCCGCTCCCTGCCTTCTTGTTTTAATGACAGAGGGAAAGAGGGAACTAGATAGCTTTAGAGTTACTGGGGCTGTGATTCAGCAAGGTTTGATTAACTGAAGTTGCACTATGTCAGAGAAATGCACTATTTTGACAACTCCAGCTCAGTGATTCTGAGTAATGGTGAAAGGAAACACGAGTTTGTGTTTAGTGAGACTCTGGGAATGGTTTGGAAAGACTCTGGGAATGTGGTTTTCTGCAAAATTTGACAGCTTCCTGCCCACCCTCTCCTTTTCTCAGTGCTTTTAATCAGTGTTCAGAGAATCCCACGAAATCCGTTTGCATCACAGTTCTAGATATATAGATTTGTGTCTTCCCCAAAGAAGGACTCAGATGGGTCCCAACGGAGGTTTCTGGGATGGAGAGGTACTGCTGGCAGGCTCCAGAGGAACTCAGCTTTCCCAGGCCATTGAATGGCTTTCTTCCCCATCACTCTTCTTTGGGAATTTTTGCCAATCACAACCTGATACTCCATGAAGGACTCTGTGAAGAAATAAATCAGAGATGCTCCTTGGTTACAGAAAAAATATTGGCTTTTTCACTCTAATTCCTGGTTTCCAAAGATATCCCTTTGCCAAGGACAACAACATCTACCCACAAGTAGTTCCATTAACAGGGAGGGACAGGTCAGCAAGAATCCTAGTGTCTCTCGTGGCGAACTTGCCAAGAGAGGAATATGATTCAGGGTACATGGAGAGGGAAACTAAGTACTGTAGGTTGTAACCAGTGAGAACCTCTCCACCGTCTCAGAGCACAAAGTCTTATTATTGTTTGTTTTCTAATGAATTGATGGACTCCTCCGCCAACTGCTGTACCAGCAGGAAATTCGTATCCCCCTTGAGGTCCCGTCTGACTCCTCTACCTCCACCACATTGTCCTGGAACCTGGTGATTTATGCAGTGCAAAGATCAGTCATGCTTTCTCCCCTAATCAGAGGAAGCAGTGGCATTTGAGGGGTTCATCGCTGCTATTTCCTTTACACAGAGCAGCCATTTAAGACTGGTCTTGGCCCCTCTCTTACTGAAGAAGAGGATTAAGGAAAAGCACAAATGAAATCCCTGGCATGGTACCCTGCTACAGTACGTCTGAGCTGGCTCCACAGCTGACCAGGGCACCCTTAGCTTCCGGGGTTCCTTTCACTCATTCAACCAAAACAACCCATGTCAAAATAAGCTTCTCCTCCACATGGACCAAGCTGTGGCTCCTTTGTACAGACCCTCCCTGCACACATCTGTCAGAGAAGGTCAAGTCCCATGGCTGCTCTGAGTCTGTTTCCTTTTCTACAAAAAGAGGATGGCAATGCGCTTGGGCTTGTTGTGGGGAAGAAATGAGGTGATTGATGCGTATGAAGCTCGGGGTGGGTGCTGGTGCATAGTGAGCCTGCAACGGTACTAGACTTTCTCCTTCCCTCCTGCTGTTTCTCCCCTTCTTTCTCTCTCTTAATAAGAAATAGAAGAGCACATGCAGCTAGGATTACTGAGGAAACCCTTTTATTTTTAACCAGAACCTTTGCCTAATTACAGGAGAGCAGCATGTTCAACTTAAATGCTGAATGGGATCCAGACAAAGTTCTTGTTTCCATCTTCAGAATCCAGGTACGAAACTCCGAAGGGAATCTCGTCACTGGGACACATGATGAAAAGTCAGATGGTTTCTGGACTGTAGTGCAAAATAGTTGTTGTTTAATTTCCTGGAAGAGTAATTGCAATCTCCCACAGCCCTGCCAACAGTGGATATTATCAAGGTTTTGGATATTTGCCATTCCAGCATGTGAAAAATGGCATCTCAGTATAATTTAGCTTGGTTGTGTTTTTTTTAATTATGAGTAGAGCTGAACATCCTTTCTATATTTAAAAGCTGCTTGTATTTCACTATCTGTGAACTGTCAGTTTATGTCATTTGCTTGTTTCTTATTGGGTGGTTGATCTTTTACTTATTGATTTCTTGAAGTCTCTATACATGAGAGCAATTATACCTGTGTAATATGAGTTGCAGTTTCCACCCCCAGTTTTTTGTTTGTCTTTTTGACTTTGTTTATGGTGTTTTTGATTTTTATATAGTCAAATGTATTATTTTCTTTATAACTTCTGGATCCTGGGTCTAAAGTAGAAAAGTGTTCTTTATCCTGAGGTTATAAAAAGAATTCGACAATGATTTCTTCTTCTATTATAGCAGTTTCCTTCTTTGTGTTTAAATCTTTCAGATCTTCCAAGTTTTAATAAAACCCAGAAGTCAGGGTTTTCTTGTTAAACATTCAAATTATTAATATTGGCAACTCATTCATATAACATGCACGCACATTATATTGGCCTAACAAAACACACACGTGGGCTAGACTTGCTCTGTTGACCCCTGATTTGCAACCTCTGGTTTAAGACCTGACTGTCATCCTGTGTGAAAACATTACATAATTGGGCAACTAGAGGTGTGTTATTTCTAAAACACATCTTCATTCTTACAGTTTCTTTCCCATCGTTCCCCAGTTTGTCCTGAAGCCTTTGCTCTCTGTCTACCAGTGCCTTTGGCTTGGAAAGGGCTGTCTCCTGGCCAGTCCTTCAGTACTGAGCTTTGAGAGCCCCTGAAAGTTTTGCCCACTGCAGGTTGGGGCTGATCCGATTAGCCATCACTGGGAATTATGTGTCTCCTTGACACAGTCGAGCCACTATACTGCCTTTGGCTACACTTAATTGGTTTTGCACCCAAAGAGGTTAAGAGCTTTATCCCTGGTGTTGCTTACATGGGCAGTGAATTCAAATTTGGATTACCTGATATTTAAAAAATGCAGTTCATGTCCTTCCTCTTAAGTGCTTTGAAATCACTGAGTGATTCTACTTGATTCTGAAGTTTAATTAACCCTGGCCAGGAACTAAACCTTGAGCTCTGTTTGCTTTGCTCTCTTCAGGGAAGCCCTGTGCCTTACGGTCTATGCTTTCCTCATGGCCACTCAGAGTCACCTTCTGGTTGTAAACACTTATAAGCAGAGAATAAGGGTGGGAAAACAAGGGTTGGTTGGCCAGACTGTTAAATTATGAAACAAGCAGAGATGTGCAAACTAATTGTTGGCAAACGCTTTCCCAAGTGATCCTTTCTTCATCTGCATCAAGAAAACTCTTGCCTAAGAACCTTGACTCGTGTGCAGTGTAGTAGGTACTTGGAGGCAAAAGCAAGGTGAGAGAGGACTTTTCTCCCAGCCTGACTACAGAGCCACAGAACTCAAAATTGAGCCCTAAAAGATAGGTGGCCTGGGGAGATGGGGATAGGGGAAAATCCTGAGTGGACCTCCATCATTTTCTGTCCATTGTACAAGCTCATGAACCCCTCTGTGCAGCCTTTCTAGAATCTCCAAGGTATACTCACAGTCTTCTGCCTCCCTCGTTGGTTTGGGAGCTCAACGAGTACAGAGATGGTGGTTTCCAGACCCATATCCAGCTCCACTCACAATTCCTGGGACAGGGTGGGGTGCTTGGGGAAGGTTTGCTGGGTGAATGAAACCTTGTGCTGATGCATCCATTTATCTGGCAGTTCCTGGCACTGCCAAGGGCACCAGGCCAATCAATAGGCTTGTCAATCAACCAATCTGCAGACCTTCGCTGAGGTATTATGGAAATGCCCAGGGGCTTGGGAGAAAGAAGTCTAGCTTTGGGGTCAGGAGATCTGAGTCTGAATTTTGACTCTTCCCTGAACCCACTGGGTGACCTCAGGCGGCTTGACCCCAGCTTCTCTGAACCTCAGTTTAGTCGTGTGTAATGTGAGGATATTGGACCACAGCTGTCCACAGACTCTTCAGCTCTGCTGTTCCAGGAGTCTGTTGGTTCAGAGGTTATAGAGAGGGACCCCTGTCAGCGCTGGCAGACATTGGCTGGACTCCCCCAAGTGCCAGATGCTTTATGCATTGACATAAATGCTTTCATTTCAGTTTTCAAGACATGTCTAGGAGGTGCATCTTGTTGTCTCCATTTTACAGATGAGCAATCGAAGGCTTAGGACAATTAAGTTCTAAGACTACACAACCGGTTTCTCCAGTAGCCTGGACTCAGTAGGGTCCCTTCAGGAAACCACATTGTTTTTCTCCTGCCAGGGCCTTTGATCTCACTTCTCAGGCACTTGGTGACGCTCATAGATTCCAGTCCTTTTCAGCCATGAAGAAGGAGGAAGAGGACGGAGGGGAAGGGGGAAAGGGGGGGAAGGGAGAGGAGGAGGAAGGAAGAGGTCTCATCTTGAGTCATTTGAACACTGAATCCAATTTAAATTGAAAACTGTAATTTGACATTCAGGTTAAAACTTTATTCCTCCCATCAGCTCCACCTGGTCTGGCCCTCAGTGGGCCACGGTGGGAGGAGGACCACCCTCTGCTCTTCATTCTCCTTGTTTCCCTTCTCAGCTGCCCTCCTGCCCCCACCCTTGACTTCCCCCTTTCAGGCTGCTTAGGGTCGGGCTGGGGAGGAAGGACAGGGCTGAGGCTTTCTCGTGCAGCTGACGCTCTTTGCCCTTCTTGCTTAGCGGTCCAGGCACCTGTGTCAGTGTCAGAGCATTTTCCCAAAGTCAGCTCTGCCGTGGCACCCCTGGCGTGTCCTCTGAGTGCCTCTGTGCTGCCCCACCCTTAACGTGGACTGTGCCCCCTCACCCCAGCTGGCGTCCTTGGTGTCTGTTCCCCTCCTCCTGTCCCTTCTCTCACAGCCTGCTTCAGCTGGGTCCTTTCAAGACAGTTCAAGCCCAAGTCACCAGGGTTCTCTGAGCCATGGATACAGTGCATCCTTGCCCAGCTGAAAGGTCAATGAGCAGCTAACCCCACTGCTGACCTCCATCCCCTTGGCCTGCCATCATGGCAGCTCCAGCCCATGGGCAGCCCTGTTCATTTCACATACACTTGCAAACTCCTGGAGGTACACTGAGTTCCCCAGAACTTTCTCACTTCTGTCTACTCCATTTATAACAGGGAGTTGTTTTTCTAAGTTTCTGGAGCTCAGCACCGTTAAGGTGTGAGGAGCTTCCTGTGGAAAGAACCACCTTTCTCCCTCCCCTCCTGTTCTTCCACAGATGTCCTTAGGAGAGCCTGCCCTTCAGAGAAGCCCCAGCCTCCTCTGACACAACCAGAGCTAGCTTTGTCGTCTTCCAGTAAGTGTTGCTGGGATGTGTCAGGCCACCCTCCAGAACGTGGGCTATTTGTCACCCATTAGCTTTCATTTAAGGCTTCAGCCAAGATTTGGGTACAACAAAAAAGCCCCTTCCATAGCCTCTTAAATCTTACAGTGTACATCTGCCTTATTTTAGCTTTATTAAAGGCAACATAGAAGTGCCCACGGAGGGGCATCTCATCTCCCGCCTGGAAGCTGCTAACAGTTTCACCCGCTGTCTCTCTACCCATGGTGGTCTCACAGTGCTGGGGATAAACAGCTTGTCCCTTCTAGCTGTGCCGAATTAATGCTGGCTAAAGCCCGAAGCGGGAAGCCACGTGGCGGGCTGCTGCTTCCTGGAGCTAGGAGGTCAGCAGTCACAGCCCCAGCTCTTTGCCGCATTTACTGACTGCGGGGGCAGCAGCGGGGAGACGGAGCATACCCGTTGGCGTCTACTTGCCACAGGAGGAGGCCTGGAGGATTGTGCAAGCCCTGCATCTTGATGTACTGAACAATGAGACCATCCACTGAGTACAGAAGCCTGGGAGAGGCCTGGCCTCCATGCTTTTCAAATTTTATTTTTGTTTCAGAAACCATTGTTCCAACAAACTCCTATCTGGAACTTTATTGTGTTAAAAACCATTTTTCTGGCCAAAGTGGAGCTGGGGCTGGGTGCTGACTCTAACCCCCTCGTTCTGCTTCTTCTCTTTATGGTTCTGATGGGGCTTAAGAGCAGAGATTAAAAAGCCAGGTGTCAGGGCTTCCCTGGTGGCGCAGTGGTTGAGAGTCCGCCTGCCGATGCAGGGGACGCGGGTTCGTGCCTTGGTCTGGGAAGATCCCACGTGCCGCGGAGAGGCTGGGCCCATGAGCCATGGCCGCTGGGCCTGCGCGTCCGGAGCCTGTGCAAAAAAAAAAAAAAAGCCAGGTGTCAAAAGAATGAATATGGATGAAGAGAGAACTTACAGGCTTCGACCTTAAGTAGAATCTACCAAGATGAATGTGAGAGGTGAAGATTTGTACATACAGGTACCTGGTGGAGAGGGGAGGCTTAGCAGCAGCTGGTGAAAGCCCAACTTTGGGATTTTTCAATAAGTGCAAGGCTTAGAGTGTAATGTGACTGTCCAAAGCGTTGACGAGCCTGGATTCGTGCATGTGGTTTAAGACAGGGCAAGCCAGCATAGGCCCATCTTGCTAAAGACCCTTACAGAGTTTCTTCTGTAGAAATTACCACTCTCATATCCTGTGGGCCACCCTCTCATTTTTGTTGATGGATCAGAGGAGGGCATTTGAACTAATCTGTAGGCTGGCCAGCAGCTGATAGGGCGACCTGCTGCTAAAACTTGGCATGACTGGGTGGGTGGTGATTAAGTGGAAATATCAAGTTGTCTCCCTGTGGAAGGTTTGAATTTAAGTCATAGAGAATATTTTGGGAAAAGACCACCAACCATACACTCACAGGGGGGCAGGCAGGAGAAGCCAGAGGCATGGTGAACATGAGGAGGTGTTGGCCAGGAGTGTGCAGATGCTAGAAAGACGTGAGGAATGGAGGGCAAGGCACCTGGTGGGTGGGATCTGGAGCAGCAGAGATGGAGACAGGCAGGAGCCAGGGCCCCTGAGGAGCTGCTGAGGTGTCCCTGCTGTTAGAATTGCACTGGATCCTGAATTGCCCTGTGGTTTCAAAGCATGTTCAGGTGCTAATCCATTTCAAGGTTTCCATGAGACCCAAGTTCTTGCTTCCTTATCTCCATGTTTATCTTCCCAGTAAACCTTATTGGAGCTGAGGAGAACCCTGCTGTCCTCTGAGGCAATGCGTACTCAATCAAAAGAGCCCAACTCACCCTGAACCACTAACATCCTGCACACGCTGAATGTTTACCCCATTCCTCTCCATATTTGTCAGACTTGTGGCTGGCTCCTGGTACTTGAGTTTTCATAGGATATTGATGAGCTGGAGTATGTTCCTAGGGAGGGTCCTAGAAATTATGCTGTTTGGTGAAGAGAGGACTTTGGGACAGAGATAAGAAAAAGATAAACGTTCAGCCTTCAGTTCTGTCTTCAGATGCCTGAAGGGTCCACATGTAGAGGTGGGATTGTATTTATGGAGGTGGGGGTTGCCTCTAAAGGGCAGATATGGGACTGAAGAATGGAATCTTTGCGGAGGCCATTTCAGCTCTCTAATTCCAACACTCTTCAACACTAGATGGTGCTACTTCACCGAGTGGTGAGCTCCCCATCAAAGAGGGCAAGCAAACACAGGTTGGCTGCTCCATCTGGAATGCTCCAGAAATCACTCTTTGAAGTTCTAAGAACTGATGCAACTTCTATACTTTGAGACTTTATTTTGGAAATGTTGACCTAAGTGTTCTGCACCTGTTTTAGTTCTTATTTTATATTTTAAAAATAATTTTCTTATTACCAAATCAATATATGCTTCTAGAAAAATTAGAAATTACAAGTAATCCAGAAGATTTCTGCATTTGATAGGGCAGCAAGAAGGGAATGCCTAAGAGCCCTCATAAGCCCGCGATGCTTGGATTCTTTATTTCTCCACTTTTTAATAGGAAACGGAGGTCTGGTCCTGCTGACCTGCCTAAAGGGAGGGACTGGAACTGGTTGACTGTTGCTTTTTAAAACTGATTTTAGAAGCAGGCAAAACCAACTCTATTTTCAGAGAGGCAAATGCCAGCACAATTTATATCAAAGCCCCCGTCTGCTCAACTGAAAGGCAGTGGTGTGGACCAAGTGTTTTGTGAGCTGGCAACACACTTGCTTATTGAAGGGTCTTAGCTCCACCAGGACTGCCCAGTTAGGTCCCTGAATCTAATTGGGATCTTTATATTAACTCCTTGCCATTGTGACCACCATTGGCAAGTTGTATTTCCCCTTGACTGGAAGGTAGATCACTGCTTTTCAAAAAGTCTCAAATCCAATTGAGATGTTTAAGCTATCACATGCACAAATAAAATCTGCATTAGAAAAGAGTTGTCAAAAATACATTAAGATGTTAAAGTAAGTAAAGCTAGCTGCTATAAGAAGTAAAGCTTAAAATTTCAAGGGCTTAATACAATGAAGGGATGTTTCTCATGCTTGCCATGGTTTCAGTTGGATCAGCGTGGGGCTCTGCTCCACATAAACATTCAAGAACCCAGGCTTCTTTCAGCTCTGGGCTCTCCCATCACATGCATCACCCGGGGCCTTTATGCCCTGTAACTACTGTTGACATTATGGACCATTCTCCCTGTGGCAGTCCAGGAGAACTTTAGCATCTGGCCAATAGGCAGGAGAAGAGAAAGCATGAAGTGTTATGCAGGAAGTTTAGGTGCCAGGCCTGGAAATGGTGTGGGTTACTTTGCCCACACTCCATTGGGCAAGCTACACTAATCACATGGCCTCCCTTAGATGATAGGGAACTAAGAAATATGCCAAAGAAGAGAGGATGGCATGCATATTAGTCAATAGCTGCCTCTCACATGAGAAACAGAAGAGATGACTTTCCATGTCTAAAGAGATGGGTGCTACAAATTTGTCAGTGACGTTGGAGCCAGGCATCTGATTTCATGCATAGAAAGTGACCAGTGGCTATTGGTGATATGGATGTCAAAGAGAGTAAGGCATCTTGGTTCCTGAAGGGAAGAAGTATGTTGGGGGTCATCTCTGTGCAGCTTGGTGGTGGAGAAATGAAGCATTTTTCAGAGAAGAATTAATATGTCAGAGTGGCCAATGTTTTTTTGTTGATAATTACAAAAAGAAGGAATTAAGAACCTGGAGAGAAAGAAGGGAAGTGAGGAGTTTCACAGTGTAGCCTCGGGAAGAAGGAAGCTGAGTTCCCATCAGAAGCATGGAATCCAGAACTGAGTGAGCATCTACCTTCCCAGACTCTACATAAAGTTCCCATGGATGGATGCACCGTAGTTTACCCCCAGGTTTGGAACATATTTCTTCTTTAGCTCCTTTAGAAGGCCAATACTGTTTGAGCAGGTCTTGAGGTGTTTTCCTACCTTGGGTAATCAGATTACTCTAGACTGGGTGGTGGGAGCCAACACTTTGGCTTTGTTATAGATGAGCCTTCAAATATCAAAATACGTTCATTGACATGGATGTTATCAATCACCATTTGACTCTCTCATACTTTTACAGTCAAAAGAAACACAGGAAAGAAGCAAGAGACTATGGGGGACTTTTGCCAAGGTTCTTCTCAGAAAGTTGAAAAGGTTCTTCATGTTTCCCAAATCTGTCTTGAGTTGTCATATTGGTCCCCAGCTCTCCTAAATCTTGATGGCACCAATCTGTTGGTGGTGGAATGAGGTAGGTGTACAGAAGGGGAAGCAAGCATATTCTAGATCATGTGATCTGTCACAAAGAAGACAGTGACCACTCATGAGATGAAGCTACTACCATCAACAACTCTCATTTAAGTGGAATGTCCAAGGTTCATAAGTTCTGGTTACTTGAGGCTAACTAACCAGAAAAATCTTATGTTTCCAACCCTTGCAAACTTGTCAGTAACCCAAAATCTACTTTCTTTTCCCAACATATGTGGCAAATATAACAGCATCTTTGCCTGATGGCTGAGGATTTCACAGTGTCTTTATTCATCCTTCTAAATATTTATTCTTATCAGGGTTGGCCCTGTGTACAAAATGCTAATTATACAAAATTTGCTTTAACCTCACCCTACACTCTACTCTGCCTCTTGTCTCTCTTTTCTATCCCTTCCCTCTCTCCCCTTTGCACTCTCATTTTCCAGCAAAATTAACTCTGGGAAATATTGGAGACATAAATATTGGAAACATAAAGGAGAACAGTCCTTTATACTTTAGAGTGAATTCCTTCTTTAGTCAGTTAAAACTCACAAATGGGTCATATACCAAATGTCTGTTTGTGAGTTATGGTGTTTCATCAAATCTCAAATGCCATTGGTTATAAAATTCACTGTGATTTTATGTACCACTCAGGAAAAAAAATCACTGCCAATTAAACTATGACACAATGCATTCTCACCACTTAGGATTTTTCTACTTACCAAAGGAGTTCTCTTATACTTAATTAGGCATGGCTTTCTGTCATATCACTCATACATGCACAAAAAGGACAAGCAAAATAGATCGAGTAAGGTATTGCTAAAATGTCTCTAATTAGAGCTTGAGATTTCTGAATCAATTTTTGAGTCATTGATATGGTTGTTTTCCCACATAATACCATTTTCTGTTAATGCCAATGTAAGCATTGGTGATTTAGTAATTCTGAAATGAATTCTTAAAAGAATGAAAAGCCATTGGTGCTAGGCCCTCAGCAGTCTTGCAGTTATATAAAGTGAGCCTACTTCAGACTCCTGCTTCACTTGACTTCTGACTAACCACTTCCCCATCACTTATCTTATAACCATTGCTCCTTGGGGCTAAAAGAGTCCTTCTCTGCAGCATCGTTGGGCTTTAATGTGCAGCAAGCCCCCGTACGTGGATTTTCTCATCGATCCTTAGAACAACCCTATGAGATAGGTATTATTATCACCCCAGTTTACAGATGAAGAAACTGAGGCTTTCAAAGGTTAAGTAACGAGTCTGAGACACAGTGTGTGGTGGGTCAGGGTCTGAACCTCATTTGTCTGCTTGCTTGTGTCCTCTCTGCTGTGTTAGTGTTGTTGATATTATTATTATCACTCTCCCCACGGTCATCTCAGCCATGAAGTGTAGAAATCAGGGGGCTAGAGGAAGCACAGGTCTGGATTCAGGCAGACCTGAGCTCAAACCCTGTCTCCAGCCCTTATCAGCTGTGTGATCCTAGAGAAATTATGCATTTTTTTTCTGAGTCTCTTTTCCCAGATATAAAACTGACAGTGATAATAATACTGACCTCACAGAGAGGTTGTGAGGTTTAGGTGGGATGATCTACATAATGGGCCCAACAGGCCGCCATGTTTACTTCCTGCCCCCTGAGATGTGCTCATTCACAACTTTGGCCCTTAATCTTTCACACAGTACATGATCAAGAAATATGTTTTTGTGAATGAATGCCGTGATGGATGTAATTTCCTAGGTAACTGAGGATTAATTAGAAATTCTCTTTTGTTCCAACCCTTGTTAAAAATCCTTAGAAAATGTCAGAATCCATTTTTCTTACATGCGGTGAGCATGATTTAATCTTTGATTCATTTTGAACATCATTCCTCATTACCCAGGCCTGCAGGTGTAGCCAAGAATGATGTAGAATATTGAAAATAACATGCAAATTGGTTTAAAAATTAATTCCAAATGCGAACTTTAAAAAATGTAATTTACCTTTTTGCTCAGAGTTTCAGCTAAATGCCCATATAGTTGAAGTTACATAATTGAAGGCAAGATATTGGAAGCATTCTGGCTTCATATGCAATTTCTACTCAAGTATTTTTACAATCATTTACTTCAAAAAATTCATTCAGAGCCTACTGTATGCCAGGCAAGGGGCTGGTATACAAGATAGATGAAGCTACCGTCTAGGGGGAAGGCAGACAATTGGTGGAGGAAGTCCTGGGAGCTTTGAGAAGCCATGTCTGGAATTCCTACCAAGTCTGGGTTTGGCGCCTGGCGAGGGTGAAGGTGGTGATGGTCAGACAGGGAAGGCATTCTGGGGGAAACGATGCTTAAGCCAAGAGCTGCAGGATGAGCTAGAGTCGGAAAAAGGGAAAGCTTTTCTATATAAGAGATGCAGCCTATGCAAGAGCACCCCCAGTGTTGTCCAAGGTGCTGGGGTCAGAGCGGTTGGAACAGAGAGTAGGGGTCCCAGGGGGATTGGAGAGGGGGAAGGGGAAGAGGCCAGGTCATGCTCTTAATGGATTATCTAAGGGAGGCTTATGTGGCTCCAGTATTCATCTTGCATTCTTTCATTGTCCATCTATTAGGCACCACGAGTGCTGGAGGCACTGTGTTAGGCCCTGGGTAGCACAGTCAGCAGGTGATAGCCTGGACCTCAGGGTGCACACAGTCAGTGGGGAGGACACTCGACACAGTCAAGCATGGGAGGGGGTGAGAGACAGGTACCGATCACAAAGAATGAAGCAGTAATTCTCTTGGGAGGTGAAAGGCTCAAGAGTGACTCCATAGAGGACAGGACACATGAACTGTGCCTTATGCACGGTCCACGCCTATCTTATTAACTGTAGGACCTGTGTCCCCAGCCCACACATCTCCTGGCATCAGACAGGCATTCAGTGGGGATTTGGCGATTGACTGAACAAATGAATGAATGAAGAAATGGTTTAACCCTTCCTACTTAATAGCTTTTATTTGCTTTCGTCTGTGCTGCATACACATCAGGAAACACCTCTATTCCATTGTAACACAGGCCAGTCCTTCTACGTAGTGTTCTGGAAATCAGTACAGAAAAAAAATGCAATTTGATCTTGTTGTCATGGAGCTTGCAATGGAATGAGAAAGACAGGCATTGAATAACTAACCACACAAATAATTATGTAATTAAAATGTTGACACACAATACAAAGAAGATATACAGGGGGGATGTAAGGGCACATAACGGGGCCAAAGAAAGCCTTCTTAGAAATGGCTGCTTTTCTCCAGTTTTAGTGAGGCTTAAGATAAAACAAAGGTGTCTACTTATCCTAAACTTTTGTTACGTTTTAGTGTCTTGTGGTCTTTTTGGTTTTGTTTGGTTTTGTTTTTGCACAAATCTATCCCTTTAATAGAAAACACTTTGGAATCTGTGTTCTGATTAATCTAGAATTAATTCAATTAAGAAAGGCACATAAGTACATTTGAGACATGTAAAGAAGAGGCAAAACAGGAATAAAAGATGGTTACTCTAAAGGAGAATGTGAACTGGTAATCCAATGGAGAGAAACCTGAAGTGGAAAAGGATAAAGACTGAAGTGATTCAAAAGAACACACTGGATATGGAGGATAGAAAACAGCTCAGCTCAGAGTTACAGGTATTTTCAGAGAAGAAACTGGAACAATTTGAGGGAAGTCATAGTCAAACATTTCACAACAGAGAAACTTCTTAAATTGAAAAGGAAAAGAAAAAAAATTGAATCTCTAGGTCAAAGTATATTGCTTTGGGAAAAAATACTAGGTGTTTTTAATTGAAGTACAGTTGGTTTACAATGTTGTGTTAATTTCTGCTGTACTGCAAAGTGATTCAGTTATACATATATATATATACATTCTTTTCCATATTCTTTTCCATTATGGTTTATCACAGGATATTGAATATAGTTTCCTGTGCTGTACAGTAGGACCTTGTTATTTATCCATTCTATATATAATAGTTTTCATCTGCTAACCCCAAACTCCCAATCCATCCCTCCCTTCCCCCACCCCCTGGCTACCACAAGTCTGTTCTCTATGTCTGTGACTGTTTCTGTTTCATAGATAAGTTCATTTGTGCCATATTTTAGATTCCACATATAAGTGACATCATATGGTATTTGTCTTTCTCTTTCAGATTTACTTTACTTCCTATGATAATCTCATGTTGCTGAAAATGGCATTATTTCATTCTTTTTTATGGCTGAGTAGTATTCCATTGTATATATACAGCACATCTTTATCCATTCATCTGTTGATGGACATTTAGGTTGTTTCCATGTTTTGGCTGTTGTGAGTAGTGCTGCAATGAACATAGGGGTGCATGTATCTTTTTGAGTTATAGTTTTGTCTGGATATATGCCCAGGAGTGGGATTGCTGGATCATATGGCAACTCTATTTTTAGTTTTTTGAGGAACCTCCATACTGTTTTCTATAGTTCACTTACATTCCCACCAACAGTGTAGTAGGGTTCCCTTTTCTTCACACCCTCCCCAGCATTTGTTATTTGTAGACTTTTTAATGATGGCCATTCTGACCAGTGTGAGGTGGTACCTCACTGTGGTTTTGATTTGCATTTCTGTAATAATTAGTGATGTTGAGCATCTTTACATGTGCCTGTTGGCCATCTGAAAAAATACTCATTTTATTATTGGTTAGGTGCAAAATCATGACCTTCTTTATATTTTTATATAGGTGAGCCAGTGAACTGATAGCAAATATTCCATTAAATAAATCAGTTGAGGAGGAATTATTAAAGCACTTGAGCAACCACTCAATCTTTACAAAAAGAAAGAAGAATTCATGGCAAATGTCAAATAAAAACAAAAAGTAATTTAGAAAAAGAGAAATGGCTGCTTGCACTAGGTTCTGAAGGGGCAAAAGGAGGTGGGAAGAATGTCTCAGGCAGAGGGGAGTAGCAGATGCAAAGGCCCCGAGACAGGGAGGAGCAGAGTGTGTTCAAGGACATGACGGAAGGCCGGTGTGGCTGAACCCCAGCGATTAACTGGGAGGGTGGCCGGAGGTGGGCTGGAGCGCAGACAGGGACTCCTCACTGGAGGCCTTGCAGCCATGTTAGAGATTTTGCTCATTGGTCTAAGAGTACTGGGAGCCATTGAAAGATTTTAAATTGGGGGGAGATATATCAATCACACAAGCTGCTGAGACATGAATGGATTGGAGAGGAGCAAGAAGGGACGCTGGGACACATACACACACAGTCTCCAAACAGGCTGACAATGCCCTGTATACAGAAAGCCGTAGGGAACACGAAACTGAGGTTTGATTGTCTTCACATTATTTCTTCCTTGTCTTTCTGATATGGCCCGCCCCTTCATTCTGCATTAAAGCTGACATTACTTGTTATTTATTTTTTTACCAATTTTATGAAACAACAGACACGACACTTCCCTTACTGTTGTTCTTCTCAGGGAGAGGATGTGGGTCACAGCAGATAACGTGCTTTTATCAGAGCCCATTTTCTCCCTTGGTTTCAAGGGGAGGGCCGGGGGTTGGGGGTGCTGAAGTTGGGCAGGAGTGGAATTCACCCTTCTGTCAGGGGTTGGCTTGAAAGCGAGCGTTAGCACATATTCAATTTGGTACAGGAGCTCCCCTTGGACACGGAACCTGGTCCTTATCTCATTTTTCCCATTAATAATGAGCTGTTAAATTACATTGCTCATGCCATTTGTGGAGATAGCGATGTGGCGGCTTAATTGTAGCTGCCCTGGTGCCCCATCATCTTAATCCTCCTCCTAATGGCTTGACAGGCGGAGCAGGGTGGCTCAGAACTACTGGTTTGGGCCTGGCTCGTCACCTTTCAAGGAATCTCCAGTTTCAGAGTCAGGGATCGTCATAGCTGAGACTGATGGGGCTCTGAGGGTGAGGGCCTTGGGGAGGGGAGACCGCAGACATTCCCATCTGTGTGCTCCCTCCTCTCCATCTCCCCAGAGGCCCTCTCCGGAATGCTAATGGGTTGAGGAAAGGCGGCTGGCGTGGGCGGCAGGGCCTCCACTCTGAACATTCAAGCAGACCCCCTCCCTCCTATCTGCCTTTTGTGGGCAGCTTGGGCAAGCTGCTGACTTCCTGGGATCAGGCCAGCTGATAAACAAGGATAATTATGTCTGTGGCTTTGCAATCCCTCAAAACCAAAGGTGAAATGATTCATTCTAAAGGAGGGATTTCCCCAAAGAAATGACTCTGTGCCCCTGGTAGGAGTGGCTAGAAAAGAGGTGCATTTCTCAAATGTGGGGAGAGGACCATTCTCTGCTCTTGCTGGGGGAGTCCAGGCATTGGAGGGCTGGCCAGAATTAGGATTAGGGGTGGTCTGCAGAAGCCTGCAGAGACATTGGGAGGTGGTGGCATCATAGAAAAGGCCCAGAGCTCTGGTCCCACCCAGTCCCACCAACTGGCTGCATGGACTTAGAGGAAACACCCTTTCAGTACTGTGAAATTTCTAAAAATGTGTCCCAGTTTCTAAAATGGGTGTGACAGTGGGCTACGTCAGAGGTATCATCCTCTCCCTCTCAGCTACCGTCATCAGATGTGTTGCTCAGTTTCCTTGACCAAAAGAGCTACATAGGTGCATTGCCCTGGATTCCTAGTGTTTTGATTTCAGCTGCTTCTTCCAGTGTGGGGAGAAAGGTGGTCCCTTCTGGGGTAAGATTTGAAATGCACTCCTGCCCAAAGAGGTCTCCCTATCTCCGCATCAAAGGGCCTGAAATTCCCACGGTTTGCATCTAATTTGAGAGGGAGGCTGGGTAATGTAGTGGAAAGAGCGTGGGCTTTGGTGGTGAGACATGAGCCTTGGGCATTTTCCAGGTTACTCAGAGCACCTCCTTCTTGCTGAAGGCACTGCCACCTCCTAGTCCTGCTGCCACCCACAGCTGGACAATCAAAGCTGAAGCGCTGGGCCAGCGTGGCCTCCATGCCCTACGTGCTGGCCCTTATCCTTGCTGCGTTGTCCCTCACTGTGAGGCACGGGTGGGAGGCAGGCTATTGTCTCTGGCCTCCCTAGTGCTTACCAGGGACTGAATGATACCACGTGGAAGTATAGGGAGCCAGCCCTCCGTAGACTTGGACCAATGGGAAGGAAGAAGCCTGGGGGAGATGGGCCAATTCCCCGCTTCTTCCTCCCTGCCATGGACCACTCCAAGGCACAGTTTGTCCTTGCAGATCTTTTGGAGGAAGTTCCGCATGCTAAGCAGACAAACCTGCCGATACCTGCTGTCACGTAGCAGCTTGTGGTGAAGCCGTGGCCCCCAGTGAGGCATCGCTTTGCATCCTTTTGCCCCTTTCCTGGTCTCATTTTCCTCTTTTTCTCCCTCTTGCTGCCATGGGATTGCACTTACCTAAGAGTATTTGTAGTTGAACTCCCGCTGAAGCTTTGCTTCCTAGAGGACCCAGACTGAGACATCTGGTTTGGCACATGGATCTATAGCTTGCCGGCAACTTCTCCTCTCCTAAAATGCCAATTTTCTTCTCTGTAAAATAGGGATAATAATATTCAGCTTTCAGGGTGTGAAAAGTAGATATAATGAGTATCAAGTATTTAGCACAGAGCCTGGTGCATAAGCACAGCGAGTGCTCAATCATTATCTTTATTATTGCTGCTGATATTATTTGTAACAGGAATGGTTGGCTGTCACCAAAGTTGAGTGCAACCCTCCCACAATAAAGTGTTGCTGCTCAGAAGCCCTGCCCCGCCATGGATTTCCATCCTCAGCCTTCCTGGCGACTAGGGAGAACCATATGACCGAGTCCTGGCCAGTGGAACGTGGGGAGAAGTGATGTAATGCCTCACCCCAGCCTGGCTCATAAAACGTTCTCACCGCAGTTTAACCATGTGCTGCAGACAGCAGAGTATCCAGCAGCCCAGAGCCCTGGATGGCTCTGATGGCAGAGGCACCCAGTCCACCAGCCCATCCCGCCACACCACCAGTGAACGTTATATAAATATGAGATCAATTCTTTGTGTGTTGAACCACCAAGATTTCGGATTTTTTCTGTTATTGCAGCTGATATTACCTTAATCATTACATTGTTATTGCTATATATATAGCAATATATATTGCTATATATATATATATATATATATATATATATATTGTCTGTAACTTCTTCTTATTCAGAGTAAGACCTTTTCTGGGAGGCCCTGTTGAGGCTTTTCAAGGGGTTCAGCATGTGGACTCTGGAGTTAGAAGGCTTGGATGTGAATTCCAACTCCATCACTTTACTAGCTGTGTGACTTCTGTGCCAAATGACTTGAACTATAAAATGGATCAATTATGAGAATTGGGTCAAGAAAACTGTGTAAAGAATAGGACAGTGGCTGGCACAGAATGAGTTCAAGGAAAGTTAACTATGGCCACCCCCATCATCTTCATCATCATCACGATCATCGTTATGTCAGTGGAGAGTTGGGCACTGACCGAATGGGAGGTGGAACTGCGGTCTGGCTCTGGGGTTGAAGGGGGGCATAGAAAATACTCAGCACATGGGTGTGCCGGTTTGAGAAAGGCAGCTGAGCAGTGGGAAGATGAGATGATGCAGTGCTGGAGACAGACTTGGCCCATTTCACAACTGATGTAGGCAGGGCACCTACATTGCTCTGGAAGATGGCTTCAGTCCTACTGGCCAACAAGCATCTTCTGAGAGCATCCTGTGGACATAGCACTGCCCTGGGCACTGTGGGAGATACAGTAAGAAGGGGGAGGGAGTGGGAGAGGATGCTGAGCACGTGGGATGCACTAGACAGGAGGCTAAGCCCTGGATCCCTGCTAACCTGTTGAACCTTCACCACAGACCCATGAAGTTGCCAGTCTTTCATTTTATAGATGAGGAAGCTGATACACAGGACTCGATGGAACTCGCCCAGAATCACACAGTCAATTGTAGAGCAGAGGCTTGAATCTTCACTGGGTAGAGACCCTATTGTCTCTGGAGCGACTTTCATTCACCAAGGCTAGTTCAGCAGAACTGGAGGTCGCAGCTGGGAAAAGGCAAACAATGTCAGTAGTCGGGGGCCTGCCCTACCTTTACCATTAGCTGACTTTATGACTTTTGGCACGCCGCTTTATTGTCTCTGATGCTTTTTTTTTTAACGAGAGGGAAAGGGGGGTGGAGGTAAGCCACATATGCCAGGTACCATACTGGAGTCTTTCAGTAGAACCACTAACTCATATAATGTTTCCAACAGTATACGAGGTAGGTGATGTTACGGAAAACTGAGGCAGAGAGAGAGATTCCATCACTTGTCCCAGATCTCTGTGGCACATCCATCTCCTGGGTATGTGTATCAACGATGTTTTTGTGGCATAAAGTCCCAAGTCACTGTGCCTCAACACAGTCAGTATCTTCAAGACTTCTTCCAGCTCTTAATTTACTCAGTCTCATTTCTGTAAAGTTTCTTTGGGAAGCAACGCAAGGAAAATGGCAACTTGAATATCCAGCCCTGTGTCATCTACCCTCTCTTCCCAGCCTAAGGCAATGGAGATGCAGCCAAGTAGGCGCAATGGAAACATAGGATGAGTATCTGGGTTCTTCTGGGTTAGATCCTCTTTCTTCCTCTTCTCCCCTTCCACCCTCCCCCCATCAGAGCTGTGGGCTCCTAGCTTCCTCTATCTTTTCAAAGATGGGAAGGAGCATTATAAATGCTAATGTTGCATCCTTTCTTCCTTTCCTCCCACTTCTTCTCCTGTGTGTTCTGTGTCATTAACCAAGCCCCAACTGGCGCAGAGAGCAGGGCCAGGCGTTGTTTGGGTTTAAAGGAAAGTTGACACAACTCGGGGTTTATCTGCTTCACCTGGCAGCTCTCCAGGGAATGGAGTTTAGGGCCACTTGGAGGGAATTTTCTCCCTTTTAATGAGCTGCTCGCAGGCTGCCAGGTGATAGCAGGGGGTTAGCGACTGCTTCAGGGGATTTGATAACAAGAGCAAGGACTGCATCTCAGACAGAGTGCCACCTGCCTGCCCGCGTCATCATTAATGCCAACAGCTGAACTGCTGAAGGGCTCAGGGCTCTCCTGCGTGTGGGAGCCAGGAGAGAACCCATCGCAGGGGCCGTGCCCCTTAGAATATGTCCATCCACATCTACACACTGGAGGGCCCAAGACTTCCAGGCCTGGGTCTGTGTGGACAGCTGTGTGGAGCAGATGTTGACATATCCTGGGCCTGATGGAGAGAGAGCCAGTGTCAGCCCGGGCCCTCAAGTGCCATAAGAGTCCTTCAGGTGCGCGTGATTCATGTTCTCTCCAAGGAGAGGGAATCAATAGGTAAAGGACCTGGCATGAGGCAGTGAGGTTATGGTGCTGCCAATTGGACCTGAAGGGGGTCCCGTGTGTTCCCTCTCCAGAACCTAGAAGGTTTGGTACCCACTGGTTATGCCCTTCGGGATACTGAGACCCACTGTTGCCCAGCAGGCCTGTGGTAAAAGAGGGCTATCTCCCTTCTACCTCTAACCTGAAAACCTCTTCCTAATTAGTTGGAAATAAAACACCGGCAGTCCCTTTCTAGCTTACTTGTGGCTTCCCTGAAATTGAGCGGGATGGTTCTTTTCAGGATTTAACTGATAGATTCTCCATAGGACTGTCATGTAGACTCGAATAACCATTGACATTTGTGCTTTGCTTCATGGGTTTCAAAGCGCTGCCACTCACCTGAATTTGAGCAGGTTGCGTTGGGAGGAGGTTCAGAGTCTGGCTCTGCAGTTTGATAGAGTGGGTTCTAACCCCAGCTCTCCCACCTCCCGGCTAAGACGCCGGGACAAAGGTGCTTCACCCCTGCTTCCCGAGCTGTAAAGTGGAGTCAGCAATTCCTACCTCACAGGTTTTGGGGAAACGAGACTAGAAGATGCATTTACAGCGCTATGTCAGGGTCTAGCATGGAGTTAGCTGTTGTTATTATTATCATTAGTAATAATTCTTACAACACTATGAGGTAATAATCTGTGAATTATTAGATGAAATATTAAGCCTCCCTGACTTAGAATATAAGCTTCCCTCATGGCCAGAGACCATATCTCCTTTCACTTATTAGACTAAGTCACAGAAGGTCTTAGTTTTCTGGACCAACTAGGAATTTGATTTGTAACAATGTCCCAGGAAGAGTGCTTCCTTATCCTTGATGTTCCATGAGCTGGTCCTTCTGCTAGATTCTTGAAGTGAGATGTAAGATATGAGATACCATCAGAACACGTGAATCAGCATGATCCCAACTTTTTTCACTCTCCTGTGACCAAATGTCCTGGCACCCTGGTTTAGCCTGAACTGTCGCTGATCACAAGGGGTAAAAACACTTAAAGGCAGTCAGTATGGCCTGGGTGCTACTTCAGCGCCCCCAGCAGGCCTGGCTGTCTCATTGCATGGATTGGAATATAAGCAAGATCCTCAGAGGTGACAGCCATCTCCGTCCTCCCCAGGGAGGTTGATGGCAAGGACACCCAGGGCCAGGACACCCTGGGAGTTCTGAACCCCTCCGCAATCCCAAGTCTGTTTTATACCGGGATCCAGGTACATGGTTCTCCTTGGGGAGGCCATTCATTATTTAGTTGGACATTTGGTTTTGTGGAAGATTCTGTTGGACACTTTGTTCTGTACGCTGAGCTGTGAGTATTAGTTACGTGAACTCGAATAAGTTGCCTAACCTCTCTGATCCTGTTTCTTCATCTGCAAAATGACACAACAATCCTTACTTCACACTATAGGCGTTAAATGCAATAATGTATGTTATTGTTTAATAATGTTGTTAATATTATAATTTGCATGCTGCATATTACCTAGCATATAGTAAGCACTCAATAGATACCATCTGTTTCCTGTTTTGTTCACATAGCGATTAGTTGTATAAATAAAGCCTTTTTGGCAATGAAATTACAGTCTGTGAAGGAGGGAGAGAGGGGAGCCAGGGAGTCAATCTGCTCTCTAAGAGTGATGGCTAAGGAAATAGAGCTGTTTAGAGAGCAGTTATTTATTTGTAAAATAAACCACCCAGGATTGTACACAGTGTGGGATTATTTTTTTCAAACTGTGAAATGCAGTTTGTATAACATGATCTATGGATTATTAAATTCACTTAGCCTCAAGCAAGCCTGGAATTGAGCGATTATTTTCACTTCTTCCCACCCCTACTTCCTGGGTCTGCTAGGGCATCCGGACTTTGCCTCCAGTTTGGGGAACTGGACCATCTAGGTAGGCTCTATGCTGAGGAAAGACACCCCCACACACAAACACACACACAGTGCTTTGTCTGTGGTGGTGTAAGCAGAGGAGGGGGCTCTGGAAGCACTCCCCAGAAGAGGTTCTGAGGAATGTGGAGGCCTGATTTGAAATGCGGGCGTGGAAAAGTGACAGCCTCGGGCAGAATGTGTTGGCAGAAGCCCCCCAGGGAGGGCTGTGAGCTCTGGGCAAACACTGCCTCTGCTTCCACCTTCCTGGGCAGGGACCGCGACCTTCCAGGGCTGATCCTCCTTGCTCTTGACGGAGGGCAAAGGCATAATTGAGGCAGACCATGTGTGGGGATGGGAGGGCGGGGGCGGGGGCATGGAGTGGGTGCTTTTGTAGATCCCTTATTGTTACAATCTGTTTCCCTGTCTGCCTCCCCTGCCAGGCTGTGTGACCCTGGAGGGCAGGGCTGGGCCATGGCAGTGCTTTCTATGTCCCCAGTGCCTGGACCAGGGTCTGGCCCAGAGCAAGTCTGTGGTTGAGCTAAGAAAACAATCGTGGGTTCCAGTGACCCCTCTTCCTTCTGCAGCCTTCTCTCGTGGCCTGCCCTCAGCCCTCCAGATTTGTGGCGTCATTCTGTTGTGGCGAGAACTAAGCAGACATCCAGAGCAGAGGACAACGAGGGGCCTTGTTTGCTTTTCCAGGGAAAGGCATGACAGGAGAGATGGTTACCTGCACATTCTATCATCTTCAATTCATCAGTGGACTCTCGTTAAAAGAAGTAACTGCCTAAGTGTTTGGAAATGGGGGAGAAGAACTTCTGTGACGACAGTGAGGTCTGGTCGGGGAAGTTAGAAGTCCATTTACTACAGTGGAGCTGCAGGGGTGAATGGCCGTGTGGTATATATGGATTTTTTTTTTAAATCCCCTTCTGAGGCACATTGAGCTAATTTCCCTGCACAACCTATGATGATTTGACTCCTTGATGGTGGAGGGTCACTTGTAATGAGCTGCAGTGTCACCTAATTTCCTTCCCTTTCATTGCCCCCTTTATCAGTGTCTAAAGACCAGTTCCTCTGAGTCATGGGGCACTGGAAGAAAACCATTTGGTGGCAAGAAAATGACTTGGTCCCTCATTCTCGGCAGAGCTGGCCCAAGCAAATCACTTGTTCTAAGCCCCTGAGGTCATTTGTTACATCCTGTAGCATAAATGGCAGATAACTTTCTAATCCGTTAATGGCTTATTCAAAGTAGCACGTAGTAATTCAGAACCTTTGCTATCTGCCAGCTGACAAAAAAAAAAAAAAAAAAGACCTATTAATAAAAATATAAGCAACCGGCACATTTGTAGTCTTGTTTTGACTTTTGAATTAATGTCTGGTTTCCTGAGGTGTGAATTAATGAGGTTTCCCTGCCTAACCTATGCAACTTCATCATTCACAACAAATCATGTGGCTGGACTGGCTTAATCAGTTTGGTTTGAGGCAGGGACGCGGTTGTGTATGGTTTCCGCCAAGTGGCATCGCTTCTTTTCCAGGGTCAAGTGTGTGATGGGCCTGAGCTTAGTGCATCTGATGCTTCCCAGTCTAGGCCACCTGAGCACAGCAGGTGGGTGATGGTTTGGGCCTGCTGGCTGGGCGGAGGTCTGTAGCAATTTCTGAATAAGGTATGGACTTACGGTCTGAAAGGATAAGACAACTTGAAGGCTTTTGATAACAGTGGCCACTTAGTAAATGACTACATAGTAGGGACTTCTCCAACTGCCCTCCTAGAATACATATACAGCGATAGAGAGTTTAGCTTGCCCCAAATGAACTCTGCCCTGGAGCATGGAAGAAGTTGCTAGGACAAAGGGATGTAGTTCTGTCTGCCCCTTATTCATGTCTGCAGCTCTCTCTCTCTCATGTTCCCAAGGCTGCCGTGTATTGTTCTGCCTCCTCTCAGTTCCCTGCCCCTCCCCCAGTCTCTTTTATGACTCACAGATATTCCTAGAGATCTCCTCTTATCCCCCAAGCAGCACAGAACTGATGACACCACAGAAAGGGAAACATACCCACCTCTGATGGACCCAGTGTCCATCTACACCTCTCCCCAAATGGTACCCATTCTCTCTCCGCCCCCGCCTTCATCGCTTCCTTCCTTCCAAAAGGTATTTACTGAGGACCTACTATTAGTCAGTTCTGTGCTGGGCTCTAAGTATACAGCAGTGGAGCTCCCAGTCTGGGGGTGGAGAGAGAAGACAGCCACTTGTGCAAATACTGAACTACTCACAAGTGACTGGGGGGCTGCAAAGGCGAGCCCAGGATGCTAGGAGAGCAAGGTACGGTGAGGCTGGGATGGGGATTCAAAAGGCTTGCCTGCTCTGAGGATGTTTCAGCTGAGACTGAAGGATAGGCTGGAGTTTCCTAGAAAGAAGGAAGGGGAGCGGGAGAGAGTCCTGGAGGAGGGAGCCGCCTCTCAGCTGGTTCAAAGTCCCTGAGACAAGAAGGAGTGGAGTAGAGTCAGGGACTTGGAGGTGGAAGAGGCTGGCTGGAGCCTGCAGGTGAAGAGGGGCAGCAGCTGCTGGGGCTGCCGAGGACCAGAGCAGCAGGGCCCTGAAGGTCAGGTGGTGGGTGGAACCTGGATCCAAAAGAGAAGGGGCTGGTGAAGAGGGCTGAGCAAGGAAGTATCTTCCATAAAGCGTCCCCACAGCTGTGGTATCTGCTGTCCCATCCTCACTACACAGTGCACATCACCCTGTGATGTGGTCAGTTCTATTAGATTAAAAAATTAGGTGTAAGAGTCTGTGTGTGTGTGTGTGTGTGTGTGTGTGTGTGTGTGTGTGAGAGAGAGAGAGAGAGAGAGAGAGAGAGAGAACCAAAGATTCTCTTCTTTTCATTTCCCTTCTATTATTTTCATGTAAGTGGATAACCCTTTAAAAATCAGTCCTAAACTAAATTCAAATTTAGGGAAATCCTTTTTGAAAACTCATAAATAATCTCTAAATAGTTACCGAGTGCCTGCCATGCTCCAGGTGCCATGCTGGACACTGAGATAGGAAGAAAGAGCTCACAGGAGGGGAATGACCATCATGAAAGGCCCACGCCCTCCCCGTCTTCCCAAAATGCCATCCTCTCCCCCTTGGGCAGGTTCCTTCCTTGGCCCCATTCTCCCACACCCCACTGTCTGGATGAGAAATGCTCCTCTGTCTTCCAAACTCCTGTATTTCCACTTTCATCATGACGATAACATCACAAACAATGAGAATACGATAGATAAATAGTGGCTGCTATATGTAAGATCTTTTTACGTGTGTTAATCCTCAGAACTACCCTATGATAAAGGCACTTATTGTCTCCATGTTACAGATATTGAAACTGAGGCACAGAGAAGTTAAGTAATTTGATCAATATCACATACATTCAAAGTCACATGGCTGGTAAGTGCCAGAGCTGCGGTTTGATCCCAGGCGGGCAGTCTGACTCCAGAGACTGGGGTCCTAATTGTGACAGTTTATTGCCCATATCTAACTGTTCATTGCTATGAATTCCCCTCTAGATTTTAACAGCAGACACTATGGCTATTTTGTTCCCTCTGGATTCCCAGTGCTTAGCACTGTGCCTGACACATCACAGGTGTTCAAAAGAAACATGTGGAGACTGGCTGATTGCAGATAAAGGCAAAGGAAAATTGGGGACAACAGATGTGAGGCCTGAGTGTGGAGCAAGCCTCTTGGATGGAAGGCCCCTGAGAAAGAGTACATGTCCTTCAGGAGGGCTACAATCCAGACCCTAACAAAATTCAGTGAGATTTAGATCAATAGAGGGAAACTGATCTTTATTCTTAAGCTGGATATTAGAAATATATTTGGAAGATCCCTGACCATGCTAACACTTTTTGGTATGTGGGTATCTCCCCCAGAGAGACATCCTCTGGAGACTCCCGTGGGCTGCCTGGGTCATCCTGTAATAATGTCACCTCTGACTAAACCAGTGTCTTGTCCAAGTGGCCTGGGAGCCGGTCACGCTGATCCCACCGGCCAGGCTGTCTGCTGACCACTGGGGCTCAGTCCAGAGGGCACCTCCCCTGTTCGATCTGACCCCAGGCCGCTGCCCTCCCCACCCCGCCCAGAGCACCGCGGGGGCTCCAGCTTCCTGGAACTGGCCACAGTCCTGTCTCCCCTGAAGAACTCCCTGGGGTTCCTCCCCCTCCTGCCATGCTGATTTGCTCTGAAAACACCCAGCAGTCATGTGAGACCTCTCTTACCTCTCCTCAGATTGCCTTGAGGGGCTCCCAGAGTGACTGTCATGTCGTTGGCTGAGACCCCTCGGGGCCATCAGCCTGTCCTCGGTTCTGTTGCTCCGGTACTGCCAGGGCTGCGGGGAGCATCTGAGCTGACCTGGGAACAGAGGGCAGGCCTCTCTGCCCAGTCCTCAGGGCCCCTGTGGCTTTCTCCTCCTCCTGAAATCCTACCAGCCACGAATCTAAACCCTTCACGGATAAACCTTTATCCTTTTAAATGACTCCTTTAAGGTTTTGTCTCCTGCTCAAGGCCAGAGTCAGCCCTTTAGAAAAGGGAGGACAGAGCCCATCCCGAGCCATCCATCCGCCTTCCTGTCACTATTGTGGCTTAAGTGAACCCCTTTATGCGGGGAGAGGCCATTATGATTATTTTTCATTGTTAATTGCCTGTCTGTTTGGGCCTCTGCATAGCCTTCATGGACAATTTTGGACACCATTCTCTGTGGCTGCCTTGGACACAGATTCTTCTCACAGAGAGATGCTGGCTTCAATGAAACAAGGGTGCTTAAAGTCAACACTCCTTGCCTTGGAGGCAATGCCACTCAGAGCACAGAGAGGGCTGAGGGCTGGGATCAGACTGCCGGGCCAAGGAGAGAGGGGGACTAGAGAAGCTGGAGGAAGGGCTGTGCCTCCTAAAGACTAAGCATCAACTGCGTGGGGGGTTGACTCAAGGACACTGGGGTGCGCGGGTGTCTGCAGAGGGAACACGGTCCACCTGGCCTCCTAGGGTGGGGGCCAGCCCAGCTGCAAACAGCTGCCTCGATGCTGGCCAAGAAAGTAGGTCTCAGGGAGCTTTGAGGACACAGCCTCTCTGTGACTTGTATTTAAGGAGGATGGACGGCTCCTTCAGGCACATCACCCTGAGGGCGGGAGGTTGTCAATGATAATTGTCATTTACTGTGTGCTAGGCCTTGTGCTTAGGGCTTCGCAAGGACTTTTCTAGACGGACATCCTTGAGGCAGGGCGCCTGTCCTTTATTCATCCCAGTGGCTTACTGACAGCTTATCATTTGCTAACAGCGTGCTGAGCTGGTAGGCAAAAACGTCCGGCCCTTTGCTCATGAAGCCTACAGGAGAATGGGCGGGTTAATGAAGGGAACAGACCAGGACTGTTGTCATGAATTTACAGGCCATTGTAACTGAACACAACAAAGGAGGCAGATGGCCGAGGAGAACATTTCTGAGGAAGTGACAATGAATATGAGATGGAGCCAAGCAGGGGGAGAGTTGGGGCATTCCAGACAGAGGGAATGGCATGTGCAGAGGTCCTGAGGTGGGACAAATCGTAGTGTCTTTAAGTAACAAAAATGAAGGCCAGTTGGCTAAAGCATTCTCAGAGTGGATCTCTAGTGGATCTCAACATCACCTGAGAACAAGTTAGAAATGCAAATTCTCAGGCCCACCCCAGGTCTACCGACCCACAGACCTTGGGGTGGGGGGCCCAGCAAGACTTCCAGATGGCTCTGATGCATGTTAGAGACAGAGAACCACTGGGCTTGAGCACAGTGTGCAAGGGGCGGGGTTGCCTGAGATGAGCTGCAGAGCTCGGTAGGGCCAGGGAAGGTGCAATAGCCAGTTTAGATTTTAAGTGCAATTGAGGTCACCGAAGGATTTTTCAGCACTTGGGTCGGATGATCTGAGTTTTCATTTTAAAATATTCCTGGCTGCTATGTGGAGAAGTGATGGATGGGGTGGGGCAGGTTGACAGTGGAAGATGGAAGACCAGTTGGGAGGCTGTTTACCATATCCCTAGTGCCTAGGATCACAAGAGATGCATAGTAGATGTTCAGTAAATATTTATTGAAAGAATGATCACATTTTAGACTGTTATCTTTTCTCAAAGCATCCTGTAGACTTCATCCACAGCATTTGCCACATATGAAATGCAGTGAATCCTGCATAATCGTTGGTATGTCTCTTCCACTCTGCCGTGATTTCTATAAGGCAAGAACTGGTGTAGGGCCTCAAGGAATATTTGTGGAATGAATAATTGAATGTAATCATAGCATCTCTGTGAATGGGAACTATTATTTCCCCCACTTTACCGGAGATGAAACATTACAAGAGGTTAGGTTGTCTTCCTAGGAAGGATTGGGGCTAGAATCAGGACCCAGGCTCTTCGGGACGATGCCAGCCCCCTCCTTTTGTCCTTTTACCTTTGTGCTATTTAAGAAAAATCACCAGTAGAATTCCAGGGTAATGTCTGTGCCGGTGAAACAGTCCCCTGAGAATGGTTGCCAGCCGTGAGCAATGCACGAGAGCCCGAGGTATCAAAAGGCCTGATATTTTGGGGCCTGCCCGGTTGCCATGGTGTTTGACCTATAGTAGGCAGAGGCATCCTCTGCCGTGGCTGAGGCCCGAGTGTACATATTCATGGTGGGGCCAGCCCTGCACAGGGGGAAGGGAGGAGGCCAAGTAGGCAGCACGGGCTGCTCCTGCCGTTCAGGGTTTGAGCACCTTGGAGGTGCAGTGATGTCATCCAAGTGACCCGGATTGCTCCCATCAGCTCCTCCCAACCAGGTGAGGACCCAGCTCTGAAAAGCATAATCAGAAGCCTCTGCTTTTCTAGGTAGAAAAAAGAGAGCAAAAGAAATGTGCATTTAAAGGATACCTGTGATATCCCTGGTGCTCCTGGGATATTCCCTAATGTGACCCGAAAGTCACTGCCAGTTCCGACCACCTCTGATGTGCCAGGTGCCATGATAGATCAACAGGCACTATTTCACTGAATCCTCAAACACCTTTGTGAGATACTAGCAATGATTATTAATAAGTATCATCTATTGTGTGGAACAGCACCGTAAAGTTGCTGTCATACAGGTGACATAACTGAGGTTTGGAGAAAAAAGAAACAGCCTGCCCCACCTCCCAGATAGAAGGGTCAGAGGTGGGACTTGAACCCAGGTCTGTCTGACTTCAGAGTTCACACTGCCTGGCCCATCCCAGGCTCTCCCCTTGGAGCAGTCTTCTGAGGATGGCTGGACTGTCCCTTCCCAGGACTGGACTCTGTTTACAGGTGACCTCTTCTGTTGCCCAGGGTGTTGCCCGAGGTGAGGTGAATCGGAGACAAACTCAAAGCCCTTCAGACCAGAAGTCCCCGCAGTCCCACCCTCTGCTGTGCCCTCTCTTGTTTACCTCCCTGGGACTCAGCTCTTCTGTAAACTGTAGTCCAGGCAGGAGAGGGATCAGGTGACTTACCAGGTCAAAAATTTATTCAAAAAGTTATCAAGCTTCTACTATGTACTAGACTCTGTTTACATTCTCTGGGGACAGAGGTGGTACATGAAACAGACAGCGTCTCTACTGTCATGGAGTTTATAGTCTAATGGGGGAAGAAGAAGTCTAAACAAAATTTAAATTAGATGGAGGAGAAAGAAAACAGTACCATCACCAGTGCATTTTAGGGGGTACTGGTAAATGCTGTGAGGAAACCAAAATAAATTGATGCTGTAGAAAAGGGGGGTGTGGCGTGAGCAGGCCAATTCAGATTGGGTGGTCTGGAAACAAGTCTCTGGGGAAAGTGACTTGGAGGCAAGAAGGAGCCAGTTGTGTGAAGACCTAGGGACCAGTGTGCCAGGCAGAGGGAAGAGGCTCTGAGGCAGGACCTGCTCGGCGAGTAGGAGGAAGAAAACGATGGTCCGCATCCCTGCGAAGACAGAGTGGGGAGTGGGGCAGAGCCAGCGCTTGG
Organism: Kogia breviceps; assembly: GCF_026419965.1. Lineage (NCBI taxonomy): Eukaryota > Metazoa > Chordata > Mammalia > Artiodactyla > Physeteridae > Kogia > Kogia breviceps. The sequence goes on along the minus strand of NC_081316.1, from coordinate 37,238,658 downwards.
AGGGCCTTGTTGGCTATGGCAAGGGGTTTAGGCTTCGTTTTAATTAGGATGGGAGGCCGTTTGAGAGATTTAAGCAGGGAGTGACACCCTCTGATTTGCATTTTTAAAAGGTCACTTGGGCTGCCACATGAAGGACGAATGGCAGGGGGTGGGAGAGACGGAGAGCAGGAAGGCCGGTCTTCCCTGCAGGGGCTGCTGGCCTGGGGTTTAACAGGCGGAGGAGTGGAGAAGAGCTGGCAGATTTTATAACAAGTTTGGGGGCAGGTCTGTGCTGGGCAGAGGGGAGAACAGGGATGCGTGTGACGAGCTGCTGTCCTAAAGGATCTTACAGCCAGCCCACTCTTAACAAACTCCTATTTGACCCTCAAGAAATAATTATAGAGTATCGAAGAGAATGCAACACAGGAGTGGGTTGTGGGAGCACGGAATGGTCTGCGGTGCACAGCAAGGAGTTAGAGATGGAAAGGAGGCAGGGGCCCTCCCTTCCAGTCCCACTGGCCTGCACTTTGCCTCTTTTCTGGCCCCGCAGCCTCCATCTGGTCCCTTGTCTTATGGGTAGTTTGGCGGCAGGCTTGGCCCCCACGTGCCAGGCATCCTGCTCTCGCCCGGTCTGCAAGCCCAGCCAGCTGAGAACATCTGGGAGGCGGCAGCTTGATGGGCGGAGGAGGCCCCATGGTGGCTCTTGGGCCTGGCGCCCATAGCTGCCATCCAAGGAGTGGCTCATGCCCCACGCTGGTAGCGTGCGGACAAGAGGTCAGCCCAGTGACAGCCACACTGCAGCTGGGAGCAGGTGGTGTTTGTGCTGGGAGGCAAGGGGGATGCAGGAGTGACCAGCCAGCTGTGGCTGCTCCCAGAGCCCCTTCCCACAGGTGTCTGGTCTGAATGGAGAGGAAGCGCTTGGTGAGGGGACCCTCCACGTGTGCACGGAAGTCACCAAAGTCTTCCTGTAGCTAAGTCACACATTTGTGTGAAATACAATAAAGGCCCTGCTCATGTCCCTGAAACCTGCCCAGGAACATTCCATGGCTCCCTGTCTCCTGCACATTAACAGTGATAGTAGCTAAGCCTTTGGTTGACCAACCGTGGATCAGGCACTGTTCTGAGTGCTTTATCTTTGTTAATTTATTTAATCCTTTGTTAACTTATTTGATCCTTCAGGGTAGGATGCGTTATCACCACCATGTTATAGATCAGGAAACCAAAACATAGGGAGGTTAAGGGGTCCAAGTCCTGCAGCTAGTACGAGGTGGAGTCGGGATTTGAACCCAAGGAGTCTGGCTCCTGGGCCCTGTGTTTAACCAGTTTTCTATGCACAGTAAATAAAGAATAGAGTCCAGAGTCCTCTCCTGGCACATGGTGCTCCTTGGACCATCATCCCACCTTCCAGGCACACCTCCCACCTCTGAGAGGCCATCTTCCACAGTGGTTATGCATTTAAACTCTGGGATGGGTAAGTGAGGATTCAAATCCCGATCTAGCATCGACTAACTTTGGGACTGGGACTGAGTAACTCGGGCAGAGAGCAATGTGGGCCATGGCAGGGCGGCTTGAGTGTGTGAGTACACGTGATGACACAGGTGGGGGTGGACGAGGGGAAGTGGTAGGAGATGAGCCTGGAAAGGAAGACGGGGGTCCTGACTGCTCAGGTCTTCAAAGTCCCTCAGGAGACTGAATCTCATGCCAAAGGCAGGGGAGAGCTACATCAATTAGAGCTTCCAGTCATAAGGAGACTGCCAGGTTCAAGTTGTAAGAAAGCCCAACCCAAACTTGCTTAAGCATAAAAGAAATGTATTGGCTATGTCACTGGGTTGTCTAGGGATAAAGAAATTTCAGGCCAGACTTGATCCAGGGGTGATATACCATGTTATGAAGAGCTTGTCTTTTTGCATCTCTCCTCTTTGTGAGCTGCATTCTCAGATACAATCTCCCCTCTTGTGGCGTGGTGACTGCCTAGGGCCCTGCACTTAAAATCCACCCCCCAAACAGAGAGTGCTCTTGCCTGAGCCCAAGTCCTGGGATTAGCTCTGAGTGGATTGGATTGTCCTGGCCTAGGTTACTTGCCCATACCTGAAGCAATCTCTGTGGTCCGAGGGGTGTGGTGCTCTGATTGGTCAGGGCTGGTTACAGGCTCACCCCAAGGAGGACTGAGTAGAGGACAGTTACCTCTGTTACCAGAGGAAGGGCAAATGATGGCAGTGAATGTAACAGATGTCTCCTTAGAGCCATGTTCAAGCAAAGGGATGGTATAATTAAGCACCATTTTAGGAAGAATGCATTGATGGTGACATTGGACTGGACTAGGGAGATGTGGGGTGTCTTCCTGTGCTTGAAAAGCAGGATTGAGTCTAAACACTGGAAAGACTATTTGGATCCAGACTGAGGAGAGCCTGAAGTCAGGCTGAGGGATTTAGGCTTTATTCTCTAGGTACTTGGGAGCCATAGAATGTTTTAGAGCAAGAGAGGGCTCTAGCCTGAGTTGCATTTTAGGATGACTAATGCCGCATTAACCTAGAGGGTGGATTGAAGTGTGGAGGAGAATCCCTTTCAAGGTTCTAGTCAGCACGGTGTAGTGGAGAAGCAAGAGGTTTAGACTCGGACAGTGGGATTAAAGTCTGACTCTTCCACTTTTAAATGGTGTGACCCTGGGCAAGATACTGAACCTTTCTTTACTTCTGTTTTCTCATCCGGAAAGGGGGAGAACAATCTTGTTATGAATGGAAGATCGTGGTTTAGAAAATTTCTGTAATGCACCTAGCATGGTATACTGCACATCATCAGTATGCAACAAATCTTGGTTTCTCTTCCTTTTCCTTCCTCTTCCTGTGATCCAGTGACCCAGTTCAGCTGAGTCCGAAGAAGTAGGTTCTGACCAATAAAGAATGTGGGCTTGGGCTTGGAAGCCAGAGAGCTGGATCAAATTTAACTTCCCTGTTTAACAACTCTGTGACCTTGGACAACCTCTCTGAGCCTCTTTCCTCATCTGAAAAATTTCATTTACAATCCTACAGATTGTAGGCACTATGTGCCAGCCAGATGGCACATAGGTATGTGCAGTGGCACATAGGTATTAGAAATCATCATGAATACTAACGCATACATATGGAATCTAAAAAAATGGTACTGATGAACCTAGGGGCAGGACAGGAATAAAGACGCAGTTGTAGAGAACGGACTTGAGAACACAGTGGGGAAAGGAGAAGCTGGGACGAAGTGAGAGAGTAGCATTGACAAATATGCACTACCAAGTGTAAAACGGATGGCTAGTGGGAAGCTGCCGCATAGCACAGGGAGATCAGTCGATGCTTTGTGACCACCTAGAGGGGTGGGATAGGGAAGTTGGGGGGAGGCTCAAGAGGGAGGGGATATGGGGATATATGTAAGCATATAGCTGATTCACTCTGTTGTACAGCAGAAACTAACACAACATTGTAAAGCAGTTACACTCCAATAAAGATGTTTATTTAAAAAAAAACTACAGTTAAAAAATAAAAGAAAGAAATCATCATGAAAAAAATCCTGGTTGGGGGAGTTGAGAATCAAAGATGAACTTTCTAGATAGGTGAATCTCACCAGGCAATCCTGGGAGAGAGGTTCCCCCTCGCTTGGTGGGTGGAGTTTTATACTCCTCATTTCCTTCCACATGCAATAAAGGGAGTTGAGACTTACAGTATACTTCTGATGGGATTCATCATTTCAGGTCCTCAGAACTAAACGCAGGTCTGATTTTCCAGGAGGGAATGATTAGCACTGCAGCAGCTTCCGTCTGTAGAGTTCAGGTGCTATGGTTATAATTTGTAACCAGCACCTTCCCATTTGGCTCCTTTGCGGCCATCTGGTCTCCTTAGCGGAGATCTGTTTTGTTGGCAACTACAGTGCTGAGTAAATGCCACAGGAAAGTTGAAATTTACCCATCAGAGCTCAGTGCATCATGGAGACTCCCTTCTCAGCCCCCACCTCTGACCCCGGCTCCCCTCTCACTAGTCCATTGCCAACACTCCTCCATGGGGATTTTCTAGCACTATGATAATTTTATTGCCAAGAATCAGAGTAATTGTAACTTTCAGAGGGATTTCCTAGGAAAAGATGAACTTGGATTTATGCATCAGCACATTCAAAAGAAGAGGTTTGGGACTTGTGCATTTTATGTGGTTTAAGACATTAACATGAGTTTCATTTCTCTAAAATACTTAATAAGTTTCTGCCTGCTGCATAATGTGTTGATGATGATGAAAGCTACCATTAATTTGAGAACCCACTATGCATCGGGAAGTGTGCTAGGTATTTTATAAACATCTCTTCTGATCAGCCCAATCTGGAAGGGACTACTTAGGTCACTGTTCCTTTCAAAACCATAGTTTGTGATCCATTAATGGGTCATGGAATCAATTTGATGGGTTGAAACCAGCATTTAAAAAATGAAATAGATTGGTAGGGAATGGAATGGAGTGGAATGGAGTAGAGTGAAGTGGAGTGGAATGGGATGGGATGGAATGGAATGGAATGGGGCGGAATGGAATGGAATGGAGTAAACTGGAGTGGAATGGAGTGGACTAGAGTGGGATGGGATGGAATTTGAGTGGGATGGAATGGAATAGAGTGGGGTGGAGGGGAGTGGAATGTGGAGTGCAGTGGAGTAGAAAGTGGAATGGAGTAGAATGGAGTGGACTAAAGTGGAATAGGATGGAATTTGAGTGTGATGGGATGGAATGGAGTGGGGTGGAGGGGAGTGGAATGGGGTGAAATGGAATGGAGTGGAGTGGAGTGGGATGGAAAGGAGTGGAATGGAGTGGAGTGGAATAGAATGGAGTGGAATGGCATATTAAGTATCAGAGAGCATTGAAAGAAGCCAGAGGAAGAATGTTTCATGAAACTTGTATCTCAGTTATGAGCATAATGTGTGTGAGTACTATGCTGTGATGAAAAATAAATTTCTTACTGTGGGTGGTGGAGAGAAAAAGCTAGAAACTCACTGGCCTAAGTCAGTGGTTCCCAAGCTTTAGAGTGCATCAGAGTCACGTGGAGGGCATGTTATAGCACAGCATGCCGACCCCTATCCTTAGAGTTCCTGGTTCAGTAAGTCTGAGTCAGGCCTAAAACTTTGCTGACAAGCTTCCAGGTGCCCTGATGCTGCCCATCCCAAACCACATTTGAAAACCATTGGCCTAATGACCGCATTTCAAAGGTGAAGAAACTGAGATTCAGAGAGAGAAAGTGATCTGCCCATGGTCCACAGCTGGTACAATTAAGAGCTAGGATACAGACTCAATCTGTTTGACCCCCAAACTGTAAACCAGGTTATGCTGGATTTAATTCTGGAAATAATCTGTCTTCAGCAAGTGGATCTGGCATCTCTCTGTATATGGTGTGCTTGTTTCTATATTTTTTCTCCAAGTCCCATATAAATTGCCTGAGATAGGAGAAACATTGGCACTGGCAAGCCGAACCCCCTTATTATTTAGATGGGTACCTAATCCCCATAAGGGAAGAAGAGCACAGCCTTGATGAGAAGCTGGATGGCATCCTTAGCCTTCGTCAGTCTTTGCAAGCCTGCCCCACCTCCTGTCAACCACTCCATACCTGGGTCTTAGTTGGAGTCTTGACATGTGCATGGCTTGGTCTCATGAAGATCCCAAGCCCAGGAAAAGCCCCTTTGCCCAGGAATGTTCTCTATATCAACTATGATTCCAGAAGAGCCCAAATGGAGGCCAACATTTAGCACTTCCTAGGCTGGGACTTAGAGCATAGTACTCAAAGGATACTTCTTCTGCTTGTAGCGGAAAGAGCAGTAGCTATGGGATTAGAGAGATACGGGTCAAATCCTGGGTCCACTACTATGTGATCCTGAGCCTTCTACCTAACTTTCTCCAGGTCTTGATTTGTTATCTTTTATACAGGACTAAAAATACCTATAACCTCAGAGGCACTTTCTGAAGATTAAATAACATATATAAAACACGTGTCATGGCACCTGGTACTGAATGAACCCTCAGTAAATAGTAGATAGTATAGTCCTTACTCATTCATGTGCAAATATTAATTGAGCACCTAACTTTGTTTTAGGCACTGCGCTGTGTATACCGAAGCTAGAAAGATGAATATGGCCCTGCCCCTGCCTTTAGGCATTTCTCAATCTAGTGCTAAACAGACCCACCTGCCTCCACTCTCTAATCCCATGCCCGAGGCAAACCTGGCTAATTGATCATGGTATCATTTCACACTGAGCTCAATATGCAGCTTCAGCATCCTTCTCCACATGGCAATTCAGGCAGTGCTGCACAGCAGATGGAGTGGCCATAAACCATTAACTTCTTTGCTTTCCCTGGTTTCGTGGGTGAGACTTAGAAATGGACAATTACAGTGGTGTGTGGTAAATGCCGTTATAGGAGAAAATAGAGGTCCTCATACCCTGTGTGAGGGTTGCTTAATTCCCTGGGGAGAGCATATTGTGTAAAGCTTGCAGAAAGAGCTGAGTCTGGAAGGACAAACAGGGAGTTGATTAGATTTAAAAGAGGGGTGGTGATCAGGGAGAAGGGGGAACAGCATACATACATACATACAAGACAGACAGACAAGCAATTAGGCAGCTCTCTCTCTCTCTCTCTCTGTCTCTGTCCATCTCCATCCCCATCCACATCTCCATCTTTCTCTCCATCTCCATCTCCACCTGTGTGTTCTGGAGGCAAGAGGGAGCAAGCGGGCATTTGGGGAACTGTAAGGAGGACAGGGTATGGTGAAAGGGTGTGTTGAGGCTGCAACAGTAAAGAGAGGCCTTTCTGGCCATGCTGAAGTCAGGGCACCATCACTGTGCCCCTGGGAGCAGTCAGGTGAGAGTCCCCAGCTCCCTGTATGGGAGCTGAGTGGCTGCTGCTGTGCTGCACCCGGAGAGAAAGCTGAACTGATGCGGATTAACCTGGAGAAAAGAAGCTGACAGGCAAGAAATGTTCCTCCTCTGTGTGAAAACCCCTGAATCCAGTGAAAAGATTTAAGGGATAATGGAGGCATTTCTCTATTTCATACGGTAGTAATCCAGGTCCCTCAGGATCAAGCCCAGAACCTGATTAGTGCTGGGCCAAAGCCGCCCTGAGCACCCTTTTCCATCATGAGCTGACTGCAGGCTACACTCTAATGGGATTGTTTGTTTAAAAAAAAAAAAGCCACCCCTGCTTTAAAAGAATGTCCTCACTGAGCCCGAGCTCTGTTGCTATTGTGAGGGGATGGGGGCCCGGCAAAAATATTTAAAGCCCTACTCTTGGGGGGGATGGGCTTTGAATTTTGGCTCCAGAACTTTCCAGTTAATCAGCTTTAGAGTTGCAGGAGTAGAAAGGAAGTGAAGGTGGATATAGGGAAATACCCCTCTTGGTTGAGCGGAGTGCTGCGAAGACGGCACCCTCTAAGGCAGGGTCTGGCATTCAGAGTCAGCTCGTGCCTGGGCCACCTTGAGCCAGACCCTTGCCCTCTCTGGGCCTCAGTTTTCTTACCGGCAAAATGGAGAAGTTGAATCATACTATCTAAATGTCCTTCCATCTATAATATTCCTTGTTTAGACAGCAATTGCCTGGGAGATTTGTTTTATAAGAAGTTTGATCAGCAAATTGCCAGGCTTTGTCTGTTCTCATCTATCAGAGGGATACACACTGCTAACGTGCTTTATCCAGATTTGCTGCTGTGATCAGAAGCACACCATTTAGTGCAAAAAAGTTAGACATTGCTGGCAGATCCCCGCTTAGACACGCGCTGTGTCCCTACAGTTGGCTTTTAAGTTTCTTGCATCAAACTCAGAATGCACTTTCCAGGGAATATTTAACTTGGAGTTAACTTTCTCGGCCAACCCACAAAAACCCTGTTTGGCCCTTAATGGAACTAAAGTAATTTTAGTTTTATGGGACTAGGCTGAGAATAGTACTGTTTTTATAGAGTATCCTGGAGTTGGGCTCTTTCATGAACTAGCCTGGAACAGAACTGTTATGATGGGGCTCCCATGGAATAGTCGTATTGCTTTAGTTTGAAATAGTGTTGATTTTGACAGGTTAACTTGGAATGAAACTATTTAACTTGGAATGAAACTTGGTGAGCCTGGGAAACTATCCCTAGAACAGCATTTTCCAGTTGCCTTTAGGGTAAGAGGACATTGGGGGTGTGTATTTTCTCCTGCAATTGCATCAACCATGGGTGGGAAGGTTTGCATGCTCCCGATTGTCCAAAGAAAGGGGAGCCCCCTGCTGGAGGGAGGACTGCCCTGTTGTGGTAGCTGCAAGAAGGTCAGTATTTCTATTTCAGGATTAGTCTGTATTTACAGGTAGAGTAGAATCAAAAGTCTTCATATCTTTTTATAAAGGTGCTTTTTTTTGGTATTAAATGACCATTATTACTCCAAAAGATTTTAATTATTTTAATTGCTGTTAAATCAAATTTAATTAACTAGTTTAAAAAAAAAGCCTTTATAATTTCAGATTCCTGATGAAAGATTAAGAACGAAAACTGTGGGCTTTTTGTGTGTTGTCAAGTTGTAGAATGGGGAATCAGGAAGGTCCCCTGATTAGGGCTTTGGGGAAAGTGACCGAACTAAGTTTATAGTTAAACCCTAAGAATGGAAGATGATATAACATTAACCATATTCACTTGAGGATTCACTGCAGTTTACACTTTACATCTCACTTGATCCTCAAAAATATGGTAGACATTTTACAGTTGGGGAAATTGAGGTTCAGCTCCCTAGCGGGGGAGCTGCAATTAGAACCCAGGTGTCCAATTCCTTTACTTTTTCTAACACCTTAGGATTAGAAATGGTCTTTGTCCTAAGGGATGAACCCAGAAGGTAATCAGTAGAGAGGAAATTAAACAGGTAAAGGTCTAGATGGGGGAGCACCAACTGGTCCCTATGATGTATGATGCTTTCTGGGGAGAGACAGGAGTTCCAGAAATGCACATGAATGTGAGCTTCATTAAAATGCAGTTTGCGCGCGAGAGTTCAGCTAGTTGAATTTCTTCTTCCCATGAGAAAGTGATGATGATGATTATTTGGTGCTGTGTGTGTTTGGTATTTCATTTAAATTTTTATAGCGCCAGGCCAGATGGGAAGACAGGCAGCATTTGTAAAAGCCTTGTGGCTGCACTGGGTGATAGGCCAAAGTAACAGGTCAGACTTATCGTTTTGTTGGTATTGGTGGGATTTCTCCTCCTGTGACCTCACTGTGGAAAATCCATCTGGACCTGCCCACAGCCCCTTGTTTCTTCCACCAAATGCCCCTATTGGCCCTGTCCCTGAGATGTGGCTGGCGGCAACACGCTTGGGAAGAGGCATCGTTTCCAGTTTGGGGTGAATGGGCTTTGCCTGCAGTTCCTCCTAGCTTTTGGGTCTGAAGGTCGGGGAACAAGGTAAGAGGTGTGCAGGTGCCAGAGCCAGCTGCCGCTCAGAGCAGATGAGCTGTTCTTGGAAATAGTCCCAGACGATGAATCGCTTGTGTGGTGCAGAGAGATGCAGTGGAAAATTGTCCATTCACTGTGCACACTCTGACTCTTGAATGCACTGGCACTTGCTTAGTCTCAGCTCCACGTGGCTCAGGAGTGAGCCACACAGGAAGGTTCTGAACGAGCCATGGGTGGAGCCTAGTGGAGGCTGTCAGTTTAGGCAGGGAGGGGAAAAGGAAGCGGCAGGGACATTTCGCTGGGCAGAGACAGCCCCCGCCCCCTGCTTCCCCTCCAGTTATAAAACCCTTACCGGTAGTCATGGTAGAGAGCTTGGGAAACACAAACAGTTACAAGGAAAAAGAGAAATTTGTTTCTCGCCTTGCTACTCAAAAGGAAAGGATATTTTTAATGTATCTCCTATAGATCTGAGAATCTCTGTCTCACCCTTCCTATCCCCCCATGATCCATTCTTCCTTTCTCTCAACCTTCCTTCCCTCCCTCCTTTCTTCCTCCCTCCCTTCCTCCCTCCCTCCCTCCCTCCCTCCTTCCTTCCTTCTCTCTCCCCTCTCCTCCCCTCCCCTTCTCTCTCTCTCTCTCTCTTTCTCTCTCTCTCCCCCCTTCTATCTACAGTCCAAATTGGGATCATATTATATGTACAATTTGGTAACTTGATTTTTTAGTAGTATCCACATGCTCCCATGATAAGACATTTTCTTCAGAATTAACATTTTTAATAGTCCAGGGATAATTTTTTAGAAGAACCATAACTTATCTAACCAATAAGGCATAACACTCTGTGACTGTACCGTAATTGAACTAACACATCACTTATTGTTAGACATTTAGGCTGTTTTCAGTTTTTTCAAAATAATAAATACTATTTTAATAAGCATCTTTGAACATAAATCTTAGTTGGAATTTCTGATCATTTCCTTAGGAAAGATTTCTAGGAGTGGATAAAAACTATGAACTTAAACAAAACAAATAAATGACTTGTGACATTCATGGCTGCCTTGCTTTCCAGGAATTTTTGTAGCAATTTACATTTCCTTTGGTGTCAAAGAGCTTGCTCCCTTACATCCTGGATGAAAAGATTTTCCTTGAGAAACAGCATAGAATTGAGAGTCAGTTAAAAGGCGAGACCTGACATCCAATGTTGTCAAAAACATCCAGGAAATATCTTGCTTCTCATGCGGATCTGTGGATTCTCAGATCTGCGGGTGAATCAGATGGGCCTCTTATCGCTGGGATCAGCGTCCTGTCCCTGGATGAGGCAGTCTGAGGGCAAATGGGTAAGTACTGGGTGATTCTGCCTTAGCTCTGGGCAGAGCAGCAGTGGACCTGACCAGGTCCTGGCCTCAGAGAACTTTCAGTCTTATGATGGAGGCGAGGCTCACTTGAACCGAAGAGGGGCCATGGAAGAGGGCGTGAAGAAAGGTGCCACGTGGCCGGGCTCTGTTGTGGAAGTGTGGGAACTCAGAGAAGGGAGAGGTCACGTGGGTAAGTCAACAGGGAAGCTTCCTGAGAGAAAGTGGGCCGTGAAGGGGCGCGCAGAAGGAGCCGAGAGGGGAATGGGCATGAGAAGGGCTTAGTGTGTGCTGAGCCTCTCCCACAGACAGGCTGTAGGCTTGGTGGTCGAGCCTCGAGGTTCTGGGGTCAGACAGACTCGCATTCCATTCTCAGCTTCACTGCACAATCTCTGAGTGATCTTCATCTGAGGCTCTGCTGAGCCTCAGTTTGTTTTTGGTTTTTGGTTTTTTTCACTTTTATTTATCCGTATTTTAAAATATTTTACATTGAAAATATATTCATGCGTTGAGTCCTGACCTTAAGAAGTTACAAACTAGTAGATATGATACAAATGAACAATTTTTTTTTCTTAAACAAAAAGCAAAAAACCTGTTGAAGCAAGTGTGGCAATATGTTCAAAACAATTAAAACTGAGGAATAAGTATATGAGTTTTATTTCTAACTTCCCTCAGCTTTTGTATATGTTTGTAACTCAAAAAATATTTTTGTTATAAAAGCTATATATGCTCATGGTAAAAAAATGTTAAGTACATGACATCTCCATTCACCCTAATCATTATTAACAGTTTTGTATATAGCCTACTAGAACCACTTGTCAGATAACCAAATGTATACAAATGTGTTTCTTTTAAAACAAAAATGAGATTATACCATACATATTCTGCTGGTTTTGACTGATAACATTCCATTTTATGGGTATACCATTATTCATTAACTAATTCTTTTTTTTTTCACACACACACACTGTATTTTATTTTTACAAGAGATAAACTGACACCAAGCATTGTAAATGGATGACTACAACAAAAGCAACAATGATTGCAATTACCAAACATGAAACACACTCGTACTATGTCATAATATTGACATTCAGTCCAGTAATCCTCCACTGTTACAGCTCCTTTACTTTGCAGTGAAAATTGATTTGTATATTTTTTGCCTCTGAGTCCTTGTGGGATGTTTTTTTTATTCAACAGAAAGTCACAAAAATTATAATCATCCTCATCAGTTCACTCAGTCCCATGTAATTAATTTTTTCTTAATCTTAATCTTTTGTTAGCAATTTTATGAATTCATCAGTTTTCCATTAGAGTTCTGAAAATGCTTATTCATTCAGTTCAGCAGTATAGTCAGTTACCAGAAACGTGTACTTGTCAGAGTCTTTGCCATGAATTCCTTGAAGATGAAACCCTTTATAGGAACATTTTTGCAAAAACATCAGAGTATACCCAGAACTGTCTGTAAATGACAAAAGACTTAAAAATGACCACAATTAAACATTTGATGAAAGTTCATAATAATGCAACTGACAAGGAAATTTAGTTATTTCTGAGATACACATTTTAAAGTAATAACTAGAATTATGACTTATAACATTATACCAGAACATATAAGATTTTTAGAAATTTCATGTAATGTCTGAAACATTTATCTTAACATATTTCCATACAAATAACCCAAAGAAAGTTTAGTATTAGTTGTTTTTTTGTTTCTTTGTTTCTTTATACTGCAGGTTCTTATTAGTTATCAATTTTATACACATCATGTGTATACATGTCAATCACAATCACCCAATTCAGCACACCACCATCCCCACCCCACCACGGTTTTCCCCCCTTGGTGTCCATATGTTTGTTCTCTACATCTGTATCTCAACTTCTGCCCTGCAAACTGGTTCATCTGTACCATTTTTCTAGGTTCCACATAATGCGTTAATATACGATATTTGTTTTTCTCTTTCTGACTTACTTCACTCTGTATGACAGTCTCTAGATCCATCCACATTTCAACAAATGACTCAATTTTGTTCTTTTTTATGGCTGAGTAATATTCCATTGTATATATATACCACATCTTCTTTATCCATTTGTCTGTCGATGGGCATTTAGGTTGCTTCCATGACCTGGGTATTGTAAATAGTGCTGCAAATAACATTGGGATGCATGTGTCTTTTTTAATTATGGTTTTCTCTGGGTATATGCCCAGTAGTGGGATTGCTGGACCATATGTTAATTCTATTTTTAGTTTTTTAAGGAACCTCCATACTGTTCTCCATTGTGGCTGTATCAATTTACATTCCCACCAACAGTGCAAGAGGGTTCCCTTTTCTCCACACCCTCTCCAGCATTTGTTGTTTGTAGATTTTCTGATGATGCTCATTCTGACTGGTGTGAGGTGATACCTGATTGTAGTTTTGATTTGCATTTCTCTAATAATTAGTGATGTTGAGCGGCTCTTCATGTGCTTCGTGGCCATCTGTATGTCTTCATTGGAGAAATGTCTATTTAGGTCTTCTGCCCATTTTTGGATTGGGTTGTTTGTTTCTTTAATATTGAGCTACATGAGCTGTTTATATATTTTGGAGATTAATCATTTGTCCATTGATTCATTTGTGAATATTTTCTCCCATTCTCAGGGTTGTCTTTTCATCTTGTTTATGGTTTCCTTTGCTGTGCAAAAACTTTGAAGTTTCATTAGGTCCCATTTGTTTATTTTTGTTTTTATTTCCATTACTCTAGGAGATGGATCAAAAAAGATCTTGTTGTGATTTATATCAAAGAGTGTTCTTCCTATGTTTTCCTCTAAGAGTTTTATAGTATCTGGTCTTACATTTAGGTCTCGAACACATTTTGAGTTTATTTTTGTGTATGGTGTTAGGGAGTGTTCTAATTTCATTATTTTATGCTGTTTTCTCAGCACCACTTATTAAAAAGACTGTCTTTTCTCCATTGTATATCTTTGCCTCCTTTGTCATAGATTAGTTGGCCATAGGTGTGTGGGTTTATCTCTGGGCTTTCTATCTTGTTCCATTGATCCATGTTTCTCTTTTTGTGCCAATACCATATTGCTTTGATTACTGTAGCTTTGTAGTATAGTCTGAAGTCAGGGAGTCTGATTGCACCAGCTCCGTTTTTTTCCCTCAAGACTGCTTTGGGTATTCGGGGTCTTTTGTGTCTCCATACAAATTTTAAGATTTTTTGTTCTACTTCCATAAAAAATGCCATTCGTAATTTGATAGGGATTGCATTGAATCTGTAGATTGCTTTGGGTAGTATAGTCATTTTCACAATATTGATTCTTCGAATCCAAGAACATGGTATATCTCTCCATCTGTTGGTATCATCTTTAATTTGTTTCATCAGTGTCTTATAGTTTTCTGCATACAGGTCTTTTGTCTCCCTAGGTAGGTTTATTCCTAGGTATTTTATTCTTTTTGTTGCAATGGTAAATGGGAGTGTTTCCATAATTTCTCTTTCAAATTTTTCATCATTAGTGTGTAGGAATGCAAGAGGTTTCTGTGCATTAATTTTGTATCCTGCAACTTTACTAAATTCATTGATTAGCTCTAGTAGTTTTCTGGTGGCCTTTTTAGGATTCTCTGTGTATAGTATCGTGTCATCTGCAAACAATGACAGTTTTACTTCTTTTCCAATTTGTGTTCCTTTTATTTCTTTTTCTTCTCTGATTGCCGTGGTTAGGACTTCCAAAACTATGTTGAATAATAGTGGTGAGAGTGGACATCCTTGTCTTGTTCCTGTCCTTAGAGGAAATGCTTTCAGTTTTTCACCATTGAGAATGATGTTTGCTGTGGGTTTGTCGTATATGGCCTTTATTATGTGGAGGTAGGTTCCCTCTATGCCCACTTTCTGGAGAGTTTTTATCATCAATGGGTGTTGAATTTTGTCAAAAGCTTTTTTGCATCTATTGAGATGATAGTATGGTTTTTCTCCTTCAATTTGTTAATATGGTGTATCACATTGATTGATTTGTGTATATTGAAGAATCCTTGCATCCTTGGGATAAATCCCACTTGATCGTGGTGTATGATCCTTTTAATGTGTTGTTGGATTCTGTTTGCTAGTATTTTGTTGAGGATTTTTGCATCTATATTCATCACTGATATTGTTCTGTAATTTTCCTTTTTTGTAGTATCTTTGTCTGGTTTTGGTATCAGGATGATTGTGGCCTCATAGAATGAGTTTGGGAGTGTTCCTTCCTCTGCAATTTTTTGGAAGAGTTTGAGAAGGATGTGTGTTAACTTTTCTCTAAACGTTTGATAGAATTCACCCATGAAGCCATCTGATCCTGGACTTTCGTTTGTTGGAAGATTTTTAATCACCGTTTCAATTTCATTACATATGATTGGTCTGTTCATATTTTCTGTTTCTTCCTGGCTCAGTCTTGGAAGGTTATATCTTTCTAAGAATTTGTCCATTTCTTCCAGGTTGTACATTTTATTGGCATAGAGTTGCTTGTAGTAGTCTCTTAGGACGCTCTGTTTTTCTGCAGTGTCTGTTGTAACTTCTCCTTTTTCATTTCTAATTTTATTGATTTGAGTCCTCCTCCTCTTTTTCTTGATGAGTCTGGCTAATGGTTTATCAATTTTGTTTATCTTCTGAAAGAACCAGCTTTTAGTTTTATTGATCTTTGCTATTGTTTTCTTTGTTTCTATTTCATTTATTTCTGCTCTGATCTTTATGATTTCTTTCCTTCTGCTAACTTTGGGTTTTGTTTGTTCTTCTTTCTCTAGTTCCTTCAGGTGTAAGGTTAGATTTTTTTATTTGAGATTTTTCTTGTTTCTTGAGGTAGGCTTGTATAGCTGTAAACTTCCCTCTTAGAACTGCTTTTGCTGCATCCCATAGGTTCTGGATCATCGTGTTTCCATTGTCATTTCTCTCTAGGTGTTTTTTGATTTCCTCTTTGATTTCTTCAGTGATCACTTGGTTATTTAGTAACGTATTGTTTAGCCTCCATGTGTTTGTGTTTTTTACGTTTTTTTCCCTGTAATTCATTTCTAATCTCATAACATTGTGGTCAGAAAAGATGCTTGATATGATTTAAATTTTCTTGAATTTACTGAGGCTTGATTTGTGACCCAAGATGTGATGTATCCTGGAGAATGTTCCATGCACACTTGAAAAGAAAGTGTAATCTGCTGTTTTTGGATGGAATGTCCTATAAATATCAATTAAATCTATCTGGTCTATTGTGTCATTTAAAGCTTCTGTTTCCTTATTTATTTTCATTTTGGATGATCTGTCCATTGGTGTAAGTGAGGTGTTAAAGTCCCCCACTATTATTGTGTTACTGTCGATTTCCTCTTTTACAGCTGTTAGCAGTTGCCTTATGTATTGAGGTGCTCCTATATAGGGTGCATATATATTTATAATTGTTATATCTTCTTCTTGGATCGATCCCTTGATCGTTATGTAGTGTCCTTCCTTGTCTCTTGTAACATTCTTTATTTTAAAGTCTATTTTATCTGATGTGAGTATAGCTACTCCAGCTTTCTTTTGATTTCCATTTGCCTGGATTATCTTTTTCCATCCCATCACTTTCAGTGTGTATGTGTCCCTAGGTCTGAAGTGGGTCTCTTGTAGACAACATATATATGGGTCTTGATTTTGTATCCATTCAGCAAGCCAGTGTCTTTTGGTTGGAGCATTTAATCCATTCACGTTTAAAGTAATTATCAATATGTATGTTCCTATGACCATTTTCTTAATTATTTTGGGTTTGTTTTTGTAGGTCCTTTTTTTCTCTTGTGTTTCCCACTTAGAGAAGTTCCTTTAGCATTTGTCATGGAGCTGGTTTGGTGGTGCTGAATTCTCTTAGCTTTTGCTTGTCGGTAAAGCTTTTGATTTATCATGGAATCTGAATGAGATCCTTGCTGGGTAGAGTAATCTTGGTTGTAGGTTCTTCCCTTTCATCACTTTAAGTATATCATGCCACTCCCTTCTGGCTTGTAGAGTTTCTGCTGAGAAATCATCTGTTAACCTTATGGGAGTTCCCTTGTATGTTATTTGTCATTTTTCCCTTGCTGCTTTCAATACTTTTTCTTTGTCTTTAATTTTTGCCAATTTGATTACTATGTGTCTCAGCGTGTTTCTCCTTGGGTTTATCCTGTGTGGGACTCACTGTGCTTCCTGGACTTGGGTGGCTATTTCCTTTCCCATGTTAGGGTAGTTTTCAACTATAATCTCTTCAAATATTTTCTCAGGTCCTTTCTCTCTTCTTCTCCTGGGACCCCTATAATGCGAATGTTGTTGCGTTTAATGTTGTCCCAGAGGTCTCTTAGGCTGTCTTCATTTCTTTTCATTCTTTTTTCTTTATTCTGTTCTGTAGCAGTGAATTCCACCATTCTGTCTTCCAGGTCACTTATCTGTTCTTCTGCCTCGGTTATTCTGCTCTTGATTCCTTCTAGTGTAGTTTTAATTTCAGTTACTGTATTGTTCATCTCTGTTTGTTTGTTCTTTAATTCTTCTAGGTCTTTGTTAAACATTTCTCGGATCTTCCCGATCTTTGCCTCCAATTCTTTTTCCGAGGTTCTGGATCATCTTCACTATCATTATTCTGAATTCTTTTTCTGGAAGGTTGCCTGTGTCCACTTCATTTAGTTGTTTTTCTGGGGTTTTATCTTGTTCCTTCATCTGGTACATAGCCCTCTGCCTTTTCATCTTGTCTGTCTTTCTGTGAATGTGGTTTTTGTTCCACAGGCTGCAGGGTTGTAGTTCTTCTTGCTTCTGCTCTCTGCCCTCTGGTGGATGAGGCTATCTAAGAGGCTTGATGGTAGCGACTGGTGGTGGGTACAACTGACTGTTGCTCTGGTTGGCAGAGCTCAGTAAAACTTTAATCCCCTTGACTGTTGGTAGGTGGGGCTGGGTTTCCTCCCTGTTCGTTGTTTGGCCTGAGGAAACCCAACACTGGAGCCTACCTGGGCTCTTTGGTTGGGCCAATGACAGATTCTGGGAGGGCTCAAGCCAAGGAGTACTTCGAAGAACTTCTGCTGTCAGCGTCCTTTTCCTCACGGTGAGCCACAGCCACCCCCCCATCTCTGCAGGTGACCCTCCAACTCTAGCAGGTAGGTCTGCTTCAGTCTCCCCTGGGGTCACTGCTCCTTCCCTTGGGTCCCGATGTACACACTAGTTTGTGTGTGCCCTCCAAGAGTGGAGTCTCTGTTTCCCCCATTTCTGTCAAAGTCCTGCAATCAAATCCCACTAGCCTTCAAAGTCTGATTCTCTAGGAGTTCCCCCTCCTGTTGCTGGGCCCTCAGGTTGGGAAGCCTGACGTGGGGCTCAGAGCCTTCCCTCCAGTGGGTGGACTTCTGTGGTATAAGTGTTTTCCAGTCTGTGAGTCACCCACCCAGCAGTTATGGGATTTGATTTTACTGTGATTGCGCCCCTCCTACCATCTCATTTTGGCATCTCCTTTGTCTTTGGATGTGGGGTATCTTTTTTGGTGAGTTCCAATGTCTTCCTATTGCTGATTTTCCAGCAGCTAGTTGTGATTCTGGTGTTCTGGCAAGAGGGAGTGAGAGCATGTCCTTCTACTCTGCCATCTTGGTGCCTCTCCGAGCCTCAGTTTTCTCATCTGTAAAAACAGAAAAATAAAATGCCTAGTGTTGTATGTTAGTTTCCTAGGGCTGCTGTAGCAAAGTACCTTAAAGTGGGTGACTTAAAACAACATAAACATATGGTCTTACCGTTCTGGAGACTAGAAGTCCAAATTTAAGGTGTTTGTAGGGCCCTGCTCCCTCCAAATCCTCTGGGGATTTTCTGGTAGTCCCCGGCCTTCCTTGGCCGTGACAGTGTAACTCCAATTTCTGCCTCCGTCTTCTCCCTGTGTCTCTGTGTCTTCACATGGCATTCTCCTCTCTGCGTCTCTCTCCTCTCTCATAAGGACACCATCCGTTAAGGGCCCATCCTTGTCTAATATGACCTCATCTTAGCTGATAACATCTACAATGACCCTATTTCCAAATAAGGTCATATTCTGAGATACTGGGGACTAGGATTTCAACATAGCTTTTTAGGGACCCAATTCAACCCCTAACAGGTTGGTCTGGAGGATTAAATTGAAGTAAAAGTCATAGTCCAGGGCCAGGCTGTGGTAAATTTCAAAAACTGGAAGCTATTATTACTACTGTTATTATTGCTATGTGTCTAGGTCCTTTTCTTCTGTTGTTTTATTCCAAGGTAGCTATTTGTCCCTCATTTTTTGGAAGAGGATACTGAAGTGCCAAGAGGTTATGTGAAAGACAAGATGACATAACGGTTGAGTGCAGAGATTTTGAAGACAAAGAGCTGATGTATGAGTTCTCACGTACTGCGTCTGGGACCTTGGACCTGCATATAGGGATAACCAAACTTAACTCGTGAGTCTTTCATGAGTTCTCATGAGGATTAAATGAGAGA
This sequence comes from Kogia breviceps, assembly GCF_026419965.1. Lineage (NCBI taxonomy): Eukaryota > Metazoa > Chordata > Mammalia > Artiodactyla > Physeteridae > Kogia > Kogia breviceps. Next base: position 37,219,525 of record NC_081316.1, on the reverse strand, counting down.
ATTTCACATAATGCTCCTAGCATTGTACCTGGTATATGGAAAGTACTCAAAAACTTGTACTCATTTTGTCAAGTGGCAGAGCTGGAGGCAAACCCCAGACAGTGTGACATCCAAGTCCCCACTCTTTCCAGGGAACCCACTGCCTCCTAAAGATTGGTGGCTGCTCCCCTGGCTCAGTTCTGGCCCCAAGATCTGGCCCCAAGAATGCCCATGTGTGAATATGAGTCAAGAATAAGCTGAGGCAGGACCCCAGGATGAGGCAGAAGTGGTGGAAAAGCCATCTCTTTAGACTATGATCTGCGGCCTTTGCCATCAACTCTGTGGGATGGGGCAGAGGATAGCGAGGGGCTTAAAAGATTTGCCCTCTGGTGTCCAGAGGATTGTGTATTCTCTGCCTTCCCTGCTGGACTGGGCAGGAAAGACCTACCTTTCCTAAAGCCCAGCTCTGCCAACCCTGCTAATTAAGCCATTTGGTCAACCAGAGCCATTTCCCCACATGGTCAGTGGTGTTAGTTCCTGCATTCTCTCATCTCTAGCATTCCATTATGGCCTCCAGCCTTATCTCACCAGGTGCACTCTCACCTGCTTTCAGGATCCTGGCAGGCTTTTCCTTGGCAAATCTGGCAGGAGTTGTAAAGAGCAGAGGTTGGAAATGAAGAAAACCATTTAAATCCAAAAGTTATGTTCCTGATCTGGCTACCTTTGTTCCTGGCTGTCCTACATTTTCTACCTGTTCTATATTTTCTTATTGGACCTCTTTTTTTTTTTTTTTTTTCATTGTTGTATTGAATTTTTCTAGCCAGGCAGCTCTGACCAGCTGTACTAAAGCCCCATGAGAAGCTCTAACATTGATTCTCTGTCTTCTTAAAAGGAGGCAAGAATGCAAAGTAAGGCAGCCCCCTGTGCCTTGTCTGTCACCTCTGCCTCTTTATTAACATTAAGAGTGGAGGGTTGCCAGATAACCTGGAGATCGCTGACCCTGAGCTTGCCCTTGGCCAGAGGGTCAACCTAGACTGTGCCAGGCAGCCCTTACACTGGCTCCTGGAAGTTTGTTTCTGCAAAGACTCCTTGTCTCCCTGGGGCTGAGGGAAGGTGGAAAACCCTGAAGAGTCAGTGAGTCAGTGCTGGCTGAGCTACGGGGCTTCAGGGAGATGTTGGCTACCCTGAGAACTCACTAGAAGTGTCTGGATCATTCCCTAGACAGCCTCCAGGAGAGCTGGAATAACTCAAGTGATGTTCCTGTGCCATAAACTCCCTGGAACCCTAATATCCAGATGAGGGTTCCGGTAGGGAGCAGGTGGCACACTGGGAAGGACTGGTTGGAGAGGGTTTAATCGAGGGACTGTTTACAAAGGCATGGGCAGGGTTGAGGGAGCCAACAGGAACTAGCAAAAGTAGGAGCTGTTCCAAGCCCCAGGCTTGAGAGCTGAGGGGAGAAAGCTGTAGCCTTGGACTAGGGGTTCCCCACAGCAGCTTTGACCTTAAGGAGAAGAATGAGACAATTTGGCGGGGAGGGAGCTGGGGAAATACCACCTGCCCCCAACCCTGGCTCTCCTTTCTCATTTCTCTTGTTAGGCAGGGCCTCTCATTGGCCTAGAGGGCATGGGAGTCTGGGTAATGCAGTCTGTAGAATCACCTCCTGAGCCAGAGCAGGGTGGAGAAGTGTGGAGAATGGTGGGGCAAAAGGAGAAAATCAGCCACCTCCAAATTCTCTTATTTTAATGAAGGTTATTTGCATTTGCATTGAAATGTGCCTTCTGTGTCTCTCCCCCATCTCCTTTTTCTGGTGAGTTTCCCAGTGCCCATGGCTACGTCTTCATGTTATCAGTACCATTTTGAACACTACACAGAGGGGGAGATAGGGCTCCATGTAAAACACTCACACCAAGAAGTCATTTGCTTCCCTTGTGCAAATTACTTAACCCTTCTGAGTCTCCATTTACTCATCTGTAAATTAGAGAAAGTAATAGCCACCACAGCAGAAGGATAAGATGAGAAAAATGGTTATAACACCCTGAGCCAGGGGACAGGGTCAATGCCCAACCAGTAGCAGCAGCAATAAGAAGCAACAGCAACAATTGTTTCTTGATCGCTTACTCTGTGCCACATGTATGTTATTGACTTTAGGACTGTCTGTGGATTTAGTTCTCCCTGGTAGACGAGGCACTCTCCCCATCATAGTTTTACCAGTTCAGGATCTGAGAGGCAGAGAGATAAGCAGCTGTCCATAGTCACACTGAGAGCCAATGATGGAGTAGACCCAGGACTCATTATTATGACCACTACCCTCTACTACTTCTCAGCACTGGTTATATCACCATCGTCATCCTCACTCAGTATTCACTTTTGATTTCTAACTAGTAAAGGGTAAGCATGAAGAGGGCACTGCTTAGCCCAATCAATATGGTAGAATTGCAGCCCCTGCGGTGCCTGGCTGGGGCTGCCTGGGCACCCATCTGGCTTCCAGAGCTGCTAGAGCCTTCTCTGCCACTGCCAGCTTCACTCTGATCCTCTTCCCACAGATGCTGCCCTAAGATCCCCACTCCTGCTGGAACACCAAACACTGAACACCAAAGTTAGACCGGCCAGCTTCCTGAGAACCCCAGATCTGTTGAAGTAAAAAACAGAGGCTAAGGGTGAAGAGTGCCTTGCTTTTAAACTTAGTTATGAATTTCTCCTTACTCCCTCAATCCTGGTTCTGCTCTGAGCATTGTTGCTCCCATCTGTGTATTATTGGGGAAATCTCTTGTCATCTCTGGGTCTCAGTTTGTCCATCTGTAGAATAGGGAGATTAGAAGATTAGACTATGTGTGCTGTAATCCCTTTTAGCTCCATTATTCTATAGCAAGCTGAGAGTGTAGAGGCAAATACAGGGCTGTGAGCCCAGAGGGCATGTGGATAAGCCCATGGATTCCAAAGCCAGGCTGTTGGTTCAGATCCCAGCTCCAACTTTTACTTGCTGTGTGACCTTGGCCAATTATTTAACCACTCTGTGGCTTAGTTTCCTCATCGGTAAAGTGGGGATAATAAGAGTATTTACCTTACAGAACTGTCCTGAGAATTCAGTAGTTGACATGTGTAAAGCGCTAAGAACAATACCTAAACATAGATGTGACACGTACATGAGAGCTATAAATATTATTAGTAGCAATGCTATTATTATCGATCCTGGAGCCACATAGGGCTGGTTTGAAACCTCACTCTGTCAGCCCAAGCAAATGCATTCATTGGTTTGGGTCCCGATTTCCTCATCGGTAGCTAGACTTCGGCCTCTCAGGTTGTCAGGAAGATTAAATAGGATAATACTGAATATTTGTAAGTGCCTGGCTCTTAATAGTCCCTCAGGAAGTGCTGCTGCCTTCTTCCCTCGAGCTGTTTCTCCAGGGCCCTTGTTTCCTGGTTGATTTAGGCAGTGCTGTATGTAAATAAACTCAATAGTGCCTGCTGGGAAGATGATACTTTGCCTGAAGGTTCGATGGTAAAACCATCATTTAGTCAGCGACAGTAGCCAAGCCTGGTGCTGCCTGCCCCCCTATGTGGGGTCCCCCAGCAGCTCAACTGTGTGACCCACAGAAGCACCATGATTAACTAGAGGCTTTTCCAGGTCTGGGTGAAGAGCCCACTCTTTGTGCTACAGGTCAGCAGGTTTTCCAGATGAGAAGACAGAGGACCCATAGGAATCTTCCCAGGGCTCCCAAGAGAGCAGCCAAACTGGGATTGGAGCCAAGGTTTCAGAGTTTAGATTTCTGGTTTGGACCCATACAGCTTTGTTGGTCCTGATTCCCCCAGCTTGTTTTTTGAGGTGCGAGCCAACTTGAAGCTAGAAGCTAATATGGCTTAGGGGGTGTCTCTTTGGGTCTGTTTTCTGCCAAGTTAGGCTTGCTTTGTTCCATGCATCTGACAGAATCCTTAGCCACTGCTAGAGTCCTTACAAATAGGTCAGAAATGGGCCCAGGTTAGAGGATACAAATGGCTCAGTACCAAGTCATTTCCATGAAATGGACATGTGCATACTCTGCAGGTGGGGGTATGAATTGGCACAGACATGGATGAGAGGGAGAGGCCTAGTAGTACTATTGCTGTTCAATTTATTTAGTAGTGCATGCACATGGTGCGTTAGTCAGTATATATGTTCAGCTGTTTTTCAAAGAAAGTGCACATAAAATTGACCTAAATAGCACTCACGTTGACTTTGCTCTCCTGCGAAAGTCTGAGATGATCCCTCTATGGCTGAACCTGGAAGTTACTCATGTTAGTGCCTGGTCCCATTGGTCAGAAGCTCATCACATGCACTTAGCGGGGAGGGAGCCTGGAAAAAGGAGTCATTCTTTTGGAAGTGGGTGCAGCGGATATGTGCTACATCGCCTAGGTCCCCTCTTCAGGGCTGACATCCCTGTCCCCAGATGCTGGGAATATCGGTGACTGATAGTACACAGTTGTGTCTCTCTCTGGTCACTGCCCAGAGCCAAGATGGTCACTTGGGAACCATCTCACCCAAGATTATACCCGCTTCCAGAAGGAGGCCATTTTTGCCCATACTTGACTTATGTAGGCAGAAAAATTCCTGGCCTCATTGCCTCTATTTGGGACAGCTCTGAAGGGTCATTCCAGCTCCAGAGGTCCTGCTGGGCCCCCTGGAGCCTGGTTGGAAGAGCATTGCCAGCCCAGCCATGCCTTCCTCACTTCCTTATAGGTGGCCCTCCTGAGATGTCTCCCCAATAAACCTCTGCCCGCACACTCTACGCCAGAGACAGGTTCAGGGAACCCAAACTGAGAAATCTGGACTCTGTATCACGGAAGAGGTGAAAGGATGTTGGGAACAAACAGTCCCTTTCACCTGCTGCGATCCCATTTTTCACATCAGCTCTGAAAAGATACTTGCAGGTGTGCCCCAGGAAGCAGCCTCGGGCTGCCTTGTCCCTGCAGTGTCTGCGAGAGTGAAAACATGGTTCGGCCACGTGGTAAGAAGACTGAGAAAGTTCTAGATTTGCTGTATTCCGTATTCTCCAGGAGCTTATTGAATGTAAAAAAGAAATTGCAGAAAGATATATACAATATGATTACCAATTTATTAAAAAGTGGCAAACGTTACGTACATGCACGGCCATCAGAATAGTATATAAGCGCTCGGAAAACCAGTGGAAGGTTGCCGTGGAAGCCGATCACAGTGGCTGCCTTTGGGGAGGGGAAGAGAGGCTTGGGATGTGAGTGCTGGGACGGGGTAAGGCGTGAAGTAGAGTGGTCTAAGAAGCTTTAAGCCTTACCTGTAATGTTTCGTAAAAAGAATGTATTGGAACACATTCATGGATGATTTGTTCCATTAGAAGTTTATATTCAAAGAGAAAACTGGAAATCCATTCTCAGTCACGGGAATTGAAATCGTAAGTCATCTTCTGAGGACAGATGAAAAAAGCCAGCTTTGCTTTGCAAAGAGAATCCTTTATTTTCATTTCAAGAGACCTTGAGCCCTCGGGCAAATCACTCTGCCTCTGTAAGCCTCAGTTTCCCCATCTGTGAAATGACAGTCACAGACCCCATTTCATATGTTGCGAGGTTAAACTGTTGTACAGTTTATAAAGCTGTTAGCCCAGCGCTGGGCACACTGTGCAAAAGTGGTGGGTGGACTTCAGGGAAGGCTCCTCTGCTTCTAGAGAAGACGGCCTGGCAGCCCTGGACAGGGGGTAAGCTGGTCCCCCCCCCCCCGAACAAGCGCCTGGCCCAGCCTCACCAGCTAGCAGCCGGCACTTCTGATGACCTTCAGCTGGGCCTGGGTCAGCAGCCCCACTCCCTGGTCACAGCCTGCAGCTGTGAGGGCCAAGACAGACTGTTCCAGAACGTTCCAGGTGTTCAGGGATCAGCTCTCTGTTTCTGGGATATGAGCAGCCGTGTGTGTAGCTGCCGAGGAGGTTTTGTATTATGTCAAAGGGTTTGGGTGGTTTTTCTGTCCTCTTCTTTCTCAGAATGAAGAGGACAAAGCCTCCCTTTCAGGGCAGCCCAGCAGATCAGAAAGGCTTTGAAATCATGAAATGCAAATCCTGGCCTCTTTTGAACCGTATTGAAGGTGGAGCTGCTGAGTTAAATTAACATGGCCCATAAATACAGAGGTTAAAAAATGGGAAACCAAGTGTTTCGAGGCTTTTGTCCAAAGGAAAAATAATCACGGGACAATGGTCTATTTTGTTTGGGTTACAGGCCGGGCTGATATCACATTAGCTCAAACCTGGCAATATTTATGTTGAAAACTGCTGTTTGCAGGGCACTGTTGTCCCAATTCATCTCTGCGGGGAATCCCTCAGAGCAGAGCATACTGGCCTCCCGCTGCCTGCCTGGTACTGCCCTTGATTGCTGGAGGGTGCTGGTGTTTGGCTGTCTGTGGAGAGGAACAGACCAGGTCAGAAGGAGAAGGATCCAGCACAGACAAACTGGGAACCCATTGACAAAATTCAGCCTGCAAAGAATATATTTTTTAGAAGAGGTACCATACAAATCCATCCATCCTGCTTCTCTTGTGAAATCAAAAGAACCAACAATGTGTGACCTGCACATTCACATGGCAGTAATCACAGGAGTCATGGAGTGGCTGGCCCTGTAACCAGAGCACTCCATTAGCCCCAGTCCCCACCGCTCCCTTTTGCTCCCTGACCCTGAGGCTGAATGTCAGTTGCCATTAAGAGCATATCACTCTTGTGCTGTTGTTTATCTTATAGTCAAAAAAATTTGTCCAAACTCATGACATATTAAAATGTAAAAAGGTGTGAGCTAAATCATCCAGAGGCTTTTTTTTTTTCTTACAGCCAAGCTGCTTTCCTCCTATGGGTACTTGTGTTTCCAATCACTGGGCTATTGCTGAAACTTCTAGGCCTGGATATTGGTCTCCGTTCTTCACCAACTGATCTTAGGCAGCCATCCCATCTACCCCCACTTTGGGTCCCAGTGTCCTCACGTGAAAAGACAAGACATCATCTTTCAAACTGTGTTCCATGTAACGTTAGCTCTGTGGGACCTGAACAGAGTTCACTGGAAAGCACTGTTAGACAAAATTAACTCAATTCCCACATGCAGGTCTTTCCAGAGCCCTTAATGAACTGACATGCATCCGCTTCTCAAATGAATTTACCAGGGAAGCCAATTTTCATGGAGCGTCTTGGGGCACTGGTGTTATCTGGCTTGGATTTGGGGAAATGAAGGATGACACCCAAGTTTCTGTCCAGGATGAAGGCTCAGTGCTGGAGTTTAGCCCACCCAGTCCTCAGCATGGGTCAGGGTGTCTTGCCCAGTACCAGCAGGCCCACTTGTGCCCACCTTGCTGTGTACCTTCCTTCTGTCCTCCCCCTAGTTTGCATCTCCTCTCCAAGCTTTGGGCATCAAGGGAAGTTTGAAAGTGAGGAGTGATCACTCCCATCCCCCAATCATATCATGTTCCCAGGGAGTCCTTTGCCCCCAGACTGAGTCACAGGGCGGGAAATATAGCCAGTCTGGGTCAGGGAAAATGATCTTTTGGGATAAGGATACGAAAACACTTGTCAAGGTGAACGAGGCACTCAGCCCTCTGCCAACTCAGAGTTGGCAGAGGAACGCTGATGAGGGCACTGCTAAGAAAAAATTGCAAACCCTATAAAACCTGTCGTGTTTATGTCCCTTTTATGTCAGACTGCTGTTCTCTGTCTCCTGCAATGTTTTCTCCTTGCATTACACCAAAAACTCCTAGAGGGCAGCGAGCTGCATCAATTTTATTTGCATTATTTATTACATCGTATGCATTCAAACAGTTAATCTAGAAGGACTTATTGAGTGGGGCTGCTGCCTCCTGAGATATAGGTTCCTCCCTTAGAGTCATAAATAATCAAATGCCCACCGTGTGGCAGAGTGGAAAGCTGCAGATTCCACAGTCAGATGGAAGTGGGACTGAATGGTCTATGTGGCCTTGGTCACATCACTTCTTTCTGAGCCTCTGTTTTCTCATCTGTAAATTGGGGACTATACTGGGAAACTCACAGTCTTCATGAGGATTCCCAGCAGAGCCTGGCACAGAGCAGGCTGCAGGAAATTACCGGTATTGTGATGCCTGAAGGTTTACTAGGGGCTTCCTTATGTGTCCATCACCTCACTTCATCCCCATGGCCTCTCCCTGAGTTAGGTAAGGCCAGGATCGAGACCATCTGTGTTTTACAAATGAGGAAACAGAAGCTCAGAGATGTTGAGGACCCTGCCTGAGGTTTCTCAGACAAGAGGAGGGGAACCAGGATTTAAAGTTTGGGTCTTGGATTCTACACCCTGGGTGGCCTCCAGCACAGCCCCAGATCCCATGTGATAGTGCTTTGCCAGATGCAAACACCGTTCAGTACAAAGGGTGATGTGTTGCTATCATGACAAATTCAGCATTTATTGCTACAAGCAACAAGCTTTTCCTGGAAAGATGTCCTAGAGCCCTCAAAGAGCCCTCAGGAGGACAATAAGGGCTGTCTGTTAAAAAGAGCTTTATCAGGTAGAAAATGGTCAAGATCAATTAGAGAAAGTGTGTGGGTATCAGGGGAGAGAGATAGGGCGCAGAGCAAGAGCTCCCTCTGGAAGGGGTGTTGGAGGTGGGACTCACAGAGAGACAGCAGGAGCGAAGGACAGAGGAAACCACAAAGCTCCTTGTCAGGAAAGCAAAGGGGAACCCAGGTCATTGGGCGTGACTGGACAGGCAGGTCCAGAGCCAGGGGCCTACAAGAACCACTGAGGAGGGCTTCCAGTGTGAGGGCATGTGAGAGGAGGGTTAGGGGTTTCCAAGAGGCAATGTCAAAGCAATGGGCAGAGCGGGCCAGCTTGGAGTTCACTGAGGAGCAAAACACCAAGGGCCTAGCAGACCAAAGCAGAAGAAAAAGGAGGGGGTATAATAACTCATTAATAAATTTGTCAAATATTTCAATCAGTCAGTGAAAATATTTTGAGTACCTACTGTGTGTCAGGATTGGTACTTGCTTCTGCAAGTCCAAGATAGTACAAGAAAGAGATAGGACACAACCTAAGCCTTGACCAACCATGACAAAAACCAAGGTCTTACTTGCCACCTTACAAGAAGAAGATAGGACACAACCTAAGCCTTGACCAACCATGACAAAAACCAAGGTCTTACTTGCCACCTTAGCCCCTATGCTGTGCACACACATGCACATATGTGCACACACATGCACACTCATGCATGCACATGCATATGCAGACATGCACACACGCGGTTCTCATCCCCATCCCCTGTTCCTGCTGGCTTCCATAACCATTACCAGACATCTCTCCTCCTCTGTCCCAAGGCAAGGCACGTTTGCTGGTCAGGTCAAAAGTTCTGATGCAAATGTAATGCCTACTTTAGAAACAAAGCCTCCCCCATAATGAGATAGTTAAAAAGGAGGCTTTGCCAGGCATCTGAAGAGCTGTTTTTCATTACAGAGACGGGCGCATACTTTTAGCATAGCTCCCAGCTTCCAGAGGTCTCCCCTGACTTTGGGGCTCTGGATGGGGCCCACGGAGGTGGGGTGGCCATTTTCACCCGGCTGCCCGAGCCAGCTGCATGGGGCTGAGTCTGGAGGGTGGCTGTGAGTTGAGCCGTAGTTCATTTGGTGGTCTGGTCACTGTGTCGTGTATAATTAATTGAGCTGAAAGGAAGTTAAAGAAACTTCTCTGACAGGGAGGTCAGGGAGGATGAACTCTGATGGGAAATTAATGATGAGAGTCTGGAAACTCCACAAGAGGGCTTTGCCACCATGGCTCTGGTGGCACACTGGTAGCTGGTCTCCTCCCTACTTACCTAACAGAATGCAAGCACCCAAGCGGCCTTTTTGGAGATTGTTTCTTCTGGGCATTTCAAAGAACGCTCCACTGCTGGACATCAATAATAATAATAATAATAATGATAATAATAATAATAATAATAAAAAAACTGTCATCAACATAGTTATTGAGCGTTTATATGACAGCTGCTATGGAAGTGCTTTATGTATATTCTAACAAGAAACTGTCTTACTGACTCCACCCCGCACCTCTCTCTGTGCCAGGAGCTGTAACAGAGCTTAAGTCATTTACCCAAGGATTCAGAATTACTACCCAGCAGAGCAGGGATTTGGACCTGACCTCCTACCCGCTCCGCTCTTTGACCTGTTAATAAGTCTCCCATAGAAAAGAAGGTTGGGGTTGCAGTGGTTCATGGTCTAGGGCAAAGACTGGCCAACCGTGGCTTACAAGCTGTGTTTTTCAATAAAGTTTTATTGGAGCACAGTCACACCTTTTTGTTTACTATTGTCTAGGGCTGCTCTCACGCTACAACTGTAGAGTTGAGTGATTGTAACTGTATGGGCTGCCAAGCCTAAAATATTTACTATCTGACCGTGCATAGAAAAAATTTGCCAACCTTGAACTAAGGACACCAAGGATGAAACAAAATTAAACAGGTTTCTTTGCTGCAAGACTTTTCAGAGCCTTCACTCAGCTAATGTGCATTGTGAAGGGCCCAGAGAAGGATCTGGTCTGCAGCACAGCCTCACGTATTTGGCTAAAGGACCCCCTTTCATTGTCGAGGCGTCCTTGAGGTGAGCCTTGGGGAGTACTGCTGGAGTCTGACCCCACTCACTTGGTCAAGGAGACAGGCTTAGAGTGGGAAACGTGACAGGCTACTGGCCATGCAGCTTGAGTATGGCTCAGCCAGGACTTGGTGCGGATCCCAGGAGCTTCCCAAGGCAGTGCTATACCGTCTGCCCTTTGCCAGCCTCAGTGAGAGTGATTGGTGCTGTTCCAGGAGCGCCTTCTCCGGAGGGGTCGTCTGTTGCGGTGGCCAGAGCTGCCCATTCTTCATTCAGTTGCTCACTCACGATGGTGTTCTACAACCTGGTCTTTATGGGGCCTGTTTGTTCAAGTCCAAGAAGAGAGGGAAAAAATCATCATACTAATAAAGAATGTCAGTTTTAATCAGCATTATCTGCCATTATGAGAATTGAATTTCTACCTTTCACTGCATATGTTAAATATGGGGCTTTATCTCCTCATGCAGAATTGATTTGCCGTAATTCTCTCCTTTGGCCCTTGTCATGTAAATCATGGTATTTCTCCCCCAATGACTGCATGACGCATAATCTGCAGAAGCAGATTAGAGGTGAGAATCCAGCCTCCCTGACCAGCTGCTGCTGGGAGCTTTGTCTATCTGTCTTTTCCAGCTCATGCTTCCCCTCTCTAGATTCCCTCTTTGGGGCTGCTCACTGGACCATCATGCCCTCTGCAGATGGAGCCTGGACGAGAGGGAGAGAGGGATGATGGCTTGGGGGGCTGAGCAGGCAGCCCTTGGAGGAAGTCAGGAGGCCTCAGCCGTGGGGATCTGTGACTGCTGGATAGTTTGTTGGGATGGATCTTAGGGCCACTTGCAAATCTTGGTCCACTACTGAATCAAATCACCAGTATCCTCAAGAGTGCCACACCCTCAAATACTCCCCAAGGGGGCCCTGGAGAATCTCCAGCTTCTGGCATCTGTACTGGATGGATAAGGACAGAGGTAGCCTCTGCCTGGTACAAGAGCCAAGAGCCGAGCCTATGAACTGTGGCTTGAAGACTAGTCCAAGGGCTCTGTGGGAAGGAGCAAGTTTTGGGGAGAGCTGTCTCTGGCACATAGGCTGTGACATTCAGTGAGACGCCAACTATGGACGTCTCTACCCCTGCTCTGTAAAGCTCTTAAGTCTCACTTTTGTCTTTTAACTATTTCCTACTACCTATCTGAGCAGAGGTTAAGGGATGGGATTCTGGAGGCAGAAAGACCTAGGATCCAATCCTGGCTCTTCCACTTATTAATTGTGTGACCTTGGGCAAATGACTTGAGCCTTCAAAACCTCCACTTTACCATCTATAAAATGGGGGCAATAGTAATAGGAATGCCCATGAGGTTGTTTGGAAGACTGAATGAAATAATCCATGCGAAGCATCTAGAGCAGGCCCAGCATGTAGTAAATGGTCAATACATACAGGCTACTCTTCTTATTGTTAAATTCCCATCCTCAGATACTGTGTCTGAGACACACCTTGTGGCATAGTGTATTGACACGGTATGTAGACCAAGGTGCTTTAAAAGGCCATTGAATATCTACAGTATATCTCAGGGGTGACACACAAAGGTGGGGAGGGGCAAGAAGGAATCCATCCATTACTGAACTCTTACTGACCACCAGGCACTTTTAACAGTAAATGGTCAATGATAGATGGTTTTCATAATATCACTCACAGCATGCCCTTAGTGTTAACTGTCAAAGACAGCATCTGGGCAAATAAATAGGAGGTCTGGCTCAGGTGGGAAATTCTTAATGCTTTCCATAAAGAAAAATAAGAAAAAAGAAAAAATTACATTTGTAATTTTATTTTATTTTACTTTTTTAAATTTAGTTTTTTGTTGAAGTGTAGTTGATTTATACATTTGTAATTTTAAATTTATTATCCATATATTGAGAGCCTGCTATGTGCAAGCACTATACTCAGAACTTTATCTTTATTGTAATCTAATTACATTTCACAACAACCCCTAAAGGTGGTACCATTATTATTCCCATTTTACCGTTGGTGAAACTAAAGGGCATCTATGTAGTCACTGGAGAGAGGAAGACATCAGCTCCAGAATCAACTCTGAGATGAATTTCCTTCACGGGCTCTCTGCTGCTTCTGTGCAGCCTACAAATCTTGTATTGCACCACCAGTAATGAGAATGTGCTGCTGAATTTGTCCTCTGTTACCTGAGCTCTCTCCATCTAAACTCACCTTTCCCAGATCAAAATGAATGTTCCTCAGGACTCCAGGGTTACTGTCTGTCAAATGAGAAGAAGGCAGTTTTCCGTGAGTCAGGCTACGGCCCAAGTGGTGCTTGAGGATAAGTGTAAACTGACTGTGAACGGAGGTGGCCTGTTGACGTTGATGACTGGGACAGTCTGGCCTCAGTGAAGTTGGTGGGAGCCACTCTGACTGCTCAGCACTGCTCTCCCCAGCAGCTTTTGCAAGTCAGGGCAGTTGGCATGGGTCCAGCAAGGTCCCAAGAGGCTAAGAAGTCAGCTGGAGCTGGCCAGCTGGGCAGTAACATGGAGGAGAATCTGTGTCAGGACCACCTTAGCAATGCCCAGCATAGCTCACTGCAGCTTATCACAGGGGTAAATGGGATGCTCTTCAAGGCAGGTGGGATGACGTTCAGCCTTTCCCTAAGTGCCGTTGTGCTAGGGAGTTACAGAGACTCTGCAGTCACAGATACACATATATGTGTGTGGTGGGGGGGGTTGCTCTTGGGAACGGCTGGGGCAGGGACAGCGGCTAATGCGCGTCCCCCTCCATGCCGCTTGTTCCCATGTGCCATTGCCCAGCCCCACACTCCTGTGCTCACACAAATGCCACCTTCCACTTACTGAGCCCAGCTTCCTGGGTACCAGGCATTGTGCAAGCCCTCTGGCCTGCCCGCTGCTTTATTCAGATCCTACAACCCCCTGTTATAGGTAAGTGAGTAATACTCTGATCCTACTTGGTTTTCAGAAGGGAAGACAGGAGCACAGAGAGGCAAAGTAATTTGCCCGGGAAGTAGCAGGGCCAGAATTCAAACCGAAGTCTCTTGATTCTAAAGCCCAAACGTTTTACTCAGCAGGGCTCATCCTCAGCGCCCTACCCCCCTGGGGTGTCACAGACTGCGGTGAGGGGCTTCAAGCACCTTGTTGCTAAAAAAGTACTGTGTCTTCTGCCTTTTGAGTCTGGCAGTGCAGGTCTCTCTTTCCTCTATGCCCTTGGATTTGTGACTGGTCCTCTCTCTCTCTCTCTCTCTCTCTCTCTCTCTCTCTCTCTCTCTCACACACACACACAGACACACACACACAGACACACACACACAGACACAGACACAGACACAGTCTCCCCAGGCCCTCAGAGAATGAATATGTTAATTAAAGTCTGGCTCTCTCTTTTGCACTGTTCTGCCCCCTGCTTTGGGAGGTTGGAGGTGCTTCAGGGTCAGTCACCTCTGTAGCGTCCTCAGACTGCTTCAGCCACTTCTTACAGCCCTTCTGATGATGGGAGGAGGGGCCGGGGGGGGGGGTGTCGCTGCTGGTTCCACTATTGCAAAACCCTGGCCGTTAGAAAGCATCTCTTCCTCGGGAACCATACAAGTGCCCTGGCAAATCCTGCCCCAGAAGAGCAGCTCAGCCAACTGGTATGGGGGCTTTGTTGTTGTTGTTTACGTCTAGAGGAAGGGACCCTTCAGCTCTTGACCCTGAGAGGCCTTTGCCTGGACCCTGAGGTCTGTTCTCCTAGACCTTGGGCTGTGATTATTCCTGTTCCCAGGGCTGGACCCCTCCTGGGGAAGTTCCAGCTTCTGGTCTTTCCTTCCTAGAGGGAGGTGGCACAAGGCTTTGTCCACTCTGACCCCAGACCTTCCCTCATCAGCCTGCCAACCCCTGAGCTGCCACCCTTCCAGCCCACATTCTCTCCAGCCCCACAGCTGCTGGCTGCTGGAGTCAGGCAGGGAAAGGGCTGATGGATCAGACAGCAGGTGCAAGAGAAACTCCCAGTGTTGAGCCTCTGGCAGCTGGCACTGGGCCTGGCTTTCATCTGCCTGCCCTCCTGCCCTCACCCCTGCCTCAGCAGGCACTCATTCAGACAGAGCTGGGGAGGACTTCCATATGGGGTGACGGAACAGCTTTACCCCCAAGGCCAGGAGAAATCCCTGTTTCTTGGGATGACTTTAGTCCTTCCTGTGCACTAGAGGCTCAGGCTGCAGACTCCATAGCACCTTGGCCCTGCCCTGAAACTTATCACAAGCAACTCCCTTGGACCTACCCTCTGGAAATCAACAAGGTGCAAAGGACAAAGCACAGGGCTAGGCTTTCAGAGGCCCAGGCTCCTCACTTTGCTATAAACTTGCTCTGTGACCTTAGGCAAGTCACTTCCCCTACTTGAGTACTGATCTTCCCACCCACAAAGGGCATGTGTGGGTTTCTGAAGGATCTTGAGGCCAGTGGTATCCAAGCCTCATTCTATCCCTGACTTTTCATTTCTCAGAACCCTATAACTTGAGATTTCCTCTGAATTTCAAGTCTAAGTGGGAGGCAAAAGAGTGGAGAAGAAGAAAGGAAGAGTCACTTCTTCCGTCTCTACCCTCCCTTTCTAGCCTAGGACCAAGACTACCAGGAAGTTACCAGCATACAGGGCTTGATTTGGGAGATGTTGAAAGGCCCATCCACTCCCCAAATATCCTCTCTGCCCCTGTTAATTCAATAACTGCAGTCACTCCTTTGGGGACACATGATCTCCAGAAGTCACCTGTGAATATTTAAATTTGGTATCTGGGAAGTGAGTCGAATAAACTTGTTCTTATCCTTTAACTCCCATTAGATTGAATTTGCTTCCCATGGAGCAGATCCTTGAAGGAGCACATAGATAGAATCTATTAAGAATTTTTTTTTTAAAAAAGAGAGGAAGAAATAATGTAGGCAGGCCTGGGATGGCTCCAAATGTTAGGGCACAGAGTGTCCAGAGACTATGACGTACAGATGCCTGTGCACAAATAGAACCTGTTTCCTGATCGTGCCAATGACAGGCTCTGTCGTGTTGCATTGAACAGGGCAAGCTGGAGCCAGCTGCAGGGCTGGGGAAAGGAGGCTGAGCTGAAGCGATGGCAAGACCCCTGTCCACCATGAGCCCTCACCCTGACCAAACTGAGGAAGCTTGGCACTGCCCTTATGGTCCACCTCTGAGTGAGGTGAGCTTTGCAGCCCTTCAGGAGTGGAGTATGGCAAAAGCATCTCTCCACAGTAGCCCTGTCCAAGAGACACAACGTGCCCTGCCTCTGATGTTTGCCCGTTGTAGCTTCTGGAGTGCAAAGCCAACTAGGCAAAAGTGGGTGGCATCAGAGTAGCTGAAGGTGGAACTGAGGGTAGCTGCCAGGGAACAGGGAGGGTTTAGATGCATTCACTTACAATCTCCGCCTGGGACCTTTCGCCTCAGAAGCCACTGGCTAATAGCCTTCCCCATCACTCTCAATCGTTAGGGCTTTGGTCTTTCTGGTTCTTCTGTCTCTGTTGCCCCCCATCTTTTATCCTGCAAGACTTAGCTCAGGCATCATCTCTCCGAAGCCTCCTATGAGGGAGTGGATAAAGGAATGAGTATGCATAGTCCCTCAGTCCTAGAACTATCCTCAATCTATCCAAGCACCTTCCATAATCCATGAGTCAGCACCCTTTAGCTCAAAAGAGCTCCTGGAGGCCCAAAAGATGCCCAGGGAAAGTTGCAACCGATTACGTGTTGTCTCCTGGACTTGAGAGGATGATCAGGATTAGGGTGGATGCACCCTATCCAGAGAGGCTCTGGGTGTAAAGACCAAAGGAGAGGGCTCAGGCACACTGCCTGGGCAAGTGGCTTTCCCTCTCTGGGCCTCTCTATCTGGAAAATGACTGAAGGACATTGAGACCCATCCAAGCTATAATGCGCTCCCTCCCGCCACCCCCAAGCCTGCTTCCTGAAGCAGAGAGAGGCTGACTCAGTGGTTTCAGAATGCAAAGACTTGTCACTTGCAAGGTCATCAGAAGTGATGCTGTTCATTCAGTGCTGAAAGGCATTCCTATTTAAAATCTTCCTCCTGAGGAGAAGAAAGAGCTTCACAAAATGGGAAATGGAGCTGGTGCTCTGTGGTTGGCCGCTTCTGACACGTTCCCAGTGATCCCTGCCTCCTGGGATTCCCTCCTTGGGTGATTCCCTCCCCTAGTGGCTTGCTTCCAGCAAATAGAATATGGCTGGGGTGATGGGATGTCACTTCCGTATTAGGATATAGAAGACTGTGAATTCCTTCTTACTGGACTCTTTCTCCATTGTCTTCTTGGCTTGCTCATGTTGATGAAGCAAACTGTCATGTTGGGGAGATCTATGTGGCCAGAGCTGAGGGCAGCCTCTGGCCAACAGCCAGTGAGAAACTAAGGTCCTTAGTCCTACAGCCTTCGAGGAACTGACATCGTGGCATCATTATGCCACCAACCATGTGAGTGAACTTGGAAGCGTATCCTCCCCGAGCTGAGCCTTGACATGACCACAGCCTACCCAGCATCTTGATGGAAGCCTGTAAGAGACTCTGAAGTAGAGGACTGAGTGAAACTGTCTGGATCACTGACCCATAGAAATTGTTGTTTTAGGCCTCTGAGATTTGGGATAATTTGTTGCACAGCAAGAGATAGCTAATACGTGCTCCTAGGGTTTTGGAGAGCCATGGACGGAAGTCCTAAAAACCAAAGATATCCTAAAAATTAGGAAGTGCCTCCACCAATATCAGAGAGGCAGGTGGAACATCATATGGTGTCACCAAGTGGTCTCAGACATGTCACTGTCCCCCTCCCTGTCTCAGTTTCTTTATAAGGGGGTTGGGTTAGCACAATGGTTTTGGTGAATCAACAACTTCAAGGTTTCAGGGACCACTTTAGTAATTTTGCTTTCTGGATCTATTGACTGAAAGATACAAAAATGACAAATAGCTACTCTAAATACAGTGATGCTGTAACCAACTTTATTAGACCAATAACGTTTCCGTACATTTGAGAATTGGTCATCCCTTTTACTGATTTAATCTGTAGGTGTAAGCAAGCAGGGAATGGCTGTGGATAGAGGGTGTTCTCATTGAGAACAACTAAGACAGGCCATTTTGGATCTTGCCAATGTACAGATGGTGAAGTAAGGTTAGGGCAGGGATGCTGGAGTCAGACGGCCTTGGGTTCACATCCCAGGTCTGCCCCTTCCCAGCTATGTGCCCTTCAGGGCTTTCTCTCATAAGTCCTCAGTTTCTTCACCTCTGAAGTGGACATTGGGGATCATAAAACTTACCCCACAGTGTTGATATAAGAATTAAATTTGATAATGAACAGAACATACTGTACTTAGCAGCTAGTTAGTTCTCAGTAGTGGCACCTAACTCTAATAAACAAGCATTCATCACTGCATCATTACTGACATATTAGTGTACCAAGCTGACATTTATTGAGTGTTTACTACGTGCAAGGCACGGAGCCAAACTCTTGGTGCAGTGTTTCAGATGCCAATCGATAGAACTTACAGTCTGCAGGGTGGCCCTGTCTGTCCTCATCTCTCTGAGGTAAGGCAGACAGTTTTGTCCCCTGGATGCTTTGAGTCACTTGGATAGGCCACCCTGTAGAGGACACTGAGGTGTCTGCTCTCAGGAGTCTGTCACACAGTCAGTGCTGTCCTGGGCCCAGCATCTTTTCTGTTCTCCAAGGGTCTGCTTTACCCTGGGCAGGGTGGGCTGTGTCTAGGAGGCTCCCCTGCCCAGCCAGGAGAAGTGGTGAGGGAGGGTCCCTGGGACTGTGAAGGCCCAGGGCCTCCATCCCTTCCCCAGAGACCACACCTTCATTGAAGCCCCATGTGCACAGCTTCAACCCTAGACTCCACAGTGGTATCTTAAGCCCCTACAGGGTTGGGCAGGGATGAAGGAGGGTATACTATAGTCTGAAATTGTGGTACCTTTTTTCTCTCTGCTGTCACTACTAATAATATGTTTCTTTGAAAGGAAAGGGGCCCTCCGCATTATGACATGGAAAAGGTAGAGATTCTGGTTTCAGATGGAGTTGTGCTTAATTCTAGCTTCACCATTCGCAGGCTGATATGAGCAACTTATATCACTTTGCTACATTCAGTTTTCATCTGTGAAATAAGGGTCACAGCCCCTGCCTTTCAGAAGGTCATCTTGTCAGGCAAAGCGGTGGCCTGTATGTCAGGAGTTGAAATGAGATGCACAGAGTAGGTGCTCAGTATGTGATAGAGAATCATCTGGGCTTGATTCTCAGCGCTTTCCTGTGAGATCAGAGATGAAATACTAGAACTAGCTCACAGTGTTGGGGCATACTATGTACTGGATAAATGTTAACTATTGTGATCATAATGTTTTTATGACGTTAGCTTTTCTCCCCACAAATCATGCCTGACTTCCAAGACTTTCCCACTACCTCATGAAAGGGACACTGGGTCCACGGGTGGGCTGGAACATACTTTTTATTTTGTTCCATAGTCCCAGAACTCCAATATTAAGCTGGGCACATATGGGTGCTGCTAAATACTATACTTCCCATCTCCCCTTGTAGCTAAATGTGGACATTTTACTAAGTTTACTAAGTTACATATCAGCAGACACTTAAAGAGCAGCGCCACGCCCTTCTTTGTTACTTCCTCCATCCAGCTGCCTGGGATTTTGATATGATGGCTGTAGCTCTCGCAGACATCTTAGACTACAAGGATAAAAACCATACCCCAGGGAAGAAAGAGGGTAAACTGGAAGGAGTCTAACCTAACCGCCTCATGTGTCTCCGTATAAGGTCTGTCTACCTCCAGACTTCTTTTTATAAGAATAAACCTCTGTCTCATTAAAACCACTGCTCTTTTGACTTTCTCTGTTATATTTAGCAAAACCTCATCTCAATGGATACAAATAGAAAGGCTTTCCTTTCCAAATAGTTAAAAACCTTGTCTTCCAGGGATTTATTCAAAGAGTATAATCATATAATGCTTAAAGTCATGTGGACAAAGATACTCCATATAATTTTTTTTATTATTGCAAAGAAAATGGATGTAACCTACATTTCCACCAGTAGAGGAGAGGTTAGATGTAAGATGGTTACAGAATAGAACAGTGGAGAGGACCTTCAAGATGGCGGAGGAATAAGATGTGGAGATCACCTTCCTCCCCACAAATACATCAAAACTACATCTACATGTGGAACAACTCCTACAGAACATCTACTGAATGCTGGCAGAAGACCTCAGACTTCCCAAAAGGCAAGAAGCTCCCCACGTACCTGGCCATGTGGCTGACAGGGTCTTGGTGCTCCAGCCAGGTGTCAGGCCTGAGCCTCTGAGGGGGTAGAGACGAGTTCAGGACATTGGACCGCCAGAGACCTCTAGCCCCATGTAATATCAATTGGAAAGAATGTTCTCAGAGATCTCCGTACAAATGCTAAGACCCAGCTCTGCTCAACAACCAGCAAGCTATAGTGTTGGACACCCCATGCCAAACAACTAGCAAGACAGGGATACAGCCCCACACATTAGCAGAGAGGCTGCCTAAAATCATAATAAGTTCACAGATACCCCAAAACACATCACCAGACATGGTCCTGCCCACCAGAAAGACAAGATCCAGCCTCATCCACCAGAACACAGGTACCATCCCCTCTACCAGGAAGCCTACACAACCCACTGAAACAACCTTACCCACTGGGGGCAGACACCAAAAACAATGAGAACTATGAAACTGCAGCCTGCAAAAAGGAGACCCCTAACACAGTTAGTAAAGCTAAGTGACAAGACAGAGATATATGCAGCCGAAGAAGGAGCAAGGTAAAAACCCACCAGACCAAACAAATGAAGAGGAAATAGGCGGTCTACCTGAAAAAGAATTCAGAGTAATGATAGTAAAGATGATCCAAAATTTTGGAAATAGGATAGAGAAAATACAAGAAACGTTTAACAAGGATCTAGAAGAATTAAAGAGCAAACAAACAATGATGAACAACACAATAAATGAAATTAAGATTCTCTAGAAGGAATCAATAGCAGAATAACTGATGCAGAAGAATGGATAAGTGACCTGGAAGACAAAATAGTGGAAGTAACTACTGCAGAGCAGAATAAAGAAAAAAGAATGAAAAGAATTGAGGACAGTCTCAGAGACCTCTGGGACAGCATTAAATGCACCAACGTGTGAATTATAGGGGTCCCAGAAGAAGAGGAGAAAAAGGAAAGTGACTGAGAAAATACTTGAAGAGATTATAGTTGAATACTTCCATAATATGGGAAAGGAAACAGTCACTCAAGTCCAGGAAGCACAGAGAGTCCCAAACAGGATAAATCCAAGGAGAAACACACCAAGACACATAACAATCAAAGTATCAAAAATTAAATACAAAGAAAAAATATTAAAAACAGAAAGGGAAAAGCAACAAATTACATACAAGGGAATCCCCATAAGGTTAACAGCTGATCTTTCAGCAGAAACTCTGCAAGACAGAAGTGACTGGCAGGATATATTTAAAGTGATAAAAGGGAAAAACCTACAACCAAGATTACCCTACCCAGCAAGGATCTCATTCAGATTCGATGGAAAAATTAAAACCTTTACAGACAAACAAAAGCTAAGAGAATTCAGCACCACCAAACCAGCTTTACAACAAATGCTAAATAAACTTCTCTTGGCAGGAAACACAAGAGAAGGAAAAGACCTACAGTAACAAACCCAAAATAATTAAGAAAATGGTAATAGTAACGTACATATCAATAATTACCTTAAATGTAAACAGATTAAATGATCCAACCAAAAGACATAGAGTGGCTAAATGGATACAAAAACAAGACATGTATATATGTTGTCTACAAGAGACCCACTTCAGACCTAGGGACACATACAGACTGAAAGTGAGGGGATGGAAAAAGATATTCTATGCAAATGGAAATCAAAAGAAAGCTGGAGTAGCAATTCTCATATCATACATAATAGACTTCAAAATAAAGAATGTTACAAGAGACAAAGAAGGACACTACATAATGATCAAGGGATAAATCCAAGAAGAAGATATAACAATTGTAAATATTTATGCACCTAGCATAGGAGCACCTCAATACATAAGACAAATGCTAACAGCCATAAAAAGGGGAATAGACAGTAACACAATAATAGTATGGGACTTTAACACCCCACTTTCACCAAAGGACAGATCATCCAAGATGAAAATAAATAAGGAAACAAGCTTTAAATGACACATTAAACAAGATGGACTTAATTGATATTTATAGGACATTCCATCCAAAAACAACAGAATACACTTTCTTCTCAAGTGCTCATGGAACATTCTGCAGGATAGATCATATCTTGGGCCATAAATCAAGCCTTGATAAATTTAAGGAAATTGAAATCATACCAAGTATCTTTTCTGACCACAATGCTGTGGGACTAGATATCAATTACAGGAAATAATCTGTAAAAAATACAAACACATGGAGGCTAAACAATATGCTACTAAATAACCGTGAGATCACTGAAGAAATGAAAGAGGAAATCAAAAAATACCTAGAAACAAATGACAATGAAAACACGATGACCCAAAACCTATGGGATGCAGCAAAAGCAGTTCTAAGAGGGAAGTTTATATCAATACAATCCTACCTCAAGAAACAAGAAACATCTCAAATAAACAACCTAACCTTACACCTAAAGCAATTAGAGAAAGAAGAACAAAAACACCTCCAGGTTAGCAGAAGGAAAGAAATCATAAAATTCATGTCAGAAATAAATGAAAAAGAAATGAAGGAAACGATAGCAAAGATCAATAAAACTAAAAGCTGGTTCTTGGAGAAGATAAACAACATTGATAAACCATTATCCAGACTCATCTAGAAAAAAAGGGAGAAGACTCAAATCAACAGAATTAGAAATGAAAAAGGAGAAGTAACAACTAACACTGCAGAAATACAAAGGATCATAGAGATTACTCCAAGCAACTATATGTCAATAAAGTGGACAACGTGGAAGAAATGAACAAATTGTTAGAAAGGTATAACCTTCCAAGACTGAACCAGGAAGAAATAGAAAATATAAAAAGACCAATCACAAGCACTGAAATTGAAACTGTGATTTAAAATCTTCCAACAAACAAAAGGCCACGACCAGATGGCTTCACAGGCAAATTCTATGAAACATTTAGAGAACAGCTAACACCAATCCTTCTCAAACTCTTCCAAAATATAGCGGCAGGAGGAACACTCCCAAACTCATTCTACGAGGCCACCATATCACCCTGATACCAAAACCAGAGAAACATTTCACAAAAAAAGGAAACTACAGGCCAATATCACTGATGAACACAGATGCAAAAATCCTCAACAAAATACTAGCAAACAGAATCCAACAGCCCATTAAAAGGATCATACACCATGATTAAGTGGGGTTTATCCCAGGAATGCAAGGATTCTTCAATATACGCAAATCAATCAACATGATACACCATATCAACAAACTGAAGGAGAAAAACCATATGATCATCTCAATAGATGCAGAGAAAGCTTTTGACAAAATTCAACACCCATTTATGATAAAAACCCTGAAGAAAGTAGAAACAGAGGGAACTTTCCTTAACATAATAAAGGCCATATTTGACAAACCCACAGCAAACATCATTCTCAATGGTGAAAAACTGAAACCATTTCCACTAAGATCAGGAATAAGACAAGGTTGCCCACTCTCACCACTATTATTCAACATAATTTTGGAAGTTTTAGCCACAACAATCAGAGAAGATAAAGAAATAACAGGAATCAAAATCAGAAGAGAAATGGCCATCATCAGAAAATGTACAAACAATAAATGCTGGAGAGGGTGTGGAGCAAAGGGAACCCTCTTGCACTGTTGGTGGGAATGTAAATTGATACAGCCACTATGGTGAACAGTATGGAGGTTCCTCAGAAAACTAAAAATAGAACTACCATATGACCCAGCAATCCCACTACTGGGCATATACCTTGAGAAAACCATAATTCAAAAAGACTCATGTACCACAATATTCGTTGCAGCTCTATTTACAATAGCTAGGACATGGAAGCAACCTAAGTGTCCATCAACAGATGAATGGATAAAGAAGATGTGGCACATATATACAATGGAATATTACTCAGCCATAAGAAGAAATGAAATTGAGTTATTTGTAGCGAGGTGAATGGACCTAGAGACTGTCATACAGAGTGAAGTAAGTCAGAAAGAGAAAAACAAATACTGTATGCTAACACATATATATGGAATCTAAAAAAAAAAAAAATGGTTCTGAAGAACCTAGGGGCAGGACAGGAATAAAGATGCAGACATAGAGAATGCACTTGAGGACACAGGGAGGGGGAAGGGTAAGCTGAGACGAAGTGAGAGAGTGGCATGGACATATATACACTACCAAATGTAAAATAGCTAGCTAGTGGGAAGCAGCCACATAGCACGGGGAGATCAGCTCAGTGCTTTGTGACCACCTCAAGGGGTGGGATAGGGAGGGTGGGAGGGAGCCGCAAGAGGGAGGAGATATGGGGATGTATGTATATGTATAGCTGATTTACTTTGTTATACAGCAGAAACTAACGCACCATTGTAAAGCAATTATACTCCAATAAAGAGGTTTAAAAATTCATGTTTAGATATGCAATTAGTTTTCTGTTGTATAATAAATTATCCCAAAATTTAGTGGCTCAAAAGTAACATTTACTGTCTCCCAGTTTCTGAGTGTCAGTGATCGTGAGCGGCGTGGCTGGTGGTTCTGGCTCAGGGCCTCTCAGGATGCTGCTGTCTAGATGTCAGGCAGGCTGTGTTCATCTGAAGGCTGAACAGGGGCTGGCGGAGCCACTTCTAAGGTGATTCACTCACCCTGACAAGTTAGTACTGATGGTTGGAGGGGCCTCAGTTCCTTGTCACGTGCACTTCTCTAAATGGCTGCCTGAGTGTCCTCACAACATGGTAGGTACTTCCTCCAAAGCAAGTAACTTGAGGAAGAGCAAGCAGAAGCCCCAATGTGTTTTGTGGTCTAGACTTAGAAGCCACACAACGTCAGGCCTGCAGCATCCTGTCTGTTACACAGGTCAGTCCTGTGTAGGGTGAGAGAGGGTTACACAAGGACTCGATTACTAGGAGGCACAGATCACCAGGGCCATCTTGGAGACTGGCTACCGTAATAGGCAACTAATGAAAATCTATTTTTAAAATGACATGAAATTAGCATTATTTCAGAAAATTTGAGATGTGATCACTAAAAAAAAAAACAGTCTACTGAACTATTTTTTGTTTAAGGTCATGTCCACTCCTAATGTCAAAGGAGAGGAGCGCCCAGGCTTTGCATTCATTCCAGACCTGGGGTTAATTAACTCAGAATTACGCTGGTTGTGCTTTGACACATCACTTAATCTTCCTATGCCTTGGTTTCCTCACTGTAACGTGGAGAGTAATAATAGCCACCTTCCTGGGTGTTCTTAGGGGTAAAGGTGAACAGTCCCCATACCAGCTTGTAGCCACTCCAAATCGTAGCAGTGAAGGGGTTGAATCCTGGTGTTACCAGTTATTGGCCACTTAATTTTGGGCAAGTTTCTTTGCCTCTCTGTGGCTCTCTCCTTCTGTAAAATGGCAGTAATAATATTCTCTGTCTCACAAGATTGTGATGAAGATTGAATGAGTTAATTCTTATAAAGTGCTTAGCACTGTGTCTGGCACATTCTAAGTGCTGTGCTGGTATTTGTGAAATAAAACATAGTCTAGGTATATAGTAGGTATTTAATAATGGGTAGCTGTTTCCACTCTGTCCAGGCTTGTGTCCCATAACAAAGACTGAAGGTATCAGAACATAATGGAAAAAAATACCCTGGTGAGTAGACCCCTTTAGAATATGGGGTGGGAGCCTCCCTGGATGTGTAATATGTTTGCTATTCCTTGGCTTTTCACAGCCTCAGATTTACCCAGGCTCCCTTCCTAGTTTTAAATTTGTCTTTACTTTTCCACAGTTAGATGAACAGCTGTAGCTCTTGGCCCCAGGGTGTCTGAGGCTCTGAGCGTTTATGAGTCATCCATCATCGGATGGGAATGAATGAATTTTGCTAACCAAAAGGTGAGCCTGCCACCTGAACTTATGACCTGAAAGCCACAGAAAGAAAATGCAATTCCCTTTTAGAATGTCTCCGTTAGCCCAGCTCTTGTTCCCAAATGTCAATCGGCGGAAAGGCCTCCATGAGGCCCCTTCTGCTCAAGTACCATGTTGAGTTGGCGGTTGCTGGGTTTGGAGCAGCGAGAAGCAAAAAGGAGCTTGGAGGAACCAACTCTGAGAACGGTCGCTAACATCCATGGCTGGCTTATTCTGAGCCACATCCCGTCAGAGCTCGTTTAGTGCTCACAATCATCCTGAGGTCATTTTGTCATCATCCTAATTTTACAGATAGGGAATCGGAGGCACCAAGAAATTAAGTAACTTGCGCAAGAACACGCACTTGGGAAGTGATGGAGCCACATCCAAACACATGCAGCCTGGCTCCACAGCCCAGGCCCCGAGCACTCTGTATGCCACATGGTGGCTCCAGTCTCTCCAGGCCCACAACCCCTTTCCCCATGTGGCTCCTCTGGATACGAGGACAACAGATCTAGGCAGCTCCCCAGTTTTTTTTCACACACGGTCTGCTGATGGCTATGGTCACATCATGTGCTTCTCCCTGCCTCAGTTTCCTTATCTACAAAACCAGGTCCCTCAAAGTTCTCCCAACTCCCGGTGGGGAGGGCACAGACTTTAGGAAGTAGGCAGACTCAGATTTGAACCCAGGCTTCTTTGGCCAGTTCCCTTACATAACCTCTCTGAGCCTCAGTGTCCCTTTCTATAAACAGGGGATGATTAAGCCAACTCTGGAGAGGTGTGGTTACAATTAAGTGAGAAAAGGGGAAAGGGGGATAAATTAGGAAGTTTGGGATTAACATATATACACTACTCTATATAAAATAGATAACCAACAAGGACCTACTGTATAGCACTGGGAACTATACTTCATATTTTGTAATAACCTATAAGGGAAAATAATCTGAAAAAGAATATATATATATGTGCATATGTATGTATGTATAACTGAATCACTTTTGCTGTACAGCTGAAACTAACACGATGTAAACCAACTATACTTCAATAATTTTAAAAACCTTTTTAAAAAAAATTTATTTATTTTATCATTTATTTTATTTTTGGCTGTCTTGGGTCTTCATTGCTGTACTCGGGCTTTTCTCTAGTTGCGGAGAGCAGGGGCTCCTCTTCACTGCGGTGCGCAGGCCTCTCATTGCAGGGGCTTCTCTTGTTGCGGAGCATGGGCTCTAGGCACGTGGGCTTCAGTAGTTGTGGCTCGTGGGCTCTAGAGCGCAGGCTCAGTAGTTGTGGTGCACGGGCTTAGTTACTCCGCGGCATGTGGGATCTTCCTGGACCAGGGCCTGAACCCGTGTCCCCTGCATTGGCAGGCGTATTCTTAACCACTGCGCCACAAGGGAAGCCCATGAAAAAACTTTAAAAGTTATAATTCTGATAAAAAACATATTAAATCAGATCCATTGTTAAAAAAAGTAAATGAGAAAATATATGTATTGTGTGGAAGTACTCAATAAATGTTTCTCCCTGTTCCTACCCGCTCCCATAAGTAGTGTAAAACTTTACTTAATTTAAAAAAATCAGGGGACTTCCCTGCTGGCACAGTGGTTAAGAATCCGCCTGCCAATGCAGGGGACATGGGCTCGAGCCCTGGTCTGAGAAGATCCCACATGCTGTGGACAACTAAGCCCGTGCACCACAACTACTGAGCCTGCGCTCTACAGCCCACAAGCCACAACCACTGAGCCCGCGAGCCACAACTACTGAAGCCCACGTGCCTAGAGCCCAAGACCCGCAACAAGACAGGCCACCACAATGAGAAGCCCATGTACGGCAATGAAGAGTAGCCCCCTCTCGCTGCAACTAGAGAAAGCCCACGCACAGCAACGAAGATCCAACGCAGCCAAAAATAAATAAAGTAAAATAAATAAATCACAAATCCATTTATTTACTTCACAGACATTTACTCCTACCTGTTCATCCCCATTTTATCCTGTTACATTCATTCATCTATCCATCTGTCTATCCATTCATCCTCCTATCCATCTGTTCACTCATCCACACATTCATTCACTCAAATATTGATTGAGCTGCTACTGTCTGCTGTGTTCCAAAGATGGAAAGCTGGGGTCCTTGCTCTCAAGTAGCTCATAATCCGTGTTCATCCTATGCTTGAGTGTCACGTCATATTCAGATGTACAAAGCTTTGCTCAGCCAAGTTTAATTCACTAGGTTGACAGATCTGTTATTAAAGAAGGTTTTCCCTAAGGTTTTTCCTCATTTATAGCAAGCTACTATGGTTAAACCATTAGTTTAACCTCTCATCATGTTCAAATCTGTTCTGTTGAAATAAATCCACAATTAACATCTGTCTATAGTCCATCCATTTTATGTGAGCCATACAGCCCAGCCAAAATGCTCCGACCACCTCTGGGTTGTTACATGTCTTAGAGGGCAGAGCCAGCACCCTAGGCAGCCAAAACTGCCTTTACCACCTGGGTTGGGTGATTTTCTCCACAGTTGCTTTAACCTCATCTAACTGGCCTCAACAGTGAGCAGCTAATGAAGTGGAACCACTTTGAAAGCACCATAAATAAAAGTCCGGGAACCTGAGACTGAAGTGAACCAGTGGTTACAGTAATAATGATGAATTGTTTCTCCTAGAGGGTTTTTGTTGTTATTGGGTTTTTTAAAAGGAGCTAGTTAGCATCTCTCAACCATGATGACACCACATGGGGGTAAAGGTGGGAGATGGTAGGGATTCTGTTTGCAATTGGTGAGGCCTGATAGACTTTGGGCAGGAGAAGAGTCATGAGTCATTTCTAAGGAGCTGTGAACAGTGCCTGGCACTGAAATAACTGTTGAGTCAATGAAGACATGCTTTCCAGAGTGGAGCAGAATGAATCTGGAGTTTGGAATGAGATGTAGCTCGGTATCTTGAAACTGGGCATGTACACAGCTTAACCTTGCTCAGCCTTGATTTCTACATCTATTAAATAGGGATGAGCATATAATGCCCACCTTTGGGGGCTGTTGTGTGGACTAGATGAGATAACACACTGTTTATGTTTTATCCCCAGTTATTGGCCTGGGCCTGAAACGTTGTGGAACATATCATATGCTGTTCTTTTGCCCTGTAAACACTCATCTTAGACATTCTATTGTAATGTAAGTTCACTGCATAAGATAGGTTCTGTTTATTTCCGTGTCCCCTAGATGAGTTTCTGGCTTACAAGGTGCTTAAATCTCAAATGAAGATGACACAGCTCGCTTTGCTTTTCTTCTCTGTGGTAGATTAACTGTATCAATGGGCCCAACTCTTCACACACACACACACACACACACACACACACACACACACACACAGAGTATTCATGCCCTTTGCCATGTGTCTTTGTATTTTCTTTCACTAAAGAATCACTTACTTGCTTCTAAGGCTGGACCTGTGCCATGTTTTGGCCAACGGGATATTAGATGTGACACATGCAGAGGCTTGAAAAGATAACTCCACTCTTGCTCTTGCTCCTATTCCATTGCCATGAGAAGATGCTCAGGCTAGCCTGGTGGAGGGTGAGAGGCATGTAGAGAAGAGTTGAGTCATCTGATAATCATCTCTCCATCATGAGAGTGAGCTGGGCTACTGCCAGCACTGCCCAGTCAAGCCCAGCCTAAATCAAAAACCCACAGACTCATGAGCGAAATAAATGCTTATTGTTTTCAGCAACAAACATTTGGGGTACTTTGTTACACAGCATCATTGTGGCAATAAATAGCTGATACACCCCTCTTTGATTAATATCTGGGATAGATCTTAAAAAGGGGCCAGGAGAAATAATGAAATACTTCTTGTCATTTTTTTTCTTTTTATCACCTCTGGGAAAATATTTGATTGGGGGAAGCTGGCATTAAATGATCATTGCTTAAATGATTTGAAGCACTATGAATTGGAAAGTCTCGGCCATCTCTATTGGGTTGTCTCTCTTAGAGTGCAATCAGCTGGAATAATAATGTTAATATAGTAAAATCTTACCCCACATCACTTTAATACTTAGAAAACTTTCAGATACTTTCTCTAAATTACTCTGATTTTCTCAGGAACACTATTCCTGATAGGTAAGGTGACTCAGGCAGGGTCACACAGCTAGCAAATCGTAGAAAGAACTCTTGATAGAAGGTGTATTCATTTTCTGTGGCTGCTGTAACAAATTAATACAAACTTAGTGGCTTAAAACCACACAGATGTATGGTGTTACAGTTCTATAGGTTAGAAGTCTGACAGTCTCAAAATCAAGGTGTCAAGGAGGGCTGCATTTTTTTCTGGAGGATATAGAGGCAAATCTGTTTCCTAGTTGTTTCCAGCTTCTAGATGCTGCCCATGTTCCTTGGTTCCTCCCTCTTGTAAGCCAACAATGTTGCATCTCTCTGGTCATTCATTTGTAGTCGTATCTCTCTGACTGACTACAGTCAGGAAAGTTCCTCCACTTTTAAGGATTCACACAATTAGATTGGGCTCACCTGGAAATCCTGAATACTCTTCCATGTCAAAGTCCTTCACCTCTATCTCATTTGCAAAGTCCCTTTTGCATGTAA
Source organism: Kogia breviceps (assembly GCF_026419965.1). Taxonomy (NCBI): domain Eukaryota; kingdom Metazoa; phylum Chordata; class Mammalia; order Artiodactyla; family Physeteridae; genus Kogia; species Kogia breviceps. The sequence continues at coordinate 37,189,283 of NC_081316.1, read as the reverse complement.
AGTAGCATATTCACAGGCTCCAGCAACTAGGATGTGGACATCTTTGCAGGACCACTATTTTGCCTGCCATGCAAAGGGTCATCTACATTTCCAGTAACTCATTTCATCAGGATTTGGCAGGCTACTGCCTGCCCCCCTTTCTTCTTCCTTTTTTTTTTTCTGGACAGTGGTGCAGTAGCTATAGTTCCACAACTCCGGTGGTTGTAAAATCTTGGCGTTTGGCCAAGTGGAAGAAAAAAACGGTAAGCACTCCCCAAAACAGATCTTGGGACAGAGTTGTCTGAATACTTGGAGTCCAAGATATTTTATATTCGTATAAAATCACTTAGTGTTAGCTACAGACATGTTTCTGATTAAAATAGTCCAAGGGGTATGTTCCTTCTGCGTGTATTGCTTACTCATCTCTCTTGGTGTAAAGGGACCAGACTTGTAGTAGAAATGGATTTATTTGATGGTAGGGTAGCAGCAGCAGAAATTACTTCATGCAAATGAAGCCTGGCAGTGTGACTTCATGAATAAGAAATGAGCCAGCACCTCCTCTCCCCACAGGCGATGGTGTGTGCTGGGAAGTTAATTGTGGCATTGGTTGGGTGGCCTGGCTTCTCTGACAGGGTTTCAGGCAGACACAAAGATGCTTCTCTTCACCCAATTGGATATCAAGTATTTATGTCCTTTATGGCTTTGCTCTCTGTTGTAAGTGAACCATGGGTGGGTCTCAAGTCTCCCAGAAGCTTTTGGAGAGACTTTCAAAACTTAAGAACTCATGGTGGGAGCCAATATGGCACTGAGCCACACATAACGACCATGAGTTCAGATCATCTCTGAGTTGAAGAGACTTAAGTTGCCCTGGCTTTTTTGAATGACAATATACCTTAGTGGTTAAGTGCATAGTCTCAGGAGCCAAAACATCTGGGTTCAAGTCCCTGCTCTCCTCCTTTCTAGCTACATGACTCTTGGCAAGTTACCTAATCATTTTGTGCCTCAGTTTCCCTATCTACAAATTAGAGATTATAATAGCTCTTACCTCATAGGGTTGTTGTGTGTTAAAGCACTTAGAAAGAATTTCACTGACACCAGGCTTTGGAAGTGCCCAATAATGTTACTTTAGATAAAATTAAGATGAATGATGAGTGCTCTTTGCTGCTGATGGTTATAGGTGTTCATAGTGTCATCAAGATGAAGTAGAAAAATAAGACTAAAAACAGGAAGTCTTGGGTTCCAGCCCCACATGTTGGTGCCTCACTGTCTAGGCAATTCATTTACCTTGTTCTGCCTCTGTTTCTTCATCTCTTGGATGAGGTAATGATTGTTCCAGTCGTATCTTATTGCATAACAAATCACCTCAAAATTTAGTAGCTTAAAATAACAACCATCTTTTAATAATTTACAATCTTGTGGGTCAAGGATTCAGACAGGGATCTGCCGAGCAATTCTTCTGCTCCACGTGGCTTTAACTAAGACCAATCATGAAATTCAACCAGTGATGAGCTGATCGGGTGGGTTTCATTCACATGTATGGTGCTTTGGCTGAGGAATGACCTGAAGGCTGGGCTCAGCTGGGACTGTCAACTGGAGCATCTACATGTGGCCACATCAGCATAGTGGCTTCAGGGTTTGACATCCAGTGTTCCCAGAGATAGTGTTCCAGATCATAGGGAATGGGAGCTGCCAGCTTCACAAAGCCTCACTTTACAAAGTGGCACAGTGTCACTTCTGCCATATTCTATTGATCAGAGTAGACATAGAGCCTACACAGATTCAAGGGGTTGGGACATAGACTTCATCCCTGGATGGGAGGAATGTCACAGGGTTTGCAATCTTTAATCTCTTCTGTGATCCTGTTCTTATGACCATGATGTGTGGATACAAAGTACTGGGTAAACATGGTACTTGATAAAGTGAGCTATATATTGTCTTTTTCAAAGATCTCTTCTTGGCATATGATGGTGACATACATGCAGGAGCTATCAAGGCTTTGACCCTACTATGTGATAGAAATCTGGGGCTCCCCACCTGTCAAAGATTCCAGGCCTAATGGAAGAAGCAAACTAAATATTTTGTTCATGTCAGAGCCATGTAAAAATGAAACATGTTGCCTTTGTGAGAGAGTGAATTCCCTGTCATGAGAGGTATTCAAGTCCAAACTGAATAATCACTCCTTAAAGATTTTCAGAGCAGGAGGCTGAGTTCCTGGCAGGCTCAGGGAGGAGTCTCTGTTTTGGGCTGCTGGGCTAAAGGGGCCATCATGAGGGCAGTGGAGCACCCAGTGAGCAGGTGGCCCCCCGCTAGAACTCAGGCCTCCCAGTCCACAGCCCCAAACCGACTCTTTGTTTTTTAATTTTTACTAATACCTTGCAAAATATCTAGACTAAATATATATAGCTAACTGTTATTTTAATCAAAGTAACTTTTAGTTTTATGAGTAATGCTTATATTTCTAATATTTGTTCAACAAGTCATTCAACTGTTGACTGAAAAAACAATATAGAACTTGAAAGTTGAGAATTATGTTTTATTTGGCGAATTTTCTGAGGACTGAAGCCCAGAAGACAGGCTCCCATAAAGCTCTGAGGGATTGCTCCGAAAAGAGGTATCCTCCACTATTCTTCAGCTGCCTAATCAAATCACCCCATTTGAATCCTTCTGAGAACAGCAGAATCAATCAGCTGTGTGACTGACAGGGTCTTGGTGTTCCAGTCAGGTGTGAGGCCTGAGCCTCTGAGGTGACAGAGCTGAGTTCAGGACACTGGACCACAAGAGACCTCCTGGCCGCATGTAATAACAATTGGAGAGAGCTCTCCCAGAGATCTCTGTCTCAATGCTAAGACCCAGATACACTCAACGACCAGCAAGCTCCAGTGCTGGACACCCCACGCCAAATAACTAGCAAGACAGGAACAAAACCCCACCCATTAGCAGAGAGGCTGCTAAAATCATAATAAGTTCACAGACACCCCAAAACACACCACCGGACGTGATTCTGCCAACCAGAAAGACAAAATCCAGCCACATACACCAGAACACAGGCACCAGACCCCTCCACCAGGAAGCCTACACAACCCACTGAACCAACCTTACCCACTGGGGACAGACACCACAAACAATGGGAACTATGAACCTGCAGCCTGTGAAAAGGACACCCCAAACACAGTAGGTTAAGCAAAGTGACAAGACAGAGAAATATGCAGCGGATGAAGCAGAAAATTAAAAACCCACCAGACCAAACAAATGAAGAGGAAATAGGCAGTCTACCTGAAAAAGAATTCAGAGTAATGATAGTAAAGATGATCCAAAATCTTGGCAATAGAATGGAGAAAATACAAGAAACATTTAACAAGGAACTAGAAGAACTAAAGAGCAAACAAACAATGATGAACAACACAATAAATGAAATTTAAAATTCTCTAGAAAGACTCAATAGCAGAATAACTGATGCAGAAGAATGGATAAGTGACCTGGAAGATAAAATAGTGGAAATAACTAACACAGAGCAGAATATAGGAAAAAAATGAAAAGAATTGAGGACAGTCTCAGAGACCTCTGGGACAGCATTAAATGCACCAACACTCGAATCATAGGGGTCCCAGAAGAAGAAGAGAAAAAGAAAGTGACTGAGAAAATATTTGAAGAGATTATAGTTGAATAGTTCCATAATATGGGAAAGGAAACAGTCAATCAAGTCCAGGCAGTGCAGAGAGTTCCATACAGGATAAATCCAAGGAGAAACACACCAAGACACATAACAATCAAACTATCAAAAATTAAATACAAAGAAAAAATATTAAAAGCAGCAAGGGAAAAACAACAAATAACATACAAGGGAATCCCCATAAGGTTAACAGCTGATCTTTCAGCAGAAACTATGCAAGCCAGAAAGGAGTGGCAGGACATATTTAAAGAGATGAAAGGGAAAAACATACAACCAAGATTACCTAGCAAGGATCTCATTCAGATTCAATGGAAAAATTAAAACCTTTACAGACAAACAAAAGCTAAGAAATTCAGCACCACCAAACCAGCTTTACAACAAATGCTAAAGGAACTTCTCTCGGCAGGAAACACAAGAGAAGGAAAAGACCTATAGTAACAAACCCAAAATAATTAAGAAAATGGTAAGAGTAACGTACATATCAATAATTACCTTAAATGTAAATGGATTAAATGATCCAACCAAAAGACATAGAGTGGCTGAATGGATACAAAAACAAGACGTGTATATATGCTGTCTACAAGAGACCCACTTCAGACCTAGGGACACATACAGACTGAAAGAGAGCGAGTGGAAAAAATATTCTATGCAAATGGAAATCAAAAGAAAGCTGGAGTAGCAATTCTCATGTCCTACATAATAGACTTTAAAATAAAGAATGTTACAAGAGACAAAGAAGGACACTACATAATGATCAAGGGATCAATCCAAGAAGAAGATATAACAATTGTAAATGTTTATGCACCCAACATAAGAGCACCTCAATACATAAGGCAAATGCTAACAGCCATTAAAGGGGAAATTGACAGCAACATAATCATAGTAGGGGCCTTTAACACCCCATTTTCACAAATGGACAAATCATCCAAAATGAAAATAAATAAGAAAACAAGCTTTAAATGACATATTAAACAAGATGGACTTAATTGATATTTATAGGACATTCCATTGAAAAACAACAGAATACACTTTCTTCTCAAGTGTTCATGGAACATTCTGCAGGATAGATCATATCTTGGGTCACAAATCAAGCCTTGATAAATTTAAGGAAATTGAAATCATACCAAGTATCTTTTCCGACCACAACGCTGTGAGACTAGATATCAATTACAGGAAATAATCTGTAAAAAATACAAACACATGGAGGCTAAACAATATGCTACTAAATAACCGTGAGATCACTGAAGAAATGAAAGAGGAAATCAAAATATACCTAGAAACAAATGACAATGAAAACATGATGACCCAAAACCTATGGGATGCAGCAAAAGCAGTTCTAAGAGGGAAGTTTATAGCAATACAGTCCTACCTCAGGAAACAAGAAACATCTCAAATAAACAACCTAACATTACACCTAAAGCAATTAGAGAAAGAAGAACAAAAACACCTCCAGGTTAGCAGAAGGAAAGAAATCATAAAATTCATGTCAGAAATAAATGAAAAAGAAATGAAGGAAACGATAGCAAAGATCAATAAAACTAAAAGCTGGTTCTTGGAGAAGATAAACAACATTGATAAACCATTAGCCAGACTCATCTAGAAAAAAAGGGAGAAGACTCAAATCAACAGAATTAGAAATGAAAAAGGAGAAGTAACAACTAACACTGCAGAAATACAAAGGATCATAGAGATTACTCCAAGCAACTATATGTCAATAAAGTGGACAACCTGGGAGAAATGGGAAAATTGTTAGAAAGGTATAACCTTCCAAGACTGAACCAGGAAGAAATAGAAAATATAAAAAGACCAATCACAAGCACTGAAATTGAAACTGTGATTAAAAATCTTCCAACAAACAAAAGCCCACGACCAGATGGCTTCACAGGCAAATTCTATGAAACATTTAGAGAACAGCTAACACCAATCCTTCTCAAACTCTTCCAAAATATAGCGGCAGGAGGAACACTCCCAAACTCATTCTACGAGGCCACCATATCACCCTGATACCAAAACCAGAGAAACATTTCACAAAAAAAGGAAACTACAGGCCAATATCACTGATGAACACAGATGCAAAAATCCTCAACAAAATACTAGCAAACAGAATCCAACAGCCCATTAAAAGGATCATACACCATTATCAATTGGGGTTTATCCCAGGAATGCAAGGATTCTTCAATATATGCAAATCAATCAATGTGATATACCATATTAACAAATTGAAGGAGAAAAAGCATATGATCATCTCAATACATGCAGAAAAAGCTTTCGACAAAATTCAACACTCATGTATGATTAAAACCCTCCAGAAAGTAGGCATAGAGCGAACTTACCTCAACATAATAAAGGCCATATATGACAGAGCCACAGCCAACGTCATCCTCAATGATGAAAAACTGAAACCATTTCCATTAAGAGCAGGAACAACACAAGGTTGCGCACTCTCACCACTATTATTCAACATAGTTTTGGAAGTTTTAGCCACAGCAATCGGGGAAGAAAAAGAAATTAAAAGAATGCAAACTGGAAAAGAAGAAGTAAAACTGTCACTGTTTGCAGATGACATGATACTATACATAGGGAATCCTAAAGATGCTACCAGAAAACTACTAGAGCTAATCAATGAATTTAGTAAAGTAGCAGGACACAGAATTAATGCACAGAAATCTCTGGCATTCCTATACACTAATGATGAAAATCTGAAAGAGAAATTAAGGAAACACTCCCATTTACCATTGCAACAAAAAAATAAAATACCTAGGAATAAACTACCTAAGGAGACAAAAGACCTGTATGCAGAAAACTATAAGACACTGATGAAAGAAATTAGAGATGATACAAACAGATGGAGAGATATACCATGTTCTTGGATTGGAAGAATCAACATTGTGAAAATGACTATACTACCCAAAGCAATCTACAGATTCAATGCAATCCCTATCAAACTACCAATGGCATTTTTCAGAGAACCAGAGCAAAAAATTTCACAGTTTGTATGGAAACAGAAAAGACCCCGAATAGACAAAGCAGTCTTGAGGGAAAAAAAACGGAGCTGGAGGAATCAGGCTCCCTGACTTCAGAGTATACTACAAAGCTACAGTAGTATGGTATTGGCACAAAACAGAAATATAGATCAATGGAACAGGATAGAAAGTCCGGAGATAAACCCACACACATATGGTCACTTTATCTTTGATAAAGGAGTCAAGAATATACAATGGAGAAAAGACAGCCTCTTCAGTAAGTGGTGCTGGGAAAAATGGACAGCTACATATAAAAGAATGAAATTAGAGTACTCCCTGACACCATACACAAAAATAAACTCAAAATGGATTAAAGACCTAAATATAAGGCCAGACACTATAAAACTGTTAGAGGAAAACATAGGCAGAACTCTCTTTGACATAAATCACAGCAAGATCCTTTTTGACCCACCTCCTAGAGAAATGGAAATAAAAACAAAAATCAACAGATGGGACCTAATGAAACTTAAAAGCTTTTGCACAGCAAAGGAAACCGTAAACAAGACAAAAGACAACCCTTAGAATGGGAGAAAATATTTGCAAACGAAACAACTGACAAAGGATCAATCTCCAAAATTTACAAGCAGCTCATGCAGCTCAATATCAAAAAAACAAACAACGCAATCCAAAAATGGGCAGAAAACTTAAATAGACATTTCTCCAAAGAAGATATACAGATTGCCAACAATCACATGAAATAATGCCAACATCACTAATCATTAGAGAAATACAAATCAAAACTACATTGAGGTATCACTTCACACCAGTCAGAATGGCCATCATCAAAAAAATCTACAAACAATAAATGCTGGAGAGGGTGTGGAGAAAAGGGAACCCTCTTGCACTGTTGGTGGCAAGTAAATTAATACAGCCACTATGGAGAACAGTGTGGAGTTTCCTTAAAAAACCAAATATAGAACTACCATATGATCCAGCAATCCCACTACTGGGCATACACCCTGAGAAAACCGTAATTCAAAAAGAGCCCTGTACCACAATGTTCATTGCAGCACTATTTACAATAGCCAAGACATGGAAGCAACCTAAGTGTCCATCAACAGATGAATGCATAAAGAAGATGTGGTACATATATACAATGGAATATTACTCAGCCATTAAAAGAAATGAAATTGAGTTATTTTTAGTGAGGTGGATGGACCTAGAGACTGTCATATAGAGTGAAGTAAGTCCGAAAGAGGAGAAAGAAATACCATATGCTAACACATATATACGGAATCTAAAAAAAAAGAAAAGGTTCTGAAGAACCTATGGGCAGGACAGGAATAAAGATGCAGACCTAGAGAATGGACTTGAGGATACAGGGAGGGGGAAGGGTGAGCTGGGACGAAGTGAGAAAGTGGCTTGGACGTATATACACTACCAAATGCAAAACAGATAACTAGTGGGAAGCAGTCACATAGCAGAGGGAGATCAGCTCGGTGCTCTGTGACCACTTAGATGGGTGGGATAGGGAGGGTGGGAGGGGGTAGACACAAGAGGGAGGGGATATGGGGATATATGTATATGTATAGCTCATTCACTTTGTTATACAGCAGCAACTAAGACAACAATGTATAGCAATTATACTTCAATAAAGATGTTAAAAAAATATATATGTATATATTAAAAGCTGAAAAAAAAAGATTTTCAAAGCAGTCTATGTGAAAGCTGGAGCTATGTTGTGTCTGAGGTATGCTTCAGGGATGAGACTTTGTGAATCTTTGATTTCTACGGAAGGCTTCTAGGTCCTGTCTTCTCAGTCCCAGTTGCAGAGGATGAGGACAGTTTGGAGTGACTAATAATGCTTTTTGACCAAACCCATGGGATCTTGGGCTGAAGCAAAACCTGCCTCTACAGATAGTCGCTGCCCCCAACATGGAAGACGGGGAAAGCGAATCAGCATTTTGAGCGGATACTGGGGCCAGGGGGACGGTGCTCAGCCTGTTATATATATGACCTCATTAGATACTCACAGTTTCCTTGAAATATAGTATTATTCCCCTGATTCCTTACATGAGGAAACTGAAGCACAGAGAGGTTCAATTACCCCTCATGATCCAGAGCTGGAAAGTGATGGAGTTCCACATTCAGACTCACGTCTGTCAGGCTCCAAACCTCACCCTCTTCCCACCTCTGCATTCTAGTTCCCTTCAGTGGGAATATACATTGCCAGCTGGGCTTCCCTTGGTTGCAAATGACAGAAGTAGTCCATGGAGAGAGGAGGAGGAGGAATGTCTGTGTCCAGCTCCCTCTCAACCCCTATTTCCCGCTGGTCAGTGTGCCCAGTGGGGAGCTAAGTCTTCTTCACTTCAGAACGGTAACCCCACATCCTGTCAGCAGCCTCCCACAATGTTAGCACCCACACCACACTGGAAAGTGTGTCTTCCAAGTCTGGAAAATGTCAGAAGAGCCAGAAACTCTGGGCATGTGGCTGGGAGGGGCCCGCACTCCTGGGACTTGTAAGTGATCTGCCACAAATGGAGAACCACCTGGGCCCAAGTCAGGCACAGCAGCAGCCTTTGAGAAGGACCTTTGGGAAGAGTCACAAGATTTGTGTCTCCAGTACTGTGTGACCTTGGGAACGTCACTGAATCTCTCTGAGCTTTAGTGTCCTCAACTGTGAAATGGGGCTGATAATACCCACCCACCTTCCAGATCAGAAATAATATTAGCCCCGGTTGAGTGTGGTGCTGGCATCTAGCAGGTAATACATACATAGCAACTATTATTTGTAGGATTATGAGTGACTCTGTTCTGGTGACATTGGCATGGCTGCATTCTCTGGGGGAAGACTATTGAGTTTTGATAAAAACTCTTGAGCTAGAGTGCTGAATGCATTGGCAGATCTGAGAAGGGGGCATAAAGAAGGAGAAAATGCCATCCAGGAAGGAAATGCACAAAATGCCTGTTCATCACTTGTTTCTCACACGGGACCTGCTGCGTAATTTGTGGGGCTGCTGCCCAATGGACATGGGAGATGCCTTGTTCAGAGGTTATTGAGCATTTCAGGACGGCATCAGCAAGTGTATTAAACCAAGCATGGGCCGTTTCTGAGGGCAGGGCCCTTTGCCACTGTACCGGTCACATGCCCATGACACCAGCCCTGTCCCACACTTACACGCTGCCAGAGTGAAGCAAGTGCTGCTGTGGGCCAGAGCTTGGCAACGTTCCCTTTTCCCTAGCAACCTCTCTTCCTGCCTATGCCCAGCTTGATGGGGTCTTGTAAGCATCAGAGGAGGGGAAGGGATCTTGAAGCTGATTGAAAACACCTCTACCTCAGCCCTGATGGTGTCATCAGCAAGTCAATGGGTAACATAGAGATTAAGGGCAAATATAGAACATATATACATAAATTTATATATATATATATAAATTTTTTTTGTTGACATGATTCCATGTACTTACAGGAGTGTTGCCATGGTGATTGGCAGGGCCAGCTGTTGTTTCATTTCCCCCAAAGAATTGTATGGTAATGATGGTCCCCTGGAGAGTTCTCCTGGGGCAAGGAATGATATTAAAAATCTGCAAATCAATGAACAGGTAGTGGATAGGACCTCATTCTCATTAGTCGTAATTAACGGGATTTTACAGCACTTTGATGAGAAGTGGCTAATTGGGGATAGAAATGCAGAGAGGGGACTGCTTTTGGAACCTGGGTTTGAATCTTCTCTCTGTCATTTAATAGCTATGTCACTTAATTCCTCTGAGCCTGAGTTTCCTCATTTAGGAAATGGGGATCATTATACTAAACTTATGGGAGCATTCAAAATAAAGTATATGGAATACTCAGCTCAGTATCTGGAACGTTGTAGACATGCACTACAGGGTTGCTGTGGTGATATTACTGAAATAATAATAATATAAAGCTGCCATTTATTGAGGACGTCCACCTGCGTGTCCCAGTGTTTATATGCATCATCTCATTTAACCTTTATAACAACCTTATGAAATGAATAAATTGTTATCTTCATTTTAGAGATTAGCGATGAGGATACAGAGAGGTTAAGAGACGTGCCTGAGGTCACACAGCTAGTGAATGACAATATCAGGATTCAAACCCAAGCAGTCCAGAGCCCAACCTCTTAACCGTTATGCACAGTGCGCCTGGATTAGTGATGACATGAAGACTGAATAAATGCTGAGAGACATGCAGTCTCCTAGATTTTGAGTTGGTTTTGGAAGATGGGTCCTCGATGAAGTAAGGAGTAGCCTTCCTTCTACAGCAAAGGCAGTGCGGGTGAGAGTGGGGGAGGGGGTGTTTTAATAAGTATCTGCTGGTGAGGGCTGTTCTGTGGACCAGCCTTGCTCAGCCCCAGAACTTCAAATGTCTCTTCCTAGGACTGTCTCACTGATTCCTCTGGAGTTGCAGCAACTCCTACCCTGGTTTGATCCAAGAGTCAGGATCAGGGTCAGGATTAACAGACTGACTCATTGACTCCCCCTCCAATGGTACTTCCTCCCCAGGGCTCTGAGATTGCTGACCTTGGTCCTCCCCAAAACTAAACAAAAACAAATAATCATACAAGCACAAAAGCAGCCCTTAGACTTCTCTCTAATCCTATGTGGTTCCTCAAATATGGAAGGCAGTTTCTTTCCCAGGGCCTTTGCACATGCTCTCTCTTCCAGGACTGCTTTTCCAAGCCTTCATTCCCAGCCCCACTCATTGCTGGACAAATTTCTAATCATCCTTCATTTGTGAGCATATTGTTCCTCAAGGAAGCCTTTCTTTGGGTCTTCGGGGAAGTCTTCTGGGATGACCACCCCCACCCCAGGCTCTGTTAAGTCCCCTTGTTATACAATCCTACAGCCACCTGTCTGTCTTTTGTATCACTTATCAGAATTTTCATTAAATAATTAGGAGTGTAGTGATTTGTTTAAGATCTGTCTCTCGCAATAACTATTTTACTCACTCCTGTATCCTTGGAACAATGGCTGACTCTGAATTTGTTGAATAAACGGATGAATGAATAAAACCACCAAAGACCCACCACCTATACTGGGGGTAAAGCTTGTGTCTTGCAAGGTGAGAACTTCATGGCTTTCCCAGCTTCCTTGATATTTGGTAGGTTGACTGTGGTCCCACTAAATGTTCAGGAAAAAACAAACAAAACACCATCATTACATATCAGGGCAGCATGAGAAGGAAGGGAGGAAAGTAAATTTACCAAGCTTCTACTACATTTCAGGGCCTACATCTCTTGTTTAGTCCTCAGAACCCCTGCAGTGTAGGTGAAATGATTTGCACTTGACAAACAAGGAAACAAAAAAGAGAATGGACAGAGCGATAATTAGGGCAAGTTAGTCCTTGCTGTGGAGCCCAGTGCCTTGTTCTGTAGAATGAGAGTGGGACAGGTAACTGGACAACTTTTAAGATCCCTTTCAACTTGGTCCTTCTCTGCCTGCGGTTTAGTCCCCTGTTGTCCGGACGTGTGTGCAAATGCACAAAATCATCTGGGACAGGGACATTGTCATTAGCATGAGTACCCGGCTTCAAGCTCTCAGAGGGGAACCCCGCTTTGGCTAATTACATCTCAGAGTTTGGACAGGAGTGTCTGTGTCCTGTGCACCCTGGAAAGGCTGGATGATCTTGTTCAGCTTTTACATTATTCCATAGGAAGGATTAGAAGGGGATTAGATGCAAATGCATTTAGGATTTGGCTGCATCGAGCTTGTATTCCCAGCCTTGATAGTTGGGATAGTTATTCAACCCAGGATCTCAGGCTGCTTTTCCCAGCTTTTTCCTGCTGAGCTGCAACAAATGATAATATAATCAGCGGAGGCAAGTTGGGAAAATAATCGGCTGCCCCCCCTTCTCTTTGCTGGTTCTTTAGATGTCATCAGTGTTTACCCCCTCAAGCCACAGATTCACTGCCCCTAGAACACTAAGGAAGAAATGGACTTTTATTCTGGGGGCTGGGCAGTTGAGCTCCTGACATTTGCTGGAATTACTTTAATCTTGCCTCGAACAGCCAGCTGGAAAGAAATGTCTGAGCTAGATCTTATAGGCAGAGACCCACCTCCAAAGTCTGGGGGCTTTTCCTCATTCCTGGGGGTGTTCTTCCTCTGGGCATTAACATTTTCCAGGAGGAGCTATCTAATGCTTTTAGTTCTTGGACTTTTGCAGGTGTAAACAGATTGTTAGATGAGATTAGAAAACCAGAAGCTATTTTGCAATTTGAGAAAATATCAGAAGGACTTTTAAGATAGAAAACAGGGACTCAGGGTATACAGGGAGGAAGTGAGGGGAAGATACCCAGGAGCCATTGTTGATATGTGAGGGAATGAGGAAAACCTTCTCAGGATGTAATAGTAACAAATCCTTCCGTAGCTCTCTGTGCCAGGCACTGTTTTAAACACACTATGTTTATGAACTCATTGACCTTCACAGTTATATCTACTATGAGTTTGGTACTATTTTCCTATCTATGTTCAGTTGAGGCACAGAGAGGGGGTGGAGCCTGGCCTCAAACCACCAAACTGACTGATGATGCTGTACTATTTCTTCTCTTTTTAATTCATGTTCTCTTCTGAAGTATACAGAGGTTCTCAGAGTTACTAGAACAACTGATAAAGCAATGGTTAAGCTGAGGGCGATGTGACCAGAAGAGGGTCTAGACACTGCATCCTCACAGAAGTGGGTATGAGTTATTTGGGGGGAGTAGGGCGAACATTGATTGTGGTGATGATAGTTGCACAACTCTGTGAATAGACTAAAAACCATCAGGTTGTATACTCTAAATAGATGAATTGTATGAGAACAATCCATCAATAGAGCTGCTATTATTTTGGAAAAAAAAAAAAAAAAAGCGGGGAAGACATCTGGAGGCATGGAGCTGGGAGGCGGGTGGGTGCGTGAGAAACGCCAGGCTGGAAAGTGGGAGTTGTTTCATGCAGCCTTTCTGGGCCAGACAACAACTGCTGTCTCTCTGCGTCTCCATTACCCTCTGTTCAGGCCTGGGAGGTGAGGCTGGAGGGAAGGGCCAGAATAGGAGAACAGTGCCCTCGTCACCGAGGCCTCGGTGCCCCGGTGATGATGACTCTTCTGGGCCTGGGCCACTGCTGGGGCCCTGGCGAGCTCTGCGGTCTCCCCCAGCCTCAGGCCCTGCCATCTGGCGTGGACACTAGCCTTTCCCCCTGACCCAGGACACTTGGCACATTGAGCCCAGACTGAAAAACATCGTCCTATCCAAAAACTACATTTGCCAAATAGGAATGGATGTAGCCAGTAACAACACATTCTGCGGTCTGATGGCCAGAATTCTGCACACTGTCCTCTGGGGTTCCCGCCTAAAGCCTTTTGTACCCCAGCCCAGTCTTTGACATTGCTCTGCCTGGACAGACTCCAAGGGAAATAGATTCTGTTTCCCTTCCCATCAGGAAACCGCCCTGTTCGCTGGGGAGCTCTCACTTCAGTAGGTTCTGTTGGGACCCTTAGGTGCCCTTCCTGAGGAGTGGAATGGTGGTGGGGTGTCTGGACAACGCTGAGAGCTGCGGGCCACAGGGAGGGGGGTGCATGGCACTTTGAAGACTCCTCTGACTTTGTCTCCAGGGAAAACAGCCTCTTTGAGTCGCTGTAAATGAAACCCAGAGCTGGCAGCTTCCTTTCTAGAGCAGCCACTGAGCACAGAGGCTGGCACTTTAGAGATGGAGGCGGGGACGGGTTCTCTGGGAGACAGGTCTGCAGAAGGTAGGAGACTGTGGGATGTGGTATGGAGGTGCCAACTGGGCTGGGACAGGTTCTCTGAGAGACAGGTCTGCAGAAGGTAGGAGACTGTGGGAAGTGGTATGGAGGTGCCAGCTGGCAAGTGGCTGCATAGAGGGAAGGGGAAAGGAGGAAAAAGAGGGAGTCCTATCCCCCGAGGGAGGCTAAAACTCACAAGGGAACTCTCATGCATTCACATTGTATTTTAGGCTCTTAGAGTGAAAGCCTGATTCCTTAGAAAGGGGCCAAATGGCTAGTTTGCCTTTCTAGATAACTCAGAGTTAGGCAGAACCACTTTTCTGTTTTAAGCCTTGTAGGAAAAAAGATGGGAAATACCTTGGTTCCCTTCTCATCAGTCCTGGAGACGCTTTCCCAACAGCGTGCCTCAATCCCGAGGTCCCACACGCATCCTTTCACAGGTGTGCACCAGATCGGGCTCAGATCAACAAGTGAAGCTCATTTTTGCAATACCAGAGTACATGGACTGCTTACGCTGGTTTGGGTGATGCCACACAAAGGGGAATATAACCTGCTGTGGATAAGAAGGAGTAAGTTAATTCTTAGATGGACTTGAAAGATGTGAGAACTTTGCTTTTCCTTTAAAACCTATTTTTTTCCCTTTAAAAATGCTAGTACCTGCGCCAAGGTTAACATCCAGGGCCAAAGGCCTGAGGGCCATTCTGTCTCCGCAAGATGCCTTTGCATCGCTCTGCTCCAGTCCATATTGTGTCTGTCGTGTACGGTGCCTATCACAGGAAAATCTTCATTTGCCCAATCGCAAGCCAGGGGTTGGCACTGTTGTCCTCAGAACTAGAACAATTCAATTCTCCCAGGGTTTAACTTATACTCTCATCAGATCCTTTCAACAAACATTGTTACCTTGCCGTCCTTCTGATCTTATTTTTACAGACGTTGTAGGTGAAACGATTTGTCACCTCCACAGCCCAGGCCTACCTGTCAGGCCACAGGAGTCCCTCGGGTACATGACTCCCTCCCGCACGGCCCAGAAGCTCTTGATAGGATCCAAGTCCCCCTTCTCCGCCTCTCAGAGAGATCAGCTCACCAGCCTTTTTATCCGTGTGTGTGTTTGACATTTAACCCTAGGAGATGCTCCCTAAATGTCTATGGCTTTATTGCCTGGGAGGGAATCACACAGGAGAGGATTTGGGGTAGGAGGTCAGGCTGCCCTGGGGGAAACTCCCACCTCCCAGGCTGGCTGGCCTTCCCCTGGCGGCAGCCCCAGGCTCTCTGAAAGCCTGCCCGCAGCAGCTGCTTTTTTGATGAGGGGAAATTTGGACTCATGAGTCCAACCGGAGGAGGTAGCCCTGGCCCAGGCAGGCCCAGGCTGTGCCCTGGGCTGAGAAGTATTAGGGGGCCTCTGATAATAGTATGGACTTCGGGATTTGAACGCCAGCCTTGAAGGCGACCAGTCATGTCTTTCTGACAAGTTCTCTAACTCCTGTAAGCCTCAGTTTCCTCAGCTGTAGAATGGGGTGGAGCAGGGCAGGGGGGATGGCTAACCTGAGACTGGTAGTGGGAAGAATATTCACTTTATAAAGCACATTGCACAGTGTCTGGCACCTGGGAATAAATGAAAGCAGGCATTATTATTCTAGCAAGTCACCGTGCATCTCTGGGCCTCTCTTTCTTTATCTGGGAAATGGGGACTCACAGGACACAGAGCTCACACATTCTCTGCAGACAGGGAAACAGCAGCCTGTCCCTCCTCTCCAACAACCACACATTGTCTCTGCTTCTGTCTTCTTTCTGTCTTCTTTTCCCATCATTTTATTTTTTTTAAGTAGCAATTTTTCCTAATAATGAAACTTCATTCTTTAAAAAAAAATTTTAGAAAGTATAAACATAGAAAAAGAAACTTAAAATTCCTGTAATTTTAGAACCCAGAGAACATTTTTGAATATAACTTTCCAGTTTACATGTATTCTTTTTTTTTTTTTTTTAACCTTATAATTTCAAGTACGGTTTTCCCAGGCAATTTCTTGATTGTTCTTCAGCATGGCCTTAAATAGCCATTTGACGGTCCAGAGTATGGAAATCTTAAAAATTATTCTGTAAAGCTTATATTGTTGGACATTAATTTCTAGTTTCCCCTTGGTACAAATACACTGTGTGTTAAGGGACTATTGCAGTCAATTCAGGGAGAGATGCTGGAGGCAAGGGAGTGGCCAGGACTGGTCAGACTGGGATATGTTTTGAAGGTAGAGCCAGCAGGATTCGCTGATTGAGTGGATGAGGCATGTGGGGAAAAGAAAGGCAGCAAGAATGACTCCAAGGGTTTCAGCCTGAGCAACTAGAAGCATGGATTTGCCCTTGACTGAGACGCGAAGGCCTCCCATGGAGCGAGTTTGGAGAGGAAGGGCAGGAGTTTGTTTTTAAAACATGAAGTTGGAGGTTTCTATTAGACATCCAAGTGGAGATGTCAAATAGGCCGTTGGATATATGAGTATGGAATTCAGGGTAGATGTCCTGGCTGGAGATATAAAGTAGGATGTCATCCATGTGTGATCCATAGATTTAAAGAATTGAGACCACATGAGATCTCTAAGGGAGCTGCAGAACTCAGAATAGCTGCCACCACACTGGGGACCTTTCTTCTTTTTGTTGCCGGGAAAAGGTGACACGTTCCCCTCTTTCTCCTTAGCCAATGATGTAGTGTCACAGCTTGAGCCCCACAATACCAAAAAAACTTCTGCCTTCACTAACAAGTCCCCAGAGTCCAGAATTGCTACCCTTACCAGTATCACCTTGGGCAGAAAACCACACGAGCTGTCCTCAGTTGTGGATACAAGAGGCCCGGCTGGGAACTCTTTTGCGGCTGATTTCTTTGCAGCCTATAGCCTTGTGCTAATTTGCACACCTGGGTTAATCCTTCTCCACCACAGCTCACCCCCACGTGGAAAGCAAAATGAGCTCGTCTACGATCACCGTTTTTTTTTCCTTTGGCTGACGTCGTGGGGGCAGAGGGGGACATGAGATGATGGTGGAGACCACTTGTAGTCTTGGCTGGATCCATTTTGGTCCCTCTGGCTGTTAGTCAGTGACCTGTGAAAGGAGAGGGCAGGAGAAATGGGGACTGAGGAAAAGCCAAATGGCTCCCCTCTGGCCTGGCGTTTTCACCCAGGTGAGGATGTGAGGCTCAGAGAGGGTGGGCAACAGACCCAGGTCATCTGCACAATGCCCCAAGTATACCTGTCCACAGTGGGGTTTAGTGGGTCAATGCTGGGAATTTCAGTGAACAAAGAAGAGAGATGCGGTGATAGGTGACGTTATCAGCGCTGTTTAAAAGGTGAAATTTCAAGTGGGTTTTTGCAGAAGAGAATGAGTGGAAAAAGACAGAAGGACTCACAGCTAATTCCCTTCCTTTGGCCGCCACAGTCCACTTTCCCTGCTGCCCATGGATGTTATGTGGTCATCGCAGAGCGGCCTCTCACTAGCGCTTGTGAGCATGCCCTGGCCCGGGAGGCTTTTCTGTGGAATCTCTGCTCTGATTCAAGTCCTTCTGGTTCTGGTCCTGAGAACTCACATGTCCTTGGGTAAATCACCAAATCTCTTCAAGTCTTATTGTCTTCATCTTTTCAATGAGAATAATGATACCTGCTTGCAGAATTTTTGAGAGCACAAAGTAAAACAGTGCCCACAAATTGCCCATCAGTGCCTGGCACTTAGTTCAGTATCACGCACTCCAAGCTCACCTCTGTCTTGCCTGCCAATAAGTGGCTCAGTTACCTTTAACCCTGCAAAGAGGAGGGGATTGAGCGCCAAAGGACTGGGGATCGTTTCAGAATTCCAGGTCAAGCCCACAGAGGTGGATGAGGTTCTTGACCAAACTTATTCAGATGACATACCAAACAGCTGGAGAGGCAGCTAAAAGAGTGGCTCTCAACTGTGGTTCTATGGCCCCCACCCTGGTAGCCCAGCACCCTTCACAGGTGACAAAGCCAATTAGGATCAGTGGGTAAAAGTAATTTTATTATTACTGGGTGGTAGAACCAGCATTTGAACCCTGACCATGTTGCTCTAGAATCCCCACCAATATGCATGGTACCCTGCTGTCTCCCACCAGTTCACAGACAGTGGGCACTCCCTGAGTAACTGCTGAATGAATGAAGAAATGCGAGAAGGACCCCCTTCCTGGCCTGGTGTTCAGTAAGGCTTTTGCTGGCTGCACCTGTCTTAGCTTGTGAGGCAGCCCAACATATCCACACACCATATTATCCCTCCCATCTCAATTCACCAGACCCAGCCAGGTCATGGGAGTTCACTGAGGATCATCAGACCTGGAGGAGAATATCCTTCAGCAAATAGCTCCTTGGAGGAAATGAGGCAAACTGCATGAGGACAAGTCAAGTGGTGATTCCACATGCACTGGCCGGGCCTCTCAGGGAGACCTCTCAGCTGTGCCTCCTCTGTGGATGCAGAGGCTGGAAGCAGCATGTGCTTTTGATAATTCAGCTGCAGCACGAACGTGCTAATGAGGGTTGTGTTCATTTTGTGCTACATAAAGCAGGTTGGATGAACTGAGCAGGGCAGAAGCATTTTGAGGGAATAGCGCTTTCTCTCTGGCTGAGACTTTTTTCAACTCTTCTCTTTGGTCTGAGAGCCTTGAAGTCCTTTCTTGGCTGGACCAGAAGAGGCAGAGGTTTCTGGAAGGGTGCCAGGAGTTGAGGTCTCCTTCATGCTCAGGCAGCCCCTGACCTCCGGGACCACAGAAAGGATATGGCTGCCTCTAATCCTCTTCCATGTGATGCACCCAGAAACAAACATGCATGGGCGTTTTACCACACTATGGCCCGGAAGCTGGCACCAGCCCATTTTCAGGCAAGTACAACTATCTGCAGATGAAGCAAAATTGCTACTGAAATCTAGGGAAGCATCAAAGGACTTGACAGTCCAGAAGGGTAGAAGCCATGACATGCCAAGCCTGTGGCAAAATCTCCCCATGGCTTGTGGGGACCCGCACGTGGTTGCCTCTGCCTGCCCGGTCCAGCCCTTTCCCAATCCACGCGCCTCATTCTCCAGCTGCTCAGCCTGCTTTCCTTTCCCATCATAGTTCCTTCCTGCCCCGGGGTCCTTGCAGATGTCCTTTCTTCCTCGTCTCTCCTTCCTCCTTTCTGCTCCTTTGGGGTCCCCCTCCCTTGCTTCACCCTGCTTTTGGAGATTCTAAGCACAAGCCTCTTGCAGAGAACACGAGCTGCTCAGTAAGTAACATCAAAGACAGTCTGGGTTTCAGGGAGGAAGAGCAGGAGAAGCCAGTGGTGTGTCTCCAGCTATCTCTGGGTACCAGGTGCTCTGCCGGGCTCTGTCCCTGTGTGGCACTCACAGGAGCAAAGGGGTGGCCTTGGGAGAGTGGAGGCTGCTGCCGGCTGCCACTGCCACTTCATTACTCATCTGCTAATTGTGGCAAATGGGGATTTTACAGCTCCCCCGGCCCTCATTGTGAGCTGCAGCAGTGCTCTGATGGAGGGGAATGGAAGGCCAGCCTAGAAATCCCTTCAAGGGGTCCATGTGACCGCCCACTGGTTCATTTGGACCCTGCAAAACTGAGTCTGGGTCCTGCACTCAATTGGCGATGAGGCAGGGAGGGGCGGTGGACCTGGGACCTATAGCTCCAAGCTGAACCCTGCTTCTCCCCATGTCCTAGTGAAGCCCTCAGCTTGGATCATTCACATTGGGTCATCAGTGGTAGCCACTCGGCTAAAAGAAGTGGCTGGGTCACGTGCAGCTGCTGAACTCCTGAGAGGAGGAGTTGAGGGCTGAGGCTAGGGACAAGACTTCCTTCTGGAACCTTCTGGAGACCATGCATTCAGAGGCCAGTGCCCAGGTCCTGGGCTGCTGTGGGGAGGGACAGGGAACCAGAGCATCAGGGAGCAGAGCTCTGAAGAGCAGGACTCTGGGTCCTAACAGGCAGGAGCTGGCTGACCTGGAAATACGTCGCTGAGTCTCAGGTCCTCACCTGTAACACGGGAGGGTCATACCTCGCCAGGTTGTGAGGAAGATAAAATTAGCTAGTGTACCTAAGTGCTTAGCACTAAAGGATCGCTTCCAAGAGCAGTTGTCAGGGAGAAGGAAGATTCTCATGCCTGTTCAGCCCACAGTTCTGTTCTTAGCTTATCTTACATGTTAGTGGGGATACTTGAGGAGCCCCCATCCTCTCTGTATGAATCAGAACTGCCATCAGTGAGCACTCATGGAAGGCCATGGGCTTAAATATCACATCTCTGATCTTTACAATCATCCTGCAGGTAGGTCCCTCCTGCCCCGAGCCATTCTCCAGATGAGGATGCAGGAATCAGGGAAGCTAAGAAACTTATCCAAGGTCACTCGGGGAGATGTTACCCAGGACTGTCTCTCTGCCTGGCTTCAAGCCAGGGGTCAGCTGGATCCTTCCTTTTCCTTTGGCCACTATCATTTAGTCCCTTTTCCGAACAGCTCTACCCAATTCTTCTCTCTCTCTCACCCTCTGCTCTGAGAGGCAGAATGCAGTAGGGGTTAAAACTGGAGTTTTGCAGATCAGACAGATTCGGGGTTTGGATCCAGCCTGGCCACCTACTAACTGCGTGGCTTGGACAAGTCATTTGCCCTCTTTGGGCCACATTTCTCTATTTGTAAAGTGAAGATAAGGTCTGCTTCACAGACAGGTCACGAGGGAGTAGAATCACTGGGGAGATGCCAGATCTTTCTCCCCTTCCTCGGGGGTGGCTGCACAGCTTGGAAGCCTCCACGGAGCCTCTTTCTGCAGAACAGCAAGAGGGCAGGGGGGCAGACTGGAAGGGAAGCCACAGCAGGCCCCTCACAAAGGCCTCCCCTCCCTCAGCCATCTCCACTCCCATCACTGAAGATGGGGGGACCCACCAACTCATCCTTTTTAATAAAGAGAGGAGTGGTCCAGAGAGGGCCTGTTTCTATGGCTACAGGAGCGTGGCCTCCAGAGGCTCCTGATTTGGTGATAAATGGCTGAGGGGATGCTGCCTCACACCTTCAAGAGGCTCACAGAGTCAGCAGTAAGGGGCCAGCAGTGGTGACTGCCCTTCTTCCCTTCCTCACCAGCTGGGGGTGTCTTAGCCCCCCGGGCCCCAGCAGGCACCCACCCACAAGCCCCTTCTCAGGCTCCTTGTGGCGTGTGCCCAGGCTTCAGACAGTCACTCGGACCCCCACTGGCACCTTAAGGCCAGCATTTACAGGTGTTGAAAGGGTCTTTCTTCACTGTGATGCAATTTTCCTGTATAGAAGAAAAATCATGAAACTTCTGAAGAAGGGAGCTGCTGTGTTATTCTCTAGGAGAGGAGAAAAGGCTCTAAGCCATCATTTCATCTGCGCTTAAAACCTTTCTCTGCGATTCCTCAGTATCGACAAGATCAAAACCGCTTTCCGAGCTGGTGCTCAAAGTTCCCCCACATACTGGCCCCGACCTACCTCAGGGGTCTTACTAACAGTTATTATGATTATTGGGAATAATGATGACCGTTGATTAAAATAATCAATCATCCATGTTGGAGGACACACGAGGCTGGAGGCTGTGTCCTAAGCACTTGCATTATCTCACCGAAGTCCAATGACAGCCACAGGACGTAGATGTGAGGTCCCCGTTTTCCAGTTAGGAAACTGAGGCCAAGAGAGGGTGAGTCGTTGGACTCCAAAGCTCAAGCCCGGGTTGCTCGGCGAGACCATCCATATACCCAGGGCCCCAGTCTCCTCCTTCACGCAGACTCTCTCCTCCTGACTGGTCCTCCATGTACCTTCCATTTATCTTCTCCTGTCCTCACTTGTGCTGTTCCTTCTTCCAGGAAGACATTGGGAAGTGGCATGGATAGGGCACAGTCTTCAGGGTCAGGCACACCAGGGGTCGGAATCCTGGCCATACCACTTCCCAGCCCCCAAACTATTTAAGCTCCCTGGGCCCCAGTCTCCTCACCTGGAAAATGGGAGGACAGCGCAGCCTCACTGATTTGATGAGTCACCATGTGCAAAGTATCTGGCTCCTAACGCTGGCTTAGCTGACCAAGTTCTTCTCGAAACTGGAGGCCCAGCTCTGACTTCCTCAACAGCGAGATCTTCTCTGACTCAGTCTGTTACCATTTCTTCTTCTTCCAAACCACTCCGAGCCACCACCTGTGTTCCTTGCTCATGTCCCTTTGAGGGCAGGCGTTCACATTGACCTAGTCCTATCCCTTGTAACAGTGCAAGAGCCTAGTCAAGGTTTGCAGAGTAATTGCACTTCAGGGCTCTTCATCTTCTGCCCCCATCTCCCTCTCCAGCATCTTTACTCTGTCCCCCCAGGGCCTTCCCCTTCCCCCATCACACACCTGTGCTCTACCCAGCTCCCTGTGCTTCCTCAGACATCTCCGTTCTCTTTTACCTCCTCGTCCCTCTGTCTGCAAGGCCCTCCTCCATTCTTTCCCTGGGTTATTTCTGCTCCTCCTTTAACATTTGGCTCAGGCATTCTCTCCTCCTCCAGGGAAGTCTTCCCTGATACTCCAGGCTGGTTAGATACCCCTCCTCTGTGTTCCCCCAGCCCCTAGCCTGAACTCTCTCCCAGCTCTTGCCACGATTCATTTGCTGTATGTGTCCAGCTGTCTATCTCCCCTGCTAGGCTGTCATCCCCTGGCAGCAGGGACTGAGTCACTGTCATCCCTAAAGCCCTGGCATTTGACACAGTGTCCACCACAAAGCCAGTGGTTGTTGAGTGGACAGATAGATGAATGGACGAATGAGTGCCTGCTTGAAAAATTCCCAACACTTGCTGTTTGGAGTATCTGCCCACTGGGTTATGCGCTGTCTGTGCCCATGGTGTACCTTGGCCACCTTTACCTTTGCATCCTGGAGACTGTGCCAGGCTGTTAGGAGGCAGGACCCAGTATCTGGGAACTGTGTCTAAATCTGCGTGTGCATTTCGTGCCTCCAATCCAAACCTTGTTCATTAGCACAGCAATTAACAGCAGTGCCTAATGGCAGATGGTCCGGCAGCGAGCCTGAACCCCTGGCTCCACAGCGGGCTTGGAGTGGGGCAGACACATCTGGCAAGGTTGATGTTTTCATTGATCTAGCAAGTCAGAGCTCCCAGGGCTGCCCGCTATGGAGCCACTGAGCTGATGTCAGTGCCGGTGTGGTGAGGGCTAGGCCTAAAAGGGCCGTGCCTTAGAACCAGCCCTTGGAAAGGTCAGGAAAGATGTCCTGCCTCCACTCTAATCCTGGAATTGTTCATTTTAAGATCTGAATTTCCTACTGGGGCGACCCAGCACACCACCCTCAAATTTTCTTAATCCACTTAAACTCTAGTGACTTCTCCAGGAGGTGGTGTCCCTTCCCATTAATGCCTTAGAAGCATCTAGGCTTTCTACAATCATTATTTAAAATTGCAGTGTCCAGGCCCCTTGGCCTCTGCTAACAGACACACAGAGTTCAGTGTTTAGCCTTGTGTTAGACCAGTATTGTGTACATTGTATTTAAGCAAGTTTGGAGAGACATTTTCTTTTTCTTCCTGTTATCCTTGGTTTGAATTGGCTCATTGGTTATTACCCTGGGAATGGTAGTCATTTCTCCAAAAAAGAAACATCAAATTGGCATTCAAATGGCTGTCTGGGTTATAAATTCAAGCCAGAGTACAGCATCCTAAACCAGAAGTGGCTTTCCAGAACTAGAGTATATCAGAGCTAGAAAGGATCTTCTTGTCCAACCCCCATCATTGACAGAGTGAAACTGACTCCCAGAGAGGTGCACTGATTTCTCTGAGGACGCACAGCGAGCTTGTCTCCTAGCTGGAATCTCTTCCCTACGGCATGTCCAGATCATTAGAAATGTTCAGGCTCTGCCGAGTGCCAACCCCCAACCACTCTAGCAGAAATTCTTTAAGTGGAATGGGATATGCTTCCTTCACGGCCTGTCAACAATCAGGCCGAGTGAAATAGAAGAGGGCGCAGGCCGAGCAGGCGAGGCCTGTGATCTGTTACTAGCCATGTGGAAACCACACATCTTGTTTTGAGAGGTGCTGACAATGAGCCACACTGGAGAAGAATGTTAGCTGAGGTTGAGAAGTCCCCGTGGTGGGAGACCTTGCAAGGTGGGCCTTTCTCTTGCATGGGGTTGGATGTTGGGGGGGGGTGTGTGGAATTGGGGGCGTAGCCTAGTTCCCACTAATAACTGGTAGGAGAGACACGCATCGTGTAATAGCCTGCCCCCATCCTACCTTTTCTTACCTTGTGGCCAAAGCCTCTGGAGATAACCTTCCTGCCCTCCATGTTTTAGGAGATCTCATTGGCCTGAAATGCCAGGTGCTTGTCTGATGACTGCTAAGGTTACTGTGAGGAGGAGCCTTGGTCCAGAAAACCAGTCTTTAGGCTACTGGGCAGCTGGTCACCAGGGGAGACAGGAGATAGGATACCCTGGGCCGAATGTCTTAGAGTGAAGGCCCAGGTCTCGGTGCCCCATGGACTGGTCCCACCTGAGAATGTTCCCCACCTCCCTGTTGGGGGCGCCGAGATTCAGGTGGGCGTTGTGAAATGCTGCCTGGAAGAAGCGTCCCTTCTCTCAGTGCTGTGCTAAGAGTGCCCACTACTCTCAAACCCTCACTGAGGCAGACCTGTCCCTTCCGTCTTTGTCTCTTTTATTTTTTGATTCTATCCAGGACCTACAGCTGAAGGAGGGTTCAGCGATACAGTCCCCTCTTATGATACAGAAACATGATCAAAATATATTCAATCTCAGGGGCATTTTCTTCTTTTCCTCTGGCAAGATAGTTTTTTATTGAAACATACAGATAACAACAGGGAATTTCAATGGGAAAAAATGTTTCTCGTATAACTCCATCACCTTATCATAATCATTTTTCCTTCCAGACTTTGCACAGGCACATAGTTTGGACATAATTCTTACTTTAGTATAAATGGAACTTTTTTATGTTTTTAACATTCAAAATATTCATTTAATATGTTCCATTAGGACTCAGAATAAGCCTTTGTTACTTTGTGTAACAAAGAGATCCTAAAGCCAGTGGTTTAAACAACACAAAAATTTATTCCTCTTTCACCTGACAGTCCAGCTTCTACAACTACTACTAGTACTATTATTACTATTTCCATACTACTCTGAGTATTACCATCACTACTAGTACTGGTACTGGCTGACATGCATTGAGTATTACTGTGTACCCGGTAATATGCTCTGTACTTCAAATGTGATAATCCCTTCTAATTCTGACATTATCCTTAAAAGGATTATTGTACCCATTTTACAGATGAGGAAAAGTTGTTCTCCCAAGGTCTCTTAGACAACATGTGACAGAGACAGGTATGACTTCAGATGCTCTTTCTCATAATCGTTGTGTAACATGGTCACCGAGACTGGAAGGGCCAGAGATGGGATCCAGGGCAGAGTCATCTGGCCAGATGTTCCAATCTGGATAAAGATGAGATTCTGAGTCTCAAGCTGGAAACAAGCAAGGAAGATGCCTGGGATGCTAGGGAAAACTTGAGACAGGCTTTGCTGACTACTTTCAAAGACAGAGCAAAAGAGGACATATTAGTCTGATTACAAGAAACAGAAAGCACTTTCCGTTGCATTAAGGAAATGAATTCCTTGAGAGGATTTGAGGTAGTCTGCAGACTTGCTAAGAAGGCTGGAGGCCAAGCCTTCGGAACAGGCAGGCAGGATGGAAGCCAGGGTGTGGCCAGGACCCACTGGTACCCGACAAAGCTGAGCCTCAAAGCCAGGCTACCGAGGATGCCATGGTCGCCGCCATGGCATCAGCTTGTATCTCTACCTCCCACCCACAGCCTGGCCACAGCCATCCCTGGACACGGCCCGTGGCCTGTGCTGCCTCTGCTACACCAGTGGAACGCCCCTCCTGGTTCCTGATTCCCTGGCGTACTTTCATCAAGCACAAGTCTTGGGAGGAGCAGAAAAACGGCATTTCTGTCTCTCGCTGAAGTTTTTCTCCTGTCCCCAGATGAAAACTCAAAGAGGTGCAATGACTCTTCTGCTCACTATTAGTAACATTTTCTGTCACTTGAAGTCACAAAGCACAGTCTTGGTTCTATAATGAGAATACCCAGTCCTGTGTGTTAGGTCGAACTCTGCCTTTGATTTAGAGGTAAATCTTCTCCATGTCCCCTTCCAGGGCCAGCTTCAGGGCCAGCCTTGTCTTGGAGAGTGGGTAAGGACTGTGCTTTTCTCTCTTTCTCTGTTCTTCCTTTGCCCTCAGTTTACTGACTGCAGCTCCAGGGTTGGCCAAGGACAAGGAGGAGGGACAGTAGAAAAGGAAAGTTTTTACTAAACTGGTGTGCCAGTCACAGCTGTCACGGACGGCTCCGGACTTGGGGGCAGACACTGAAAGCAGATTAGGCAGCAGACCTCTTTCACACTTTCTCAGAGACCTAGTTATGGCAGGGCAGGGAGGCGGGGTCTGGCTCACCTGCTGATTGCAGTCAAGCCTGAGATCACCACTGGCTTGGTGGCCCCCTAGGAAGCCTGAAGTTTTCCTTCTGCTAAAGTCCCATCACTCCCCTGCACCAGCTCTCTCTTCAGAGGGGGTCCACGTCTGAAAAATGTCATTTCTGAACCCACAAACCCTAGGAATAAGGCAGCAGAAACTCTTGTTTGTCCCTCCTTGTCCCCTATGGCTAAAATTCCTATAGAAGTCCCTGAGGTTCATGCCCCCTTAGCCACTGCTGGGGAGGGAGAGGTGGGATTTTTCTCCATGCAGCTGCCTCTCTCTCTCTCTTTCTCTCTCCCCGCCCCTCTGCTGACAGCCACACTCCCTTGGCTTTAACTTTCTCAGGTCCATATCAGGCAGTAGCCTGGTGAGCCTCCAGTGCACATAGGTCAAGCTCTCCAGTGCATTGACCACTTTCTCAGACCCTCTAGGGTGGGTGCCCTCCCTCCCCGCAGCAGCTGTCTCCAAATTCAAGCTCACGCTCCCGAATTTATCAGACACCGACCGTGAGCGTCCGCATCTTGGTCTCTCCCTGCACTGTGCAGAGTATCTAATCCCTTTGTCTGTCTGAGGTCGTGGCTGAAATGTACTCTTTCCCAGGCTCCTGATTCGCAGTCCGGGGTGGTCCCTCCTGATTGGTGGAGCCCATCTCCCACCGGAACTCCTACAATGGGAATCCCACAGGCTCCCTGAGTCTCCTCAGAGGGGTCGAGGATGCAGAGCAGCCAAGTCACAGGGAGAGAACTCCCTCCTCCCTCCCCCAATCCTGGGAATCAGGCTGCAGTTGTTTCTCTTAACAAATGGTAGGGGCTTGAGGGGCGGGGTGCAGTTCCCCACGAGCCCTGTTATGACAAACCACCTTCACTGCTCTGTGATATGGTGGCAGGCACGGAGAGGAATAATTTTGCATCAGGGAAACATTATACACTCAGTGCCTCTCCCCCACCCCAACTGCACCTTTCTAATCCTGGGGAAGGCCAGGGGGACGTAAAGGGGGACAAGAAAACAATCATGACCAAAAAAGGAGGTGGTTTCAGGAAGACCTTTTGCGTCAGCCTTGGTGGCCTCTTCTCATGACCTCCTGGTCCCTGCATCCCCCCTCCCTGGCATTTTGCAACAGTAATGAGTGTTTTGCAGTTTGAGGGGCACTGCCGAGTGGGCAGTGCACAGGATCATATCTTTTTTTTTTTTTTTTTTGTCCTCTTCTGAGACTGCGGATGACTGTATTTCTCACAGGCACAGTCTTACTTCCAGGCACCTGAAACCCCATCATCCCACCCCCAAACCAGGGATGAATCTGGCCAGTGTGAAGAGGCACTTGGGAGGAATTTGCCATCTCCCTTCCACAATGAAGCCTATTTCCTTGAACCTTTAGGCTGCCAAAGAGAAAGGCTATGAAAACAGTGGTTCCCTGGTCTTTGGAGTTTACAGACCAATAATATGTTTTAAGGATGACAAGAAACTTATTTGCCAGGTAAGGATACTGAAGAAAAAAGAAACCTAAAAAATGAACATCTCCTAGACCACCATTTCATAAAAGAAAGGACATTTTAGCACACACACACATACTAATTAAGAAGGAGGGCTTCCCTCCTTCTTAATGGTTGAGAGTCCGCCTGCCGATGCAGGGGACACAGGTTCGTGCCCCGGTCCGGGAAGATCCCACATGCCGCGGAGCAGCTGGGCCCGTGAGCCGTGGCCGCTGAGCCTGCGCGTTCGGAGCCTGTGCTCCGCAACGGGAGAGGCCACAACAGTGAGAGGCCCGCATACCGTAAATAAATAAATAAATAAATAAATAAATAAAAGAAGGAAACTGATCTTGGAATAAATGGCAGCCCTTTGAACTAAATACTCTTAGATTTTTATATGAAAACTCCCAATATTGTCCTTACTTTTCTTATTTTGTTGGAGACCCATGGAAACTCCAAGGTAGCCTTTTCCTTGAATTAGAGATTGAAAAGGGGGAGCTCAAGTTGCTGAATCAGTCACAAGGTAAAGAAGCGATCACATATGCAAACAGCTACATGTCACTGCGTTTACTGATGTCAACATTTAACACACATTCATGATTACCGAGTTCTTGCTGGGCGCTAGGTTTGTGTGGGGTACACACTGCTCCCTGACCACAAGGGAGTGTGTACTTGAGTGAAGGTTATGGAAATGTCACCTCCTCTAAGAGGCCCTCCAGATCACCCCATCTAAAGTGGCAGCAAAGCCCGCCCCCCCCCGCGCCCCGGTAATTCTCTAACATGTCACCTTTTTCTTTTTCTTCTGTACTCTTACCTTAATGGAAGTTACTTGACTTCTATCTTTGCGTCCTCCTCTGTGGCCCATCTCACCCTTCTAGAACGTAAGCCCCAAGGGTGCAGGAACTTTTCTGCCTTACTCACCACTAGAGCTCCCATACAGAGGTACAGGGGGTTCCCCAGGGTAGTGGGGTGGGATCCTGGGTTGGGGGGTGTGGGTGGGACACAGCCACCCATTGTCCTGGGCCTTTCACACTGTATATAACCTCTTCAAATCCCTCAGTGATCGGGTGAGATGATAGGAGGCATCTTGCTATGAATGAGTGCTCTGACTTCTGAATTAACAGAGTTCCAGTTAGGAAGATAAGTTAAAGTGGAACAGCAGTGTTTCTTTAGAGGAGGAAAAAACAAATCTGCTTTGTACCACTTTCCTTCTTTGCTGAGGGTGTGGAGGTTGCTGGAAGGTCATGGGGAATATTTAGAACTGAAAACTCAAAGGCTCCCCATCGCCCTTCCCCAGTGGAAGTCAGCAGTCTGCGCAAAGCACGCTGGTGGCAGCAGGAGGGTCCCAAATCCCCTCGCCAGGTCACCACTGGAAATGACAGGGGAGGTCCCAGGCAGTACCAGAGCCTGACATTAACATCCCAGTCCCCGGCAAGAAGGCAGGGGTGGGACTGCCTCTGTGTGTGGCTGGGCGCTGTGTAATTGCTTCTCAGGAGGTCACAGCAGCTTCAGGAAAGCAATTGCAGGCTCCTTCCGCTGTGTATAGCTACAGGAAGGCAGGCTGAGGTGAAACTCAGCGCAGCTCCCCAGATGTCAGGAGCCGGGGATTGAGCTCCGAGTTTGGGAGAGGAGCTGGGTCAGATGATAATAACCTGTGAGTTAGTATTTGCTTAGAATTTACCGTGTGCTGTGTGCATACACTAGAAATGCTCTTAAGAATCGTGTGAGATAGATGTCATCATTATCTCTTCTTCACGCATGAGAACACTGGAGCTCAGAGGGGTTAGGTGGCTTTCCTGAGGTCACACTGCTGACACATGACATCACCAGGACTTGCATCCAAGTCGACCCCACCCGCAGTGCACACACACCTCTGTGCTTCTGCCCTGAGCCTACCTCCCATTCACTAAAATGTGCCATGGTTTGGTGACAAGCTGCAGAGTTCTGTGGCCAAATCCTGAGGTTGGAATGACAATAGTAATAAGTGACAACAACCCAGCTCCTGCTATGTGTCAGGCGCCGTGCAGGAGCTTTCTGCACATTAACTCTTTTAACCCTCGCAACAACCCTGAAAGGTGGGTATTATTATTGCCATTAAGCAGATGAGAAACAGACTAGAGAGTTTAAATGAACCTCCCAAGGCCCATATCCATGAAGCGGTAGATTCGGAATTTGAACCCAGCTTTGCCTGACTTCAGTGCTCCCTCGAAAGCATCGTCCTGTGGGACACAATTCATTCAAGAAGTATTTAGGAGCACCTGTTCTATGCCAGGCACTGTTCTAGAAGGTAGGGATTAGCACTAAATGGAGAGACAAAGCCCTTGCCCTCACAGGGCTCACATTCTGGTGGAAGAAACAGACAATAAATGTAGGAAGAAAGAAATATGTGTCATTTCGGCTGTAAGTTATTAAAGACAGGAGGGTCTGTGTGAACCCCACTCCCCTTCTGGCTGCAGCACTGAGTGGAGACTGTAGGCGGACAGAGCAGCAGGGGACCAGTTAAGAGGTGATGGCAGAAATCCAGGTAAAAGACAAAGTTGGCTTGGATCAGGTTGGTGGTAGTGGATCGGTGGGAGGTGGTTGGATTCACTTTGAAGTGAATCAGCAAGATTTGTTGGTAGCATGAATGTAGATTGGGAAAGAAATCAAGGAGTCAAGGGTGATTCCAAGATTTCCGCCTGAACAGCTGGAGGGATGGAATTGCCAGTTGCTGAGATGGGGAATATGGGAAGGTCAGAATTTCAATTTTATTATTTGCGTTTGAGATGTTTATTCCCTATCCAAGGGGAGATGTTGAAAAGCCATTGTGATTTATGAGGCTGGAACTCAGGGGGTATTCTGTGCTAAAAATGTACCATATTTCTTCAAATGTAAGATGTCATTGACTGTAAGACCACCGTTGTTTTGTGTACTACTAAGAAAGAGCACTGCCAATTAAACTAGGACACAACCCAACTTTTAGAGATATTAAAATGTGTGTCTTAAAATCAATGGGATATAGTCAGTTTGGGAGTTGCCAGCATATAGGTGATATTAAAGGTGGTGAGAGTTGAAATCACCATGGAAGTGATAGAGGAGAGAGAGAGAGAAAAAAAGAAATACAAGGACTGTGCTCTCAGACAGCAAAGTTAGGACGCTCACGGCCCAGTTCCAGCCAAATGCAGTGTCAGACAGTTAAAGTTCTTCTTCAGAGGCAGATGCCATGATGGTGCCTCCCTGTGGGGCTTCAGTCTGAGGATGCAGAGTTCAGGGGTGGCCAGCTGGCATTACAGCCACATCACCTGGCACTGGCTACATGGCATCCACAAGGGCCGGACCTTTGGGCTCACCTGGGTTCAAACCTGAACTCAGTTTCTCATCGGTAATATGGGCATATAATGTCTGCTCTACTCCCTTCAAGACCCAGAAAACAGGCCAATCTGTTCTTTTTCTAGGTGGGCCTCAGTTTCTGCATCTATGAAATGAAGAGGTTGGACAGGATGACCTTGAAGCCCTCTTCTGGCTCAGGCATTATGATAACAATAATACTGGCTGCAGTACTTTGACGCATCTACTAGGAGATTTATGTAATCATTAATCAGTATAAACAACCATTTAGGGGACGTGTTATTATTCCCATTTTGTAGATGAGGCAACTGAGACCTCAGGGGGCAGGCCACTCAGAGTGGTGGAGCCAGGCTGAAAAGCAGGGTGTTTTAAGGCCAAGGGCTTTGGATTCCACCAAGCCCCCTGCCTCCCTGCTGGGATTGATGTTTGGTTCTTGAATGAAACTTAGTAGCATCAACGCCAGAGCCCAAGGGCAATCCCTCCCCATACCATGACAAGGGACGTTCAGGGTGTTGCCCCATACAAATGGGAAATGTAATTTGTCTCAGCAGCTCCAGTGCTCTCATGAAAACAGAGTGGCTCCTGGAAAGGCCACTAGAAAAGGAGGCAACTGATGTGTGTAGAGGGTAACGCACATCCAACCCTGGGGACTCGGGGTCCAGTGCTCTCTCACACCACATTTTTATAAGTCAAGGGTGGTGCCACACAGAATGGTGTTGAATGGGTTTCCCGCAGCTGGGGAGGGGCTGGTGAAGGCCGTTCTGCCATTCTGTCTTCTCTGGTATCATGAGAAAGTTTCCTGAGCAGGAGGTGGGAGGGAAGAGGTGGATTTGGGTGGGTTTGAGTGATGGGACAAAGCTGGCTCTTGGCCAAGGCCTAATCGTGGAGCTGACCAGAGTCAGTTGCCGTCAGCATTTCAACAGGATTATAGTGTAGACAAGGATTTCATAACCTCAGCAATATTGGCATTTTGGGTCAAATGAATCTTTGCTATGGGGGACTGTCCTTTGCATTGTAGGATGTATATCAGCATCCCTGTCTGCTACCCATTAGTGCTAATATCATCCCCCCACATAGGCAACTAAAAACATCTCCAGACGTTACAAATGTTTCTTGAGGAGCAAAACTGTAGCCACCCCCTTCCCCAGGGTTCAGAACCATTGGTGTAAATAATTCCCTTATCCTCCTTAGAAAGTCATCAGCTGACCACTTCCATGAATGCCCTGGGGCCTTCCTGAAAATTCTTCTCCCCATGGCATCTGACTGCAGGGCTGGGTGAAAGCTGGACCCCATTGTAAGCAGGTTACCCCTGCCTTTCACTAAGTGTCCCCCTGGAACCATCTCATACTGAAACCTTCTCTGGGACACGCTCTTTCTCTCACTACTCTCTGTCTGTGCTGGGCACCTTCTACGTATGCTCAGACACACCCAAATGTGTTCCCACCCTGGGACATTTACATGTGCTGTTCCCCTGCCTGTGTCTCCTTCTCAACATTCAGATCACTATTCACATGGCACCATCTTGATTACCATTCCAGTCACTCCTTCTTGCATCTCTCTGCTTCAGTTCCTGCAGAGCATTTTCCACCCTCTGGAATCATCTTGTTCATATATTTGCCTCTTTGTTTCTTGCTTTCCTTCCCCATTAGACTGTAAGCTCCCCGAGGGCAGAGGACTGTTCTAGCCTGTTCCCTGCTGTAGCCACAGTGCTGACTGCAGTGCATGGCTAACGGTTGGTTGAATGACTTTGGTGGACACCTACTCTGTGCCAGGTGCTGTGCTGGGGCTGCAGATGCCAAGGTGAATAGTGCAGTCCCTGTCTCCTGGGAACTTGCTGCCTTGTAGAGGGAGACCAATGGAGGAGGTGAGGACAGGGAAGTATGGGAGCACAGAAAGGGAGCAGCTGAGGACAGATCTCCAGAGAGGTGGTTAGAGGAAAGGGAGGGGGCACAGCATCTCTAGAGGCATGGAGATCTAGGGGATCATGGATGAGCCCAGAGGACAGGGAAGGAGCATGGCACAAAGCTTGGTGCTGCAGGAATACCAGGGCAGTATCTGAAGCAGCTGGAGATGATGGTGGTGGAATAAATGAGGCCAACTCTGAGAGGCCTTGAATCCCATGTGAGGAAACTTCAACCTATCCTCTAGCAAGAAAGAGCCATGG
The DNA here is from genome assembly GCF_026419965.1 of Kogia breviceps. Classification (NCBI taxonomy): domain Eukaryota; kingdom Metazoa; phylum Chordata; class Mammalia; order Artiodactyla; family Physeteridae; genus Kogia; species Kogia breviceps. Next base: position 37,155,501 of record NC_081316.1, on the reverse strand, counting down.
AGGCAGTGTGGGCTAATGGTTAAGACTGTAGGCTTAGAAGTTAGTCTCAGATCTTTGTTCAAATCCTTAACTCTGATACTTCTCAGTGGTTTGGCCCAGCAATTTCATGTCTCTTAACCTCTGTTTTCTCATTTTTGAAATGAGGTTAACATTTTCCCTTTGGGTTGTTGGGAATGTGATTGCGTGCTCAGCTCAATGCCTGGCACATAGTAAGTACTCAATAAATCATCACCATTCCTGTTGGTGTGGTTAACAAGGAGCCATTGGAGGTTTCTGAGACAAACAAGGGATGTGATAGATTAGCATTTTAGCAACATCACTCAGGCAGTAGTGTAGAGGGTGGCTTGGCAGTGGCCCTGGGGAAAGCAGATGAGACAGGAATCAGGGAGGACAGTTTGGAGGCTGCTAGAATGAAAAGGGAGGCAGAGGAGGGGGCGTGGTTCCTAGGATCTAGAGCATCTGCTGTGGTAGGAAACGTGGCCATACTTTGCTCCTCAAAGTAAGGGTGCAGGGGCTGGAGGAAGAGCCCCCAAGCCTGACAGTAATTGAGACCTCGATGTGGACCAGGCGGGGACTACAGCTCAGCCTGACCTGGGTTCACTCGGCAGCTCACGGCGCCCCTGGAAGAGGCAGCCAGCTCTGCATTCCAGACAGCCCTTGCGGTGAGAAGGGTGGCTTGCCATTAGTATCAGGTGATACACTTTTAATTAAAATAGTAATCATTTGAGCATTCTCTAAAGTTTTACTTTGGGAATTTGCCTTCTTGCAAGCTCTGCCCTAATTAACATTCTCTTTAGCCTCTATTAATAAATTACATATCAACAGTTTTATCCGCCTCCTTTGATCACAGAGTGTCATCATTCCTGAGCCAAACTCCACCCTCTGTTGACATTTTGGGTGTAGTGGAGCCAACCAGGCCTGATTTGGGGGCTTGAGAATTAGAACTCTCAATTAACTCCCAGTAACATAGGGGTCCATCTTCTTGCTGTCCAACTGAGCCCCAGGCAAGCACACAACTTATGTGCCTCCTGAGGTCAAGATTATGGGACCCCTTAGGGGCAGGCCTCTTGAGGAAGCCCCTAGAATTAGGCAGATAAACCTGAGAGGCGGCCACGCATATATTAGGACCCAGTACCATAACTAGGAGAACAGAAGCGGAAAAGCTGAAAAGCTGATGGGCTAGCCCTACAGGCTTCAACCCCAGGCTCAGAAAGATTAAGTAACTTGATTACAGTCACAAATTCAGGTCATTAAAGGTTAGTGAATCAATAGGGACTAACATTTATTGGGAGGATCTTATGGGCTAAGTCCCATGTGAGGTGCTTTATGTGCCTGGTGCCTGTTACTATTCCAGACCATCTAATAGGTATAGGCAGTTTTGTCTCCCATCTCTGGAAGAGAAAAGCAAGTCAGTGAAATTAACCATCTTCCATAAATCTACCCGCTAGCAAGAGACGCAGTTGGTATTAAGTCAAGGTCTGTCCGACTTCAAAGACCTCTCTCTGTTGACTGCACCATCCTGGCTTACTACCAAGGTCTCCCAGCTTGAACCCCACTGCCCTTTTGTTTGGCACCCTATCTGGAGGGTGTGTTAGACCCTTGCTACTCAAAGTGTGGTCCACGGACCTGTGGCATCAGCTCACTTGGGTTCAAGTTATAAAAGCAGAATCTCAGGCCCCAACTCACACAGAAGAATCGGAATCTGCATTTTTATAGGATTCCCAGGATGTACAATACCCATTAAAGTTTGGGAAACAAAATGGATATTTGATAGTTGTTCAGCATCTTCTACTAATCCTCCCAAGCCTTCCAGTGTCAATGTTATTCCTAATAAATAGGTACAGAGATGTTAAGTGATGACTTGGCCCAAATCTTACATTCAGTTAGTGGCAGAATCCAGATGTAGTCCCTAGCCCTGCCCCTGACCTGGAGTTCTAGGAGCTAAGGTCCCATATTCTCAGTTCTTGGGCTTCAGGATGATTATAATGGAGATTGGGAGCCATTATTAGCATTCCCAGAAGTCCAACGTGTATCTTCTGCTTCATCTTAGTCAGACCATAGGGATGTGAACTTGGACACAAACGTCTTTGCTTTTGGCAAGAATTATAATTGGCCAGCATGGAAACTAGTTATTTCCTGGAGAGCAGGGGTTTAGATAGGCAATCATATATCATTTTGATGAATAAAAAAGAGACATTAATTAATTACCTTTCAAAAACGTGACTTGTTTAGGAGACAATGGCTTTCAAATTGTGAGGTCCATAGTGGGAAGGAGATTATAAAAGGGGTCCCTGTGAGTCTAGTAACTTCTAATATGTGTTGAAGAAGAAATCCAGAGGATCAACATCACGAATCATCAGGGAAATGCAAATGAAAACCACAATGAGGTATCACCTCACACCTGTTAGAATGGCTATCATCAAAAAGACAAGGGAGGGCTTCCCTGGTGGTGCAGTGGTTGAGAATCCGCCTGCTGATGCAGGGGTCATGGGTTCGTGCCCCGGTCCGGGAAGATCCCACATGCCGCGGAGCAGCTGGGCCCGTGAGCCATGGCCGGTGAACCTGTGCGTCCGGAGCCTGTGCTCCGCAACGGGAGAGGCCACGACAGTGAGAGGCCCGCGTACCACAAAAAAAAAAAAAAAAAGACAAGGGATAACAAGTGCTTGCGAGGATGTGGAGAAATTGGAAGCCTTGTATGCTGTTGGTGAGAATGTAAACTGATATAGCCACTATGGAGAACAGCATGGAGGTTCCTCAAGAAATTAAAAATAGAATTACCATATGATCCAGCATTCAAAGCCAAGTCTCCCAAGTCCCCTTTCTTTTCATAGCACAGTACCCCTCCGGCTTATTACATTCTATTTGTTATACCATTGTGGCTGACAGCTGGTTTTTCTTTACTATTTCAGTGATGGGGCTTTAGAATTGGCCTTTGGGCAACAGCCAGCAAGTAGACTTTGTCTTTTCCTTCTCTCCTTAATGCATTCTGACCAGGGATTGAACCCGTGCCCCCTGCAGTGGAAGCGCAGAGTCTTAACCACTGGACCACCAGGGAAGTCCCAGTGCATTCTGGATATCGTCACCTTTACTATCCATTTCCTGAGTGACTTTCCCTAGTTCTGGACACAAGCTCACGGGTATATCAGATCTAGTCCACGTGCTTTTTTTTAAAGTCAAACAGACGTGGGTTCAGGTCCTGGCTCTGCCACTTTCTGTGTGACCTCAGAGTTATTTAATCTTTCTAAGCTTCAGTTTCTATATCCATAAGATGAACCTGCCTCATAGGGTGTTGTGAGGATTGACAAAGGAAGTATATGTGGTCTGGAGATCATGTTTGGCAGGGAAGGCACCTGAGTTCTAGAGGAAGGAGCACCTTGCCATGGTTATAAGGCTGCTGAGGGAAGGAGGGGCCAGAACCCAGCCTTGGGTTCCTTACCTCGCTGCACCTTTTTTTTTTTTTTTCTCATTGCACCTTTTGCAACACCTGTGCTTTAGGTTTGGTGAGAAAATGCCACACAAAAAGCAACTCAGACTAGTAGAGTCTCTCAGTTTTTGTTCCCATATCTTTAAATGTCATTGACATTGGGCTTCCCTGGTGGCGCAGTGGTTGAGAGTCCGCCTGCCGATGCAGGGGACACGGGTTCGTGCCCCGGTCCGGGAAGATCCCACATGCTGCGGAGCGGCTGGGCCCGTGAGCCATGGCCGCTGACCCTGCACGTCCGGAGCCTCTGCTCCGCAATGGGAGAGGCCGCAACAGTGAGAGGCCCACGTACCGAAAAAAACAAAAACAAAAACAAATATATATATATATATAATTGACATTGACATTGGTGAGGTCCAATAACCTGGCCAAGCTGTGACATCTCTGGAGCAGCCTGGCCCCGAAGGCTCTCATCATCATTCATCTGAACCACGATCTCTTCTGAGCGGCCTCCCCTGACCAATCAAATCTGCAAGTTCTCTGTTCATATTCTTGTACATTTCTCTGTTTTATTTTCAAATTATAACTCACTTTTTTGTGCGTTCATGTCATGGTCTCTGTAAGTTTGTGTTTCATTTATTTATGTATCTTTTTAAAATTAACCTTTTTATTTTAGAATAATTGTAGATTCACATGCTGCTGTAAGAAGTAATATGGGGGGATCCTGTGTACCCTTCATCCAGTTTCCCCCAGTGGTAATATCTTTCAAAACTCTAGGGCAATATAACAACCAAGATATTGACATTATCTTTACAATGTTTTTCTTTTCACTAGAAAGTAAGGACCACAAAATCAGGGACTTTGTCTCATCTGACACACAATTCCCAACATCTAGAATAGTGCCTAGCATATGGTAGCTGCCTAATTACTGTTTGCTAAGTGTGTGAATCAAAATTGTAGGGCAAGAGCCCTGTATCATTTTCTATCCCTTCCTCTCCCTGCAATCTTTAAATGGCTCTGTGATGCCCAGGTAGTTTTACTCTGCAGAGTCACGGGTTTCTCCAAATTCTGTGAACTGAATCTCATTAAATCAGTTAGAGCAATGATCTTCAAACTGGGAGTGCCTGAAGATTTCCCCAGGGGTGTGTATGCATGAATAGTTGGAAAGAAATCAATTTCCAGATACTCAACTTGTTTTTCAACAGTTTTCCAGTATTGATCTGACCAAGAAGATCTACCCAATAAAAGTTCAGAGAGGCTCTTCTCCCATTTGACAAGAAGGAGACCTCTCCCTTATCTCAAATCTTACTAGGATGATTTGCCCTGGGATTTCAAACCATCCGAATGTCAAGCAAAGGGATAAATTGAAATATTAGTTTGAAGTAAGCCACCTCTAATGATTAACTAAGGTACCTTAAACACACAGGGTGTCCTATCTTTTCCCAAATTGTGCATCTTCCTGTTACAGGCTAAGGTTGGCCCTGGAAATAGGGTCTTTGGGCTTGTGTTGGGAGGCTCTGAATCAGGAACAAACAAAACAGCATAGATTGGTGATGCTAATCTTCTCAAAGTGCTAAGAATGTTTTTCAGAGCTACCATTTTTCTCACGCTATATTGGTGAAACCCATGTGTAAAATTTATATGTGATCTCTTTCTGATTTGATGTGCTTTATTCCATTCATGATTTTTAATCACATCATGAGATATTTATTCCAATTATACCTAATCCTAATTTTATTTAATCTTATAAAATATATGCTATATTCTGCTCATTAACACAGAGTAAATATGTGCACTCATGACGACATCTTCTAGATGATCAGTTTAACAAGGAGCCAGTGTTTTTTCAACCTTCTTTTGGGGGGATGGGAGTAAAAAGATTGAAGGCAACTGAGACAACACAGCCATTTGGAAAGCCATTATCAGCTGCCATTTTGATTCAAGATCTAATGTCATGGGCATTTTGAAGCCTTTTGATTGCATCCCAAATTTGATGCAATCAGTCTACTCCCTGAAAAGTTATCAAGAAGCAGCCAGGCTACAAATGCTCAGGGTTGAATAGTTCTCTTGAAAGAAGCCTCACTGTGTCCAGCTGATAATCAAACGAATGGCTGCCTTGAGATAGGTCACCAAGGGGGATCCACTGCTCCCCCATCCCTTATCCAAGCCTGGGCTCTGTTTCTTTCCCGATAGGAACCCATAATCCCATCAGCGCCAAAGGGAGTTATGTGCCTGCTTCACTAGAGACAATAGGCTGTCTGAGAGGGACAATTGTTCCTAGCAACTGAGGGGGTAAACGCGATTGGCTGTTCCCAGCCACTACCCAGGAAGGGCCCGGCTGGGCTCCCAAAGCCCTTTCTTTGTTAGGCTGCAGAGCCAGAGGACTCAGCCTGTCTCTCCTTCCTCAGTGGCTGCCATCCCCCACCTTCAGAGGCAACCTGTCCCTGGGGCATCTCCCAAGGTCCCCACCCACACTGGTTGCAGAAGGCCTTCCCAGCTTCTCTCCTACCTGTTTCTCCTTCCTTCTAAAGACAAGCCCAAGGACCCTTGTCTATTTCACTCTTGCCATGAAATCGTAACAGTATCAAAAATAAGAATTGTAACCATTTATTGAGCACTTATTATTTCCCCCCCCGACTCTAAGCATTTTATGCACATTTGTACATCTAGCTACAGATCCTCTTGGCAACTCTGCAGGGTAAATATAATCATTCCCATTAAATAAAGCAAAAAGAGCCTCAAGGAAGTCACACATCTAGTAAATTGCAGAACCTGGATTCAGTCCGGGACCGAGCTCTATCAGGCTCCAAATCCCATGCTCCAAGTGATGCCTGTGTTTCCCAAAGTATGTTTCCTTCAAGATCCTCTGAGACACAGCTTGGGAAATGCTCTACAGTGTCCCTGCTCACCACACCCCAGTCCCTTTCTGGGAGATTCCCAATGCAATTTAGTTTATTAAAAGTTCTGGAAAGTCCTGCAGGAAACAAATTTAACTTGTTTAACTCAGTATTTCCCAAGTATTTATCATTTTTTGCACAACACAGATCACACTTTGCTAAATGCTAAACTGTATTATGATGATGGGGGAAGGGGAAATGTGCCTAGAGGAAGGAGCTTCTAGCGAAAGTTAGAAACGTGACTGGCTCTTGCACTCAGCCCCTTAAGCCAGTGGTGGAGGCAGAGCTGTTGACTGCCGCTTTGGATTTCACGGCCTGACAAGGGAATCATAGCCAAGTTCTCTCTTCTCTTTTTAAAAAATTTTTGTTGGAGTACAGTTGATTTACAATGTTGTGTTAGTTTCAGGTGTACGGCAAAGTGAATCCGTTATACATATGTCCACTCTTTTTTAGATTCTTTTCCCGTATAGGCCATTACAGAGTACTGAGTAGAGTTCCCTGTGCTGTACAGTAGTTCCTTCTTGTTACCTATTATAGGGCTGTGGCAGCACCAGAGATCCATCGTCCAGCATCTACTATCCCACCTTTTATACCAAAAATGTGACCTGTTTTCCCACAGCAGGGTAAAAAGACAAATTGCTCCAGAATCCAGGGAAGGAAAGGTGCAGTAGCAGTATTGAGACTCTACTGCCCTGGGATGGAGCTGAAATACAGTAGGGCAAGAGATTTACTATAGATGAAAGCTTTGGGTCCATCTCTGCGGACTGGCAGCCCCTGGCAGAGTCCCCTGTGAATCTGGTTGTCCCTGGGGCTCTCTACAGCAGCGGGCTGAGGCCAGGACTCCTCGGCTGTGCCAGGGGCTCCTCCTCTACACTAGGATGTACCCACAGCTGAGGCCCCTCATCTCTTTGTCCCACTGGAGGGAAGGGACAGAGCCTCAGGCATCAGGCAGAGCATGAGGCCCAGGCTGATGTGGGACATGCCAAAATGACATGTCATGGGGATTTTTGTGGGCCTCGCTGGAGCCATTTCCTCCAGGGGGTCATTTTATTTAGTTTCAATTGGACCCTGTGATTGGTCTCAGCCCTGAGCCACCTGGTGTCCTGGCTCCATATGGCAACAGCTAGGAAGATGCCATTTTTCAATTGAAATATGATTCTGCCTTACTGTGGATCAGTCTGTAATTGCCTTTGGCTGGAAAGGGGCTTTGTTTTTTAAAAACTAAGCCAGGAAGTGATTTCTCCACTTCTGATTTGTTGGTCTGATGGGTCAGTGTCTTTTTTATTAACTCAAACAGAGTGAGTCACAGCATGGGAGTGACAGGAGGGGTCTTAGAGGTCAGCAGGGCCCACCACTGACCTCATATGGGAATCTCTTCCACCTACCCTGGACAGATGGTCCTTTAGCCTCTGGCTCAGCACTGCCACAGACAAGAGAGCTCCCTCCCTCCCTGTGTAGACCTATCTGCTGTTGGCCAACTCTCAGTGAGTTTGACCCCATAGGGAGGCAACAATGGGTACCCTTTAAAGGACCATCACCACCTGCCAGACTCTAGGCTAGGCATTTTACAGGCCTGTCTTATTTAATCTTCATCCTAACCCTCTAAGGTAATATCTTATTACCCCTATTTTGCAGAGTGAGTGAAACAAGTCACAGAGGATTAAGGAACTTATTCAGGGTCCCACAGGCAGTAAGTGATGGAGCTGGTAAATTCTGGAAGGGTCACTCCAGAGCCCAAGCTCTTAAGCCCTTTGCTCTCTGCCTTGAATAAGAATAGCTGTTGTTCATGGAGTGTTTACTAGGAGCCAGGCTCTCGGCCAAGGATTCCGTAGATGCCATCTCATTTCATTGTAACAGGCTGTGAAGTGGTTCTTAGTATGCCCATTTTAGAGATAAGGACCCAGGGGATTCAGCCAAGGCCACCAGCAGAGCTGTGACTCTAATCAAGTTCTTTTTGCCCCAAAGCACACTGCCCATCAAAAGTCATAGTGCTGGGCTTCCCTGGTGGCGCAGTGGTTGAGAGTCTGCCTGCCGATGCAGGGAACACGGGTTCGTGCCCCGGTCCGGGAAGATCCCACGTGCCGCGGAGCGGCTGGGCCTGTGAGCCATGGCCGCTGGGCCTGTGCGTCCAGAGCCTGTGCTCCGCAGCAGGAGAGGCCACAACAGTGAGAGGCCCGCGTACCTCCAAAAAAAAAAAAAAAGAAAAGAAAAGAAAAGCCATAGTGCTGCCATTCTACAGGTGAGGAAACCGAGATCAGAAAATTCAGGAGTTTGTCCAAGCTCTCGATCTAGAAGTAGTAGAGTCAGGAGGTCAGCCTGACTCAAACCCCCAGCTCTTCCTTGGTCTCCTGCTTACCTCTAATCCTGACCCTGGGTCCTAGAGGACCAGCCCCTCTGATGATGGGTGATCCCATCTCTCTGTCCTCCCCAATAGCTTTAATAAGCTTTCCGGGTAGCTGGTCTAATCACGTAAGTTTGAGAACCAATGATTAGAGAAAGCCTTCATTCATCCTTGGTCACCTTCAGAATAGGGTCATGGAAAGCAATGTAAATTTCAAAGTCAAAAAGACCTGGGCTCAAATTCCTGCTCTGCCATTTCCTCTATGAGGGATTTAAAGCAAATTGAATAAACTCCCCCAGGCTCAGTTTCCTTGTCTATGACCAGAGATAAGAATGGCTACCTTGTATGGTCATCAATCTGTTTCTTTTTGAAGTGGAAGCTTCCTCCTGGACATAGGATACTTTCTAAAGGTATCTCTGAAGTTCCAGGGACCAGTGGCTTGAGCTGTTGATGACGCGTGTTGCCAGCCAACCTAACAGCAGTCGTCGCTGCCGTCAATGAAATGTCATTTATTGTCACGTTTACCTGCACACCCCTACATGTGGTACTTTGCTTTTATCCTCGCTGCAAATCCCACCTAATCCCACTGATACAGTCTCTGGAGAGTCCAGCTTGTACTCCCCCTAGAGAAACGTTCAGCCTGATGTAGGAGTTAAAATCCAGGGACTCTGGAGTCAGGTGTCTTGCCATTTTTGACTGTGTGATCTTATACAAGTTGGTTAACTGCGCTGAGCCTGGCTTTCCTTGTCTATAAAAAGGGAGTAAAAATACCTGCCTCCCCACTCTCGAGTGGTTCAGGTTACAGACATACTCATAGTAGGTTTTCAAACATTATTTCTCTTTCTATTCCTTGCCCTCTCCTCTCTCACTTAGCCAACTCTGAGTCCAACCTCTCAGTGACACCAAACGCTACTCATCACCTCCGTCTTCCTCTTGTATTTCCAGGTTCATGGTGGATAATCTATCAAGTGTTATAATGGTCACAAGTGTACTTTTTAGCTTTAGAAAAAGTATTGTTCCAATGTAAACTGCCTTCTTTTGTCCTCTAGACCAAAGCTTGTGAATGTCCTTAGTACAGCAATATGATCTGCACTGTATGCATCCATTTAAATAATATTTCTTGAGCATCTTATAGGTGTGTAGGGCTTAATATTATGACTGGCACATAGTAAGTGTTCAACAAATGTATGACTACTGAATGAATGAATGACTGCATGGATTAGTACTTCTTCAAGGAAGCAGTGACATGGGCAGAGCTGGGTGCCGTCTAAACCAAGTGATTTAAGCGGCGTGAGGAGGAGATGAACTTGGACCCAGACCCTCTGATTCTAACTCCTGAGTTCTTTCCGCTGTGAGTCTCCAATGTGAGCAGAATGAGATCCATGCTATGAGCCAGCCACAGGTTTCAGGGATAACAAGTAGACGGAGGTCACTGTAAAGGCCAAGTTCAACTTTCTCATCCCCCTGGCTCACTGGTTCCCGGGCTCTGGTCAGGCAGAGTCTGAAATCCAGTGTTCTGAGCAGCCATCAAGGCTTGAGCTGGGTTCTGTCTCCCTGGAGTCCACATTCCACACGTGAAAAATTGAAGCCAGGCAGGGGCTGGGTGGGCTGTGTTTCACTCTGGGACACTGGTCTACTTTGGTGGCTTGGAGTTGGGGAGAAAATCCACTTTGGGGGGGGAAAATGGGGTTTACTGTGCAGCCTCATCCCAGTTCATCACCCCCCTGGCTGCTTACCTGGCCATCTTATCCTCCTGTAACAGGATGAGCCCTGGCTTGGGAGCCAGGCGGAGCTGGAGTGAGCCTGGTTCTGCTACCTGGTGGCTGTAGGACCACAGGCAAATCTCCCAACTCTCCCTCAGCCTAATCCTTGCAGGCGACTTCAAACAAAGGCATGAGAATGGGAATCCTAACACCCGCCTCATCGAAATGTGGTAAGGATGACTTGGGTGCTCATGTGCTGAGCACCCGGCAGGCACGTGGTTAGATGGTAACAAATGTTAGGTGCTCCCCTTCTCCACCCTGCTTTCAGCCCAGGAGGCAGTAAAGCCCGTTCAGAGCAGCTGCCATGTTCAGAGACCCTGAAGCTGCTCTGAGCCCCGTGGTCCTCATCCACCTACTCATTCACTTCTTGTGTTCCTACTGCTGGCCAGAGCCCTCCTCGCCAAGGTGGGCATTTATTATTGGGAGCTCCCGGAGGGCCAAGCCTGACTGGCTTGGCCCAGACCTGACTGGCTCTGTGAGATTTCATGAGGGGGCAGATGTATGTCTCAACCCTGCCTCCAGGGAGCCGGTTTGGACGTGGCAGCCAGCTGCATTATCCACTACATGCGTGCTCACCTCCATCTGTCTCCCTTGGAGCCTCTTTGGTTTAAAGACTGATGTTAGTGCTGGATGTGGCCTCCAGGGACAGAGTTCCTTCCTGGGGGACAGCTGCAACACCAGCATGCAGATGGTCAAAGGAAGATGGTCCTGGCTAGGGGTGCCCCCTTTGCAGTGGAGCTCCCACCTGGAGCCTCCCTGAGAGGCTGGCATCGAGCTGCTGGGAGTTGGTTGCTCGCCAGACAGTTTAGCTTGGCATGAATAGGTCAGAGAAGTAAGCAGTGCTCTCTCTCTCTCTCTCTCTCTCTCTCTCTTTTCGTGAGGGTACTAAACATTTGGGGAAATAATCTAATCATTTCCACTTTTTTTAAGTAGAGGAACTCTTCTGTTGTTTGTCTTCAAATAAAATGTCAAGCAGTTATAGTATAGAAACCTGTGCTATAACGGAAGGCAGAGTGGCTCCAAGTGGGTTGGGATCTCCCTTCCCCCTCCCCTCCAGGAAGTTTCCACTGGGTGCTTCCAGGGAACCTTAGAATTCCATGGGGCTCCGTTTTAGAACCAAGGAAACTCATTCTCCAGGAAGCCACACCAAACTGTGTTTAAGCAGGCAACGAAAACATAGATGTTTTCCTGTAGAGAAATCTCATCCCTGTTTGGTCTTGATTGGGAGTCTCTCGCAAGGCCTGACTGCTCTCTGAAGAGCAGATGACAGGGGAGGCTGAACCCCCAGCTCGGAGACGTCCTCCTCCCTCAAGCCTGGCTGTTTTGTAACTAAGGCCATGTTGAGGGCGCAATTGACCGCTGGGGGTCTGGCTGCCGTGACTAATGGAAGCCCCGTGGTGGCCATGCTGGGGGCCCCGGGTGTGCAGCCTGGATGGCGAAGATTGAGCTGCTGGGGGCAGGTAGGAAAACAGCCTGTAAGCTGGGCAGTGGAGCCGGCTGGACTGCCTCTTCTCAGAATCCCAGCCTCTCCAAAGCCACCTGCAGGGTGGGGTGAGTGCATGGAGAAAGGGTTGGAGGGGTTGTGTACAGAAGGAGGGGCTGGTTACCATGGTAACCACCCTCTGTGGTCCAAACTCCAGCGGCCCTTTTGGAGGTGTTTTTTCTCATTTAAATTGCCTTAGGACAAGAAAAATAAATAAATAAATTGCCTTAGGGACTGTCGAAAAGATTTTATTTCCCAGGTTTTGAGCTAGTTCTCTCTCTTTTTAAAGTTCCTCTAAAGTAAATGTAATCATTTTAGACTCTTTCTTTTTTTTTTTTTTCTCTCTATCTCTCTCCTTGAGACGGGAAGCTACATCCCTAAGACGTAGCACTTTCGAACCCCCAGGTGCAGACATCTCCCCATCCATATAACCCTTGATTCATTTTTAGATCAGATCTGGGAGAAGATCAGTTGAAGTTTAGGCCATAGTCAACACCTGGATTCTGGGAGCTCACCTGTAGCCTGTGTACCTCCCTTCTGAATGGTAGGTGAAGAATCAGGGGTGGGTGCACATGAGACCATGAGGGCCCCTGATATTGACATGGGGTGGTCCTTGCACACCCATTTCTAACTGGAGCCTCCCCAGCCCTGCACACAGACCCCACGGCTGCCCAGAGGTTAATGATCCTGTAGTAACTTTGCAGGCCAGCTCTCCAAGCTGGAGAGCAGTCGTTAATTAAGGTCGCCGGGGCTGGAGGCCATCTGCGGAGCCGAGCGAGGGCCAGAAGCAGTCCCAGCAGATGGAGAGCTTGAAAGATGCTGGAAATCCTTGAGTTCCTCTCCCCCCCACCCCCAAATGTAATGCCAAATCAAAGCAGTACTTTACCATGAAACACAAAACTGCTGACACTAAAGTAGCTTCTTTCTGGTTTTTCTAATTGCAGACCCCGGAAGCTGATTATTTTATTCTCCCACCACTACTTTTTCCAGCCCCTTCCTTGGTCACAGGTCCATGAAGTGTGTTCTCGTTCTGCACGCGGGATTATCAGGCGTTGAGGGGAGGCTGCTGGCATCCAGCTACAGTTGTAATCTTCTCTACCTCTTCTTTTGGCCTCTCAAGTTTGCCTTTCATCTTCCTGTTCCTTGGGGCCATTTACTAAAGAACAAGTAGTAGTTGAGAGGCTGGAGGAGATAGAGGATCCCACCCCATACTCTCTTTTGCCTTAAGACTTGCCCATCCTTGCTTTGAGTAGTCACAGTAAGGCTAATGATAATTGTGTGATGATAATGGTGATGATGATGATAATAATAATGATAATAGTGCTAATAATAAAAGGTCTGAGAACTCACTTTCACTACAGGGAATGGGCTGGCTTCTGGAGATGTTTCTGGGCTCCAGTTCCCTGCTAACTGCAGTCTGGATAGTAACATTTCAATGTCTGCAAGTTGGTGGCCCACAAGAAATGCTGGAAGAGTGGATTAAGGTGAAGTAAATGTGAGCATCGTACCTGATTTAGAAATGGGGAAGTCCAGGTTGAGAGGTTGAATCACCTGCTGCAAATCACCCAGCTAGTGAGGGATGGGGATGGAATCAGACTCAGGGGGCCTGACTCCGTGGTCACCATCGTTCCTCCTTGGCTATCACTGTTCACAGGTGAGTTTAGTCATGGCGTCTCTTACTGACAGTTTTATGGCTGTCGGTGATGGGTATCTCCAAAGAGCAGTTCACAAATGAACAGAAAGGGAAGAAACTTAAGGAAAGGGCATAATAATAAAGTGAAATCCTGAAACAGCAAAGACGTAAGTGTTCAAAGGAAATCAGATGATGGGGGTGGGGTTCAGTTATCACCGTTCTCTCCCAACCGCGGACATTCTGCAGCACGCACTCTGTACCAGGGCTGATTCTAGTGACATGGCCTCCTGTGCTCTCGGAGGGAGGACCTGTTCTTGTCTCTTACTCCATTTTACAGATGGAGTAACTGAGGCAGAGAAATGTCATTCACCCAGGAGCCCAGTGATAGTGGAAGAGTCGGGGTTCATGAGCCTATATTGTCTAGGTCTACAGTTTGCCTTCATAACCAAAGAGTGTGCCCTTCACCAATACCTTGCCAACCACAAGCAATAGAAAATTTCAAAACATTCTAAATGTTTCAAAACATTCTCACCTTTAGAATGCTCAAAGATGAGGTAATTTGTATTAAGCAGAGGTCACTGACTTCCTGCATGCCCTCCTTTTTGTCTGAGCCAGGGTTACAGACAAGAAAGATGAGACTAGGCTTCCCTGGTGGCGCAGTGGTTGAGAGTCCGCCTGCCAATGCAGGGGACACGGGTTCGTGCCCCGGTCCGGGAAGATCCCACATGCTGCGGAGCGGCTGGGCCCGTGAGCCATGGCCGCTGAGCCTGCGCGTCCGGAGCCTGTGCTCCGCAACGGGAGAGGCCACAACAGTGAGAGGCCCGCGTACCGCAAAAGAAAAAAAAAAAGAAAGATGAGACTACATCTCTTTCAAATGACTGCTTCCCTGAGCAAGAAGGGCCTTGGAGGTCATCTGGGCCCCTAAGCAAGTGAATGTTTCAGGCTTTGGGACCAAAAGTCATTCTCCTCTTTCTGAATGTGACGGGATATTAAAAGGGACATTTCTTATTGTCTTGGGATTTGGCTGAGGCTCCCAAGCTGAGGCTGGGTGTCCACACTTTCTCAAGGTAGGGGCTGGGTCATCATTGAACTGGCTAAGAGGTGACCAAGACCAGTCCCAGGGCTCCTACTTCCAGAGTGAAGAAAGGAAGTCTGGGGGTGGGTAGGAAGGCAGATCCTTCTGAGCCACTCAGAGAGATGGAGGCTGCCTTCGAGAAGGGAGGCTGGGATCTTATTCCCAGCTGGATGCTTGCTAGTCCTTTCGGAAACTCACAGGAGACGGGCACCCCCTTCTCCCCCCCATGCTGTCTCTTGGGTTTGAAGGACAAGTGTCCCCAAGAGCATGGGGGTTGACCTGATGAACAGAGGCCCTGGCTGGAAGAGAGGCCCCTGACTGCAGAGCAAGGAGGGCAGGTACTGTGAGAGAGCGTGACCTTTCTGCCAGTAGCATGGCAGGTGACAGCAAATGGTAACCGGGCTGAGCCATTTTAAAAGGACCCCACCCAGGAGGGCTGCCTGCCAGGAAGAGGGGACTCCAGCAGCAGATTACATGGGAGTGCTGTGCCAGAGGGCAGGCTCTGAGGAGGAGGGAGAGGGACCCCCCACAGGGTCCCGCCTCGGAGCCATGAATGATACAATGTGGAGGCCCCAGGGGGCATCGCCCAAGAACCCAAACTGCCCCCATGAGCATTAGGTCATCTGCCCACCAAGGGCATCACAGCCAGATGACAGTAACATTAGTCGTGTCAGAGTCTGCCCTTTCCCCGTAGCCTCCCATCCTCCTCCCCCAGCTCCAGAGGGGCCAGAAACAGGAGAGCAAGTGGAGGGGGACGGAGCAAGGAAAGCAAAATAGCAGCCCCCCGCCTCCCCCTTCTGATGCTCTGTGGCCCCAGCTCCCACACTGCAGCCAGGGAGAGAGGACACACGTGGAGTTGGAAAAGAGAGCCGAGTTTTGATTTAGATTGCACCGGACGAGTGTTACCTGAAAATGAGATTGTTCCAATACCCGAAGGCAACTAGAAAAGCTCTGGGACCTGCTTGAGATATTACCCAGGGGTGCAGAAGGAAAATTTGACAGGACAGTATCTGAAGGAAGATAAGAGTAAAGCTATTCCTGATGCTCATTTGGTAAAGAAAATCACTGGCTGAGAAACTCCGAGTTTCCTTCCAGAGCCCCTCAACGCCCCTATCTGCTAAGGAGGAAAGAGAAAGGGAATGCACATTTATTAAGCACTTACTGACTGCAGGCACTGTGCTAGAACCCTCGTACCTAAAGCATCCCTAAATCCTCCCAATAATCCCATGAGTTTGGATTAACAATTTCTATTTACAGATGAGGAAACCGAGACCCATAGGGGTCAGGTGACTTGCCCGAGTGCAGGTGCACATGAACTGGAGTGGAGATTGGAACTCAGCAGACCATGAGCTTCACAAGGGCAGGGACTGGGTCTGTGTGGTCCCTGCTACGGCTTCAGGGCCTGGCACAGAACAGGTGCTCGGTAGATATTTACCTAATAAATGATGATCAAGCCCATCCCTTTCCACATGGCCCTATGGCTTCTCTCGGGGACTGATACCAGCCTACCCCTGTCACTTTCTTTCTGCAACTTATACAAGAATGCGTGCAGGTTAGCAGACTGATGTGTCATTGGGATCAAGTTCCAGACTGTAGATACCCCAAGGATAAGGACCATGTGTTCTGTTCCTTGAGGAGGGGGTCAGAGGCCAGGCTGAGCCTCAGAGAGGTCAAGCGACTTACCCGAGGGGCCCAGCATGTCCTCCTGGCTGAGTGGTGACCGCCTCCAAGTGCTCCTCTCCTTTTGCTCCCTGCACGCCCCTCCACCCCCCTCCCCCTCCCCGCCCACCAGGTGCATGTGCTGTCAGCTTCCCCTGTTATGTTGCAGAACATTGGACTTAGCAAAGCTGACGGAGGCTCCACACCGCGAGGTTCAGAATAGTAGCTTAAGCAGATGTCTTGTCAAAACAGAATAAGAAACTGTGAAGAAATAGTCTGTGAAACCCAGCCGCGTCCTGCTTCCTCTCATTTCTGGGGTAAAATAGCAGTGGGAAAAAAAAAAAAAAAAAGTTCCTTAGTTCTGTCGGAATAGTGCATTTCCTGCGTGAAGCATGGGTGGCTTCTAGAATTGTCATTCCAGATCAGATTCATTCTGCTTCCTTTCCTCACGCCACCTTCTTCTTTTCCCTGCTGCCCGCCTGCCCCTTGCTCTCCTCTCCTCCCTCCCCGTCCTCTCTCCCCACCTCACCCTCCTTGATGCTCCTTTGGTGAGGACTTTAGCAGCCCTGGGTTCCTGGGGCTTCTGAGACCTGCACTCTCCCCTTCCCTTTGTCTGAGGAGTAGAGGGGAGGCTGTGAATTATTGATGAGGCGCTGCACTCTCTGAGGCCCAGGGCTGAGCCTGGGGTGGCCCGGGCCCCTGGAGGGGGCAGCAAGACTGTCAGTTTGGGAGCCCGTGGGGGGCAGCTTGCAGTGGGGGGAGGGTGAGGAGGAAGCACTTATCACCCATCCTTTGCCTCTTTGCCAGGCCTGGGGCTGGGAGGGGCGAGAGCTGGGGTAACTGGGAATCCGTGGACAGATGGAGCCAGGAGAGGGGAGCTGTGTGTGTGACGTGTCTGCGGGGAATTTGCAGATTACAGTCCCTGGGTGTTCAGCCCCCTCACTTTGCCCCTCTTGGGCTTCTCTGGGTCAGTTCCCATAAGCCCCAGGGCAGCATCCTCATGGCTGGGGGGTCTTGTTGGGCCCTGGGCTCCAACCCCACACCAGCTCCCTCCCATCCCCTTCCCAGGAGGGCAGAATCTCCCAAGCCAGATCCCATTTGGGTCAAAGAACACAAGACGAGTCTCTGTCCCAAGGCTGTGGAACATTAAGTGGAACCACTTGGTGGCTAGAAGGACAAGCAGAACCGTAAATGATTCGGTCTTGCAGATACGATAGGCATTTTGGAGAGAAAGTGGAGGAAAAAAAGATTATTTCAGCGCTGCAGTCTGAAAGAGCCGAATCACTTTCACTGGCCAGCGCTCTGGGAGGATTTTCTGCCTTAAAGTAGCTTTCTTTGAGGAGCTGTTTCCTGGGCAGCATTTCTCTCTGTGGAAAAATTTGCTTCCTTGTTAGCATTGACATTGCATTGTGACTGTGTGTGTGTGTGTGTGTGTGTGTGTGTGTGTGGTGTGTGTGTGAGAGAGAGAGAGAGAGAGAGAGAGAGAGAGAGATCCACTCAAGACAGTGAAATTAATACGTAAGCAGAAATCCTTCTTTTTGTCCATTGCATCAGTGGAGTGAAAAAGAAGGCAGATTCTGGCAGCCCTGTCTCTGCCCTCAGCATGGCTGTGTGATGTGTTCTCTGTGGACACATTTGTACAGGAAAATGTTGCTTGGTGAGGGGGGCTGTCCCTGTCCCTTGGGAGAGCCCTGCTTGGACAGACCCTTGAGAGGGGCACCCTCTTTCAGTGCATGGTCCTGCCTCCAAGCCAGGAGGCCCCTTGGCTAGAAAGTCCCAAAAACCTTTGCTCTGTCTCCAGAATCTGAGATATAGGAAATCAACATAATCCCCCCGCCCCAACTTTGTGAACGCCACTGTCTTGAACAGGACTCTGGGCTCCCAGGAGAACGTGAGGGCTCTGCTCCAGGCTTTGTCCAAATTCCTTGTGGGAGGAGGAAGAACGTGTGGGGTCCCACCCCTGCTTCATCCATCCTCCCTCCTGAGGCCTCCACCCAAGGGCTCAGGGCCCTTGGAGCATCAGGATACGCAAATGCAGACAAAAAAGCCTGCACACACGCAGGTAGTCTCTATTTCTGTCTGTCTCTCCTCCCCACCCACCCCCCACCCACTCCCCACCCTCAGGGGCGAAGGCATTGGCCACCAGATTATCAAAGGCCTAGGAAACTGAGCTGAGGCTGCTGGTTTCCTTGGTCTGGTTTGAATCTCCACCTCCTGGCTGTATTGTTTGTAACAAATGGACACATTTAACAGAAGAGCCCATTCCAGTACGCTTTGGCATTGCAAATTGAATCCAGCCCCGGTTGCTGCATACCTGAAGGTCTGACCATTCCATTTCTGGGGAGACAAGCCACAGCCGCTGGGCTCCAGGGAAAGAGAGGTTCGGAGGCAGGACCAGGCTCTCTGCAGGAGCCAGTGAAGCCATAAGACAGAGGAGGCCGCCTGGATGGCAAATCCTCCTGGGCTTTTGGCAGAGTGGTGCTGCCCTCTGCTGGCAGGTGAGGGCTAAGTCACCGCCGCACCGGTTCTCAGGCTGCAGGGTCAAAGGGCCTTGCACCCAGTAAGGTGAGGCTGAGGGTGAGGCTGACTTCTGTGCCCCGGCAATGACAGAAGGGGACAGGGCATTTGATTTCATTTCACCCTGAAAATAAGTGAGAGTTCTATCTTTTTGGAAATACTATGCTCTAAGCCCAGGAGGTAATGGAGGATAAAGTTGGCCTGGGAGAACTAAGGCTGGGTTAGAGCCTTCTAAGGGCCTGGAAGGGCTAAAAAGTCTACATAGAGGTTTTTCTCTTTGTCAGAAATCAACTCTGAGAAATTATTCGAATTTTAAGTTTACAGATGAAGAAAGTAGCTCAGAGAAGTAAATTAACTGTCCTAAAGACACACAGCTAGCAAGCAGCAGAGCCCGGATTGACTGTGTGATGCCAGTAGCCACACTAGGATCACCTTATGGATGAGGATTTCTCTCTGGTTGTGAGAGTGAGGGCAGGGAAGATGATTAACCTCTTGGGGAGACACTAGGCTTCAGGGCCCTGCTTCTCCCCACTAATGGAATTAACTTTTATCTAGATAATGAGTTACCTTGACAGCAGTGGGTTCCTCAGCAGGCTGCCTTCTGTCCCCGTGGTGCCTTTGGGAGAATGTGCCTTCCTGTGGGCTGCCGGCCCCAGCCAGAGCGCATTGCTTGGTAGCAGAAACGGACTAGAATCCAGCCCACGCTTATCACCTGGGTTGGGTATCCTTGAGCAGGACTCAGCCTGCACACCTGTCCACGGCGGCCCTGTCCTCCCATTTGTCTTTCTGGCTCAGCCTCCCTTTCAAAGCCTTCTGTCCTCCTCCATCCCGAATGTCAGTGCTTTCAGCTCCCCAGGAAACAGGGAGGGTGTTAGAGCTTTGAAAACATTCACTCTGCCACTGCTGGGAATCTCGCCTAAGGAAATAATCTGAAACATGGAAGATCCTTACGCAGGAAGATGCTCATCCCCGTGTCATTTATAAAAGTGACAGATTCAAACCATTTCTAAATGGCAAACCACAGGGGAATAGTGAATTGTGGTGTGTCAACAAAATGGACTGTTATGCCACCATTAAAGATGATGTGTGCAAGAAGTAGCACGAAAACATGTTTATGGTTAGTTAACAACACAGACTACAAAATTATATTATACAACCTGATCGCAGCAATAGGAAATACATAAACAGTTAACGACGGGGGTGGGGGGCGTAGGATTTGAACTGGTCATGGGCTTGGGTGGAGACACCACAGCGGGCAGATCTTAACCCTTTTTGTACAAAAAAAATCCTTCTTGTCTGTTTGGTGAGCCTGTGAGCCCCTTCTCAGCATGTTATTAATGCATGAAATATAAAACATAGAACTTCAAAGGAAACCAATGATATTGAAATACAGGTATCAAAATTTAAAACAAATTTGCAACGTAGTAGTGTATATGCTTTTTCTTAAATACCTTTAAATAACAAGTATTACCTAGCAGGAGGTCAAATAACTACTATACCTATGGAGGGGTGAGGAATGCAAACAGTATTTCAAGATACTTGCAAAAACTAAAACGTGATATAACAACGTCTGAGATTCCTCTTGGTGACAAAGTTGCTTGTACTATAGCTAAGACTTCTGTGATTTGATGCCTGTATTCATAATGGATGGAAGTGCTGCATTTTAGTTAAAACCTGATGAAATCAGTATGTCATTTTTCCTGTTCAAGTTCAGGCATACTATAAACTTCTTACAGGTCCTCTAGGGGGTTCATGGACCCGGATTTAAAACCCCAGCATCAGTCTTCCTTCTTTTCTTTCTCTCTTTCTCTTTCTTCCTTCCTTCCTTTCTTTCTTCCTTCCTTCCTTCCTTCCTTCCTTCCTCCCTCCCTCCCTCCCTCCCTCCCTCCCTTCCTTTCCAAATTTTATATAATAGACATGCATTACTTTTACAATGTATACAATAATCAGGGAACTTTAAAATTAAGCAAACGGAGGAAGTAAATATGATTCAGACTTTTTTGATTACTTGTACTCTTAAATATCATATCATTTAATCCTCAGGTTAATTCTGTGAGAGAGGTGCTGTTATTGTAGCTGTTTTGCAAATGAAGACATTGAAGCTGAGAGAGGTTAGGAGACTTGTGCAAGGTCACACAACCAGTAAATGATGGAACCAGAATTCAAACCTAGGTCTGTCTTTCTAAGAGCCCAGCCTCTTCCTGTTCCAGTCTAATGATGAGTGAGTTGAATGTTGTGTTTGTATGTTCTATTTATTGTAGCTGTTGTGAAGTAGTCTCAATGTGTACATTTCTCTTGCTGAAGTACAGCTGCCTCTGATGAAATGCTACCTGTGCATTTCTTGGGAAATTGATGGTACCCTGGGCTCAGAAAGAGAAAACTGGGAGTTTCATGTCTGCTGATGCCTTGAGGAGGGACATCCTCTTTCCCCAGATGGAAGCACCTCAACTTGAGCTTCAGGTGGGATGCTTTCCTCTGAGCAGTGACCATGGAAAGGCCTGGCTAAACTGGGACTCGAACAGAACCGAACGGGCTTCAGTTCCAGTTGGGAAACGCGGAGTGGTGTCTGCAGCCTGGGGGTGTGTCACCAGCAACTAGGAGAAGGTTTGGATAACCAGTGGCCACTGGAGGGCAGCATCGAATCAGGATTAGAGGGGCTCTGGGTCTGGTTAATGTCTGATGAGCCCACTGGGAGTTTCTTCTTTTTTCAGATTTATTGATTTTATTTTTTTTTAACATCTTTATTGGAGTATAATTGCTTTACAATGGTGTGTTCGTTTCTGCTGTATAACAAAGTGAGTCAGCTATATGTATACATACATCCCCATATCTCCTCCCTCTTGCATCTCCCTCCCACCCTCCCTATCCCACCCCTCTAGGTGGTCACAAAGCACCGAGCTGATCTCCCTGTGCTATGCAGCTGCTTCCCACTAGCTAGCTATTTTACATTTGGTAGTGTATATATGTCCATGTCAGTCTCTCACTTCGTCCCAGCTTCCCCTTCCCCCTCCCTGTGTCCTCAAGTCCATTCTCTATGTCTGCATCTTTATTCCTATCCTACCCCTAGGTTCGTGAGAACCTTTTTTTTTTTTTAGATTCCATATATATGTGTTAGCATACGGTATTTGTTTTTCTCTTTCTGACTTATTTCACTTTATGAAAGACTCTAGGTCCATCCACCTCATTACAAATAACCCACTGGGAGTTTCTTCTTGGAGGAGTGGATGCTCCTGTGGGACCACACTGGGGAGGAACAGTCCCTTTAATGACTCTGAAAGGCATGTCCTTTTACAAAGGGACAGCATAATGTGGTGCCCACAAATGTGGACTCTGGAGCCGGCCTGCTTGTGTTTAAATCCAGCTCTGCCATTTATTGGGTGTGTAACTTTGGGCGAGTTATTTAAGCTTTCTGTGTCTCAGTTTCTCCATGGGGTTGATTAAAAAGTCTGAATGAATTAATACAAATTAGGTACTGTTTCAATTATCTATTGCTGCAAAACAAACCACCCCCAAACAGCAACTATGTATTTGCTCATGATTCTGCAGTCAAGGCAGGGCCCTATGGGGAATAATTTTCTTCTCCATGGGATGTTGGCTGGCGCAGTTCAGATGAGGCTGGATGACCAAGAAGTCTTCTTCAAATGTATGGCAGCTCAGCTGGGGCCTGGCTGGGCCTCCCTCTCCAGCAGGTAGTCTGGATGTTTTTACGCGGTGACTCAGGACTATAAGAGAATAAGTATAAAAGCTACCAGCCTCTTAAGGCCTAGACTAGGTGCTGGCTCGGCGTTACTTCCACCACATTCTATGAGTCAAAGCAAGTTACAAGGCCAGACCAGCCTCAAGGAGAAGAGAAAGAAGCTCTACTTCTTGATGGGAGTAATGACACACTCCAGTGATGGGAGGAATTATTGGTGGCCATCTTTGCAAACAATCCATCACGGGTAGAACAGAGGAAACCCTCTGTAAATGGTAACTACTATCACAGCTGACCAGACCGAAGCTGAGACACTACAGAGATTGTCCCAAGATCACACAGTTGGTAAGGTTAGACAGAGCTGGTATTTAAACCCAAGTCTTTCTGAATCCAAAGCACATTCACTTATCACATCATCATTATAAGCTGTGTGTCCTTGGCCAAGTCATTTAACCTCTCTGAGCCTTTCTTTCCTCATGTGATTTCTGATGGATATAATAAAGACAACTACCACATAGAATTATTTTGCAGACTAAATAAGGAAATGCCCCAGAAAGCATCTTATAATGTATGAAGAATATAGGAGCATGAATTATTTTGAGATATTAATTTGAATATCATTCTTTCAGAATCTGTCTCCTGCTGGTAGAATCCAGATTCATGTTTACCTCCTTTGACACTAGTGGTAAACTAGGATGGCTACGGGTGGCTGACAGGAGGGAGTATATAGTGCGTAACCCACAAGCAGTAGCGATTTCCAGGTCTTTGGGAAGCAGCCATTGACGTGAATGTTAAGCCACTCTTGTCTGATCACTAAGGAAACTCCCAAGAACCTATTTCTATGAAAGATGACTCTGGAGGCAGGAAGCTGCTTTCTTTTGAAGCCTCTGGCCCTCTCCCTTTCCCAGGGCCAGTCTGGGGTTTGTGCTGTCCCCTCTGGGGAGTCTCCAGAGCCCCCTCTCAGTAGTCCACCCTGTGCCGGGAGTCCGTCAGCCCTTTGGAGGGCAGACGGACAGAGAGCCCTCTGACCCTGCCTGTTCTACCTGGAGTCTCCAGTTCTTCAATTACCTCTCTGTTAGCCATTCCCCTCAGGTGCCTGATCAGCTCTAGCTGCAGGGACCAGAAGCTGTGCTTTTATTAAATTTCATCCGCATCAAGATTGCATTTGGGGCTTCCCTGGTGGCGCAGTGGTTGAGAGTCCGCCTGCCGATGCAGGCGACGCGGGTTCGTGCCCCGGTCTGGGAAGATCCCACATGGCGCGGAGCAGCTGGGCCCGTGAGCAGCGTCCGGAGCCTGTGCTCCGCAAAGGGAGAGCCACAGCAGTGAGAGGCCCGCGTACCGCAAAAAAAAAAAAAAAAAAAAAAAAAAAAAAAAACCCTTAAAAAAAATAAATAAATAAAAAGATTGCATTTGGTGGTTTTCCACGTTATGACTTCCTAATTAGCTCTTTGTTGAAGCTGTTTTTTATTGCTTTGCTCAGAATCAGTGGTAAAATAGCCCCCATTTTTTGATGGTTTGGCCTCCTTTGGTTATTCTCCACCACCTCCTCCGCCCCACCCCCCACCCCCCGCCAAAGAAGAAGGATGTGCTTCCTGAGACATCGGATATCAAATCAGAAGCTTTAGAAAACCCTGAGATCCCCAGATTATCAGCTATGCAGACGTCTGCTTTCTGCTGCAGGAAAACAACC
This sequence comes from Kogia breviceps, assembly GCF_026419965.1. Taxonomy (NCBI): domain Eukaryota; kingdom Metazoa; phylum Chordata; class Mammalia; order Artiodactyla; family Physeteridae; genus Kogia; species Kogia breviceps. The sequence continues at coordinate 37,131,328 of NC_081316.1, read as the reverse complement.
TCTCCTTGGCTGGGAGAGACTGGGAGTGTGGGCTTTGGAGTCAAACTTTCTGGGTTCAAATCTTGGCCCTGCTGTTTGCCAGCCGTGTAATCTCAGGCGTATGAATCAAGTTCTCTGAGCCTCAGCAGCATCTTCAGTGTCACAATGAGAAGGTTAAGTACATAGTACAGAGGTCTTGCTGCGAAGCTCCACAGAGGTCATCAATATGCCCTCAAGAACATCATCAGCTGTTATTATATTCTGAGGATAAAATGAGATACTTTGAAAGAATGTCAGTGTATAGAAATCTCTGAAGTGCTATGCAAATATTGGTTTTTATGATTATCAAGAATAGTTCACTGTATGGCCTTGGATAAGTCACTTTATCTTTCTGGGTATCTGGACCAAAGAATGGGTTGCAAACTCAGATGCCTTCAGGAGCCAGAAAAGAGTACTGGAAAAGAGTAAAGTAGACTGGATAGAAGAAATGTTATGTTAATAGGTATTATGGTTTTTAAAAAATTGCATTGCGAGGAAGGGTCCAAAGTAAATAAGTTTGGGGAACTGGCTTAAACAAAATTGAGTCTCTTTCTGCAGGACTGCTCAGTGCCTTTTAAATGCCACCTGCACAGTGAATTTCTAAGGGAAGGAGAGCATATGTGGGTAGTATTTCCAAACTTCTCTGACCACAGACCCCTGTTTTCCACAAAGATTGGTGTTCTAGTGAATGCACCTGATAAATTATTGGGTTGATGATCTCAACCATTCCTTCCAATTCTGAAATTTAGCCTTCCATTCTGCTTGGGTCTCTACAGTTAGAAAGAGGAATTTCTGAGATGATAAAAGACAGAATGTGTGGTTTCTTCCCTATAAGTGTTGATTTTCACCAAGATTACAACTAATTCTATTCCTATGACAGCTCGGTGTGGTCAGCTGTCAGTGAGACACACGTCTGGGTGTCACTGGTCCTACCCAAGCTGAACTTTGCTTAGAGACAATCAGTGATGGAGGAGTCGGGTGGGAGACCAGGGAGGGAGGACAGTGCTGGGGCCTATCTGTTATTTAGGGAAAACCAGAAAATTGTCTGGACCTAGAATTTGGCATATAACACATGTGAGGTTCTGAAGTCCAAGGCCGGCAGCAAAGGCCATTTGAGGCTGGCCTTTGCCTTTATGAGCTCTAATACCTTGAATGAGTTTCTCCCCTTCAGTGAAGGGAAAAGTTAAAATCAGGAACATTTTGTGAGCACCTACTATTACCAGGCATCTGTAAGTTACTTAATCATCTTCATCAACCTGTTTAATTTACATATATGTTGGGGGAGTCTCTGAGATCTCAGTTAAATTGCTGTGAACCCCAAATCCCATAGTCTGTGGATAGCTAAAGCCCTTCGTAAGGTTTCTGCTTCTTATCCCTCTTGGGCACTAAGTTCCTTAAGTGGGACCTCTACCCTGCACCTTCTGTGAACTCCCTTGTGTCTTAGAGAGGGTAAGTGACTTGGTCAGGATCTCACAGCCTGCAAGTCTGGCTCAGTCAGGCTTGGCACTGAGCCCTGCCTAACTCGAGAGCCTTGTCCCCTGCCCTAGGCTGCTGTCCCTGGGGGGAGGATGAAGATCCTGCAGATGAGGGCTGAGATCTGGGACACGTCTCCATTCCAGTCTTCCCTTCTCTCCTGTCCTCACCCTGGGTCTGGGGGCCACCCAATCCAGAGATGCAGGCATCAATCCTCCAAAAGAGATCGCTTCGGGCCTTCATACTTCATTTCATTTAATCTTCCAACCATTTCCCTGACAGTGGTAATATACCCATTTTACAGATATCCTTATAGAGGTTAACTAGTAAAAATAACAAAAACCACCACAACAACTGATATTTATGGAGCTCACACTGTGTGCCAAGCATTGTCTTTATTTTCACATGCCTTTATAGGAAATACAGTGCCTTCTAGTGGGGAGACTTATCATGACTGTGACCAAGTTATGCCCAGCCCCCAACCCTTTGGGGTCAGATCCCCTCTTGGAAGGTGGCAAGGCCTGTTGATAATCAAAGTGATCCCTGGGGCCTCCCCACAAGCTTTTGGGACATCTCTGGGGCCAAGGTATTTTCTAAAGCAAGGCAAAACCTTTATAATAGCCACCCTCTTTGAGACATGGGCTGGGTCTTCACTTAACCTCTTTGACCCTTACTGAATTATTTTTTCTCTTTCAGTTTCAAGTTTTGGTGGCCCTGGAGCTTGGGTGGGGTTTCGGCACTATATCAACAACAGGATAGAATTCTAAGATATTTGGCTAGGGATTAGGTCTGCCCAGAGCTGGCTGATCTAATAAATCGGAGTCCAGGAAGGAGGGGACTGTGTAAAGCAAAGTCCAATACCTCATTTACAAAGAGGGGAAAGGAGGCCCAGAGCTGGTAGGGATTCAACCAGCACCATAGCAATGGTTCTGGGGTTGGAGCCCAGGCTGTTACGTCTCTTGTTCTATTGATCTGCTTTACTCAGAGCCAGCAAGACAGAGCTGCTTCATAATCAAGTTGTGACTCAGAGCCAACCATATGGTGGGATGGTGGGATGTCAAGGAATCACTGACCTTCCATCTATTCTCTGGCCATCTATCTAATCCTATGAGTTTGCCCTCGGTCCTGAAATAACGTCACCCTTAAAACTTGGAGTAGAATCTGCTATGTCTTACCTACCTGGGGAAGGTATTAACGGTGTTAACAGCAAAGCCCTAATTAACGTAACTTCTGGACCCATCGGAGACATTGGACAGTTAGTAAGTTTGACTGCTTTGAGAAGTGGCAGGAAGCCAAAAGACATACAGAGGTTTGGAGTATGAGCACATAGAATTTTCAAAACTTAGAGAAGATCTCAAATCTTTTCCTTGCTTAGGTGGATAAACCAAGATCAGGAGAAGGGACTTTTCCAAGAACTCCCAAATGACAGGGCAGGGCCCACCCAGCTCTCTATCACTTCCTCAGGCTCTCCCCTCACAGGCAGCTCTTCTGGTGGAGCGCTGAACTGGGGACCAGGATTCTGGGTAGATTTTACAGATAACCAGAGGCCAAAGGTAGAATTTCGTCACAGTCCCCTCTTGACAAAGAGGGACCTTTACAGACCCATTTTTCTGCCTGTAACAACCATAAATTAAAATGACCTCCTTGGTTGGTATTTGAGCCCTTAGATGGGGATGCAGCCTAGCATCCTTCTCAGAATTCACCAATTTGCTTGTTAAAATGCAAATTCCTGGGCTTTACACAAGGCCCACTGAATCCAGACGTACAGAAACAAGGCCCTAGAACCCGCATTTTGACATTCACTCTGGGTGATTTGCACGCACCCGGACACTGGGGAACCACCACTGCAGTGGAACACGGGCCCTGGAGTCAAGCTTCCCTGGATTTGAACCCCAGCTCTGCCAGTTACCAAATGTATGACCTCAGCACGCCTGAGCTTTGGGTTCCTCCTCTGTAACATGGGGAGACCAATAATAATAATTCCATCACAGGGTTATCGAGAGAGTTTAGGGAGGTAAAGCAGGTAAAGTACTTGGCAGCTGGCAAGTGCTTAATCATTATGAGCAGCTACTCTGATATCATTCTTTAGAGACAGTCTCTGTTTCCAGCTGTCCACATGGAGGCCATTTGGGGCCCTAGGGGTCCTGGGAGCAGGTCCCGACTCTTGCCTGCCCCACTTCTCCCAGCCGGGATGTGCTGGTGTAAGAAGTCTGGCCCACCCACTGTGGCTGGGGTCTTGGTGGGTGCAGGGACAGTGGCCACCTGCAGGGGGCGACATGCACACATTTCAGAGCACAGCCTGCTGGGACCCTTGAGGATGGGACCTGTCTCTGCCGGGAACGGTTTGAGGCGGGGATCAGCATTTGTTCTCGAATCTTCCTCCCAATGTGGAGAGGAATGTCTGGGGATGGTCACAAGACAGGGTAGTGCTTTTCCTCTTGTTGCTCGTGAGAGCCTGAGCTGGCTTGGTGCTGAGCCTCTCCCCTGAGGCCTCAGAAAGTGCCTCCTTAGCTGTTGACTTTATTTTCCCCACCCAGTCTGGCCCCGGCAGGCCCTCAGCAGGGTGCTGCATGCGGTGCCTTTCTAAGGAGACTCTTGGCAGGGCCAGGATCTGGGCCTCGTAAGCTTTTTCCATCTGAAGGAGCAAGAACTGTGCGAGGAGGCTCGCCCTACATAGCCAGCTTTCTTACCCTCAGAGGCAGGGTGGTGGGTGAGGGGTACAGACCTGCCCTCTGATCCGGAGCTAAGAGTTAGTGCCCTTGCTGCTATCCCCTGTGAGTCGAGGGCTGAGGAAGCCGACCACCATTGCTTGAGCACCTGCTCTGTACTCTTCTGTAGCTCGTGAGCATTCTACAGAGGTGAATCTGAGGCTCAGAGAGGTAAGGTGACTTTCCCAGAGCCACACAGCTGGTGAGCAAAGATAACAGTGCCATGGGCCACCAACTGAGAGCCTAGGACATTGCCGGGCGTAATGGCAGTCATATCACATATGCTCAGTCCTATGTGAACCATATCTGTAAACCCCAGTGTCTGACCCTAAAGCCCCTGCTTTTCCCTCCACTCCACACTGCCTCAAAACCCTATGGACTACCCTTCTATTTCCCCAATCTTATAAATTATTAAAGTTCCCATTTATCCCACAATTAAAAGTCCCCTCTTCCCTCTTAATCCAAGAGTACTTTGGTAAAACTACAACAGTGACTCAATCATATTCCCAATTTTAGATCTCCTTGAAATTCCTAGCCTGGAGAGTACCAATTCCCTGCTAAACTCTGCTCCTAGAAGCACACAAGTCAGAACATCTCTTTGCTGGAGAAGCCCACTCCCCTGCACACCCCTTTTGCAGCTATCTGGCAAGGGCTCACATTGCATTTATTTTCACTATGGTGAGAAATTGACAGCCCTCCTTTTTATCACAGAAATTAATGCCAGTAAAATGCCTGCCTGAGTCCACTCACTGATTTGAACCCACCATTAAAATAAACCATGTCTGTGTGCAAACACTTATGCCTTTGTGTGGACTTGATGAGTTGTGGCTTTTAGAGGTGCTATAGTACAATATACACAATACAAATGGGAAGACATTTCAGTTTTCCTCCCGGCTGTCTCTCCATCCACCGATGAAATGCCAGCTGTGGCCGGATGTCTAATGGCAGCTGGAGGAAAAGAACTTGTGGCTTCATGTTTTTTCTCCTGGAGCGCTGGGCTTGCTCCAGCTCGCAGGGAATTCTGATGTTGGTGGTCCATGGATGCTACTTCCAGAAATACTGCAGGACACCAAGCTGTATCCCCATCTAAGGGCTCACCAAGGTGGTCATTTTCATTTACGGTTGTTACAGGAAGGAAAAAAGGACTCTGGTCCTGATAGATCTCTCTGAATCAAGAGGGGACCATGGCTGAATTCCACCATAAGCCTCAAGTTTATCTGTAAACTTGATTCTGTGAAGACCATTTGGCTCAATCATGAGATGCTTCCTGTCATTGGGGATGCCACCCTTGGGCCTGGGAGACAGGGAGCCCAGACAGCTTGCCGCAAGTGACCTAGTCTTGGTACTGCCTCAGGACTCAGGTATTTCAGAGCTGCTGGCCATGTAGGAAGTTCATGTGGCAGACAGGAAGAAGAGCAGGAGAAAGAGAATCTACACTCGCTGAGAACCCAGAGGATATCCTGGGTTCATTCCCTCTGTACAGTCACATCGTGAAGATATAAGCTCCCTCTAGGTCTAGAATCCAAGGAAACCGCGGCCCAGAGAGGCATGGTAACTAGTCCATGGTCACCTAAGTGGCACAGAAAGGTTCTGGAGCAAATCCAGGTAGGTCCAATTCAAATCCATGCATTTTTAAAAAATAGATCTTTATTGGAGTATAATTGCTTCACAATACTGTTAGTTTCTGTTGCACAACAAAGAGAATCAGCCATATTCATACACATGTCCCCATATCCCCTCCCTCTTGAACCTCCCTCCCACCCTCCCTATGCCACCCCTCAAGGTCATAGCAAAGCACCGAGCCAATCTTCCTGTGCTATGCTGCTGCTTCCCACCAGCCAACCATTTTACGTTCGGTAGCATTTTCACACTCACCTCTGAGAGCAAATTTTCCAAGTATCACAGAGGTGTCTTTATTTGTTTTATTGGGGGTCCACACTTTCTGCTGCAGTCACTTCTCTAGGCAGCGAGAACACTGTCCTGGCAAGGGAAATCTACATCAGACCAGAGACTGGACAATGGAAGGTTGTTTCTGTAATATTTATCCCTGCAAAGTAAATATTTCTGTCTTCGTCGTAGTCCAGAATGTCCCCGTTGACAGCTTCATAGGTACTTCTTTTTCTCCTCTCTTGAACATTCAGCCATGGCTGGGGACAGGATGGCCAGGCAGAACTGGTTCTTTTCACTTTTGACTGTGGACGTCTCCCAGTCAAAGGAAGAAAAAGGGCCAGTGACCCTCCAGGGGAGGGCTGAAGCCAAGGCTGTGGAGGGAGGTGGTAGGCTGGGTCCCAAGCAGTGGTCCTGGGGGGAGGAAGACTCACCCACCAGAGAGCGAGCCTGGGGCTTTCCGTGTGGTTTTGGACCAAGGTATGCAGTTTTCTGAAGTCATCGTGTAGATTTATTTCTGTTGTGTTCTCACATCCCTTCCCTTCTCTCTCTTCCCACCAGCACTTCTCAGAGAGGTTGTATAACCTGCCCAAGGTCAGGCACTAGTAAGTTCTGGCCCCTGCCTCCCAGGTCATGGGCTCACTGCTGCTCTGTAACTGGAAAGCCCTTCAGGAGCCAGGCCTGCCTGTGTCACTGGACCCATTTCTCAGGCACCTCACCGTGACCATCTATCTCAGTCCCTCCAACGTACACATTCTTCTTTGTCTTTACAGCTTCGCGTGGCTGTTTCTGCTGCCTGGGACTCTTTTTTCACTTTATTTATCCTCAAAAAAAAAAAATAAAAATGTCCTCAGGGAACCTACTGACAGTCACACTCAGCTAAAAGGTCCCCTCTTCCGAGGGGTCTCCTGTCACTGGTGACCCCGCTCACCTGTGCCCATGCCCTTCCCTCTGCCTCATGCCTGGTTGGGGGCTCCTGGCACCCCCCCCCCCGGTCTAACACTGACCATGCTGTGGTGTAACTTCTGACTTCATTTTCTGTCCCCCCGACTAAGAGCTCTCTGAGTGCAGGGACCTCTTCACAGCTGCCACGCCAGCCACCAAGGCAGCACCTGACTCGTAGTATGTGCTCGATAAACGTGAAGTGGGTGAAAGTGTGAATGAGGCCATCTCAGCTCCCTCAGCCTGCACGCCCTCCTCACGCCCCAGCTCTTGTCACAGCTACTGCCTTCCTTGGCGCACCACTTCTCTGTAGCCCAGAAGGCCACGAGCTCTGTCTCTTGGGCTCAGGGGTCTCAGCTCAGCCCAAGACACCCTCTAAGGGGAGTGTCCGCAGAAATGTTCTCCAGTGCCAGGACCCTGGAGAGAGGCTCCAGACAGGGGCCAGATGGGGCGTGGAATGGATGGGAAGGTGCAGGGTTGGGTGGAGGGGAGCAGGGCACTCAGGAGAATCCGGAGCAGGCAGAGCTGGATAGAGTGCGTGCATATCCTGGCCCCAGTTCTCGATGGTGTTTGTGAATCCTGGGTGTTTGAGTTGCAGGGATGGGTCTTTTAAAGTGGCAACTTGACCCAGAATTCCGGAGCATGGTAGCACCTTTTATTGAACCCAACTACAGGTTAAATCCTGCTAAGCACTTCACATACTTGGTCTTGTTTACTTCTTATGAAAACACCTCCCAGGTAGGCCTGGTCCCTGTTCCTGCATCACCCGATGAGGGGGCAGAGGAGCGGAGAGAGTGAGCACTTGCCCCAGGTCAGGGGTGCAGCGGGCAGAGCCAGGTCTCAGGCCCCAAGTCTGTTGCTGTGGCATGTGGTGTCTTCCCGAGGTGGCCTCCCCACCCCAGCCATACCCCGGAATGCAAAGGGGAGCTCTGGCTTTAACTCCAACCTCAGTGGATCTGATTAGCAGAAGGGAGTTGAGCTGAAGTCATTAACTTTCATTTCAGCTGTGCTGCCTTGGGTCCCCGTGTGCCTTCCATTTGACAGGCAGCTCGGGGGAAAGCAAGGCTCCGGTCCACGTAACACAGGCCTTTTGGATGCTGAGCCAGGCACCTGTGGGCTCTGCAGTTCAGAGAAGTCAAATGGCCTCTGGTTTTCCATGGTCACGACGTTAATGGTTATCCCTCGGTGATGGAATGATGGGTGCTTTTTCTTCTTTTTCTGCACTTTTAAAAATTATAATCAAAGAAAAACATTTTAAATAATAAACAAACAAGCGAATACCTGCAAAGCTGCCTGCCCTTGCTTGTGCATTTCTCTTAGCCTGGAATGCTCTCCCTTCTGTGGTGTAAGAAATATATTGGGTCTTGACCCCTGGTTCCTGGCCCAATGCTCTTAGAATCCTTGGAATTTTCTGAGTGATTGAAGTGTCTTTTATTACTCATAAGGAGATCCTTTGGACCACACCTGAATTTATGCTGATGAGTGAGGAATGGAGACAGCCTCAGGATGGGGCTGGTCACCAGAAAGACCTAGAGGGTTGAGACTTTCAGCCCCCCACCAACCTCTGAGGAAGGGAAGTAGGGGGCTGCAGATTAAGCTCTAAAAAAAAAAAAAAAAAAACCTCTTGGACGACAAGACACTGGATGAGCTTCTTGGTTGGTAAATGAATTCACCTGCGGGGTTGCGGGGGAGTGCACCCCCATTCCACGGAGACAGAAGTTCCAATGCTTGGGACGCTTCTGGACCTCGCCCTAAATACCTCTTCATCTAGCTGCTCATTTGTGTCCTTTACGATTAAACTGGCAAACATAAGTAAACGTTTCTCTGAGTTCTGTGAGCCGCTCTGGTAAATTAATCGAACCTGAGGAGGGAGTCATGGGGCCTCCGATTTAGAGCCAGTCGGTCAGAAGCACAGGTGACAACCTGGACTTGCGATGGACGTCTGAAGCAGGGGCAGTGTTGTGGGACCGAGCCCTTAACCTCCGGGATCTGATGCTGTCTCCAGGTAGATAGTGTCAGGATTGAGTTAAAGTTGTAGGACAGGCAGTGGCTGCTGAGAACTGGAGAACTGCTTGGTGGTGTTGGAGAAAACACTGGACACCCCTGCCCCGCCCAACGCGTTAACTTCTTCACGGGGCCCAGCTCTGCAAATGCTGACCCCTTCCCAAGCTCAATAAACCTCTTCTTTGATTCCTTGGCTGGTGTCTGTCTTGCCCACTAGAATGGAAGCTCTGTGAGGCAACACTGCTTTATCCTCAGGATCGATGGGCACATAGGAAAAATCCATAAGACTTTTTTTCGTGAATAAATGGTTAGTCTCATATCTGATTCCAAATATCCATGCCCATCTCTCCCATGGTCCCCTGTGTGTCACCCCGAGGCAGCTGTTTCCATCTCCCTCCTCCACGGGCCTGTGAGCCAGTGAAACGCTTCTTTCTGTGACCCCACAGCACAGAGCTTGGCTCCCCTTAGGCCTCAGTAAGTGGGTGTTTGCTGTAAACTTGAAGGCGAGGAGTCAGGCTCACTTTACCCAAGGATGCACAGGGCTACCTCTCCCCTCTTTTCTGGAGAATGAGCTGGGTTGAGAGAACGGCCCCTAACCACCCTGGAAGAGGGAGTTACGAGATTCAATGGCTCTACGAGATTGTCCCACTATTTGCTGCTTTATGAGAAGGGAAAGTTCGGAAGCACGGCCACAAAATCTATTCAAAGCTAAACTTTGAGATATAAAGATGACTTGGTCCTTGGATTCAACCCGGTGGCTGCTTTTACCTGGGCCTTCAGAAATCAGGGGGAAATCTGCATCCCTTCGTTCCTTCCCTTTCAGCGTTTCGTTTGTGAAATAGCTATATTGTTGAAGACAGCGGAATAAGGACAGCAGAAGAGTAGACGTGCAGACGCTGAATGACATGGATCTTGGGCTCCAGGGTCGAAGACACAGGTTCAAACCTTGCCTCTGCTCTGCCCTGACGGTGTGTCTTTGGGCTGGTGACTTGCACATCCTGACCCACAGTTTTCCTCATTTCTAAGATGGGGTATTGATGATAATGGCATCTACCTCAGAGAGTGTCAGAGAGATTAAATGTAAAAAAAACACTTCACACAATACTCTTTAGGATAAAACAAAGCGGTAAATCTTCATGACCTTGGATTTGGCAGTGGATTGTTAGATATGAGACCAAAAGCATAAGCGAGAAAAGAAAAAAAGATAAATTGGACATCATCAGAATTAAAACTTTTTTTTTTTTTGCAGTACGCGGGCCTCTCTCTGTTGTGGGCTCTCCCGTTGCGGAGCACAGGCTCCGGACGCGCAGACTCAGTGGCCATGGCTCACGGGCCCAGCCGCTCCGCGGCACGTGGGATCTTCCCAGACCGGGGCACGAACCCGCGTCCCCTGCATCAGCAGGTGGACTCTCAACCACTGCGCCACCAGGGAAGCCCAGAATTAAAACTTTTGTAGTCAAATGACAACCCTGTAGAATGGAAAAAAAGTTTGCAAATCTTATATGTGACAAGGGTCTAATATACAGAAATATATAAAGAAATTCAACAGAATACATAAAGAGCTCAACAATGAGAAGATAAATAACCCAATTAAAAAGTGGGCAAAGGACTTGAATAGACATTTCTCCAGAGAAGGTCTACAAATAGTCAACAAACACATGCATAGATGCTCAGGATCATTAATCATTAGGGAAATGCAAATCAAAACCACAATGAGATGCCACTCACACACACTAAGATGGCTATATTTTTAAAATGGAAAACCACAAGTGTGGGTAAGGATGTGAAGAAATTGGAACCCTCATGCCGCGCTGGTAGGAAGGTAAAATTGTGCAGTGCTGTGGGAAACAGTTTGACAGTTCCTCAACAAGTTAATCATCGAGTTACCATCTGATACAGCAATTTCACTGCTGGGTGTATACCCAAAAGAACTGAAAATAAGTGTTCCAGAAAAACCTTGTGCATGGATGTTCATAATGGCACACTATTCACAATAACCAAAAGGTGGAAACAACCCAATGTCCATCAACAGATGAATGGATAAACAAAATGTGTTCTGTCCATACAAAAGAATATGATTCAGCCATAAGGAGGAGTGAAGTACTGATAAATGCTACATGGACGAACCGTGAAAACATGTTAAGTGAAAGAAGCCAGATACAAAAGATCATATATTATATGATGCCATTTATATTAAATATGCAGAATAGACAAATCCATGAGAGATAGGAAGCAGATTAGTGGTTGCGGGGGGGGGGGGCTGGGGGAGGGGAGAATGGGAGTGACTCCTTAATGGGTACGAGGTTTCCTTTTGGGGTGATGAAACTATTTTGGAACTAGATAGAAGTGATGATTGTACAATACTGAGAATGTAGTGTCGCTGAACTGTACCTTTTAAAATGGTTAATTTTTTGTTATGTGAATTTTACCTCTTAAAAAAAAAAAACATAGCTCAGAGAAGGCAGTCAGTAGATGCTGCCTTTAGCATCACTTACCATCAATATGTCCCCTTCCCCCTGGACATCAGCTTTCCCCAAAGGCTAAGTGATAAGATGTGTTAGGAAGCTATAAGACAGGAAGTGCAGAGACGGAGGACAAGGACGAGATGGGGGCCAGTCACAGGTGTGGCCCTTCCCTACCCTTCGAGCACTCAGTGCATTAGGGTCACCCTATGGTGAGCGCTCTGGCAGGCAGAGAGACCCACCCCCCACTGCCTGCGGTGAGACCACAGGGGTGACACTGGCAGACACAAGGCAATCAGATGGGGCAGATGTTCCTCTGGTCCAGCGCGTGGACTTGGTGCTGTGGCTGCTCCTCCCCCTGCCCAGCAACACGGCCAGCTCGCCCAGGCTGCTGCCTTCTGTGTATCAGTTGTAAACTCCTAACAGTGCTCTATGGCTTAGGTCAGGGCCTATGTCTCTGAACCCTATGATCATGGACTGGAAGAGACCCTAGAGGCTTCCATCCCTTCTTATGTTGCAGACGGAGAAACTGAGGCTTGAGGATGTGGCACCAGCTTGCCTCACTCTTTGCTCAGCCGCTCTGCTCTGCAATGGAGGCTGGAGTTTTGAGTCGTCCCTTTGCTGTAGTAGTCCATCTGCAACGTGTTTTTTCTTTAAGATTTTTCATCTTTGACAAAAGAAATGAACCATGTCAAAGGATTAAACGGGCAGCTCTGCAGTGTTCATTTGGGGGAAGCAGCATGGCTCACAGGAAAGAGAGGGAAAGCTTGGATGGCCCAGGGCAATCCCTTCATGCTAATAGCAACAAACACTTGCAGGTTTTGAGGTAGTTAGCACGGTGGTCAGAGCATAGATGCCAGAGCCAGGCTGCGTGCACTTGAACCCCAGCTGGTCTACTTAAAAGCTGTGTTGAGTTTGGTTAAAGGTTTAAACTCTCTGTGCCTCAGTTTCCTCATCCGCAAAATGGGAATAGTAACAGTGCACATCAGAGCTTCCGGAACTGTGCCTGGTGCCTGGTAGGGGCTTAGGAAATGACAGTGATTATAATTCTTATTGCTGATATTAATTAGTATCATCACGTAGGGAACCCTGTATTAACATGCTGAGGCTTGCCAAAGATAAGTTCCCAGAAAGAGCAAACCGTCAAACCAACAGTGGATCACATCATTCCTTTTGAAAAACTGGCCACAAATTGCATTTTTACAAAATCTAATTTTCTCATTGACTTCTTGTTTGGGAAAAGCTTTGTCTTTGAAATCTAGTGAGGACTCTGCCTTGGCGTTTTAGCTCAAGGCATTTGAGACCGGTTTGCTCTGCCTGGAAAGCTGTCCCCCCGGACTAGGGATCCACAGGGCAGCCTTTACCACTTCCTTCACTCTCTTCTCAAGAAGTCAGCTGTTCAGTGAGCCCGCCTCCGGGCACCCTCTCCAGAATTCCAGTGACCCTGTCTCCCTACACTTCCTATCTGCATTCTCAGCTTGACTTTTTCCTTCTTAGCACATTACCTGACATTTATTTCTTTATTTTGTTGATCATCCCCTCTCCTTCCCCAGCCCCTCAACTAGAAAGTAAGGGCTTTGAGGTCAGGGGTTTGGACCATTTTGTTCATTGCCTTTTCTCCAGTGCCCAGGGCATGCATGGAGCACGGACCCCATGAGTGTTCGTTGCACGTGTGAGTATACAAGTGGGAAGGAGAATTTGTTTGCAGGCTGGTTCTGAATTTAGAATTCAGCCAGGACAGCTGTGCTCAGTAGAGAAAAACCAATCTTTACTGAGCTCTTCCTCCGGGACAGCCTTGGGCAGTGCTTGGCGTACGTATGTCATTTCATTTCTTCTGCACGAGAGCCTTATGGATAGGAAAGTTAGGGCTCAGAGAAAGAAAGAAACTTATGGGTCACACAGTGGATGGGTGTGACAGAGCCTAAGGACCGAGCCCTCCCGTCCTGGACAGCAAGCGAAGCCTTCGCCCTGCCCTGCATCCCAGCAGAGTGGGCCTCCCTGGGTGCTTTCTGAGCTGGCTACTCCGGAGGGCCCGAGGCCACCCTTCCTCACCTGCCCACGTGCGCAGGCGGCTCTTGGCATGTTCCCTGAGTCAGGCGGTCCCAGCAGCTTTCGGCGCTCAGAGGTGGCAGGCTAATTAAGGGCTCCAGAGCTGCCGGTGGATGCACTAGGGATTGTCTGAAAAGTTTGCTCAGAGCCGTGGCCTGGTGGGACTCCCTCCACTTCTGTGCCCAGGAGGGCAGGGAAGCGGGGCAAGGCCAAGACAGCCATCATGCCTGTGAAGGGTGTTTTCTGTCAAAGGGAGATATCAGACAAGAGTTAGAAAGACCTGGGTTCTTAATCCTGGCTCTGCCACTGAATTGTGTGAAATCTAGTAAGTTTCTTGAACCTCCCTGAATCCCCCTGCTTATAAAATCTCAGCAGTAATCAATGCCTGCCTCCCAACCTTTGTGGGGGGATGATGGATGAGACAATATATGTGACATGCTGACCCTGGCTACGAAATAAATGTTATTTTATGTTTATTCATTGTGGGCTACGGTCTCCTCATCTGTAAAATGAGAGCTTTCCTTCAGTAGACATGGCCTGGCACACAGTAGGGGCCGAATAAAGGTTAGTCCCCTCCCTCTTCCCCTTCCCTTCCTTCAGCCTCAAGTACCAGGCCTCTGTTGTCCCTGGGGATGCAACGCCCCAGGCCCTGCCCTAGATGTTTTCCACAGGCTTGTGGTTAATGAGCCAGCTTCCCAGAGCAGAACAGCTGGGCTCTGGGTTTCGTTTTGGAGCTATTGTGTTAGAAGCCCCATTCCTCCCTGCCTTCCTTTCTTTCATCCGATTCATTTTTATTGAGTACCTACTATGTGTCAGGTACTATGCTAGGCACAGTGACCAGGGCTGTGAGCAAGACAAGATCGCTGCTGTCATGGAACTTAAGTCTGGTTGGAGTCAGGTGGGGAGAAAGAAAATAAACACGTATCAAAGAAAAGAAAAGAAGCCCTATGAAAGCAGAAAATATAATCACATAATGGGAGGTGATGGAGGGGAGTAGTAATGCTATGTTAAATGGGGAGCCAGGAAAAGTATCATTAAGGAAGCAGTATTTGAACCACGACTTGAAGTATCAGGATAGGCCAACCATATTCAACACTGGGAGAAGGGGTTTCAGGCTGCAGGAACAGCACCTGCAAAGCCCTGGGGTGAGATTGAACTTAACTAGTGCCCCCACACTTTTTAGTGGGAACACTGGGCCCCCAAAATGAAACCACAGCTCTTCTCCTCCAGCCCAGACAAGGAAAGCAGGCTGGGTCTTCAACAGTTGGCTACCCTTAAGATCCTGGGTGCTCCCAGGATATCCTTTTTGCAATTAATTTGCTGCAGCTGGCAGAGGTTAATCACGTCCGTGTTCCTCAGGACCCATGCCAAAGCCTGCCCTTTTCACAGATGCTGGTTTAAATTAGAGGACTTGTTTGCTGAAGACTAGATGGGGCAAATTCCAGACTGGTCCTATTTCTGAGCCCTCCTGATGGGCAGGTGAAAGAATGCTAGGCTAGGCCGGCATCTAGTAGAGGTGCGAGATGCCTGGTCCTGCCAGTCTAGAGAGAGGCAAGTCAGACCCCATCAGCTCTCCTCCTCAACCTGTGTGGGCTCCCTGCTGCAGCCAGAATGCCACCCAGACCTGCTTGTCTCCCATGGGAGATGCTCCACACTTGGCCCCCGCCTTGCACTCATCTCTCCCGCTCTGAGCACTCTCCTGCCTCACTCCTGCCTTCAGCCGCCTTACCTCCTGGCCCCATGGGGGACGTTTCACTCATTCTTCCAGGCTCTGTGAGGCCCTGGGGGAATGCTCCTCTCTTTCCGTATTCTCCTAGTTTCTCTTAAGCCTTTTAAGGCCTTGTTCACAGTGTACATTCCGGTGGGGAGTCTGAGTTCCAACCACAGTGTGATCTCCTTGAGGGCAGGGGGTCCAGGCAGCTACATCTTCGCAGCTCCAGGGCCTGGCACGGGCTTGCCTGTCATTCATCATTCATTCCTTCATTCATTCATTCAGCAGATGTTTATGGAGGGTCCACTCTGTACCAGGCTCCATGAGAGGCCAAGGGAAACAACTGTGAGCAGCTGTGTTCCTTGCTCTAAGCCTCGTACAGGGGATGGGCCATGAAGAGATCACTGTAACACAGAGGGCTGAGCAAATTGGGGTGCAGACTCTAATGAGGGGTGCCCCGTGGAGGCTGGGGCGGTTCAGGAAGGCTTCTCGGAGGAAGTGACAACTAAAACACATGGACTGAGAACGCTGAGGCTCAGGGGAATAGAAAGCTGGCCCAAGATCTTGCCTCTGGCACACGGCACAGTAAGCCCTCAGATCCAGGCTGCCGTCAGTGCCCCGTGAGCACAGTCATTTGTAGAGTGGGGTCCCCTCTGTCTCCCCTCCTCCCAGGTTAGCACACTCCTTTCTGATCTGGCCTCCCAGAGTAAGGAAGAAAAGGATCAGACCCACTTGTCCAGAGCCTGGGCAGCCTTGACGCATTCTGCCGCAACATCTTCTGTTTTCAAGCTACTTCAGCCTTTTGATGACTCACCAGGTCCGTGGAGTCACAGAGACCGTCAGCAGAATCTGAGGCCGGTGAACAGACTTCCCCACACAGGGTATCGGAGGACAGCTTTCTTCTTACTGTTGCTTTTTTTCCCCATCTATTTAGAAAATAATGCATACTAATTGTAGCAAATCTGGGGAGAAAATACAAATCACCCAATTCCACTACTCAAAAAAAAAGCATTGTTAACATTTTGGTGTATTGAGATAGTTATTTTGGGATATTTTTCAGAAATTGCTGTAATATATAATTACTGCTTATTTATGCAAATACATGAATATGATTAACTTGTATATATTTAGCTTGTTGTAAAGACTTGCAAACTCTAGTGCTTGGAAACCTCAAAGAAAGAGAGGAGAGGGAAAGGACTCGCTTTTATTGAGAACCTACTATGTGCCTGGCTGTAATTAAACACTCTTCATATTGATAATGCAAGAACCAAACTTCTGTGATAAAACAAATGTTATCTCATTTATCTTGACGATATTAACCCCATCAGATGGTTATTGCTCTCATTTCCATTTTTCAGATTTAAAAAAAATGAGGCGGGCTTCCCTGGTGGCGCAGTGGTTGAGAGTCCGCCTGCCGATGCAGGGGACGTGGGTTCGTGCCCCAGTCCGGGAAGATCCCACATGCCGCGGAGCGGCTGGGCCCGTGAGCCATGGCCGCTGAGCCTGCGCGTCTGGAAACTGTGCTCCGCAACGGGAGAGGCCACAACAGTGAGAGGCCCGCGTATCACAAAAAAAAAAAAAAAAAAAAAAAAAAAAAAAATGAGGCAAGGCCAGTAAATCACATAACCAAGGGCACAGAGCTAGGATGCTGTGGGTGGCCTTGGGATTAAACTCCTGGTCTGTCCTGCTCTCCAAGTGCATGTTCCTTCCACCTCATCATGTGGTTTCAGTGGTCTTATCTGAGGCCTCAGAGAGAAGCATTCATGTTGCCCTTGGAGATGAACAAGCAGAGATGGCCACTGGTCGTCCACTGGGTGCTAACATCATATCCTCATCAAGCCCTCTGATAGGCCCGGCCCTGCATGACCCGCTGGGACTACTCACAAGGAGCAGACCTATCCCTGTTTTCAGGAAGCTTTTCAGGTCTCTGCGAGACCTCAGAGGAGGGAAAGGCCTTCAGAATATCAGCCACGGGAATGAAGAGAAAAGGACGGCTTTCAGAAACTTTTCAGATATATCCTTCCACAGTGTGGTGGCAAATGCAAAAGCTGAAGAGGGCAAAATTCAGATGTCTGCTCATCAAAGAACAGAGCCTATGCTGCGTGAGTCATTGTTTTAACATCAAAATACTTCTCCCAGACGAAGCCTTGGATGAGAGAGCCACGTGCAGACAGAATAAAAATGGAGGCGTTTTGGCAAACATCATGGTCGGGGTCCCAGATATCTGCCCGTTGGGATGCCCCACGACTTCCCTGTGGGCTCTGGAGACCCTGCCCCGTCCTCAGGGTTCCTTTCCCTCCACTCCTTCCACCATTTAGCTGCACACGCTGGTATAGCCATACCTCTAACCCAGTTGGTGACTATCCACTGCCCCGAGCCCACTCTGTGTCCCCCGCCTCACATCCTCCAACCAACCGTCCAGCCCCTGCCACACACCCCTGGCCTTCCAATAGTCCAGCAACTAACGGGAAGGGCCCGGCTCACAGAGGGGCTCTGGAACCCTCTTCTCCAGCGCCATGGCCAGCACACGTTAACTGTTTGGTCCCTGCCATAACAATTATTAAATGGGTTGAGTATCACCAGTCCCTGCATCTTGCACACCAGCCATTCCCAACTATGGACATTTTTCTCACAAACATCATGTTGTTCGTTCTTTCTTGTGGGAATGCCTTCCCCTCCTCCCTGTCTGCCTGGTCAGCTCCTACACATCCTTTAAGACCCGCCTCTGTCACTTCCTTCATGAGGTTGTTCCCTCTCTCTCCAGGGAGCATTCATGGTTCCCTCTTAAACCTAACTCTGTTGTGGTCCTTTTCGTGCTGAATGGCAGACACCTGTTAGGTGAACTTGTTTTCCCCACCAGGCTGTGTATTTCAAAAAGGCAGACTGAGCTCAAATCCCTCCCTCTCCAGTATGCAGCCAGTAGTAGACATGCAGTCGGGTGGGATAAATGTCTCTGTGGCCCAGCAAAGGCATTCTGGGGCCTTTCAATTCATTTGCTTCAGGGCGAACAGTGCTGGTTCTATATTTCTAAGGAGAGCTCTTCCTTCCCTGCAGTGTTCTCTATGGAATGAAAGTATTTTTGAGCAGGGCTTTGTCTAACTCATCAAGGCATTCCCCAGTTCCCAGGACAGCACCTGGCACACAGAATGCCCTTCATGCATGTTTGCAGAAGGCTGAATGCCCCGAATAATGCTGCTTTGCTAAATAGTATGCGTGTATTATCACCACAACCCTGTGATGTGGGTCTAACATTATACTTATTTATCACGTGAGGATATCACATGAGGCTCAGAGATATTAAGTGGCTTGTCCAAGGTCACGGTTAGTAACTGGCGGAGCTGAGACTTGAACTCCAAAAGCCAAGTTCTGGTTAGCCTCCACCCTGCCCTCTGCTTGCTTCCTTCACGGGGCTGCGCTTCTGATACCCATCCTCAGCTATCCATCCTCTGGGAGGAAGCTTGCTGGCTCTGCCTCCTTCACTGCCTTGAGGCCAGGTGCCGTAGCGCAGGATGGGGGCCCCTGAGTAAGAGGGAAGATTGGCCACTTGGGCCTAGCCGTCCATGCAGCCGTCCTGGCCTCTGGGCTCTGTCCCAGATGATTCTGGGTTCCCCCACCTGTCACAGTCAGCCCCCTTGTCCCTCCGTGTCCTTCACCCCCTATCTTTTTCACAGCTCTATTTCCCCTCTTGTCAACAGATCGCTCGACAAAATGTTTTCCATCACTGCTGGCTAATTTTAGCCCTTTATCAGAGTTATTTCCTTTGGTAAATAGCTTCCTGGCACGGGGTGGGCAGCCGAGTTCAGGCGCCAGCGAGCACGGCGCGGGCAGGAGGTGTGCAGTGGGTGGGCATCGGGGAGAGAGAGAAGAATTCAGCGACGTGGGCCAGGCCCGGCCTTTGGGGAGTGCTTTCTGCTCTGATGGCAGGCGGCGGCAGGAGCAAGATGCTCATTCGGTCCCCATTTCAATTTGATCAAACCATTCTCTGAGAAGGCGGCGTGTGCCGAGGGGCTCGGAAGCAGGCAGTCAGCGGCAGGCACCCAAAATAGCCTCAAAATCAGCAGCATTTTGTTTTGCTCCCGGCTTTTCATGCCTGCGAGGGGAGGAAAGAAAGGATCCAGAGTATTTTCGGCGTCCAAACACACATCCCTTTTACAATAAGACAAATGACTCGTATTCGTGCTATCAAATCCGGCAGCGTCCGCTCCCCACCAACCACCCCTTCTCCCAGGACCTCGCCAACATTTCCTTTTGTGGCTGTGGGAGAAGAAAATAGCAGCTCACGCCGTGTCCGGTGCCGCGTGCCTCTGCTTCCTCCAGCTCTGCCTGCAAGCTCGGCTTTTACAAGCTGGGATTTTAATAAATTAACGCCACGCGTGCTCCTGCAGCTGCCGTAACGGCTTTCCAGAAGGTGTTGCTAGAGCCAGGCTTTGCTGGAGAGAAATGAGCCAGTGATTTGCTAGGGGAAGCCTCATGGCCCCAGGCAGAGTTTAAGCCAGGCGTTTCCAGAAGCCCCGGGCTGGGCTCTGAGGGCTGCCCACTGTCCCTGCGCCTCTAACAGGGTTGCAGGACCAGCCTCAGTTCCTGGAGGAGGTTCCCTGATGGCCAGGGAGGCAGCATGTGCTGCGGGGAGCCCCGAGGGGAGAACAGGAGACCTGGACCCTGGTCCTAGCCCAGCTCTGACTCACAGAGGGGCCTTGTCCAAGCTGCCAACCCCCTTGGGACCAGTTCCTGGGAGGAATAAACTCTCAGGGAAGGGTGGTCCATCTCCTTTGTAGCACTTACCCAATGAGAATCTAACACTTGTGGAATCGTTTGACCATCTCGATCGGGGGGTCTGCACACTTAGGCCCATGGGCCATATCTGGTCACATGCATCCGTTTATATCTTCAGCTGCTTTCACACTGCAGTGGCAGAACTGAGTAGTTGCCATGCAGGGATTAGATGGACCCCAAAGCCTAAAATATTTAAGCTCTGGCTCTTTATTGGAAAAGTTCATCAACACCTGGTCTAGATGGTAAGTCCCATGAGAGCAGAAACTGTGTCCCCTTTGAGAGTTTTAGGGACATCCTCAAGGTTACTCAGCTAGTAAGTGGCCTAAAAGTAGATGTGCCTGTGGAAGGCTCAACATCCAAGACTGTCAGAGAAGTTACCAATTAAATGTGCACAAGTAGAGGTGGAATTTGACAAAAAAGAAATCCCTCCCCAGAATAAAAATCTTACGATGCATAGGGGGGTGAGGTCAGGGTCTGGGATAAGGCTTCTGAGCAGGGACCTCGCTCAGGCAGACTCACCACCATTTTCTAACTGCGTGGCCTCGGGCAAGTATGTACCATACATCTCTGAGCCTCAGTTGCCTCAGCTGTAAAATGGGTATAACAATCCTTCTTTTGCAGGACTGGTATGAGGATTTATCATGATAATCTAAGCAAAACGCCAGCACAATGCCTGGCAAATATTGGGAGCTCTGTCCAGGGCTGGTTTCCCTCACTGGTCATGCTTTTCACCCGACAGAGACAGAGTAAGGGCCCTGGGATCATGAGTGGTAACAATGTAGAGGATGAAGTATTTTAGAATCACTGGACCTGCATTCAGATATCGGCCTTACTTTTCTCATCTGGAATATGGAGGAAAATAAAGCCTTCCTTGCAGGGGAGTAATAAAGATAGAATGTAATCGTGTGCGCTATGTATTTAGAACCCTCAAGAATAGTAGATAGTAAGCGCTTAGTTGCTACCCCCTCCCAGATGAGCTGGCTTAGGTAGATTCTCGTTTCTCCTGAGCTGTCACAGGAAGGAGTAGCTTTGGGTGTCTCTAGGTCCCTCGTGGACCACACCCTGAGGGTAAAAGGCTCTGAGAAGTCTTCTGTCCTGTCTCACTGAAGTGGAAAGTTCCATAAAACCCAGAGGCGCAGCACGCCAAATCAGCTCAGCTACACTCTTGGCACCGGGACCAACCAGTGGCTTTGAAAATGTGTGTTTTCCTGGATAAAACCTCTAATTGGACAATTGTAGGTCTTCTGGCTTTATGTCGACTTTCTGACTTTGAAAGCTCTTAAGCTGGGGTGAGGAAAAATTTATGAATGGGATTTCTCTATTTCTGTAGCACTCTGACTCATGCTGTTGACCCAACCGGGGGGCTGGGCTTCCATTACTTGCTAATTTCTCTTTACCAGGTGGTCCTCATTCTGCGTGCTCCCTCACTGAGCCCCAGCCCCAGCGACTAGAACCCAGGCAAAGGGTTTCTGGCTGCTTAAAAAATTGTCCTGTACCCAGATCAACTTCCCAGGTAAAGGAATATGGTGCTTGGGAATTTCTCAGGGAAGATTTACAGTTTTCTCTCAAATTTTGAAAGCTTGTTTTACCAGGGTTTTTAAGTCCTTCTCATAGAAAATGCTCACAATCTGAGTTAAAGGGCATCTGGCTTAGAGGAAAGGCTGATTCCTGGCTGAGAAACATTTCCTTTGGGTCCCTACATCCAAGACTCTTTTAACAGTAGAAAACAGAGCTACAAAGATGTGTCTGGACCAGTGCAGCAATGAGACTGACTTCACATAAAAATTGTGTTAGTTAGGGTAATGTAATCTTCTATAACAAAAAGACCCCCAAATGTATAAAGGCTCAATGCAATAGAAATGTACTTCTTGTTCACATGATAGTCTGAGGTTGACATTTCTGGTCAGCGGGTGGCTCTCCTCCATCCAGTTACTCAGGAACCCAGGCTGCTTCCATCCTATGGCTTCACCATCCTGCATCTAGTCAGAGGAAGGTACAAAAGAATGTGGAGAAGGCTCACCAGCTTCATAAAAGCCTCAGCCTGGAAATGGCTCTCATCACCTCTTACATTTCATCAGTGAAGTCACATGGCCACACCTAGATATAAATGGAGCTGGGAGCTGTTGTTGGTTTCTGGGAAATTCCTCCACATGGAAGGAATATACCATAGAAGGACAAGCATGAATTTTAGGGGCAGTTAGCAATATTTGCTACAGAAAGGGAAATATACTAAAATGGAGTCCATAAAGAATTAAATACAGCTAGGGTGCCCTTGGATCTGGCATCTGGCTGACAATATCACTATCTTTGTCTGAATCCCTAGCTCTTAGAGCAGTGCCAAGCATATAGTAGGTGCTCAGTAAAGCTGGTGAAAGGGTCCTAATCTGACTCTGGCGTCCTTAAAAAAAGAGGAAATGAGGTCACAGATACACACACAGGGGAAAGACCATGTGAAGACACAGGGAGAAGATGGTCATCTACAAGCTGAGGAGAGAGGCCTCAGAAGAAACGAACCCTACTGACACCTTGATCTTGGACTTCTAGCTTCTAGAATTGTGAGGAAATTAATTCTGTTGCTTAAGCCACCCAGTGAGTGGTAGTACTTTGTTATGGCAGAAAACTAACACAGGGGGAAATGAAGTCTGCTGTTCTCGCCCGTGTTTCTCTCCAGGGCACAGGCCACGAGGTAGCTGCGTGAACTTGGGTAGTGCGTAAAAGCGGCAGGAGGCTCTCCTGGGCCTCCAGGGTGCCCTGGAGCCTACAGGCCCGCAGGCCTCCCATGATGACCTGGGCACCAAGGGGGTCTTCCAGCCAATGAACACCATGGCCGCCACCACCCAGCCCCTCCTCTGCACCTCCCTATGTCGGCTGCTGGCAGTCCTGAGACTCCTGGGTCATGGCCTCCAACCCAGGTGAGCTCAGTCCAGAGGAAGCCATAAGTCCTGTATTTCCTGGATCCTAAGACGACATCAATTACAAAACACTATCCATTCAATAACAGGGTTCCAGGAGGCAAGAAGGGCTCTGACTCAGAAGCATGGATTTTAAGAACTACCCTGATTTTAGTCAAGGGGAAATGGGACCACCTGCATGTCTTTGAATCAAGGAAGTGAAATCATTGATTCTAGCACAGGGGTGTGTGCTGTGACAGGGAGGGTGCTGGGAGAGAGTGAGTGATTCTGCCTTGTGCGAGAGGTCAGGACCTTAGAGGACACACGTGAGGAGGAAAATGCCGGGCCAATGAGGCAAGAAGGGTAGTCCCAGCAGAGGGAACGGCATGGACAAAAGAATAAGGTGTAGACATAGCTGCGGTAGCAAGGATATGTGTAGGGGAGCAAACAGAGGTGAGACAGGGCAGACAGACAGAGTGCAGGCTGTGAAGGGCCCGGGATGCTGTGTGCAAGGTCCTCAACTGCATATAGAGCAGAGGGTGGGAAATGAGGCCACGGGCCAGGAGAGCGCCCCAGGCCCATTCAGAACAGGGGGCTCCAAAGCAGATCTGTTATCATAGCTCCATCTCCTTCAGAGGCTCCCCTCGTGAGAGCACAGATGCTTGGTAACCAAGGGATGGTCTATATAAAGCCACCTGTGAGTCGGTTCTAGGAAGTATACTGCAGGATGGAGAGGGAGGGAGGGAAGGAGGAAGAAGGCCCTGAGGGGGAATGGTCTGCCCCGAGCCCACTGTGAGGTCTGGGGCAAGTCCCTGCCTCTCCCTGGGCCTCAGATTCCAGCACCTCGTGGTGGAAAATTGTGCAGGCTCAAGAGGCAGCTGCATGGGTTCAAAGCCAGGCTCCATCTCTTACAGTATGTGTGCTTTGGTCAAATTACTTAACCTCTGGGCCTAAGTTTTCTCCTATGTTAAGGGGCTAATAATGGTACCTCCCTCTTAAAGGTGCTATGAAGATTAAATGACATAATGCACATAAAGCCCCTTTAACAGTATCTGACACACGCAAAACACTCAAAATCAGCTCTTGTAAAATATGATGAGATGATCATGATGGACTAGCTTTGGAGGTTTTAAACCTTACACAGTGTTTTTTTCCAACGTATTTGGAACTGCAATGTGTAAGAAAGGTTACGTTGACCTCTTCTGGTTGATGCAGGTGGAGACCCCGAGACCAGGCCCTCAGCATCCCCCTTCCACAGGGCTGTCTCCCAGCAACCCCTCCCCACAGGGCACCTCTGCAGAACTCTTAGGCTCCAAAAACACCAGGTTGAAAGCAATTGTCCCAGAAGATCGCTGAGGTCTCTCAGCTGCTCTTTTTTTTTTTTTTTTAAATTTTATTGAAGTAGAGTTGATTTATAATATTGTGTCAATTTTGTCTCTCAGCTGCTCTTTTTAATCTAATTCTTATTTCTGAAACCTGAGTATACATCTGGAATAGCTATCCTTTACAGCTCAAAATCCATTTTCCAAAATCATCAGCTGTGCCAGGCCTCAGGGACAGTCTGGGAAAGGCAAACCAAAATGGACACGGAGAGGTGAGGAAGTTAATTGAACAAAAATCCTGACTGCAAAGACCCACAGACAACCAAGTACCACCTCCGCATTTTTTTAAGCCAATAAATGTTTAGTTAAGGAATTTCACACACTGCGATTCATTCCACTGCCTAGCAAAGTTACCTTAGTTCCTCCAAAACTTGAGTCAAGCTTATCTTCAAGATATAGGCATTTTTAAAAGATCCCATACTTCATCCACAGTAGTTCTGTCAGTCAGCCTGGTCGCAATTTTCTTAGTTGGGTTTCTTTTACCTCCACTTGAATAGGGACGTACTGATGACGTACTTCAAAAAGTATCCCACCTAGAATCTTTGGGATCTAGTTTTTCAAATAATTCACTTTGGAGCTCTAGCAGTTGAACTGCAAGAAGTACATTGCTATTTTGGCTAATGATCTAAAATGCATCATTCCTTAACACATTTCTCGTGTTGCAGTTGCGGTACATCCAGTTTTCACTCATGACCTTAGCAAAACGGTTAACAGTCTCATTATCACCGTTTCAATAAATTTACTGTGATATAAGCAGACCTTGTGTCTCAATTTAGTCCCATGAACAATTTCTGGACAATATGACCAACAGTGCCCTTCTCATTAAGAATGAGGCTTTCGGGCTTCCCTGGTGGTACAGTGGTTGAGAGTCTGCCTGCCGATGCAGGGGACACGGTTTCGTGCCCCGCGGAGCAGCTGGGCCCGTGAGCCATGGCCGCTGAGCCTGGGTGTCCGGAGCCTGTGCTCCGCAACGGGAGAGGCCACAACAGTGAGAGGCCTGCGTACCACCAAAAAAAAAAAAGCAAAGCCATTGCATCAAATTGTCTGTGTGATTCATTTGTTGCATGCACTGATGAAAAAAGAATGAGGCTTTACCTCCACATTTTTTTATTGAGGTATAGTTGATTTATAATATTATATAAGATTCAGGTGTACAACATAGTAATTCATAATTTTGGAAGGTTATACTCCATTTATAGTCATTATAAAATATCGGCTATATTCCTTGTGTTGTACAATATTTACTTGTAGCTTATTTATTTTATACATAGTATTTGTACCTCTTAATCTCCTACCCCTATGTTTCCCCTTCTCCCTTCCCTCTCCCCACTGGTAATCACTGTTCTCTACATCTGTGAGTCTGTTTCTTTTTTGTTATAGTCGCTAGTTTGTTGTATTTTTTAGATAAGTGATATCATACAGTATTTGTCTTCCTCTGTCTGACTTATTTCACTTAGCATAATACCTTCCAAGTCCATCTATTTGTTGCCAATGGCAAAATTTCATTCTTTTTCGTGACTGAGTAGTATTCCATTGTATGTATATACCACATCTTCTTTATCCATTTATCTGTTGATGGACACTTAGTTTTCTTCCATATCTTGGATATTGTAAATAATGCTGCTATGAACATTGAGGTTCATGTATCTTTCTGAATTAGTGTTTTTGTTTTCTTTGGATATATACCCAGGAGTGGAATTGCTGGATCACATGGTAGTTTCAATTTTTTGAGGAACCTTCATATTGTTTTCCACAATGGCTTTAGGAACATATTTTTTAAAGATAAGTCATGCTGGGCTTCCCTGGTGGCGCAGTGGTTGAGAATCCGCCTGCCGATGCAGGAGACACGGGTTCGTGCCCCGGTCCGGGAAGATCCCACATGCCGCGGAGCAACTAAGCCCGTGAGCCATGGCCGCTAGGCCTGCGCGTCCGGAGCCTGTGCTCCGCAACGGGAGGGGCCACAACAGTGAGAGGCCCGCATACCGCAAAAAAAAAAAAAAAAAAAAAAAAAAAAAAAAAAATAAAGATAAGTCATGCAGATGTGACCATCTCCACCAATCACAGTCCAGGGTAGTTTCTCATCCCTTTGCCTCTAGGTGATCGGCACTGCCATTGCCCTGTGTGAGGTGCCCTATGGTTGTCTCTTCTCCACTATGGGACTGTGTCTTGTTCTTTCACCTCCGATCCTAGCACAGGGTCTTTTTTTAGCTGGCACCCAATAAATAGATATTGAATTGATCGAATGGAATTGAATATGGAACCTCTACATGGTCAACTCCAAGCTGCATTCAACAATGACCCAGAAAGACCTGGATCCTGACTGCATAGTGGTCATTGATGGGGTGGGAAGATTACTAAGTACAGGTGTGATAGGGCTCATGACTTATTATTGAAAGATAAAATTCCAAAGCCCACAAGGGGCAGAGGTTTGCCTTTAGGATCCACTAGGGCTGGTCTTGGGAGGACCCTGGAAAACATCACCTTGAGGTCCTGAAACAGAAGGTCTCCTTGTTTCCTGGGACCCCAGAACCCACTGCAGAACTCTACCCGGCTTTTTCAGCATAAATAGAAGCCTGGTGCCTTGTCATGCACTGTTTTCACAGCACATGCACTCTAGACATTGGTCTTTAGGCTTCCATGGCAGACTCCAATTTGCAGGCCACAGTGAGCAAAAGCTGGGAGAACAAGCCCAATCCCCAGCCTCTTCTCACCGACTACCCTCTGCCTTTCCTTCCTTCTGCCTCTGCCTCTGGTCACATGCCAGCTGCTTCAGCCACCTTGAGCTTGTCACTGTTCTCCAAGCTCTCCCACCCCTTAGCCATCAGGTTCTCTCTACCTGGAATGTCCTTTCCTGCACCACTACCCCCTTTTATACCTACTGAGCTCCTACTCATTCTTCAAAACAATCCCAAATGCCACCTCTTCTAGGAAGCCTTCCTAAATCTCCCCAGTTGGAATTTGTAACTTTTCCTTCTCCCATCCTTCCGTAGAACTTATACAGCATGTATGGTATTCTGCTTGGGTTTTAAGTTATATCTCTTACTTCCGTTACTATGTTATAAACTCAGTGAGGGCAAAGATTTTTATTTTACTGGGTATTCGCATATATGTGGGAAGTCCATGGATTTGAACTTCAATTCCTAGGTCTTTATGGATATGTAAATTTAGATAAGTTACCTAATGTGTCTGAGTCTTAGTATTCCAGTATGTAGAATGGAGGTAAAAAACCCTTTTTTCATAAGCTTATTGTGAACATTAAATAAGATGAAGTAATAATGAAAATGAAATAATAATAATGAGAGCTAATATTAAGTGTTCACTTAGGCACTGATCTAAACTCTTTACAAGCTCATTTAACACATTTTTTTAAATTTTAGAAATAATTATAGATTTGCAGGAAATTGCAAAATAGTGTGGAGAGATCCTTTGTGAGGGCACCCAGTTTTCTCCAGTGGTTAAATCTTACATGATTATAGTACAGTATCAAAACAGGAAACTGACAATGGCATGATGGTGTGTGAGTACAGTTCTGTGTCCACTTGTGTAGATTTGTGTAACCACCACCACAATCAAGACACAGATCTATTCTATCTCCACAAAAATCTCCCTTATGCTAGTTCTTTATAGAGCCACCCTTCTCCCTTCTACCAGGAAGCCAGTAAGGGTGGCTTACGTTTCGCCAGCCTCCCTTCTCCCTTCTGCCATGCTTACCTCCTGGCAACCATTATTGTGCTTTCCATCTGCATACTTTTCTCATTTCAACAATGTTCTCTGAATGGAATGACACAGTATGTGACCTTGTAAGATTGACGTTTTTCACTCAGCACAGCATAATCCATCCAAGTTGTTTTATGCCTCAGTAGTTCATTTCTTTGTTGTTGCTGAGTAATATTCCATGGTGTGGATGTACCATGGTCTAGCCATCAAAGGACATCTGGGTTGTTTCTAGTTTGGGGCTATTACAAATAAAACTGCTACAAGCATTCATGTATAGGTTTTTATGTGAATCTAAGAATTCATTTCTCTGAGATAAATGCCCAGGAGTGTAATGGTTGGGTTATATGGTAAGTGTATGTTTGATTTTTTAAGGAAGAGTCAACTGTTTTGCAGAGTGGCTTGTACCATTTTACATTCCCATCAGTAATGTATGGGTGATTCCATTTCTCCACATCTTTGCCAGCGTTGGGTGTTGTCGCTATTTTTTTTTTAAATCTTAGCTCTTCTATTAGGTATGGTGTGACATCTCACCATGGTCTTACTTGCATTTCCCCAGGAGTGAGTGATGTTGAGCATCTTTTCACATGCCTATTTGCCAACTGAATATCCTGTTTGGTAAAATGGCTCTTCACATCACTTGTTCATTTTCTAAACGGATTGTTTGGTTTTTTAATGTGGAGTTGAGAGCCCTTGGTCAGATATGTGCTTTGCACAAGTAGCTCAGTTAATCCTCATAACAACCCATGAAGAAGATACTAAGATGATCCCAATATACCAGATGAGGAAGCTGAGGCACCGTGGTCAGCACGCCGCGTGGCAGCAGATGGGCAGTGAATAATCACCGTGAGCCATGCGGATGGAGCTCAGACCTTAGGCACGTACAACTCACGGCATTTTGGTGGAAATGGTGGGGCTGCTGGAGATAAGGATGGGAAGATAAAAGTTGAAGCCATGGGCTTCCCTGGTGGCGCAGTGGTTGAGAGTCCACCTGCCGATGCAGGGGACGCAGGTTCGTGCCCCGGTCCGGGAAGATCCCACATGCCGCGGAGCGGCTGGGCCCGTGAGCCATGGCTGCTGAGTCTGCGCGTGCAGAGCCTGTGCTCCGCAAAGCGGGGGACGCGGGTTCGTGCCCCGGTCCGGGAAGATCCCACATGCCGCGGAGCGACTTCTTTTCATCCACATCTTACCTCTCTCCTGTACCGCAGGTTTGGTGAAGAGCTGCCAGTTTCCACTGCGGGGATTTTTTTTTTTTTTCCTCCATGCCTACCCTTTCCAGGGCACTGGGAGGCAGCCTGATGTCATGGGAAGCACAGGGCCAGGGGTCCCAGCCGGGCAGTGAAAAGTGTGGGAATTGAATGCTTTACCTCCCTGAACATTCCGTCTCCACATCTGTAAAATGAGAGTAACGACGGTAGCTAACTGGCAGGGTGGTTGTGTGGATTAAACGGAGAGCAGAGGGTGAGAACAGGGCATTAGTAACACACATGGATTCAGAATGGAGCTTCTCCTTTCTATCTATGTGACCTTGAACAATGTTCTTAACTCTTCTAAGCCTCAGTTTCCTTATCTGGAAAATGGGGACTATCTCAGTTCCTACCTTATAGGGTTGGGGTGAAGATTAAGTAACATGATACATGTGAAGCATTTGAACAGATCCTATCTCTAGATGAACATGATGAAGCACTTACTTTTTGCCAGAATCTGCTTCTCTTAGGTTGAGTTCATGCAAAATAAGATGAGGCACCAAGACAAGGATATAGGTGCAAGAAGTGTACTAGGGAGGGGATCCCAGGAAGCGGAGAGAGAGAGAGGAAGGGAGATGGGGAAGGGCGTTGTTCTGTGGGCATCTGGGGCTCAGAGAGGTCGTGGGGGACATGCCTCAGAATTGTTGCACTGGGTTGGGGAGATGGTGAGGAGGATGCGGTGTTTATCCACCGTCTTCCAGTCCTCCTAGGCTGAGGGTTGATCCTGGGACATTAATTCTGCCATGCTTCTACCTGCCCTGAACTTGAACTAAGCATATTTCCACGACCAGAGAGAGAGAGAGAGAGAGACAGAGAGACAGAGAGAGAGAGAGAGAGACAGAGACATCCAGGAAGGCACGTACAGGGGGCCTGAACTATCTCCAAGGGGACTTGGGTGGGTGCTGGCAACCTCTGCTACGTTGCAGTAAGCACTTAAAACATTAACTCATTCGATCCCTACAACAACTTTAAGAAAGAGCACGATTTCCATCCCCATTACAACCCAGCTCCCAAACACTTGCAGACACGTTCAGGAAATGAAAGTTCCACAGCACGATACTAATCCTTCCTCTGCGCGATGCACTCTGAACTTTTCTGTATTTTTTACCACGTTATTTAGAAAATGCTATTTGTCACCCACTAAACTGTTTTCATAACCCAGTAACAGGCTGCAATCTACAGTTTTGGAAAAGATGGTGCTCTCTAACATTTGATTTAATAGGACAATGTTGATGACAGTGATGATGTCATAGGGCTGGCATCCGGCCTGGTGCCCAGAATGTGCCCAGAGAATGTTGGTTTCCTTGCTTGCCCCTCTTGGCAAACCAGAGCCCGTGAGCAGCTGCCTCCCAGGCTTGCAGACGGAGGCCTGAGCTGGCTCAGCTCGTCTCCTGCTCTGACCCAGACCTGCCCCAGTGGGGTCTGCTCAGCCTCCTCCAGGGGGATGGGCACCATCTTGGGCTGTGACCTCCAAGTCACCAGCTCCCCAGAAGCCAGCCCCTCCTTGGGAGACGAGGTTATGCCCTGTCCCCACGACGCTGTCACTTCCTTCCCCTGAGTCTCTCTAAGTGAGGATTGTTCCCCTAATCAGGATGGAGACGCAGCTCATTACAAGCTGGTGAGGCAACGGCTCTGTGCTCCAGGCCCGAGACAGGCTGTCTGGGAGCTTGGCCAGCTTCCCGCTGCCCTGGACACCAGGGCAGTGGCCTCAGAGCAGAGCCAGCCGCTGGGTTGGTTTGCCCCCTTCCCCAGGGACACAGGCAGACAGACACTCTGCTGAAACTTCCACGGCTTCCACTATCACAAAAATTCTGCCATGCTCAGACGATGAGTTTCTTTCAACCCTCAGTGCTTCTTCGAGAGCATCTCAACAGCATCTTTGATAATAACTGGCATTTACTGGGCATGTACCATGCACTAAGCACTATGTCGAATGCTTTATATGCAGCGTGTTACAGCATGTGGTCTTTACAGCAGACCCACTAGATAGACATGATCATCCCCAGTCCACACACGCAGAGACTGAGGCATGGAATGTTTCGGTGACTTGACTAGCTCACCAGGCAGTTAGTAAGTGGCCACACCCAGCTGTCCCCAGATTCCACACCTGTTTCCCACATCGCCAGGCTGCCTGCAGGAATGTCACCCAAAGTTGCCCCTTCCTCCTGGTTTCCAACCCTGGCTTCACTCTGTGCAGCGGCCAGGTGAGTTCCCACAGGTGACTTCCCCTCTGCGAGCCAAGTTGCCCTCTTCCATTCCTCACGGCACCTCCTTTCCTTCCTAAGGCTGTTAGGAGGAGTCAAGGAAATAATGTGCATAAATGAATCTCTGAGAGCTCCTGGTGCGTTAGAAGGTTCTCAATACATCTATTTATAAAAGAGGCGATTCAGCTCTTTTTCCACTGACTTGACAGCATCCCGCAGCCATTTCCCACAGGCATGATGTCACCATCCTGAGGGGGCATGGCAGCCGATCTAGAAGCCTTCCTGTGCTCCTGGGCTTCTCACTTGTGCCTTGTCTCACCCCACTGCTTGGCCACACTGACGTGCCCCCGGGCAGTAGTCTCCAGCATGACTACTGTCTCTCGGAGGGCTGCGAAGAAACCATTTATTTCTTCCAGCAGCAGACCCCTCCGCCCCCGGGGCGAGGGGAGCCGTCGTCGTGTAGTGCGGGCAGAGGCTGATGCTGGAATTCTCATTAGCTACAGTTGAATTACTGCCTGCAGTAGACGTTTATAACAACAGTAAGTCCCAATTAGTTGCTTGTTACTTCAGAAATAATTACTGATAGTGGCCCCTTTGTCTTTGCTGTAATTCCAGCTTCATTCCCAAGCTGCAGGGGTCTAAATGGAAAAGTTGGGGTTCTGGGGTGCACGTGGAATGTTTGCACCGAATGGTGGGTTTCGCCGGGGTGCATGCGTCTGTCTGAGTTGAGTGGAGGCGTGCCCATGGCCGGTTCTCCCCCATGAAGACACCTCCGCGGAGGAAAGCTGGGACCTTGATCCCGAGCCGATGATGGAGATGGGGCTCTGCTCTCAAGGCAGGTGGGCCTGAGAAGTGCCACCCTCTGCACAGACAGACCACACTGTGAACTGTGCCTGCGACATGCCCCTCCGCTGCCCCGGGGACCAGTCCCAGACGCTAACCATGGCAGCGACAGGCACAGCCGGGTGGCAGAGCTGATTTCCAGGGTGAGGACGGGGTGTGCCATTTCCGCTGCGAGGACAGAGCCCCGGTCTCGGCCACGCCTCTGATCCACAGTCTAAGGGGGGCCTTCCTACCGCACTGAGGAGAACTTGGGCATGCAGGGGGCCTCAGGGTTCCCCAGCACGGGAGGTAGGCACAGCAACCGGCCGTCTGTGCTCCTTGGGGGATACGCTCAGGTAAGGCCATCCACGGCTTTATTCCAGTCTCCTAGCTTCAGGGCATCCTTCTTTGCTCTGAACCTGCTTTCATGCTGCTTTCGCCTTTTTAACTTTTATTCTGTTGCACCTGTGAGAATATTGTAGTGCCGAGGAGCTGTTGTCTTTGGAAGCCGTGTAGTAACTAGAGCTAACATGTATTGGTAACTTATTATCTGCCAGACGCTTTTCTAGGTGCTTTAGATGTATGTTGTCGTTTAATCCTCACTGACAACTCCCTGAAGTAAATACAACTGTTATCATCAGCCCTGATTTGCGGATGGGGAAACTGAGGCTCAGAAAGTTTATGTAATTTGCCAAGGTCACCCAGCCCATCAATGGCGTAGCTGGGGGATTCCCTCCCAAGCAGTTTGGCTCCACAGCCAGGCTTTTGACCACTACGTAATCCTGCCTCTTATTGGAAGAACTTGAACCTTTAGGGAACTGGGTACCTCACAATGCAAACATCCCCACTGATTTTTCTTTGATCGGCTCTGAATAATATGGTCTTTCACGACCAGCTTTCTTTTTAAAAAATTCTTGGGTTGGTTTTTCATTCCAACTGTGTTCTCTGAAAGCTTCTCCCCATGTGGACCCTCCACGGTGGCTCCGGCCAGATGCCCTCTGTTCTCAGTGCTTCTGCAGCTTCAGTGGTGAATGAAGTGGGTGGGGAATCTTTTGGACCTGGCCCAAGGGCCACCCTCATTTTGAGGTGACAAAGCCCTCTTTCCCACCATGCGGGCCAGCTCTCAGCCCTTTCCCATGCGTCCTGTCCCTCCTCCTTTATGACCAACTTGTCGAAGAAAGAAGCCACACTGCTGGGCCAGTAATTTGCTGTTTTTCCACCATGATTTTTGGTCTCTTTCCTCATGAGGATCCTTTCCAACGAAATTACAAACTATTTGGCTGGAGGAACCCGCTGAAAATTCATCCTTTCTCGTGTTTTCCTTCTTGCCTTCTGTTCATTTCATCCGTTGGCCCAAACCACGATGCTGTCTCATTGTCAATCATCTGGGCTCTTCTGTGTTTGGAAGTTCATTTGGAAAATCGGGTCTACGAGGCAGAAACGCTCCATATCATCCCAGACACAAAGGGGCCCTTTGAAGGTGCAAAGGGTTTGGGATTAAGTGAGTAAGCAAACAAGCGTGGCCTTTGAGGAGAGCAGTGTGGGAGGGTGAGGAGAAAAATAAAACGGCTTCATAAAACTGTACCTCAGTTTATTTAGACAAGGGGAGCTTATTTGTGTTTATTCTGTGCTCACATCCCAGAGTTTCAAGGAATGCCCCTTTAATCTACTCCAGAGTCACGGGGGCTCTTGCCAAAAATCCTTTGATGGCCAACCTTTTTTGGAGCGTCAGGTGAAATGTGGGCTCGGGGGAGGCTGTCCTGTTTGACAGCCAGCATGAGGGGTACCTGGTCTATTTCCCCACTTCCTGGGACTTTTCTCCTTCTGTGGGAGGGCTTGTGTGTGGCCCTCCCTCCCCAGCTCTTCCCCTAGTCACATGTGTCCAGAAAAACCTCAAGCCTCAATGGGTACTAGCTCTTCTTTTCTTCTCTTTCCAAACCAGCTTGCACCCCTGTCTTAGTTTGGGTCCTCCCTAACTGACCCTGAGGGAAGGATTGCGATGCACGTAGTTTATTTGGGAAATGATTCCAGGCAGCATTATGAGGGTGAGGAGTAAGGCAAAGAGAGGAGGAGGTTCATAAAAGGGGCCTCGTGGGTGGGTAACTGTTGTGGGAAGCTGGGGCTCAGTCCTGTTAGGGACCCTCTGAGGGACTGTGTGGGGCATACCTCGGAATTGGCCCACTGACGTGTTTATCCACCAACTCACAGGCCCTGGTTGCGGGGTGCTCCTGGGTGTAAGCACCCCAGCACCTCTGGCCTGCTGTGTTTGGTGGCCAAGCATCTCTCAGAGAGAGAATGGCCCCATGCAGAGGGCCACTGCCACTGTCTGTGGGTGATCTCTAGGCCCGGCCAACAGTGATGCCAGAGTGTCAACAGCATCTGCTAAAGCAACCAAATGCTGAAGCGCCATGAGCGTCAGACAGAAGAATAACGGTGGTCAATGTTGACCTCTAACTTCTAACCAATTACATGTCTATTAATCTTATCGGTCTGCCGAAACCTTGGAGGTAGGCCCACTGTCAGGATCTGCAGTATAGCCTTGCGGCTGAGAACATGGACTCTGGAGCCGGAATAACTGTGTTCAAATGTCATCTCTTCTGCTGAGCAGTTGTGTGACTCAGGCCAATTACTTAGCTTCTTTGAGCCTCAGTTTCCACATCTGCAAAATGGGGGTAACAGTAGTACCTATTTGATAGGGTTGTTTTGAAGTTTAAAATAGTTAATATTATACATATAAAATAGTATACATATACATATAAAAGCACTACGACAGTAGCTGGCCTGCAGTGGGTGTTCAATCAACACTAGCCATGGTCATCGTTCTACAGATGAGGACATCAGAGCTCGGGGGTTATGATGAGCTGCACAGAGGATGCAAGACCTTAACTCAGGCTTTCTGCAGCCACAGTCACTCTTTTCCTACTATACCACAGGACTTTGTAATCATTAACATGTGAGAAAGCACTTTATATACTGTAAAACGCTCTACAAATACTTTGGTTATGAGCTGACTATTTCCTGGTCCTTGTAACAGCAGATACAGTGGTGTTCTCTTAAGAGCTCCAGTCTAGCCTTTGAGTTCTGCTATCTGTCATTGCTGTAGAGCTGGCAGCGGGCACAGTGCCTGGTTGGACGTCAGCTAAGTGGGTGAGTGACCAAAGGCCCCAGGACGGGCCCCACTGACACTTCCCATCAGAGCTCCCACCTTGGAACTTCCGCTTAAGTCTGGCCTTCTCTCCATCACACGCCCCAAATGCTGCCTCTCCCAATGCCCACAGGCCCCCCTCGGAAGTGCTCCCTGCTCCACCTGCCTTCGGCCTGCTCGAGCCATCACTGTCCCCCAAGCACAACCTCTACAATTTCTCCTTCGGGTTGCCACGCCCACCAGCCCTCCCTGACCTCCCCCCACCCCGGGCTCAGAGCTGCCCTCTGCTTGCTCCCAGCCCGACCCTGATGTCTGCCTCATCATGTACTCCTGCAGTATGAGAGGGGCCTCCTCACCTGCCTGAAAGCTCCTGTGGGCAGAGCCGAGTGGCACCTGTCCTTTATTCATCTATTTATCCATCGTGGTACCACACACTGTACCCCACTGGGTGATTAATTGGGAAATCCGGACACACAGAACAAGCTTGGTGTATGGCTGGAGGAGCTCAGTCTGAGGGGAGAATGGCATGCAAACATCCCTAACGATGCCAGTGAATCTCGGTGGGGACACAGAGCTGAGAGTGCCCAGAGACGTGGGTCATCTCTCTCTGTGTGGTGCAGTCAGGGAGGCTCTTATGGAGGTGACACTAGAGCTGAACTCTTAGCTTAGGGTTGATTGAGTTGCAAGGAAAAGCAGCCTCCTCTAGGAAAAGCCAGGTGGAGGAAAAGGGAAGGGGGGCTGGATTTTAGAGGAATACAAGGAACCTTTTGGAAACAAAGAGCAGGACCTTCCCCATGGGAGCAGAGGAGTCGTCAGGGCCCCTGGTCTTCTCTGTTGTCAGGGCCTGCCCTGCGCCTCTCCATTTAGCTTCCTTTCCCCACGTGACCCCACACGGCCCAACTCTGAGCCTAGATGACCACCCCTACCCATGCCCCATGGCCTCACCATATAGTTCCCGGTACCTGTGACACTTACCAGCCCAGCCCGGGCAAGGTGTCCATCCTGGCTCCAATCAGCTTTGGCCAGGGAAGCAGGGGCATCTAGTACAGAAAGGCTACCTCAGCCCCCCTCAGTGCTGGGAAGCGAAGACTGCATCTCTATGGCGGTTTTGAAGGGGAGTGTGTTAATTTCCTGTGGCTGCCATTACAAACTTCCGTAAACTTGATGGCTAAAAAACCACAGAAATATATTCCCTCACCATTCGGGAGGCTGGAGGTCCAAAGTCAACGTGTTGGCAGGGTTGTGCCTCCTCCGAAGGCTCTGGAAAGGCCTCTGGTTCTTGCCCCTTCCAGCTTCCGGTGGCTCCAGGCATCCCTTGGCTTGTGGCAGCATCACTCCAGTCTCTGCCTCCGTCTTCACGTTGCTGTCTCCTCTGTCTTCTCCCCTGTTCTTCCCTTGTGAGAAGACTTGTCATTGGATTTAGGGCCCACCCTAATCCATGAGGATCTCATCTTGAGATCCTTAGCTTAATTACATCTGCAAAGACCCTTTTTCTAAATAAAGGTTACGTTCACAGGTTCTGAATGGACGTATCACTTGGGGGCCACCATTCAACTCCCCACAGTGAGAGTCTGACAGATGGAGAAGGGAAAGGAGGGTGTATCGAGCTGAAGGAACAGCACAAGCTAATGATCGTTGCTCAGGGAACAACGACATTACTGCTGCAGGGTTTGCTGATGGCAACAGAGGGGTCTGCGGTTAGGTGGGACCAGACCACAAAAGGCCTTCTGTGTGTCATAGTAGCTTTGCCCTGTCGGCAGCAAGTGGGCCACTGGTTGCTCATGAGCAGTGAACGAGCATCATAAAATGTGTTGTAGGCAGGTCATCCTGGCTACAGCCTGGAGTTGTATTAGAGGCAGACAAGAATGGAGGGAGGGAGATAGTCATTCAATAAATAGTGATCAAGCACCTACTGTGTGTCAGGCATGTTTCAAGACATTTGGAGTATAGCAATGGAGAAAAGGAGTTAAGCTGCGACTGCTGTATTAGGTCTTAAAACTAAAGGAAGGAAAGGAAAAAAAGCAAAGAAACAAAGGTTTATCATATTAACTAGCAATAAAAGCAGAAAAGGAGAATAAGGCAGAGAAATGGGTACCGGGAGCGATGGAAGGTTTCTGTACAGGAGGTTCAAGGACGACCTCTCTGATGAGGTGACGTTTGAGCGAAGGCTGACGGAAGTGAGGGAGGGAGCCATAAGGTTTCTGAGGGAACAGTGTCCTAGGCAGAGGGAATGGAAAGTGCAAATGTTCTGAGGCAGGAACATTCTTGGCAGGTTCAAGGAACAGCAAAGAAGAGAGTGTGACTGGAGGAGACTAAGAGGGAGGAAGCAGTAGGTGAGAGCGTCAGAGAGGAAGTGGGTTGGAGGCCCTGGTAAAAACCTGGCTTTTACTCTGAGTGAGATGGAGAGATTTGGGAGCATTTTAGGCCAAGAAACATCGTTGGACTTAAATGTTTTTAAAGGGTTGTTCTGGAGGAGAGATTAGGGGCCAGGAGGAGAGTGCACTAGGAGGGTACTGTGTTAGTAAGGATGAAGGGTGACACTAGCTTGAAGCGGGGGTGTTATTGATGAGATGGTGAAAAGCGACCAGATTCTGAATCTATTTTAAATGTAGAGTTGATACAATTTGCAGATGGATCGCCTAGGGCGTAGGAGAGAGAAAGAGTCGAAAAACTGACTCCAAAGTTTAGGCTTGGGCTTCCCTGGTGACGCAGTGGTTGAGAGTCCGCCTGCCGATGCAGGGGACCCGCGTTCGTGCCCCGGTCCGGGAAGATCCCACGTGCCGCGGAGCGGCTGGGCCCGTGAGCCATGGCCGCTGAGCCTGCGCGTCCGGAGCCTGTGCTCCGCAACGGGAGAGGCCACAACAGTGAGAGGCCCGCGTACCGCAAAAAAAAAAAGTTTAGGCTTGAGCAACTGGCAGGATGGGGCTGTCATTTACCCAGAGAGGGGGGCAATGAAAGAAACAACCGGGATGGTTCGAGAGGTTGGGGACATGCTAGTTATTGGTGGTTTGGGAAGAGTTAAGTTATCGAAGCTTGCTTTGTGCCAAGCACTGTTCCAAACCCCTCACAGGTATTAACTCCATTGGAACTCATAGCTGCCCCATGAGATGGGAACGATAGTCACCCCACTTACAGGCGAAGAAACTAAGGTACTGAGAAGTTAATTAACTCCCCCAGGGTCCCCCAGGTAGTGAGGTGCTGAGCTCGGATTGAGCCCAGACGTGTTCCTGACAATTACAAAGGACTGCCACCGGCTCTTTGAGAGGTTGAGGGGAGGCAGTGGGGGAAGGGATATTTATTTAGGAAAAAAACACCCAGAGGAGATACTGACTTGCCTCCACCCAGCCTCCCCTCGTCCACCACACCCATCTAGATCTTTTGGACTTTGGGAGAAACTCTTAATCCTCCAGCCCAGCCCCCTCTAAGATCCTCTTGCCAGGAGGGTAAAGGGGCACTCCCCTACGCTGATCTTAAGTGTATTTACCATTTCCTCGTGTTCTGTTTGTGACATGCTGGCTTTGTTTCTATCTACTTCAAAAAATACACTGCAGGAAAAAAATAACTCGGTGGAAATGTTTAAGTTTCCGGGCCCCAAACCATTTCTAAATATTATTTTTTAAAAAGAAAAAAAAAATAATGAAAAGTGGCCTGAGCTCTGCATAGCTGAGAAGGCCTGTCCAACGGGGTGAGGGAGGATGGGAGGGTGGGGAGGAGGAGGAGGAGGAGGAGGGCAGGAGGCTGGCCTCGCATCCCCTTCCTGGTAGCAGCTGCAGGGCTGCCTCCTTTGCTTCATTTGTTTGCCTGGAAAGGATTCATGAAGGAGGCTGCCTTCTTCTAAGGGGCTCTAGCAAGGACCCTCCAAAATGGGTCACCTCTTTTCTTAGCTTCATCAGATTTCAGATTTGGAAGGCCTTTGGGATTCAAGGCCCGGGGCCCAGGCTGTGCAGCCTCCCCGGGAAGCCCTGTTCCCGTGCAGCTCTCTGCAGCTCTGCTGTTCATCTTGGAACCTGTTCGGAGAGAGAGCTGGTCGATGACTCCAGGAAATCTGGTGGCCGGTGGCATCACACCCGTTCACACCGAAGCAAAAGGTTAACGGGAACGAGTGAGAGGCCGGCAGTCAGGACTAAGTTTAAATTCCATAATTTGTATCTGTTTGAGTTCCATTTAAGTCCTCAGAGGCAGTTCAGCGGAGATCTGTAGGCTGGGCCTTGTTCAATTAAACAGTTGGGCATAATTTGTGACTGGCTTCTTGAGAGCACAGCCAAGCCCCTTTGTTTGGCTGTCAAGATCCTGGATGGGCTAAGCCTGCTTATTTGCTTTTTATTTCAAAATGTCTTGGATATTGGATGCTATGATGGGTCAGGTAATCTGCTGGATGCTTTCCCATTCATTGCTTTAATCCTCACCCCAATCCTGAAGCCAAAATGTTATAATACTTATCCATAGATGAGGAAACTGAGGCTCAGAGAGGTCACCCTGCCGCCGGTGTCACAGCCAATGAGGGCTCTGTGTCCGGCGCTCCTCTAGGACCCCACCTGTGCCCCTCTGGTTTCTTCCTTTCTCTGCCTCGTCTGCCCTCCCTCCACCACCATTCCAGCTGCCTCAGCCAAGCTCTGCTCTGTCCCAACGCTGCGTCTGTGCTCCTGGGGCTGCACCAATAGGGCACTTGATATTAGTCAAATCCCCAAGCCCTGACCTGGGGATAAAAGGAGTTAAGTGTCCTTAACACGTAGCCGGAACCCCAAAGGCCACGAGGAGGCGAGGGCCTCCTAAATCACCTCTGCCGAGAGAAGAGGCACCCAGGACATCATGAAAGTCGAGAGAAAGGTCTCCGGCAAGTCCCTATTCTTGTCTCTGAATTATTGTTTCTTTTTGTGCTTTCTCAGGCTAACTGCAATCCCAAAGGTGGGCAGGTAGCACAGCCTTACCTGAGGTCTTGATAGGAATGCAGGATCTCAGTCCCACTCCAGATCCACTGAATCAGAATGTGCATTTTAACAAGACCCCAAGAGATTCAGAGCGTCCCGCGTCGGAGGTACGCTGCTCGAGCTGGCAGTACTTTCTTCGCGCCCCTGGCCGGGTCCCAGGCCAGGGCAGGGAGCACGGGTTCGCCATAGCTGTGCACTACTCTGCCTCCTTGCTGCTAAGGCCCTCTCTTGCTCTGTGTCCCTTGGATCTGGTGAGGGCACAGTGGAGAAGGACTCCCACTATCGGTAGGTGACCCCAGCTGCACAGTTGGCCCTGCAGCTTCTGCTCAGATAGGCCCCCCGGGTGTGGGTGTGATCTCCCCCAATCCTGACTTCTTTCCCAGATCTGCCCCTTGTCTGCCCTTGGCGCTGAGAGCCCTCTCGGCCCAGAGCAGAGACGAGATGATTTGTAGGCATGGAGACCAGCTCTGCTCACTTTGGCATCTTGAGCTCTGGGCAAGGCAGCCCCACCTGGTGAGCGGAGGTGGCTCTGCCTTTCTAAGCAGCGTGAGGGCAGCTGTCACGAGAGGTTGCAGCTGGAGGATGGCCAGCTCTGCATGTCAGTGTGTCTGGCTGTACTTGACCCTATACGGCAGGCTTCTTGCCCCATGAGTTGACTGTACTCCTGGCCCCAAAGGTGGGAGTAAACAGGTACCTCTCCACTCACAGCTCAGCTCTTTTCCTTGTCAGCCTCGGAGCCCCTAATGAATGGGTGTGGCTGGGCTGAGAGCACGACTGAGGGATGAGAAAGAAAACAGGTCCACTGAGCAGGATGCAAGATGGGAGCTCAGATTACAGGCTTCTTACTCGCAGCACGGAAGAGAACTTCATGCCTAAAGGGAACCAAGGAGAAAAATAGTTCCTGCCTTTGGAAACCTTTCAACAGAGATTCCTCTGATAACTGACCACAGAACCCTAGTTTTATTTCTTTATGATCCTTCATTTTAATTGGCATGCTCGATCAGGAGGCTAAGTGCCAGAGCGTCCACATGTGCCCTGAGAGCTACCTCTCTCAGGGACTGTGCTATGCCCATAAATGCATGATCCCCTTGTGTACCCAGAATCACCTTTTTCTCCCATTTTACAGATGAGGAAAAGAACAGTACCAAACCCAGGGACCACAGCCAGTAGGACCCAATATCCCAATCTACCTTTCTGCACCTTTCTGCATCACCATGTTCTACGACATTCCAACAGAGCAAACGGGCTGTTGTAGGACTTCGTGGAGCTCCATTTATCAAAGACATGGGTCCTTCTTGTAGAACTCGTGTTTTAATTGTAAAAATGTAGGTGCATTTCTAAATGGTAAAATGCCCCAGGGACGCTGCCTCTCCTTGGGCCTCTGCTCCCACTCTCACCGTCCTCGTGGCCCCTTGTGCACGGTGCCCTGGATGCCAGCCGAAGACCAGCAGATGTCAGTGTGGAAAGAGAGTACGAGAAAAGCAAAGCCAACTGCCTTGCCTTGCTTATTAGTGCATGAACACAATGATGCCCTTGATGTTTTTCAGAGGGAGGGGTGTTCAGGCCAAGTCCATTAGGCATGTGAACTAGTCTCCACACAAAGGCCCAACTGAGATGAGAGCATCCATTTATTCTGAGGAAACCTGTCCTGTGTCAGCCATGATCTGTGGGACAAAAGATATCCATATGCTGTATGGGCAAGTCCCCTTACACACACACACACACACACACACACACACGCTCTCTCTCTCTCTCTCTCTCTCTCTCTCTCTCTCTCTCTCTCTCTCTCCCTCTCATATACACACACACATACACACACACTCTCTCTCTCATACAAACACACACACACACTCTCACACACACTCTCTCACACACACACATACACACACACTCTCTCTCACACACACATACACACTCTCACACACACACACTGTCTCTCTCACACTCACACACATACACACACTCTCTCTCACACACACACACTCATACACACACACTGTCTCTCTCTCACACACACACACATACACACTCTCTCACACACACACACACACACACACACACAATCTGGCTGTCCTGACACTAGGCAATATGAATTCTCCTGTGAGAAACAGAGTTTCCATGTCTCTCTTTGGAAGCCAGCTGTGTTCGTTTCCTATTGCTAGTTTAGCAAATTACCACTAACTTTGTGGCTTTAAAACAACACTAATTTATTATCTTCTGGAGGTCAAGGTCTCAAATTGAGGTGTCAGCAGGGCTTCTGGAGGCTGTAAAGGAGACTGTTTCCTTATCTTTTTCCAGTTTCTGGAGGCCTCCTGCATTCCATGTCTCACGGTCCCCAGCTGGCCATCAGTCCCATCACTGCGACCTCTGTTTTCATTGCCACATTCCCTTCTCTCGCTCTTCGGCCTCTCTTCCATCTTTAAGGGCCCTGTGATTACATTGGGTCCACCTGGGCCATCTGGAATAATCCCCCTATTTTAAGATCCTTATTTTAATCACATCTGCAGAATTCCTTTTGTCGTATAAAAGAACATATTCAGAGATTCAGTGACTTCTAGAGGGCCATGGGTCTGCCTACCACACTAGCCTTTGTAAAAGCAGATA
This sequence comes from Kogia breviceps, assembly GCF_026419965.1. Lineage (NCBI taxonomy): Eukaryota > Metazoa > Chordata > Mammalia > Artiodactyla > Physeteridae > Kogia > Kogia breviceps. Next base: position 37,088,364 of record NC_081316.1, on the reverse strand, counting down.
ACACATGAGATTTATTAATAACCGCAGACATAGTTTTAGTCATTTACATTACTAGAAAGGATAGCAAGAAATTCCAAATATAGAAATTTGAAGGTGAAAGCAGACACAAAGGAAAGGAGGGGAGGGAGAAAAAGAAAATGCAAAATACATCAAGACCAGGTGTGTAGAAAGACAAGGAAGGCTTGTGTCTTCAGGAAGACTTACAGAGAAGGGAGGTGGGAAAAGTAGAATGGGAGGGGGAGAGAGGGAGAGAGAGGAGAGATATTTAAAGGCAGGATGGAGGGAAGGAAAAGTGTTACAAGTGGAGGAAACAGCATGGACAAAGGCCTAAAGGCAAGATGGAGCCAGAGCCACAAACACCTCCTTCCTCCTGCTGCTGTAGTTGGTGGTTTGCAGGTGGGTCTCCTTTGGTAGACACTGAGCTCTTTGAGAGCAGGGAGTGTGTCTTCCCTTCTGGGCACCCCTGAGGGCTTAGCAGAGGCCCTGAGCTCTGCAAATCTCACCCAGCCTTAACTAGGGGGACTGTTACCATTCAATGTCCAGGATCAGTTGAACAATTGATTCTTGGCCATGTGAGCCTCTGTGTCCTCAAAGATCCTATTTCCGCTACCCTCAAAGCCTGAGAGGAAGGGAGAGGGCACAGCTCAGGCTGTCCACATGGGCTCTGGTGCAAAGATTTAAACTCAATTTACATCATGGATAATTTAAACCCATCAGCAACAGCAGATAACCCTTACTGAGCTCTCACCACACATCCTCCCAGAGTCCTGCGGGCCAGGAAGTGATGTACCCCTACTTTACAGTGAGAACACAGCAGCTGGGGTCTCCCCCTCAGATGCCCCAAACCAGGTCTGAGAGTTTCTTCTTGAAGGGCCGCATCCCTTGGCCAACAAGAGGCAACCCTTCAGCTGACAGCAGTCACGTCCGCAGGGATATGGGTGAGGGTAACAGAGAATGTTGGACTCTCAGTTTGGGGGTTTGGATGGGGGGTGGTGCTCATCTCAGTTCCTGAAATAAACCCCCCTCTTTGTTCCATCTGCATTAGTTCAATCTAGTCATTTTTTTTTTTTTCCTTCATGATTCAACTTTATTCCAAAAAGGATTTGAGGAAGCTTAAGATATATAAGCTAATACAAGATGGTAACCTATATATAGTCAAGGAAGTCAGAGTACGGTGGAAAATAGAGAGAGGGAAAATCAGATTATATCCAGAGCAATGAGGCCAGTGGGCTCACACCTGCTACCTGGACATGGGCTACCATTGTGACTCCGAGCTTTCTATAAAATGAACCCCCTTCAAAGTTTCAGAAATCTCTTATTGCTTTATAATATGTACTTAACATAAATATCTCACAGGTAAAATGCCTTATTGCTTGGAGAGCTTTTTCATTACAGCCTGCCCACATCCAGTTCTCACACAGGGGCCTTCAATATGAGGGAGGAAGCCCAGAGTTCAGTTAGCTTAAGAAGAACAGAATGTGGGCACTTATTCTTTGTAGTTCCAGAATATGGATGGGTGGATGGATGTTGGATGGATGGATGAATGAATGAATGGATGATGGATGGATGTCGAATGGATAAGTGGATGGATGGATGGATGGATGGATGGATGCAGTGGTAAGAGCCTGAACCTGCCTGCCTATGTGCCTGGACATCGAACACCATCTTGTCTCCCTTCAGAATCAGGTCAGCCCCTTCCTGGGTCAGAGGGACCCAGCTGGAAAAGTTCTATGACTGTCTGGGTTCCTCCCAGTGTCTGAGCTGAGGATATGGATGGAATATGAGGCTTTAGGAAAAGAGATCGTGTTTTTAATCTTGCTTTTTAAATTATTATTCTGAATGTGACTTCCTGTTTCCTCCACATCAGACAGGCCTTGGGTATGGGTGGATCTCCCAGGAAGTACTGCCCTTGGCCTCTAGGCTGGGAGTGTCCTATTGTTTGTTAGGTGATGGGGAACCAGCCATCCTATGCCCTGTCCAGAAGTCTGCCCAGTAACAAAGCATTGATGAGGTGGGAGGGCATCGGAGTTGTTCCCAGGACTTGCAGGAATTGCTACAACTCTCCCAGCCCAGGTTTCTCTGAGTCTGAAACAACTTTTCATGGTGAATAAGAAGCAAACTGCCAGAGTTGGAATCTCTTCTGTTTACTAGCCATGTGACCCTCATCAAATTAGTGAACTTCCCTGTGCCCCAATTTTCATCAGTAATAATATCACTTACCTCAAAGGTTTGTAACGTGGATGCAATGAGTTAATTCATTTGCAGCAATTAACACAGTGCCTGGCCCATGGTAAGCAACTCAATAAAAGTCGTGTAAGACAGGTAAAACCAAAATTGCCTTGCTCCCCTCTTAGGTTTGCTGTAACAGTCAAACGAGTCATTTGTGCCATAAATTATTGGGCAATTTCTACATCCCCCACTTGGAGGTTGGGCCTAAAGGTGAGCTACCTGCCTTCGGGAGCCCTTTTGTGAAAGGACTTTGCAAACTGTGGGGTTGTACAGATAAGAGGGAGGGTTGTGGGCTCACTTATGTTTGAGCCCCTGAAATAGATGTTTTTAAAACAGGACCAGCAGCGCAACCTTCTTCAGTTGAAGTTTTTGCAGAACCCAAATCGATAAAGTAATAAAAGCAGGGTAGCTCTGGCAAGATGCCTGGGGGATGTAGCAGGCTGCTGGATCCTGCTGGTCCTGCTGGCTCTTTTCCTCTCTGCTCCAGCCCCAGCCCCTAGTGGCCCATAAGGCACCTTCCAGAAACCCCTTGGCTGCTCAGAACACAGATGAGACCCTCCTTGTGTCTTTCTTTTGGCTCTGCACATCTCTCTCTCTCTCTCTTTCTCTCTCTCTCTCTCTAATTAATATATTATTTTTTAGAGTACTTTTATGTTCACAGCAAAATAAAGGCAAAGTGCAAAACTCCCATATAACCCCATCTCCCCCGGCCCCACAGCCTTCCCTATCAACATCCTGCACAGGTGGTACCTTTGTCGCAATCAAGGAACCTGCACTGATGTAACGGGATCACCGAAAGTCTATCGTTTACGTTAGGGTTTACTCCTGGCACCCCAGTCTCTTTTAAACACACACCCTGTCGGCATGGCGGGTACGTGTCTGGATGCTGGGGTCCAGGGGCGCCCAGCTCCATGGCCAGGCAGCAGAGGTCATGCTGAGAGGAGGTGCCTGCTCTGGAGCCGTGGCTTTCCTGTTCTCCTCAGAGCCTCTGTCTGGAATTTCCCCCAGCACCTTCTATGCAAGGAATCGTTAAGCCCTCCAGGCCACAGTGACGATTATGATCAGGACTTACCCCGATCCCTATGTGCCCTCTGTTTTCTGGAACTTTTCCCTAAAGACCCCTCCGCCCACCATAAAATTTTCATTTTTTTTTTTTTTTTTTTTTTTTTTTGTGGTACGCGGGCCTCTCACTGTTGTGGCCTCTCCCGTTGCGGAGCACAGGCTCCCGACACGCAGGCTCAGCGGCCATGGCTCACAGGCCCAGCTGCTCCGCGACATGTGGGATCTTCCTGGACCGGGGCACGAACCCGTGTCCCCTGCATCGGCAGGCGGATTCTCAACCACTGCGCCACCAGGGAAGCCCAAAATTTTCATTTTTAATATCAGACATGGTCCTCTCCTTTGTGACTTTTGGGCCACCTCCTGTACCATTCCTTCATCCTCAGAATACTGCCCAGAGGAGAGACTATGGTGGAGGCACCAGATGGCTGTGTGCCCTCCACCGAGCAAAGCTGAGAATGGGCAACTCGTAGTCATTGCCTGAGATGCTGGGGCTGCTAGTGCCCACTTGAGTGTTCTGGCTGACTTCGCTCCACAGTAAATAGGTACAACATGTAGCCACACACACACACATGCTGAATTTTTCAGAACTTAAATGGATTTGCATTTATATTCAAACTCCCATTTGGGTAAACTTGCTTTAAGTCCTCTGTGCCTCTATTTCCTCATCTGTAAAATGGGTATAATCATAGTACCTCCTCATATGGCTCTTATGAAAGTCAAATAAGATAATACATGTAAAGTGCTTAGGACAATGCCTGACACTGAGTGAATATTCAACAAATGATAGTTTTTGTTTTTGCACTTAACTGTTACTACAAATGCATAATATATGTATATATACTATATTATATAAAAATTTTTTGAGACAAACAGTGTTGTAATGAATCAGCTCTAAAAGGGGCAGCATCAAAGATGGCAATGGAATGACTCACATATTTATCACCCGTGAGCTTAATCACAACAGCTTTCATGTACTGAGTGCCTGGGATGTGCCAGGCACTGTGTTTTAAATATCATCTTTTTTTTTTTTTTTTAAGTGGTATGCGGGCTTCTCACTGTTGTGGCCTCTCCCGTTGCGGAGCACAGGCTCTGGACACGCAGGCTCAGCGGCCATGGCTCACGGGCACAGCCGCTCCGCGGCACGTGGGATCTTCCCGGACTGGGGCACAAACCCGTGTCCCCTGCATCAGCAGGCGGACTCTCAACCACTGCGCCACCAGGGAAGCCCAAATATCATCTTCTTGAATCTTAGCAAAGCAGCCATTTAGGGTAGGCTTAGTTTTTGTTTTTTCTTTCAGGGAACTAAAGCTGTAGGCCCATCAGCTGGCAGCTCCAGCTGCCTCTGTATCAGCCGTCGGGGGACCCCGCCCTCTGTGCAGCCCCTACCCCAGCCCTGTCAGCAGAGTGCTGGCCTCTCCACCCCCATGTTCTCTGAGCTGTTTGCTTTTGTGCTCCCCACTTTATTTGACAGCCCACACACAGCTACACGGCTTGTGGGCGTCGCTCCAGGCTACAAAATTTTTACAAGCAGCACACAGTGGAAACATTGGCAGGTTTTTTTTCCTCCTTATTTTCCAAAATACAGCCCTGCACCCTGTGTATGTGTCCACATTTAGGCATATGTGTCCCTGTTGGTGTCCAGAAGCTCAGGGCACGTGGTGTCTGGATATTTATGTGTGTGTATTTTAGTGTGAGCCCACTTCTCTTGATCAGTATACAAAGATAACCATTTCTGCCTGTGTGTGTGTGTGTGTGTGTGTGTGTGTGTGTGTGTGTGTGTGTGTGTGGTGTTTGTGGTTCTCTGGGCTGGTCTACCTCCCCCAAGCAGTGTCCAAAGGCTCGCTTGCCCCTGTGCGTGTGTGTTTGTGAGCCTGGGTTCATGCCTGCATCTCTCCCAAGGGTGTCCAGAGACACATGTAAACTATCCTTCACTTGTGTTGTTGAGACCCTCCTAGGATACTTTGGCCGGCAGAGCAGGGAGACTTGGGAGAGAAAGTGTTTAGTCTGGAAGGCAGGCAGGCTGGCAGTGGAGACTCCCTGTGGAGCACCCAGGCGGCGAGCCGGACCCCAGGGCCGCTTCCAGTGCCCTGGATGATGGGGGGGACAGAGCTGTCCCAATGCCACGTCTGGGTCCAAGGTGCTGGGTGTTCCTGCTTGGGCAGTGCTGGGCTCAGGTTGGCTCCTCTGGCCTGAGTGCTGAGCCGGCTTTCAGCCAACCCCAGCCCTGTTGAGGCAGGTTCCTTATTTTTCTTGTTTTCCTTTTCTTGCTTTCTTTCAGTCCTCAGAAGCATAGATTTTTATGCTGAATTGAGAGGCTGTGTTAGCGCAGGCATATGGAGAGAGCATGAAGATTTAGTGTCCTGGCTCTGTCATATGCTAATCATATAATATTGAGATGGGGGCAGTTACTGGACTTCAGAGCCTCAGTCTCCTCATCTGTGAAATAGGTGTAATAACATTATGTTGCAACCTTGTTTAGGAGCCTAAACGATAAAATCTATGGAGACAACCTTGCAGGTTCTCCATCACTTTTCATTCCCTTTGTCTCTGTGGAATTTTCTGGGTAACAGTTTTATGACTGGACCAGCAAGGCAATGCCATGAATTTCTAGGAAAAGAGCTTTTTAGTTTTTTTTTTTTTTTTGCGTTACGCGGGCCTCTCACTGTCGTGGCCTCTCCCGTTGCGGAGCACAGGCTCCGGACGCACAGGCTCAGCGGCCATGGCTCACGAGCCCAGCCGCTCCGCGGCATGTGGGATCTTCCCGGACCGGGGCACGAACCCGTGTCCCCTGCATCGGCAGGCGGACTCTCAACCACTGCGCCACCAGGGAAGCCCAGAGCTTTTTAGTTTTGATGACCTAGTTGAGGGGCAGAGAGGAGGGCTTAGCTTTGCAAATGTTTTCTTTTAGCTTGTTGTAACTTGAATTTAAACCTTTATATTTCATTTTAGTGAGTGGTAGAGGGCATTTAAGGTGGATGGTGGCAGTTGGAGGAGGGGCAGGATGAACTTTCTGCAGAAAGCATGCACCTGCCTTCCCAACAGGAGCAGGTTCATGAGCCGGTGTCCAGCCCCCTGGGGTGCATCAGCTATTAGCAGGCTGGTAATGGAGATAACAGGCTGCTTGCTACTTTGCTCGCTGTACAATGCTTGGACACTGTCAGGCACTGTTCTGGGCAGTGAGGTTTCCACACTAAACAAGACAGACACAGGTCCTGCCCTCAAGGAACTTCCAGTCTCGTGGGTGGAGCCAAGGAAATCCATATCAGCTAATTTTCAGAACATGAAAAAGATTAAATATGGGAGTTGTGATAAAGAGTGAATGGTGAGATGTGGGGTGCCACTTACATAAAGGTGGCCCTAGGAAAGGCCTCCCTGAGGAGACAGCTTTGTTCCAGACCTGAAGGATAAAAAGACAGCAAAACAAAGATCTGGGACAGGAGGCAGGGGTGGGAGGAGCTTCTGAAGTCCTCCTTCTCTTCTGAGGACAAATCCAAGTCCTTACCGTGGCCATCAAGTCCCTGTCCGATCTGACTTGCTCCTCCATTCCCCTCCCCTGGTCACTGCACTCCAGCCACACTGGCACACATACACCTCAGGGCATTTGCACTTGCTGTTTGTTCCACCGAGAGCACTCTTCCCACAGATATCCGCATGGCTATCTCACTCCTTCCTTCAAGTCTTGCTTAAAGGTCAACTTCTCAATGGGCTCTGGATTCTCCTTTACCCTAGGCTATTTTCTCTCTAACATCTCGTAATTTACTTATTTGTTGTTTTTGTCTTTCTCTCCCTCCTGGATGATAAGACCCATAAGGGCAGGTATTTTTGTCTGGTTTTATATTTGGATGTAAACAAGTACCTAGAATGGTGCCTGGAACATAACAGGTGTTTAATAAATATTTTCTAGATGCATGGATGGGACCTTGGGGACTCAAACCTCACCCTAATCACTGGAAGAAGCAATGGGTACAGTCTGAGTCTCTGCCATGGGCCTGGCCCTGCACTAAGCTGTGGTGATGGGGAGCCCCAGATATGACAGGGAGATGGGGCCAAAGAAAAATTAGCCGAAAAGTCCAGAGTCAAGTTGGGGAGAACAAGGTTCTGAGGGGAGGTACATGGGTACCCTCTGAGGACCATGAAAAATCTGAGAGGGGGAGAGTTAGAGGTAGGAGAGGGGCCAAGATGAGTGGCGTGAGGAAGAGGGTGGCCTCTCTGGGACCAGAAGGATAGAGACCCATCTTGGCTAAAGCTAAGGTGTTGGGCTGGCAAGAAAAGGACAGAAAGATCCACCACTACCAACACACACACACACACACACACACATTCTTATAATGTGGTCCCAAGTATCCATCTATAGAAGCACATTGATGTTCTCACAAACCTGAGTTCATATTCACCTCTGCTCCTTACTCTGAGTGTATTCTTGGGCAAGTTACTTAACAGATCTGTGCCCTTTCTCTGATCCAAGGCTTAATATTTCCTACCTCACAGGAGTATTGTGGGACTGAAATGTGATAATTTAATTATTAAAAGCATAGGCTTTGGAGTCAGGTCCAAGTTCAAATTCTGGTTCCAATTTTTATGACCTGTGTGTCCTTGGGAAAGTGACTTAACCTTTCTGATCCTCAGTTTCCCTAATTGTAAAATGGGAATAACGTCAACCTTATAATATAGTTATGGAGATGAAATGAGACAATAACTAGAAAGTAGAATACATGTCATATGGGATGTGAAAGGACTCAGCACGTGACCCGGCACATAGTAGGTCCTCACATGCAAAAGGGCTGTTTGAAGAAGGTGAGGCTGGCTGAGGTGTGTAGGGTCAGTTGGGGACCAAGAGACTCATGTGTGTGCTGGGCCAGGGCTCTGTTGGCTTGGGGGCCATGCGGGCCATGGGAATGGAAGGTTTTCCATGGTGAAGTTCTCTGGTCACAGGCTACAGGAGCTGCAATTCTGATCTTATCAGTACCAGCAAAAGGAAGCAACTTGTGCAGAGGACAATGTGCTCTGGACCTTTATGTGAGGCTTTTTCCCAAGTGGAGGGTGGACCATAGTTGTCTCCAAGGTCCCTTGCTGCAGTGAGAGCCCACCTGTGTCCAGGGGTTCCAAGGGGGTAGCCTGGCAGAGAAGGAAGCCTGGTGCGAAAGGGTCCCCTCCTGGGGCCCAGTCTCCCTGTCTGTGCCCCGAGGGTGACAGCCAGATGGGAGGTGCTAGTCCTGCCTGCAGGGTAAGAGCTTGGGCTCTGAAGCCAGGGAACCCAGGTTCCAATCCCAGCACTGCCTGTGTCATCTTAGACAGATTCCTTAACCTAAACCTCTGTTTCCTCATCTGCCAAAATGAGATAATGGTAACCCGTGGCCACTGAGGCCGTGGGGAGGCTGAAGTGAGTTTATGCCTGTGAAATGCTCTACACGGGGCCGGCACAGGGCAAACACCCAATGAACGATGGATACTTTCATCACGCCTGGGGAGAGTCTCCTACTGCTGACACCCTTGGAGCCGGTGTGTCTCCCTCCCACTCTGCCCCTGGGGTTTGGCTCCCTGGATGCTCTCCGTCCTGGTCAGGAAGTGCCTCACGGTCCGAGGCAGCCGGGGAGTTGGACTCGTCAGGCGGGAGAGGTGCCAGTGGACATTATGTTCCTTCCCAGGAATGGGAAAGCGGGAATGTTCCAGGGCAAGGAACAGGGCTCTGGGGCAAGCATGCCGGGAACATCCGCTCCCCCTTCACCACTGCCTGGAGCCTCACCAGCCCATGCTGGGCCCTGTGGGGAGGAAGACACGTTGCAGAGGTGACCAGGCCTGCACGGGGCCCCTGGTACGTCTGTGCACACCCTTGTAGAGCGTACAGTGTCACACGTTCACAAATAGCCCCACAGCCCTGCCCCCACGCACAGACACACAGGCGTGCTCAGATATGCATCCAGACGTCCACACCCACATGGCCATGTACTCATCTGTGTTCATTTGTCCACATGTAACCCGCAGGTCCTGAAGTCCCAGCCCTGTGTACACACACTCACATACACACAGGATACTTAATCACCCCCATCACTTACCCATACTCACCAATGTGCACCCGGTTACCTGCACAATCAAACAGTGTTGACACCCATGAACACATATGTGAATGTACATAGCATAAACATGCACACACATGTAATCCCACACGCATAACCACATACACCAAAGTCCCCTAGCCGTTTAGCCTTCTGGCAGCATCCACCACTATACTCTCCAAATAAAACAACCCAAACCCCGTCCCTGCTACTCTGACAAACACCCTCTCCCCAGGACCCGCAAGGCGTTCAGCTGCTCCCTCCAAGGTGTATCGTCTTCCTGGCCTTGCTCCAAGCACCTGAGACTACAGCCCTCTGTCCTGCGCCCATCTTCATTCCCAAATGCCACCGACCTGGGATCTCATGGCCACCAGGCTTTTGCGGAAAATAAAGGAGTGGGCAGAAAACAGCTCTTTTTCTTCCCAGAAACCAGGTGGCAATTCTCTGTCTCCACAGAGTGCACTCCCTGCCAATTTTGGGGTTCCATCTGCATTTCCTTGGTGCACCCCTCTTTCCCACCCCTCTGAGCCGTCACTCATCAAGCCTCTGCAGTCCCAGGGAGCAAAGCCCAAATGTCATATTGCGCAGAGCAATTTAGTCCTCTCTTGTTTCTCCTTCCCCTCCCAGGCCAGGAACCAAAGAAGCCCATTAAGACATTTTCCTAGACTACTACTACTACTACTATTACTAACAGTAACAACAGTGTTAGTAATAAAGCTGTGTCAGAAAAGTTCCTCTCAGGTTAACTGCGCCTCTCTCCTAAAAGGTAGAGCAGCTTCCGTGTTTGATGTTGATGGTATTTTTTCTTACGTATACACTCACACTCACACCCACACACACTCACACACAGCCTTGAGGAATTAATTTCCTTTTTCATGCTCTCCCCCTACGTCCCCCTCCCATCTTCAGGTCAGTTGCTGGAAAGGAAGAGGCTGAACCCCCAAAGAGATCCCAGAATCGTGGGAGTGGGGGGAGGGGGAGGGGAGGGTGGGAACCGCAAACCGGTTAGGAAAGGGGGCCGGGAAGAGAGTGGACTGATCTCAGCTTTGGAAGGCCCCGCGTGTTCACTAAATCATGCCCTGCGCTTCCCCGCCTCTCCGCTGTTGCTCTCAGTGCCTCTTGTGTTATGGGCCCATCAACTCTCCCATCTCTGCTGGTCCAGGAGCTGGTCCAAGTCCTCCCCGCCCGAGAACCTTGGCCCCTGTCAGTCCAGAGCGGCTCTTTCCCATTCTATACTCCTCATGAGCGGTCACGGGCTTTTGATAAAATCCTCTCCGCTCTCCGATTTGTGGGGCAACCCTGGAAGCCACTGTCTGTTTCGCCAACTCTTTGGGGAGCTCCTGAGAAATAGGGCCCATGTTTCCCCAACTTTGGGTCCCCAATATACCCACACAGCTTAGGGCAAAGAATGCTCAATAAATTACATATCTTTATCTCTCAGTATCTATATATCATTAATATCTAGATCATCTGCATCTATCTGCATAGTAGTTTAGAGCAGTAAAGGCTGCCTGGCCCAGCCAAAAATCCTTGGCCTGAACAACAGAAAGCCTGATTTCTGCTTCTGCCTCTACCACTCACTGGCTTTTTGACATTGGCAGATCAGTTAGCTTCTCCAGATCTCTCTCTTATCATGTGCTAGATGGAGCTGAACAGGAGAGGTGGTTCTCAAACTGGATTCCAGGGAACCCTAGGGTTCCAGGAAGACATGATAGTGAGAGCAAGGCAAGAAGGGAAGAGGGCAGTGGCTGAGGGCAGCAACCCCTACTTCTAAGAGGGCAGCAACCCCTACTTCTAAGAGGGCAGCTCCTCCTCGCTCTGTTTTATCTACTGTGGTTCCACTCAAGAGTGCATTTAAACAAAGGGTCCTATTGCTTGAAAAAGAAAAGTTTGTAAGACACTGGCCTCGATGCTCTCTGAGGGCCTTTCCAGCTTTGACAAGCCAGGATTTGTCATCTATTTCACCCCCAAAAGTGCCCATGTAAGGAGAAAGCAAAACCAATTCTTCCTCTCTGGTTTTAAGGCCATCTTTCCTTTCGTTTCTAGAGTCACTGCCCACCTTTCACCTCCCCTCCAAGACTAGGGTGCTCACATAAGCCCCCTTACCTCTACTTCCACAAATAGCAAATGAGGACACTCACAGCACTTCACTCTCAGGGTTTTAAGGAGAGACTTGTATTCAACGAGTAGTGAATGCAAAGGCCCAGCACAGGCTATGGTACCTGGAAAGTGACCTCTAAGCGGTGGCTTTGGTGACGGTCAGCGTCCCAGGAGACAGCTGCCTCTCTGGGCATCCCGCCTGGCTCGTGGCTGGGGTCTGCAAGCCGAGGGTGCACATTGCTCCGTGGTGAGGGGTCAGTGTGCTGTGTGACATCTAATTAGCCATCACCTTCCAAGAAGACAGCTCAGTTGTGTAATTTTTATTTCCATATTTTATACACCCTCCGTCAGCAAGAGAGACCCAGGCCAACCTTTCACCGGCTTCATTGTTTGTTTGCCTTCCAGCTGTGTCAATTACCCCCTTCTCATCTTTCCTCGGTTCCCACCCACCAGGGAACGTGCCTGCTGTGGGGCAGGGTAGGGGTGCAGGGAATAGTTTTTTCATGTTGCTTCAAAGACCCATCTCCAAGACCAGCACACTGAGAACAGCTGTATTGGTTGGATTTCCTGTATGGCTCTGGGTGGGGCAGGTGTCTGTGATGGCATACCCACTTCTACCATCTGTTTATAGGAGTGACGCGGTGTGGCGTGAAAGACACTAGGTTTGACATCAAACAGGATCCATAATTTTCTAGCCATTTAATTCACCTCTCTGAGCCTCGGCTTCCTTATCGGTTAAATCAGGACCTTTATTATACCTTGCATCATGAGACTATTGCAAGCTTCTATCCTTCAACACATATTTATTGGGTTCCCCCGGATGAAATAATGTTTGTGGTAGAGCTTTGCAAACTGAAAGTGCTGTCTAGATAGGAGTTATTCTCATCATTGCAGTCTGTCTTGATTATTTGAGGAGCTTTTTATCAGGTTTAGATTGTCCAGACTCATTATTATGAGATTATTAGACTAGCCAACCTCTTCCCACCTGCTGTTGCCTGTTTTGCAGTTTTCCTCCTGGTCAGTCAGAGAGGCTGATTCCTTGCAGGAAGCCCAGTAGGGAGAGACTCACATCCTGAAGCTATTATTGATGGCAGTTGTTTCTATCCCATTAGGATATGCATTTGACCTCTTTCTTAAATACTTAGGAAACGAAATGCTCAGCGCTGGGCTAAAAACCGTGGGTGCTATAAAGAAATATAAGCCAAGGTCCCTAACTTCCACACACTCCACCTCAACAGGAGGCCAAAGATCCACGCAGTGTTTAGCAAGCACCATTTTTATGAGCAAGGCTAAGTACGTTAACCCGTATGCTTCTCATCCAAACCCTTTAAGTGGATATTATTAGTCCCATTTTGCAGATGAGAAAACTGAGGTCCAGAGAGTTTGTCACTTGTCTAAGGCCACACAGCTAGTAAGTGGTACAGCCTGAAGAATCTGCCTCCCTTTGACACTGCACTAAGATTGTCTGCCTTGTGTGTACCTCCTGCTCCAGACTCAGCTCCTTGGGGGCAGAAGCTATATCTGCTCATCACAGTGCCCGGCAGAGGCCTCACTGAGATGGTTCATTCTGGGCGTCAAACTCCTTCCAGCCTCTCCCCACTAACCTCTCCTCCTAGTCCCATCCCAGAAGGACTTTTGCCTTCCTGATCTCCCTGACAGCAGTTCAGGGGCCTCTGCTCAGCTGCCAGGTTGTTGAAACAAGCAAAGGCTTTGACCGGGGCCTGGGGCTCCTGGCTGCACACCTGGATCCATCTCCCCAGCCAGAGGGGGAGGTCTCTGGCATTCAGAACCCTGGGCCCTTACCTGTCAGCAGGGCCAAGGGCTGCTCAGCCTGCCAAGAGTCTGCACAGCTCACAGCTGCCAGCGGAGACAGAGCCCGGGAGGCCTGGCCATTGTTGCCTGGGAGCAGAGAAATGTGCTGGCTCCAGTCTGGCTCCCTCACCTGAGAAATCAGGGGAAGCTGACCCAACAGCCCGGTGTTTGTTTCCACCGTATCTGGGGCAGCTGTGCAAATCAGGCCTGCCTGACAGAGCCGGGTCCAGGGAAAAGCAGTCTGTTCCTTCCCTCTCCTCTGAAGTCCATGTTCAACGGGATGCTGCCAGGGGAAGCATTCGGAGTGCTCTGCTCGGGCCAGGACTGATGTGCGGGCCTCACATCTGTGTAGGGTCCAGGCCCGGGGCATCATGGAGAAACCAGGCATATCTGGCTTCAGCCTTTGTCCCCTGAGGTGCATTGGGAGGAGCCCCTGCTCAGAATTCAGACAGGCCTGGTTTGGATTCCAGCCCTGCTGCTGTTTACCAGCTGTGTGACCTTAGAAAAGTCACTTAACTTCTCTGAGCCAAATGTGGATAATAGCAGCAAACTTACAGAATGATTGTCAGGATAAACTCACTGAAAGAATATATTTAAATTGCCTGGCACATAGTAGATGCTTAATAAAAGTACATTCCTTTTTCCTTCCTCGCCAGGCCAAGGTTTCCTAACTTTCTCTTGCCCCTCACCTGTGTCCACAGCACACAGAGAACCCAGAGCTCTGGCTCCTATATCAACCACTGTCCAGAAAGCTTGCCGTGTAAGTTTTCCTACAGCCTGGGCTGCTGCACCGATTGCCCTACATTGACCTCAGCACACACAGGAGGGAGGCAGCATTATATACATATATAGGGTATCATCAAGGAACTGCCCATTCACAAATCTATGTCTTAACTCACACCATTTATTCATTTATTCAAAAAAACTTCTACTCAACTTCTCCTCAGGGAAAAGCCCTATCCTGCACCCCAGGAATACAGAGATGAACAAAACACAGTCCCTGCCCAGAGTATTAACTGGAGGAGTTGGACAAGTGAAGAGAGCATTAAATTCCATGGGCTAGGTACACTGGCAGAAGAAAAGCACAAAATTCTGAGACACGTCAGAGATGAGGCTCCTAATTCAGCTTGGAGAACTAAGGTAGGCTTCCCAGAAGAGGTGATGCCAGAGTAGTGAAGGATAATTAGGTATTTTCTAGGCAGAAGATAAAGGGAAATGTGTTGCAGGGTGAGAGAGCACGCACGCACAGGCCTGTTGGCTAAGAGAACGTGCCCATGTGTTAGTTAGTGTTCACTAACTGCTGTCACGAATGTGCTCAAAATTTCAGTAATTCCATATAATAAAAGGGTGTTTCTTGCTCATGCAATGGTCCAACACTGGTGTTCCTGGTCAGATGCTTCTAGATGGCTCTCTTTCTTGCAGTGATTCAGGGACCCAGACACCATCACTTTGTGACTCTTCCATCCTTTATAGCCTCAGAATCAGCTACTTGTAGCCAAGTCCGCAGAAGGAAAATGAAATGGTTTTTGGTGGGAACGTAGTAGTACCTCCAGCAACCTGTGTGAAGAGTTTCTAGGGGTTAAAGAAAGTTGGAACAGAAGCTATGCGACTGGGAATGGTGAGACGTGGTTGTGCTGTAGGCAAGAGCAGAGCGTGTGGGTGCTATAGGCAAGCTCAGGAGTTTGAATTTTATCCTGAAAGTTGTGCAGCATCATCAGAAATTTTTAAGCAGGGAACTGCCATCATCAGATTTGCTTTTTTAGATCAACGACTCCAGCTGCAGGGTGGAGGGTGGATTGGAGGGAGAGAGGCTGGAGGCAGGGGAACCAGTGAGAAAAGTACTCTCGTAACCCAAGCCGTCTTACCTAAGGATGGGTGAGCAGTGGCGATGGTGAGGGAGAGGGGGGTTGACTGCTGTCCTGAGAGGCGGTCTGGGCCATGGATTGGAGTCTGCATTGCAGCAAAGCTTTAAATAGCTTTTGGGTTCATGTCTAGTGCAATGGCTAATTGAACCTCATGCTCATGAAATTACAGTCAATACAGAGCAGCTTATTTGAGCTCGGTGTTTCCACGAGCCTGAATCTCATCCCTTAGGGCCCTGGTCAGTAGATTTGGTCAGTGCAATTGCTAGTGTTCCCAGAAATCAGAGATGTTTGTAGTGCTCTCTGAACGTCTGTGTCTTGCTTTCTGTTTTTCATTCTGTTCTCCATGTCTGCTTCTCCACACATTTGTCTCTCCTAGAGAAGCAAGGATTGTCCCTGAGCCTCAGTGGGAAAATGGAGATTTCCTTACCCTTGGAAAGGGGCCCTGGGTTTGTTGGTCTCTTTGCTTACCATCTTCCCGATGGCCCCGCCTGTAATTCAGGGCACATCACCCAGGAAAGGACCCTGCTGGCCACAAGGTTTTGAGCCCAGGGAGCTGCTGGCTTGCCTCATACTGAGAGAGAGAAGAGATTCAAGTTTGTGCATGGAGTTCTTTACTTGCAATCTTAGGTAGTGAGTTCTGCGACCTTTAAGTCTTCTTTCACTTACTCTGAAGGGCGCTGGAACTTCAGGCCGCCTCACACCTTCCAGGTTAATTTACACAGTCTGCTTGGTCCAGATCCACTTGGTATATAGACCCACATCTCGTGAAATGTGACAATGAGTTTCCTCTTAAAAGAAGGGAGCTTTGGTGCTGGAAGTTGAAAATATTCAACAGGGACAGATGGGGTCCCATTGTAGCACATCAGTTCCAAGTTAAGGCTTCCATGAAGAAGCTGGTAAAAGTACCTCTGGGTCTTCTTTTTCTGCTCCATTCAAGAGTTGGGGGTGTGGCCTCCTGGCCACATGAAGGGCCATGAACTTCTTCCTGGCCTGACCTCTAGTCTCTGTGTTCCCTGGCTGCTGGCCTTGCCTCTACCTTCAGTCTCTGCACACCTCCCTTCAGCCCCAGTTTACCTCTGTGCTGATGAATACCGGACACGTTTCCCCCTCCCAACCCATCCTGCCAGCGCTGACACATACAAGGCGTTTTGAGATCCTTCATAGCTAGTGGGGGTTTTGTCCCTTTCGTTTCCAGATGCCTTCTTAGGTTAGACTAGTAAATTGGCTTTTATCAGATACAGATTTCTGACTAAGTCATTATTGCGATAATTTATTGAACCCTTACTATGTGCTAAACACTCTATGTATGTTGTCTTATTAAATCCTCAGAATAACCCTGGGAGGTACATACTGTTACCCCGCTTGTAATGGACACTTACAGGATTGTCTGCCTCAAATCTCTTTTCCTAGGAATCCCTTCCACAAATTCATATGATTTCAGTAGGAGTTACTAGATTTCAATGTGACCGTTCCCTCTTAGGCCCATGTGATTGATCCCAGGGTGTGCACTTGTCAAAAGTTGGGACACAGGCAGAAATAGAGACACAGAGGTAGAGAGCAAATGTATGGACACCAAGGCGGGGGAAGCTGGGGTGGGAGGGTTAGGTGGGATGAATTGAGAGAAGAACAACAACCAAAAAATGTTGGGACAATCAGTCCCTTCCCTGGGAAGTTTGTTACTGGGACTGAAAGAAGGAGATCAGTTTCTCTCTCAGTGTCTGAACAGTAATAAGCAAAACACAGCGACCTTCATTGCCATGCTTTCCACCATGTGAACCAAAAAAGCAAGCTTTGAGCTTGAGAAAGCAGAACTTGGTGGAAGCAGTAATGTGGTATAGTAGGACAGATACGGTGGAGAAAGGCAGACCAGACGTTGAAGGCTCACTTTGCCAATTACTAACCATGTAGTGTAGACCAATAATACTAATGCTAATACTATCTAATATTACTGAGTCCTTACTATGCACCAGACACTGTTCCAAATGCTTTACATGCAGGCTTATTTGTCCTCACAATATAAGGTAGTTTATATTATTATCCCTACTTTTTTCCCATGAGGACACTGAGGCCCAGTGTAGTTTACAATGTGCCCAAACGTACCCAGGTGGTTGGGTACATCTCTTGAGCCTTAACTTATTCGTCCGGAAGTAGCGAGAGTACCGGCCCTTGGGCAGAAAAGCGTTAATATAGCAGGCTGAGACTGCAATCCTTAGAAAGTTCTATTCACAAGGTTGGCCCTTGTCTGCTGGATTTCCAGGGGGTTCCCACAATTTCCCGATAAGGATGGCGCACTATGCCTAAGACGTTTGTGCAAAAAGTATGGCCTTTGCTTGAGGCCCCCTGACACAGCTGTACTTCAGGTTTGTTGTATGAAGCAGAGGATGAAGTAGATTCACTACTCCGAAGAGGGTTTGGTCACCAGGAGCACCTATGAAATGGCTCAGCCCTCTGTGAGCAGCCCCAGATGGAGGGCACAGCCTGCACAGCCCCGCGTGAGGCCCCCGGAGCCCTTCCACCACCACGACCGTTACTATTTTTAGCCCTCCAACAATTGCACTTTAGGACTGGCAGCCTATGCAGAATGGCAAAATATTTCTAGATATTTAATCAACAAAGGAAGTATTTATTTCAAGAGGTTTTCCAGGTTTTTATAAGGTTGTGTGTGGGGAGGACGCTTTCCATTGCTGTATTTTCAGGTTAATTCTCTGGGAAACTGACTGCCACAGGCCTGCTGACCGGGAGGTGCCACGCACAAACCCACCACCGACAGACAGAGGAGGCCTTAGTGGTCTCCTGCTGCCTTCAACAGTGTGCGAAGTGGAGGTTCAGAGGAAAGCGATTCCCTGGGTGTCTCACAGGAGGCCCAGGGCCGCCTTCCTCCACCTGGGCCCCTGGAGCCAAGTGACTCCCCACTGACGGGCCTTGTGTGTGATGAGGATCCGGAATGGGACGGGGGGAAAATGTGGAGAAATGGCTCAACCAGTGGGATCTCCTCCTAGGAACCGGAACAGGGTGTAAACAGTCAGTTGCATTCAGACCTGGTTGGCAGCCAAGGGATGGCTTGTTTGAATTCAGAAGGGCTGCGGGGACGTAACAGCCTCCTGCTCACTTGCCCAAACCAGTGTGTGTATGTAAATGAAGCCAGGTCTACAAGTGCCAGTAAAGAAAGACAGAATCCATTAAGCAGGTAATTGAATTCAAAAACACCATTTGGGCTTTAAAACATCGAAATGGTTCAGGGCAAAGTGGGACTTGGGGACTTAAGTTAGACAGATAACAAATTCCATCTCATAACTCAGTCATATGGAACGGCGTTTCCTAAAGCGGAGCTATTAATAGTAGGTATTCGGGAATAAAGTTTGCTTTGGTCAATAAGTTTAGGTAAGGTGCTAGTCAACCAAACTGAACGGATATCTTTACTGCAGGACTTCTCAGAGCCTGCTCACGTGTATCATGAAACTCCAAGAGAAGATTATAGTATAGTATTTTATTACAGTATATACCTGTATGTTATATATGTTTCTAATATATACATATACACACACATATAATACTTTACGTTATTATACACAGCATTGCCCACACTTACTCACCTGAAGATTCCTCTTCCCATGCTGCATCATGGGACTATCATTTCAGAGCCTACTTGGGAAACACAGCTCTGGATAGTGTCACCATTCCCTAGGCCTAAGAGAACATCTTAGGACAAAAAGATAGCTCTGTGAGGGGAAAGGTAAGACTAAAGGGACAGGGTTTGGCCAGCCCAGTTTTCTGGGCCAAGTGGCTGAGTTGTGAGCTAAGGGTTGCAAATGTAGTGCTCAAGAAAGATGACATCTTGACTTTTAGTCCATTGGCAATTCTCCGAACCTGGATGTGTTAAAGTCCAAGACCCACACCCAGGTGCTGACATCATGAAGGGACACCGTGACACTGATGTCAAGCTGGGGTGGCCCTGAGCCACTGTAGACACTAGGGATGTTTGGCCTGGAGGAAAGAGGACCCAAGGACACCTTTAGCACTACCCACAGTTCTCCAAAGTCTCCAAAGGAAGGGGGCTTGCCATTGCCTTGTGACCCCAAGGGAGGAACATAACCAGGACCAGGGATGGGCGCTTTGGAGAGGCAGAGTTCAGCACCACCCAAAGGAGAGCTCTCCAGGGATCGTTGCTATCTGTCAGGCCATGGGTAGGCTGGCCCCTGGAGCTAGTGGGTACCACCATCTGGAAGCAGGGGCTGATGAGCTCCTGGTGGGGGCAGGAAGCAAATATTTAAACTCTGGATGAGAAGTGGTTTCGAAGGTCTCTCTCAGCCCTGGGATTTTTGACTCTAGGAAGTTTGACTTTACAATATTGACAGATGACAGCATTCTCCAGTCCCTGTACCATCTACATTCAATCCATCAGCGAGCCCATCCCTTCCACCTACCGATGAATCTCCAAGCCATCCACTCCTCTTTGCCTCTACCGCCACTTCCCTAGTCTAAGTAACCATCACCTTCTGCCTGGACCACTGCAGTAGCCACTTAGCTGGTCTCTTTGTTTCTATTCTTGTCCACTTTTAACCCGTTTCCACAGCAGTCAGTGAGTTAAGACTCTTGGGAGGAGATATGGGGATATATGTATATGTATAGCTGATTCACTTTGTTATACAATAGAAACTAACACACCATTGTAAAGCAATTATACTCCAATAAAGATGTTTAAAAAAAAAAAAAGAGAGAGACTGGGTAGAAGGGCTACCTCCTCACCGTGTCCCACAGGGCCCTTCCCTAGCTGGCCTAACATGCTGGCCAGTCTTACCTCCCCTCCGCTCTCCCTTTCACCTACGAGGCTGCAGCCACACTGGCTTCCCTCGAACGCGGCCGGCTCTCACCTTCTGGCCTTGGCACTCGCCGTTCTCTCTGTCTGAAATGCCCTCTACTCTTTACCTGGCTGCCTCCTTCTCATCCTCCAGGTTTAGGCTCAAATGTCACCTCCTCAAAGAGGCTCCTGTGGTCACCTTAGATAAACACAGCCTTCCATCCTCACGGCTTCTGCTCACCTCTCTGTCTTTCATAGCACTTTGTTTCCTTCCTAGCAGTTCTGACAATCTGAAATTTAATTTTTATTTCTTGTCTCTCCTTTTCTGACCTGTCTCCCCCATCCATTCTTCCCATTTTCACCTCAAATGCAGGCTCCTTGGGGGCAGAGACCTTGCTTTGGTCACGCATATTCCCAGCTGGAACAGTGCTCCGCGAATTGTAGGTACTAACAAGTGTTGGTTGAATTAATGAGTTAATTAGTTACCACTTTATATTTGTTGGGGGATGGAAGGGGTGGCAGGGACAGGTGTTCTCTTGACTAAATTCCCTAGGCGAAGAACGCAAGCCTCGGAGAATCCCATTGGATCTCCATCTCCACATTCCCGCAGGGTCTGTACCCTCTGGGACTTACCCCTCTGCCCCTACCCTGCACGGCTCCGCCCCGCCCAGTAACACTCCAGGGAGGGGGGCACAGTCCCTGTAAGTTCTAGAGCGTTTCAGCAGACCTGTGCCTGGAGACAAAGCCCTTTCCTAAGCGTGAGAATCGTTTGATACAGTGTTATGAAATCTTCCTCCCTGGAGTGCTTTTTTTTTTTTTTTTTTTTTAAATTTTAATGTATTTATTTTATTTTTTGAACGTGTGGAAAATTTTATTAACATTCAGTTTAAAAAGCTTTACACCAACATATGTATATGTATAACTGATTCACTTTGTTGTAAAGCAGAAACTAACACACCATTGTAAAGCAATTATACTCCAATAAAGTTGTTAAAAAAAAAAGCTTTACACCAGTGGTACACCAAGAGATGTATGTTTGATATATTACCCCAAATATATAACTAAATCAGTGTCTCAGTTGACAATAAATTGCTGTGTCAATTGAGTTTTACGTATATGAAAGTCTAAGAAATTTTACAGAATTTAAATAATTTCCTCACCTCTAAATAAATAAGACATACAGCTTAGGATATATTCACGTACTAAACGTAGTAAACGTCAATATAATCTTCACAGTACTAAGCCATAATTCACAGCTCCCTGGAGTACTTTTTAAGCAGGTTGATTTTTTTCTTTCTGGGGCTGCTTTGAGCGATTTCCGTCTGGAGATGGAGAGTGAGACCAGCTTGGGACTTGGAGGACTTTGGGAGTCCCTCCCTGATCCTGATGGCTTCGTTCTTGTCAGACCTGGAGTTCCACTACTGGGTTCCCCCGGTCTCCTCAATTAGCTGCTTTGACTTCTTCCTCTCCACCTGGGCTCTGGATGCGCTAAGGCGCTGTGCACAGAGTCGACGGCTTTGATTAAGCAGCTTTGATCTCTGTTGAGCATCTCAGAATAATATCTTTGCTCTCAGAATAATATCTTTGCTCTCAGCATCTGTGCCAATTCCCGAAATAGTTGAGCCCAGCTGAGCAGGAGGGGGGCTGGATTGCAAAGTGTATTATAGGAGCGATTTAAAAAGAAAAGGCAGCTGCAAACAGTCAGGGGTGCGTGTGTGTGTGTGTGACACATACTCATGTTAATGTGAGCACCCAAGGCCCCTGGGAAATGATTACCATGCTCTCAGTGTGTACCAATCCTGTGTTCACAGTGGCCACTGCTGCGAGAGTAGGCAGCTTGTAGCAGTCAGCCCCTGAGTCAGGTGGCAGTCCTGTTGCAGAAACAAAAACATCAAAGGCCTTTGCTGCTGTTTACGTGGCTTTCGCTTGTTTTCACTAAGGCGTTGGGAGAGCTTGTGCCAGATTGCATTCTGCATGGCTGTCCTTCTCATGTGGGCGTTGGGGGTGGGTGGGTGTGGAGGGGGAATCACCACGGTTTTGAGGTGTTGATCCTAGATGCAATATGTATGCCACAGGATGGAGGTGGCAGTGCTTCCAAGTACGTGTGTTATGTCTGTGCACGTGTTTACCATAAAGTTGGTATTTCACTGCCTCCGTGTAGTTAAACACATACATGTCTACGTGTCTTGGGTTGGTAAGTAGTACCCTGTGTCTGTGCACTATGATGCCCCCGAAGTGTGCTTTCCCATCACGGGGAAGAGCATCCTGACGTTTGGGTGCGTGTGTGCGCACATATATCCAGGGACTGACACACATGTGTGCATGTGGCTTTCTGTGGGTTGGGTTGTCCTGGATGGGAGTGGTATGTACACACAGCAGAAGGCTGTTTGTGTGGTTACATTTGCATGGGGTGAACTCCAGAAATGGATGCTGGGGAGAAGGTGTTTGATGTCAGGGCATTTTGAACAGTGAGTCATTATTTTCTCTCTTTTGGTGCCCATACCCTGGGAGCTTGTCCTTGTCTATAGCTCCTCTGCAATCACAAGCGGAGGAAAAACAGCTCTATTCGGGACCCTTTGTTCCTCCAAGGAAGCCGTCCTTGGTGCTAGGTGTTGCTGCAGGAAGCTTTGGTTCCTCTGGTGGCCATAGGCCGGTGGATATGAATGTATGCATCTCATATAACCCCTTGTGGTGAGAGCCTCTGTACTGAGGCTGAGGGACATGGGAGCCGGGAGACAGACTGTGGTCTCTCATTCCTTCTGATCCAGCCATTCATGTGAGCTCCTTTGCTCTGAGGATCCACCAGGTGTGGGTCACAGGGTAGCCGCGGAAGCCAGGCCGTTGCCAGAACTGGGAGAATAAAGCCTTGGGAAGGAGGAGTCTGTTTTGTAGGGCCATTAAGTCCAGAGCTGGCTGGAGTGTGGCCCTTAGCTTGTTGGGTTTCAAGCAAAGGGGAAAGTAGGTAGCAGAGCTGGGACCTGAGAAGGTCCCAGATCAGGACAGATGGCCATCAGGTCAGGGCGGGCTATAATCAGAGTACTGCGTGATGAACAGTTTTTGGCATTCTGTGTGGCCCAGGGGGGCCTTGACTGAAGGTCACACCTGGTATTTCTCAGTGGTGGCTGCCTGGAGCACTATATTGAAAAGAATTCTCAGGCCAAGTATATTCTTCTGGAGAAAGATGATGGCTGTATTAGTTTCCTGTTGTTGCTGTAACAAGTTATAAAAATTGGTGGCTTAAAATGACACAGATTTATTCTCTTACAATTCTGGAGGTCAGAAGTCAAACACAGGCCTCACTGGGATAAAATCTAGAGGTCAGGAGGGCTGCATTCCTTCTGGAGGTTCTAGGAGAGAACCCATTGCCTCAGTCTTCTCAGATTCTAGCGACAGCCGTATTCCTTGGTGTGTGGCCCCCTCCTCTGTCCTCAAAGTCGGCAATGGCCAGTTGAGTCTCCATCACACTGCACCTCTCTGAGCCTGAACCTCCTGCATCGCTCTTATACTTATAAGGACTTGTGGTTCCTTTGGGTCCACCAGATCATCCAGCATCATCTCCCCAGCTCAAGATCCTTAATAATCACATCTGCAAAGTCCCTTTGGCCATAGCACGTCACATATTCAGAGATTTCAGAGCTGAGGAGGATGTGGACATCTCTGGGGGGTGTAATTCTGCCTACTGTAGTAGGGATAGATTAGTAGCAACGTTTGCCATGGCACTGGTGGGAATTTGGGGTGATAAGAATACTGGATGCTGACCATCCCTAGTCTGGTAGTTAACGACATGTAGAGTTAGATAAGGGATGTCAACGGACTGGGGAGGGATGAGAAGAAAAGGGAACTAAAATGTATTGAGCCTTTACTATGTGCCAGGCACTTGCTATATAGTTCAGAGGCCTGTCTCATTTCATTATCACCACAACTCTTTGATTGGGTGGAAAGGTGACTGGTATTCTACAGTGGAGAAAAATGAAGCCCAGAGAGGTTATGGGACTCATCCAAAGTCACCCAGCTGGTAAGGGACAAGGTTAAAAATCTAAAACCAAGTCCAAAGCTACACATGGCTGAAGCAGAGAACAGGGGCAGCTTCTGACATGGCTGTGATGTCCTTTAAAGTCGAATTGGCTGCCAGGAGCAGTGGTGCCGCCCGGGATTGATGACAGCGCCTGACACAGAGCTTTTCTCTGGAGCCGTGCCCACCTTGCAGATTATCCCCCAGCTTTGCAAGTGGGGTTGAGTGAGAGGCCAGGGCTGAGGGCTTCAGCCCCATCAGCAGAAATGCTAATGGCCTCCCTAGCAAATGTCAGAAAATGCACAGCCAGCATCTCTGAGTGTGACTTTATGCGAACGTGGTTTGCGTTCCGATTGTCTTTCACTATCACTACTGACGTCGAGGTGCTGCAGAGTGAAGCCAGCTAGGAAAAAAATGGAGGTGTGGGGTGGGAGCTGCTTCTTTTAATATAAATATTCTAATTGACACATCAGGATTGTTTGAAATGGGGCAGAGGAGGCTGGCAGGCTGGCTTCCTCCTGCTTTTTGCCTTTTGTGCAGACAAGCGTTGGGCAGCTGTACGTGGCAGGCAATGATGTGGATTTATGACCGTGTCTGAGCTGAGGCCCCGTGGTACCACGTGCCACAAACTGCTGGAGGTCAGAGGGCAGAAGGGAGGGTGG
Source organism: Kogia breviceps (assembly GCF_026419965.1). Lineage (NCBI taxonomy): Eukaryota > Metazoa > Chordata > Mammalia > Artiodactyla > Physeteridae > Kogia > Kogia breviceps. The sequence goes on along the minus strand of NC_081316.1, from coordinate 37,063,771 downwards.
GCTCAGCAGTGTTAGGGTGTAGGGCCTGTGGAGCTTCCCAGGGTGGGGTTGTGTTGGAATGTATTTTAGGGTGAGGGTACTGGCCAGAGACAGCTGCTGAGGGGTGCTTATCTAGAGGGAATCAGATGACAGTCTTCAAATAGTGGCTATGCTCCAGGCACTATGCTAAGTGCTTTAATTATAAAATCCTAAATCCTATCCAACAACACTATGAGGTAGGTATTATGGATGTCCCTCATTTATAGGTATGGATGCTGTGGCCCAGAGAGGTTAAGTAACTTACACAAAATCACACAGCTTGAATGTGGCAGAACCAGGACTTGAACTCAGGTTTGACTTACTCTACAGCCCATGTCTCTTCAGGCACTGCAAGGGGACACTGCCCTGCCTCCCAACAGTTAGCCTCCAGAATTCCTGAAGAATCTGCTGCAGGCAGGGGGCAGGTGTGCCACAAAATGCCAGGCCCTCCTGCACCAAGCAGAGGTAGGGTAAGAGATGCCACTTTCCCTCTGGGTCTCTGGCATGAGCTGCTCCAGCTTGCCACCTCTGGGCCTGTGGTCAGTATTGACCGGGTATGTTTCCCTTGGAGAGCGGCCCTCAGCACGCAGCAAACCGCAGCCCTGGTGGGGATGAGGCTGAGCACACACAGGCTTGTGCATGTGTGTTGCAGGTCTCGCAGGCTGATGGGCTCCCAGTAGGCATGGAGAGGCTGGCACTGTACAGCAGTTTGTGCCACCATGGAAGAGTACAGAGCAGGCCTCAGGTCAGACCTAGGGTTAAAGCTGCCCTTTGCCCCTTGACATGTTCCCTAAGCCCAGAAATTCATAAACCTAATTGCAGTACAAACCCAGCGATCGGTGTCTGCTTCCACCACCAGCAGCACCAGCACCATCCCCCTTCGTCACTATGACTGTGGGGCAGGCAGCACGGCCCCCTGACGCTGAGGAAACGGAGGCTCAGGAAAAGTAAATGAGTCAGGAAGCTTCTGCAGCAAGCAAGTGGCAGCACCAGCATTTGCATCCCGATGTCCCAGCTCTTGAACCTAGACCTCCACCCCACCCTTTGCCATCCCTGTGGCTGGGCACGCTTAGGTGGTGAGCCCTGGTCACTGATGGATGTGGAATGGACGTCGAGAGTCAGACCTGCTGACCCACCCTCTCCTGGGACTGAAGGGGGAGAGAGGAGGTGGGTACTGGGGGCGGTGGGGAGGGGGGCTCTGGCTTGTTCTCTTGACTGTACCGGCCTCGGGGAAGGTTTGGGAAATATCGGTCACTCAGCACCCATTGTGTGCCAGACACAGTGCTGGGACTTTTACATTACTCTTCCCCACTCTTGTGAATTAGGTAGGGTAGTATTAGACTCATACGACAATGAGAACACTGAGAGGCTCAGTTTAACAGCCTCCTTGTGCGTGCCTGGGACAGGGCCTCTCCACGAGGCCGGGCAGCCTAATTTGCCGTGATATGTTGGAGCTGACTAGTGTCTGTGTATGAGAGCCAGGTATTAATTTTTCAGCAATTTTGTGAGCTCCTTGTTAAAAACAGTCATTATTAAAAATTAGGGCTTCCCTGGTGGCGCAGTGGTTGAGAGACCGCCTGCCGATGCAGGGGACATGGGTTCGTGCCCCGATCCGGGAAGATCCCACATGCCGCGGAGCGGCTGGGCCCGTGAGCCATGGCCGTTGAGCCTGCGCGTCCGGAGCCTGTGCTCCGCAACGGGAGAGGCCACAACAGTGAGAGGCCCGCGTACCACACCCACACACACAAAATTAAATTATATAACCTGACAGGTAAATGCATTGTATTAAAATTGAAGGTAATAAATACTCAAAAGTCATCACTTCTTAATTCCTTTACTTCTCCCTGTACTCTTAAAGTTATTTAGGCCTCTTCAGTGTGATGGAAATACTATTTATAATACTGTATAATGTTTTGCTATGCTCAGCTCTTTCCAATGCTACATTCAATGATGTCACATTGGTAGCTTGAAATCAGCCACGAAGGTAGTATTTACACCACAGAAATCAGCAAATATGCCAAATCAGGGCTGGTTTTAGTTCTCCTGGAGACCCAGCTGTGAAACATTTACCCACATACTACTGCTTGATAGGCCTCAGCTGTATCATGTTTCAGGATGGGCCCAGTAATCCAGAGGAGGGGGTCAGGGTCCTGGCTCTGAGTAACCCAGTCCCCACTGATGGCTCTTCGCTTGGCCGAGTGTTGCTTTGGTCCCACCGTCAATGCTAATGGAGCTACGGTGTGCTAGGCAGGACCAGTCCTGGAGAGTGTTTGGTGATGGGGACCCTCCAAGAGATCACAAGGGTGTTTCCTTTCCACTACGCTGTAGCCAGCCTTCAGGATAACAAAGCTAACGTCGAATGTTTGGCTTTGGAAAATCATGCTCTAGCAGTAACACAGTTCAACCCTTGTACAATTATTAACTAAGTGTAGAGAAACCAGAGCATACAGATAAGTTAAGAGGAAATTAAAATTACCCCAATTTCCACCACCTAGAAACAATTACTGTTAACATTTCGGTGTATTTCCTACTTGATAGCTTTCTATGCTCTTTGTGAACACTTGTTAAAGGATAATATTACACATGATTTTATAAAACCGGCTTTTTCATCAACATTATATTATAAGCATCGTTCCATGTTAATTTTTATGGCATCTGTTTTAGTAGATGTATATTATTATAGCACTTAGACTTAGGATATCTCCTGTTTTAAGGCATATAGATTAACTCCAGTTTTTCTCAAATATAAACTGTGCTAGGAGGAATATTCTTGTCGTGAAATCCTTGTATATCTCCTCAGGATAAATTCTCTAGGGTAAGATTGCTATGTTAAAAGACATAATACAATTCAGTATTTGCATCTGGTCAGTGGGTTAAACATTCCCATCAGTTTAATTTGAGATTAAACCGAAGAGGTCTAAGGGACTTTAGAAATGAGACTATCACTCCTAGTTTTAACATGGTCTGGAGAGAATATATTATAAAGTACACTTGTAACTCAATTAAGAAGAAGTAAACAATTCAGTTATAAACTGGACAAAATATTTGAACAGACACTTGACCAAAGAAAACTGTGGGTGGCAAATATGCACATGAAAAGACACTCAGCACCGCTGGCAATCAGGGAAATGCAAAATAAAACCGTAATGAGGTAGGGACTTCCCTGGTGGTCCAGTGGTTAAGAATCTGCCTTCCAATGCAGGGGTCTCCGATTCGATCCCTGGTAGGGGAACTAAGGTCCCACATGCAGCAGGGCAGCTATGCCCACGTGCCGCAAACTACAGAGCCCACGCGCTCTGGAGCCCCTGCGCCACAACTGCAGAGAAGCCTGCACGCCGCAACAAAGAGCCCACGTGCCGCAACTAAGATGCAACACAGCCAAAAAAACAAATAAATAAAATAAATATTTTTTTAACAACCATAATGAGGTGACTCTACACACCCATTAGCATATGCAAAACACAAGAGTGTGACGACTACCAAGTGGTCAAGGATGTGAAGCAACTTGGAACTTTCCTGTATTGCTGGTGAGAATGGGAAGTGATGCCACTACTTTAGAAAATAATTTAGCAGTTCTTTCTTTTCTTTCTTTTTTTTTTTCCGTTACGCGGGCCTCTCACTGTTGTGGCCTCTCCCGTTGCGGAGCACAGGCTCTGGACGCGCAGGCTCAGAGCGGCCATGGCTCACGGGCCCAGCCGCTCCGCAGCATGTGGGATCTTCCCGGACCGGGACACGAACCCGTGTCCCCTGCATCGGCAGGCGGGCTCTTAACCACTGTGCCACCAGGGAAGCCCTGTTTAGCAGTTCTTATAAAATTGAACAGCTACTTACCATATGTTACAGGTTGAATTGTATCCCCCTCAAAGAGGTATGTTGAAGTCCTAACCCCTGGTACCGGTGAACGTGACCTTATTTGGAAATAAGGTCTTTGCAGATGTAGTTGAGTTAAGATGAGGTCTTTAGGGTGGGCCCTAATCCAATATGACTGATGTCCTTGTAAGAGGAGGGAAATCTAAACACAGACACGCAAAAGAGAATACTATGTGAAGACACAGACACAGAGGGAAGATTGCCATGTGAAAACAGAGGCAGAGATTGGAGTTAGGCTACCATAAGCCAAGGACCAGGCCTGGAGCTGCCAGAAGCTGGATGTTGCAAGGAAGAATCATCCCCTAGAGGCTTCAGAGGGAGCGCGGCCCTGCCAACACCTTGATTTCAGACTTCCAACCTACAGCACTGAGAGACAGTAAGTTTCTGTTGTTTTGAACCACCCAGTTTGTGGCACTTTGTATGGTAGCCCTAGGAAACAAATACACCCACATGGGCCTAGAACTTCCATGCCTTGGTATTTAACCAAGAGAAACGAAAACATGGAGTTACACAAAAGACTTGTTTACTTATGATCACAGCAGCTTTAGTCATAACAGCCCCAAACTGGAAACAATCCAAATACTCAACAAGTAATGGATATGCAAACTGTATTAGATTCATACGATAAATACTACCCACCAATTAAAAGGAATGAATTACTACTTGTCCGTGCAGCAACATGAATGACTTTCAAAAACATGCTGAGTGATAGGAGCCAAGGGAAAGAGACCACATACAGAATGATTCCAGGTGTATGAAATGTTAGAAAAAAACAGATTTAATCTTCAGTGATTGAAAGCAGGAAGTGGAGCTTTTGGAGTGATGGAAACGTCTATACGGTAGTCCCCCCTTATTCACGGTTTCACTTTCCACAGTTTCAGTTACACACGATCTGAAAATATTAAATGGAAGATTCCAGAAATAAACAATTCGTAAGTTTTAAATTGTGCGCCATTCTGAGTAGCATGATGAGGTTGCACGCCATCTCACTGCGTTCTGCCCGGGATCCACAACCACTGACATCATCTGCTTCTGACGTCCAACCATCAACATCGTCATGGCTCAAGGATCCAGGACCACACTAAGCACATGATCCTCCTCCTGACACACCATCAGAGGGTCAATAGTAGCCTAACACTACGTCACAGTGCCTACGTCATTCACCTTGCTTCATCTCATCACGTAGGTATTTTATCATCTCCCATCATCACAAGAATAAGAAGGGTGACTACAGTACAATAAGGTATTTTGAGAAAGAGAGAGACTGCAGTCACATGACTTTTATTACGGTATATTGCCATCATTGTTATATTTTAATATCAGTTATTGTTATTAATCTCTTCCAGTGCCTGATTTATAAATTAAACATTAGCGGAGGTATGTACGTATAAGAAAAAACATAGTGAATATAGGATTCGGTACTATCTGCAGTTTCAGGCATCCACTGAGGATTTTGGAATGTGTCCCCCATGGAGAAGAGGGGACTACTGTATCTTGTCTATGGTGATGGTTACAGGAGTGTCACATTTATAAAAACTCATTGAACTGAACACTTTAAGTAGGTGCACTTTATTCTATGTAAATTATTTCTCAGTAAACTTGGCCTAAAGAGGACGGGGTCACGCAGTTCTGATGGCCAAGACAGAACCTGAATCCCTCATCTGAGTCTTAGTTCAAGAGAGCTCTTGGGAGAAAAAAAAACCATCCCACCAGATTTGCTGTACAAAGCCATTAGGTTTGCTGTACAGACCCTCTTGACACTCTTGAAGAGCCATTCCCTGGAAGCCATTCTTCACAGCTCGTCTCCAGGGAGGATGTCTTTTCTCAAGGGTCCTATAAGAGCACAGAGATTAAGTAAGAGCTTGACTAAAGCATTTTCAACCTGCCAGGCCCCATCGGGGAGCAGAGAGGCCCAGTGCACTTCCCTGTGAGACAGAGGGACAGGGGTCTCTGGAGCCTGTGATGTGCAGTGGGCCCCATAACGTAGAAGCACAAGGGACACACTCCACAAAATGTTCTCACTGCACACCCAACAGGCCACCGTGCTGCAGAGGGGCCCACACATCTGTGAGCTTGGGGAGGCAGGACTGCCTAGAGGTCCAGAAGCCCCTTTCCCCTTATGCTTGCCGGGCCTCAGTTTCCTCATCTGTAAAGGGAGCACACGATACTTGGAAATTTCATTGTGAGAAATAAGTGAGATAATATATCTGAAGCCCTTAGCACCGTGTGGCATGAGGTAAAAGCTCAATCCATGGGAACTTGCTTTATCATTTGAATTATTATCACCAACCCTGTTTCACTGAAGAGCCTGCAGATGATCCAAGTGAAAAAAATGAGGCGGGTAGACCAGCTGGTCATCCACTTTGGCCTTCTTAGCAAAGGCAGGGCAGATGGCAGCCTTGACAGATGGCATCTGTTTTTAAAAACCATTTCTGGCAAGATGAGTCACTAACCGTAATAGGATATGCTTTCCTTCTGATCTAGAAGGATGGATATCTAGTTAGGACAGATCCTTGAGGACCCTGAGTGACAGAGTAAGGAGTTTGTGTTGTATCCTATGTAGTGTGTTGGAATGGTGGCCCACAGAATATCCTGGAGCAAGGAGTGACCTGACAAAGATGAATCTAGGATGTTAACCAATTAAATAGAGCCTACTGGAAAAAAATGCCATTTGTGCCCCTATGATCCCAGCTAATAAGAACCTTCAGCCAGGGTCTGCACTTGGATGCTCTGTGGGCTCTGGGAGGGGGAGCTTGGAGGGATCTTGGCTTACCACCAGCACCCTTGGGACCAGCTTCCTCCCGGGGCTCCTCTGGCCTGAAGGAGGCACAGCTGAGCCACAGGATGAGTACTGGCAGGGCCCTAGGTCAAAGCAGCCACAATCCCAACCCTTCTGCAGACACTCAAAGCAGCAGGCCCATGATCGGCATTGAGGGATATACGTCTGGACAGATCTCTGAATCTGGGGTGATATGCAGTGAGAAAGCAAGGCTCCTGCAGACCCTAAGCATCCTTGATTACATGGGCTTGGGTTTGTGGACAGAGAAATATTAGTTTTCGCCTCCTTTCTTTTCTTTTCCTTTTACTTCCTTAACTTCCCAAGAAATATACGTGCGAAACAATCAATAACATAGAAGCATATGTGGTACTTCTATGAAAGCATGGCTTCAACCACCATGCCTGCCTTGAATGCCCTCCCCCTGCCTTGAGGTAACCACTGTGAACAGCTCACACATTTACGTGCATCTATGTCCATATACGACTACACAGCTTTTTTTCGCGTAAATGGAACCATCCCATACATAGCATTCTCCTCCTCACTTTTTCACTTGGCAGCTTTCCATGGCAGTGCATATAAATTCACTTCTTTCCTTCTAATGGATACAAAGTATTCATAGACTATAATTTCTTTAGCTCCCCGTTGAAGATTATCTAGATATTTTCCACCTTTTCTGAGACTATGAAGCATTGGTTTTTCTTTACAAACCTCCGGGGAAGGCAGAAAGTTGCCCAGCGTTGAACCCTAGCTGTGCACAGCTAGCTTCTCAATCCCCATCCTTTTTCTGGGCTCTGCTTAGGGCTCCCCCACATCTCAGCCTCTCCTGCCCTTGGCCTTAATAACAGGTGACATTTGCACAAGAACCACGGAGCCGTGGAGAAGTTCCACTCTATCTCTGTTGCGCTGTGTTTCTTTAAGTGCTCTTGTTAATGTTTCATGATGGATGGCAGCGAAACCTGGGAAATGTACCAGCCTGGATTCTTAAAGTATCTGCTCGAACTAACTTAATGTATTCATTTATTCAGTGTGACAGTAAAGAGGAAAAAGAAAAGGACTGTGAATGCAGAGCAAGCTCCAGAGGGAGGTAAAAGAGGACAAGAGGGAGGGAACTAACATGTATTAGGCCCCAACTAAGTGCCAGGCAGTTTGCATTTGTGTCCTTGTGAATCCTCCTCACATACCCAGGAGGTTGCTATTAATATCCTCATTTTGCAGATGAGAAAACTGAGGTGAAGCCACTTATTCAAAGACATGCAGCCAAGCAGAGCTGGGATTCAAACCCAGACGTGCCTGGCATCAAAACCTCATGCTCTTGCCATCCAGCTCGGCCGCCCTGGTTGCCATGTTCCTGGAAGATACCAGAGATAATGAGGCATGACAATAATAACTAACACTTATCGGGCGCTTGCTGTGTGCCAGGCCCCATTCTAAGTGCATCATGCACATGAATACGTTTATAATCATGTGAGGTAGCCAACCACTGCTATACCCATTTTACAGACAAGGAACAGAAGGCTTAGAGAGCCCACATAACTTGCCCTTGGTAACACAATCCTGGCTGGCAGGGCTGGGACTTGAACCTCTGCTTTCCTCCTCTCGCCTGGATGACCTGACAGGCTAGAGCTTTAGGGGTGACTGCAGAGGTCAAACACACCTCTGGGCCCCTTGATTGGAGAAGGAAGATTGTCCAGCTGTTCTCTTGGTTTCCAGGGGGACAGATGTCTGATGGGGGCAGGGTGACCATTTGCAGGGCATTTGCCTCAAGGAGATCTTCCTGTGCAGGGGCCTCGCGGCATCATGGTTATCTCACATCGCAACTTCGAGCTGAGTTTCTCTCTAAACAGCAAATGGAAATGACAAAATGCAGAGCGCCGAGTGGCAGTGCATAGGGACCTCCATTTCCAGGGGAGACTGGCTGCAGGAGGAGCCCCCGGGGTCAGTCCTCAGTGGCAAAAGCCCATCCCCTATCTCACCAAGGGAATCCATCTCACTTGTTTTCACGGAGCTTCATGTTGTATTGGACTCTCCAGCTCAGCATTCATCAGGCAGAGAGAACAGCCCACGCCAAGCCCCTGAGAGAGGAGGCAGCTTGGTGTGTGTGGTATGTCTGAGGGACAGAGAGAAGGCCATCCTGGTGAAATGCAGTGAGTGCAGGAGAGATGCTCCGACTGAGGTTGGCGGGGGAGCCCTGAGCCAGATAATGCTGAGACTTGCGGGTCGGCTTGACATTTTGGATTTCACTCCCTGTTTGAAGGGAAGATATTGGAGGGTTTTGAGTAAGGGAGTGACTTGATCTGTTTTATGTTTTGTAGGATCCCTCAGGGAACTGGCAACACCCACATCACCTGGGAACGTGCTAGAAATGCAGACCCCCAGGCCTTGCCCCCATGTACTCAGAATCTGCAGACTCAAGTGATTCCTTAGGAATAGCAGTGCTCTAGAGACAGAAATGATGGTCGCCTGGCTAAAGTAGTGACAGTGGAGAAGTTAAGAAGTGATCGGATTCAGTATATATTTTTAAGGGTAGAGCTGACAGTGTTTGCTAATGCTTTGGTTGTGTGGTGTGAGAGACAGAGCATCCAGGCTCTCACCTGAACTTTCAGCCTGAACAACTGGGTCCATGGAGAAGCCGTTTACTCCGATGAAAAATTCTGGGGAGGGGAAGGCCTGAGGGGGAGGTCTGTCTTGGCTATGATGTAGTGAGGTACCTTCTAGACATCCAGGTGATACTGTTGAGCAGGAAGTTAACTCTACAGATTCAGAGTTGAGGGGAGCCGTCTCGGTTGGGGATATAAATCTGGACATTTAAATTCATGGGAACTGTGACTGAGTATGACTAGAGAAGAAAACTGCCCCTCCAATATTTCAATTTGGAAAAAACCAGGAGAGTCTAGGGTAGCCTCAAAAGGCTACCATCCTGGTCATTCCTTTTTGAGCATCCAATTTGTGGCAGGTACCTATGTATGGTTTTTGTTTGTTTGTTTGTATTTCTCAATACAGCGAAGCAGGTAGAACTTATTTTACACATCTAATATACATACATACATACATACATAAATCTGGTTCAGAGATGGTAGGTATTGCAGCTGAGGATTTGAATTCCAATCAACTTTCCATATCCATGTTCTTTTGATTATGCCACGCCCAGGGCTGATCTTCAAGTGGGTTCTGAATATTAGGGAAATGTGCCTATATCTGAGTTTCTGCCCATTTCCCATCATCCTTATGCTGCCCACTCCCTTAGGCTGCCTGAAACCACGCCAGCCCTATATCCTGAGAGGGCCAGGAACACGTGGGTCAGTGACAGCAGGCAGGATAGACCAGACAGGGAGGCCTTGACTGGAAGCCCATGCTAATGTCCTTCAGCCCCCAAGCAAGGCACGTTGGCTTCCCTGGGGCTCCAGAGCCCTGCACAGGCAGGAAACAGGGCAGGAAGGCATGAAGAAGAGCTGGGTATCCTGAGAGATGAGATAAACAACAAGGCCGAGCCGTGAGACCTCACCAGGAAGAGGAGCCTGTAGTGACAGATGGGAACAGCGTTCTGGACACATCATCACATCAGGGGCAAAGGCATGGGGTGATAGAGACCAAAGTATTAGATCTGGGACAAGGTGGAGACTTGGACTGGGGAATACAGCCTAGGATCAGATATTATTAATAATGAAAGTTGTTATTTATCAAGCACTTACTGAGTCCCGGCTACTGGGCTGTGGACTTTTATATCTACTCTTGCCATTTAATCCCCAATAGTAATAGCTTTTATTCTATGCTACGCATTCTATGTTTACTATCTAATTACTTTTCACAACTCTATGAGGCAGGTACTCTTATTATTCCATTTTATATCTTAAGAAACTGAAGCACAGAGAGGTTAAGTAACTTGCCTAAGGTCACACATCTAATAAGTAGCAGAACTGAGGTTTGAACCCAAGCTGTCTGACTCCAGAGTTCAGGCTTTTAACCACTATTCTATAGTGAACACTTTACACACAGAAACTCATGTAATTGTCATGACAACCATGTAGGTACCAATATTATCTCCACTTTACAGGTGAAGAAAGTGAGTCTTAGAAAGCTGTGCGATTTATTAAGAGTCACATAGCTGAAAGGCAAGGGAGCCTTTATAGACACATTATAATGTCTGAACTTTGAACCACCAGCCATAGCACCTGATCCATGCCACCTAATCAAAGGCAGGGTAGGCAAAGAGGGGACTTCTTGGCACACCCTTTGAGTGTGGAAGTCAGACTCCTCAAATCCCCTTATTGAAGATAAGAGGGACTCTGGGCCTGGATGAGCCCAGCAATGAGCTGGCAGAGGCTCTTCCTGGCTCACAGAAGCTAATGCATGCATTTCTTCCCGACTCTGCTTTCACTGACATCACATTTGTTGCTTGAAATCAGCTACAGTGGGGGTCTTCACACCATGGAAATCAGCAAGGGCTACAGATCGGGAATTATCTTTTCCTGGAGAGCCAAGGTACCAGTGCACCAGTGATTAGACTTGAGCTGACATTTAGAATCAAGTGTGCTCCACTGGGGCCAGAGGAAGGTTGTGGAGTCAGGAAACCAGGTATATCTCTGCCCTGGTCCTGGGGGAGATGGAAATCAGCAAAAATATTCTAGGAACGGACACTTAGCAGTTCAAGTGTACTCTGTTGTCATAACATCGGGCCCTGGAAATACATCAGTGACTTCCATAGACATGTCCTTGATCTTGTGACACTTAAGAGTCCAGTGGGGAAGATGGGTAAAAATAAAGAGGTGTAAGTATACATTTGCAAGTTGTGATACTGTGAAGGAAACAGAGGAGAATCTGGTTGTACAAGGAGTCAAGGAAGGTGGCTGTAAAGAGTTGACATTTACACCAGAGACCTCTGGGATGAAAAGGAACCAGTAAGACCCAAGTAGAGGGAGGAGTGTGTGTGAAGGCCAAGTACTGGGAAGAGCTTGGCAAATGTTGGAGGCCAGGTCAGGTGGAGTGGGTGGTGAGTCAGGGAAGCGTAAGATATGGCCAGATGGTGGGGGCAGCATGGGGTGGGAGGGGTGACCTGCTCTGATTTCTAACAGTGAAAGATGACTTTGGCTCGCATATGGACAGTGGGCTGGGAGGAGAGTGGTCAGAGTAGAAGCAGGGAGATCTCTTATGGGGAAATCGCAGGAATTCAGGCAAGAGCTGATGGTGGTCTGGACTATACTGGGACACATTTGAGATGTATTGAGGAGGCAGAATCAAAAGGACACGCTGATGGATTGATATGGGTTGCAAAGCAAGAGAGAGGGTGGAATCAAGGATGGTTCCCTCATCTGGACCTCAGTTTCCTTGAGACATTAAAGACAAGAGGCCCAAAGCAGACTTTCTGAGTTCAAATCCTGACCCTATCACTTGCTAGCAATGTAACCCTTTGCAAGTGACTCGGTCCCTGAGGGCCTCAGTTTCCCGATCAATAAAATGGAACTCTTACTCCACACAGTTCTTGTGAGGTCTCAGTGAGTTATTCTGTGTGAAGTGCCTGTATAATACCTGAATTTAGTGAGCCCTGCACAAAACGGAATTACTACTCTTATGATAAATCTACTGATCATTTCTCTGCCTGCCATTAAGAAATTGAGGCTTTCAAGGCAAACAACTCTTGTTCGGAAAGAAAATGTTCTGGGAGGAGTACCGCCGGCATCCCCTCTTTCTCTGTGTTTGTGTTCCCTTCCCCAGCATGAATTTGGCAGGCGGAGCTGTTCAAAGTAAACACAGGTCCAGTGCCCTAGATAATATCAGGTTAGACAACACAGCAGAGGCCAGACAAACAGCACTGCTGGACAGGAGGAAGCAGGCTGGCTTTATGCTGACCTCACCAGGCCACTGCCTCCCAGGGGCTGCCGCCCCAGCAGGCTGGACCTCCCTGGCGGGTGGGGCCTCCATCGGGGAGCCCGTCACCTGTGCTGTCTGGTCCCTTTTCTGGTGCGGCTTCGGATGAGTCACCACTGTCACTCACTGCTTGCTGGTCTGGACATGATGATTCACAGGCTCCTGAAATTGACACCCAGGCGGCAACAGAGGTGGGGTCCAGAAGAAAACAAGGGAGATAGTAGTACTAGGTTAGGTCGGGAGTAATTGGAGGTGTGCAGGGCACTGGGGAGGAGGGGACGGCGAACACATGCGGAGGGACCCGCAGATCTGAACAGAAGCCAGAGGTGACCAACCACCCCCAGCTTCGGATACTTTGACTCAGGGCTCCTCAACCCTTCTGACTCCATGTCAGCCCAGCCTGGAAGATTTACACAAGGTGTATTACAAAAGCAATAGTTAACTCTTTGCTTTCTCAATATAAGACTACAATGTTGGATACAGTTTCTAAACCAGGAGATTCTGATGTGAGGCTGGTGGAGCCGCACTAGAGAATGGAGAATTGCCCTTCTAATTATAGCGGCAGCAGTAGTGATAATAATAGCCTTTATCTGTGAAAAAACACTAACAATTGAGGGGATATGGAGCTTTTGGGCAATGTCGCTCTTTTTTAAATTGTGGTGAATTACACATAACCTGAAATTTACCATTTTATCCACTTTTAAGTGTACAGTTCAGTGGCATTAATATTCACAGTGTTGTGCAACCATTATCACCATCCACCTCCAGGACTTTTTCATCTTCCCAAACTGACACTCTGTACCCATTAAACAATAAAATGTTTACCCCTATGCACGGCCCTCTCCCTCCGGCAAACACCATTCTACTTTCTGTCTCTATGGTTTTGACTACTCCACGTACTTCATATAAATGGAATCATACAGTGTTTTTCCTTTTGTGTCTGGCTTATTTCACCTATCACAGTGTGTTCAAGGTTCATCTATGTCATAGCATGTGTCAGAATTTCATTGCTTTTTAAGCTTGAATAATATCCCCTTGTATGGACATACCGCATTTTGTTTATCCATTCATCCGATGAACACTTGGGTTGCTTCTATTTTTTGGCTATTATTACAGTGTCGCTATTGATACCGGGTGTGTTGAAATGATTCAAAGTCAAAAATAGCATATAACAAGATGCATGGGTATCTTCTGTTTGTATGGTGTTTTTAACTTGTCAGAGGGCTTTTGAAACTAAGGTGTGAAGGTAAGAATAGGAGTTTGATGGCCAGTCAGGCCTGGATTTTTATCCTGCCTTTGTCTCCTTACTGGTTGTGTGACTTGAAATAAGTTTCCTAAATGTACTATGTCTCAGTGTCCTCATGTGAGAAGAAGTCAGGACATTATGCCCAGTGTGGACAGTTACTATTATTCTAAATAAGAGAACAAGTGTGAAAATGTTGAGCAGAGTCTGACTTTCAATACTCAATGGATTTCATTGTTTGTGTTACTTCATTGTTTCCATCTGATTCAAATGGCAATCTGTGGTTAGGTAGGACATGAAATATTTGTCTCATATAATGGATTAGGAGACTAAAGCATTTAATGAATTAATGGCCAAGGTCAGATTGGAACCCAGGTCTCCCGAATTTCAGGTGAGGGAAGATTGGGAAGCAAATATGAGAATGGCAATTGTTACTTCTACCTGCCTTTCAACCTTTCAGACTCCAAGTGGCTCTCATGGCCCTGACTGTCCTCCCATTCCCTGCCAACCACCACATGCCAGGCAGCTGGAGGGACGGTTGTGTGGCCCTGCAGAGCCGGCACCCCAGTGGCACCAGACAGGCCTGCCCTGGAGCCTTCTTTCCATTCAGCCACTTCCCTACGATGAAGCTGTGCCCATGGGCTCAGGGATTCCTGTGGAAGCACAGAACTTCCTACAGCAGCCCCACCTGTCTCACCTGTGCCTGAGACACTCAGACCCCAGGTCCAGTGACAAGTGGACTGTATCTTTTGGCTACCTTCCCCGGCCTGGTGTACCTTCCCCTTGCCACACGACTGCCTGATATCATGTATGTGTGACCTGATGTCAGCTAGGGCCCTCCCGATTCAGGGGACCACTTACACTTAGCTTGAGCACCACACTCCATGCCCTGTGGAGGTCCAAGGCTCTCCCCAGTTTCAATCAATTCCTAGCTGCGGTCATGATAAGAGAGCCATTTGCACGGTTCCCTCAAGTCCCGCCCTGTTGCCTCTTAGTTGAATGGTCATCTCCCCACTGTGCCCATGTAGACTCTGCATCACATTGTCTGGGTTGGAAACGCAATCTCTTTCACACAAGGCGATGTGTATGTGTGTAGAGTACACGAAAGATTTGCAGGCGAGACAGAGAGGGGGTATGTATTTCAGAAATGCATGTAACTTTGTACTGAATATTATTAGATACTGTATGGGGGCGAGAAATAAAAATAACCAAAGCTGATGTTTACGGGGTGCTTATTACATGATAGGCATTGTACTAAGCACTTCACATGTATGACCTGATTTGATTGTCCCTGCGATGCCAGGAATTAGACACTATTGACGTGTCCAGTGTATAGATTAAACTGAGGCTTCGAGAGGATAAGAGATGTGTTCGAGGTTACACAGCCAGGAAGTAGCAGAGCTAAAGAACCGAACTCAGGCAGTCTGACTCCAGAGCCATCACAAACCACTCCTGTGGTCCCCTGCCTCCCACACCCCCCGAATGGTTTGTCTGCTTCCTCCAGCCCCATACCATCCTGGTAACATATTCTCTTTCCTTCCTACTCTCACTTCTTATCCTCCCCTCCTTCCTTCCAGATAAGTGGGGAAACTCCAATATCTTCTGCCTCTGTTATTCAGACCAATTCAAGTTTCCCCAGCCTTTGCTCCTAACCTCCTCTCAGATGCCATCAAAGTTCTCAGCAGAGCAAAATGCCTTTCATGTAATAACATCCACACACCTTTGATGTTAGGCACATGGACTCACACTATGCAGGTTCTCTGCTCTAGGACAGGAATGGCAGGTGTGTGGCATGTGGCTGCCCCTCCCACTCCCATCCCCATGGCAGACGTCACTGATTAATGACAGCACTCCTCCTTGTGGAGCCCAGACACAGCACAGGGCTCCAGAAAGCCACTGCCAACTAAGCCGGTCTGTTGCGTGAAATGGAACCTTCTCTGCCGTCACCCCCCGCCAACAGGGTAAGGCCATGACTGCACAGGAAAGGGACCAGACCATCCTTCAAGGGGAAAGGTGAAGCCTGATCCCAGTCTCTGGAAGAGATCAGACTTGAAAGGTGGGCCTTCCACCGGCCCTGGATTCCTTCTCTGGGCCTCGTTCTTTCAGCCTAGACTCTTTGGTTGAAGGCTCTTTTGAGTGAGAGGAGAAAGTTGACCCTTTGTCACATGGATGCCAGTCCCACAGCTGGGCATGGGGGCAGCTCTTGGGGACCCCAAACTGAAGACAGACCGGATTTGTCAGCTTCTTGGCAATGCCTGAGTCTCTTCGTTGCTGTCCCTGAGCCTTTAGTCATCTTGTTGCATGTCCTAGACCATGACTGGTCTGCTGTCTATTAATGGAGAGGTCATGAGTCCAAGATGAATTTAGAACCACTTAGAGAAGCACTTCCTCCCTCAAGCCCATAGGACAGTTACGAGGTTGACCAGAGAAAGAAGTTCCCCCAGGACAGGAGAAACGAGGCTGCCATCCTTAGGGATTCTGGCAAGCTTTGAGAAGGGGTGGGTGATAGAACTCTGAATTTCAGTAGAAAATGGAGAGCTAGATATCGCCCCAATCTCAAGCCTCAGCCTGTTTGAATTTGAACCCTGAGGGCTTCAAGATGCTGAGAGGCCCTTGCCATGGAGGAGAATGGTGAGCTCCACCTGCCCGAGGAAGGAGAGGGAACAGATGACCATTTATTGAACACCTATCGTGCTCTTGCAACATACAAGACATTTATAAGCATCCTCATGTTCAGTCCTCAGAGCAGCTGTATGAGGGATAGATTGTCTCTACCTCACAGAAGAGAAACCTAGAATTCAGAGAGATTAAATAATTTGCTCGAGTCACACAGCTAGTGAGTAACAGAACTGGAATTCAGACCTGGGTACTGTAAAACTTGAAAGCCAAGGAGCTTATCACTTGTGCTGTATTTCCTGGGGCTGGGGGCTTCGGGCAGACATTAAGAGAACAAAAATGACCACTTAACAAAACTGAGAAGTCAAGAGGCGTGCTGGGCCCGCTCCAGGGACAGCAGCTTCTACCCTGTGGCCCCTGGACCCTCTGGGCTGCAGACGACCAGCCAGGGTCCTCTTTTCCTCCCCAGCTCACTGTTACCCGGCACTCCTTTCAGGCCTCTGGAGAGGATGCTGTTTCTGAGGCTGAGAAGCAGAATGGGGCATGGCTGGGGGCAGGGAGTGGCATGCTCGCCTGACACCCCCGTACATGGCTTTCTACAGCTTATGAGGCTCTCTTTATCCCATGACAGCTCTGTTCAGGAAGCTCAAGGAAGAGCCTTGTGGCTTATTTTTTCTTAGGAACTGGCTCTTCTGCAAAACAGAGATATTAATAGTTACCTGGCAAAGTTGTTGCTCAAATCAAAATCAAAATATGTAAAAGCCTCAAGAGATTTTAAACACACAGTCACCATTGCTCTTGTGATCCGTTCATTTCTGATTCATAAGATATAGATTTGAGGACAAACATATCTCAAACTTCTCACCATCCAAACTGTTTATCATCTTTTCTTGGAAGAGCAGAAAAGCCTGATAGAATCAATTAATAATGAAACATTTGGCGAGTGTCCTCAGCAATCTTCTTATAAAGAATTTTTTAGATCAACCAAAGTCTAAACTGTGAATATGATCTGTGTGATCAATTACAGCCATACTTGAAGATTATTTCATTCTAGGATTATGAATCACAACGTAACTTCAAAGAATGAAATAGCATCATTATCACCATCACTACCCCGTTGTCATCATCACACCCTTCCATCGCAGGCGATGGACCCCTGCCACTCCCACATGCCTACGAGGGAGGTATTATAAACCTCCTTCTGCAAATAAAATACAGCTGAGCTTCCAAAAGGTTCAATACCTGTATGGGTTCACGTAGCAAAGTCTCAGGGCCAGAATTTGAACGTGGTTTTCTCTGATGTTAAAATCACATGCTCTTTCCGCTATAGCAGCCAGCTTCCAATATCTCACCATGGGTTTTTCACTGGCTTCACTAGCCAGGGATTCTGATCGAGTTGGTCTGGGGTGGGGCCCAGCATGTATAATGGAAGCCAGATTCCCTGAATCAGTATCTGGAATGGTGTAAAAGTCCACATTAAGCCTTTGCAGAAACCAGTGGGAGCTCCTGGTGCCATCATGGCCCCAACGGGCTAGATGTTTTCACGGCACCTCTTCCAGCAGCCTGTCTGCAGCAGAGAATAACCACCACTCAGTATTGCTATTGTCAAGGGGGATTTGGGGTAATGACCTCACACGTGGGTGGCCTGAGCCCTGAATATTTGCTTTTCCCCTGCAGCCGAGTAGGCTCCCAGGTAGCCTGTAGAGCTAGTGGACTCGGTGGGCACTGATGGCTGTGGGTCTGTGATGATGCCCTCTCTCCCCGTCTTTGCCTCCACCTTATTGTATTTCTTTTGGTTCCTAGGCTACGCCATGATCTTTTCCAGTTCAGGACCTTTACACATGCTGGCCTGGAATAATCTTGCTCACTCCACCCCTCGACCTCCACCTCTGCCTGCATCCAGCTTAATGAGACTTCACCCTGGCCTCTCACATTAGGATCATTTGAGGAAGTTAAAAAAAAAGATGATGTTCAGGCCTCACCCCAAGCCAAACGCATCAAAATTTCTGGGGATGAGGCTTTTTCACGAGTATTTTTATATCGTTCTCCAGGTTATTTTTATATGCAACCAGCACTGAAAACTGCTGATTCTAGCTAGTTCCTACTTGATTTAAATGTCACTTCCTCCAGAAAGCCTTCCCCAGCCCACCTCTCACCCCACCCCGATTCCCCCGCCCCTAGACTGGGCTCAGCCCTTCTGCTGTCTGTTCCCGTTGTCAGTGTCCCAAGAAGCTGCTAACTCTTGGGCACAGTGACCATGTCCTCCTTGTTCACCGGCGGGGCCTCAGAGCCAGTGCCTTGCACACAGGATGTGCCTGCTTTGCTTTCCTGGCTGATGGAATAGACCAAACAGATATTTCAAAATTCCGCAGTTACTCACTGATGCCTGCTCTGTGCCAGACCTCGTGCTGGGCTCTGGGGATTTAAAGTTCAGTAAGACGTGGCCCTTGACCTTGCAATGCTCATAGGCAGGCGGGGAAGACGGATGCGTGAACAAATAATTTCAGTGTGTGGCATCTGACTAGGGGCACAGGTGGAAGGTTGGCGACTTCTTCAGGCCTGAGATCACCAGTCGGGATGGCCAGCACACACGGCTGAGCTTTGGAGGCACCAGGAGGTGGGGGGAAAGAGAGAAAATGAGTAGACCGCTTGATCGGTGGGTTGTAGGGCTCAGGGCTGGGGGACTGGGGGAGGAACAATCCTGGGTCCCCTGGGCCCAGCACCAGTCCTAGAATATGCTAGGTGCTTGTTAAGAGCTTGTTGAGCGAATCGAGGAATAAATGATTGAATGAGGCAAATCAATGCCTCGTCTCTGAGGAACTGGAGAACTGCCTGGGTAAGGATCAGTGTGTGTTTTATAGGTTTCTATGCCAGAGCGGTGTCATGGTTAAAAGAACACAGTTCAGAAGTCAAAAGGAATGTCAACATAGCTCAAGTCCTTTATTTGTAGTTCTCAAACACCATGAAAGGGACTCAAAATCCACAGTCACACATCTCAAGGTGTTTGCTTGCCTGTTTTTTCCACACTCTCATCCACCGCCCTTATAGCTCTCAGTTCCCTTGGAGCCTGTCTTAGGCAAAGCCTCCCAAATCCCCCTACAGGTGTGCTTTAGGGGCACCAGGGGGTGGGAAAAGGAGTGAAGATGAGGAGACAGCTCAACTGGTGGGTTGTAGGGCCCAGGTCTGGGTCCGGGGGGCTGGGGGAGGACCCATCCTGGATCCCCCATGCCCACTGAATGTCTCCCCTCTGCCTGTCCTCCCAGGTCCAAGAGGACACCTCCAGAGAGGAAGAAGGGCAGAGGAGGGAGGGAAACTGAGCAGGCAGAGCAGGAAGGGAACTGTTTGGGAAAGTATAAAAGACAATATTTTAAAAAACCACATATAAGTAAGATCTGCACTTCCCATATGAAACGCTATTTCCATCAATTGCCTTAAAAAGTAAACTTGGGGGACTTCCCTGGTGGCGCAGTGGTTAAGAATCCGCCTGCCAATGCACAAGACAGGGGTTCGAGCCCTGACTCGGGAAGACCCCACATGCTGCGGAGCAACTAAGCCCGTGCGCCACAACTACTGAGCCTGCGTGCTGCAACCACCGAAGCCGGCGAGCCTAGAGCCCGTGCTGCGCAACAAGAGAAGCCACCGCAGTGAGAAGCCCGTGTACCGCAACGAAGACCCAACGCAGCCAAAAATAAATAAATAAATTTATTAAAAAAAAAAAAAAAAAAAGTAACCTTGGTTCTACAGCCTAGTGGCTTAAAGTGTGTTTACAGCTTAAGGCTGATCTTGAATCATCTCAGTCCTGGGTGGGATCCCCCTCGCTGTCCCTCCTCGTTCAGGCCCTTCATGTACCCCTGTTTCCAGGCTGGGTTGAGGAGGTCGGCACCGGGCCACCTTGCCCTGGTGCGCAAGCTGTGGCTGCCCAGAACTCAGGTGCTTTCCCATCAACTCATCTGCGGCCAGAGGTGAGAGTGCTGGCTCCCTGGCAGTATTAAACAGGTTTCTGAGACAGACCACTAGTAGTTGAGAAGAATGTCCCGTTTCATTGTTAAGAAGGGATTCCCTCTACACTGCAGGCCTATGGGAGACAATTAGGAGAGCTTGGGTCTTCATGTATCATCCATCCTCCTGGGGTACCAGTAAGATGAAGGACAAACGGATGGATGGATGGAGGAATGCAGGGATGGACAAGTGACCACCCACTTGGCGATAAGAGAGGTGGAGAGCTCTGGCTGATGCACCAGCTGTGGAGAGGGTGCAGCCAGCGGCTAAGGTTTATTGAGCTACTCCTTGGTGTCAGAAGCCATACCGGGCCTTTCTGTATAAAAGGTCATTTAATTGCACAAGGCATCTGCAAGACGCCAACACTCACTGCCATCGCCTTGGTCTCTTCAGCTCCATTTCATCTCACTTGTTTCTCCCTAAGCCCCAGATGACCTTTCTTGTTCTAGTCTTCTTCCCTCACTCATTCATTTTAAGTGGCTCTACCACTTTCTTGCTACACAGCCTCGGGCAGGTTACTTACCCTCTCTGGGCCTCAATGTGAACATCTGCAAAATGTGGAATACAATAGCACCTCTCTCATAGAGCCTCAGCATGACAGAATGAGTTAATGTATGTAAAGCACAATGCTATGCTCTATACAGGTGCTAACTATATAGATCACCTACTAAGTGCCAGATGGGGTGCCATGCTGCTCTCTCCTTCCTCCACTGGTGACAGCTGCCTGTGATGTAACTCAGTACTTGTGAGCAAGGGGGTTTTGAGCCAGAGGCGCCTGGCTGAGTGGTTTGAGCTTGGTCAGAGGGTCCTACCCTGTCCCGTTCCCTTTTCTCTTAGTAACTCCCAGGTCATTCAACACCCTTCTGTTTTTGGCTGTGCCGAGAGCGGCATGTGGGATCTTAGTTCCCTGACCAGGGACTGAACCCGCGCCCCTGCAGTGGAAGCGCAGAGGGACGGCCACGGAGGTCCCTCAACACCCTTTTAAGTCCAGGTTCACACAAGTGGACCCAGCTTGCCCGTGATGGCGGTGGGTGAGACTCCTTCCTCCCTAGTCCTGGGTGATGCCCAGTAGGTCAGACATGTTCTCCCACTTGGCATATCCAGATTTCAAGTTTCTCTAAAACGCTAATCTAATCACACCTCTCCCCTGCATATTATGACCACCGATGCTCTCGGGAAAAGTCCTACTGCTTTCAACTTGCCGTAAAGTCCCACGTGATCTGGCTCCTGCCCACAAATATCCAAGACTGCAGTCCATCCTCATCATCCAACCTTGCGCTCTGTGACCCAGCCTTTCTGAACCTCAGTCCCTCAAACGTACACGCACACTCTGGCCTCCCCTATCACTCTGCCTGGAATGCTCTCCACCCACACCTCCGTACTCTTCGCCAGTGGCTCCCCCTGACCCATTGTACCTCTGCTTAGGCCCCACTTCCTCTAGCCCTTCTCAGCCCCCAAGGTCTGGGCGGGCTGCCTCTTCGCCTAACCTTGAACTCCCCGGGTGATCTCAGCCTCCCCTCGCTGGATTCCCTGTGAGGTCCAGGAGGAAGGGCACAGGCCTCTCCTCTTCACCGCTTTGCCCCTGGTGTCTCCGAGGGGTCCCTACGCGGCGCGAGCCCTCTCACTGCCGGGGCTCCGGGAGCTCTGCGCAGGGAGGACCTGTGCTCTCTCCTGTCGCGTTCCGAGGAGAAGGCACAGCCTCTCTGCAGCTCTACACCCAAGGCTGCCCGCAGCCTTGCACCGAGGGGGCCTGGAGTCCTCAGGCACCAAGCCAGCCGGAAGGGGCTGCTGACCAAGCCATGCCTGTGACTCTCTGGGCAAAGGAGGGAGGAGGCAGGCGTTAATTGCTGGGTCCCCCTGCTCCCAAAGCAAAGCCCAGGCTTTGAAGCTGCAGCTGGGCCACAGAGGAGGCGGGAGAGGCCGAAGAGGCGGTGCCGTGGCTGTGGGCACCTCTGAGCCCACAGGAAATTATTAATAAAGAGATCACCAGCACGGAGCACTTTGTATAAATAAATAATGACACCCTGTCTTCCCCGGCAGCCTGGCCTAAGCGCTTTCCAGCCACAGACTGGTTCATCCAGCCCCCTTGGAATGTCAAGGCAGTTAATGGAGGAGCCTGGTGTCTCCTTCCAGCCCCACCCTCTCCCCAGTGCAGCCCACCTGGCTAGGCCAGCCCTCCTGGCCCCTCTCCTCAAAGCCCCTGTGATGTCAAGAGTCTGGGGACTCCATCTAGTCTAAGATGGCAAGTAGGTTACATCTGCTTCAACGCCAAACGGACAGAGGGGGCCAGAGCTTGGGTGGAGAGGCATTGGAAGCTACATCCAAGCCACTCGTGAAAGAGGGTGGTGATCAATTAGTGCCGTTTGCTATGTGCCTCTGATCTAGTTCTTGCTCTTTGCCTCACTTGGACCGTTTGCCCTGGTTCTCGTCTCACCAACAACCTGTGTGTGCTTTAAAAACATCGTGACAGGTAATGAACAAGCTCCAGCACATGCATGCATGTGCTCACATTCACACCTGTACTTCTCCACGGTGGACGGTGTGATTTCTCCGGTATTGTCTTCCTTATACGGGGCCTCTTATTTCATTGAGCTTTTATGTCCTGTCCTTCAGCTGGGGAATGCCTTCTATTTATAGTGACTACGGAAATGCTACTCACCCTTTGAACTCAGCTGCCTCCACGAAATCTGTCTTGAGCATCCCCTGCTCTGACCGCATCTGGCATTATTCACCCTCTCCCTGTCCCTGTGGCTCCTGTCTCCTGCAGCCAGATTGGCTCCTTGGGGTCAGACTGAGCCCCGCTCGTCCCAGTAGCTCCCCCATCCCACCTGCCCCTCAAGACTTAGTTTCAACACTTAGAACAAGGGTTGGCGCACTTTTTCTGTAAAGGGCCAGATAGTAAATATTTTAGGCTTTGCAGAACCACATATGGTCTCTGCTGCATATTTCTGCTCTTGTTTTGTTTACAACCCTTTAAAAATGTAAAAATCATTCTAGCTCAGGGACCATTCAAAAATAGGCCCAAAGCTGGATTTGGCCTTAGTTTGCCAACTCTTGATTTAGGTAAACAAATCTTTAAGCACTCCTGCTGTATGCTTAGTGTGATTCTAGGTGTGGGAAAGACAGAGATGTACAAAGCACATCCATGTCCACAGGGGATGCCCTCAATGGAGGGAGAGACGTTCATAAATAGGCCATTACAATAAAGTGATGGGAGCCATGAGGGAACTGGGGATGCAGACTTCCTGGGAACGACCTCGGAGCTGAACCTGAACACCTAGGAATGAGCTAGAAGAGAGGAAGAAGAGATCAAGGCGGAGGGAACAGCAGGGCAAGGGCATACAGGAGTGAACCAGCACTGCGTGTCCTAGGAACTCCAAGTGGAGGGTGCTTAGCACAGTGCCTGGCAGGGAGTAAGTGCTCCATGCAAGTGCCGTGCCTTGAGCAGCTTCCATCATGGTCCCCGGGCCAATGCCAGATCCTGAGTCAGCACTCAAGAAATATTTGAGATTTGTGTGGTTCTTTAATTTCTTCTTTAATTTTTTATTTTCATAAGGGCACAGAGCCTGAATCTACATCCAACCAACCCTTAGGAGTGAGGCAGGTCCACTCAGGAATGAGTGCTGGTCAAGGTGACTCTTGGCATATCTTTCCTTGACATGAGTTGTATTCCTGCCTCTGTCACTGACCTTGATTGAACAAGTGTTAACTTTCTCGCTGTAAAGTGGGCAGAACGGTGGGAACTGCCTCTCGGAGGGGACTTCGGGAGTCAGTGAGCCCTTGGCAAATGCCCCATGAAGGTGACCGGCAAGAGTTCTTTCCTATCTGCTGGGCCCAGGACGTGGAGGGTGGGAGGGACGCGCTAAGGGTGATGGGCATGGATGGAGCCGCAGAGAGAGGGCTTGAGGAAGGAGCCCGATAGAAGCTGAGAGCGGACGTGTCCTGCGTCGACCAGCTCAGGCTTGGGACGGGCCCGCAGGCGGACAGAGTGCCCTCCATCTCTGAGTCACTCAGGGGCCGGGGACCATGCAACTCCCTGCCGGCAGCCTATGGCACCTTCCAGACAAAGAGGGTTCAGGTCTTAAAGAGTCAGGCAGAGAGAGGGACAGGGCAAAGTTCCTGTGGCACAGCACATAGACTTATGAGTGTTTTATGTTTATTTATTGGCTCCTAGTCTTTCTCCAAAGGAAATTTGAGGCAGATTGCAACAAACTACATGCTTACAAGAGGGTTGCTAGAAGGAGAAGTCAGAAACCACCACAGCCCAAGAGCTGGATTAGACATTGAATTTGGCTCTGAACCTCTGAGCAGCTGAGGCATAAGCAGAGGCCGGGGAGAGAAAGAGAAAGACGAATATTGAGTCTGTAGTGAGCACCATTATCGTGGAAGGTATTCTCCCGTGGCAGCCCTGTGATGATAAACATTATTCTTTGCACTTACAGGACCAAGAAGTTAGAGAGGCTGCACTGTGTTTTATAAATGTATCCATGTATGCCTGTGCTTACTGAGCCTCTACCATGTGGCAGGCACTGTGCCGGATGCCTTATACTAATTCTTCTAACAATTCTCAGAAGTGGGTATCATCATTATCCTCATTTAACCAACAAAAACCAGAGAGGTGAAGTGATTTCCTCGAGGTCACACAGCTAGTATTTAAACCCAGAGGAGTTTGATTCTAAACCTCGTCTCTCACCACCCTCTTAACCCAACTCCTCTGAGAACAGGTTCCTTCACACTAAATTCTATAAGAAATTTCTCATATGGAGTCTTAACTGGAGGAAGAAGGAGACAGTGAGTAATATAAACAGTCAGTTTTAGATGGAGGGTTGAAAGTTTTTGTGCATTATCTTTGGGTTTGATTAAACAACCCATGCAACAAAGCTCTTTCTCCTCCCGGGACCTGTTAGCTTCCTTCCGTGATGGACTAAGGCTGGGCACACAGCAGGGCTTGGGGGCCAGGACCCAGCCTCCTTCCAGGCCAGGGTGGGCAGCGGCTGTCAGAAACAGCACAT
Source organism: Kogia breviceps (assembly GCF_026419965.1). Taxonomy (NCBI): domain Eukaryota; kingdom Metazoa; phylum Chordata; class Mammalia; order Artiodactyla; family Physeteridae; genus Kogia; species Kogia breviceps. The sequence continues at coordinate 37,038,372 of NC_081316.1, read as the reverse complement.
CAAGGATGATCTGAATTTCCCACCCTTCCCTTTCCTTTCCCCTTCTTGGGCCTGTGTTTTTATGACACTCAGTTTGCTGCTTCTCGGGGCCGGATGCCTCCTCTGAGCGGAGCCAGCCTTTTATGGCCATGGAGTTAATTAAGTAAGAGCAACTCAGGGGCACTTGGAGAGCAGCTCTGGTCATCGTCAGGCCTGGGCCAAGCAGCCAAGTGCCTCTGGCCCGGGGTGTGAAAGGAGCTCTTGGCTGAGCATCAAGCTCTTTCTCTCTCCAGCTGGTCCCGTCTCACCTTCTCTGTTCCCTCTGATCACAGACACGTGCAGCCACTTCTTCCCCGAGCTAGTTAGGAACGTTCAGAGACTGGCCTAAGGATCACCATGTCCCAAGTCTTATTTTCATTTCCACTCTGGAGTGATTTTTGCACAAGAGGGATGTGAGGACAAGCTCTTAGAAGGAGCACATGTGTCCATCTTCCTTTCTGGGAAGAAAAGCCTTCTGGATGCCGCCCTTGACAGACAGGAATGGCGGCAGTTCCCAGCCAGCAATTTTTCTCAATGGAAGGTTCTAAGCAACCAGCCCTGAGGGTTGAACTCCTCTGCTCCCTTCTCCCAGTCTTGGAGGGGGGACTTTGTTCTCAGGATTGTTGTCCTGGGCCAGGCTTAAGTTCTCCAGGACAAAGGTGGGGACAGGCACAGAACAGAATCTCAATGGACATGGGTTGACAGTTGGAAGTTTCAGTGAGTGAGGTCACCCAGGGAGCAGGTTTTCCCGAGCCTTGGGCTTCCTGGGTATTCCTTCACTTCTCTGCCTGGAATGTCAGGCTTTGCACCCTCAGCCTCAACCCTTAGGCCCACTGCCCTCCTTTCAGACGTCACAACTTCTCTCCTGGACTCTTTGAAACGTGCCACCTGTCCATGCTAGGATGCAGTGGCCACTGGGAGGGGAAAGAGCCAGCCTACCTGGGTTCGAATCTGGTGTAGAACTTGCCCAAATCTCAGTTTCCTCATCTGCAAAATGGGGCAATAGTTGGACCACCCTGTGAAGTTTGGAGGATGATTAAAGAAGGGGATTCATGCGAAGGGCTCAGCAGGGGGCCTCGCAGAGAGTAAAAGTGGGAGATAAAGGGTGGCTCTCCCCCTAGCCTCGTGGCTTCTAAACCATCTCTCCCAGGACCTCCATAGACGTCCAGTCACATCCTTCACATACACAACGGCTTCCTTTTCTTGTCTCAACCACAGGAAGCCTCCAGGATCCTTAGCATAGTGTAGAAGACCCAACACAACTTCCATGTCATCTCTCATCATACCCACTCCTCCAGCCTCCCCCAGCTCCACACCACACATATGCACTTGAAACTCTAATCACATGTTCCCCAAATGCCGCCCCCCCCACAGTCTCCCTGTAGGGATGCCCCACCCCTGCACACCCACTGCACATGCCCACCTAGAGGAGGCATCACTCTGTGAGTGAACAGCCAGTGTGTGTGCCCCTTCTGTCTCCTTCACAACCCATGAGGTCCTGGAGAGCAGGGACCATGTCGTATTCCTTTCGGCACAAGGCACGGCACGTACTTGGTGCTCAGTAAGTGCCCGTGGGACTGACACACTCATCACTGTTCTCACCGAGGGTTGCAAGGTAGGAAGTCTCTTCCCATCTGCCAGTAAATCAGGGCTGCTGTGTACAGTCATGTGGCTTGTGGGGTGTGCCACCTGCACGGCCATTCCCAGGGTCCCTCCACTAAGGTAGCCCTAAGTACCCCCTAAATTAGTTGATATTCGCACAGCAATTCATAATTTACAGGTCTGTTTTCACAAATAGCATAATTAATAATGGTAACAATAGCCAGAATGCTGACATTTATTGAGTGCCTACTCTGTGCCATGCATTTGACATGGGTTATTTTGCTTAATCCTTACAGCAACCCTATGAGGCACATAGGACTTGTACACCCATTTTTACAGATGTGGGAACTGAGGCTCAAACTGAGAGTGGGAGAGTGGACCTTATCCTCAGGCCCTTTGGTGCCAAATCCTGTGATCCCTCCACACACCCGGAGAGCCTGAAGAGCCTAGTGCTCGTGCATCAGAAGGTACCAGGGTCCTGATTCCTCAGCTCTGTAATTTCTTTTTCTTTCTTTCTTCTTTTTCTTTTTCTTTTCTTTTTTTTTTTTTTTTTTAATGTTTGGCCTCATGCACTTGCACAGCATGCGGAATCTTAGTTCTCTGACCAGTGATCGAACCTGCGCCCCCTGCAGTGGAAGCGTGGAGTCTTAACCACTGGACTGCGAGGGAAGTCCCCTCAGCTTTCTAATTTCTGATTTAGCTCCTTCCCTGTCCCCTTGATCCTCTGTCCCACCCCCTGCTCCAGGGCCTGGATGATAAGAATAATCTGGGTTGCAGAATCTCCTGAATCCCGGCGTATATATTGGAAAGGAAGCAAGCACCGGAGTATGACAATCTTGGGTTCAAAACTGGCTCTGCCACCTTCCGTCTCTGTGTCTGTGGACAGGTGTCTTAGCCTCTCTGTGCTTCCATATTTTCATTTGCAAAATGGAGATATTACCACCAAACCTAGTGCTTTGCTATGAGGATTTAGAACCTAGTTCAATGCCTGGCTTACAGTAAATATTGAAATAAATGTTTCCCTCCTTACTTCTCCCTGAAAAAAAAAACAACAACAGAAACCTTAAATTTTTTTTTAGAAAGCAATTTCTATGGCAGTATGCTCAAGGAAACCATAGCAACCAGTTTCCTGCAGCTTGGTTTCCGGCCTTCCCCAGCTGTACAATGGTGCTGGGACACAGCCTTTGTTATCCCAATACCCCAGGGAAGATTGGAAGTCACGCGCTCTGTGGGGTGGAGGCATCTGCTGGGGAGAATTGCCTAGGCTGATGGCGGTGTCACTGCCATTGGCACCTCAGCTCCTGGTGAAATGAGGCTGGCCCAGTCCTGTCCCCCAGTGGTCAGGTCACAGGGATGCCATGGTTCCCCACTGGAGGCGCTCTTCATCTTCTAAGGCCTGCCTCGTTGTGGGTCAGGCCGGAGCAGCTGCTTTTCTTTTTTTATGGGGATAAAAGCAGCATTTGGTTGGGTCTGGAGAGCTTCCTGACTCTCCTTAGATCTTTAAGACATTTCCTAGGACGTAAAGGCCACATGGTACCCTGTGATCGTGCGTGTGTGTGTGTGTGTGTGTGTGTGTGTGTGCATATGAAGATTGCCAGGAGTGAAGGCAGTACCTCTAAAGGACAGAATAAAGGCTGCCAGCCACAAAGAGCCTCTAAGGTTGGCCTTGTAGAGCAGGGAACCCTGCGTTCCTGTTGGCCTCCGAGTCACGCTGTGGTCTGGTCCAGTCCGCGATGACACCACACCCGGTTTGCCATGCTACCTTGCACTCTGCAGAGGAGTTGCCCTGGGTGCTTGGCATACTCAAACATGAAGTGAGACAGTCTGGCTGTGGAGGGATTTCCCAGCAAGCCATTCGGGCAAGAGCAACCTGGCTGTGTCACAGTGTGGGGCTGAACGTCGGCCCAGTCCACAGTGACGGATTACAGGGGTCCCAGGCAGTGGGGAGGAGGGCAGTGAGGTGGGAAAGGGCAGCATCTTGGGATGGTTGGGGTGCCTGAGTGCCTGTGGCTCACTCTGTAGCAAACTCAGGGCCTCCCCAGCGCAAAGGCTTCCCCTGGGCACGTGGTCAGGGCTCAATGGCCGATGTAGCCCCTTCATTTTACAGAGGAGGAGACTGTCCCAGAGAGAACAGAGCTTGCCCAGGGTCACACAGCTTACCAAGCACAGAATTATTGTACTTTAGAGACAAAATGCCTCTTAAAAATGATCTGTCCTGATCACTTCAATTGATAGATGAGGACTCTGAACTTCTGGGCAAGGAAGGAGCTTCTCAGGAGCACAGAGCAGAGAAGACCCACAGGCCCTGACTCAGTGAGTGTATGACTGGTCTACCCAAGGGTCAGCCCTTGGGCTAAGTCTGGCCTGCTGGCAGTTTTTGTAAATAAAGTTTTATTGGAACATAGCCATGACCTTTCATTCATACGTTGTCCATAGCTGCTTCTGTGCAACTGTGGGTTGAGTAGTTGCAGAGACCATATGGTCGGCAAAGCCTAAAATATCTCCCATCTGGCTCTTTACAGAAAAGGTTTATCCACCCCTGGTCTAATTCACTGAAGTTTTCCAAAGGCCTGGAAACTGCTGACCATGCTTCCAATATCTTCCTCCTTTGAGAAGAGAATCCACCCCCACTGTCAGGCCGGGTGCCAGCCTGAGACCCCTCTCTACAGGGTGAGACTGTGCCCCAGGAACAGAGGGAGGGGGGCTGCCAAATAGGAATGCCTCCTTCAGAGGGGAGTTGAGCGTGTAAGATAATCAGGATAACAGCGAAAACAGTAGCTAACAGTTGTAACAGTGTGTTATGTTCTGTTTAGAAGGTCTTTTCCTGTAGGATTGAACCCTCATGGCAACTTGGTGAGATAGGTACAGTCAGTATTATCGTTTTGCACAAGAGAAGTTAAAGTATGGAGAGATTTAGGAACTTGCCAGACCCGCTAAGTGGTGGAACCAGATGTGAACGCGGGAAGGCTTACTCTGGAGCCCTTGTCCTTCATCTGCTGCATGATCTGGATTGGGGGGTGGGTGGGTGCATCTCCCTTGAATTAGGAGAGGTCAAGCCATGACTCTGTACTTTTCTTCTTCATCCTTTTGTCAAACATTTAGTAACCACTTTTTGAGCAAGAGTCATCGTGGAGCTGTGCTGGGTATTGTGAGTCAGAAGGAAAGAGGAGGAGAGAGAAAAATGTCAGGCATGGAGCCTGTATCTGAGAAGCCCACTGATGAGGGGACAAGGCAGCTACGTGATTAGTGGCTGTCTTTAGTGGAAATTGGCGGTGTCAAAAGAGATGCCCAAGTAAGATGCCAGGGAATTCAAGGTGCCTCCTGTTCTGGAATACTACATAGCCATTCAAGTGTTCAGTATCAGGGGCTCAGATGCGAGTGCCTGGACCAGCCAGGCAGGGGATGTAAACAGAGGAGCAGACCTCGCTCGTGTTTAAGACAAGGAAAGGTGGCCTTGGGGAGAGATAGCTCATATAGTCCTCATGCTAGGTGTGCAAATGCAGAATTTGAACATGAGCCAAACAAAACCTCTCTCAGGGTAGATAAGTCATGACCCCTGTATTATTTTGACTAGTATGTACTGACATGGAAAGATTCCATATTATATTATTCAATGTAAAAAGCAGATTACAAAACAGATTAACATTTTTTTTAACGTGTATGTCTACACACATAAAAATACACAGAGGAAAGGCTGGAATTACTCCAAAATTTTAACAGGATTTACGGATGCTGTTACTTTTCTTCTCTGGTTTTTTCATTTTTTTTTTCTCTTTTTGGTACAATAAACATCCACTATCTTCTAATTTCTACATTTCAAGATTCAACTCAAACATCACCTCCTCCAAGAAGCCTCCCCTGGTTCCTAGAGTGGGTTTGCCCTCCCTCCACACCACCCTCCCCGTATCAGAGCTCTTCTTTTGTGGAGATTACTGTTCGGTTCCCTGTATACACCTGGTTCCTCACTGAAAGGGACACAAGATGTGAGCTTCCAGAGGGTGGGGACCATGTATAATTCATCTTTGTATTTCCAGTAGCTACCATAGAACTTAACACGTGGTATATGCTCCACAAATATTTGAGGAACCAGGGCCTGAATTTAGAGCTCAAGGCAAGAGGGAAGGCCCCATGAAGAAGAGGCAAACACAGTGGACCCAAGGGCTGGGAGACTGGGGCACCTGGAGCAAAAGGCAAGGACATTCCAGGCACTGAAGGGAACAAGAGGGCATCCTGGGCATGGTGGATCATCCCATTTGGCTGGAATGTGGGGTGTTTGAATGAGAATAGAGAGAAATGGGGCGCAAAAAGATGGGGGTGGATATAGACAGGGGCAGGAATGTCAGACTTGGGAGTTTAGATGTCGTTCCAGGGACCAAGGCAAGCCTGGTCCCTCCCTTACAAAGTATCTCTCACTCCAGTTCATTTCTTTCATCTCCTGCTCTCCCCACCCCCCGCACCGAAGCTTTTTCCTGCCTTTTTGGCACTGAAAGCAGTGCTGGCTTCTGTCCTGAGCAACGTGATCTGCTGCCCATGAGTCAGGGGCTCGGCCATTCCTCAGTGACTAAGGCTGTCGCTTCCCGCCAGTTTCCCGTAACCGCCTGAGTTAAGACTCGGTCTGAATCACCGTTTATTGTTTTTAGAGGTTTTTTTCCCCACTACCCTCCAGTTTTTAAATATCAACTGCCTCAGCCAGCCAAGTAGAGCTGAATGAGTGCTGAGGAACTGGTTGACATACCCACACCCACAAAAGGGATCCAGAGCCGCATTCTGTGGAGGGAAGCAAAGCGGCTGTGGCTGTGGAGCCAGACAGACTGGTGTTCAAATCCTGCTTCTATCCCTGACCACTTCTGTGCTCTCTTGAGCAAGTCACTTCACCTCTCCAAACCTCAGCTTCCTTATCTGTAAAATGGGGATAATAATGCCTATTTTAGAGGGTTATCATGAGGATTGGGGATAAAATCTGTAAAGCACCTGGCACATGGCAGGCATTCTAGGAGTGGCAATTATTATCATAAAGCAGAGCTCCTTTGCTTGGGAATGAACTGATGCAGGAGAAAGGTGTGGGTCTCATGCCTTCTGCCCCATCTGTCATTTCAGAAAGGCAGGACGATAATGAGCTTCCCCAAATTCACACTTGAGACGTTCACTTTAGGCTGATAAGAAATCGTTTAGTTCTGTTATTATTAACCACCATTTACTGAACACTTACTATGTGCCAGGCACTCTTCTCAGTACTTTACATTAAAAATTTAACCATCATAAGCTCATTTGAGGTAGGTACTATCATTAGCCCCATTCACAGATAGAGCAACTGAGGCACGGAAATTAACTGGCGTGGTAGAGAAAGAGGCAGAGCCAAGATTTGAATAGAAATGATCTGCTTTCAAGGGACCATGTCATACACAGCAGCCAGAGTCTCTCAGGGATGTCCCTGGCCTGACTGTCCTTTGCCCTAACTGGGTCATCATTAAATAATGACAGCGTGCCACGCACTGAACTAAGCAGTTATCAACTTTCTATTTAATTTTCACAGCATTTATTAAGGATAGGGTCGATGGTCCTCATTTTCCAGATGCGGAAATTGAGGTTTTGAGTGATGCTACATGCTACTGATTACCGTCAAAGTTAGCATTTCAACTCAGGTCTCTCTTTCTCAAAGTTGGAGGTGGTTCTACCACTCCATGTGAAATGGCTGGCTGGGTTGTCAGCAAGCTGACTTTGTCTTTTTGAAGTTCCTTGACCTGATTATTTGGCAGTGATGGCCCCCTGGTCTGCCTAAATCCTCCAGAATAGGAGACCAGTCTGATAGGGGCTAGCGACGGATTTCCCCCTGACCTTGGGAAGACCATCCTTTGCACTGACGGTCTATGGCTTTGAGAGGCCCTGGGCAGCCCCTGGCAAGTCAGGGTTTGAGGTCCAGGAATTCCCTTCACACAGCACATGTCTACAGTGTCCAGAGCCTCACACCAGTGTCCAGTGAGCATTTCCTGATGCCACATGATCAGGAAGCCACCTGGGGAATCTGCACATCCAAGTGAGATTCCTGCAGGGATAGAATGGGCCAAGGGGCAGACAGCCTCAGGAGGCTGCATGGTGCATTCACACACGGTTTAGGACACCTCCACCTGATGGAATAAATTAAGGAGGGAATTAGATAGATTTCCAGATCATTGGGAAAGCTGTGTTGGCCACGGGACCCTGACCAAACTCCTCAGGGAGGGGCTAGCCATGGAGTGGGCTTTACCCCTCGGGCCTCCAGGGCTGCTGAGCGCCACCAGAGCCACAGGCAGGGCAAGGGCCCACTAACAAAATATTCACCCTACACATTGCCCTTTTCATTTATCTGGATTAAGGAGTGGGAGACTTCGAGAGGGAGGAGAGGAAGACAGAGAGAAGGGGCTGATAATGAGAACGTGCTAATAATAATTGCTCCCACGTGCTGCTTGCTATGTGCTAAGCACTGGGCTAAACCTTTTACATACCTTCATTAGCTCCCCTCATCCAATTATTATCCCCACTTAACAGATGGAACCACTGAGCCTTAGAGAAGTTAGTAGGCTGCCCAGAAGGAACTAGGGACTGGACACTGTAAGGACAACCTGACAGCCGGATGTGAAGTGGCCTGGTTAAGCCCTGAGGGAACCCTGGAGGCTGTTATGTATTTTGCCCGTTTTTCAGTTGAAAACATTGAGGTTAGGAGAAGTGAAGGTTCGCCCCTGGTAGCACAGCTAGGATGAGGGAGGACTAGACTCCAACCTAAGTTTGTGGCTTGTCAACTATGCCACCCTGGCTCTGGCTAGAAGTTAGAAGACCTGGATTGTAGTGGCTGCTTTCTTTGCCTTTTATACATAAAATGGGGTTGTTGGACTAAATTAGCCTTTAAGTTCCTTGCAGTGCTAATATTCTGTGATTCTCTGAGGAGGCAAGAATGCCCTGGATTTGGGGGAACCATCAGCGGTCTTGTTCTGGGACCCTTCTAAGCCTGTTAAATGGGGACAGGCAAAGAGAGGGAATGGTTTTGTCTTTCCTTCAAGCAGGGTATTCAGGGAGCAGAAAGCCTCATGGCAGCAGCTTGGGGATGAATGTTCAATGATGTGTTTTCCTAAAAGAGAAAAGGGAGACGTTGGGCTTCACCCCACAGGCCTGCAAGCCCTGTACTTGCCCAGCGTCCAGATTGAAGAAAGAGCCTGGAGTCGGTGACAGAGACATCAGTAGTTTAATGGATGGTGATCTTACACGTCTGAAGCAAGGTCCTGGGGCGACACCCCACTGTGTGTGGCAGATGGCAGGCAGGAGGTGGCGGTTGTCTTTACTTCTGGGGGAGGCTGGGTGGAGGGATTACCAGTCTTAGGAGGAATTGACCTCAGGTTGGCTGTCAGTTACCAGGGAAACCAGTAGAGGAGCACGCCCCTCACTGCCCTTTTGATAAGCTATCAAACTGGAGATGTTCTGATCCAAAGATTAGAACAATCACTAGCTGGGGTCGGGGGCAAGTATGTAGGCCTTTACTCAGTAGGCTCTGTGAATACGAGGGAAGGTCAGTAGGGCGTAGGTGAAACAAGCACTAGTCAAGCATGGGATGTACAGAGAGCAAGAGAACAGCCATCTTGGGTGGCCTGAGCGTACAGGAGAGTTGGGTTGCCTTTCTCTCTTTCGCTGCTGTGTCCCAGCAAGGTCTGGATCGTTAATGGGCCATAATTTGGTGCAGAGGAAAACACGCAGTGCTGAGCTTAACCAGGTCCTCTGTGCTGGTGTTACTGGTTGATTTCTCAGCCCAACGAGCCCATCCAAGAGGCCTGTGGGCAGGACAGTCAGATAAGGGCAGCGATGTTCCCTGGAGCACACTGGAGAGCCTCTGTGGGTCTCCCCTGCCCCGACCACAGTGGGGCACAGCTGGTTCTGCCTCTTTTTGGCTAGGTTGAGTCACTCAGCCCCTGGAATCCCAACTTAACTCCACAAACCAGCACAAGTACAGGACCACATCTCACAGGTCTCCAGGGAGGTGAGACAAATAAGGATATTCAATTGAGTCTTCAATGATATAACTTTATTAAGTTTAAAAGACCAGACTTTACACTGATTAGCTTGTCTACTCTATTTTTGACGTTAAAATATCCTTTCTTTTACCAAAAAGCAATGGTGAATGTAGATGTAGCAATTTGGGGGTTTTAAATTTCCTTATTTAGGAATATTAAATAAAAGTTAGCAACCCATCCCCCAGTGCTTTTTAACTTGCTCATTTGTGAACTGTAGAAACTGGAGATCACTGGCATAGCTTCTCAGAATATTCATTTCTTCATTTATAAAGTAGGGATAATAATTAGTTCTATTTCCCTTGAAGGGTTATTATGTTGGAAAAGTGAGGTAACATATAATCTGTATGTCCCTGAACTCAGCTTAAAATAGAATTATATTTCCTTTAGTGTCAACTATTGTGGTCTGAGTTTCCTTACTGGACATTAGCCCTTGTGCCAATGTCCCCCCATCATTTCTGAGGGGTTTCCCAGGGCGTTGGTTTACATGTGCTCCAGAGAGAATCCCACGCTTCTTCTGTTCCATGGTACCCCTTTTGTGCCCACACCACAATCTGGGCTAATTCCCCGTGTGAGGTCACCAGTTGGCTGGCTCAGTTGTCATCACGGCTGGCTATCTCTGAGAGCCCAGGGGCGAAGGGGAAGTGCTTGCCTCAATCCAGGGGTCAGTCTGGGTTGCTCTCACTTCTCTGAAGAGGGGCAGGCACTAAGTCATGCCCCCTTGAGCATTGCCTGAATGTTGATTATCACCAAAACTTGCTGCTTCTTTGAGCTGCTGCTGCTTCCACCATGGTAAACAGTGGTGGCAAGGTGCTGCCCGGCTCCTGGATAGCATCCGTGTAGCCAAGGGCAGCTCACTGACCCCTAGACCGTTCACGGCCTCTCCAGACAGCAGGTCTGGTGCAATTCCCATGGGCACCAGGGTGAAAAACACATCTCCTTCATCCCTCATCCAGTCCAGAGCCTCATTGCATTTCCTGAAGCTCCAGGACAATCAGCTATGGGAACACCCATTCCCTTCAAGGGAAGAATCCTCCCTATGCTCCCAGGCTGGTCTTATCCCTGTGGCCTAAAGAGCCACTGGTTGGTACATTGCTGCAGGTTGGGTCATTATAACCCATGGTTCCCCAGCACAGTGCCTGGCATGTGGCAGGTGTTCACTGAGTGTTAATTTCCCATCCTAAGTCCTTCACTCCATAAGCACAGGTTCAGGCAGGGCCAGGACCTGGAAATCCATTTCTCAGGGAAAGCCAAAGATTCTTCCTGTGGTTATTGTGGGGTTGGGGTGAGAAGGGAGCAAGGCAAGGAGTGAGGGTCTGACCCCAGTCAGAGGAGGCCCAGCCATGAAGCCCACCCCGGGCCCTGTGTCCACAACGACCCCAAAACCTCCATGCCCAAAGGCCAAGCTGACCTCTCAGCTTCGTGTGTTTGGATGACTTATCCTGTCCTCTCCGTTCAGAACTCTGCCATCTGGCTTTAAATCACCTTAATTTCCAGCCTAGCAGGAGTTTTCCTCTTATTTCAAAGGCCCATATTATCCGTCCAAGGGGACGAGTTGAGGAAGAATCCTTGGGAATTTCCAGACCCAGCAATATGGGTGGGGGGTAAGCAGGCTTCCAGCAGCCCTGCTGGAATCGGGCTCATGGCCACACTCCTTCCCAGTCTCTACTTGAGCAGGTCTGCAGGTGCAGCCTGGCTGAGGTCAAGCTCTGCAGGCCCCGAGATGCTGTGAAGGAAGGAGAAGAAGGAAGAATGGAGGGAAAGGGGAGCAGATCCAGGGTCCCCAGAAAGGGCCATGCACTTAAATTCCTACATTCTGCAAAGATCTATTTGGTGCCTCTAGACCTAAGACATGTCCCTGCCCATTAAGAGCGCATTGGTCCATCTGGGGTTTAACAAAACAGCCGTGCAAGGCAGAGGTGGCTGTGGGTGCAGCAGGGACTGTGCCTGGAGACCTGGGAAGCAGACCTAGCTCTGCCTATGGGTTTCTGTGTGACCCTGGGCAAGTCACTCTCCCTCACTGGTCCTCAGTTTCCCCAACTGTCCGGTGAAGATGCACCAGCCCCTAAGGGACCCTGCTGCTCTGGCTGTGGGAATTGAATGAGGCTGCAGGAGCCCTCCCACTCTGTACAACCTGGTGCCTTTGGACCTGGGCTCACTCTCAGGGCTCTTTTCTAAAGAGCGAATCTCATTATGTCACTTCCCAATTTAAAACCCTGAGGCAGCTTCTCACAACCAATAGGATAAAGTCCACAATTCCCTGCGTGGCTTAGGAGGTCTTGCACACTCCCCCTGGCTCCCTGCTTTCCACCAGCACCGGCCCCTTTATTGTCCTATTTCCCTTGCCCACGCCCACCCCACCCCAGCACCTTCCCACAGGCTCTTCCCTGCCTCTTCATTTCTCTTAGGCCCCTTTGATACGTTTCCCTTACTTCTTCTTTGAATAACCCATCCCTTGCTTGTCATCCGCATAGTTTGGTGTCTCTCCCCACCATCTCCCAGACTGTGAGCTCCAGGAAGGCAGGACCCTCTTTGTTTCCCGTGTTGTCCCCAGCCATGTCCCCTGTGCCCTGATGGAGACACCAGAAGATCTGATCTGGGTGCCGGTCCTTGTCATTGTCACCTACTGGCTCTGTGACCTCAACAAGGTACTCTCTTCTCTGGATCTTACTTTTCTCTCATAAAGTGAGGGGACTGGACTGGATTATAACATTTAGTCTTCAATGGGTGCTGATATTTTTGCCAGGCCCTGGGTGAAACCCTTTATATGCAGTACAGGTAATTCCTACAGCAATCATATGGGGCCAGCTCTGTCATTAGCCCCATTTTACAGATGCAGAAACTGAAGAGTAGAAAGCTTATATCATTTTCCCAAGGTCACATGGCTACCAAGTAACAGAATCAGGGTTTGAGCACAGGTTTATCTGTCTGCCTCCAAACGTTCGGCTCTCAACCACTTTGCCTCTTGTCTAAGGACCTCCTGACTGTATTCCAGGAGGGTTAGTCTGCCCAGAGCCTTAGAAGGAGCAGCGTGAGATCACAGACTCACATGCTCTCAATACAGGTTTCTCCCTGCAAGCAGGGAGACAGTGCAGGCCTTCAGCCTCGCATCTTTGAAACAGTGGCAGCTCCAGCAGCCCAATAGCAGCTCTTAGCTGTATTAATAGGTGAGAACCAGAAAAAGAGCTAGAAAGATTTCTTGTCTAGATAGCAAGTCTCCAATTAGAGCCTTCCCTCTCTCCCTGTGCTAGTTTTCAAATTTAAACTTTCACTGAAGTAGCATATGCATTCAGAGGAGAGCACACATTATACACGTAGAGGCAAATGAATCATCTCAAAATGAACACACCCATGGAATCACTACCCTGGTCAAGACATAGAACATTACCGGCTACCAGAGTCCCCATCAAGCCCCCTCCTAATCATTACCTTCCAGGCCCTGTGTGTTTTGATCTGAGGATATTTCCTGGAGCTATGGAAAAAGACTGGGAAAAGAAGTTAATTTTCAAATTATCCTTTCATCTCTGGGGAAATTGTAAGTCTGCAGGAAGGAGGTGGAGGAGGGGAGGAAGGAATTCAACACAAGATGTACTAAGTCTTCAGACATGGCAAATGGCTGCAGGTTCCAGAGAAAAAGAAAGAGAAACTTGATGTCCTTGGACCAGATTCTGTGTGTGTGTGTGTATGTGTGTGTGTGTCTGTCTGTCTGTCTGTGCGTGCGCACGCGCACTGTGTGAGTGGTGTAGGACGTTGCTAGGTGGGAGGGATGCACGGGGAGGCTGTAGGATCACAAACAATGAGAGCCTTGCCCTATCTGCAGGGTTAGAATCAGGCCTCGATGAGGAAGTCACAGTCAGCTGAGTCTGGGAGGTTTGACCTAGAGCCTCTGTGCCACAGGCTGACCCCCCGCCTCCATCCAGATGAGATTGCTGTGGACTCAGCACTCCAGGTATGACTGCTGGGGGAACTGCCTTCTGGTTTCTTCAGAAACCATGGAATGGGATGAAAGGTGGGGGACCCACGCAAACACCTCGCATTTGGGGAGGGTCTCCCACAGAGGTGTCCTGTTGTCAAGCTGAAGCATCTCTACGTGAGGGGCAAAGTATCCCATCTGGGGCTTTGAGTTGCATGATCATGAAGCCCCGAAGACTCTTGCATGAGGGTTATTGGCCTTATATTTGTCATACGTAGAGGAACAGGAGACTCAGTAGAGAAGAAAGTCAAATGCTTAAGCAAGCCCAGACCCTGAACTAGACCTTGATCTGTGGAATTCTCATTCATCCCAACAGACATCTTGGACATGGTGAGTGTGTGTGGTTTTCTGTCCACCCTGCCACCCACACTAGCTGTGAGGCTGTTATAATGTCATGCTTCTCAGATGACACTGTAGAATCAGGGGGTACCCAAAACCACAGAGTAAACCTGCAGCTAACATCTTCCTGGGCATCAATTTCACTCTAAATTTTGAGAAAAGAATATAAAGGTAGTTTTTTAAAAGGCAAAATGAGGATGTATTATTAAATAGAATGACAAAATGTATATACCCTCTAAGACTTCAAAGAAAAGAGCTGCTGTCAAGAGGCTTTAGGTGGTCCCATTGCAGAGTGCATCAGTCACCTGGGAGGTGTACACCTCAGTCTTTTTTTTTTTTTTTTTGCGGTACGCGGGCCTCTCACTGCTGTGGCCTCTCCTGCCGCGGAGCACAGGCTCCGGATGCGCAGGCCCAGCGGCCATGGCTCACGGGCCCAGCCGCTCCGCGGCATGTGGGATCCTCCCAGACCGGGGCACGAACCCGTATCCCCTGCATCGGCAGGTGGACTCTCAACCACTGTGCCACCAGGGAAGCCCCACCTCAGTCTTTAGGGGTACTTTTGTGGACAAGTCTCAGTGATGCTGATCAAAGAAGGAATCGGTATAGTGTATACAACATAGGGATATAGTTATTATCAGGCTGTATCACTGAGAAGAAAGTTGGGATCTGAGTAAGGGTACTTCATTAAGTCCCCCAGTTAGCCTGGGACAATCCCAGTTTATGCCTGTTGTCCAGGCATGATAATTAATAGCATCTACTTCCACTGCCAAAGGAGCCCAATTTGGATGGAAAATCATATGGTCATTCTAGGTATGAAAACCCAGCAAGATTAGAGGAGGAGGCCTGGAAGCTCAGTCCCTGTCTGGGAGTAACTCAACAGAGGGAAAGTCTTATATGTTCCCACAAGGAGCTCCCAGGGACTTTGGGAATCTGTTAGGAGGGAGAATCCTGATGTGGCCTTTCTCAGTGGTCCATTCTTGGTCCCCCCTCCGCAGGTCAAGGCACACTTGCTCTGGACAAAGATCACGTGACAATGCCAGGACAGAGTCAAGGAGGGCAGGCTGAGCCAGCCTCGGCCAGTTCCTGGAGCAGCCAGAGAGGAATCATCTACGGGAACAGGCAAATTCTAGTCCGCGAGGTCGGCATGCCAAAGTCAAAGTGAAGTGTCAGTTCCAAGGGATGAGTGCAAAGACACCATCAGGAAATGAGGCAAGAAGCCCTGAACCAGGAATGGGAGGAAACGTTTGGGAAGAGGTGTGCAAGGTAGAAGCAAGGGTTGGGAACAGGGCTCAGCGCAAAGGCTGTGACAACACAAGTGGCTGGCACAGGAAGGGATGTAGCCTGGCTGGGTCGGAGACGTTGGCCAGGCAGGACAAGCCCTCCCCAGACTGCATTCACAATCGGCCAACGAAACTGCCTTTTGATGGCATTGCTATGATTACCTTACGAGTAGTTATTTTTACAGAAAAATTTATTCATGAGAGAAGAGAGGGATCTTTAAAAAGAAAAGGGCTTATTTTAGCATTAACCTTTTTCTGATTATTTCCTTGGGGACAAGTTAATCAGCCTGCCCCATCCGTCGTAACCAGGCTTGTCAGAGTGTGTGTGTAACTGGGTATTTATGTCATTGTAGCAACTGGACAGAATGTCTTTCCCAGGAGACTTCTGTCACGTGGGTGCTGAGTTCAAAGAGAGAGATTATCGTGGTTGCCAAATGCGTGACATGGACCATCATACGGGGATCAGGCAAACGCTGCAGAAGAACCTAGTTTGGCCTTGTGTGTTGACTTGATTCACTTATATCGATTATAAATAACACTTTCCTTTTTCCTCCCTATTTTTGCCATCTAACAGTCTTAGGCTGCCTCTCTGGGCCTTTCCCCTCCTGGCCAGTCATGACTTCATGGCCAAAGTCTGGAGGACCCTGAGTCAGGGTCAACACACCTGTTTTGAATGCTTGTTCCAAGCATGGAGCAAGAATATGGCACCATGGCTGCCTGTGTCTGGTGCCCCTTATCCACAGTTATGGGCTGGGAGGCCAAGGGAACAACTAACAAGGGTGCGGTCCCCTGGGGTTTTGATGTCAACGGTGTCAGGGAAAAATTCTGGAGCCTGGAAACCAAGAGCAAATGTGGCAAGTTGAGAATAAGCGTCCCTGGCAGATCGGGGCTGAACACATGTGTAAGGAGTTTCAGAACAGCCCCAGAAGGAGTTCACGGTCTTGGTTAAGAATGAAAAGTTGGGTTTACCAGGAACAAAATCCAGACTTGAGCACTTACCAGCTGTATGATCTTGGGCAATGTAATGAACCTTTTTGTGCTTTAATTGATAAATCTATATCTATCTATCTATCTATCTAAAGTTATGATGAGCCCCTACCTCTTGGGGTCATTGTAAGAGTTAGATGAGACAACACATGTAAAATATTTAGAATCAGTCCCAGCATGTAGTAATTGCTCAATAACAAAAACGTTAATTAATTAAAATAAAGTTCTCAGGACCCAAAGGAGAACGTACTAGAACATACTAAAACATATATATCAGTTCCCCACTGTATATGATTGTTTTGAGTGGGATGGATGCAAAGGCCAAAGTGAAAACAAAACCTTCCAGGGGATTTGTCTGGGAACCTTTGTAAAAGGAGCAGATTCCAGTCACACCAGCTGGCATGAGGGAAAGCTCCTGCAGGAGCTTTAAAGGTCTTCTAGTCCAGGTTCTTCACTTGCAGGATGAGGAATTGGCCTCAGAGAGGGGCAGTGACTTAACTAAGGTCACAGCAATTTCAAGGCAGCATCAGGCATAGAAGCCAGATCCCATGATTTTCAAACTAGGGCTCCTGCCATGATACTGCACAGACCAGAGTTTTCTTTCTTGGGGTCTGTTCTGCCATAGCCCTCAAAGCTGGCCTTCAACCACAGTGAAGCCAGAATCCTAGGGAATGGCCTAGGCCAGGGCTTCTCAAACTTTTATATGCAAATGCATCTCTTGAGGATCTTGTTCAGAATGCAGGTTCTGTTTTAGCAGGGCTGGGTAGGCCTAAGAATCTGCATTTCTGACAAGTGATAACTGCCAATAGGGATCAGACTTGGCCTACCAGGGCTCTAGGCCAGCGCTGTCCAATAGAATTATCATATGAGCTGCATATGTAATTTTAAAGTCTCTAGTAGCAACATCAAAAAAAGAAACAGATGTCACTCGTTTTCATATATTTATTTCACCCAGTATATCCAAAATATTCTCATTTCAACATAATAATCAGTATAAACATTATTAATGAGATATTTTGCATTTTTTTCATACGTAATCTTCAAAATTCAGTGTGTGTTTTACACTTAGAGCACACCTCCGTTCAGACTTGCCATATTTTAGGTATGAAGTTGCCGTGTGTAGCTGTTGGCTACAGGGCAGTTAGAGGCAATCACACCAGCTGACAGTGACCATCATCTTGGGTCTTCTTCTGGCTTTCCCACGTTGGCAGGCCCACCTAGCCCACTCTTGTACCTTTTTCATGGGTGAGGATGGCACTAAGCCTTGAAGAATAGCAGCCCAGGCTCCCACCCGTCCAGCTTCCTGTGAATACGACAGCCTACATAGGGTCAAAGTAAGAAAGGCCAAAACCCACCTTCCCTCCTTCATTTCTGGGTAACCCTGGGTTCATCTGGGCCAAAAGACCTCAGTGTGACTGGCACGGTGGTGTCGGAATATACAGTTAAATGCTTGAAAGCTTGTGTGCTCTGTTCTCAATTAGAAGAGCGGGGCTGAGAATACTTTCCATACGGCTCAGGCCCTGCCACTGTCTGGCCTCGGCGTTGGAAGGGTTTTCTGTGGGGTCAGCCATGATGGTGAGAGACACAGGCCGTGATTCCGTGGCAGAGCGCCAGCGTGACATCTGTGGGCCCTCTGTGACTTCGGGCGCAGTTCTTCTCCTGCCAAAGAGACATCAATGGATCATCTGACAGCTCTGGCCGTGCTCACAGACTCGCTGGGAGAATCCCCGCCCCGGCTCAGGGCCTCACTGTGGAGGTTTCGGGTCTTGTCTGAGCCAGAAGGAAAGCTATAAGCTTCTCCCCTAATCTGTGACTTGCAGGTGACTCAACAGGCACTTCTGTTCACATGTACCCCCTGGAAACCCATGTCTGAGAAGCTGGGACATTTGGCTTCTCAATCAAATGTTTGCTTTTGCTTGCTTTTGTCTGAGAAAGCTCATAGCTTGGTGCTACCTAATGCTAAACATATGAATATCTGGAAACATCTAAATATGCTGTGCTCTATAGACAAAACATCTACACAGGGATGGTCTGATTAATGGAGTTTTCCAGTAAAGCAGAAACTGTTCCTTGTTTCATTCCTTATGGTTGCAAATCCTTCTAAACTTGGATTGACTTATTCCCTGCCTCAGTAAGTGGACGGTAGCGAGCAAAATCCAATTTTATCTAATGTTTGGGTATCATTATTGCCTCCACACGCATTTTTGCGTCTTGACGGGATAGGCCATTATATTTCATTCATACAATCGACAAATATGTGTTGAGTACCTGTCATTGTTCCAGGCTCTGGGGATACATCAGAAAGAAACCTCTGCTCTTATGGAACCTGAATCCAAGTGTGTGCGTTTGTGTTGAGGTGAGGGGAAAAACAGGGATGAAAAATAAGCAAATGACAGATAAATTCTACCTGGTGGGAAGTATTCTATGTGCTATTGCACCCTTGATGGGGCCCAAACTGAGTCACAGAGCAGCCAAGGCTCCCCAACAGTGGGCTGTCCCCCACCCAGGACAGATTTTGTTCCCTGCCCAGAGTCCCTGCTGCCTGAGAACCTGACCAATACCTTCTGTCCAAGCTCAACAGCTCCCTGGTTACCTATGGCTGAGATTTACCAATTAAGCAGATCATTGGGTGCCCGCCTGCTCCAGTGTTTTCAGATTCATTTTCTGTCACTTATCTGCCACCGTCCCACCTCTACCTGGGCCCTCGGTTTCCTCTGTGATTGAAGCCATGACTGGGCATGACGTTCACCCTCCACAGGGTCCCCTCGTGTTGGGAGGGGAGGAGATGATGCGTTTGGGGTGAGATAGCAGATGGACTGTTTGCACCGTAAACTTTCCCCATTGTCATGAGGTTGGAGCAGTGATAGCTAGAGGAAATATAAACAACAATTTCCCATGCACTTTTTATGTCTCTGTCAGCCAAGAGTGCCATGCTGACGTGAACACAGGATTCATTTGTTCAGTGTTTGATGCGGAAATGTGCCATAAAATATACCATGGCCCTTCAAAGAGTCGGTTCACAGCAGCCTGCTTTAAGAGGTCACCAAAGTGGCCTCTTTTTTTTTTTTTATTATTTCAGGAAAATAAAACAAAAATATATTTACAAAACATTGCCCTTGGGGGAAGTTGAAAACATTTTTCCTATGTATGATCTGGTCCTTTTCCACTTGACAAATATTGCTTGCTCTCCTCCACCCACAGCCCTGCCCTTCCTCCTGTTTTAGGTGGGGCCCCAGTTCACATGGTCTTCTGGTGAAATAACAAGTGTATCTGTACCCAGCCCCAGCCCAGCAGAGCCCAAATGCCAGCAACTGAGGGGATGTTTGAGGCCAGCACTGTTCCAGTAAGGGGACAGAACAGAGAAGAGACACTGATTTGGAAACCCACCAGAACGGGCTGTGGTCTTCATTAGAAAAATGTTTTCACTGTAGCTGGTGAGAGAATGTTAGGAGACTGGACCTATCATTCAATATCATTAGGTCGATCCATGTGAAATTATCATTTTTGAGTCAAAAATAGTCGTTACTGGCAGTGTCATCTGGTTCCATCTGAAAATGCACAATAGCTACCAGTTATTGATTCCTGCTTGTGTGCCAGGCATTGAGCTAAGCACTTGACAGCAATTATGTCAGTTAATCTTTACAGTGACCCAACAGAGTGGTGTCTGAAGTTGGGTTCCCCAGGGCTGGACTCTAAGATGAGTATCTGTGATTTATTAAAGCAGTGCTCCCAGGACAAAAGCAGGACAGGGCCAGGGACGAAGCCAAGTGAGGATATGTGTTCTGGGCAAAGTCTCAGCCTCATCCTGCGTCAAGCTCTGGAGCTTCAGTTACTCCTCAGGGTTTGTCCCACCTCAAGACAAGTGAGCTGGGCTTTTGTGTGCCTGTGGGCCATCTCTGGTCATGGGTGCCCTCAGGAGTCTGTGCTTAGACTCACGCAGCTCTCTGCATACGTGGGTGAAGGGGCTCCAGCCCACGTGCAGCCTCTGAGCAAGGTCATAGGTGCTGGCCAATAGAGGCAAAGCACATGGAATCCGAGGGAGGGGAGGGCCACAGAAATGGGGAGGGGGCCCTGGGCCTCCAGGCAGAACATCTTTGGAGTCCACTGGAGGTAGGTATTAGTTTCATCTCCATTTCACTCATGAAGCAACTGAGATTCAGAAGGATAAAAGTAACTCAGCTCCTGCTACAAAGAGGTAGGACTAGAACTCTGCTGTCCTGAATTGTCCACTGTCATTCTCTCAATGTCAGTTCCAGTGTCCTTGGTCACCAGGATCAAGCTGGTGGTGCCCGGTTCCTCCTTCCCTTAGAATGAGATTTCAGAGCCTGCTTGCCTCACACAGATGGATTTGGGCGGCAGGGTGGGTGCGGAGGGGGTGTCACCCGAGTGACCGAGAGCCATAGCCTGTCAAAGTCCATTTAGCAGGAAGCTGGACTTTTCATCACATTAGCTCTCCCCTGTGCCTCTCTAGGTTGGAAAAGGGGCCTTTCTGGCACCCAGCTCTGTGGGATCCGCTCACATGTCCCTCCATAGTCCCTGGAGCCTGTCCTCCCACTCAGGGGTGCCCTGGCAGAGGCAAGGGTGACCTGCTGCTCTCCAAGGCCATGGCCAATGGCAAAGCGCTATCCAGTGTCACTGCCTGAGAAGGCTATTGCTGCTGTGATCAGGAGCTCATCCCCAGCTGAGCCAGGCCAAGGGGCACATGGGCACCAGAACACCTGGCGAGGTGGATTCCCTCCAGGTGCTTCCTCCACCCTCCCTCCCCCAGCCAGGTGCAGTCACTTGCCCTTATTTAGCAGCCCAAGGCGGCCTTCCCGAGGGAGCTGAGTCAGAGCTCTCCAGCCGAGGACCTGCCATAGTGGGGAAGATACAGACTCTGGAGGCTGGATGGGAGTTCACAACCCCCATTCATCCACTTACTAACTGGAGTGGTTATTTAACTTCTTTGTACCTCCATTCTGTCATCTATAAACAGAAAATAACAATACTCTACCCCACAAAGAATAAATGAGATGTTATCTGTCAGTGCCTAGCACAGAGTGGGGATCTGAGAACTGTTTGGTCCCAACATTTTTGCCTTGGTTTTGCTGGCACTGCTTCCTGTCCCATTACCTGTCTTAACTTTGGGTCATTGTGTGCATTTTAATTCAACCTAGCTACCCTGGGCTTGCTTGGGTGCAGGGTGCAAGCCAGAGAAATGTGTCCTTTATTTTCATGTGTTTTGAAAGGTTTTGTCCCTTCTGGGTTTCCATCTGAGTTCTGTCCAAGAACACAAAGGGCCTGCTTTTTTTTTTTTTTTTTTTCCCATTGATCTTGACTAATGCAGAGCTAGCACCTGGCCCTCTTCATTGATTCCATTATACTCCATATGCTAATAGCTCCTCAGATGAAGCTCTCTTGGACAGCACACCACAAGAGAAAAAGCAAAATGCTACAAGACACTGAGATGATGGGTCCTGCCCTGCTCCAGCCTTCTCCCCCATACATAGAAATGCTGTCCTAGTTTTCAGCAGCCTAATTGAACATCAATCACTTAAGAAAAAAAAAACCCTGGCTTGCCACCCACACCATTGTGCTAAGAATAACTTCTCTCCCAGCAGTAGAGCTGGTCAGAGTCACTTCCTAGTGTTTCCATCTGGAATTAGGTGTGAGGATTCAAAAAGTGCATTTGTCCATTTTGAGTCTGCAGCTGGCACGGGCCCTGAAACTTGAAGTCTGACAAAAAACCAAGAAACCTAGAGTAAACATCTAAACACTTAAATACCCGAAAACCTGTCCCCTGTTGAAAGTCTTTTTCCCTTTTGTGTGTTGTTTGGATCTCATTGAGTCTGTTCTTCCTAGTTTGTCCAGGAGTCAGTTTTAAATACTGACTTTATTTACCGAGATATGGCTCAGTTGAGCTCAGCATCTCATAGTTGAATTCTCAACCAGCAGGACTTCTCGATGAACAAGATCATGGGTTTACTGGTTTCAGGCTGAAACTGGGTTTTTGGAGTGACTGGATGTCTGGCTTTGGGGAAAGGATCATTTATCCTTTAATCTTCCAAATAAATAGAATCATCCACTCATTCAAAATCTATTTCCAGAATGCCAGCTTTTTGCCAGGCACTGTGCTACATAAGCGCCGAGGCCGTGAAGTACACACAATAAGATGCCTTCTCTACTCTGTTGGAGATTAGTCTGATACCAGAGATTCCCTAACCCTGGCTGCATGGTGGAATCATCCGGGAGCTTTTCAAAAGTACTTTTTACGTGTATTTTCTTCTTTAATCCTCACAATAATCCTACAAAATAGATACTGCTATTGCAGTCATCTTGAAGATGTGGAAACTGAGGCACAGTTGGATGAGTCAGTTGCACAAGGATATTCAGCATCACAGAAATAGAATAGGACCCCAGGCGCTCTGCTTCCTGAGAGCTGTGCTAACCGCGGAACTGTCCTGCCTCTTCATGTGTGGCATTGTGAGAGGGGCTGGCATGTCTGGAGATGGCTGGGGCATGTGACAAAAGAGAAACTAGGGAGAGGAAGCTGGAGAGGTGGGTGAGGGCAGGGCAGGAAGGGCCTAGGGAACCCAGACTAGAAGACCGGGTTTTATCCAGTGGACAGTCAGAATAGCTGCCACCTGTACCAATGAGAGTAAGAAGGCATTAGCTGGGGGGCTCGGGATACATTTCTACACGACAGAAAGTAGGTCAGTGTTTTGGAAGAGAGCGCGGGCGGAGGTGCAGGCGCTCCGTGACGACAATCAGCTCTGACAGCGGCTCCGTGCTGAGTGGGGAGGAATGTGAGAAGGGCCTCCTGCTCCTTTCCCCCCCACTGAACTCTTGCTTCGACATGTTATCTGGACCTCAGGGGTCAGGCCCAGAGCAGCTGGCTCTGTGCCTTCCCTCCCTGGAAGCTGCATGACCTACCCAGCGCCTGTGCCCACCAGAACCTTCCTACACAGCAGCCGGCTCATCGGAGCACAGGGCTGAGTGCTGAGGGGGCGGCCACGGATGAACCAGAAACCCATGTTCCTGCCCATTATCTAAGCCAGCAGAGAGGCTACCTATCCCCTCAGAAACAGTAGGTGGTAATAGTTACACATGAGCCTGGGTTTGAATCCCAGCTCCAGCATTTATTTAACTATGTGATTTGGGGCAAGTCCCTTGACCACCGTGGAGATCAGTTTTCTCATCTGTAAAATGGGGTGGCCATTCCTACCTCTCAGGTTTGCTTTAAGAATTGTAGATATCATTCATAAGGCACCTGGTAAACATGTCTATGGTTCTCAGTAAATGGCAGCTCTTATTATGCCCAGTTAACTGCCATTACCGTATCCTAAGCCCCTGTGGGTCTTGAGAGCCCAGGCTGAGCACCCTTCATTTTGCAGCTGAGAAAACTGGGGCCTAAAAGGGATCCGCGGCTTTCTCAGGGTCACCTGGAATCTGAACAGCAGAAGGGAGCAAGAGGTACCTGTGAGCAGCTTCACTGAGCAGGGATGAGAAGTTCAACTCAGGCTTAGCCATGGTCACTCACAGCCTTTGCTCTGATTTCCTCTCTCCATAATGACACGGATACAGCCTTTCTGGAAGGGTTGTGTGTACGAGTAAGCTGTCATTCCAAAGTGCTGAAAAGTACTCCACAGGTGCCAAATCATGACTCTCCATGGATTTCAACACCTCCGTTGGCATGCCTTCCTGCCAGATGCAAGCTGCATGAGGACAGTGTGCGTGTGTGTGTCTGTCTGTGTGTGTGTGCACGTGTGTGTGTAGGGGATAAGGAAAGGGACGAGGAAGAAGAAGAGCACACAGAAAATTCCAGATTTTCCAGCGCCTGTTTCCATACCTGAACCCCAGTACGCTGTGGCTTAGCCCCCTGCCCTATTACTCAAACAGAAGTGCTCTCTTTCTTCCCAGGTCCTCTGCAACCTACTTTCAGCCACCTGTTGGAGGAAGGCGTGAGCCGTTTTGCTGAGAGGCAACGATTTGCCCAACCTTCAGTCAATAGAGCCAGGGACTCGGTCCCAGGGGGCTGGTGTCAGGTAGGGTGTGGAATGGAAAAAGCATGGAATTTAGAATCAGACAGTTCAAGATTTGAATCCCAGTTCTCCTGCTTCCTAGCTGTGTGACCCTGAAAAAATTACTTCTGAGCCTCAGTTTCTTCATCCGTAAAAGGGAGAAAATTTGCATTATTTGGAGACATTAAATGAGAGGACTACTCTGGCACATGACTGTTTCTTTCTTTTTTTTTTTTTTTTTTTTTTTTTTTTGCGGTACGCAGGCCTCTCACTGTTGTGGCCTCCCCCGTTGCACAACACTGGCTCCGGACGCGCAGGCTCAGCAGCCATGGCTCACGGGCCCAGCCGCTCCGCGGCATGTGGGATCTTCCCGGACCTGGGTGCGAACCTGCGTCCCCTGCATCGGCAGGCGGACTCTCAACCACTGCGCCCCCAGGGAAGCCCCACATGACTGTTTCATTCCCACCCCAAACCCTGCCCCCATCCCAGTGGCTTTCTGCACTCGGATTACCACCATGCCTGGGCTGATACTATGGGTCGACTTTACCTGTGGATTTGGAAGAGTCAGAGAGACACCAGTATGAAGAGGTGGCTGCTGAAAGCAAAGCCTGCCTCCCCCAGAGAGGCATCTTCCTTGGAGAAGATGGCCTTAGTACCTCAGGCGTTTGGGATAAAAGCAGCCATTGTTGGGAGTGACACCCACGTTTGACATCCTGTGGCAGAAGAATGGTGCAGTACCCTGAGTGGGTGTCTTGGATGTGACAGATATGCCCATAGCCTGATTGTGTACCTCTCTACTAACTGGGTTTGGCGGGAGGTCAGGTGAGGAGAGGGCAGATATGAGCTGGGGCTACAATGAGAGAGGCTGGGCCTCTCTGCACCTCTCTCGGCCTGCAGAACTGCAAGGGTGGAGAGGTTCCATGACCCTCTCTCTTAGCTTCTTTTCCCTGCCTGGCCCATTCTGGGTGCCCCAGTTCTGGGGATACAGATCCCTCTCTCAGGACAGGGGATGGTGTCCATGAACCCCTCTCAGAGAGGCAGAGGTCCCCATTGGGCTCCTAGCCTCAGGTTCTGGGCCTTCACTCAGTGTCTTAGCAATGGAAATTTCCACACACGCAGATACACCCACCACAAGGGGTCATGTAGTGACTCCAGGGTAGGTGGGAGAGAGGAACTGTGGCTTGAACTTACTGTGTGCCAGGAAAAACGAGCATCGTCATGGTGGTAGCAGTGACCATGTATCAATCTCTGATTTAGTGCTTTACACGTATTAGTTCATTTAATCCTTCCAGCACCCCTGTGAGGGAGATACTGTTAGAAACCCCATTCTACAGATGAGAAAGCTGAGGCATTAAGAGGTTAAATAACTTGTCAAAGGTCACACAGTTGGTAAGTGGAAGAGCTCAAAGGCATGTAATCAAACTCATGCAGTCCAGTTCCAAAGTCATCCTCTTTTCAACCACTGTACCCACCTCTACTGCTTCTCTTATTTAATATTGCTCCAAAGTCCCAGGAGGTGGGTGTTGCTCATGGCATAGGTGAGGCAACTCAGGTTCAGAGAGGTTCAGTGACTAGGCCAAGGTCACACAACCAATTAAGTGTCCATGCACATCTGTGGGACTCTTTCCACTTCACTGAAGGGCTTCCAGGAGAGCAACTGAAACCTTGACATCACCTCTTACCCCATGGGTAACAGAGAGGAGTATGCAGAGGGGGCGCCCAGGTCTTTGCGCACTGCCCAGCCTTCCGTCTCAAGCACACTGGCAGGCAGCCATGAAAGCCCCATCCCTGCCTCTTTGCCTTTCAGACCTCATCCCAGCATCACCACAACATCACTTCTCCAGGAGCCTTGGCTGCCTCGACCGTCTAGGTTCTTTATCTGCTAACATAACACTTGCCTTGCTTAGTAATTATACATCCACAGATGTGATTGTGTAATTATTGTCCATTTTCCTGATTATATTGTAAACTCCGTGAGGAAAGAACTTTGGCTCTTACTAACATTATATCACCAGCAATTAGCATGCTGTCTGGCATTCAGTACCACTGAACGATGATTTAAGTGAATGAATGAATGAGTAGAGCACCTGTGAGGTTCTAGATTCACACTTGGCCCTCTGCCTCCGTTATCCCCAATCTTGGCAACAACACAGTTGTTAGTTACCATCATTCCCATTTTCCTGATGAACAAACTGACGGCCAGAGATGAAATGAAGTGACCCTTGCTCACTCAATGGGAGGTGAGATCAGGATTCACACCCAAGTTTGCCTGACGCCACCCCAATCTTCTCTCTCCTTCACATCAGTCAGAGAAGAAACAGGAAACAAAAAAGCAGTGATAAGCGTGGAATTTCCTGGTTGTCCAGTGGTTAGGACTTCTACTGCTGAGGGCGCAGGTTCAATCCCTGGTTGGGGAACTAAGATCCCACAAGCCATGCAGTACAAGCAAAAAGAAAAAAAAAAAAAAAAAAGCAGTGATAAGGGGCTCTGCTCAAACTCCTCCTCTAGAGAAAGGAGAAGAAAATGGGGTTGTTGATACCGGACAGGACTGAAAGTCAAGAATAAAGGATCAAAGGCAAGGAAAGAGCTAAAATGGTCATGGGAGGAGATTCTAGCAACCTGTCTTTGATAATTCAGCAGGAAGTCAGTCTTGCAGGCCAGATGCCTTGGAAGACTGGATTCTCCATCTCCACAGTCAAGTCTTCAGGGTCCCCCTTACCCCTTTGGAAAGGATAAAACCCTAAGAAGCAAATGATTGTGAATAGGAATTCATTCACCATCCCAAAATTCAAAAAGACAGTCTTTGTGGAAACGAGGAAGCCAGGGTGACATGCTTGACAGTCTTCTCTGCAGCCTTAGGGAGACTGACTGTGTTAGATTCATATTTGATGTATGTCCAGACTGCCTTGAGGAAAAAATTTTGATAAATGTATCAGTGAATGTCTAAAATTCTTGCACAATGTGGAACTTCAAGAAAGATGCCACTTAAATTTTTTAAAAAAGACCAAATGGTATCTTGCCCCACTCTTTGTAAAACCATCTTTCTAAGCCAAAAAAATAAAAGAAAATCCTTGTATATTTTGTTCTTTTCCACCCTTCAAGCTCTTAGGTTTTATTTGCCTTGGGTTTGGAGAGCGAGTGGAAATCAACACAGCTGTTTATGTTTAGTGGCTTCGAATGATCTCAGGGCGCAAAAGATCCTCACGGGTGTCTCTGCATTGTTGACAGTTTTTAGACCAGCTTTCACTCAGCCAAGGGGTAGTGTGAACTAGAATTCCTTTTTACATGTGCCCAGCAGGGTTCATTTCACTCATACAGGGCCTACTTTCTTCTCCATCTTCTCTCTTTCTGCAAGATGAGGACTCTGTCTTCAGGCTAGCGTCGTGGCTAATAGAAACAGCTTGGGAGGTCAGTCAGAAAAGCATGGATTTCCTAGTCTCTCTGCTCAGGGGTGGTCTTGGCACTTCTGCAGAGGAGGACTCTATTAGGAGCTGCTTCCCTGGAAGGAAGGGAAAACAGGAAGGGTCTCTGGAGTAACTGTTCCTGGCTGTCTTAAAAGGAGGGAACCCTGCTTGTTAGTGACTTTCTTATCTACAGTCATCCCTCAGTAAATGTGAGGGATTGGTTCCAGGACCCCCTCGGATACCAAAATCTGTGAGATGCTCAAGGCCATTATATAAAATGGCGTAGTATTTGCATATAACCTACATACACCGTCCTTCCGTACACTTTAAGTCATCTCTTGGTTACTTATAATACTTAATACAATGTAAATACTATGTAAATAGTTGCTAGGGCATGGCAAATTCAAATTCTGCTTTTTGGAGCTTTCTGGATTTTTTTTTTTTTTCCATCTGCTGTTCGTTGTATCTGTGGATCTGGAACCCACGGATACAGATGGCCAACTGTATATAGATCTTATATATGTATATATATAACTAAACTGGATTTAACTGAACTGGATTTTAGTTTAACTAAAACTGGATTTTAATCTTTTATAGCTAACAAAGCTTTTGTCTGTTTGGGAGAGGACTCATCTCTCCTGCCTGAAAAGGTGGAGGGCAGAGATGGATATAAGCTAGCTAACTTCTCTATCACCAGCATTTGGCTCAAGGCTTTGTTCATTATGGGGCGCAATGAGTGTTCCTTGAATAAATAAAAGTTTAAAACGAGTAAAGATACTTATTTGAAAAATGCAGAAAAATTGCATGGAAAAATAAGTTGAAATCAACCATAATCCCAACCCTTTAAAACAGTGATAGAAAAATAAGAAGGGGGCTTCCCTGGTGGCGCAGTGGTTGAGAGTCCACCTGCCGATGCAGGGGACGCGGGTTCGTGCCCCGGTCCGGGAAGATCCCACATGCCGCGGAGCGGCTAGGCTCGTGAACCATGGCCGCTGAGCCTGCGCGTCTGGAGCCTGTGCTCCGCAACGGGAGGGACCACAGCGGTGAGAGGCCCGCGTACTGGAAAGAAAGAAAAAGAAGAAGGAATGACCAGTCCCCTAACTTGCTCCTCTGAAATAACCGCTATTAGTAGTGTGATGTGATTCCTTCCTTCTCCTTCCCTTTATAAACGAATTTATTTATATATATGTAAACACACATAAACATATTAGCAAGTTTTAACAGTAGCCAAACATGTATGTAAATAACATAAATACCCCCATGACAAATACTTTTTTAAAAAATCAATTTAGTTTTGGCTGCACTGGGTCTTCGTTGTTGTGCGTGGGCTTTCTCTACTTGCAGCAAGAAGGGGGCTACTCCTCGTTGCGGTGCACGGGCTTCTCATTGCGGTGGCTTCTCTTGTTGTGGAGCACAGGCTCTTAGGCACACAGGCTTCAGTAGTTGCGGCACGTGGTCTCAGTAGCTGTGGTACACAGGCTTAGTTGCTCCGCGGTATGTGGGATCTTCCTGGACCAGGGCTCAAACCCGTGTCCCCTGCATCGGCAGGTGGATTCTTAACCACTGCTCCACCAGGGAAGTCCTGACAAATACGTTTCAAATAAAGGAAAAAGAACCGCAAAGTACTTACCAAAGTTCTACATGATTATTTTCGTTATCTATTGCTGAGATTTTTTCATGCCAGCACACCTTTTCTGAGCACAGACCTTCATGAGTTAACTGCTCCAGGCTCTCCTCAGAGAGCCCTGAACCCTAGGCACCATGCACCTCTCCCAGGGCCAGGAGCCCCTCTGCTAGCAGACCAGGCCTTGTGCCTGGGGCAGAGTCAGAGGGTAGGCAGGAAGGCTCACAGGAGGAAAGCAGTAACCCAAAGAGGAAATGGGTGGAGGGAGCTTGGAGCATCCTGCTCCTTGCCTGGGGGCCCGCACTGACCAGAGGTCAGGCTGCTTGATGCCGTCTGCATGGCTGACTCCCAGGCAGCATTTGGGCAATTACCCAGCTGCCTTTGGGCTGCACAGGCAGCTCAACTGGCTGAGTGTGTCTCTCAAAAAGAAGATCTTGCACAGAAAGTAATAGAAGGCCTGGGTTTTTCCAGATTGTCCGTTCACATTGATTAAAATTGTCCAAGTTCTTGCCTCATCACCCCCACTCTAAAGTATTGAGGGAGCAAAGTCTTTGTAGTATTTCTTTTTTTGCGGTATGCGGGCCTCTCACTGTTGTAGCCTCTCCCGTTGCAGAGCACAGGCTCCGGACGCGCAGGCCTAGCGGCCATGGCTCACGGGCTTAGTTGCTCCGCGGCATGTGGGATCTTCCCGGACCAGGGCACGAACCCGTGTCTCCTGCATCGGCAGGCGGATTCTCAACCACTGCGCCACCAGGGAAGCCCTGTAGTATTTCTTAAAGCGGCACTTTTCAATTTGCCGGCACCCGGGAGCTTTATTAACAGACAAATGCTTGGACCTCATCCCCAGAGTCTGATTTAATTGGTCCAGGGTGGGGCCCGGGCAACCCTGTGTTTTCAATTCCGCAGGTGGCTCTAATGGACAGCAGAGGCTGTGAAGCCAAGTGTGAGAACTGATTCAGAGTCCATGAGCGCTTGTTTAAAATGCAGACACGCAGATTCAGAATTCTAGGTCTGTTGTGGGTGTGCGGTTAGGGTTTTGCTCCTTTAACCCCCCGTTATTCTTAGGCTTCTATTAGAGTGTTAGTTCTACTATTTGTCATTTATTTCCCTGTTTCCTTGCCCTGTTCTCTCAGTTTTTCAGTTGTGGAAAAGGGCAACCCTCAAGCTGGAAACAGCAGTTGCATCATTCTTTGAACCTTGAGAGCAGGGAATGAGCACTTATTCTTTTTTTTTTTTTTTTTTTTTGTGGTACGCGGGCCTCTCACTGTTGTGGCCTCTCCCGTTGTGGAGCACAGGCTCCGGATGCGCAGGCTCAGCGGCCATGGCTCACGGGCCCAGCCGCTCCGCGGCACGTGGGATCTTCCCGGACCGGGGCACGAGCCCGTGTCCCCGGCATCGGCAGGCGGACTCTCAACCACTGCGCCACCAGGGAAGCCCCCGAGCACTTATTCTTATTTGCTCCCCGTCATAATGCCCAGAGCCTGGCACATAGTTGGCTCTCAGTTTATTCACTGAGTTAATGATTGAGCCACACCATATCAGGTAAAGCAGTGGTTTACCATATATTTGTTTGACATTTAGTCAGGGCTATTGCCTCAAACACCTGTAAAAACGCACGCGCGTGCACACATTCATATATACTCCTTACACTCCAGCCCTGCAGGTAGAAGGAGCCACTGTCTTCAGCTCTCAAAAAACAACCCAGAGATTGGGCATACTGGTCTGCACACATCCATCTGGAAAAAGGTAGATTAGAGGCAAGTGGATGGGGAGGGGGGGGTGAGCAGACTTTCTAAATAGCTGTCCTAAGGTTCTTACCCCAGCTTCTCTGCAGTCTGAGATGGGTGGGCTCTCATTTCAGCCACTACCAAAAGGTGAGCATTTGTGCCAGTGCTGAGATAGGTGTCATAAGTTGCCAACCCATGCCATAAAAAATTAAGGAAAAGTGCACTTTTGAAAATAAGCTTGTCTGATTTTCTTTTACTCTCAAATAAATTCAAGAATGTTTGCTTTTTATATTATTCTAGAGACTTGCAACATGTCCCTTCATCATTTACAGTAGGGGTCTCCAAGAGTCTGTTGATTCTTTCCCCAGATTCCTGCTTTTTTGTGTGTGTGTGTGTGTGGTAGGCTGGGGTTTAGATGTTTCAGGCTGTCTTAGGACAGTCTTCTTGGGAGGTCAGGCGCAGCCAGGGGTCTTTAAGTCAGATAAAGGATGGGTTGATGGGGCTGGTCACTTGCAGGTCAGCTCCGACGCCCAATTTACACTCAGCTAATCACCAGTGGCTGATGTATAGGATCAGAAAGCAGTACAGCTGGCACATCCTGACCTGAGGATGGTTCTTACAGCCAGAGAACTGCCAAACTCTTTGGATGATTATTCAGTGGTCCTGGGAGCTTTCGTAATATGTTTCAAATTGGGAGATTTTGAAAGTTTAGAGTCCAAAAGAGAAAAAGAGAGAAGGGTTGTCAAAGTTGGGATTTAAAATAGTGGGCTGGGACTTCCCTGGTGGCGCAGTAGTTAAGAATCCGCCTGCCAATGCAGCGGACATGGGTTCGAGCCCTGGTCCGGTAAGATCCCACATGCCGTGGAGCAACTAAGCCCATGTGCCACAACTACTGAGCCTGCGCTCTGGAACCAGCGAGCCACAACTACTGAGGCCACATGCCACAACTACTGAAGCCTGCACACCTAGAGCCCGTGCTCCGCAACAAGAGAAGCCACCACACTGAGAAGCCTGTGCACCGTAACGAAGAGTAGACCCCGCTCACCGCAAAGCCCACGTGTGGCAACGAAGACCCAAAGCAGCCAAAAATAATAAATAGATTAATTTAAAAAATAAAAATAAAATAAAATAGTGGGCTATCCATAGTGCATATCATTTTTTAAAAAAATAACGTTAAAAAAAAAAACCTGGATAGCGTATTCTTTCCAAAGCAGTTTGCCATACTCTGAACCAGTGACTTCTTTAGCTGCCAATGCTTGCCAGACTTATTGATTTAAAATGACTTCATTCATGTTAACACAGCATCTATGTGGAAGGAGTAACTTTATAGGACATTTTTATAATTTGAGATGATTTTATTTAAGGAGGGATCTTGCAATGATCTCTTTTGCCTCAGGGAAAATATAGCTTTTTTGCCCCCTTTGTCTGGTTATAATGACAAATTATTTTGCTTTAAAGAAGGAAAATGAGGGAAAGACAGGAAAGATATAAAGGGAGATGAAAAATGTTCCAGGAAAGAGCAAATAAAATTATTAAAGGGATGCAGAGGCCAGGAAAGAAATTTGGAAGTAGACTAAAAGATTCACTCCTTTTCCATCAAGAAAGATGAGAAGTTATCAGACTTTAGTTAAATAAATCACGTAAGGTTAAGGTGAACGGTCATGTGTTTACCAAATCCTAGAGTATTAGGAAGAGGTACTTTTCAAAAAAGAATGCATTGTTTTTCATATTAGTACATATTTGAGGGTCTCAGAATCCAAAAAAATGACCTTGGTACAAATATGATTTAAATGGGAGATCCAAGATGGCAAATACATAGCATGTATGTCACTAGGTCTCTTTCTGTACCCATGACAGACATTATTAATTGATCAGGCTGCTGTTTCCAACTTAACTAGATACATGCACCCTTGGAATTCTTTTCAGCACAGTGTGACAGAAAGTCGGTTAGCTAGAGATGGCCCTTGAGATGAACCCATTTTGCTACCTATGGATTAGCCTTACTACTCAAAGTGTGAGCTCCAGACCACCAGCATGGCTGTCCTGTGGGAGCTTATTCTGAAAACAGAATCTCAGCCCCATTCTAGACCTACTGAATCAGAATCTGTATTTTAGCAAGATACATAATTCTTATGTATATTAAGGTTTAAGTGGCCCTGGAGGAGCATGAATGCATGATATATTCATTAGGGTGGAAGTTCTGAAACTTCAGAGTGCATCAGAATCACTGGGTTAAACACTTGGTAAACCTAGATTGTTGGGCCCCAACTCCAGAACTTTTGGTTTAGAAGATCTAGGGTGGGGCTTATCAAACAAGCTTCCAGGTGTTGATGCTGCTGGTGGTGGTCTGGGGACCACATTTTGAGAAAAACTGCATTAAGGCCATGGAAATACTTTGGAATATCTCCATGACCTTTAAAGTCAAAGACTGCAGTATATTTCCATAACTCTTGCTACATCTGGCAGAACCAGAATTCTGAGTAGGAGAGTCCCAAGGTTTAATACAGCATAGCATCTCTTATGACCTTAGGCACCTGGATCTAAAAGGCTCTCCCCCTGGTTAATTGCTGCTGACACCATCTACTCATCCATTTGATGACAATCCGGATAGTTATTCTGTCCACAGCATTATACTCAATGCTGAGAGAATCTAATGAAGGTTCAAAATGCAGTTCCTAACTTCAAAAGGCCTTCTCTTTAAGAAGAAAATAAACATGAAATGAAAAATAACAAGGTGGCATCAAATGGTAAAGGGCTGAGTGCTAAGTAAGTGGCACGGACCACGTGTGCTTTAATTTCAGAGGGAGGAATACCTGAAATTGTATACAAGACTGTGTGCATTTCAGTCTCGCTAGAGAAGAAAGCTGCTGCATAGAATGGGTGGAGATAAGATAGGAGAGGGGGAAGGCCAGGGTAAGAGGCCTTCTTATTTCTTAATGCTGCTTTGAGAGATTGTTTTAAAACTTTATTTCCTACGATCTGGATAATGACAAATCAATGCTATGGGCATTGAAAATCAGGCTATAGGGTGGGCATACTGTGAAAACCTGTATCTCAGAGCCAGAGAAGAGAAACAGCTTACAAACAGAGATGACTGGAGGGCAGGGGGTGGGTGGTGGTGGTGGTGGTGGTTGCAGAGCAGTAATTTAATAATAGGGATAATAATACCCAACTTACTGGTCTCTCACATAGCTAAGTACCTGTGCTAAATGACTGTAATGAACGATCTCATTTAACCAAACAACAGTATATTATATATATGTAGTCAAACCCCTTCCTTACTCCGAGAACCGAAGTTTTGTAAGGGTGTATGTAAAGTCAGAGAACTTGCCCGATTTAAATCCAGGTAGTTCTACAGTGGGGGGGGGGCTTCTCATCTATGAGGGGTTTGGCCTGCCTGTGTCATCTCTTCCAACTCTCAGCGAGGAACCCATAGAGCACCTGGGACAGGAGAGAAGTCCTCAGGCGAATTAAAGTCGAGGAACCTGTAGGGCCAGTGCGTCCGAGGCGCGGACAGGGAGGGGCTCCTACATGAAGCGCATCAGAATTTAGCCCGAGCCCGCCGGGGTCATGGAGCTTCTCCTGGTTTCCTCTGGCCAGTCTGTGGTAGGTTGCAAGGAGGAACCGTTGGGGCGGGAGGCTTCGCGGGGTATTGTATGTGCCTATAAATACTTCAAATAGTTAAGTGAAATGTGCAGCCTTTGAAAGTTGGAGAGGAAGCTATTCGGAGGCCCCCCGGCCCGCCTGGAAGAGCTGGCAGAAAAGAGAAGAAATGGCTGGCGCGTCCTTAACGCGGGAGACGAGGAACGGCCCTGCCCAGACCAGATGGGGGGCCGCGGGGCTGCAGGCGCGACTCCGGAAGCCTCAGACCGTTAAGGTGACCAGAACAATTTCAAAAAGGAAACAAACTTCCCCGGAGCCTTCCCCGCGGGGCCTCGAGGCGGGCGCTTGCGTTCGAAAGGGCATTTTTCAAAAGGTTTCAGGGACGCGGGGGTGTCAGCTCGCGGGGGAGCGCGAAGCCCGAGCAGCGCTGCAGAGCGACCACCAGCTGGCTTTGTACTTGCGGCCAAGCGCGGCCCCAGACTTTCGGCGGCGGCCAGGGAGTTGAGGCCACGCCCCCCTTTGCAGTGAGAGCCGCGGCTGCAGATTGGCCCGCCACGGACCAATCGGCGCGCCGGGGCGGTCCGGGCTGTCAGCGCGCGCCGCAGCCGCACGGGTAGCAGCCTGTCCTCCCCTGCGCGGAGCCCCGCAGCCAGCGCAGCCTTCCCGGGAAGCGCGGCGGCCGCTCGCGAGCGCTGCGCTGCCCTGCCCAGCCCGCCAGCCGCGCGTCCCGGTGCCCGCGCCCCACGGCCACAGCCTTGCTGCGCTATAGCTCACGGAGCATGTGCAGACCCGCAGGCGCCGAGGTGCTATCTGTCCGGCGGGCTTCTGGGCAGTGGTGACTGTCACGCGTAAAGGGACCTTTCGGGGACTCTCGCCGCGCCTCTGCGTAGCGGGTGACACCGCGGTGCTCGCGATCAGGGCGGCAGCTGCCTCTCGGTGAAGACGTCTTGGGCTCCGTGCGCCCTCCCTCTCTCCCCTATCGTTCTTTCCCTTCCCCAGCTGCTCGCTCCTTAGCTCGCCCGCTCACACCCGCAGCCTCCCGGAGCGGGAGGCGTGGGTCCCCGCCGCTTCTCTTCCAAAGGGGCCTCCTCACTTCAGAGATGCAGTGACAAGTTAATATGGGCGTCCAAGCCTCGAGTTCCCAGGAGGAGAATCGCAAGAGGCAACAGCTCCTGAGCACCCGGAGCCCTTGAACAGGCCGCCCAGGAGGGGCGTGAAACCCGGCTTCAGCATCCGTCCAGGTGGGACCAGCTGAGCGCCGCGACCAAGGCGAGCTCGCCGGATTGCTCCGAGATCCCCGACCCGGGGATATTTTTTTCTTTCCCTCGGCTGGTGGTGGGCGCCTCTCGGGCCGAAGCCCGGCGCCTGCTCTGCTGCCCGCGCTGCCTTTAGCGGTCGCCTCCGCCGCCGCTGCCAGGGACGTGCTGGGAAAGCCGAAGCCCCGGGAGAAGATGCCGGCCATCCTGGTCGCCTCCAAAATGAAGTCTGGACTGCCCAAACCCGTGCACAGCGCCGCGCCCATCCTGCACGTGCCCCCAGCCCGGGCGGGCCCCCAGCCCTGCTACCTCAAGTTAGGAAGCAAGGTGGAGGTGAGCAAGACCGCCTACCCTAGCCAGATCCCCCTGAAATCGCAGGGGCTGCAGGAGCCGGCGGGGGAGGGGCTCCCGCTGCGGATAAGCGGCTCGGTGGAAAACGGGTTCGATACCCAGGTGAGAGGTGCTGTGTGCCGGGGCACTGTTCTGGGAGAAGGGTGAATACATGGCGGCGGGGGGGTGTTGGCATGGCCAGATAGGGGACAGGGCTACCCTGTGGGCTGAGAAGGGAACCGTCCCACTTAGGCCAGCAGATTGGGGGATGCGCGCGGAGAGTGGGCTGGCCAGTGGGTGTGGCCGGGTGACCGAGGTTTGCCTTAAGGAGCTCTGTGAGACCGGGGTGCGGGCACATCTGCGGCTTCCTTCTGGAGGGCACGGTCAGGATGTGCTCAAAACTGTGCCGCACTGGAAATGTCAGGTTCTGCATGTTGAGAGCTTGGCCCCAAGAAGGCAGTGACTGCTGCAGCGTCTGTCTGTTTGTGTGTCGGTTCTGCAGAGATTCTGTCCCTGCCAAGGAATGGTCCGAGGCCTCGTTGGGCTCCACGCCCTCTGGCCTGGCCGAAAGATCCAGGGAAAGGGGTCTGGGGGTGGCAGTGTGCCTGCTCGCCTCGTCTTGAAGATGCCTGCCCCTGCCTCATCCTTTGGGTTGACAGGATTCCAGGCACAGTGCTGGGACTGCAGTAGAAGTGCTCGGTGCACCAGCGGAGGCAGGCAGCTTGAGACTCCTAGCGTCTCGGCTGGCTGTTGCGGTGGGCGGGGGTGCCTGCCTCAGAATGGCGGCCCGAAGCTAAGCCCCTCCTTCCTGGGTAGCAGATCCTGGTGCCGGTAGCCCGGGTGACTGGGGCTGGGGTGGGGGGATGACTTGAAAAGAATTGATGACTTCTACCTTTCCAGACAGAGCCCGCATCACCCAATTCGGCTGGGTGACTGGCCCTAGCCATGCAATCTCTTTTAAGGAAATCAGCAAGGGCCAATCAGGTTCTCCTGGCCTCCTGCCCTCTCTGCTGCTTTTTTTTTTTTTTTTTTCCTCTCCTGGTAGGAGGGAGCAGGGGCGTGCTGTATTTTCTTGGCAGTTAGTCAGCAGGGACTTTTGGGGACAGGCAGACCTGACGGATGTGACTGTCCCGGTCAGGAGAGGTGGGAAGCCAGCGGGGGAGGTAGTTTGGGGCTGGTGTCAGGGAAGTGGCAACAGACCAGCTGACCTTTTTGACACTTATTCTCTGCTGACACTGTCTCCACCTTCTCCTGGAGATTTCTCTGATCAGAGGCTAGAACTCAACACATTCCTAGCCTTTCTGATGGAGGAACTGGAGCTGGAAGCTAATTGTAAGCAGACTTTTGGAACTCTGGGTTGGAGAAGGCCCTCAAAGCAGATTAAGCTCCCACGCCAGGCTGATAAGCATGCCCCTTGCTGCTGCACTTGCTAAACATGTTTGGAAGCTGACAGGTTTGAGTGATGGCGTGTGGGGGAAAGATTTCCCCCAATGCTCCCAGGGCCTGTCTCTGCCAGGGTTTTGTGCTCTGCGCTCTTTTTCTGCCTTCAGCACAGGTTTCTGTACGTGGGCTCTGAAATGGGAATGAGCTTGGGGGTGCACCCTTGTGAGGGTTTCCATCCTTGGAGACGGGACTGATGAGGTGTGGTGGGTGGTATGCGGGAGGCCAGAGCAGTGACTCCGGGATGTGACACACAGCCTCCAGCCTGATGAGGAGGACCCAAGGAATGAGGGGGAAAGTAGACATTGGGATTGTTGCTACCCAGGCAGCTGTTCTACCGTTGCCCATTTGACCCTTCATTTAACAAACACTGTCGGTGGACTTGCCATGGGCAGGCTCTGGAAAGGTGATTCATCCTCTTTTTCCTGAAAAAATGATCTCCAGCTGCTGCCGGAGGAGCTGGTGTGGTCCAGTTCCCTCGAGGCTTTTCTTCTCTCCCTCGCCCTTGGCCCACAGTCCCCTGGCTGCCCCCATGCCACCTGCCTTGCCCTCAGTGGGACCTTGCGTACTGACCATGTGGATGGTTTGGATGGATTGCTGAGGAAATCGGCCACTTCCCAGTGGGCTATCCTGGTTTTTACCAGTCTGCCCTTTCTTTATTCGTGGCCGAGCTCCCTGGAGGCTCTTCTCTGTGGCAGGTACAAATCCTTTGTCTCACTGCCTCACCCTGGCATCCAAGTGACATTGGCAAAAGGGGTTTTCCCGTCTTTGGACAAGGCTTCCTCCTCCTTTGCCTGACACGGTGTCCATTCACCATCCAGGAAAGCCTCTCCATACGGCTCGAGGACTGTGTCAGACTTGACACATCTGGTAGTCCTGGACTCAAAACCTGGTATTTATGACTAGAAGATACTCAGGAGATGATGAGTTAAATGGCAAATAGTATCTTGGGGCATCTGACTCCCCTTTTATTCAGGGGGCTTTGGGGAGAAGGCTGGGTTGTGCAGTGGTCAGTAGCACAGGCTTTAAAGTCAGGTGGATATCCCTGGTATCCTGTCTCCACCATGTACTAGCTGGTGACCTAGTCCATTAACCTCTCTGGGCCTCACTGTTCCCATCTGTAAAAATGGGCGTTAAACAACCACACAAATTATGAGAATTAAGAAAAAGAACATATGTAAAGTGTCATATATACATATGTTTATATATACACATATACATACATCATATAGACATATGTATAGACATATATAAGTAACATGTGTAAAGCCCAGTGTCAGGCAAATAGGAAACACTCAATGAAATGAGATAATCGTATTGCTAAACCAAGAGATGGGGCATTGTTGAACGTAGATCTAATAGCCTGTCATTGAGAAAAGGCATAGCTTATTCTGTCAAGCCCTTGAGAAGGTATCATTCCGTTCACAAGGATTTACAGAGCATCTGTCACATGCCTAATACAGTACCAGCCATGGTGGGAAGATGAGGGAAGTGCCTGATGTGCCAGGCTCTTTACATACGATCTCATTTCATTCCCACAGTAACACTTAAAGCATGTATAACATTTTCTATGACAGTAATTTCCTGTAACATCTTCTTTAATGACAATAATATAATAATGGCAAGTCATCCCATAGCACTTCCTATGTGCCAGGAATTGTTCTAAAAGACCTCATTTGATTCTTACAACACTCCAGTGAGACAAGTGTTATTATTCTCATTTTACACATGAGGAATCTGAGGCAAGGACCGGGTTAGTAACCCTGTGAGTAGCAGAAGTAGAATTAGGGCTCGGACAGTCTGGCTCTGGACTCCATGTCCTAAACCAGCATGCTATAGAGAGTCACAGGGACTTGCCCGTTCCTCGCAGGCCCTGATTTCTAAGACCACTGCTCTAGCCATTGAGCTGGAAGAGTAAGCAGCACTTAGCAAAAGGTAGAATAACTTGCGCCAGGTCATCCTGCTCTAGGGTGGCGAGTGGGGGGGCCAGCTCAGGTTGGTCTGGCTTCCAGCCTGGGGGGTCTTCCCCTCTTCACAGCTGCCTTCCTCCTGGATGCTCTGGCGGAGGTATAGGGTGATAAGACACGGCCTGGGCCTTGGAGATCTTTTAATCTAGTTGGGAGGCATGACTGATGTGCCAAGGGCATCAGACACAACACGAAGAGGGCTGAGAGGTATGCTTGGGGCTGAAAGGAAGGAAAAGGCCACCATGGCTGGAGAAGCCCTGAGGGCCTCATGGAGGAGGCAGGAGATGGCGGGCTCCAGAGATGGGCAGGAATGGCTGGCTGGGGAGGAGAGGGGGTGAGATGAGCATGCCAGGGAAGGAGGAGGAGCAAGACCACGCAGTGGTGCAGAGCAGGAGTGGGTGTCGCCACCGGGAAGCCGCACCTTCGCCTAACAGGTGATTGCTTCGTATCTGGTATCTTCCTTTTGAAAGGTAATCATGAGCAAAGAACAAAGGCTTCTTGCAGTTGAGGAATTGGATTTACGTGCTGCCTGCGTGGTCTGCAGTAATCCTGAGCATGCAGGGTAGTTATGAGAAGGTGGAAGGATGGTGTCCATGAAAGACCTGTGTCATAACAGCCCCTTGGGAAATGACAGTGATTATTATTATTAGCTTAGGGTTCAGAATATCCAACACGGCAGTGATGCAGAAAGGACATGGGTCTCATGGCTTTTATTAGGCAGCGACTCTCTTTAGTCAGTGACAGCCTGTTCTCCCCCAAGCCTGCTGTCCATCGCCATCAAGTGTGAAAAGACCTGACGCAGCCAGCAGCTAGCTTTTAGGTGCAGCCCCACTGTCGACTTGCCAAACCCCTCACCTTGAATCTCTCCCACAAACCTACAGCTGGGACTCGACCCCCAGAGAGAGGAACTGCTCTGCAGCCACACATCCCTCCCGAATTCCCCTCCTGGTGTTGGGATACCTGGGCCTTCCCCCAAGAATGAACATTTATAGCATCTGCTCTGTTAACATGGCGTATAAATTATGACCATGTGCAAAGAATTGTTTTAGAGATCTGCTCTGTGTTAGTTCAGAAACTCTGTCCGTCTGACCTTCAGATAAGGAATGCTTGTGAGCTATTTGAGGAGAGGTTAGCCTATTTTTAAGAAGCAGTTGCAGGGGAAAAAAATTATATATATAATATTTTGATATTTCCTGTTTTTAGGAGCCTGGGGTTCAACTTGCAACTCATTTCTTTAAAAAAGTAATTAGAGGTGATTGAAATCCTCTGTGGGTGTTTTAGATGTTTCAAAAGAAAGTGCAGGCGAGGCCCCTGGGAAGAGAGTGCAGCTCCAAGCTTGCAACCTGTTGCAACTTTGCCCCATTGTGTTTTGATTAGAATCCTTGCTCCATCATCAAAGTTGATTATGGATTTGATTAGTGCATTTTTCTGCTATTGTGTTATTCGCTTTCTTCTCTTCCTCAGTTCTTGGAGGGGGAATGTGTAGCATGGTCATCTGCCAACATGCAAGAATGTTTATAGTTCACGTATTATTGCTTATTCCATGCGTTAATTTTCTGAAGACACTTTAAGGGTGGGACTGGTGGCTAATTTAGGGTATCATTACGTGTGTGTATATATGTGTGTATAAATACATCTACTTCTGGATATGTGTATATATACATATATACACACACATATACAAATATATACACATGGAACAGCTTAAAGTAATGAGCACATGTAAGCACACACACATCAAAGGCCAGGCTGGGGGAATTACAGCCCAATTTCCAGCTTTCAGAATACCCACTTCTCATACTCCCTTCCTCTGTGACCAAGGTTGAAGCAGCAAGTCTTCGTGCCCCATTTTATTTACTTATAAGACATAAGAGGTGTGGCCTTGAGAGAGGTGCTTTAATTAGGCCTTAGTGAAGCTCCTGAAGCCAGTGTGAAAAAGCCAAACCACCCAGTGAGATTTGGGCTTAAGGTCAGAGACTCTTATTTCTTAGAATCAGTCTCATCAGCAGGGAAGGGAGTAGTTGTGGGGCATCTGCTATGTGCCAGGTAGTAGTAGACTGCAGTGATTTCACATGTATATATATATAAATGATTTTATGTATATATGAATTTTATATGTATATGAAATTTAATGTGAAGCGCAAGAAACTGGGTAAAATGTAAAGTGGCCCATGCATTTCATATGAGGAAGCTGAGACCAGGGGAAGTTATCACTTGGAGACAGTGTTAAGTGGTAGATTACACTTAACTGAGAGACAGACCTGGGTTCAAATCCAGGCTTTGGGCAAGTTATTTAACATCTCTAAATGTGTCTTCATCTATAAAGCAGAAACGATGATGCTTATAGGTTGTCTGTGAAGATTCAGTGAGATAATACAGGTAGGTTGCTGAGCACAGAGCCTGGCGTGCAATAAGCAAGGGATATGTGATATTGCCTATTTTTATTACCCAAGGTCAGAGCCAAGTTTGGAAACCAGATCTGCCTCATTCCAAGCCTGTGTTCTTTCTGCTCTACCTCTCTTCGTCTCAAGTGCACGGTTGATTACATGGAAGACAGATGGCTTGCACTGTGAAAGCAGAGAGCATAGCGGGGCTTTGGTTAGATGAATGAGGGTCAGGGTCAAGAGTAAATTAAGGTAGTCATATCCAGAGTTGTGAAATGAAACCTCCACATTTTGCTCCCAAACATGCCCTCTCTATAGCACTAACCAAGCTGAGGGATCTGCTGCAAACCAAACGTCTGGGAACCTCCTTTGTACACCCAGTCTGAGCTGGCACTGTCAAGGTGATTGAGTGGAGCTGGCCAATCTGTCAGCACTGCCCAGGACCAAGAATGGAACAGTCCCATTGATTGGACTTCTGAATGGTTTCTTATTGTTCTGAAGGCAGAAGGAAAGCCCTCTTCCCTTACTGCTGGCATGATTGTGGTGGGAGCTGAACCTTGTGATCAGCTTGGCCATTAAGGTGCCCCAAGGCATGGCCAGCTGCCCAGTGGTGTTTTACTGATAGCCACGGGGCCACTTTCAATGGTGACTCTGTCTCTTCGTCACATTGTTCAAAGAGATGGACAATGTGTGCCTAGAATGTCTTGGGCAGAATGGTTCATGTGATTTGGGGAACAAAACTGGGTCAGGCTTTTGTGCTTCTGTCCACACAAGACACTAGTGAGTGACACAAAAGTTTTCACAGGAACCCCAAGTCGCCCACACAGAACCTAAAGAATGACCCATGACTTAGTGCTCCATTTCCCAAGGAAAACAGACCCTCTTTTGTGTTTTGCAAACAGTAGCCCCACAGCCTCAGAATATTTTCTCTCTCCTTCTAAGTGAAACCTTAATACCTTTAGTGAATTTTGGTTTGTTCCAACCTCCCCTGTCTTGGTGGAAGAGAAGATAGGGTAGGAAAGGGGGCTTGGTCAAGATAATAATAAAGTTCTTTTGGAGCCTTTGAACAAAATCAGTTACGAGAGTGTGACACAGGAAAAATCATTATAATAATGGGCCCTGACACTGACAGAGCATAGCCTCTTACCAGCATAATGCATAGCACCAGGCATGCATCATTTCATTTAATCCTCCGAACATCCCTTTGTAGAAGCTACTTCCTGAAGAGAATAGAAATGACAGCTGAGAATCAGCAACTTTGGTTCTAATTTTGTCTCTTTAGATGCTTTGCTGCATGACCTTCAATAAGTTACATTGTCTTTTGAGCTTCAGTTGCCTAATCTATAAAATGAGTAGGATGACACTTGCTCTACTTTTTTTGAAGAGTTGTTGTGAAGCTTACTAGAGGTGAT
Organism: Kogia breviceps; assembly: GCF_026419965.1. Classification (NCBI taxonomy): domain Eukaryota; kingdom Metazoa; phylum Chordata; class Mammalia; order Artiodactyla; family Physeteridae; genus Kogia; species Kogia breviceps. Next base: position 36,994,993 of record NC_081316.1, on the reverse strand, counting down.
TATTATGAATGAGACTCTGATTTAAACATCTTACACCATAAATACCCTTTAAGGAAACCAAGGGTAAGAGAGGTTAAGCTACTTTTCCAACTAGCACAGCTGGTTAAGTGGCAGACCCAGGATTTGAACCCTTATCTGTCTGACCTCAAAGTCAAGGTTCTTAAGTAGCAAGTGTGAAAGCACTTTTTAAAAAAATATCTGAAAAGACATTGTTAATACGGAATCAAAGTAAATTGCTGTAAAATTTCCTTTGGTGTGGTATATATGACATCTGGCTCCTCCCCTCTGCCCCAGAGTTTAGAAATATTGAATATATTCATTCAGTATTAAATAAACATTAGCTGCTTCATCATATCAGTTAAACTCTCTGGGATTTGTAAAATTCTAAGTGTTCTGATGCCACAAGGTCCGCTAAGGTGTTATCACTATGTAACTGACAGGGCTGGTTCTGGACAGAGGAAGGGAAAAATGGGGAATTTGATCATTTGTTGGCACGCAGAAGCAATCGGATAAATTCAGATTATGGGTCATCTTTAAGACAACAGGCCTGGGATCTTCAAAATTGATAATTTCATGAGAAACAAAAAATTTTTTTTTTTTTTTTTTTTCCGGTATGCGGGCCTCTCACTGTTGTGGCCTCTCCCATTGCGGAGCACAGGCTCCAGACGCGCAGGCTCAGCGGCCATGGCGCACGGGCCCAGCCGCTCCGTGGCATGTGGGATCTTCCCAGACCAGGGCACGAACCTGTGTCCCCTGCATCGTCAGGCGGATTCTCAACCACTGCCCCACCAGGGAAGCCCCCCCAAAAATTTTTAAGGTAGATGGAGAACTATTCTAGAAAAGGAGACTAAAGAGCTATGACCATCAAATCCAATGAGAGATCCTTGACAAGCAAAACCATAAATGCTAGAAAGGTCATTTTGGAGACAATGGGGGATATTTGAATACAGATTGTATGTTAGATAGTATTACTCCATTGATGTTCAGGGTTTGGGGATAATGTAAGAAAATGTCCATGTTCTTGGGAGATACATGCTGATATATTTAGAGGCGAAGTATCTTGATGTTAGCAACTAACTCCCAAATGGTTTAGGAAAAAAAAAAAAAAAAAAACGGTGAGTATATCTGTAGATAGAAGAAGAAAGCAAATGTTGTGAAATGTTAACAATTGGTGAATCTAGGTGAAGATACATATGCAAGTCTTTCAACTTTTCTGCGTTTGAACTTTTTCAAAATAAAATGTTGGGAAGCAAAACAAAGCCTTGGCTAAAGAGTATACATTAGCAATCCCCTTGACATCTGTGGTGTATCCATAAGAACATATATGAGGTAGGAGTGTGTGTCAAGTAGGAGTGGTGTGTGTGTGTATGTGTGTGTGTGTGTGTGTATGTGTGTGTGTGTGTGTGTGTGTGTGTGTGTACTCACAGTAAATAGCCTGGCCAAGTTTGGTTCACTGGGTTTAGGATCTGGACTCCTTATCTCCTTTCTGGTATAGTGTGAGAATCTTGGCTTAATTCCTCTTCTTTTATGAGAAGGGTTGCTGAAATTTTATGGAAATCATAAGATCCAGGTTGATTTGATAATCTCTTATAAAAATCTAAGATGTTTCCAAGGTTGAAAGTATAACAGAGATTTTTTTAATGAGGAAATTTTTTTAAATGTGAAAATACCTGGTTGAATTTTGCTCATCCAGGCATGAAGCAGGCAAGGGGTATGGGTGGAAGCAAGCTCCTTTGTCTGCTTTAACCTCTTTCTGTCCTCACTACTTAGAACTCCTTTGCCTGGCTAAACCTGTCCCATCCTTCACCCATTCAAGTTCAGGCTTAGTGCCACCTCGTCCAGGAAGCCCTGTGCCACCACCACAGTCCGGATGCAGTATCTGTCCTGTGTTCTCCCATAGCCTGCTCTGAGCCCCCATTGCTTGGACTATGGTTGCTTATTTAGCTGGACCATGGCTTCTGTGAGTTCAGGGATGTGTCTCTCATGATCTCTGCTGGTACAGCATCAACACATAGTAGGTTCTTAGTTCCTATTTGCAGAAGAATGGGAGGGCGTAGATAAAAGAAAGAGTTGAAAAACAGGATTGAGTGGATATTGAGCACCAGCTGTGTTCCTGAAGCTGCGGCTATGCCACAGGGCTTCTGCAGAACTCCCTCTTGGCATGTGAGCTGAGATGATCCCGTGATGGTGGGTGGCCAAGCGAGGGCAGTGTCAAAGCTTTCCAACGCCAGGTCTTGGGACAACCCACCTGGTTGGGTAGCAGGAGAAGGCAGATTCTTTACACAAGGCTGTTTACAGCATCCAGACTGGCTGGCTGCTCCACTGGAAGAAGGTCTGTCCAGCTGTGATCGTGGCGGTATAGTAGACGGGAAGGGTTGGATGGGCTTCGGAGGGCTTTGGCAGATTCCATCCCCACCCCTACCAATAACTTTGGAAGGGGGACCTGAGAAGGGTTCTGAAGGATTTTAGTAGGTTAAGAAGAGAGGTTAGGACAAGGCTTCCAGGAATAATGATTTCAGCAACCACTTATGTGCCATTTCCATACGAAATCTCACTTAATCCTCACACTAACTTTCTGAGCCTGTGTTATTCATCTTGTCTTATCATTAAGGAGAAAAGTGAGGAGTCAGTGGGCAGAGGCCTGAGAAGGGTCATGGAACTTTTACAGGTCACACAGCTGGTGTGAACAGTGGCAGGGTTCCAACCTGGTGTTTCTGAGTCCAAAATCTGTGCTCTTAACCGCTGTCTTCTTCTGCCAGGAGTTGGAAGAGGCCTGAATCCCATACTGGGGTGCTGCTTTAGAAAACCAAACCTCCAAACCCTCTTCTCCTTGGAGCCTGCTCCCCATTTCCCTGGCCTTGGCCCCCTCACTGTCTCCTTCTTGTCAGGGCCTCCTGTGCCTGTGCCTATTGCCAGAGGCTCTGCATTTACAGAATGAGGAGCCCCGTTGGCTTTTGCTCACATCTTGCTGCAATCTGGGCATGGTCTCCTCTCGCTGCTGTGGCTGCTGTTCCCCAGGTCAGTGCTGGTGGGCTGGGCCGGGCCATGTGCCTGACAGCTGGCACGACCTCTTTCCTGTCGTCCTGCTGCAGCTCTGCAGACTGTCCCCATTTCATACTGGTTTGCTTTGATTCTTTTCAGACCTGAGAGTGACGCATGTTGACGTCAAAAAATGTGGGTCGCGAGCATCCCGGAACGGTCAGACCTTCCAGTGTGTGAACTTTGCTTGTTAACTGTCTCTGGACAGAGGAAGGCAAGCCCTGGAGGGAAAAGTACCATCTGAGTGACAAAACCAGATTTAGAAGAATCAGTCTTACTTGGATGTCAGCTTAGTGATCCGTGCCTCTATGGACTAGATAATTTGGGATGTCTGAGACCGTGTAGACCTTGGAGGCCATCTATTCCCAAAGCTCCACTGTGCAGATGGGGAAACAGAGCCCAGAGGGGGGTGTGACTTGCCCATGGTCACCCAGCTTTGAGGACAGAGCAAAAACTGGGATCCAGGCCCCCTGAACTCCTGGCCCAGTGTTCTCTCCACCTCACTCATGGCGATCAGATGTTCTGTTCGGAAGTGCCTGATGTTTTAAAGAATTAGAACCAGCCCTAAGCTATGTTCTTTTCCCCTCCATCTACTAAGTAGTTAAGATAAGTATTGTTTTTAAAAGGATTTTATTGAAGTATAGTTGATTTACAATGTTGTGTTAATTTCTGCTGTAGAGCAAAGTGATTCAGTTATACATATATATACATTCTTTTTCATATTCTTTTCCATTATGGTTTATCACAAGCTATTGAATATAGTTCCTTGTGTTATACAGTAGGACCTTGTTGTTTATCCATTCTGTATATAATCACTTGCATCTGCTAATCCCAAAGTCCCAATCCATCCATCCCCGAACCCTGTCTCTCTTGGCAACCGTAAGTCTGTTCTCCTAATTCTTTCATATTTAAAAGCTTTTGCATTTGGCTCAGTGGATCAGAAAACCACACTCTCTTTGTGGATCATATAATTGTGGCAACAGACCACCATTCAACACCTCCCATGGGCCACTCTCCATACGTCATCTCATCTAAGCTTCACCACAACGTGGTGGCATTTCATGGGTTTCATGTATGAGGTGCAAAGGAGGTCAGTAACTTGACCAAGATCACACGGAGTCAGTATTGGAGTTCTCTAATTTCACATCTGTGCTTTTTCTACCAAACACCTTAGAGCCCCACCCCCAGGCCGGAAGTCAGAGAGACCTAGGTTAAGATCCTAGCTCCCCGTTTACGTACTGGACATCTAACTTCCCCAGTGCTGGTGTAGGGCCTGGGACACTGTAAGCCCTCAATAAATAGTTGTTGAACTGCAACTTGGACAAGTCAGTCCTACCAAGCCTCCGCTGCTTGAGGGAAAGTGTAGCATTTCAGTGGGTCATGCAGATCAAAGCGATAGTGTATATAAAAATGCCTGGCATGGGGTAGATAAGATCACTTATTTACTGAGCACTTACTATGTGCCGGGTGTTCGTCTAAGCATTTTGTATGGATTTACCCATTTAATCATCATAAAAGCAGTAACCTCTGAGGTAGGCACTTTTGTTATTCTCTCCATTTTACAGGTGAACCAAGGCAGGTAGACCATAAGTGACTTGCGCAAGGTCACCCGCCTCTAAATGGAGGAACCAGGCCTGAAACTCATCAGTGCTGGCAGAGCATGCATCCTTACCCACTGTGTGGTCCTCCCTCTGTGCTGCTCCTAACTACACCCAAATCTAGTTGAGGGTGGGGAAGAAAGATGAGGGCACAGAGATGGAAAACAACTTGTTTAAGGTTCTTTAGCGTGAGAGGTAGTAAAACCCAACTAAGACTTGCCTTCCTAAAGTAGCCTGGGGCTCTGTTCTTTAAAAGGTGCCCCCTCTCTAGTGGGAAAGGACAAACTATTTAGTCCTGGGAAGCACTCCCAAACTGGAGATGATGACTAAGAATCAGTGACTCCCAATTTGCCTGGGGGAACTGTGTGGTTTTACCCTTGGGTCCCTGCTTCTCACTCATTTGGAATCATTTCTTCTCTGGATTGCAGAGCAAAACCAATATAAATTTGACCTAGTCCCTAGAAATGTTTACCTGGCTAAAAATATGCCGGCTTTGATATATTTTTAGCCAAATTTAGATGTGAAGTACATGCATTGCCCACACCCATGTATTAGGCATGAACTGTTGGTACATTTTGTAACAGGAAACTGCTGGTTTTCCATTCCAAAGAACTGGAATTCGGTCAGAAATTTGTCATTTGCAAATGCCAGCTCTCACCACATTCCACTGCTGTTTTTAAGACCGTCTCGTCACCTGGATTCGGAGGAAGCAGGCCATGGGCGAGGCCAGGCTGGTCAGGCTGTCTTTTCTCCGGGTCTAGTGCCTTCCAAGCAACCTCCGCCTGGCTCTCCCCAGGCCCACGCCATCTGCACTGTGTTGCCTTTGGATTAGTGTATGGGCAGACAGGGTGCTTATTTTAGAACTGGAAGGAGAAGAGATGTATCAATAATAAAAAAAAAAAAAAAAGCTGGGAAGGAAAAATCCATTCAGTGGTTTTAAAATATCTCTCCCTTAAGAGGACAGATTATTTTTGTTTCTTAAAAACAACTGGGTGATTTGCTCCTCGAAACAGAGTTGGAATGAGAGATGTATAAGACTGTAAAAAAAGGAGGGGGCTGTCAAGGTGGCCTGTAGGTTTCACCACCCTGGCCTTTTCACACAGCACAGGTCATTTCCCCCAACCTCCAAAGCCTCTCCTGCTCCTGGCTGGCAGACTCTGGAACCTTAGAACTGTATCACAAAGATCCTGTTTCCTTACCTCTTTATTTTGGAGATGATGAAGCCGAGCCTCAGGGCCTTTGCACTTGTTCTTTCTGCCTGGAATGTCTTCCCCAGATATTGATGCTGTTCATTCTCTTACCCTCAGTCTCTGCTCAGATGCCCCTTTATCAAAGGTGCTTTTTCTGACAACCCTATATAACATAGCAATCCATCCTTTTATATATCCTTGCCCTGCTTCATTTTTCTCCCGAACCAGAGCAGTCTACTCTAGACATGTTGTGTATTTATTATCTTGTGTCTTCCTCTGTTAGACTTTCAGCTCCATGAGAACCAGGGCTTTGCCTTTCTTGTTCACAGCTGTATCCCCTGCACCTAGAACAGTGTCTAGAACATAGTAGGTGCTTACTAAATATTTAGTGAATAAACAGTAGGGACTTGTACAGGATTCCAGGCAGGTCTGGGATTAGCATCTAGGTCTGACTCGAAGTCAAGGACTCTTACATACACTATTTCTCCAGATGCTACTAAGAAATCTACAGTGTGTCCCTTAAGATGCTAATGGGTCCAAATGTCCTCCCTTTGACAGTTTTGTGCCTTTTGTAGGGGCTCTTACTGCAAGGGGTGGATGAGTGTCTTAGCGCAAAGGTCAGCGTCTTAACGCAAAGATGTAGATAAGTTAGGTTGTCTGGGAAATGGTAATACGTGTGATCAGGTTGGGGAATTCTTACCCTATGAGCAGACTCTTTCTTGGTCCAAGTTGAGAGCTGGATCCACAGTAGAAGAGAGAGGTGAGAACTGGATTTGCCAGCGTACACTGGTTCCTTTTTGTCTTCAGTTTTCCTTCTTTCTTTTCTCCCCTTCCCCACCCCTCCTTCCCCCTTCCCTCCTTCCTCTCTCCCTCCCTCCTTCTTTCCTTTCTTTGTTCTGGCTACTTTTTGTGCTTTAACCCTCATTAATAAAAGTATGGTCTATGGACCAGCAGTAATAGCATCCCCTGGAGGCTTGGTAGAAATGCAGAACCTCCGGCCTAGCCCCAGACCTTCTGAATCAGAATTTGCATTTTAACCAGACCTCAAGATATTTCATAGGCAAATTAAAGTTTAAGAAGCAGAACAATTATGTCCTCACCCCTTCAGAAGTACTTAAGAGAAACCTTCCTATAAATACTCAGTTGCTCTTCTGTCTGGAGGCACAGGCCCCATTGCCTCTAATAACCCTACCCTCTGATTAGGGATGGGAGGGATGGACAGGGCAACCCTAGAAAAGGGTACCATAAAAGAGACTTCTAGAATCTGTGGCCGCTTCATTTCTTACGTTGCTCTGTCTTACTCACCTGGGCACTGGGCTTTGTGGCTAATGCTTGGTCAGCGTGGTGGGAGGCTGTAATCTGCCTGGTAACTGCAGAAGGAAGGGAGATCTTGTCTTTGGCCTGGGAATTCAGGATCAATGGACCTCAGCTCTCCTCTCCACTGGTGTGCCCTAGGCTGGCCGAGATGGCATCTTTCAGGACCTGGAGGCAGTTCCATCCCAGCCCTTCTCACAGCCAGCGGTGAAATCCTCTCCAGCCCCTTCAGCAAAGGGAGGACAGCCCTTCCCTCCGTCTGAATAGAGCCCAACTCCCAGGATCCTTTGCTGTTTGGAAGTCTCCATCCAATTCTCCTTGAATTGCAATAGGAAATTGCACTGCATGATTCTAGCATAGATCTGTGAAGGAGTGCGCCCCAGAGAACCAAGGGCAGCGGCTTGCTCCAGTGGCCATGCTGGGGTCTCCATCCCCACCTAGGGAAGCCCTGTGAATGGGCAGGTGCCGTGCAAATGTAATCTGTCTCCCTGCTGAGGCGTTTCTTTCAGTCATGCTGCGGCTGGGTACTGATTTGCGGAAAGCCCATTGATAGGAGCAGAGCAGATTAATTGAGCCCCTGGATCAGGCTGTTTGGTGAAATTATTGTCTAATGCTTTTAGAGGTAGGAGTTTTTTTGTCTCATTCTGGCTAAATCAGGGCTACCGAAAAGCTGCTTACACGGTCACCATAGAAACCGCCCATCCCTGAGCACATGCCTGGCCCAGTCAGGCATGGGCCACTGCAGGTGGAGGAAGAAGACTTGGTCACCTTGCTCTGGAGTCCACAGGAGGGAGGAAGGTGGTGGAGAGAGTCAAGGGGGGGGCTTTCTGTTCCTTCCCCAGCTCCCCTAGACTTGTCTCATTTAACCCCATCCAAGTCACCTGGAGGAGGGACATCCCCAGCCCCCCTCAAGTCCAGACTGGGTCCTGATGGAAACAGGGAAGCTGTCCCATGACTGAGAGGTGATGAGTCTGATGCTAAGATGTTTGTGGGAGTGTGCATATGTGCACGTGTGTGCACAGGCATGTGTGCGTGTGTGTGCGTCCAGGTGCTCTTTGAGGGGCTAGAGAAAATCCATTTCGACCGCTGGCAGCACCCTAGCATGTAAGCAGGGTAGGGCGGCTGAAAGAGCGCTGTTGTGGGAGTCGAGAAACGAGTTTTCTCTCTAGACCTACTCGAGCAAGCCGCATGACCTGGGCGCATGGCCAGTCATTCTTTGCCGGGACCACGTGGAGCTGTCAAAACAGAACACACGTCCAGACATCTCCCTTCCAGATACAGGCCTGGGGTGAGGCTTTGGCATCTGTATTTCTCAGGGCTCTGCAGGGGATTCTGATGCACAGTCTGGGGTGAGAGCTACTGGAGTTGAAACCAGCTCTTTCAGAGAAGTCAGGTAAGAGCAAGCGGTCACGGCCACATGGACCAGGGTTTAGATTCCAGCGCTGCCCATGTAAAGTGAATTGCTGATAAACTTGTCCTTTCTTCCTCATCTGCCCTCAAGGCATGAGAGTCACAACCTCACAGGGCTGCTCTGAGCCTTAAAGTGTATGAAGCATGTGGCAAATACCTGGCATGTGATGAGTTCTCCGTAAATGTTAGGTCTCAGGTGTGTGTGTGTTTTCTGCCTTACTCTAATATATGGATAGAAACCTCTCAAGTAAGTCCAAGGAGAATGCAATTGGGAAATGAGATGGCAGAGCTCAATTATATTAGTGTAATTTGGCAATAAGGAAACCAATTAATTCATTCTTTCAGACAGTTATTAACAGGAAAGGGAGTGTGCAAAGAAAGGTCCTGCGGGGCCAGAGGGCGATACAAAGCGTGCCCCTCTTCCTCCACGACAGTGGTTCTTAAACTTCACTGTGCATCCGTATGACCTGGGCACTAGTTAAATATGCAGAATCCTGGGCCCCGGCCTCAGAGATGCTGATTTTGTAGGTCTGGGTGAGGCCCAAGAATGTCTATTTTTGGCAAGTGAATGTGCAGAAGATGGTCTGCAGCCCTCACTCTCTGACAGAGGCTGGTCCAGAGGGAAAGATCAACTTAGATGATTAAGAGAAGGAGGGAGCTGGGTGAGTGGGCGCAGGCAAGAATGGGAGCCTAGACAAGGTGAGAGGATCTAGGTTTGAATGCGTGCATGGGAGATGCAGAGAGAACAGAGCAGCATATTCAGGATTTCGTGTGCTGAGCAGAGGGTGGAGGGCTCTGGTGGGCAGGGAGCCCTGGCTCCTCTCCCTGCTGCCAGGGGCCAGGGTTGCCATGGAGGGTCGGCGTCATACCAGGATGTCAGCCACTGCAAAGGGTTAACTGGGACTCCTGGTTAAGGGCTGTGAACCCAGGATATGTGCCCCTTTTGTCCTCTGCTTAAGGCCCAACCTGGCTGCTTGTAAGTTGTCTGGCAGTGCCCATAGAGTTCAGCATCTGTCTCTCTGTTTGCTCATTTGGAAATCAGAGCCCAGGAATAACCTGCGCGTGCGGAGACCTGGAAGGGTAAAGTCAGTATGAGCTACTCAGGACCCCAGACTGGGGTGGCAGAAAGAGCGCCAGAGAAGAGAGGAGGAGTTGTGTGTTGTGTGTCAGTGCTTCTTATCACGGGCTGTGTTAGCTGAGAGGAGCCTGAATCAGAGTGCCAGGTCTATGAGGGACCCGGCATCCACTTGTGAAGGCCTGCACCAAGATATCCCCTGAGCAGTGGCCTTTGGATCTGCTGGTCACAGGAGAGCACATTTCCTGGGGTCTTCCGTGGACCAGAAAGGGCTATAAGAAGGGATAGAGGGGAAGGGAACATTTATTCAGCACCTACTATGTGCCAGGCTCCATGCTCCATGCTTACATGTTTTACCTCATTCAGTGTCCACCTTAGGAGGAGGTATCAGGAGTCTCGTTTTGCAGATGGAGAAAGAGAGGCTCAGAGAGGTGAAGCAACTCGCCTAATCCCACACAGCTAGGACTTGGCAAAGCCTGGGCTAGAACTCGCTCTGTCTGGCTGCGGCGAATTGCCCTCAGATCCTCAGTGAATGTAGGGGAGGCCCTGCTGCTCAGCCCTCAGGTGTGGGCCCCTCGGCAGCCTGGGCGCCCCGGCCGGGGCAGGGGTGCGGGGTGGGCGTGGCACCCTGGAGTCCCGTGACGTGTGGGGCATTTTGGTGCCCTCCGTCAACAATCCAGTCTTCAGTAAAGCTGCCCTGGCTGCCGGCTGCTTTTGCCACAGCCAGAGACCCCACCCACACAGGCGAAGGCTGCGGCCAAGGGCACCCAGGAGGGGGGAGGTGCCCTCCAGAGGGGCCTCTGCAAAGCGCCTGAATGGCCCCATTGAGGCTCAGGCAGGATGACAATGGCCCGTTGGGGCCCTCCGTCCGGGTCTGCTGAGCTGAGAGGGCTGGGGCCCGGCAGGCAGCTCTGGCTCAGAGGCCAGATGCAACTTCCAGGGCAGGGAGCCAGCGCCTCTGACGCGCTCTGAAATGCCAGCCCCGCTTAATGGGGAGCAGCCAGCGCAGACTCTACACTCCTCCCCATGCCGGGAAGACTGCGAACCCGGCTCCCAGCCGGAGGCCGGCTCTCAGCCTCCTCCTGTGCCCAGGGCGGGCCCTGATCTGCGGATACTGGGGACTGTGGTCGGTTCTTTCCAGCGTCCCCTCGATCCTCAGGGGCATGGCTCTCAGCCCATTTGGAGAAATAACACCCACCCCAATAACTTAAGGCACCCACAGGTGGAGTGGCTAGGTAAAATGCAGGCACCCAGTTAAATCTGAATTTCCAATACATAGTGAATAATTTAAAAATTATGTTTAAGTATGTAACAAATATAAATAATCGATAAGGCCCGAACCAAGATGTGGGTCCATTTGGTGTGTCGTGGACACACTTAAACTAAAAATTATTGTCTGTTTATGTGAAATTCACATTTAACAGGGTACCCTCTATTTTCCGTTGTTAAATCCGACAATCCTAGCTAAGGAAGCCATCCACGATGGGCACACACGTGGAGGTGCTAAGGGCTCAGCTAGGTTTTCATCCGCGCCGCCAAGGTGGGGCACGTAGAGGAGGAGTCCTCTCCTGCACACACTCTCCACCTCCTGCTTCCCATACCTGGGGTGCTGGCTGCTACACTTAGTAGGTGCTTTACTGAAAGGCAGCCACTGCCCCGTGGCTCTTCCTCACCCCCGCTTCCACGAGCTGCATTTTCCTCCCCCAGATCCCACAGTGGGAAGGGAAGCTTTGAGGTGCATTTCCAGTTGGTGACTATTTACTGAACACCTGCCTGTCACACTGGGATGAACCCTGGCGACTTAATGGTGAATGAGCCACACGTGGTCTCTGCCCTCAAAGGAGCTTACAGGGTGGTAGGGGAGACATGCAGTGAACAAAAGAGCAACGACGATTCAGCAAACCATGAACACTGAGGGAGGGTGGAGAGAGTCACAGACGGGCTCTCTCTGAAATCCCAGGAGGACATCTCACCCACACCTGCACAGCCATACTAACACAAAGAATAGGGGTCTTGGAGTTAGAGGATCCAAGTTGAAATCCTGGGCCGTATCGCATGGCTGACTAGCTGTGCGGCCCTGAGTAAGTCACTGAACCTCTCCGAGCCTCAGTTTTCCTCATCTATCAAGTGGGAACAATATACCTTGCCTCTGGGACTGGTGTGAGATTCCAAGTAAAATAGTGAATGTGAACATGTACTGCCAATGCAGGGTTCTAGATGGATTGAGTGTGTTTGTGTGGGGGCATAGAGGCTAGGAGTGGGAGGAGAGGGGAAATACAGGGGCGCCAGGAATGTTTAGGCCCCAGGCCTTCTCCATGCCCCTCCATCCTAACCCCCTCAGCACACTGGTTCTCTGCATGGCATCGTTATTGTCAGTTTTTGATATCATTCTCCTTCTGTCTCAGGTGAATAACAGTGATACCAGATGTTTATATGGTATTTTACTTTTTGCAAAGCATAATGCTTAAGAGCATATGGGCTGGGGAGTCAAACAGGCCTGGGTTCAAGCCTTGTCTCTGCTCTGTGACCTCAGGGAAGTCCTTAACATCTCCATGCTTAGTTTTCTCCCCTGTAAAATGGAGCCTCACAGGTGTGGTTGAGAGGATGGAAAGAGACCAGTCACATAAACCACTTAGTGTGGAGCCTGGCACATAGCAAGTGCCCAAGAAATGGGCAGCTATTAAGAGGGTCTTATTTGAGTATCTTTTTTTTTTTTTTTGGGTGCTAGGTGGGCCTCTCACTGTTGTGGCCTCTCCCATTGCGGAGCACAGGCTCCGGACGAGCAGGCTCAGCGGCCATGGCTCACGGGCCCAGCCGCTCCGCAGCATGTGGGATCCTCCCGGACCGGGGCACGAACCCGTGTCCCCTGCATCGGCAGGCGGATTCTCAACCACTGCGCCACCAGGGAAGCCCCTTATTTGAGTATCTTAACACCCTTGTGAGGGAGTAATTATTAGGTGGAGAAGTGAAGGTCAGGGAGCTTAGGGAACCAGCCTAAAGAGGCATAGTCAGAGGGATGGCTGTGGAGACTACGCCCCTGGCTTCTCTGGAGGCCTTTGGTCACCTGGGCTTCAGGGGACTCTCTTCTAGCTTTCATCTGGATGCCTCTCTGAGGAGTAGCTGGTTTCAGGCCCTCCTTGCCCAGTCGTGGTCTGGTCCAGATACCAGGGTGTGTCCCGAACATCTTGACATGCCTGCCTGTGCTAGGCCTTGCCCTGCCCAGCCCCCTGGGAGGCAGAGAGACACAACATCTTTCAGGAATCTGAGGATTTATGCACGTCACACCATCCATTCTTCTTTGCCGGGCTTGAAGTCAGAGACGTGGGCATTTTTATTACCCTCTTAAACCTTTTTGTCAGCCGATGCCTGCACAATTATGCATGGATGCTAGTTTTATTGTCTTGAACAGAAAAGCAGCTTTGAAAAGAGGGGGCATTTCTGAGGAGTCGGTGGGGTGGGCTTCTCACAGGAGAGGCCTTTCCACCGACTGCTTCACCCTCCTGTGGGAAGAGGTGGATTACATTGCTACTTTAGGTGATACTCTGGTTTCCAATAGAATAATGATCAACAGCCCACGATTGTTGAGGGGAGGGGAAGGGAGCTCACCTTTACTGAGCACCTGATGTATGCACAGCACTGTAGTGGGGCTTCTTTCCCAGCATCGGGTTAGGTCCCCTGACTACCCTCTAGGGTCAGGCCTTAGACCCATTTTGCAGATGAGCAAAATGCGCTGAAGAGGCTGGCTGATTTGATCTAGGTCAAGTGGCCGGTAAATGGTAGCACCAGCATTTGTGCTCAAGAGCGTTTGGCTCGGGCTTCCCTGGTGGCGCAGTGGTTGAAAATCCGCCTGCCGATGCAGGGGACACGGGTTCGTGCCCCGGTCCGGGAAGATCCCACATGCCAAGGAGCGGCTGGGCCCGTGAGCCATGGCCGCTGAGCCTGCACGTCCGGAGCCTGTGCTCCGCAACGGGAGAGGCCACAACAGTGAGAGGCCCGCATACCGCAAAGACAAAAAAAAAAAAAAAAAAAAGGAGCATTTGGTTCCAGAGCCCTTGACTGGCTGTCTGTCACCCACACACCTGGGTCTGTGTGCAGCATCTTCGAGGACATAGCGTGCTCCACCTACCAGACAGTGGGCATTAAGCCACTTGGTGCCATTAAGTGCCCAACCTTTGGACAGAGGACCTAGGCTTCTGAGGAAAATGGGACAAGAGCTGGTTTCTGATGTCCCGTGTTTCCTTAAAGAGGATAAAGGATTCGGGTACGTGGAGGGAGAAAGGAGGGTTTTCCGAGGACCATAGGAGCCTGTGCAAGGCCTAGAGGCAGTAATGATCATGGCCATCATGCAGTGAGGGGTGACATTGAAGAGACGTGCTTTGACCGAATGTATATATGGGAAGGTGATGTTCAAGGCAGGCTGGAGGCTGGAGAATGAGGGCCTTGAAGACCAGTCAGGGACATTTGGTTTCAGTCCCAGAGAGTGAGGAGCCACGATGGGATTCTGAGTAGGGGAGGGCAGGCTGAAAACAGCATCTATGGAGGTCATCTCAGAACACTGTGATGAAAAGGATGGAGACTAGAGGCCTGACCAGGGATTGTTGGCAATCTTAGTACTAATATTGATGATGATGATGGTGACAGTGGCCAATGTTTACTATGTGCTAGATACTATTCTAAGACTTTTACATGTATTAACTTGTTAACAGATTGCAGCAGTCTTATAAAGAAGGTACTACTATTAGCCCCATTTTACAGATGAGGAAACTGACACAGAGAGGCAATAAGGGCTTAGAATAAAGATGGGCATTGAGGCTGGAGAGGTGCAAGTAGACTTAAGAGTCATTGGAGGAAGACCAAGCAGAGGACTTGGCACCCCATGTTGAGGAAGAGACGAAGGAGGCGAGGCTGTGTAATGACTCCAAGGGAAGCTGTTGCTTTTTGATAGCAGCCGATTTCCCGGTGTGTAGTTATGGGTCAAGTGACCACGCAGCCAGCAGAGGCAAGGTAGCAATTTCCTCAGTGCCTGTGAGAAAATGTAATGTAATATTTGAAAGGCAGAATATAATAAACCAGTGCCAGACACAGACACAGACACCTCAGCACGAGCGAGGTCATCAGCTTCAGGACGGGGAGGATGGCTTCAGAGAAGGGGACCTGGATGGGTCAGTTTCAAGAAGGCTCGTGCCAGCCGTTTCCTTCCTTCCACGTGCTGCCTCCAAACGTGACTGCCCTGGGTCCCTTTCTCTTGAGCTCTTTGCCCTTCCTTCCTATGCACACTCAGTCTGATGCAAAACAATTCGTGCTCAAGCATTCCTGACCAGCTGGGTTAGGTATCCGTCTTTCCAGGTCACACGGTGACATTTTAACAGACCTTCGGTGGCATTTTAACAGACCTTCGGAAGTTTGACTAATGGAGGTGGGGAAGTGAGTAATCCCTGTGGGCTGGGCAGGGACAGGAGGGGCTCACACATCCCCCACCCCCAGAAAACAGGTACAGTGAGAAGGCTGGAGTCTCCACCTGGGCCTGGAATCAGAGGCCTTGGACCTGGATCCCCAGTAAAGTCACGAACCTCACACACTCTCTGCCAGGTCTGCCATGGAGGGCTGGGCCAGGCCCGCAAGCCTCCTCTCAGGCTGGCGGTGTGGGAAGCCACCTTCAAGCCCTCCAGCCCCACCTCGGTGGTATGTTGTTATTATAAGCACGGAATCTCCGGTTGGCCGGGCCAGAGTTGGGTCCTGGCCTCATGCTTTCTTCTCTGTGACCTTAGTTTTCTCATTTGTAACTATTTGTGGATAGTAATAATACCTTCCTCATAGCACTGAGGGGACTCAATCAGAGAAGGCCTGTAACGTGCTTAGCCCAGGACCCAGCACGTAGTAAGTGCTTACTAAATGTGAGCTGTAGTTGTCGCTCTAGCCCCACTCTGAACCTCTCCAGGAGACCTAAGACTTCTCCATGGGTGTTGTGACTAAGCCTGGTACCTGGCAGCTTGGTGCCACTTATGGCAGTGGTGCCTGCCCACTCTCCCTGGCTCTCTCAGCCAGATACATGGGTGGTGTTGGGGTTAGTGTTGCCCTGGGATCAGCCCTTTCCCCTGGCATCCTAGACAGGGTCTTGTAGCATTCCTTTCCAGCCCTGCAGAAGTTTCCATCAGAGGTAATAATAGTTCCAGCCAATACGTACAGACCACCTACTGTGTGCCAGGCACTGGCCTGATTAATTTAATCCTCACAACTATTCAGGAAACAAACACTGTTGTTGCCCACATTTCGTATGGGAGGAGATGGAGGCACAGCAAGGTTAGGTCACTTGCTTGCGCTTGGAATCGTACAGCCGAAATCAGAAGCAGGACTCAGACTCCTCGCTTCTATGCTGTTCTGAACAAAGGAGTCTGAAGCCTTTCCCTCTGCACGATGCGTGAGATTTTAATAACTTCCCGATAGCCCAGGAGGTTTGCTGTTTCTCTGAGCGCAAGGGACCAGAGCCATCTGTTGGGTGCTTTTTTGAGGGAGCTGGTGTGACTTGTTTCAGGGTAAAATGCGGAGAAATAGCATCACTTTTTTTTCTCCCATGGTAAAAATAAGCTGCAGGGATGGGAAGAACAAGCTGAAGTTGAGAGGCTGACGCTGTGGAGAGGAAGGTGCTTGTATACTAGGGGCTGCCCACCTGGGTGCCATCTGCTGCCATCTGCCCAACTTGGGGCCTATATCAGCCTGACCTGCCAGCACCTGTCCGGCCACCAGCATCAGCCATCAGAAACACAGGATCTTTCCAAAGAGTCTTTGGCTCAAGGCAGCTCAAGGGGCAGAGAGAGGTCCATGGGGGGTGGTGACAGTTCAAAACACATTGTCCCTTCATAGTATGCAGCAGTGACCATGTATCTCCCCCTCTCGGTATCAGTCAGCTCCAGACACAAACTGGGCATGGCTTTTGATCATGAAACATGTTTTTTTAAAAATGAAAAACTAGAAGTTGGTGAAGTTGAGATTATGTTAATGTATGCAGTTTCCACTGCTGCTAGGATTAAAAATAGCTTCCTCTTAGGAAAATTGGAGCTACTCACTGTCAGTCTGCCTTCTAGGCCACCTCTTGTTGGGTTCCAGGGCTGCTGGGCTGGACACAGGGCAGTTTCCATGAGGACCTCATTGGGTGTCCCAGGCCCTGGAGGTTTGCTGAAGCAGAAGATAAAGAGATAAGAGCAAATTCTTTACCAGTATGTTTAATAGAACATGATCTGCTGAGCTTCACTGAGAACTCTTGTCAGCATTAAACACCCAGGGAATATTCTGGTCCTTCTCAGGGAATATCCTGGGGCACCTAGCATCTGTGCTAGGTTTGTGCTAAGCAAACATACTGATTGATTTGGAGATCAAAGTCAATAACCATCATTTGTTGAATGCCTACCATGGGCTAAGATTTTTTTATATATAAGATTTCTCATGTCTTGCTCATAATAAGCTTATAAGGAAATTACAATTATATCCATTTCACAGAAGGGATACCTGAGGGTTACTCTGTATATTTGACTTGCTAACGATCAGAGAACTAACTGGTGGCTGCAGAGCTGGGGTTTGAACCACGTGTCTACACTCATAATTACTTTGCCAGCCTGCCTTCCCCAGCCATCAGGATTTGGGCAACAAAATGCAAGTACAGTTTTGACCCTTGAACTGCACGGGTCCACTTATACACAGATTTTTTTCAGTAGTAAATACCACAGTACTACATGATCTGTGGGTAGTTGGATTCCCGATTGCAGAACCACAGATACGGAGGAACTGGTATACAAAGGGCAGACTACAAGTTATACTAGAATTTCCCACTGCATGGAGCGTCAGTGCCCCTAACTCCTGCATTGTTCAAGGGTCAACTGTAATTTGGAAAGATTTGGGGACCTCTAAATAAATTCACGAGGCTCCTAAACCAAAATGCTTACACTCCACTCCACAGGAAGGAGGGAGGGAACTTGCCCCATGTCACTCAGCCAGCAGACTGGCAGGTTCAGACTCACATCTGCCACCTCTGAAGCCCAAGCTCGCCTGACACCTTCTGCCCCAAATCTGCTATTCCAGGTGTTGATCATGGCTACCCTTTGTGTTCATTTTAATCAGATTTCATCAATATAAACATTGGTGGAGTCTTCCTTTAGGGATTGCGTAGGCAAAGCCTCCCCTAGGCTCTATAGGGCCCCTGACAACTATTTTTGAGGGGTTCTTATCTCTATAAAAAAAGTTTGTTGGGCTTCCCTGGTGGCGCAGTGGTTGAGAGTCCGTCTGCCGATGCAGGGGACGCGGGTTCGTGCCCCGGTCCGGGAAGATCCCACATGCCGCGGAGCGGCTGGGCCCGTGAGCCGTGGCCGCTGGGCCTGCGCGTCCGGAGCCTGTGCTCCGCAACGGGAGAGGCCACAACGGAGAGAGGCCCGCGTAGCACAAAAAAAAAAAAAAAAAAAAAGTTTGTTGGGCTTCCCTGGTGGCGCAGTGGTTGAGAGTCCGCCTAACCATGCAGGGGACGCGGGTTTGTGCCCCGGTCTGGGAGGATCCCACGTGCCGTGGAGCGGCTGGGCCCGTGAGCCATGGCCGCTGAGCCTGCGCGTCCGGAGCCTGTGCTCCGCAACGGGAGAGGCCACGACAGTGAGAGGCCCGTGTACCGCAAAAAAAAAAAAAAGTTTGTTGCCAAAAGTCAATGTGCCAGCACCATTTGGATAGGGCAACCTCATACGAGCTCATGAAAGAACTTCGGTCGCAGCCAAGAGGATCCACACTCTTGCTCTCCTAGAATTGAGGCCCAGTCATGAAGCCCAAGACAGCACTGGGGTAATTTCTGGAACTCCTTGGGGCATCTGGTCAGCACCATGAGCGGGTAGAAGTTCAGAGGGGTCCCTGAAGGGAGAACTGAGGACAGGGAGCCCCATGATTCCAGGTGTTAATTGGGGCATACTGGCTGGTCCCAGGCTGTGGAGGGAGACTGAAAATTTCTAGGAAGGCACTCAAAAGCCTGATTTAAAGGACAATAGTGAGCACAGAGACAAGAAAATATGAGGGAAAGAAAGGGAAGAAGGGAGTGAGTCTGTCTTTTTATTAAACATCTTCTATATGCCAGGTACAGTGTTCAGCAGGGTGGGGAGGGAGAGGCCAGGATAAGGTGAACAAGGAGGACAGAATCCATGCTTTCCTGGATCTTACAGCCTGGTGGGGAAAATAGGCATGAATTACATCATTACAAGGAGGAAGGGATAGAATGAGTAGGGAGGCAAGGGGCCCATCTATCTAGTAGATAATTCCAAAGCAGAGTAACATGGTGGAAGGTGGTATACCATGATCACAGACTTTTGGGTCAAAGAGACTGGATTCAAGAACCGGCCTTAAAAGAAAAAAAACAAACAAACCAAACACACCCGTCCTTTGCTTATATACACCACCAAACGTAACATAGCTAGCTAGTGGGAAGCAGCCACATAGCCCAGGGAGATCGGCTTGGTGCTTTGTGACCACCTAGAGGGGTGGGGTAGGGAGGGTGGAAAGGAGGGAGATGCAAGAGGGAGGAGATATGGGGATATATGTATATGTATAGCTGATTCACTTTGTTATACAGCAGAAACTAACACACCATTGTAAAGCAGTTATACTCCAATAAAGATGTTTAAAAAAAAGAAAAAAGAACCATCCTAGCTCTACGCCTCTGTGCAAGACACTTAAACTCCGAGCTTAGTTTGCTCATCTGAAAAATGGGGATAAGAGTTCCTACCTCCCAGGGTGCTTGAGAGGGTTCAGTGAAATCATGCACGGAAAGAAAGCCCTCAGCTAGAAGTCTGATGCACACATAGTGCCCAATGAATGGTTGCTGTTGGTAGTTATTATCTGATTTCTCAGGCTTAAGTAGATCCAAAGCAACTGACTAGGAGGGCCGGGGTAAGTAGGCACTCTGACAGCCCAGTCAACAGCTGGCAGTGAAACCACAAAGGAAGAGGAGACTGAAAAATCCACTGTTTTCTCAGCCCTGAGAGCGATTAATGATGGTTGTGATGCTTCTTGAGCCACGAGGAAGAGGTAAACTTCTGTTTAATGTATTCTGATTTGGGGGAAGGTGAGGGTTCATAATATAGGGCTTTCGGGGGGATAAAAAGGGCTAAAATAACAGTTGGGATGCTGGTTATGTTTTCCACGTTGTGTGGCCCAGGCAGAGCAGGAGCCCCTAGATGTACGTGTTCTGAGGATCCATCTGGAGCCTGTCAGCCTTGCTCAGGCTGGATTTCCAGTTTTGGAGATGTAGATCTTAAATGGGGGTGACAGATGTGGGAGAGGCATATCCAGGAGATGAAGAGACAACTCCATCTGCTTGGTTCTGGAGAAAGTAGGGAGACTACAATCAGCGAGTGGTGGCTTTTCCTAGTGAGGAACTTGCAGGTGAGATCTCAAGGCAGAGGCAGTGTTTGTAGCCAACGTAGACCCCTAAACTGGATATCCTGATGCCTGGTGTGGTGGCTGCAGTTGGCAGATAGGGTTTGTTTGTTAGGGAGACCAGGGAGGACAGTTCCTGGCCACTGTGAGGGGACCTCTGGGTCTCTCCCCGTAGAGGAGGTCACACGGCTTTTGGTGCATGGGCTCTGTGACAGTTCTCTGAAGGTGTCTTAACTACTGCAAATGGGAAACTTCTGCTGCTATGCTGTCTGGCTGCCTATAGGAATGCAGAGCTATATGCTGGAGCCCAGAGCCACCCTTGGAGCACAGCAAGTTAGGTTCTGTCCCCTGGGCCACACGTTGTACCTGTTGGAGAAGAGGCAGTAGCTGGAGAGAACACACAGCTTATACCAGAAGGAACAATGTAATTAGAAACATAGACAAATCCTAACCTCTCCCCTTACAATCCTCCTGTTTGGTCAGTAACATTTAAAATCACTTAACATACATCAGATTCTATGTCAGTCTGTTCATGTATGTTTTCTCATTTAATCATCTTAGTGACCCCACTAGACAGATTGTCATTCTATTCCCATGTTAATGATGAGAAAATGGGTAAAGAGCGGGCAAAGTGTTCAAGATCACACAGCTAGGAAATGATCGAGAAGGAATTCAAATTCAGGTTTGTCCCCCTTAAGTATTACTTCAGAGGTCATACTGAGGCCCCTGAATCCCTCTGTTTTGAGGGTCAGTGGCAAATTTTTAAGGTAAAGTTGGCAAGCAGATGGCCCTCAGGCTGCATTAGGTCTGTGGATACATATGTTTGGCAAAAACTTTTGGGAATGACTTTAAGTAGTGTTCTCTGTTTACCGCAGTCCCCACCACTCCTAGCTGTCTTACACCTGGCCAGCTGCTTGGCCTCTTTAGGAATGTGAGCTTACTATTCTTGGCTAAATCTTTCTCTTGCTTGAGTCAGTGGTTGAGTCAGAGGGATTGACAGTGTCCTAGGGGGAAAATGCCCTCTTTTTCTCTCTTAGGAGGAAAGAAGAGCCAGCAGTTCCAGACTTGGCCAAGCTGGGTTGAAGAATTTCTCAGGGCCTTGGGTTTTGCTCTTATGCTTGGAATTCAGCTTTTGTGAATTCAAGTTTCACAGCATATCTGAAGAGGACTATGGGGAGGGAAGTGCTTTATTCTGTCCTTGCAGAGGAAGAGGAAAGTTCTCCCATACCTATCAGTGCTCCAAGCAGGCACACCTCGGAGGGTGGCCACTTGGCCCACAGTGAGGAATCATTTTCACTGTGCACTTTTGGGGGCACCTACTGTGAACAAAGGTAAAGTACTGTGCGACGTGCTGGGCGGGATGACTGCCTGCAAGCATCGAGGGACAATAAAACTTATTCACAAAGAACGAATTAAAGGCAGACTGTACTAATTTGTGGTGGGCCTTGAAGTTTGGAGGGGTTTTTTGAGGGAACATCACGGGCAAAGGCATGAAAGTCGGAGAACACGAGAGACGTAATCAGGGAAGGAGACGTACTGATGTTTGGGGAAGATGCAGGAGGAAGGTCAGGCAGGAGAACCAAACCACAGCAATCCTCCCTTTGGTAGCCCAGTCACTAATAGTAGCATTTATTGAGCACTTACTGTATATCCAGGGCATGTTAAAAGCACATTTCATATATCATCTCCTCTGATCCTCACAATAAGCCTGTGAGGGAGATGCTGTTTCTTATCATTATCATCCAGTTGGCAGAGTAGGAACCTGACGCAAAGAGCTCAGGGTCATGTTCAAGGTCACCTAGCTAGTAAACCCGAGCGTCTGGCCCCAGAGCCCACACCCTAACCTCTACCCTGTGCTGCTTCCAGTAGCAGCCAGCAGCCCCGGCATGACGGCTGTGAGACTGTGGTAAGAGGTGAAGAGAGTGAGTTAGACCCTGTCGTGGCACCGTGGTTTTTTTTGGTTTTTTGTGTGTTTTTTTGCGGTACGTGGGCCTCTCACTGTCGTGGCCTCTTCTGTTGTGGAGCACAGGCTCCGGACGTGCAGGCTCAGCGGCCATGGCTCACGGGCCTAGCTGCTCCGCGGCATGTGGGATCTTCCCGGACCGGGGCACGAACCCATGTCCCCTGCATCGGCAGGCGGGACCCTCAACCACTGCGCCACCAGGGAAGCCCAATGGCACTGTTTTCAAAGTCTGGAATCAGGACCCTTTCCTGGATGGCCTCGGCCTCCCCTAACAGTGTGTCTTCTCCCACGTACCCCTCCCAAGGCCCTTATACTCCATTCTAGCCAAACTCTTCTGGAAGAGCATGAACTAGGGAGTTACATGGGCTTAGGTCAAATTCTGGATTACTGCTAACTACCTCTGGTGACTTTGGACAAATTACTTATTTTCTAGCCTCATTTTCCTCATCTGTAAAACATGGGTGATAATAGCTCCTGTCCTCATAGGCTTGTTGTGAGAGTTGAGGGAGATAAGTGCATTTAACATGGGATCTGGCACATAGTTAGTGCCCTGTAAACAGCTGCTTTGAGCACAGAATTAATTTCACATGTGGTCATCGCCTAGGTCCAGGATTGGCAAAGGTATGGGTGTGATTTGCAGCGTTGGCTCATGGATTCATGCTTCCCTCCACATGAGATGCTCCAGGGAGGACCTGGCGGCTAACATTTGATGCATCCTTGCTCTGCCCAGTGCCTGTACCGATAGCTAGGGCACTGGTGCCAGGAAGGTTACAGGAGCCGGTTGCCGTCCACTGGGACCTGGGCTGGTGTCAGCCCTGCCTGTCTCTAGATAGTGGGAGTAGCGATACTTCGATCCTGGTGCCCAGACAGGCAGGTAATCAAGAAACCACCTCTGCCCTGGTCCAGACAAATTCACGTGTGGGCAGCCGACAAGCCCAAGTTCCCCCACTGCTGCCTGGGAAGCTGTGGCTGCTATTGCCATCTGGTGGTGTTTTGCGGCAATGCATGCGTGGAGACTTCGGCAATATCATTATAAGCTTGTGGCATCCTGGGAAGTGAAGGTCCAATTCAACGTGCTCACAGTACAGAGGGCAAAACTGAGGTCCAGAGAGGGAAAACAAGTGAAGTTTAGGAGGAAGAGCACGGTGAGAGGAGTCATGTGACCTAGCTTCAAATTCCTCTCCCGTAGTTGGGATTTCAGACATATGACTGAACTTCGATGAGTCTGTGACTTATCTAAAATGTAATGAGGGCTTCCCTGGTGGCGCAGTGGTTGAGAATCCGCCTGCCGATGCAGGGGACACGGGTTCGTGCCCCGGTCCGGGAAGAGCCCACATGCCGCGGAGCGGCTGGGCCCGTGAGCCGTGGCTGCTGAGCCTGCGCGTCCGGAGCCTGTGCTGCGCAATGGGAGAGGCCACAACACTGAGAGGCCCGCGTACCGCCCCCAAAAATTAATTAATTAATTAATTAATTAAAATGTAATGAAAATCCTCCACATCTACTCACAAAGCCATTGTGAGGCTCCCATGAAGGGCTTTATAAACTGCAAAGGATTCTGTAAGTGGGGGAGGTGACGGTTATGGGGTTGCAGCAGCAAAGAGAGATCAGTGCTTCTGAACTTGTGAGTCAGGAGACTGGCCTTTCAGCTCCCCTGACCTTATTGGGAGGGACCACCGACCACCCAAGCCCAGCTTGGAGATAGGAGCAGAACTGGCTGTGGCTCATCCATCCACCTTTGCTGGCCCAGGATATCTCAGGGTGGGTGAAGCTCAGGGGTCTCCAATCCTGGCTGTGTGTTCCAGGCCCTTCTTCCTCCTGAGCCTTGTCTGTGACCTCCTTTTACCCAAAGTGGAAAATACCTAGTGCTTGTAATTCTCAGTTCTGGGCATGGGAGCTCGTGACTGGATTTCCCCCAAGGACAAAACTCTGGGTCTGAATGAGGGATAAGACACAGCACTCCAAGATAAGGCCACATAGAAGGGCTGGACTCAGCCCCAAGCTGTTTCTCTTGCCCTAGGAATGTGATGGTATCTGACCTGGACACGAAGCATTAGGTCATCCCTTTCTGCTGACGGACAAAGGGCCAGTATGCAGTTTCAGGCGGTCATCTCAGCGGCTTCTCGTCGTCCTGCTGCAGCAGCTGCTGGGCTGGTCCAGCTCAAGGAGCCTGGGGTGTCTGTTTGCCCCACCAGTAGTGGAAGGTTTGAGTCAGGCTGGGGCCATCCCCATTCTCAGGCCATAAGGGTCCTCTTCAGGCCGTGATGTGCTCCCCTGCCCATAGCATCGCTTTCCCCTCCCGAGTTCAGGTACATTTGATGTTTCTCGAGTACCTAATACGTGCTAGACATGGTGCTGAATGTCTTCACAGAGCTTGTCTCATTTCCTCCTCAGAGAAGACTTTTAAGGGTGGGGTAGTTGTTCCCATATTACAGATGAAGAAACTGAGGCTTCCAGAGGGTACCACTCAGCTAGTGAAGTGGGAACTTGGTTTTGAGCCCGAACTTTCTGCCTCCTTGTATATATAGAGTCTAAGAGTACAAGACCTTCCAGAAAAAGACCTGGAATGAAGGCCCACCCTAGATTCCCAGGCTTCTCTGAGCAGAGAGGGAGGATCCCAATGACACACTTTGCCAGAGACCCAGTGAAATGCTCCCCTGCCAGCCTCGCCCTGGTATGGCCTTACTCTCCAACCACCTTCATTCCCGCTCACCTAGCGATCACCTCTATGAACAGTTTATTGTGCATCCTTCCAGAAATTTTTGTACAAAAACAAGCGTATTCAGATACATCTCTTCTTTCCTCTCCAGTTGGAATCTCCCCATACACACCCTTCTACAGAGGTCTTTCTCTCCTCACCGTCTCTTGACACAGAGATCAAATGCCCTCTCTTTAACTGCTTTGTTGCTGACCATTGCATAGCTGTTGGCGCTACACAGTGTATTGGCTATTGCCCTCCTGATGGACTTTCCGGCTTGTTCCAGTTTTTTACCATCATGAACAACGTGCTCATTATACCTTTATCTGTGCACAGTTGCACAGGAAGGACTGTAAGGTGGATTCCTGAAAGCAGAATTGTTGGGTCAGAGTACATACTGTTTAGATTTTACCAAATACGGCCAAATGGCTCTCCAGAAAGTTTGTATCACGTTATACTCCCACCAACAGTGGGAGTAGAGAGTATCTCCGCCTGGAAAATGAGTCCAGTGGTCAGGTTGGACAGCAGCTTAGAAGGTATGATTCCAGAGGTGTCCACAAACCGCTCCCCGTCGCCCCTCAGGAATCTCCCTTTCCATCCAGCCATGGTGTCGGGAATTCCTACTCATTCCTTAACCTGGACATTGTCTCCAGAAGATTCTGATGTCTAGGAACAGACATCAGTCTCAGAGGAACAGATCTGGGCTCTGGGAAGGATAACAAGGGAAGCCCATTTGCATTCACTAGCAGTGGACTTGGTCAGGGCTACATTATGACTTTGATGGGCCCTCACTTTTGCCTTTGTGGACCCCTTCCTCCATCAAAAACAGATTTAAAAAAATAAATTTTATAACTGCATAGGTATAAGACCAATATAGAATATATTGGTCTTATACAAATATAATCCAGGCTGGATTATATTTATTTATTTTTCTTCTGATTACAAAAAATTTAAAATATTTTCATGGGCCCTAAGCACTGTGCCAAATGGGTAAGTTGGCCCTGGACGTGGCTCCCAGATGAGCCCTCCACACACCTGCTTCCCTCCCTGTTGTCAGCCTCCCTGACTCTGGCTTTTTTTTTTCGGTACGCGGGCCTCTCACTGCTGTGGCCTCTCCCGTCGCGGAGCACAGGCTCCGGACGCGCAGGCTCAGCGGCCATGGCTCACGGGCCCAGCCACTCCGCGGCATGTGGGATCTTCCCGGACCGGGGCACGAACCCGTGTCCCCTGCATCAGCAGGCGCACTCTCAACCGCTGCGCCACCAGGGAAGCCCCTGACTCTGGCTTTTGACACTAGGAAGGTATAAAATTCAGGCCATTTGGGTATAGTTGACCATCACAGAAAACACTGGGCAACGTTTGGGTGATCACTAAGAAACTTGCAGTTTTCAAAGTGTTTTCACCAACATGATTATCCTAAAGCATTATGCCCATTTTACAGATGAAGAAATAGAGACACATTGGGGCTTCCCTGGTGGCTCAGTGGTTGAGAGTCCGCCTGCCGATGCAGGGGACACGGGTTCGTGCCCCGGTCTGGGAGGATCCCACATGCCGTGGAGCGGCTGGGCCCATGAGCCGTGGCCGCTGAGCCTGCGCGTCTGGAGCCTGTGCTCTGCAACGAGAGAGGCCACAACAGTGAGAGGCCCACGTACAGCAAAAAACAAAAAAAGAAATAGAGACACTGACACAGAGAAAAGAGAAGTGACTTGCCCAAAACATATGGCTAGTAAGAAATAGTATTGTAAAGTCAGCTGCAGCCTCAGCCCCCTTCACACCCTCCGACAAGACCAGCTCTGCTGCCCAGACTCAACTTAGATGTCATGATACAACTTTGTTCTCTGAACATAGTCAAGAGTGCAACTTTACAGAAGACAAGGCAATGACAGTGCCACATCCCGACAGGCACACAAGTGGAGCTCCACATATTTGGGTGACATATGGAAGCCAAGTGCTTCCCGAATCTCTCCCTAAATAACTGACTTCAGTTTGTGAGTGTGTGTTTTTTTAAACTAGAGTAAAATTGATTGTCACACATGTCTGGAATCTCATTTTAATGTAAGTAGAGCATGATTAGAAATTCGGAATTAGTTGGCTCAGCATTAATTACCTCTCCTCTACTACACTTTTTATTTATGGAGTGTGATTACTCTCATTAACTAGGAGAATGCTGAAAAAGCATGGAAGGAGGATTAATCAAAAGAAGGCAGATTTAATAAGGAGTTGTGGATGGCAAAATTAGAAATGGATTTCTTTCAGTTTTATTTACATTTTATCTGATTTCCACAACCTTTTCATTCATCTAGCCCCTTTGCCAAGTGCCCCCTCCATTTCTCTTTAAGAATCCTGCTCTCACTCCCCTCTTGTTGCCATATCCAGTGTCAGTCAGTCATATCCACCTTCTAGAACGCTCCCTCCAATCCCGACTGAAAGGAGCCACAAGACTAAGCTTTATAAAGCTAGGCTCTCATCATGTCCCTCTTAAAAAAGCCGTGATGATTATTATCATTATTGTCTACCTTTTATTGAATACTTATTATGTCATCATTCATATTATTTTACTTGCCAATAATACTTTGGGGTAGGAATAATTACATCCAGTTTATAGATGTGAAACTTGAGGCTCAGAGAGGTTGAGTCAGTAATTTGAGGTCACACAGCACAGATGGAGGACTCAAATTAATCACCTTCCATCACACCGTGCTATTCTCAGACAGGACGACAGAAAGGACTGAATAAAGCAAGCTCACTAGATAGCCAGGAGTGGACAGGACCTGGGACAAGAGCTGAACATCCATGCTCAGATCACCCAGTGTCCAAGCTGCCCTTGGGAGGAGGCAAATCACTTTTGTCCCATTCCGGGCCTCCTTTGCTTCTCCCTGACTGCCTCCAGGCAGTGATATTGATCTGGTTTCAAGATGTTTGGTTTTTTGAAACTAAAACTCAAGTTGAGTTGGGGTAGGCTATTCACTTAATACTTTGCCTCAACAGTTATTTCCCTTCCAGGAAATAGCCAGTGTCACTTTCCCTCTTGACAGTGATCCCATCTGGAAATCGAGAACTCTCTGCCTAGGTGGAGACCTGGGAGGGCCTAGAAGACTCGGCCGTGCTGCCAGGGCCCCTGCCCACTGCCCCCAGGGCCCCACTGACCGGGTGGCAGGGAGATTGTGCACAGCCCAGGAAACCTGAGCACACGGGCAATTGAGCGTGGCATTTGCGGGATGTGCTGGGTATGTAATGAGACCTTCTGGAGGCTTTGTGGGAAGGCTCTGATGTGCACTGAGGCCTGGGACAGGGCTGACCAGTGGAGTGGTGGAGCCAGGGAGATTGAATTTCCTCCAGAGGAAATCGCCTCCAAGTCGCATTTGCTTCCAACTTGTTCACAGGCCCTTCCAGATGTGCGTGTGTGCCCTGGGGTCTTCACATCCATCCCATGATACAGTGAGGCAGACCCGTTTACCTGCATTTTACAGATTAGGTAACCAAGGGTTGTGGAGTTCAGCTAAGCCAGCCTTGGTTATT
This sequence comes from Kogia breviceps, assembly GCF_026419965.1. NCBI lineage: Eukaryota > Metazoa > Chordata > Mammalia > Artiodactyla > Physeteridae > Kogia > Kogia breviceps. The sequence continues at coordinate 36,966,792 of NC_081316.1, read as the reverse complement.
GAGTATCTGAGAGAAAGACAGGCAGGCACAGGAGACCTGGAGCCCACCTTCAAGGAATCTGGGAGAGGGAAAAAGAAATGTCCCTGGACAGCTGAGAGTGAAACAACTTAGGCTGGGGTTGAATTCCACCTCTGCTACTTCCCACTGTTTAGCCTTTGCTGAGTCTCAGTCTCCTCACCTGTAAATTGGGTATAATAACACTTGTACCACGAGCTCCTTCTAGACAAGAGCTGTGCCTGCCTTTTGTCCATCTTATCCCAAGCACCTAGCATGGTGCCTGGTACAGAGTTAAGTGCTGGATAAACACCTGTTCATTGAATGAACATTGTTGCGAATATTCAAGGTGACGATATGAGCAAAATGCTTCTTTAGGGATTCATGGGAAGCTTTCATGGATGGGGGCTTTAAAACTCATTGGAGGGCTGAGCACCACTTCTATAGAGAGCTTCAGGCCAAGGAGAAGTAGGCTCAGAGGAGAACAAGGGCATCTCAGCCGGGCTCCCGAGGAAGATCGGATGCTGAAAAGACAAAGATGTGCATGAACGTGATCGAGGATACTGACAGGCAGAGATGGGGGAGTGTTGACCAAACTACAAGACTGGTAACAGGCAAAAGACCGGATTGGAACCCAGAGATTCTAACCCTCAGAGTGTCATTTCTGAACCACTCTTTTAAGTTTCACTGACAGATTTTTTAGGCATCCACTGTAAGATGCTCTTAGAATTTCAAATGGACTCATTTTTAGCAGCAACATCACACTGAGCGTTTGACAATGATTGATTCATTTCTCAGTTTATTTTTTTTTATTTTTTATTTTTTTCGGTACACAGGCCTCTCACTGTTGTGGCCTCTCCCGTTGCGGAGCACAGGCTCCGGACGCTCAGGCTCAACGGCCATGGCTCACGGGCCTAGCCGCTCCGCGGCATGTGGGATCTTCCCGGACCGGGGCACGAACCCGTGTCCCCTGCATCGGCAGGCGGACTCTCAACCACTGCGCCACCAGGGAAGCCCTCTCAGTTTATTTTTAATAAGCTTAAAGGTTACGGTTGCTAATCGTTTATAGACATAGTTGATGCAGCATTTATAGTTCCTGACTCCACAGGCCCAGAGCTTATTGCGTCTTCATTAAAATGATGAAACCGAGAGGTGGGAGGAGCTGGGGACGTCCCTGTTGCAGGTTTGTCCTCTCACCTCTTTAAACATTTAGTTCTCCACGCCAGTCACCGGCTGTCACCACTGAGGTCCCAGTTTGACTAAACTGTCATTCCATTTTATTACAACTTTATTCCCTCTGTCCTAAGCTGGTTGATGAGGAGCTAGCTAGTAATTAAGCTCACCTGTCAGAGTTTGGCTTAAGTCAGAATGAAGTACATTCTGCAGCTTCCCCCTTTCATTTCCCTGGATGTCAGGGCATCTGAATTAAGTTCCTTATGGGAACAATACCTGACCCAAAAATGTTAGAACAGGGGTTACCGAGCTGGAAATTCAGTTAAGTTACCTACTTGTCATGACTTAGAAGAGCTGTGAGTTCTCAGGCTGCTTGAGAAAACTATTCATTTGTGAGGAAAATTGAGTTCCAAACCATAATAGCCAGTGGAAGCAATTTCTGGGATCATAGCATTCAGATTTGATATTCATTTGTCCCCCAGAGAAGAAATTCAGGCAAGTCCAGAGACTTTGACAAAGAAAAGTGCAAAGTCCACAAAATCTTTTAGGGCAGCTTGTCATCTGCGGGGAGGCCTGCCTCATGTCTGTGGCTTTGGGGGAGCCGTGGCAGATACTTTGTTCCTTCTGATGGGCCATATGAGCCAAAGGCTAGATGGAGCTTTGTTCTTGACTCTTGAAAATTATAGTCTGATGTACTTCAAAGGGATTCTAATGAGGACATTGGAGGCACAAAGAACTCAGCTTTGCAGATTCAGTTTTCAAGTCCCTGAAGTTTGGTGCTACTTGATGTCTCTAGCTAACCTCTTGCTCTTTCTGCCTTGCTTGTGCGTGGTGGGGATGGTCTTAAAGGACCTTACCGTTCTCACCTTGCTTTTTCCCTCTTTGCCTCTGATGTGCTCATCTCGCCCAGCATTTCCTCAACAGCTCCTTTTCTGAATTCTCTACATGCAAGGTTTGGCAGAAACAGCCTTCCTTTCTAACATGTTTATTAAAGACATTTTCTGAAAGCCTATCAATCCTGACCTTACTCACTTAAACAAATGTTCCTTTTCTCTCACCATGGCCCTAGGTCTCATTTTTTTAAATGTATTTTTCTCTCACTCTCTTGACCTTTTGAACAATTCTTTAGCCTTTGCCAGGAAAGAACTTGCTATCCCAGCCTCTGCACACATTTGCCACCTCTGTCCTGGCAGCTTTTCATACTGATGAGAATCTAGCAAACTCTATCCCTCCCTCACGCTGCCTTAGTAACCTTCAGCCACTTGTTCTTTCAATGCAATTTCCAGACCAGTCCCCGAAGTAGGAAGTTGCAGAATGTCCAGTCTGGAAGGGACTTTATCAATAGCTCTATCCCTCACTTCATGTAGAGTAACTGAAGCCCAGAGAGGGAAAGCCACTTGCCCAGAGTCACACAGGAGGCAGAGACAGAGTCACACTAGGGTCCCAGTCTTCCTCTTAGCCCTTTTTACCTTCAAGAATCATTTCTACATACAAAAGCCAGACTGGAATTCAACATCCTTACTGAATACAAATTGTACCTCATTTATGGAGTATTAGCTGTGTGCCATTCATTATGCTAAGTAAGTGCTTTTAACATATACCTCATCTAATTCTCAGCAGGTACTCTTTGAGGGGAAATCCATTTTACAGATGGAGGAACTGAGGCAATGGTATGCTGGAGCTGGCTAGTACTGGCTTTCAAGAGCCAAACGTATGTCTCTTCCCAATTCCATGTTCAGTGATTTCATGCTGCTAACTGAAATCAGCCACAGTGGGAGTATTTACACCACAGAAATGGACGAATGCTACAAATCAGGGCTTTTCTCCATCCCCTGCCCCCATCTCCTCCAGGAGCTCTAGTTTACCGGCATACCCCTGGGCTTCCTATAAGCTAAGCAGTTTGCCCAAGGACACACAGTGGGGATGTGACAGCGCTAGGACCTTTACCCAGGGGTGTGTGACTTCAAAGCCTGAGCTCTCAACCATTACCCTGTGTAGTAAACAGGGCTAAGTTGTCAGACTCGATCCTCTTGGGCTGGAGGTGGTGGTAGGAGAAAGCCGATCCATAGCATTGTGGCAGGTTACCGGTATGCAGAGGGGCCACACCTGGTTGGCTGCATCTGGCAGCCCCGGGAGCATTTCTCAGGTTCCCTTGCTCCAGCGGCATTGGCTTCCTTGCTATTTGGGGGTTTTCCAAGCATATTCCTAACACAGGGCCTCCGTCATTGCTGTTCCCACTGCCTTAAATGCTCTTCCACAGATCAACACAAAGCCTGCTCCCTCACTTCTTCTAGTCTGTGCTCTTCCCCGACCAACCCATCAAAAACAGCACCTCAGCAGTCTCTATTCACTTGCTTTAGTTGATTTTCATAGTACTTATCATGGCCTGTCTTCATCGCACATACGCATTCTCTTTTTGTCTTTCTCAGCCAGGTCCGTGAAGGTTGGACCTGTGTCTAGTTCACCATCATAGCTTCGGAGTGCAGACTAGGGAGGGATCAGATAAGTAACTTAAGGAATCTCAGCTGTTATTCTACACCACTGCTGCCTTTCTGAGACTTGCCTTAGGTCGTCAGCTATCAGTTCGTATTCATTTGTAAAGGTAAAGGGCTTCTCCTTGGCTCTCTGATCTCATGGGATCTTCAAAGTCTACAACCATCTTCCCTCCACCCTGGAGCTGTTTCTTTCATGTTCCCACCTTCCTGCCTCAAATAGGCCAAGAGTCACATCTGTCAATGCTGATTTGCTAACAAATAATTAATCAAACATTTTACAAAGGAACCTTTGACCCCAAGAACTAATTACATTCCCATCTTAGAAGGTGGGTGTAGCTGTGTCTTTTAAACTAACTCTTTAAGCGGATGGTTGGGACTGATTGAGTGTGACCTTTAGGGAAGCAAATAGGAGGGGATTCAGGTAACAGTCAGCAATGGAGTGGCTTCAGGCATCCCGGGCAGTTGCTTGTTCACTCATTCTGACCTGGAGGGTCACACCAATGCGCTCGCCCACATTTCCTGGGTCATACCTGGCAGTAAATACATAATCACTCACGTGCATACACACACCTTCCTTTCTGATTTCAAACATTTTACAAGTCCATTGTAGACAATTTAGAATACATGGAAAGAGTAAAAGAATAGTTAAAAAATTACTTGTGGTCTCACCCCTGAGACAACAACTGGGAATATTTTGGTCAGTTTTCTTTTAGTCTTTTTTTCTACCAATTACCATCTATGTATTTTCTGACCTATATTTTAAGAAACTTAATATATCATGGACATCTTTCCATGTGATTAAATATGCTTATATACAGTCACTTTTATTAGCTGGAGAGTATTTCGTGTATGTAGGTACCATGAATTAGTAATAACGTTTGGACAGTTCCGTTGTTTCCAGCTCTAGATGATTACAGATGATGCTGTGATGGAATTTCTCACTGGTATGTCTTAGACCAGCAAGGATTAATCTCATAGTCCTTAACTTCAGTTACTACAGCTCAATGCTGTGGACTGAATGTTTGTGTCCCCCCACCCTTCCAAATTCATATGTCGATGCCCTAATCCCCAATGTGACTAGGAGAGGGGGGCCTTTGGGAGATAGTTGCGTTTAGACGAGGTCACAAGGGTAAAGCCCCTTTGATAGCATTAGTGTCCTTATAAGGAGATGAAGGGACCAGAGCGCACACGCTCTCGCTCTCTCTCTCTCTCTCTCTCTCTCTCTCTCTCTGTCTCCCCCCACCCCAACCCGCATGTGAGAATACAGTGAGAAGGCAACTCTCTGTGAACCAGGAGTGCTCTCAGCATGAGCCCCACCATGCTGACACCCAGACTCCAGAACTGTGAAAAACACATGTCTGTTGTTTAAGTCACCCAGTCTTTGGTGCTCTGTTATCACAGCCACCTCACTGAGACCTCCTTCCTCACTAGCATGGCACCTATATGGCAACCATGATTTTACCTCTGGGCCTTTGCATATTCTGTTCCCTCTGCTTGGGGAGCCCTTTCCACTTCTCCCTCAAACTTTTTTTTTTTTTTTTTTTAAGTTTTGGCTGCGTTGGGTCTTTGCTGCTGCTCGCGGGCTTTTCCCTAGTTGTGTTGAGCAGGGGCTACTCTTCGTTGTGGTGCGCAGGCTTCTCATTGAGGTGGCTTCTCTTGTTTTGGAGCACAGGCTCTAGGCGCGCGGGCTTCAGTAGTTATGGCACAAGGGCTCAGTAATTGTGGCTCACGGCCTCTAGAGCGCAGGCTCAGTAGTTGTGGCGCACGGGCTTAGTTGCTCCACGGCGTGTGGGAATCTTCCCGGACTGGGGCGTGAACCCGTGTCCCCTGCATTAGCAGGTGGATTCTTAACCGCTGCGCCACCAGGGAAGTCCCTCCCTCAAGCCTTTTTACCTGATTATCATAGGTTCTTTTTTTCTCCTCCAAGTCAGACGTTTCCTTATGTTTTAATATTTCGGAAATGACAATGACTGTAACAGCCAGTGTGTGTGTATTTGTGGTGGGAGTGAGTCGTGGGCTTTGAGAAATATCATCATTCCTCTTCGTCCCTCAAGGCTCAGCCGGGCAGTAATTCTCTGGGTTTAGATTGTCAAAACCCCTTGGGCTATCACTGCACCACTCACACTGCACTGCACTTGCCTGCTGGTTTCTTTTCCCTACACGAAGACCTCCTTGAGAAGAGCAAAAATGTATTTTACGTTCCCGTGGCTCCGCCTCCCCGTAGTTCAGTAGCCTGGGCTCCAGGACAGGTGCTGAGGTCTGGGGGGAAGGGAGTGGTTTGTCCCCTGTCCTCCCGGCTGAATAGGTAAATGGAAGTATTTCCTTGTTCCAGGCCCATCGAGAGCTCCTCTACAGAGCCCTTTGTGGGTGGATCAGAGAACTTCACCTGACCTACCTGTGAGGTTAATGCCCAGTTCAGGCCATTGTGGATACACGTATTTGCTTTGAGCAAGGGCAGGGAGAAAACTTGGCAGGCGGAGGTTTTGCTAATTCGTGCCCACATGGCTATAGAAAGCTTCCAAGCAACCACATTACCAGCAGAGCAATTGTTTTCACTGCGCTTCAGAATGACACTCAAGAGTCAGGGGACATGCTTGAATTTCAGCTTTACAGAAGGCCCTCCTTGTGATGTCACCTTTCCCCTCTGTCCCTCTCGCCCAACCCAGATACAATGACCGTGAATGAAGTTGGTCACTTGAGCTTCTCAGGACCCCTTCCTCCCACCTTCTCCCCCTCCCCCAATCCCTTCTGGGTCTTTCTCTTTGTCCTGAGTTCATCTTCCCTTATCTGCCTCTGCATGACTTTTTGTCTTGTTTTTTATTGATTAACTCTAACTCCAGAAAGACTACAGTGTGTACCTGTTACATAGGAATCTGGGCTGCACAAAGTTGGGAGAAGAGAGAGCGTCCCTTTCCAGCTGGGAAGGTGGGGGAAGGCTTCGTGGGGAGGCAGCTGATTCGTGAAGGATGGGTAGGATTCACATGGGTGAGGAAGCAGTAGAGGAAGGGCGGAAGTCACTCAAGCCTCAGGCAGGAGTCAGGCGTGGTCAAGAAGGTGAGGACTGTGGCCGAAGCAAACATTTATGTGTAATGTTTATAAAGTACCTGCAACATGCCTGCCACCAAATGTCCCTGGGTCCCTGCCACCAGGTCCATGGGTCTCCAGCTCATGTGTCTGTTTGAGCTTCTCTCATTTTTACCTCCGTGACAACCCAGCCTTCCAACTTGGTACCTCTCCAAGTTCAAACTGAAAAAAACTCCGTGAGCATAAAAACATTGGTACCCAATTTAATCTTTACTGGACATGTTGAGGGGAGGTGGAGAAAAGACCTTATCTCGTATACCTTGTCGCAAACAACTGAAAGTATCCAGTAGACGTTTCTGTTTTCTCCAGAAGCCCTCCTTAGCCACACTATGGTATTGGGGGGGGGGGCGGGGCGGGGTGCTTTCTCCTTCCCCCACTCTTGCTGGCCCTTTTTATCTCTTGGATTCTTTCTCTCCCTTTACATTCCTCTCTCTTTATCAGCCAGATTCTTACCACCCAACTTACACACTACAAATCCATCATGGTAATCAACAGCCCTCTCCACCTCCACCCCCAGGTTCTTGATCAGAGCCCTTGAGATCCGCCCTCCTGCAAGTGGCCTATTAAGCTCTGTTTTCCAAATAAATGTGATACCTCCCCAAGAGAAATCCCAGTGGCTACATATCAATAGTTTCCCTCTTGTTACATGTATATTTTCTCATTCAGACTCCCCCCGCAAAGCCCTTCTGTTACCTTCATTTTATAGATTAGACAACTGAAAATAAGAGAAGTGAATTGGTTTGCTCAAAGTCACACAGCAGCCAAAATGGCAGAGGTGAGACCTGAATTCTGGTACTTAAAAAAAAATGTATAATAACCATCTCCTATATGTGGTGTGTGAGGAGGGTGACTTTGATGGGAGAAGGGCTAGGCATGTACTTGGGGACCAGTATTGGTTTCCTGGGATTGCCATTAAAAAAATACTGTAGCAGGGTGGCTTGAGACAACAGAAATTTATTCTTCCCCAGTTCTGGAAGTTAGAAGTCTGAAATCAAGATGTCAGCAGTGTTGGTTCCTTCTGGTAGGTCTGACGGAGAATCTGCTTTATGTCTCTCTTCCAGCTTCCGGTGGTTGCTGGCAATTCTTGGCATTCCTTGGCTTGCAGACGCATCACTCCAATCTTTGTCTTCATTTTCACGTGGCGTTCTTCTCTCTGTGTGTCTCAGTGCCTTCATGACCTTGTTCTAAGGACATCAATCTCTAGATTCAAGGCCCACACTAATCCAGTACTAACTACATCTGCAAAGACCCTATTTCCATATAAGGTCACGTTCTGAGGTTCCAGGAGGACATGAAGTTTTGGTCAGACAGCATTCAACCCAGTACAGGACCAGTTCATGAAGCTCCTAGAAGGGAGAGCCAGGAAGTTTAGACTGTGAGCAAGGAACAATCATGAAGGGTTTTTGAGGAGGATGACAGAATCCAATCAAATTTCCACCCATACCACCACCACCAGCCCCCGCCCACTTCACGTCTAACTGGTTCTGAGTGATCTCTTTCTGGCTACAGATGTTTGTGCCTTGTTGCTTTTTTAAGGAATTAAACTGGGTGGGTTTCCCTCAGCAGGTGGGTGTTTACCAGACTGGCAATCTCTACTTCCTTTTGGAAATTTTGCATGTGAAACGAGTCAAAGCCTAAAGCATTAGTCACAACAAATCTGCTCCTACTGGATGTTAAAGAGACTGAATGGGGCACCAGGTTCTTTTTGGTGAATGCAGTTTGGCTCTCCTTCCATCATTTGCCCCCAGCCCCTTGGATTCCTTGGACTTTGTGCCCAGAGCCCCTTTCCTGAGTTGTCCCTGGTGCAGGAGAAGCTGCCAAGGCCTGGTCAGGCCACCTCTGATAACCCTTCCAGGGACAGGGGCCAGGTACCGAGGCAGGGCAGAGGGTCAACCTGGGAGGGGCCCCTAGGCCTGGCTGATCCGCGGGCAAGACTCTGGTGCCCAGTGAACTCACCTGCCACCTGGGAGCAGATGACAAAGCCCTGGGTGACTGCTTCAGTGCCCCGGTCTGACCCACCCCCAGCCAGTGCTGAGCTATTTTGATGTTGCTTTGAGGCTGGGAGAGCACTAGAACTTTGGGCCTCCTCTAGTGGCCGAAGCCACAGGCTCCATCCATCTTTGGGGCTTTGCCAAGCTCTCAACTGGCCTACGAGGGAGCGGGCTTGGGAGAGACGCACTTGGCCTCAGTGAGTGTGCAGAGGCCTAGGGCTTCTGTTTACTTTGAACAGGAATACTCAAGCAGCGCAGCAGGGTTTCTCCATGTTGGGCCCAGCGTACTGTCTTCAGATTCTGGACTGTAGGTTGGATGAGGACACAGGCATAGTGTGGTGACCAAAGAGAGTTTGAATTCCTGATTCAGAGGCTTTTCCTCCACTGCTTGTGGCTAGCTGTGTGATCTCAGGCAAACTGCTTGACCTCTCTGAGTGTCCTTTTTTTCAGCTATGAAATGGAGTGGATAATTCCTAGTCCTTATAGGGTTTCAGAAGCAAGAGCTGGGAGACTTTATGTCAAAGTGCTAAAGGCTGTATAGTGTATAAGGAGAGGGCATAACGGAAAACGTATAGCCCTATATGTGTACGCAATAATAGCTTACATTTACTGAGGGTATAGTTCCTGCTAGACAATGTTCTGAGTACTTTTCATGGATTGTCGTATTTAATATGCACAATGGCCCTAGGAGTTAATTCCATTCTTTTCTCTTTTTTTTAACACCTTTATTGGAGTATAATTGCATTTAATGACATTATTATCTCTATTTTACAGATGGGGAAACTGTGACTCAGAGAAGTTACATAATTTACTGAAGGTCAAACAGCTAATTAGTTGTGAAGGCCACATTCAGGCTCTGGAGGCTGTAGGCTTAACCCTCAGTGTATGCTATTTCTCTCAGTGCAATCATAATCATCTTAAAACTGCCTGTTATTGGGACCCAGTCTCGGACAAACCCTGAAAATACATTGCCTGTAATCCTCACAGCAGCTCTGTGATACAAATATTATCACCTCCCCTTTAGAGATGAGGAAATTTGAGATGAAAGATTCTGTTCACTCCATTTATTGAGCACCTACTATTCTGTTTAAAACACTAGAGACACAACAGTGAATAAAATGGGGGGCTTCTGCCTTCATAGAACTTATATTTTTGTGCTGGGGGACAGGTGATGAAATACATAAACAAAATAATTTCAAATCATGGTGATGGCGATGAAAAAAAATAAATGTAGTGATGTGGCAGAGTGACAGGAGGTCCGGGAAGGCCTCTCTAAGGAGGGGCTGTTGGAGCTGAGACTTGAACGGTAAGAAAGAGGCAGTGGTGTGATCTACATGGGGAGGAGCTGTCTCAGGTGAGGAAGAGCAGAGGTCTGTGAGGAACAGAAGGGGGCTGGAAGAGGCCGGGGAGGGGAGAGCAAGGGTGCTGGGGGTCAGGGGAACAGGAGGCAGTGGCCATGGTGGAAAGCAAGGTGACTCTTGTAAGAGTCAGCGTGGACTCATTTCTGCCGAAGCTGATTCTGGGGTCAATTGTGCTGCCATGTCATTGGCCATGTGTCCAGTGAGGGATGATGGCCAGACCCGGGCACAGCAGGGTGGGCTGGTGGACAGCCTGCTTGGGTAGTGGGTGGGTGGGCTCGGGCTTGGCGCCTGTGGAGCCCTCTCTCATTTTGCTGCAGGGTAAACAGTCAGCAGGCCTGGGGGCTCAGGGGTTCCCTCCACACCCACAAGGGCTGGTCGTCACACTCTGATGCATCTAGGGATCGGCGCAGCTGGTAATCACCTGTGACTTAGACCCAGGCCGCTGCCAAAGTGGGAGCCAAGACCTCCCCAGGAAGGCAGAGCAATTTCCGCTGCCCACTTTTACACATACCCCTGGAGACCGTGGATCTTCATTTATTACAGATTTTGTAGGAACCCCACCATCTACAGAGAATTGCAGCAGATGTTTTAAAGAGCCTAATGAGAAATTTTTTCCACTCTTGAGAGGAGGAAGATGCTTTGTGCAGTTGATCAGCATGAAATTGCAGCCCTTTGGACCTGGAAGACACTTTATTTAAAAAAATTTTTTTAAGTAGACATTTATTTATTTTTGGCTGCGTTGGGTCTTCGTTGCTGCACATGGGCTTTCTCTAGTTGTGGCGAGCAGGGGCTACTCTTCGTTGCGGTGCATGAGCTTCTCACTGCAGTGGCTTCTCATGTTGTGGAGCACCAGCTCTAGGTGGGCGGGCTTCAGTAGTTGTGGCTCGCGGGCTCTAGAGCACATGCTCAGTAGTTGTGGCGCAAGGGCTTAGTTGCTCTGCGGCACGTGGGATCTTCCCGGACCAGGGCTCATACCCGTGTCCCCTGCATTGGCAGGCAGATTCTTAACCAGTGTGCCACCAGGGATGTCCTGGAAGATACCTTAGAGATAATCTTGTCCAACGCTCTTACTTAGAAGAGGAGACTAAGGCTCAGGTGTTATTTTATGGGTGTGTGTGGTTTTTTTTTTTTTTTTTTTTTTTTTTTTGCGGTACGCGGGCCTCTCACTGTTGTGGCCTCTCCCGTTGCGGAGCACAGGCTCCAGACGCGCAGGCGCAGTGGCCATGGCTCACGGGCCCAGCCGCTCCGCGGCATGTGGGATCCTCCCGGACCGGGACACGAACCCGCGTGCCCTGCATCGTCAGGCGGACTCTCAACCACTGCGCCACCAGGGAAGCCCTCAGGTGTTATTTTAATTTAGTGTCATGAAATATAGTTGGTAAAAGTCTTTCTGGGGAAAATAAAAAACCAAACAAATATACCTTTTCTGATTTAGTAAACAGAGTAAATAGAAGAGAGGCTGGCAGCAGAGCAGAGCAGGGCTGCTGGTGTCAGATACAGGATTGGTTCCCACATCTTGTACTTACTAACTATATGTTCTGGGGCAAAGTTATTTAATGTCTCAATTTGTAAAATATAGATAATAGTGGACGCTCAGCTCATGTAAACTGAATAAAATACCATATAAACTGAATAAAATACCATATAAAGTGCTCATCGCATAGTCAGTATTCAATAAATGGCTGCTGCTGTTACCATTTGAAGGGGCAGACGCAGAAGATGCAGATGACCAGTGATGCAGAGCATAGGAAAATGCTCAGTGATGGCAAGATGGTCTACAAATGTTCGTATCTTGAGCTCAGCCCTCCATAGCATCCCTAAGAACTGATTTTTATTAATTCCCCTCCAAAAGTTTGTTATGTGATCATTTTCCTCTACTTCCTGAAAGGCTATTTCTAAGACAAAAATAGTCCCCATGAAGCGAGAGTTCCGGCATATGAATTAGTGGTTTGGAACAGAGATTAGTGTTTTTCATTTCAAGAGCAGCCCCAGCACATCTGCCAGTGTGTGAGCCTTGAGATGGCTCCTCAGAGAGACAGGCTGGAGAAAGAGGTGTCCAGCCTAACCCAGCTGTTCTAGAGCTTATCCTTTGTCCCATCCCAACTCAACCCTGGGGCGATACAGTAAGGTGTATTATATTTTAAGGGGACAGTTTCTCTTATCTCATCAGTTCCACTATGGTTTCCGTTGAAATTATCATTGGACAGGGATATCTGTTCTTAGTCATCTCCCTCTTGGCTTCGGGGAGACCGCAGGCATGAGGAAAAGATTAGAAGACTCATCCACAGCAGCCACTAACTCACAAGCTCTGACAACTGACCATCCACTGGTGACTCAGCATCAACTCGTCCCTTCAGTGGGCTCTACAGGGGCCGGGCTGGGCCTTGCCACTCCTTGTTTCTTTCCCCTCTGCAGAATGCAGTCTCCATCTTCCTGATATGAAAACAGCATCTTTTCAAAATAAAATTCAAAGAGTAGGAAGAATCAAGAGCCTCTCGCAAGATATAATTTAGCTGAGAGGACCAAATCGTGTCCAATATCTCGGGTTAAAAAGAATCAGCTATGAAGTACAAATGCAGTTGACTTTGGCCCTGAGATCTATGGGGAAAACTGGGGGGAAAAAAAGAGCAACGAATCAGCAGCACAAGAATATTTGCTGTGAGCTGTTCCAGTCATGGGTGTGAGTAAGTAACTCTGTCCCAGGATCCTATCGAGTTTGGTTTGTGCCTTGAGGTGTGGAGTTTGGAAAGGTACCAATGCTGGCGGTTCTTCTGCTTTGGGGAAGAACTAAAAGGAAATCCCTGTGGGATTGCTGTTTCTTGAAAACCTGCTGCTTACCTGAGCCCTGTGTTCAAGAGGCCAGAGGGAGCCTGAAGGAGCTCGTGTGGAATCTGAGCACAGGGGCTGCTCATCTGGCCAAGTCTCAGAGCCAAGGCCAATGTGAATGTCCAGATTGCCCAAGGAGAGGGCACTGGGGGGTGGCTTTGGTCTTTGGGGTGTCATTTATTCATTCATCTTTTTATTGAGCACCTACTATGCCCCAGGCACTGTTCTAGTGAAACAAGAAGAGCGAGGTTTCTGTCGTCATGGAATTTACCTTCTTGTGGGGAGATACAGACAAACCACAAGTAAACGAATGCATTAAAACGTTTATTAGGGCTTCCCTGGTGGCGCAGTGGCTGAGAATCTGCCTGCCAATGCAGGGGACACGGGTTCGAGCCCTGGTCTGGGAAGGTCCCACATGCCACGGAGCAACTAGGCCCGTGAGCCACAGCTACTGAGCCTGCGCGTCTGGAGCTTGTGCTCCGCAACAGGAGAGGCCACGACAGTGAGAGGCCCACGCACTGCGATGAAGAGTGGCCCCCACTCACCGCAACTAGAGAAAGCCCTCGCATAGAAACGAAGACCCAACACAGCCAAAAATAAATAAATAAATAAAAATACAATTTGCTGAAAAAAAACATAATAAAAGTAGAGGAATTAAAAAAAACACGTTTATTAAGCAGCCGCATGGCACAGGGAGATCAGCTAGGTGGTTTGTGACCACCTAGAGGGGTGGGATAGGGAGGGTGGGAGGGAGGGAGGGAGAAGCAAGAGGGAGGAGATATGGGAACATATGTATATGTATAACTGATTCACTTTGTTGTAAAGCAGAAACTAACACACCATTGTAAAGCAATTAGACTCCAATAAAGATGTTAAAAAACAAACAAACAAAAACGTTTATTAATAAGAGAGTGACAAGTGCTGTGAAGAAAGTAGAGCAGGGTGATGTGTTCCAGAGTGGCTCAATGAAGACCAGTCTGGGGAGGCAGCATTAGAACTGAAACCCCAAGCACATGAAGATGGGAGAGCCTGGTCCAGGCAGGGGAATCCCCAACACAAAGGCTCCGGGTAGGGACAGGCTTGGCTCATTCAATGAACTTATCAATGGCCAGCGTCCCTGGACCGTCCTGCATTTGTGGCTTGTTTCAGCTTTATACCTGGCATACTATAACCCCAATTGGAGTATCCAGGAGTGTCTAGAACTGCTTTGGGGACAAGCAGGTACTCAGAGAACTAATCCTTCCCTCCTTCTCACCCCCACATCTAACCTACCATCAAGCTCTGTTGGTTCGTGCTCCCCGTGTTTTCTTAGGTGAGCCCACTTCTTCTTCTCCACTTCTCCACCTCTAAACCAGATTCCTCACATGCAGTCTTGCCCAGTTCCAGTCCACTCTCCACACTGTGTTCAGAATGATCTTTTTTATTTTTTCTTTTTTCTGCGGTACGCGGGCCTCTCACTGTTGTGGCCTCTCCCGTTGTGGAGCACAGGCTCCAGACGCGCAGGCTCAGCGGCCATGGCTCATGGGCCCAGCCGCTCCGCGGCATGTGGGATCTTCCCGGACTGGGGCACGAACCCGCGGACTCTCAACCACTGTGCCACCGGGGAAGCCCCAGAATGATCTTTTAAAACTTCAAATCTGGGGGGATTCCCTGGCAGTCCAGTGGTTAGGACTCCGCGCTTCCACTTCAGGGGGCATAGGTTCAATCCCTGGTCAGGCAACTACAATTCTGCCTGTCACATGGCGTGGCTAAAAAATAAAACAACCAACCAAACAAACAAAAACAAAATCCAAAAACCCTCAAATCTGGTCATGTCACAAATGCATGTGTACACACACACACACACACACACACACACACACACACACACACACTCTCCCCCCTCCTTGGTACTTTTTCATGACTCCTCTTGCCCTCAGCATAATCCCACAATGACATACAAAGCCCTGGCTATGCAGCTCCCCTATTTCTTCCCTAACCTTATTTCTAGCCGTCTGTGGCTTCACTTTCCATGCTCTGGCTACACAGTCTTTCATCCAGTTCCTCCAATTTGCCGTACTAGTTCTGGCCTCAGGCCTTTACACAAGCCTCAATGGCTCCTAACCTGTTCTCCTTCCATGCATCTTGGCCTCAGCAACTTCTCCTCGGGTCTCTCAGCATAGCTGTTACTTCAGCAGGGATGGCTTCCTCGTTCTTTGACTCTATGATATTACATAGGGTCTTTCGGTTTCATGTGCCCACTAGCACTTCATATTTTTTTCATAACTCTCAGCACACTTGTATTTACTTGTGATGTCTCTTTCTTGCACTAGTCCACAAGCTCCACGAGGGCAGGAACCATGCCTGTCTTGTTTGTTGCTGTGTCCTCAGTACTTAGAAAGTTTCTGGAGTACAGTAGACACTTAAGATGTAGTTGTTGAAGGAATGAATGCTTACAAAGACCTTGAATCTGAAATGTTCCACTTGAGTGTGCTACTTGCTTTCAACAAAATGAAATAACAGGAGACCGTCTGTATTTTCTGTTCCATTTTCCTACCCTATAGAGATGGTGATTGATATCTGGAGTTCAAGAATAAGCATAGTGAGCAGGAATTCTGGCAGATGCACAACCTGCTTAGGAAGTCTGTTCTTGCCTTCGACTATCAGAACAGTGTTATTTTCTTTGGCTCAAAGGAATCTAAGACTGTGTGTATTCAGGGAAACGGTATAGACCCACGGTGTGGAGTCAGGGCCAGGGGTGAGACTCCAATAATAATCAAGTGAAAGAGGGTTGTGTGAAGCCTGGTAGGGGACATTGCCTTTCTCAGCGGCTGAGGAATTGGAACATTCCCCCTTGTGTCAATGTGGAAGTGAATGAATTAAGCTCCGTTTTTTGCCTCGCCTGGAAAAATACCAGTGCTGTACTTACCGAGTGCCTGAAAGCAAAGCCCACACGCCACTCAGTCTCAGGTCTATGAGAGACCGTTATAGGAAAAGAGAGTCAACATTCACAGACAATAGGAAGTATCACTGAAGTGGAAAAAGATTAGAGCCATGGATTTCGACTTTTTTGAGGTTACACACCCTTTCAAAATTCTGACAAAAGCAGTGGACCTCCCCTCCATGCCCCTCCCCCCTCTGCAAAACGTATATTTGTATAACATCCTCCCATCCATGGGGACCCTGGAGGGCCTCAGGTTAAAAAGTCCAGTTAGAGGGTCTGATTGGAAATTGAGCAGAAATATAGCTAATAAGAGATGACAGTGAAGCACAACTTAGACAATGATTGGTCTGTAGAATAGAAATGCTCCATAATTACACTTTTCCATTCCTGAAGTTCTTTATGTTTTAGAAGTTGGTTGAGGAAGGGTGAATATGTGCATCAGAGTGAAATGAGGTAGACCTTTAGGACCTGGGGGCAAACCACGCTGAGCGTCTCCCAGATTTAACCACCCATGATGATCCATCCACTAAAAAGTGAGCCCCATGAGGCCAGGATTTTAGCCTATCATCTTCACTGCTGGTCCCTGGTATCTAGCTCAGTGCCTCGCACTTAGTAGATGCTCAGTAAATATTTATTGAATGAATGAATCAATTAATTAGTCTATCCTGGGTTGTCCCTTTTCACTCTATCTTCCTCTCCTTAGTTTTGTTCTGAATTAATCAGATTCCTTCGTTTTGATTTATTTGTTCAAGAACTGTTTACTAAGCACCTCCTAGCCTTCTGGTGGACCATTGTTCTCTAGAATAGAATAGCATGAGATTAAAGGGCGTCTGCTCTGGGTTAAGGTCTCAGTTCTGCTGCTTGGGAGTAAGGAAAGCCTCAGTTGCCTCAACTGTAAAATGGGTGTGAGAATTAGATAAGGTATGCAGCTTAAGCACTTAGCACAATTCTTGACACACATCTTTGTGTTGTTGTAATAAATGTCAGCCATTTTATTATTTATTACCTGGCTCCTCTGCCATATACTTCATTGGCTCCTTTGGGGACCTCTTTACTTGCTGAGCCCACGTTTCTGAATCTCAGAAACGAATTGTTATCTAAAGCAGATAAAGTGTATGCAGCCTTTAAAAAGTCCCAGAATATTCAATCACGGCTATATTTAAGGATTGGGAACATGACTAATTTTCACCGTTTTCTGTTTTTCTGTATTTTCAATTTTAATTAATAAGCATGTATTACTTTCATCAGTTAAAAAGTATTGTGTAAGGAAAAGTATTATAATGAAAAATGTGTATTTTCAATTTTACTAAATTCAGAGATAGAAAACAAGAATATTTTATTGTATCTGGGCTAGAGAATCAATTCAAGAACTCAGTTTGTCCTTTATGTTGCCCAAATAAAAATGCCCGAACACAAACACCAAAAAAGGAAGGGTGCCTTCCTGAGCAGACACGGTTGTGTTAAGTTTAGTGGATGTAGGATTAAGAACTTGGACTCGTGGCTTCGTCTCCCAGCTCTACCTCCGCCGAACTCTGTATGTAATGCTGGGGAAACTGTTCAACCTCTTTAAGCCTCAGTTTTCTCATCTGTGAAAGGGGAGGGACAAATGGAGAACATTTTCCTTATAGATTGTTACGAGCATGAATATCTTACTTCACACGTGAGTCTTCAATACACTCTTTTTTCTTTTTTCCAAGTACATCAGTAACATTATCATTCTTTGCGTTATATGTGACATGTCTGTCACAATAGGCATTCCAGAGTTGAGACATTTGAGGTGACAGATACTAAATGGTCATCTGAGTCGGCATTGCCTTAATGAGAGCATCTGCGCATTCTCACAATTGTAAAGTCTCCTTCCCCTTCATTTTGGTGACCAACAATACTACCGTCAATGTCTTCGGTTTTCTGAAGTTCACAGGGTATTAATATGCTGGAGCACTATGTAAATTTAAAGAAGTCATACACAGCATTTATTACCTTGGTATAAAACATTTACATTATATGCATTTTGCGCATGTGTGTACGTACGTCTCCACTTTGATAACTAATCATCATCTCAAACCGATCATGGCCACACCAGAACTTTGGAACTCTCACACCCATCTCGCTAACTGCTTCTCCCTCAGTCTTCTGCACTCGGTAAATGGCACCGACATCTGCCTAGTTGTTCAAGCTGAAAACCCAAGTTGTCCTTCACACCTCTCTTTCCCTCACCTCCCATATGTGATGTGTCTCAAACCGGAGTCCTTCTCACCACCGCCACTGCCGCCATCGCAAACAGAGCCACCATCCTCTCCCTCCTGGGTGAGTATAATGGCACCAGTCCCTGTGCCACCCTGGACCCCTACGGCCATTTCCCTGTGGTGGAGCCAGAGGAAGTGCTGACCAGTAGACCCAGACTGTGCCTCTCACCTGCTCAGAACCTCCTGCCCTCATCCCAGCAACTTCCTGTAATGTCGGAAATGAAACTCAAAAAAATGGCTTACTGTCCTTCAGATCTCAATATTAGGGGATAAGCAAACTTCCTCTGTAAAGGGCCAGATGGAAAATGTTTTAGGTTTTGTGGGCGACATAGGAGTCTATCACGTTGCCATCATCTTCTTCTTTGCCTTCATATTTGTGTCTTGTTTCTTTCTCCATCTCTGTTTCCTTCTCCTGTAATACCACTCATTTGCAGCAAGGCGACCCTCTTTTAAACACTCGGCCCTGTTGGCTTGGTCTAATAAAGAGAGATCAGGTGAAGATGCCAAGCCGTGCTCTGGATGATAGCTAGGACTGTGAGAACCTAGTTCCAGGTATTGTCGGGGTCTGAAGGGTGACTCCGAGTGTGAACGTGGGAGTGGGGGGAAGCAGGGAGAGGAGGGGAGCGAAGCAAGGCTTTGAAGTGAGGGGAACTGTCCAGCTCCCAGGAAGCTGATGTCATTGGAGCATCCCTGGATAAGTGCTCAGCAGAGCCAATTCCTGATGTCTCTCGAGGAGGGAGAGAAGCATCTCTTGGAGCCAGAGGAAAGCACTGAGACTGAGATCAGCTGTCCTCCCCTGGAATATACAGCTAAGCCAGACTGCGATCCAGTTAGGACAGACATTGAAGAGATGGTGCTTATCAGGCCTAGGTGGGACATGGTGGAAAGAGCTGGTGTTTCTGGAGCCATTGAATAGAACATGGTGACTCCCAGCCCCAGGCACAAATACCCCAGAGTCTCCTCCTAGGGGCCCCTTTGGATTGGCAAGCGAGAGGGGTGCACCTGGAGCAGGCAGGTTACCCTCCTCCCACCCTACACTCCCACCCTGCCTTGTTCTAGTCCAGAAGCTTCAGAAGAAACAGGCTTGGATCTGGATCATGGCAGCAGAGCGGCTGGGGCCATTGTAGGAGGCTACTCAGGGGCTGGATGGGGTGCTGCACGGGATGGTCCTGTGGAGGACTCCAGGGGGACTTGGTGCCACACACCCTCAAATTTGAGCTCAGGGTCAGACAGTGAGCCTTGTATTAGGCAGTGAGCTTGGCTATAAACTGACTCATACACCAGGCAAGGACTGGACCAGCCCTGGCCCAGGAGACAGGTTAGGGAGTGAAAAGATATAGGAATCTCTTCCTTGGATGCCCCTTAGGATAGAAACTGGGGAGTGTAGGACAGGGGAGCCCATACACTGTCCAGAGTGGGGAATTTTATGTCTGAGATCATGAGTCTAGCTCTTGATTTTAGAAAATAAGACGGCTGTAGAATATGGGGAAAAATGCAATGATAGTACAAATCAAAGTGTCCATCACAGCCGTGCCTCAGGAGCTGAAGGCAGGAGGTCAGATGGTTTGGGATCTGATGACGGGTCTGCTGTGTGGTTTTGGACCAGTCACTTGACCTTTCTGGCCTTCAGCGTTTTCACTTGTACAATGGTAATGGTAAGTCTTGACATTGTCATCTCATTGAGTTATTAGGATTACCAGAGAATTAAGAAAGTCTTTGAAAAGTTAAAAAGGCTCTCGTCATGTATAACTTGGTCCCTAATCAAGTTGTGTGAAACAGTAATACCAACAGAAATAAGAAACATCCAGTGAGCTCTGACCATGTGCCAGGCACCATGCCCGGTGTTCATATGCATGTCACATGTGGTCCTCACAGCAACCTTGAGAGAGGGCACCACATATGTAGATAGATAGATATAACCATGAACAGATGAGGTCATAAGCCTCACAAGAAGTTAAATAACTTGCCCCAGGTCACACAGCTAGCCAGGGTGAACCAGAATCTGAATTCAAGAAGTTTGTTCCGGAGGATGCACTGGGACCTGGATCTCCAGCCCAGATCTCCAGGCTGCCAGCCCACCCTACTTGGCTTCCTCGGAGAAGATAACCCCAGTCTGTCCAGAGAAAACCGACACATCACTATCTCTTCCCTGCAGATGGGTTCAATCCCTGCCAGCTGCAGAGAGGCTGTGGGGCTTTGACACAGCTTGATGTTTACCAGTTCCAAGAGCCATGGGTTCCAATGGGGTGGCAAATCCCCACCAGTCCTGGGACACAGGAGAGATGCAGGGAGCAGGTGCTCCTTAAGGCTATGGGGGGCAGGCACGTGGGGTGGAACTTTCTCACTCAGGATGGGCCTCCCTCCCTGCATGTTGAGTGGGTCTTGGAAGAACATTTCCTTGAGAACGCAGAGGCAGGGAGGCAATCTCTGAAGGGCAGGCTGTTGTTTTCCATGTTCTCATCAGGAAGAAGAGAAGGAAAAGCAGTCAGTGTTCCCTCCGCACAGCCCCTCCGCCCCTCCTTCAGGAAGGGGGCTATCCAGCCCTCCTTCACGACAGCACAGCGTGTGGTGGCAGCCCAGGCCTCTTTGCTCAGCAAGCCTGATACTTTTCCATAGTGGAATTTGGCGAGTTTGGCCAACAGAAAGTGGTAGATAAGGGATTCTGGATGCCCCTCTCTGAAAATTCCTCAGGAGCCTTTTCAGATGGATGGGGATGGGGAAAGGACATGAAAACAGGTAGAAGAGGAATTATTGAAAGAACTGTAGCCTTTGTCCTGGACAAGAGAAGACCCAGGAAGCCTGGGCTCTGTCCATATCTGAGGGGCCGCGCTGGGCAGGTGAGTTCGGAGCGGCCTCCATGGAGTGGAGGAAGGAAAGTCAGGGAATAGTGTAAGGAAACACGCAGAAATCTCACAGAAGGAAAACGCAGCATAATGGGCAGATGCTTCCAGAAGGGAAAAGAACCGCCCTGGGTGCAGTGAGCTCTCGGTCACTGCAGGGGTTCAAGCAGAAGAAGGGGGCCCCCTTGGCAGAGGCTTTGTGAAGGCAGGGACGTGTGTCCGGTAGGAAGAGAACTCAGGGGTCCTGAGGACTGCACGGCCCTGAGAGTCTATGGTTGTGGGAAGAGGGAGGGTCGAATTGGGATGGAATGGGACAGACTGGGATGGAAGTGGTGGCATATTCACTGCAGGCCTGGGCTGCCCTGGCCTTTCCCTGCCCCTACAGCGGACTGCGGCTCTCCCTCTCCATTCTGTCTTGGCCCTAGTGCCCTGGGACCACCAACCTCACTATTACTTTTCCTTCCCAAAATAACTACTAGCCCCCCCACCCCTGCCCTAATGTGCCCTGCTTGTTGCTGGGTGACACTACTGGATAATGGACCAGAGGACTCATTCTGGGGCTGTGTTACTTTTCTCAGGTAATATGATACCATCCCCTGGGTACAAAGCCCTTGCCCCAGAAGCAGTGGTTCTCAATCATTAGTGGGCCTTAGAATGAGCTGCAGAGGTTGTACAAAACACAGACTGCTGGATCCCACCAGAGATTTTCATTCAGTAGGTCTGGCGTGGTGCCCAGGAATTTGCATATCTAACAAGTTCCCAGGTATTGCTGATGCTGCTGATCCGAGGACCACCCTTTGAGAACCACTGCTCTAGATGACCTATAAGGCCTATAACCCTAGGCCCAAGGCTATGGATTCAGACAAACCTATGGTGGAATCCCAGCTACACCATTCATGAGCTGTGTGATGATTGGCAGTTTACCCAACACCTCTATGCTCCCAATACCGGCTCTGTAAAATGTTGATGGTAATACTTTCACAGAGTTATTGTGAGGATTGAAGATGGTGATTAGCTAAGATGGTGCTGGGACATGCTAAGTAGGCAAGTACTCAATAAATGTTAGCAACTTTTTTTATCAGAATAAAACAGTGGGGATTTTAGACATCCCACGTCCACCTCCATAGGATCGTGGTGTCAGAGCAGAGAAAGGCATGCATTCTCCTCCAGTTGTGCTCCATGTGTTGGGCCAATCCCATGGTACTCTTTACGCATCTGCTCTGTGGGTGCTGGAAGGATGGGGATTCATCATCAGTAGGGCCATCCTTCAAATCTGGGTTTTGTGTCGGTGGCCAGCCACACATTCTGGGTGACTAGCTCCTGGTGTGACTCTGCAGCTTGTAGGACACAAGAATTAGAGTTGGGTCATCTTAGGTCTCTTGTCACGTTTCTGTTGGAGTCCCAGAGCCCCTCTCTCGCGTCACTCATATCCTGTTATGAGGATATAACAGATAGTTATAATAATAGAAATGCAGGCTTAAGTCTTCTGCTGCAAAGTCTCAAAGTTAAGTGGAAAAATCTAGGGCTGACTTCAGATGGCCTGGAGCTGCTCTGAATGTTGCTGAAGAGGGGAACCCTCTGGGAAAATACATACCAGTTTCCACTTTGTGGGAGACGTATCTTGAAGTGTGTTACTTGGAATAGTAGCTGGAGAAATGCTTCACCCAAAGGGTTCTGTAGTCAAATTTGGGAAGTACTCCATTTCTGGTTTCCTACTAAGAGCTCCAAGATGCTCACTAGCGTATTTAAGCTTCCCAGGAGTCCTGCAGTTGAGACACATATGTAAGTTTGTTGAACGAAGTAAACTTTGTTTACCATCAATTAATTTTGGGAAACTAGTTCTAGGAATCTACAGTTTTCCAGGTGCCTTCATATGTAGTATATATATGTAAGATATATATAGTATCTTATGTAGATATATGTAGTATCTTACCTGATTTTTCAAAACAACCCTGAAAGGTAAGTATGATCATACCCATTTTATGGAAGAGGAGGCAGAGAGGTTTATAATTTGCTCCAGGTCACAGAGCTATTTTTTAAAAAACCTACAATTGCATGACCTGAGAAAGAATTTGGTGGAATTTTATTTGTAGTAATAACAATCATTAAAACTAAACAAAAACAAGAAACAAGCAAAAAACAAAAACAATCCTCTCCCAACTAAATGAGAATGGTACCTATGATTTGTCAAAACCCTTTCAGTGGAGTACATTTATATTATTTATTGATCTTAGGCTCATGTTATAATTATGATGTCACCACACAGAGAGAGAGAACAGCACGAGGTAAGAATGTAGATTCTGCAGCTAAACAGAGTTTAAATCCAAGCAATGTGACTCTAGGTGAGTTATTTAACTTTTCTGTCCTAATTTTCCCTCTGTACCATGTAATTTTCAAATCTATATCATAAGGTTACTATGATGATTCAATGACATTTTACATGCAGACTTCTCAGAATGGTACCTGGCACATAGAAATTCAATGAAGGTATTAATTATGTTGCTGCTATTGCTTTTGTTAATAGTACTATTATTATGTAAAGTCCATTTGTCTTGAGAACCCTTGAGAGTGGATTTGGATAGCAGCCAGTAAGGTCTAAGACCTAGTTTGGCGGTCTCATTAAACAGCTGTGCAACTGTAGACAGCTCACTTACCCTCTCTGTGCCTCATTGCCTCTTGGAAAATCATGCCAGCCATTCAACTTAGCTCACAGAATAGTTCTAAGAATAGTTACCTGGGTAACTGATGAGAAAGTGCTTTGATAAATATAACACCAGGTCACCTTGAGTTCTCGATGTCCACATTTGACTGGAGCATGACCAGAGAGGAAGTTGTGTAAAGGGTTTGGCTTGGGAGAACTTCTCTACCACTCTTCCTCTAGGAGCTGAGAAATGCCCTGAGCTGCCGAGGCCATTTGATCAACAGCCACAGTAATTATGACCAGTGTAATTTCACGGGCCTGTACGGAAGCCAAAAGCAAGTCATTAGTGGCGCTGGGAGTTTTCCTTTGCTCAACAATGGCGCCCTCATTCTGGGATTTCCCTGCTGTCCTCTGTTGACTTGGAATAGAGGGTGACTGTGTACACACACTCTCTCGGCTGGTGCATCTCAGACATCTGTTTCCTCCTGTTTATCCTCAGCTCAGGCCCTGTGTACTGGATCCAGAGAGCCAGCCCTCATCCTCTCCCCAGAGGCACTTATCACAGTCACCCTCTCCTGGGCTGGGGGGGAGGAGGAACGCTCAGTGTGGATTGTGTACACTGCTGGAGGGGTGTGTGTGTGTGTGTGTGTGTGTGTGTGTGTGTGTGTGTGTAGCCATCTCCTGTGAGATCAGGAGGCCTAACAAAAGTGGAATCAACTTACCTACTGCTTTTGTTCCAAGGGGAAAAAAAGCCCCCACTGGGGAATAATTTTTAACCCACGTCTAGGGTACTCGTGTCCCTTTAATCGTTCAATCATGTAATTTTTCTGTTGAAAGCAGCCACACTCCCAAGAGCAAAGTTATTAGGGAGGCGCTCAGTTCCTCAACAGTTCCCAGGAGGTGTAGACCATGGCCCCTTGGGAAAGGCGCTGCCTCTTAGGTTGCTAACCTTAATCCCCGGGGACCAGAATTGGCCCAGAATGAAAAGGCTGATCCCACAGGGAAAATAAAACAAACGAAACCACACCACCCTCTCCCCCACCAAACCACAGCCACCGAAAACCAAACAAAGCAAAACCCAACACCCTAACACACCCCAGTGAGGGTTTGAGGGCAGCTCTGTTCCAAACTGTTTCTCTGAATCACTCAGATGCAAAACCAGAACAGAGGATAAAAATTAGAAACCATTTAACTTTCTTAAGTGCTTCCACAATAACTATCTATATTTCTGTGGCCGCAGTTTTGTGGCAGAAGTTTTTCTAAATTTTTTTTTCTTTTGCTTAAATGGTTTTATTTCACCTTATGTGAACCCCTAGCCCCCCTAAGTGGGCTAGATAAGCCTGAAACAAGTCTTTAAGCCACTTCCCCAAATGTCTGTGGGTCCCCATGCTCCAGCACCTCCCTGGGGTCAGAGCTGGAGGTGGTGGTCCTCAGAGTGGGGGAATTGGAGGGAGGACTGGTCAGGTGGAGGCCCTTCAAAGGGGGGTCAGAGGTCACCCAAAGATTGTGCAATTTCAACCCTTATCTGCCTCACTGAGGTGGTGGGAGGGGAAGGGGCTGGAGGAGGAGCCCCCAGGCCTGGGGTGTTGAGTAGAGCAAATAAATACCGGGGGCACCTGGCAACCCTCGGATATGAGGAATAAACAAGCTCGCTCTTTGGAGGTGTGTCCTCCATTGCTTGGGACCAGTTCGGCTGCCTTGTATAAATCAAAACCTCTTGCCTTGGAGCTTTGAATTTAGTCTTTTATTCCTTATTCATTCAACCTGAAACTTATTTTTTACCCTACTCCTCCTTCTATGTTTGACAGTGTTTGAGCAGCTATAGAGAGAAATAAGATAGAATCCTCACTCGGAAAAAGCTCTTCGTCTACTAATATTTAAAAAGAAATATCAAATATCCAGACTCCCAGCAAACAAATGAATCTTTAGTCTGAGTCACCATGGATTTCTGATTTCTTCCTGAGGGCCTGCCCAAGTGCTTCCAGCCTCACAATTCAGTTGGGTTTATTTTTCATACAATTTTCATGTTACAGTGGAAGGAGCTGTATACGGGGATTCTTCTGGAAATTGGGGGTGGGGTGGGGGACTGGATGATCTTTCAGCCCCCTATAGCCCTGACATTCTGAATCTGTTAATTGTGTTTAATTATACCAATGATAAGCCAAGCACTATTCTGCATGTACGAAGATGAATAAGGTAGAGCACCTGTTTCTAAGCAACTTATAATCTAGTGGTAATAATATTAATATCAATACTAATACCCATAACAGCAAATAAAACATACCAACCTCAAACTCCAAGAGAAGATAGACTATTATAAAGGCCGTCAAGAAGATAGAAACAAAATACTGGGGACCACAGAGGAGGGTGTAAATAGTTCTGATGGGGGAGAGATTGAAGAGCAATTCATCAACTAAGTTAGTTTTGCTCTGGGTCCCGAAAGAACAGCGGCCTAGTCCTGGGGAGTGAGCAGCTCACAGGTACATTGGGAGGGGTGATGGGAGACCCTCTTCCCCCCAGAAATTCTCTCCCACCACCTGACCCCCATCACTGGAAGGGAGAAAGTAAATTGTGTGGGAAGCCAGGAAGCGACCCATTAAACCCTCTTCGGGGAAATACAAGAAAATCAGTGATATTTAGTATGTGCGCTGGGAGATGCCTTTACATAATGCTTTATCTTAAGAGAAAAGGAAAGGAGGTGTGGGGGGAGAGAAATCCTTTGTTAGCCCAGCCAGCCCAGCCCTTTCTAGGGGCATATTCATTCATTCGTGGACTTGTCACTGTGATGCTGTGTCTGCCCTCTTGAAAGCCATACATCTTACTTTCAAACCCCCCAATCGCCTTGGACCCCCTGCAGACCCCAGCATTCCCAGGCTGACCTATAGGCAGGGGGCTTACTTTGCCGGAGGTTGGCAGAGGGGAGATGGCACCTCCTGTGCTCAGACTTTCCTTGTCCCTGGCTTTCAACAAGAGTTTTTTTTTTCTCCAGGAAGGCTTAGTGCTTTTCTTAAATTTGATGCTCAAGTTCTGAAAAGCCTGCCAGCTGTGTACTTTTTCAAGCCTTTTATTTTAATTTTTATACATCTTCTTTTTCCATATCCAAGATTGCAGGGCCCTTCCAGAGTGGGAAGGAGACTTAAAATAAGTCTGAAAGCCCCTTGCAAAAATATCTGCTCACAGGTCCTCTTCATTATCCCAGGGATGGCATTTCTGTACTTTCATTTCCTGCAGGAAGTTTGACAATAACACAGACACTGCAGAGATCGTGGGTGAGGAAGGCTGACCTGTTTGGCGGCTTCTGAGTTGGCTGAACAGAGCCAATCACTCTCTCTCTCTGAGTCTTTATCCGCAAAATGACTTTTCTTAGCAGGGCTGTGATGAGTAAGTGAAAGTTGCCCTGTGCCATGCTTAATACATAGCTGCTAATATGGCTAGGTTTTTCATTTGACAGGTGATGCTAAGCTCTTCTGTGGCATTTTTCTATTCAAGCCCAGTTATTTGGGGGAAAAACAGTGGACTCCCCATGTCAAGCTAACTAGCTTATCCCTTCCTCTGGAGCGGCACACCGCTTCTGGTCTTAACTTCGTTAGCCTTGTACCACGTAAAAGCTGACACCTCCCCACAGTCTGCCTCACGTGTGGCTGGAAAGGCACCAGCCCACATTCAGGCCTGTCTAAAGAGCCCATGTTGTTTGCTGTTCCCCGGGCTGGCCCCCACTGCATCTGAACTTTCCCCCATTAGTCACTGCTTTGGCTGGGAGAGTGGAAGACCCCTGTTAAACTGAAATCCGTTATCTGGGAAACACATTAAGCCATTAACAGCCGGACACAAATTAGTTTATCAGACAGGGGCCGGACTTGCAGGATTTCGGAGTGAAAAGGAGCTTCACAGATCATCAGTTTATAGGCAAGGGAATGAAAGTTCACAGGGGAGCAGCCTCAAACCCTGCTTTCTGGCCTGGCTCTCTTCCCTTCCTTATTCTACCTTGAAGAGCAAGATGGACACTCCCACTTTTATTTAGGAGATATTTATCACATGTCTACTGAAGCTGGGCTAAAATTCAGAGAAGCAGGAGGGAAGATAGACATGGGAATAAGCAAATGCTGTATGATGTGGGATGGACCTCTTGGATGCTGGGGATGGAAAGGTCTGGAACATAGAACACTGTCAGCAAAGGGCAGATTCAGCCTCTGGGAGGGGGGAGGACAGCACAACCAGGGGTTGCCCAGTACTAGGACCTGGAGTCTTGCCTTGTGGCTACCATGAGAGTATAAGAGAGTTCACGCTCAGGGAGCTGGGCTAAGCTGGGGGTGTTACTACCTGCAAAGGTCAGCGCTGAACGGTCAGGCCCAGGGGATGGGTCAGAGGCCATGAGCTGAAAAAAGAGGCTGACAGCTGGGAGGAACCAGACCGCACTTCAGGGCAGATCTTCACAAGCCTTGTTCCCACTGGCTCTGTCCTATGTGGCCCACACATAGAGAGGCTGATCTCTTTCTCTGAATCCATATCGAAGGCCTTGATGGGAGATTACAGAAATGAGAAGAAGAAAGGTGCTGGGAGAGGCAGCCTGGTGAAGAAGAAACAGCTCTCCAAGGTGTAGTAGGAGGTTTAAGGAGCCACATCTGTCCCTGAAAATCTGCAGGGTCCTGACACCTACTTGGGTGAATGCACAGCCATTACCCCTTGGAGCCACTCATGGTATCTATGGCTTGCTGGTGACATCAGTCTCCTTTTCTATACACGTCTCCTTACTCAGGTCTTTATTCTGTCTCCCCTGTGTGATTTCAACAGCCTTCCAACTGGTCTCCGACCCTCCAGCCTCCACCTTGTCAAAACCATCCTCTTGCTATTAATAGAGAGGTCCTCCTAAAACGGGAACTTGGTCAAATCACTCTCCTGATTTATAAGAATTAAGGGTAGAATCCCCCTTATAGGGACCTAGCCTGCTCCAGCCTAACAAACTGCCCCACTTCCTGCCACATCATCTCCACATTCTGACCACACAGAACTTGCCATGCTCTTTCACTTTTCTGCATCCTTGAACGTGCTATTCTATCTTCCTGGGATGCATGCCTCCTCTTGTCCAGCCTGCCTTCATCCTTCCAGATGCAGGCCAGTGTCACCACTCTGAAGTTCTTCCATGCCTCTCAGTCTTGTTCGTAGGTTTTTTTCTTTCTGGTCCAGCTGTACACTGTATAGCCCTCTTCTGAAGTGCCTGTCACATTGCATTGCAACTGGTGGTGTATGTGTCCATCTTCCACTAGACCGTGTGTGTGCATGGTAGGAGTGTACACACACACACACACACACACACACACACACACACACACACACACACACACCAGAGAGGAACTCCTCTGATTCTCAATATCCAGCACAGAGCCAGGTAAGTGCATCATGGTAGATGATCAAGGAAAGTTTGCTAAACAAGGTAACATACCTGTGGTCTGAAGGGTGTGAGATCTGAAAGGCAAGGCCACAGGATTTATTCTCTTTAATAAAAGCTGGGACAGGTGCCCTCTCAAAATCCCCACCCCTCAAATTCCTCCTTGCACCATGACTGGTGTTTTCCATCTTTGACCAGCAAAGATTTTGATTGGGAACCAAATGCTCATTCAGTGACTTCCGGGAGACCTGTAGTTTTTTAATGTTCTGGGTATCCTAGAGAATGTGATAAACCTATACATACATGTTTCCCCAGAAAATGCACAAACGTCCAGTCACAGCGTTTTCTCATAACCAGAAGGTTTCTGGACTCCAAGAACCCCTGGCTTAAAACAGCTGCAATAGAGAGTTTGTGTTTTGCTTTTTTGGCCAATACGATTTTGTCAAGATTTATTTTAAGAAAAGAAAAAGTTATTTAGAATCTTGTTTTCCAAATACATAAGTATATTGTAATATGGAATATACTTTTTTAAATGACACCTGCTTTCCCCTTTCTGTGTTTCCCTAGGATGTGCCCCTTCCCTGGAGGAGCAAAGGTGATTGCCTTTATTACATTCTCCAGAAATATGTGTGGACATCTACATAAAAGGGTCTCTTGCAGACATTCAGTCTAGGTCAGGGCCTCTGGCAGGATGTGGGATGTGCTGCCTGGGTCTGGCTCAGTCCTCATTGCAGAGGAAGCTGCATGAACTTAGAGTAGGACAGTTGTCAACAGTTTTCAGTTGGCAAACATTTACTGAGCTCTCACTCTGAGCCATACACTGTTCCAGGCACTTGGGGACACCATGGAGTTTCTAGCCCAGTGGGATGATGCAGAAAATAAACAAGAATACAAGTTAGCTAAGTTTACAAAGTGAGCAGAACAAGGAAGGAAAATGACTGTAATGAGATAGAAGAGTGTGGGAAGGAGAAGGTCACTACAGGAAAAGTCAAAAGTCCCTCTGAGGAGGTGACATGAAAATGAGACCATGGTCGGGTCTAGGGGAAACTGTGATCTAGGGAGTGAGGCTGTCTGGTGCAAAGGTCCTGAGGTGGGAAGGATTTCCATGTGTTGTTTTCTCAGTGCAGCTTGCAGGATCTTAGCTTCCCCACCAGGGATCAAACCTGGGCTCCCGGCATTGGAAGCTGAGTCCTAACCACTGGACTGCCAAGGAATTCCTCCTCCGTGTGTTTGAGAAAAAGAAAGAATGCCACTGTTGCTGGAGCACAGAAGTCAAGAGGGAGAGGCTGGGAGATGAAGTTGTAGGCCATAGAAGAAGAGTTGGGATTTTTCAACTATGAAGGGAAACCAAATCCTGAAAGCTTTAGTTAGGTAGGGCAACATTTTGATCTAACTGGCATGTTTTGAAGATCTCTTTGAAAAGATAAGGACCCATTTTATCACCTCCTGTCATTTTGTACAGTTTTGACTACTGAAATGAATGTGTAACGAGGCAATTGCATGAGTTCTCCTCATAGCTCTCTATCAGCAGGGGAGAGTCAGGATTTCCATCCCAAGATGTCCGAGCAGCCCCAATCAGATACAGCCCTGAGGTCTGGGTGGCTAGTGTCATCTTGCCTTGGGGAGCTGAAGGATTCCTGAGCCTTTTCAGGGTACTGAAAATTGCTGGGGAGCCCTGGAGGATCACTGCCAGATTAGGGGATGCTAGACCCAGGCCGAGGCTTCAGCAGGAAGGTGTGGAGGTGCCCAGCCCCCAAAGTCTCAGAGGAGGGCACAGGGTGGAGGGGACAGGTCCCTAGAAAGAGCCCGTGGCAGGTGGGAAAGGCAGAAGAGGAAACAAAGGCCACACAGCCTCTTCCTCTGTCCGCCTGTCGTCGTCTGACCCCTCCTCCTCCCCTCCACGGACGTCCTTTCGTTGGCAGCAGCAGCCAGGTGTGTTTGAAAACACTCGAGCCCCGTCCTTCACGTAGCAGGAAATAAATGCTGCTGGGGAAGCGGCGTGTGGGCTGGCGCGGGTATGTGCGTTGCGGGGGGACCGGTGCAGGGGGCGGCGGAGGGGGGTGGCGATGGTGCATTCACCTCCAGCTGCTCCGGGGGCGGCGGCCCCAGAGCCGCCACTGTTAGACAACTTGGATGAGTTCGGTGCAGAAACAAAATGCAGACGGAGCTGAGCACACTCGGTTAGGGGCGCGGACTGTGTCTGGGCTCGGGAGCCGCGAGGACCGGGGAGCCACTGACTGCGCTCCCGCAGCCCCCGGCCCACCAGACCTTCCCTATTTCTGCCTAGCCTGCTCCGCCTACCCACGCCCTCCCCGAAAGAGTTAAGTGCCTCCCCCCTCCGACCACCTCTGCCCCTTCCCTTCCCCTCCCCCCGGCCCCCGCCCCCGCCGTGGGGAGCCGGCCAGTTGAAGCGCTGGGGGCCACGCGGGGCAGCCCGCGGGCCGGCGAGGAGGCGGAGAGCCCGCCGGCCCCGACCCCCCTCCGCCGCGGCCCCAGCGGCCCCCGCGCTGCGAGGCGCGGGCGCTCGGACGCAGGGGGAGTTGTTTGATTTGGCGGAGGCGGGGAGGCCGGCTGGGAGTGAGCGAGGGAGGCACTAGAGCCGGGCAGCGCGGGCGCCGGGCTCCTGGGGAGGGTCCCCGCGCGCGGCAGCGGCCCCGGGCGGGGGCGAGGCGGCTGCGGGCGCCGGGGATGCCCGGAGGGGCCGGGGTCGGAGAGGAAGACTCCGGACTGGACGGCCCAACCTGCCGGGCGCGCGGGCAGGTGCTTCGGCCCCCTCCCCCCCTTTTTCCCGTTTCCTCTTTCCCCTCCCTCCTCTCCTTGAAGTAAGATGAGCGTGATGCTGTGGCGCTGGGACCAGAATAACACCACCATGAAGATGGTAAGGGTGGACTGCAGCCCTCACTCCCGGGGCACTGCTCTACTTTTTATTCCTCACCCCACCCCCCAGCCCCATTAAGAACTGTCTCCCGTGATGGAAAGCCCCTGAAGTGCATCCAATTCTTGGTATTTCCCTTATTGTTTTGAAAATAGATTTCAGGTTTTTTTTTTTTTTTTTTTTTTAAACCAGGAAAGTCGATGTGCATATGTGTGTGTGAGCGATTGAAGGCGGGTGGGATGGGCTGCATTACCTCCCAGATCCTTCCACCTAGGAATTCCTGGGGCTTTCTAGGGTTGCACACGCTGGGGATTGTCTCCTGCGCGTAGGTCGGAGCTCTCAATGCGGGTCCCGGGTCAGCATGGCCTGCCCCCCTTTCCCCACCCCGCCCCCATTGTGTTTTGATAGTTTGGGGATGCGCGCGAGTGTTGATCTCTATTGCGGTTTGGCTTGTTTGGGCAAACAAACGCGAGCCCAGCTTGAATATGCACTGCGACCTCTTCTCCCGCCTCTCACAATGCCTTCGTTTTCTTTCAAGCTTGTAAGAACCGTCTAGGCTGCAGGTACTTTTTCTCTCCTCCGATTTCAAAAATAACCGCCCATCACTCCTGGGACGGCAGAGGAGAGCGGCGTTTTCCTCTCTGCCCCAGGAAGTCTGAATTGTTTCTCCATCACAAGGAGAAAATGTGATCGGAAGGCTCTTCTTTGGGTTTTGCTTTTGTGATTTGTTTTTTATCTGATGGTTTCAGCTGGCGGGGGACCTTAATTCCCCATTGAAGTCAGTCAGCGCTGAGGCCAAGTGAGTTACCCCCTTGGATATCAGTTTCCTCCTCAGTGAACTGGGCAAGTTTTCACCTTGTAGAGCGGGTGCAAGGATAAGGAATTATATTTGTAGGTTTCTGACCCAAGATAAGGATTCAATAAGGAATAGGTATTAATAAACTGGAATCGATACTTTTGGGGTAAAACTCTTTTAAAAAAAGTCATAGCAGCTGCAGTGGATACCAAGATGCTAAACCAACCTAAGCTGGTTCTTCATATAATGAACTTATTCGTTGGAAAAATGGCACCTTGCTTTTCATACTTCTTGTGTTATGTTTGGCCCGTCTAACTTTAAGTTACTATTTTACAACTTCGTTTAATGTGCTGTAACATTAGCAGATGTTATGCACCTTTGCTGCACTATGCCAGGACTCCAGTTCCCTAATCCTTTCCTGAAATCTTTCTCCAACCAGACTGTTGTGGGAGAGCCCAGAGTTTCACACATTTTCTCTCCAAGCTGCACCTGAGATGCTACTTGAAGATACAGCCCAGGAAAGTTGGGTCCTGGTCTGGACTGGGTAGTGTCAGGCTGCCATACCTAAATGCTCTCAAGAAAAAAAGAAGAAAAAGAGTTATTTCCCAGGCAGGGAAAACGTGGAGTATCCCAGGGGATGGTTTTCTAGAGCTTGGTGGCAGGTGGCTATGGTAAGGGCTGGGATGTCCTCACTGCTCCAATACAGCCTCCCTTTTAGCCTATGGAGGGAGCATTTCCCGTTATGAGTCTCACTTTTCGAATGAACTGTGAGGACCACCCAAGGTAGTTGTGGTCTGACCAAAGTACCCCTGTGCCAGGTGGGGGAGGGGCTAGAGGCGCGCAAACAACCTGGGAGCACTGGGGGAGGCGGCAGCTATTGTCTCAGGCAGGAAAAGCTGATGACTGCGTCCTGGCATTCAGAGAGCCTCTGCTACCCTCAAGGATGGGCCTCAGCTTTTCCGCAGAATCCTAGAAACCATGGACACATCATTAGTTGACACCTCATTAGTTTGTCTTTGGTTTCATCATTTACTGTTTGATTTACCAGTTATGTTGTGTGTTTCCTCTGGGCAGAGCCCTTTCGGGGTGGGAGGCCGTGCTCCTTGCAAAAGACTTCGCTCTCAGGTGATTCTCAGTTTGAATTCCAGCCTTGTCACTTGCTAGTCTCCGAATCAGTTTTCCTCTTCTGTAAAAGACGGTTTTATAGCGCTCTTTCCCAGACTGTGAAAAGATGAAATGAGCATATAGAAACAGGATGCAGGACCGAGTCTGATATATGGGTACCTAAAAATGGGAACAACAGTAGTTGTTATTATTGTTATTTTCTTCAAAGGTAAATGTCCTGCTCTCCATTGTGCTCTTGCGTGAATGGTTTTTTCTCCTAATGAGCTTGAGAAAAACAAATCTTTTTTACCTTCCAGTCATTAGTGGCCCTGTGTAGGAAGGAGCTCTCTGGGAACATCTTGGAAGTCAACTGTGTATGAATAACTATCCCAGAATGGGGCCTGGGGCCAGAGGTGGGTGCCTGAACTTTTATCACTGATGCAGTTCAATAAACATGAAGTCAGTTAACCCACAGCTTGCAAATTCACCGTTCTGATTGAATAGTGGAACCAAAGGTTTTGCTTCATGTTCTATTTTAAGGTTAATTGGATCAAAATAAGGCTAAGAGTAATTAGAGGCAGAACTTGCATCTTTATGTATTATCTCTGCAGGGGGATGTCAGAAAGGCACCTGCCCACCTAGGGTAGAAGGCAGTAGCTGATAAATCCTTCTCTGTTCAAATCCCATCTGACAGGGTCACAGAGCCTTTGATAAAAGTGAGAGGAGGTGACTGCTCAAGCCTGAAGCACCCACTGGGAGGGGCTAAGCACAGGCCTAGAGCATGATGTTAGATGGTTCTGACATCCTTATCACCCCCCTTCTCACTTCCCTTCTTTTAGATTCTTTCAACTTGGGCAGGGTAAGGAGAAGAAAATGAGGCCACTTCTGGAGCATCTAGTGTCCTCTGAGAAGTGGCAGAGCCATCGAATGGGGAGAGGAAAAGCAGGGTGGGGTGGCCACCCTTGCAGCCTGTCCTCAGGCAGAGAGGCAGGCACTCCAGCTGGAGAGGCCCACACTCACAGCTCTGTTCAGGAACAGCTAGCCATGTGACCTGGCTGCATAACCTCTTCAGCCTTGCTTTGCTCATCTGTAAATGGGTACCACAGTGCCTCACAGGGTTTCTGTGAGAATTAGAAAGAAGTGTTCCGCAGGCTTTGAACTCCGGGCCCAGCAATGAGTTGACAAGCGGCGGACGGTTGCTCCTGTGATTACAAGGTGGTCCAGTAGTGGGTGCATGTCTCTGTGCCCAGAGGAAACACTCAACAGAAATATTCCCAGTGTTAACAGTGCTCAGTTCTGCGGGGAGATTATCAAGGATTTTTTTTTTTTTTGGTCTATACATTTGCTTATATTTCAAATTCTGTGCAATGACCATACTTTACATTTATCATCAAGGAAATATAGAAATAGTAGTACTGCTAAAATAATCATATAATGAATGTTCATCATATTAATAGCTAACATGCATTGATCCTTTACTTTGAGCTTCATTCCATTTCATCCTCGCCATAACCCTATGAGGGAGAAACTACTGTTATCCCCATTGCTCAGATGAGGAAATTAAAGCTCGGAGAGGGGAGTGACTTGCCTAACATTCCAGGGTTAGTAATTTGTAGAACCTCTGCCTTGTCTGATGGCAAAGTCTGTGCCTTGAATTGCTCTGTCATAAAACTGTGGGTGCATCCTGGGGACCAGTGGGGCCTTCTGCTGAGCTAGGTATGTGTGAATGTGCTGTGTACAGGCCTGTGCTTACCTCTGGGCTTTCTCCCTGTGAGGGGTCTCTCTGTGAGTTGCTACCCACTATTATCCTCTTTGGCCTGGGAGATGCAGTGAGCGAGGTGAAGAGGAAAGGAAACACAGTGAGAGGGGCTGGGTTGGGTCATTGCCCTTCAGTGTCCTGGAAAACACTTATGGGGCCCTTCCTCAAAATGGGGGAGAAAGTAGCTCTGAACGAAGAATAATTGAGAATAATGATGATGAGGGAATGTGCCTCTGACCTTTGACCTTTCCCCAGAGAGGCATTGATCACAGGCCCCTTGGTCCTGCCCACAGCCAAGCTAACAAGCAGATTAAAAGAGGTCAGTGGGTTAAAGGGCCCTGTCTGCCTTTCTGCAGTTATACTGCTCCCTCCCAAAGGCAAGGATGCCATGGACACTGCAGAGCCCATATACGACCAGGTTCTGGGTTTAAAATGCAGTGGTCCAGGGGCTTCCCTGGTGGCGCAGTGGTTGAGAGTCTGCCTGCCGATGCAGGGGACATGGGTTCGTGCCCCGGTCTGGGAGGATCCCGCATGCCGCGGAGCGGCTGGGCCCGTGAGCCATGGCCGCTGGGCCTGCGCGTCCAGAGCCTGTGCTCCGCAACGGGAGAGGCCACAGCAGTGAGAGGCCCGCGTATCGCTAAAAAAAAAAAAAAAAAAAAAAAAATGCAGTGGTCCTTCAGCTCTTATTTGTCTTTCTGTGCATAGAAAAGTGACAACTTTTGCCTTTTTTCCGGATAAAGCTCGTTGACCACTCATCTGAAGGTATTCCCTTCTTCTGCTGGAAAATATCAGCAATTTCAACTCTCAGAAACTTGTAGAACTTTCTCCTGCTTTCCACTAATTGTAACTGGCATAGATTTTTACCATATTCCAGGTGCTGAAGTCATCATGTCTTTTCTGTTCATTCTAAAAATCTCCAGAGCAAGAAATTCCATCCTTTCCTGGAGAAACCATGTTGAAATATACAGGAACGTTTCAGTATGCATTTCTGCTATAGGTAATGAGCCATCATAGCCTTGATAGACTTTTCAGAATTGAAACCAAAGTGTGTAAGGAAGGTTTTGACTCTGGTTAATTACTGAGAAAATAAAGAAATGGATATTGGGAGAGGAGGAAACAAAACCGCTGAAATTAGTGACTTCCTTAGGATGACATTTTAAGGTAACACATTTTCCTTCATTTTGGTGTTGATATGGATGTAGAGATTTATAATTGGTCCCTCTGGTGACCCAGTAGTGATCGCATTACTTTTGCCATTGTTTTTGTGTGGAGCCGGCAAAATATGTATATTTTGGGGGTTTGTTTCTGGTTTCTGTCATAAAATGCCATTCACCCAGAAGCCATGTGGCTAAGCTTTTCTTCTGAGTGTCTAGGCTCTCCAGGATGTGTGGACCGGACTGCTGTCATCCATCTAGCTGCGAGCCTAGGGTTCCTGGCTGGGTGACACAGGGGCTGTTCCCAAGTGTTGTTCGTTTTTACTCAGATCTGTTGCAGACGTGCTGGCTCTCATGTTATAGGAGTAGTAGCCAAGGAGGTGGAGAGGCTGTGAAAAGAGGGGAGAGGATAGAATAAGTTGGCAGATAGTGTTTAAACAGGGTAATAAGGTATGATGGAGATGTTTGGGATGGCTGAAGGATAGGAGAGGATGGTCCTTGCCACCTCAGATACTAATTACATCCATTCAGAACACTGTGGTGGGGGACAAGGGTTAGCGCCTGCATCATCTTTGTCATAGTAGAGAAGGGCAACATGCTCAAAGGAACATGATAGGACCCAAAACACAAATCTGTGGGAAGGAGTGTGCTTTAAACAGGGATTTACCAGCTCAAGTATGTGCCCTGGGCTTTTTTTTTTTTTTTTTTTTTTTTTTGCCCTGGGCTTTTAAGAGGATGTATATCTGCAGAGGCTCCAGGGGGAGTCCTGGTCCACAGCTGTAGCTCCTGCCAGCTCCTCTGGCCTTGTTACCAGTGTGAAGTTTCAGGAATGCAGACTGCTCACTATGTCATTCCTGGTAGGAAACCTCTTGTGGGATCCTGCTTACTAGTGGATGAAGCTCAACTCCTCCATGACATTCAAGGCTCTGTAGGTGACAGCAGTGTTTTGGTTTTTGTTTTAATTAAATTAATTAATTAATTTTTATTTTTTGGCTGCACCGTGCAGCATGTGGGATCTTAGTTCCCCGACCAGGGATCGAACCTGCACCCCCTGCGTTGGAAGCATGGCATCTTAACCACTGGCCCACCAGGGGAGTCCTGACAGCAGTGTTTTAAATCTTGCTCTGCAGGGCCTCCAGATAGAAGCTGTTTGTTCTAATCAGCATAGTCAGCCCTGTGATTTTCTGCTTTCACTGCTCCCTGGGACTAAATACTTCTTCCATCTGTCCATGTTCTATCCCATCCTCCAAAGCTCAGATCAAGTCCCTTTTCTCCTAAGAAGCCCTGCCTGACCACACACTCTCTGGGGATCTCTGACAGGCAGTAGCGCTAACCCGCCTTTGACCCCATACTGCCCTGAATCCTTGTGCTGCTTGCGTGTGTGCTGTGTCTCTGCTGTCAGACTTAGAGTGGTGGTTGGTGGTGTAGATCGTCAGCTTCACTTCCCTCGCAGCTCTGCCACCAACAGTCTGTGTGCCCTTGGAGAGTATTGCTTCATCTCTCTGAGGCTTCATTTCTTCATCTATAAAATGATGAGGATAACTCTTCCAAACTTGGGGTTGTTTGATAAAATATATGTATTTTGAGCAGCACCTAGCACATAGTAAATGCTCAATAAATGTTCGCTGTTGTTCCAGTGACGATGATGCATTCATTCATTCGACAAATATTTATGAAACATCTACTACAAACGGGGATACATGAGTAAACAAAAAGCCATTTTTGCCTGCATGGAAGTTATATTTTAGTGGAGATGATAAGCAAAATCTGTTTGGTTTTTTGTTGTTGTTGTTTTTGTGGTACGCAGGCCTCTCACTGTTGTGGCCTCTCCCATTGCGGAGCACAGGCTCTGGATGTGCAGGCTCAGCGGCCATGGCTCACGGGCCCAGCCGCTCCGCGGCATGTGGGATCTTCCCGGACCGGGGCACGAACCCGTGTCCCCTGCATCGGCAGGCAGACTCTCAACCACTGCGCCACCAGGGAAGCCCCCAAATCTGTATTTTTACATTGATGAATGCTATGGAGAAAAATACAGCAAAGTAAGAAGAAGGATAGGGAGGGTGGGAGAGGTCTCCTTTTAATGTAGAGTGGTTAAGTAGGACTTTACTGCAAATGTGACATGGTTGTTTAATAATAATTATTATCATTATTATCACCCCTCAGGGAGGCATTATAAGTAGGCGACTGCATAATTTATTATCCAAGCGGGGACACTTCTGAGAGTGAAAGGGGGTACTATGAAGAACTGCACAGAGATACAGGTGTAACTCAGTCCTGTCCTGGGCAAAGTGATATGCTTTCATATTTATACTTGGTTACTCCAGGCATCTAGATTGGCTAAAATGTAGTATCACGTCAGAAAGGCCTGGTCTAAATCCTTGGTTCTGCCACCTCCTAGCTGTGAGATCTTGGCCAAATCATTTAATCTCCTTGCATCTCAGTTCCCTCCTATGTTATGTATGCCTAAGAGGGATTTTGTGCGAATTAAATGAGGTGATGCAAGTAAAGTATTCAGTGCAGGACCTGACACCTCATAAGCAGTTAATAAAATTTCATTACCATTATCCTCACCAAATCAAGGGCATCACCAGATTGTTCTTTTTTCCTGTCTCTCACTGTTCCAGGGGAGTGGTTGAGGATATGCAAGGTGGGTGAATGTCAGGGTTGGAAATCTGGCTGAGCAGTGGACTTGGGAGATGAGCTGGCTCAGTCTGCAAGGTAGTAGCTTCCATCCCTACTCACAGAATGCGTGAGTCACACAGCGTTTGGGTGCTGGACTCAAAAGCCCGTTGGGAGACTTTGTGCCCAGGCAGCTACAGGAAGAGTTGGACAGTGGAGTCTAGGACTAACAATCTTGGGATGTTCATTCAGGAAGGGGCCCCATGACTAGTGGCCCCTAACAATCCACTCCACAACGGCGGAAGCAGAGACACGGAAGATGAAATGACCTGCCCGAGGCCTCATGGCTTGCAAGCAGTTTTAATACACCTGCCATTACCCATCCAGCAAACTGGTGTAACAAAGATTATAAAGAGAAGAGAGAGCACTTAGAATTCCACCTGGAAAAGCCATGTTTCTTTGGAAATGGGCCGCAGATGACGTAACCCTTCCATATCCCATTACCCGGTACTTGGCTAATCTTTGTACGAAACTTGTTTTGGTGAAACTTGAGCCTGGAAAAGCCAACTAAAGTATACTACTTTCTCACTGTTGAATGCCTCCTAGACTTGGGCTAACATTTAATCTAAAGAGTAAGGTGATATTTCCTGAGATAGCAATGAGTTCATGTTTTGAAATTAAATGAACTGAGTTTATTGTGTCGGTTGGCTTTTTCTTTTTCCAAGCGCTAACCACAGTAGTAAATGTTCTCTCCACAGTAATGTCTGGCTGCTGTATGGGGAGGAGCAGGGAGCTATAGACACGGTAGTGTTCAGTCCTCAGAACTTGTCTCACTGCCTCTCTGGTTAGGTACTATTCCAGATTGAACTATATTTTGGTTTAAAGGGGCCCCTATTTGAATACATAGATTTCTGACCCAGGGAAACGTGGGGACAGCTAGGTTTGTGTTACTTTATATTTTCTGAGTCCATGCGGCATGCCCTCTGCTCTCTCGCCCTCTGCTCTCTCTCCCTCTTAAGTTGCATCTCACTCAGTGAAAGGGGGCTGCACATCTACCTTACACCAGGGAAAGAGGAGAAAAGTTCTCAGACAGGAAATTAGTCAAAACAAGAAAGCATTTATATAATCAAATAACTCTAGGAATCTGGAGTTTGGTACATTATCCTTTAACTTAGTTCCTGGAAGCGTTCTATATTGTAAGAATGTGGAGATTGATGTATGGCTGTAGATTTCTTCAAGGGAGACAATTGGGGTTTCAAGGCTGTCTATGGTGCAGTTTCAAGATGTTTCAGTTGCTAAGCCCTGTTGGTTATGTCTCCAGAGTAGCCACTGTGGCTAAAGAATCCCCTTTCTCATGCCTCCACCTTGCTTTTGGCTTGCCTGGACCCTCTGCAGATGTCTGCTAGACGCCTGCAGTTGAATCTCCATCATCTTTGCCTTCCCCGGAACCAACATAGCACCAGGCACACATAACATGTTCAATGAATGAAGCAACCGTAAAGTCACCATTTTGATTTTTCATCGTAATGCGGTCGGTTTTTTTTTTTTAGTTTTAAAATTCTGTTTTTAAAAAATTTTTTGAAGTATAGTGGATTTATAATGTGTTCATTTCTGCTATATAGCACAATGATTCAGTTATGCATATATATATTCTCTTTCAGATGCTTTTCCATGATGGTTTATCACAGGATGTTGAATATAGTTCCCTGT
Organism: Kogia breviceps; assembly: GCF_026419965.1. Taxonomy (NCBI): domain Eukaryota; kingdom Metazoa; phylum Chordata; class Mammalia; order Artiodactyla; family Physeteridae; genus Kogia; species Kogia breviceps. The sequence goes on along the minus strand of NC_081316.1, from coordinate 36,925,815 downwards.
GCTATACTGTAGGACCTTGTTCTTTATCCATCCTGTACATACTAGTTTGCATCTGCTAATCCCAAACTCCCAATCCCTCCCTCCCCCCATCATGCAGTGTTGAATCCCATAAAATGTAGTGTTGTGTACTGTAAGGTTAATGAAATCGCTGGAGTGAATCTCAGCAGTAGCTGGCAGGGGTTCCTGTGTTCTCTCTTGGGGTTCCCAATCTGTCTGGGTCCAGGCTGCAGTTTGGTTCCCTCCCAGTAGAGGTCCACTCCAGGTTCAGTGTGGGTTGAATGTTTGGGGGTTCTGCAGCTGCTTAGGAGGACCAAGAGAGTGGCTGTTATTCCAAGAGTTTTCTGATACCATGGCTCCCGGGTGGCTCCCCAGGCATATTGGGCCTGGGGAGTGTGAATGGTGTGGCTGTGGAGCTCTGCCTTGCGCCTCCCCAAGAGGTGGTCCTTTCCCCATCTCCCCTTCTCTCCCCTCCCCCCTCCTTCTCACACACATGCATAAAGATAAGACCTTTACCTGCTCTTGTTGGAGAACGGGGGTTCTGGCCTGAAGCCTGGAGCAAATCACCAGGCCATTTAAATGGGAAATCAAGTTATCATGAGGCCTAGTTCTCTCAGGGTTTTACTGTGTGTCCTAGCTGGAAGCTGATGGTTCTGGGGCTCAGCTCTTTGCAGGCGGAGTTCGGAGTTCCTTCACCTTGTACTATATGCGGGGTGTAGCTGTGCTCTGGGAGCAGGGGGATGTGGGGATCTGATAAAGCCCTTTTGATTCTGATATTTGGTGTCACCTTTGCAAGAAGAGAAGCTGCAGGCCGTGCTGCCTGTCCTTCTGAATTTCCCTGGCCCAAGACTTTCAGCTGGAATGGTGGTCTTACACTTGCTCTAGGTTGTGAACATTCTGTGTATGCCAGGTGCTGTGTCCTGGGGAAGGCAAAGATGATGACGACATCGCGGCTTTCCTCCCAGGGTTTACGTTTTGGCGGGCTTCTCAAAAAAGCTCAGGTAGTGGCCTGGGAAAGGCATTCTTTGGGTAGGAGTGTTGTTCAGCCGGGGGTGAGATTGTTCTGGTTGTCAGAAAAAGGGGGAGTTTAAAGATTCTGAGGCTTTTGTCCTGGGAGAGCTGGGCTTTCACACTGTCACTGACCAATATCAGGACCTCAGGAGGAGGAGCAGGTCAGAGAGGGAGGAGAATAGGACACGATGGATGATAGGTTTGGTAGTGCCATGTTGGAGTTATTTATATTATTTTCCAAGTTTTATTGAATTCTTATCTAAACTGTGACCCAAATTATGCAAGGGGGATGTGAACGCAACATAAATCAAGGCTGTGCCCTCCTCCCTCCCTAGGGACAAAGACAGACAGGTGGCCTTTACTAACCTGGGTAAGCACTTTTTTGGTATGCCCCTTTTAACTCCCCAAATCCAAGACTTCTGATAAATTGTGCAGAACGTGACGTAGGCCTGAGTCCAAAGGAAGGCTTCCTGCCTTGTCTCCCGTGAATTGGCCACAGGATTGACCTAACTGGACTTCCAGGTGGAGACTCTGAACAGTGAGAGAAAAAGGGCCAGAGTCGCCTGCACCCCAGAAATGAAAGAGACGCATGGCGCCTGACTCTTGCCTTTAAACGCAGTCATCCCACCCACCGGTAACCTGAGACCCCAGAGAGTACTAGTCTCTGCCAGGTCAGATTAGACCCAGCATCTCCTGTAGGTGTGCAGATGCGGCCAGAAATACTACGGGTGCTTCCTTCTTTGGGGAATCCATTGGGATCTTGGGAAAGAAGGAAAAGCTGAGCACTTCTGCGCTTCCCCAACATGCTTCCCTGCCTTCAAGCTCTTAACAGACCAGCTGGAAGGGCCAGGCTAACACAGGGGGAACACGCTTCTACAAATGATCAAGCACGAGCTGTGTGCCAGCCACTGGTAGGCATAGGAAGCCAGTGTACCTGAGGGCTGTGGTCTAAAGCAGGACCTGATCATCATCCAGAGGCTGTAGATTGAGTGCTGTAGGAGATGAGAGGGAGGCAGCCTGTATGGTGCGTTGATTTGGGAAATAGAACTTGGTCTACGTGACCATCAACTTGGCCCACAAGTCACTTGTCTGAGCCTCAGTTTCTCCATCTGGAAGATTGGTGGAATCCTTTCCTCTGAGGGATGTCAGAAATCTAAAGGAGATACGTAGGTCGTAGCAGGATGGCATACCTAGAGATTTGCCAGTACACAGCAGCTGCCAGAAAAGTCAGACTCCTCTGAACTTAGATGCAACAAGGATGGGTACCGTAGGGAAACCTTGAAAAGCTAAGTCTTGGCACTGGGCTTGCAAAGCAGGCAGAACTGGGGACGGAAGAAGGGAAGGGTTCCAAACAGCGTGAGTGGCAAGTCTAAAGAGACTCCCTTTTTTTTTTTTTTTTAAATTCTTTTTCAAATTCTTTTCCCAGTTAGGTTATTACAGAATATTGAGCAGAGTTCCCTGTGTCATACAGTAGGTCCTTGTTGGTTATCTGTTTTAAGTATAGCGGTGTGTACATGTCAATTCCAAACTCCCAATCTAGCCCTCCGAGACTCCCATTTTTTGATTTTATGAAATTTCTTTTATAATTTAGCAGCAGAGAGGATCATGAGTAGCACCACTGGGTTTTTTGAGCCCAGAGAGAAAGGACTGACACTCTCTCCTCCTCTGAGGAGGAGCCTGTTGCCGGCCCCACTTTTTACTTTCTTCGTTCTGAGCAGTGTGGTTCCAAGGACAATTTAACATGAATATTGCCAATTTAATATGTCCCAGATGTGGCACTAAGTAACCCCTCAGACTGTCTCCATCTTCACTGTCCCTACTTCTGAAATTCAGCCTTCCTCAGCCTTGGCACTAATGACATTTGGGGCCAGGTAATTATTTAATTTTAATTGATAGCAACATCCCTGTCTTCTACCTATGGTAGAATATTTAGTAGCGACCCCCGCCCCCCAGTCGTAACAGTCAAAAATGTCTCCATAAATTTCCAGATGTGCCCTAGGGTGCAAAATCACTGCTGGTTGAGAACCGCTGCAATAAATGGTCCTCTGTTTAGCAGAGGCTCTAGCCACTGAGGAATCATCCTGGAGTCCTTCTTTCCTGCCCTCCTTCATCCCAATAGCAAGTACTTCTGCTTGAACCTTGCCAACAGATCTAGAATCTGACCACTTCTCATTTTCTCATGTGGCACCATCATCTTTCACTCAGAGAACTGCAGTGGCCTGCTAACTAGTCTCCTAACTAGTCTCCATAGTGTCGCTATTGCCTCCCTGCAGCCCATTCTCCATAGGCACCAGAGTGGTGCCAAAAGAAAAATGGCACCACTTCCTTCTCTTGCTTCACGTACATTTCAGTGGCTTCCCTTTGCATAAAGAATATAATTCAAACTTATCACCTTGGCTTAGAAGCCCCTGCACCAAGTGCTCTGCCTGCCTCCCCATCTGTCATCTCTACCTCCTTCGGCTGCTCACCAGGCTCCCACACCATCCTGCCTTGAACTAACCATGTCTTTCCCACCTAAGGGAGTTCGCCTACAGTTCCCTTGACCTGGAATGCTCTTCTCCCCACTTTTTACATGACTAGCTCTTTCTCATCCTTCAGGACTCAACCTAAATGGAGATCCTTCATAGAGACCTTCCCTGCCCTATCTATCTTATGTAGGTACCCCCTTCAAAATCTCAGTCCCTTGTTTTTTTCCTTCATCACACCTATTGCAGTTAGTAATTGGCTGCCTCCTTAATTAGATGGCTGGCCTCCATGAAGGCAAGAATCATGCTTGACTGCTTTTCAACATATCTCTACTACCAGGCACAAGATAAATGCCCAGTATGAGTTGACTGAATGAATGAATTAATCTTATCATCCTTGAAGAAGAGAGATGCCATTACTCTAGTTTAAAATTGGTAGCCGTGGACCTCTGGAGTTAGACTTCCAATAAAATAAATAATATACCAGTTTTCTTCTTTGAATCTCTTAGAACTGTTAGCACACTGCCTAACAAAGAGCAGCTGCTCAAGGAATAATTGTTGAATGGATGAATGACTCAATCTTATGTAGTAAGAATTTGTATAATACATATTATATGAATGCATTATGATTAAAATAAGCAGACTTTAAGCAAGTAGTTGAAATTCCAAAACCATTCTTTGACCTTCTCAGATTTTTATAGGGAAGGTTTGATTACCCGCCTCCCACCCCCAGCTCCAAGCTTAAGACATGGATGCTATTTTCAGCCATTATTGTTATGTAGTTTTAAAAAGTAGCTGGAATGTACAAATGGCATACTGCCTGGCCCATGGTAGATGTTCAGTACATGTTTGTTGACTTGAGTTGAATCAAGTCACTTAAGAAAAAGAGAATTAGGTAGGTTAATGTACAAGGTAGCAAATTTGGGTCTCATCTTGGAAATGAATCAGCAAATCTACAGGTTATGATTAGAGAGAGACAAATTTAATAGCCTTTAAGAATTTACTGTCCGTTTGGAGAACTGGATAGCATATAATTATACTAAACAGCATAGTACTGTTTTGAATATCTTCTGAGTTGCTTTGATTTAGCATTGGGGTTTTTTCCCTCTTTCTGGACCAGACTCAGCTGTAAGAAGCATGGAGAAGTAATGAAGATTCTTGACATTCTCAGACTGCTTTCTGGGAATCCTGCAAAGTCCCAGCTTCTTCTCTGATTACTCTTCTCATGGCTGAGTTCAAGAGCATTTTGCAAACGCAGACTCTGAATCTGGGAAAATGCTTTATGACCATTTTTATGACCTCAAAGCAACCTTCTGAGGCAAGTTATTTCCCTATCTTTGCCAAAGGGGAAAAACCAAGGCCTGGTAAATTGCCCAGGATCTCCCAGGCTCAGATGCTCACTTGTGGGCGGCTCTCATGCTCCCGGCCACATGCCATCTCCTTCCATTAGATGTGCTTTGGCTGCCCAGAGAAGGGCCTGTCAGCAAGCTCAGTGCACAGTTCCATGGACTTCACGGTCTTCCTAGGGAAGGAGGAAGGCCCATTTCAGAGAACCATATACTGTTAGAGCTGTGAGATTGCAGTGCAAAGTCCTAGTCCAAACCAATCTTTTTCTACTTGGACCAGCTGACATCCAGAGAGGGAAAGTGATTTGCTTAAGGTCACAACCCAGTATCTCCAACTTCCAGCCCATTGTTGGTTGTTTTTTTTTTTTTTTTTTTTTTGGCGGTACACGGGCCTCTCACTGTTGTGGCCTCTCCCCTTGCGAAGCACAGGCTCCAGACACGCAGGCTCAGCGGCCATGGCTCATGGGCCCAGCTGCTCCGCGGCATGTGGGATCTTTCCGGACCGGGGCACAAACCCACGTCCCCTGCACCGGCAGGTGGACTCTCAACCACTGTGCCACCAGGGAAGCCCAAGTCCATTGTATTTTTGATTCTGACACAGTTGTCTCTGATTAGAAAAGCATCCTCAGCACCCATGAGGTTTCATTTTTTAGAGGCAGGATAGTGCTGTGAGCAGAGCAAGGACCTTTTTTTTTTGAGAGGTACTTAGGGCAATGGTTAAAGCAATGCCTCTGGAGCCAACCTACCTCGGTTCTTATTCCATCCCAGCTGTCTACTGTATGACCTTGCTTGACCTGTCTGGGCCTCAGTTATTCTCATCTGTGAAGTGGGATAGTCATAGTACCTCCTCATCTGGGGTGTGTTGAAGATTACGTGGGTTAATATGTGTAAAGATCTCAGAACAATACCTGGCACAACGTAAGGACTGTGTAAATGTTGCTCTCATTATTATTGTGTGATCCCAACTGCTCCTTCCTGGCTGTGTGACTCTGGGTAAGTTATTTGACATCTCTGAGCCTCAGATTCCTCCTCTTTGGGAATAATTCTGGCCTTACAGGATTGTTGAATAGAGCAGAGGACATGCATACGAGGCACCTGCCTATAAGTAGGTGCTGAGCGAATGGCCAGATTTTTTACTGGCTCTGAAGGGGTGAGAATGTTGTGTTTGGGAGCCAGCTGGACACAGCATCTGCCACCAGGTTGGTGCTTAAGTTGTTCCTTTCTCTTTCTGTTTCCAGAAGTGAGGACTCTTAGGACTGGAACTGCTACCGCTTCCAGGGAAGAACTGCAATTCCAATGACTGACTGACTTTAAAAGAATGTTACTTGTATTATTTTAAACATTTATTGAGTACTTGCTAGGTGGCAAGCACTGTTTGGTGCCTTTACATGCATTATCTCATTTAATCTGCACCATAGCCCTGTGACATAAGTACTGTGATTATCTCCATTTTATATATAAGGAAACTAAGTCTCAGAAGCTACTAACTTATCCCGAGTCACATAGTTGGTGAGAGGGGGAGCCACACTATTGAACGCGGATCAATCTGGCTTGAAAAGTTTACACCCTTAACCAGTGACTGCTGGGAACTGTGGCAGGACCCGGTTGCAGATGAGTCCTGCGGTGGGGGGGGGGTGGTGACATTACTCACACCAAGGGCACCAGAGGAGGACTCGGAGCACCCTGCCGGGTTAACCATTACCACCTCCCCAGCTGCCAAAGGAGCCACGTCCTCGACTCCTCCCCTAGCCCTCCCGCCTAGCCCCGCCCAGCCCCGCCCAGCCCCGCCCAGCCCCGCCCACCGCATACACCAATCTGCTGCAACCTGCGAGCGCACGCACGGAGCCTGCCAAGTTCCCTTCCCGCCCAGGTGCGGAGCCCACGGGGAGCGGGTCTGCAGGCCCGGAGCTGGGCAGGAAGAAGCTGTGCCTGAGAGCTGTTCAAAGGCACATCTTAATCTGCAGAGGAGAGATGAATACCCACAGTAGCAGAGGTAGGGCACTATAGAGTTCTTTCCTCAAAAAGAGTTCACAAGTGAGAACATCAGTGCCTGGTCACCTTTCTTAAGCTAGGTAAGAGCTTGGGGCAAGCTGAGTGGTTGGGTTGGAACCCTGGGCTGTAGCCATCCAGAGGGCAGGCACTCATCCCCCTAGGGGAGAGTGTGGCTGGACTGAGGGCAGCAGCTGGTAGGTGTGGAAAGCGCATGGGACTTGGAATTGACTCATTCAGACTACAGCTTGGCTATGCACTGGTTACCTGACTCTGGACCTCATTTACTCCCCTCTAGTACAGAGATGGTCTTTCCTTCCCACCTAAGAGGATTTCTAGCAGGGTTATGTAGTGGACATAATGTGAGTGAAGGTGCCGGGCCCCTAGGAGATGCTTTGCGAATGTTCCCCTTCTCCTGCCAAGTCGGTGCAACCCCGCTGCTGGGCCCCCAGGGGGGCAGGCCTGCCCTGGGTATGCCAGGGTGCCTGTTCTTCACATGCATGGCTAATTTATATACCTAGGTGGTAGTGAGAGGTGATTAAATTCAGAAACTGAAAGGAGAACCTTCCTTTATGCCTGTTTCCCTAACAATTACATGTTTAGATCCAGGTCACAGGCTTTAGGAACTCCTGTGCCAGTGACTTTCGTGGGTTCCTTAGCCCCTCCCCACCTTCCCCCATAAGTTTTTCTGGGGGTCAAAGCCCTCACTACCAAGGCGATTTGGTTCTAAGCAGTAGAAAGCACGGCCCCCTAATGGTGTCAGGCCCACCATGGTGGCTTGCTGCAAGGGAGAGCACGCCTTGGAAACCAAAACCATTTTCCAGGACCACTGATGACCCATGTTCTCATTGTCTGGCATATGCGCATCAGGCTTCCAGAGGAATGGAGAAAAGCCTCTTCCTCCATGCCGCCACCCCTCTGCTGCTCTTTGAGGAAGCTGGGAAGCAAAAGCCTTCTCTGCAGACTTGCCAGCAATTATGGAACTCAGCCTCTGCCTGGATGCAGGCTCTGGTTTATATGTCTCCCTTTGGGACATCTCTGCTTTATTCGGGACGTCCGTCTTCATTAATAGGTACCCTTAATACTCTTATCTCAGCATGCCTTCTGGGTTTACTGAAGCATCATGCCAGACCACATTCTTTCTTGGAAGTTACAGTTCGTTCTGGGGAGGTTTCAGGCTCTCAACTTTGAAACTGCTAAGTAAGAGTGGGCTCGTGTTATGGGGGCAGGTAGGAGGCAGTGGAAGACGGACTGGAAGCTCCTGATAGCACAGTTTTGAGTGAGTCATTTTCCTTTACTATGGTTGGAGATGCTGCCCTGAGCTTATCTTAATGCCTACTTTATATAACAGCTGTTGACTATTGTTCAATTCATAGATGTTGGTTGCCCATCTCGGAGTTAGAACAGGTGGCTGGGTGTATGATCAGTTTTGCTTTTATGATGGTTGAATTTCGAAAAGCCAATCAAATCAGGTACAATTCCAGCCAAGTTATAAGTATTTATTCAGGAAGCTTTGATTCAGTGCCGAAGTGTGCCTAGTCTTTTTCAATTGCTTTTCCTCCCTTCCTTCAGTCTCCGCTACCATCACCTGGCCCAAGCCTCTCATACCTGGTCTACTGCAGCAGCCAGGTAACTAGGCTCCCTGCTTCCAGTCCTGACCCCACTCCTCTGTCCATTCTTCCCACAGGGGCCAGAGTGACCTTTTGAAAGCTTAGATCATTTTGCTCCCTGTTTAAACCATCCCATGGCTGCCCGATGCATGTCGAATAAAATCCCCTCCCCCACACCATCGTGGTTTGCGGGGGTCGTGCGTCATCCGGTCCCTGCCTGCCGCCCGACATCACCCCACATTACTCTTTTCTCTTTGGGGGCAGGCACTGGGGACGGGGTGCCTTTCTGTTCTTCTCACAATTTCCAGCTCTTTTCCACTTCTGGGCCTTGGTCTTGGCTGTTCTCTTGTCCAGAATCTTCTTACCTGGCTCTTCACATGATTCTTCCATCTCCTTTTATCCTCAGAGAAGCCTCACTTTCCACCCGCCCTCACCATAGCAGCGATCTCTTTGGTCACTAGCTCTGTCACCCTCTTGCCTTCCCTCATAACACACCACATGCACTGACGTTGTCTTGTTTATTAATATATTCAATTCTGTATCATCTATCTCACCCAACTTACAGGTCAGTTTCATGGCTTCAGGGACATGTCTGTCTGGTTTTCTACTGAATCCCTGACACCTAGCACAGTATCTGGCTCAGAGGTAGGGGCCAATAAATATTTGTCAAATGAACGAATGACCAAAATAACGGGCAAGGTACTTGGCGGGGTCTTCTGAAAAGGGACATCTGTACTTGGAGTTGTAAGGAGGCTTCCTTTTCACCTCACCTGAGCCAGCCACGTTCCTCCTCCCCTCACAGCTATTGTTAGGATCCCACGCCGAGTATACTGTTGTTCCATTGTATGTGGAACGTTTCTTACATTGCATTTCTCACATCCTCTCTGAGGTCCTAGCCTTATGGACAAGCTGCAGCTGCCAAAGAACCCAACTTGGCTGCCTTACGCAGTAGATTTTACCTCCCCTCCCCCCCACCCCAACCGTGCCCCAGACGGTTGTGGACCAATGTGGTATCTACAATGAATATCACAGCCATTTCCCCAGAAGACTTTTCCCCTTATCAAACATATTCTAGGATGTGCTTTGTGACATCTCTGCTAAAAATGACCATAGTAGGTCCACAGAGAATTTAGCCTCATCCTGCACAAATTCATGGTGAGTTACTTCCTTGGCCTTATTGTCACCCTTTTCTTTTCTCTTTTGCCCTCTTACATTGGGTTTTGGGGGACCCTAAGTGCCAGTAGTATTTTTGTGGGGTGGCTAGAGAGAAAATCACCCACCTCCTTTTCCTCTCATAATTGTGGATCTACATCCTTGGGTTACCTTAGCTCTGCAGCCATATGTCTATGGCTGAGGGAATCAGCCACAGCCTAGTGCTATTTTTATTTGGCACCAACTGTATGCCAACACATTGTTTCTTGACTTCTTTGGAAGCCAGCTTCTCAGAAGAAAACTGGTGTGTTTGTATCCCACTGAGGGTGCCTGGAGTATAGGCTCTTGACCCCTTGAGGCCACACCTGCTTCAGTTTCGGGGAGTGGGGGGCATCCAGTTGAAAGAGAAGAAGCCTATGACCCTGAGAATTGCTTAGAAACTCTTGTCCCCCTCTCTACGCTGGCAGGAATGGAGGGGAGGTAGGCTGTTCATTCTAGCTTCAGTATCATTTCTGTTCGTGAATATTCACAAGGATCCAAAATCAACAAGTATGTTTTAAAAGGGTATATCAGGATACTAACATTTCCCCCCATTAAGATTCATTTATTGGAATAATTTATTGCAAACCTTTCTTCTCCCCCACCCCTGGGATTATATGTATCAAAAACTGTATTTAGATAAATCAGTTCAACTAAAGACAATCGTTGAAATTAATGATTTCATTTAGAAGGCACAGCTCCATCTTTGTGTCCCCCTCAGCACCCCATGGAGTAAGTGGGCATGCGAAGGTTTCCTTTCCCAGACACAGGAGTGAGCCAAACGAGGTTGAATAACCTGCTCAGGACCACAGTCTGCAAAAGGCTATTGAGATTCCTGATGCCATTGGACAGTCTTCCTGGAAGACCAGATTATTCCCAAGACCCTGAGAAGAGAAGTGGGACAGAAAGTTATGTAAAATGAATTATGAATGTTCTCAGAGCTATCTCATAGTATCCTGATAAGATCATTTGAAATTCCCCAGAAAATATATTTATTTTGATTTTGATTTAAGTCAGTGTCACCCAAACTTAGTCATTCTTATGCCATATTCATAGTTTTGCCATATTTGTCTACCACTTGTATTGCTTATTTACTTACTAGTTTTCTTCATAGTAGCTACTTAATTTGAAGCAATTTATTTAAAGAGGAAACTATATACTCCAACTACAAATGCAAAAGCAGTATCATTGGGCATAATAGAAAGTAATCACAAAAATAAATACATAGCCATTACAATAAGATGTTCACCAGTGTGCAGTCTAAAATTTTACAAAGCATACCACCAGGGGTTCATCTACCACACTTGTGAAACACAGACTTACAAAGCAAATCTGACTCTTATTGACCAGAGAGAAAGAAAGACCAGGGAAAGAAGGAGGAACTATCAAAGCTCACAGAATGGGGGCTTCCCTGGTGGCGCAGTGGTTGAGAGTCCGCCTGCCGATGCAGGGGATACGGGTTCGTGCCCTGGTCCGGGAAGATCCCACATGCCGCGGAGCGGCTGGGCCCGTGAGCCATGGCCGCTGAGCCTGCGCGTCCGGAGCCTGTGCCCCGCAATGGGAGAGGCCACAACAGTGAGAGGCCCGCGTACCACACACACACACACACACAAAAAAAAGCTCACAGAATGGTCAGATAGTTTTAGTCTAAGTCTTAGTGCTGAGTTTGTCACCTCATAAGTGTGGTGAATATTTGTCCCAGTGACAGATCTGCTTTTGTCATCCAGGTTTGCTTTGGGACAAATGTTGGCCGTTATTTCTTGGATACTTGATACTTGGAGCCCTCCTTGGCCATGGGCACTGTTGGATAATATACACTCTCATCTGTCAATTTCACAGGCTGCGGCTTTGAGAGGTGCTGTGGGAAGGGGGCTGCTTAGGCTGAGTTGACTACAAGGATGAAAATAAATCTGGATCCCTGATGGACTCATGATTCAGTGAGCAGCCCCTACAACCAGAGCTAAGCACTAAACTACATACAGATAATGTGATAATTACTGAGCTTGAGAAGCTGAAGAGCAAATTGGGGGGAGGGGGAGTGTCTAAATAATTTGGCACCAGTCCAGGAACTAGGAACCATTCTAGGTAACTCAAGCAGGAAGGGATTTAATACAGGGAATTGGTAACATACAAAATTGCTAAGAAGGACAGAAGTTAGGAGGGTGCAGTTGGACTCTTCATCTTAAGGCCAAACCATCACAGCTGAGATCTAGAGGGCCTGTTATGCTAGAGTTGTTATACTCCCCTGCTGCCCCCACCCACCTACCTCTGACTCCCACGAAGCTGATTACCAGATTCTGAAACCTGGAGTCTGGCTTCCACAATCACTCCCACCTGTTGTAATTTGTTTGCCAGCCCCCTCTGCCTCGTGCCTGCCTTCTAGACCTCATGCAAGTGCAAGTTGTTGGCAGAACCTAAATCACACTCAGAACCCCCGCTGCAAGGGAGTCTGGGATATGCTTCCATGCTACAGTATGGAAGTGGAAGAGAACATAGCGGGGAACAGAAATGGATGCCGAATGCCAATAGACAACATAACCATGGGGAGATAAGGCAGATAATTAACCAGGATAAGTGTGCAAATCCCAGTTAAATGGTAACAAGCAGTACCAGCAAGGTCACAGGAAAGAGAAAACAGTATTGGTGTGATCTGGACCTTGCAGAATTCTGGTCAGGGTGTGTAGGGGGATGTGGTAGAGAGGTCTAGGTCAGGAAAATCAAGAGGTGGAATGGTGCAATGGTATCAATGTCTCTCCTGGCATGAAGGCTTAAAAATCTCCAGTGTCTTTTTTCTTGAATGGGCCCTAGGCTCTATGCATTATACTGAGTACATTTTACATGCAGTGTTTCCATTCTTCCTCTGAATGTTATTTCTTCTCATTTTAGCTTCAGAGAGCCTTAATAACCCACCTCAGGTTGCACAGCTATTAGGCAGCTAAGCCCTGTTGCTAAACCCAGGTTAGGCTGACACTGAAGCCAGTGTGCCCAGTTGCTAAGCCACACTACCTCTCTCTGGAGGGGAGACTGAGGCCAGGTTATCATGAGCCATGAATGCCAAGCTAAGGATTCTGAACTTGATCTCAGATGATAAGAAGTGTCACTAACAGGTGGTGTGAGAGCAGGAGTGTGACATGGTGGAGGTGCAGAGGTGAATGTAGCAGGAGGATGTGGGCTCAACTGCATGAAAAAGGCTAGAGACAGCAAGAGATGAGCTTTTGCTCCACCCAGATTTTCCCTTCTTCATTTCAAAGAGAGTGAACTGTCTGCTTAACAGATCCTGAATCCCAGGTGATTTTAGGTTTTCATTTTGGTCAGTGAAGCAGGTTCCTTCTGAAGAGCATTTTCCCTTCACTCACTGATAGTTTTGATCTTAGACTATGGCACAGGATCAACCTTCCAACACAAGTCGTTCTCTCTTTTTCTTTTTCTTCTTTTTTATAAAATCCAAAGAAAGTAGAGGGAAGGAAGAAATAAAGTTAGCATAAATTATATAGAAAATAAATAATAGAGAAGATCAATAAAATTCAGATATTGTTTCTTTTAGGACATTAGTAAAATTTTTGAAACCTCATATTGATACTAATGAGAAAAAAAGAAAAAGGCATGAAAAAATCATTATCAGCAAGAAAAAGGGGACATGGACATAGATTACGTAGACCTGGAAAAGTTTACAATGGGGTAATATGGACAACTTTTTGCCAATTTGAAAATGTTGAAGTAATGGAAATTTCTAACTATAACTTTCCAAAACTAAAACAAGAAGAAATTAAATCTTGAATAGTCCTATTTTCTTTCTTTTTTAATGTTTATTTATTTATTTTTCTCATTAGTCATCCATTTTATACACATCAGTGTATACATGTGAATCCCAATCTCCCAATTCATCACACCACCACCACCACCTCCTGCCACTTTCCCCCCTTGGTGTCCATACGTTTTTTTCTCTCCTTTTTTTTTTTTTTTTGGTGGTACACGGACCTCTCACCGCTGTGGCCTCTCCTGTTGCGGAGCACAGGCTCCGGACTCTCAGGCTCAGTGGCGATGGCTCATGGGCCCAGCCGCTCCGCAGCATGTGGGATCTAACCGGACTGGGGCACGAACCCATGTCCCCTGCATCAGCAGGCAGACTCTCAACCACTGTGCCACCAGGGAAGCCCTTTTCTCTACTTCAGTGTCTCAATTTCTGCTCGGCAAACCGGTTCATCTGTACCATTTTCTAGGTTCCACATATATGTGTTAATATACGATATTTGTTTTCCGCTTTCTGACTTCACTCTGTATGACAGTGTCTAGATGCATCCACGTCTCTACAAATGACCCACTTTCGTTCTTTTTATGGCTGAGTAATATTCCATTGTATATATGTACCACATCTTCTTTATCCATTCGTCTGTTGATGTGCATTTAGGTTGCTTCCATGACCTGGCTATTGTAAAAAGTGCTGCAGTTAACACTGGGGTGCATGTGTCTTTTTGAATTCTGGTTTTCTCTGGGTATATGCCCAGTAGTGGGATTGCTGGGTCATATGGTAATTCTATTTTTAGTTCTTTAAGGAACCTCCATACTGTTCTCCATAGTGGCTGTATGAATTTACATTCCCACCAACAGTGCAAGAGGGTTCCCTTTTCTCCACACCCTCTCCAGCATTTGTTGTTTGTAGATTTTCTGATGATGCCCATTCTAAATGGTGTGATGTGATACCTCATTGTAGTTTTGATTTGCATTTCTCTAATAGTGATGTTGAACAGTTTTTCATGTGCTTCTTGGCCATCTATATGTCTTCTTTGGAGAAATGTCTGTTTAGGTCTTCTGCACATTTTTGGATTCAGTTGTTTGTTTTTTTTAATATTGAGCTGCATGAGCTGTTTATATATTTTGGAGATTAATCCTTTGCCCAATGATCCATTTGCAAATATTTTCTCCCATTCTGAGGGTTGTCTTTTTGTCTTGTTTTTGTTTTCCTTTGCTGTGCAAAAGCTTTTAAGGTTCATTAGGTCCCATTTGTTTATTTTTGTTCTTATTTCCGTTACTCTAGGAGGTGGATCAAAAAATATCTTGCTGTGATTTATATCAAAGAGTGTTCTTCCTGTGTTTTCCTCTAAGAGTTTCATAGTGCCCGGTCTTACATTTAGGTCTCTAATCCATTTTGAGTTTATTTTTGTGTATGGTGTTAGGGAGTGTTCTAATTTCATTCTTTTACATGTAGCTGTCCAGTTTTCCCAGCACCACTTGTTGAAGAGACTTGTCTTTTCTCCATTGTATATCCTTGCCTCCTGTGTCATAGATTAGTTGACCATAGGTGTGTGGGTTTATCTCTGGGCTTTCTATCCTGTTCCATTGATCTATATTTCTGTTTTCTGCCAGTACCATATTGTCTTGATTACTGTAGCTTTGTAATGTAGTCTGAAGTCAAGGAGTCTGATTCCTCCAGCTCCGTTTTTTTCCCTCAAGACTGCTTTAGCTATTCGGGGTCTTTTGTGTCTCCATACAAATTTTAAGATTTTTTGTTCTAGTTCTGTACAAATTGCCACTGGTAGTTTGATAGGAATTGCACTGAATCTGTAGATTGCTTTGGTTAGTATAGTCATTTTCACAATATTGATTCTTCGAATCCAAGAACATGGTATATCTCTCCATCTGTTGGTATCATCTTTAATTTGTTTCATCAGTGTCTTATAGTTTTCTGCATACAGGTCTTTTGTCTCTCTAGGTAGGTTTATTCCTAGGTATTTTATTCTTTTTGTTGCAATGGTAAATGGGAGTGTTTCCTTAATTTCTCTTTCAGGTTTTTCATCATTGGTGTATAGGAATGCAAGAGATTTCTGTGCATTCATTTTGTATCCTGCAACTTTACCAAATTCATTGATTAGCTCTAGTAGTTTCCTGGTGGCATCTTTAGGATTCTCTATGTATAGTATCATGTCATCTGAAAACACTGGCAGTTTTACTTCTTTTCCAATTTGTATTCCTTTTATTTCTTTTTCTTCTCTGATTGCCATGGCTAGGACTTCCAAACTATGTTGAATTATAGTGGTGAGAGTGGACATCCTTGTCTTGTTCCTGATCTTAGAGGAAATGCTTTCAGTTTTTCACCATTGAAAATGATGTTTGCTTGTGGGTTTGTCGTATATGGCCTTTATTATGTTGAAGTAGGTTCCCTCTATGCCCACTTTCTGGAGAGTTTTTATCATCAATGGATGTTGAATTTTGTCAAAAGCTTTTTCTGCATCTATTGAGATGATCATATGGTTTTTCTTCTTCAGTTTGTTAATATGGTGTATCACATTGATTGATTTGCGTATATTGAAGAATCCTTGCATCTCTGGGATAAATCCCACTTGATCATGGTGTATGATCCTTTTAATGTGCTGTTGGATTCTGTTTGCTAGTATTTTGTTGAGGATTTTTGCATCTATATTCATCAGTGATATTGGTCTGTAATTTTCTTTTTTCGTAGTATCTTTGTCTGGTTTTGGTATCAGGGTGATGGTGGCCTCATAGGATGAGTTTGGGAGTGTTCCTTCCTCTGCAATTTTTTGGAAGAGTTTGAGAAGGATGGGTGTTAGCTCTTCTCTAAATGTGTGATAGAATTCCCCTGTGAAGCCATCTGGTCCTGGACTTTTGTTTGTTGGAAGATTTTTGTTTGTTTGTTTTGTTTTGTTTTGTTTTCAGTATGCAGGCCTCTCACTGTTGTGGCCTCTCCCGTTGTGGGGCACAGGCTCCGGACGCGCAGGCTCAGCGGCCATGGCTCACGGGCCTAGCTGCTCCGCGGCATGTGGGATCTTCCTGGACCGGGTCACGAACCCGTGTCCCCTGCATCGGCAGGCAGACTCTCAACCACTAAGCCACCAGGGAAGCCCTGTTGGAAGATTTTTAATCACAGTTTCAATTTCATTACTTGTGATTGGTCTGTTCATATTTTCTATTTCTTCCTGGTTCAATCTTAGAAGGTTATACCTTTCTAAGAATTTGTCCATTTCTTCCAGGTTGTCCATTTTGTTGGCATAGAGTTGCTTGTAGTAGTCTTTTAGGATGCTTTGTATTTCTGCAGTGTCTGTTGTAACTTCTCCTTTTTCATTTCTAATTTTATTGCTTTGAGTCCTCTCCCTCTTTTTCTTGATGAGTCTGGCTAATGGTTTATCAATTTCGTTTATCTTCTCAAAGAACCAGCTTTTAGTGTTATTGATCTTTGCTATTGTTTTCTTTTTTCTTTTTTTTTTTTTTTTTTTTTTTTGCAGTACGCGGGCCTCTCTCTGTTGTGGCCTCTCCCGTTGCGGAGCACAGGCTCCAGACGCGCAGGCTCAGCGGCCATGGCTCACAGGCCTAGCTGCTCCATGGCATGTGGGATCTTCCCAGACCGGGGCACGAACCCATGTCCCCTGCATCGGCAGGCAGACTCTCAACCACTGTGCCACCAGGGAAGCCCGCTATTGTTTTCTTTGTTTCTATTTCATTTATTTCTGCTCTGATCTTTATGATTTCTCTCCTTCTGCTAACGTTGGGTTTTGTTTGTTCTTCTTTCTCTAGTTCCTTTAGGTGTAATGTTAGATTGTTTATTTGAGATTTTCTTGTTTCTTGAGGTAGGCTTGTATAGCTATAAACTTCCCTCTTAGAACTGCTTTTGCTGCATCCCATAGATTTTGGATCATCGTGTTTTCATTGTCATTTGTTTCTAGGTATTTTTTGATTTCCTCTTTGATTTTGTCAGTGATCTCTTGGTTATTTAGTAATGTATGGTTTCACCTCCATGTGTTTCTGTTTTTTACATTTTTTTCCCTGTAATTGATTTCTAATCTCATAGTTTTGTGATCAGAAAAGATGTTTGATACGATTTCAATTTTCTTAAACTTACTGAGGCTTGATTGTGACCCAAGATGTGATCTATCCTGGAGAATGTTCCGTGCGCACTTGAGAAGAAAGTGTAATCTGCTGTTATGAGATGGAATGTCCTATAAATATGAAGTAAATCTATCTGGTCTATTGTATCATTTAAGCTTGTGTTTCCTTATTAATTTTCTGTTTGGATGTTCTGTCCATTGGTGTAAGTGAGGTGTTAAAGTCCCCCACTATTATTGTGTTACTGTCGATTTCCTCTCTTAGAGCTGTTAGCAGTTGCCTTATGTATTGAGGTGCTCCTATGTTGGGTGCATATATATTTATAATTGTTATATCTTCTTCTTGGATTGATCCCCTGATCATTATGTAGTGTCCTTCCTTATCTCTTATAACATTCTTTATTTTAAAGTCTATTTTATCTGATATGAATATTGCTACTCCAGCTTTCTTTTGATTTGCATTTGCATGGAATATCTTTTTCCATCCCCTCACTTTCAGTCTGTATGTGTCCCTAGGTCTGAAGTGGGTCTCTTGTAGACAGCATATATATGGGTCTTGTTTTTGTATCCATTCAGCGAGCCTGTGTCTTTTGGTGGGAGCCTTTAATCCATTCACATTTAAGGTAATTATCGATATGTATGTTCATATTACCATTTTCTTAATTATTTTGGGTTTGTTTTTGTAGGTCCTTTTCTTCTCTTGTGTTTCCCGCTTAGAGAAGTTCCTTTCGCATTTGTTGTAGAGCTGGTTTGGTGGGTGCTGAATTCTCTTAGCTTTTGCTTGTCTGTAAAGCTTTTGATTTCTCCATCGAATCTGAATGAAATCCTTGAGTAATAGTAATAGGTAGAGTAATCTTGGTTGTAGGTTCTTCCCTTTCATCACTTTAAGTATATCATGCCACTCCCTTCTGGCTTGTAGAGTTTCTGCTGAGAAATCAGCTGTTAACCTTATGGGAGTTCCCTTGTATGTTATTTGTCATTTATTCCTTGCTGCTTTCAATAATTTTTCTTTGTCTTTAATTTTTGCCAATTTGATTACTATGTGTCTCGGCATGGGTTTATCCTGTATGGGACTCCCTGCGCTTCCTGGACTTGGGTGGCTATTTCTTTTCCCATGTTAGGGAAGTTTTCAACTATAATCTTTTCAAATATTTTCTCGGGTCCTTTCTCTCTTCTTCTCCTTCTGGGACCCCTACAATGTGAATGTTGTTGCGTTGAATGTTGTGCCAGCCTAATGTTGTCTCTTAGGCTGTCTTCATTTCTTTTCATTGTTTTTTCTTTATTCTGTTCCGCGGCAGTGAATTCCACCATTCTGTCTTCCAGGTCACTTATCTGTTCTTCTGCCACAGTTATTCTGCTATTGATTCCTTCTAGTATAGTTTTCATTTCAGTTATTGTATTGTTCATCTCTGTTTGTTTGTTCTTTAATTCTTCGAGGTCTTTGTTAAACATTTCTTGCATCTTCTCCATCTTTGCCTCCATTCTTTTTCCGAGGTCCTGGGTCATCTTCACTATCATTATTCTGAATTCTTTTTCTGGAAGGTGGCCTATCTCCATTTCATTTAGTTGTTTTTCTGGGGTTTTATCTTGTTCCTTCATCTGGTACACAGCCCTCTGCCTTTTCATGTTGTCTATCTTTCTGTGAATGTTTTTCGCTCTTTTTCTTGTACTTTTTTTTTTTTTTTTTTTTTTTTTAGTGTTTTGATAATGACGTTGATGGTTTGATTTAACTTCCTACCTTAGCTGCTTTGGCAATGGTAGTCAGTGGGAGTGGGCCAGCCTCTGTGGAACTGGACCATGAGATGTGACTGTTCTAGCTGAAAGGAGCAAATTGTAGGACAAGGGATGCATTTTCGAATCAGAAATACCTGGTGCAAATCCCTACCCTGCTTCTTTGTGTTTGGGACTTATAGGACTATGGGTACCTTCAGCTTCCTTGAGCACCAGTCTCCTCTACAGAGTAGGGATAACGATACACAGACCCTCAGGTGGTCAGAAGGGCTCAGTGAAGCCATGTGTGTGAAGCATTCATCATGGTTCGTGTGCATGTGGTAGGAGTTCTGGAAATATTGCTCACTTTCCCGTTTCTGCTTTTTGCTAGCAGTGTGAGGTGGTGCTGACCAGCTGAAGTCAATTGGTGTGTACGTGGTCCTAATGACTTCACCTCTAGGGTTTTCTCTCCTAGTGGCCCTGGTCTGATCCCCTCCCTCTGGCCCCCAGCAGCCTCAGGGTAGACAGAGACGTGTTCCAGAGGTACCTAGGAGAAGGGCCAGTGAGCCAACCCTGAATCATGGTTGCCTCCCAGTGAATAAAAGCCCTCACCAAACACCACGTGATGGTGTATGAGTTTATCTAGCCTGTGCAGTGCACCCACCCAGTCCTGAAGATGTGTCTCTCCTTTGCCATCATAGGTGGAGTGCACTCCTTCTCAATCAGTGAGACCCTCTGACACGAGCTCCTTGACAGCTCCCACTTCTCTGCCAGTGCAAAGAGCTTGAGGCTTTTTGTAATTCTCCAAGCATCTGGCCCATCTTATCCAGATGACATTTGGAATTTTAATCTTCTAGTTACGGGTTTTCATAAATCTGGTTTGAAATCTCACTGCCAGTCTCCTCTGCTGTGGGAAAATTGTTTTAAAAAGATGTGGGGAGAGGGTGGTCCACGCATGTGTGGGGATAATTAGAAAGTGCAGGGGGTTTTTTGCAAGGGGCTTTGGGGTCCAGAACTCACTCTGTCCAAGCACTACGATGGGTGCTTTACATAGATTATCCTGAAGCTCCTTTTACATGATACCCATTGTGCATTTAGAGGAAAAACTGAGGTTCAAATATATTAAGTAACTTGCCTGAGGTTACCAGGTGGATGGTGGAGGGGGTTTTTGAGTCTAGGTTTAACTGACTTCAAAGCCTGTAGCTTTTCTAGTACACCTGACTGCCTCCCATTCATCTATGGGTTCCTGGAAGCAAAATCTCCAAATCCACAGATCTGAAGTACTGGGACTACCCTCGCTGTGTTCTTTTAAACCCTCTAGCGCTCACCTCCTCCAGGGGGTTAAGGCAGAAGAGGTGAGCACAGGCTGGGCTCTGAAAGATTTTGCCAAGGTCTCGAGAGTTGGGACTTCATGTTCAGGGTCATGGGATGAGATTGAAAGGTTTGGCAGGAAGCGGCATGGATCAACTTTGGCAGTTACTAAAAGTCCCACCCTGTGGCAGATGTGACAGTCCTTGTCCTTTTCCTGTTGGTTGATTGGAAGCATTCTTACGCCCATGTGAACTCTTAGGTACTGTTATACCTTCGAGGACTGCAAGGATCCTAGGCCCCCAGGTGGGGAACTACCAGTGGAGAACATTTTTATAGGATTTAGAGGTGAGGGAGAGTAAAGAGGGCATTCCAAATTACAGATCTTCACTAAGTCCATCCTATAAATGCTCAATGTTGTGTCCCTGTCACCAAAACTCTTCTAAGATGCTATGACCCCAGGTGAGTAGAACAAAAAACCCAGTGGGTCCCAGTGTGGGCAGAAGGGTGCGATTTGGCATCAGTTGCCTCGTACAAGGAATGTGTCATCTCCCAAGACTGGCCAAGCTAGGTGCCAGGCTGTAGCTCACCTGGACATCTGTACTGGTGGGGGGAGTGGGGAGGCTGGGGGATCCCCTTGAGCTTCAGCAGGTCTGTCTCCTGCCTCTGCCAGGACAGTCCAGCATTTGCTTTTTTCTCCTGCAGAGCACCTACAAACTGTTAAGGAAATACAGTCCTAGACGCAACAGTCCCAGTAGCAGGAAGAGAGCAGGTGTGTGGGTGCTGTTCAAACCTTTTCTTTGTCTCCCCTTTGCCTTGTTCCACATATTGTGATGAGGGCATCAGAGCCCTGAGAGACTTTGTGTGGACTCAGCAGTCAAGAGGAGGCCGGAACACGTGCCTTTTCAGGAGAGGAATTTGATGGAGAAATTGTTTTAACTGTCCACCCCTGGGTTTCAGCCCAGGGCCTCAAACTTGGATAGAAGAGCGTATCTTGGCAGTTTCTCAGAGCCCAGGGTGAGCCCCACGTCTTGTAGTAAATTGACACACTTTGTTTGATTGATGCAGGTGTGACATTGGTGATTGTTTTACAATGTTCCTGACCCCAGCATCCTCCCCATTATCCTGCGCACCTCCGTCCTCCTCACAGCTAGACCCAAGTTCCCCTCTGGCAGAACTGAGCGTATTGTACTTGCTGGCAGTTCTGTTCAGACAGTGGCGCTGGGCCCACTTCTGACAAGCCCAGTGGGGTTTTGTGGGGTCCTCTGGATGTTCCAGCACTTAGGGGTTGGCCCACAGCCTTACAAAAGAAAGAGGGCTCCAGCTGGCTGCTCCCTCCTAGACACATCTGTAGGTATCTTCAAGGTTCTTAAATCCCCAGGGTTGGAGAAGCAAGGAAAATTCCTATTTCCCCCAGCATATCAAATCTAAATCAGGGCTTCCCTGGTGGCGCAGTGGTTGAGAGTCCGCCTGCCGATGCAGGGGACACGGGTTCGTGCCCCGGTCCGGGAAGATCCCACATGCCGCGGAGTGGCTGGGCCCGTGAGCCATGGCCGCTGAGCCTGCGCGTCTGGAGCCTGTGCTCCGCAACGGGAGAGGCCACAGCAGTGAGAGACCCGCGTACCGCAAAAAAAAAAAAAAAAAAAAAAAAAAATTGTAAATCAGTTCTTCTTCTCATTTCTAGGTAGATAACCTGTGACTGGCTTAGTAAATTCCTCTTCTGATCAGATGGTTTTACTCTGAAAATCCAGACCCTGAACCGATCTCAAGCTTAGTGTAAGGTGTAAGTTTAGTGTGAGTCTAACTTGGTATCTTGGGGATTCCTTGGAGAGAGAGAGAGAAAGGGAGAGGGGGAGGGGGAGAGAGAAGGAAAATAGATGTTTGTGTCTAAGCATGTGCATGTGTGAATAGGTGTATTTGTGTGTACGTGTGTGTGTGTTTTCTTTGGAACTTCTTTGTGCTTTCATTGTACTGTGGTTAAAACTTGAGGGTGTGTGGAAGTAAAGTTGGGATCTCCAAACACCTGGGATCCCAGCCCGAACTCTAGACTTGGGTCATTTCTGTAAGCTCACAGCTGCAGAAAATCTCCCCATCCGGGACAAAGCTTGAGGCCACATGAACATTAGGGTCTTACTTCAGGACCCAAAGTATTTAATTAGTGCCCCATACGTTTCTTCATGGAGTGCTTAGGTCTGAGAATTTCAGAAGCACAAAAGAGAAGTTCATTTTTCCAGGGAGGTTTCATTTTTTAACCCCTGAAGTAACCTCACAGTTTATTTTTCCTTGTCCGATTGCAACCTCCCAAGTTTCTGACAGTTCACCTTTGAAATGAGTCCGTTTTGATCAGGGATATGGCAGCCAGACAGGTCATCTTTATTGTCTGTGACTTAGTCCAACCAGTTTGGCAACAATAGGATCCCATCCAGAGTGAGGAGTGGAGAAAGGCGGCCTGCCCCCTGACTATAGCCAGCACACTGGCCCTTTGCTCCCAGCACCCATTGGGTCTCCCAGAAAGCAGCTTTCTTGCCAGCCATCTACTGCTGTGGGGATGAGGTTCCTGCTGCCACCCTCTGGCCCCTCTCCCTTTGCTGTGTCTGCTCCAAGCCCAACATTCCTCCAGATTGTTAAATGATAAACAGTTTGTTTTCACTGCCTCCCACTTTCCTTTTCCCGTTCCCCGTTTAAGACGTACTTCTCCCTAGGCAGACTGTCGCCATTGCTGCTCAGGGTCTGAGTCTTTAGAGAATGTCAGTTTCGGGTTCCACCCATGGAAGTATGATGTCTGTAGCCCACCTCGTGGACCATTAGAAGGATGTGGCTGAACTGGTGCCCTCTTTAGGGAAGAGGACAAAGAGAGCAGTGAGTCTGTCTGAGTTTGAATCCCAACCCTATCCCATCACTTACTAACTCTATGGCCTTGGGCAAGTTACGTCACCTGGTGAGCTTCAATTTCTTCAAAATGTAAAATGGACAGAATAATAGTCCCAAACTATTGCTGTTGTGAGGATTCCAGTAGAAGTGCCTGGAAAGTGCATAGTATAGTGTATGTCACATAGTAGGGGCTTTACTAAATAAGAGCTAAGATCATTGCTTTTATTTTAATAATCATCATTGTCGTCATTATCCATCATCACCCTCTATCTGGAGGAGAACAGCCAGGGTGTGAGAGAACTGAAACCTTGTTCTACACAATATTTAGAGGAAGTTGAAACACTTTCATTATATAAAGACTCATGGAAGAGATATTATGCCATCTTCTATCTCCCGAGGGCTGGTAGGATTCATCTCTGGGCTTCTCCCCATCCAACAAAATAAAAATTTAATTTAGCAGAAGGAAGAGCTCTCTAAGGTAGTGTCAGATGGCTTCCTTAGGGGTTGGGGAGGTCTTCGTCCCTGGGAGTTTGGGAACACTTGGCACAGGGTTTGATTAGGGGATTTGTGCATCAAGGAGGAGGGAGATTGGGCAAGAGGGCTTCCAACCCTAGGACTGTCTGATTTCGGTTCCTGTGCTGTTTGTTTTCTGGGAAAGGCCACCTAGCACAGAAGATATCATATTCCCTACTTGTACAGCGACTTGATGTGATTGCTGAGGCCTCCCCCGACGACTTGTGGTCTGTAGACTGGCTTCTTACTATATCTTTTAAATAAGGCTATGTCCGTGCTTTAATTTTGGCTTGGATGAGCAATTAATTCAGGATACTTAACACAGCAGTTAGGCCTTATTGTGCTGGCATAGTGTTCATTCATCCTGGAGAATGGTTTTGTGGGGACAGGAAGGGTCGGTGGGGATGGGCAGCTTGCAGGACTTCTGCTTGCCCACGCTCGCTCGCTCGCTCGCTCGCTCGCTCGTAAGCCTGCTAGGAAAGCCTGAGTTGCGCAAATTTAGCATACACCTTCATTCGCAAGAAGCTAGTGGGCCTGACTATAGAACACAGACAGAGGTGAGCAGACCCATCTTCTGTTTGTTGTAAACAGTTATTTTGATCGCAGAGAAAGGCCTCCTTTCCGTTTCTCTCCAGTTTGTCGTGTCCTTGTGCAAAGACAGTTGTGCGTTCCAGACTGGGGTTTGTTTTTTACCAGTGATACAGATGTTTCTGCTCTTGTGCAAGATTTCATTAAAGCTCAGCCAGCGGTTTACTGTGGCAGGAGACTGCCAAGGTTAATATTTCTGCAATACATTCCCTTCTGTTCATTCTTGGCACCAGCAAACTCCCAGGTGGGCATACACTTTATTAGTTATATGCAGTATATCTAAACGAGGCAGTGAATTCGCCGGCACATCTGTTGAACTCAGACGGAGCCTCTGACTGCACAGAGTACCTTAGTTTTGCCTTGAGAACCAAGCAGGGGGCTGTGTCCTCTGGTGAGTATCAGCTCACCCTTTCATGCCCCTCTCTAGTTGCAGAGGCTGCCACGGCTAGTCAGTTTGGGACCGGGACAGAGGGCGAGAGAGCACTTGGCAGTGAGAAATGCTCTATCCTTCCAAGTGGTGTCCTGAAATGGTGGGAGCATAGCTTCGTGATGAGGACAGATGTGGGTTCAAATCCTGTACAGCTTAGATGAGTCACTTATCTCTCCAGAGTATCTGTTTCCTGATCTGTGCCACGGGTAGTAATCCCTGCCTCTCAGAAGATGTCGTGAGGATTCATTGAGATGCTGCATATAATTAATGGAGAAGATGCAGGATGCCCTGGCTCAGAAAAGCACCTGGGAGCAGGAGCTGTCTGATGACTACTTGGGAACACTCTAATGGCAGAGGACCCCAGGCCCAGGGAGCCCAGAGCGCTACTCTCTGCTTTGGCAATGGAGAAACTGTTTACAACAGAACCGGTTCTTCTACCTGCAAGCACCAAGGAGCCAAGTTAAAAATAATAGGCTGAGAGGGAGGGAGATGCAAGAGGGAAAAGATATGGGAACATATGTATATGTGTAACTGATTCACTTTGTTATAAAGCAGAAACTAACACACCATTGTAAAGCAATTATACTCCAATAAAGATGTTAAAAATACTACTAATAATAGCGGCCCGACTTGTTTGGTGTGTGTTTCCTCTGCCTCAGCCCATCTGTGGCTGGTGGAATTGGGAAACGGTCAAACAAGCATGGCCTTTGTCTAGGAACGTTTGGCAAGGGTAAGGAGAACTTGGAGGAGGGGAGGGCCAGGATTAAGTGCGAGACAAGGGTGAGATGTTTTAATGTGATCTATGGCCAGGGTGCTTAATGACTTTTGCCACTGATTTTTTGAGTCCAAGTCTGCCGGTTGGGTCTGAGGGGAAAGAGCCAGACCTCATGCACTTCGGGGTGGTGTGTGTGTGTTTCTGTGTTTTTTCATGTCTCTGCTGCTTTGTAGGGTCATCTAGTTGAAAGTTTATAATGTTCATCCTAGCTTTGTAAGACTCCACTGAAGAAGGGACTGTAGAAAAACTATTTTCAGTTATATTTTCAGCAAACATATGTCTAGTTATCTAGGATTCTTTTTTTAATCAGTGCTCTGCAACCCGTCCTTCTCACACACCAGTGCAGTGGCCATTGAGATTCCTAACCTTGAGTCTTGCAGGATGTCCAAGTGCTTTCTGAATCATCAACAAATGACAGTCTTGTTTATTCCATTTGAAATGCAAGGTAGATTTTTTTTTGGGGGGGCGCCGTATGCGGGCCTCTCACTGTTGTGCCCTCTCCCGTTGCGGAGCACACGCGCAGGCTCAGCGGCCATGGCTCACAGGCCCAGCTGCTCCGCGGCATGTGGGATCCTCCCGGACTGGGGCACGAACCCGTGTCCCCTGCATCGGCAGGCGGATTCTCAACCACTGCGCCAGCAGGGAAGCCCTAAGTAACAGTTCTTAAAAGTCAAGTTAAGCCTTTGCGACTTGATTCTGTAGGTACTAGAGATTGCTTTCCTGGTCGGTGTGGCGAAGGGCAGACTTTCTGGCCCTGCTTGAACGTGCTGATAGATTCTGAGAGGTCTTCCAGTTTTTAACAAGTAGGTGTTAGCCGAGAGATGGGGGGCAGTCTCATGACAGGTGGTGGCCGATTCAGCAGCGCCAGGCATACGTAGCACTGTCTACAATTCCTCCATTCATGGCTGCTTCTTTCTTTTCAAACTTCTCCTTACTTTTCAGTTTTTCTCACTTTTATTGATAGTTTTCCCACTGCGTTCAGGCACTCCTGTAAGACCTGCTCTTTAGCCTCACCTCTCAGCCCTCTAGGAATCTGGGAGTCTGGAGAAGGGGTTTCAGCCTCCATGACCTCTTCTATGTTTGGAATCTGTCCCTTAGCTATAAATAAGGCTGTTGCTTTAGTGCCAGTATTGATGGTATTTGCAGCTGTCCTCTGGGAGATGGACTCAGACGAATAACCCATTTTCAAGAGGACATGGCCATTAGGTGACAGCTATTTATGGTTCCTATTGACTAGGCCCAAACCTGAACTGTCGCTGACATTAAAATTTCATGTGCCGTGAGCCGCTTTTCCTTATCTGGTTGTCTCTTTCCATTTATTTGAAATATCTAGCCATGTTTATCTAGGTTCTTCAAAAAGATGAGCTACGGAATCTTGAGGGAATTCTGCGTTCTGGCGGCTGGGGTTTTCCCTAGCAGACCTCTTATTCCCCCAGCAGCCCTTTAAACTGGGGTGTTCACACCTCCATTTCACAGAAGAGAACACTGAGTGTCAAAAGGTAAATCGCTTGCCCAGAGTAACCAGGTCAGTCGGTAAGTGACAGAGCCAGAATTCAAACCAGCCAAAATCCTGCCTGGTGTCAAAGCCTGGATAATTTCCATGAAACCACGCGTGTCTGATTTCTGAACCTGGAATGTCACTCCAGAGGGTTTTATTTATTTATTTTGTCCCCTGATAGTTCAGCCACTTGTAGTTAAGTAGTTGATTGAACATGTGATTTTTAAAAGCTCGTTCATGCTGAATTTGCCTGGGTAGCCACAGCGTTCCATCTTTATGGAGTTTCTTTCCCACACCCTTAGATGAAAATAAACAAGGTCCTAAAATGTCAGGCGAGATTCCTTCTGGCTTTATAATCTAATGTATTTTGTAGATGGCTGAATTCTCCAGTGAACTTCTCATTGGAAAATATTCCTTTCCTGAATTCTTTTTCTCCATCAAAGGGATATTACATGGTTTGTGATAACTCTTTCTTAGCGGCCTTGACATTGAAGTTCTGTGTAGGAAATGATCCTGCATCAGTCACCTCTGCTGTCATCGGATCCCTTTCATCTCAAGTACCTGCACTTCTTCAACTTCAACTTTGGAATAGGATCAGGCCTGGGGCCAGGGGAAAAGAATGTCTTGATTTCTACATTAATGGTGATTCTTAGAAGGAAGAAGGTACAGTGGTTAAGAACCTGGTCTTTGAAAGCAGAAGACCCGGGTCGACTGTCAGCCTTGCTTCTTGTTAACTGCTGGACCTTAAGCAAATAACATCTCTAAATCTCAGTTCTCTTATCTTTAAAGTGAAGATTCATTTCTGGAGAGGGGGGTGGAGAATTGATCGTAATATTTTCATATCGTTTTGGTATGCCACCATTTGCTAATATTTTGAGAGATGAGAAAAAGCAACGCTGGAAACCTTCTTTTGTGGGACATACTTAATAACCATGCTGCCTCACTCACCAAATAATGCAGATTTTCTAAATATTAAGAAGTAACCTGGGTGTTGATGAAATGATCTTCTATCCTCCTTTCAGAGATAATTATTCCTATATCTGTATATAGAGCATGATCTGATAGTTCTCAGTCCTGCCAAGGCATCAGAAGTCTCTAGAGAACTTTGAAAAGAAAGGCAGATGTTTGGGTCATTCAAACCTACTGCATCACTCTTTGAAGGTGGGACCTGGACGTCTGTGTTTTTTAAAAGTTCCCCCAGGGGACTCTGCCCTGCTCATGTAACTGGCATATTGGGTAAGTGTAATGTGTGGATTGCGGACAGAGCCCACGAGGTTTTTTTCCGGCCACGGGAGGAAGGCTCTCATAGCCCATGGGCGTTCTGCTCATTCATATAGACAGTCCCGTGGTCACAGTCACTTGCAAAGATAGCCTCAAGTGAGAAACTAGAGTATCCCCCCTCTATAATCCTTAATCAGAGCTCAAACTTGAATTGTCAGGCCCCTGCAGAGGAAGAGTGAAAGCGGTACGCCCTCCCCAGCCCCCAGGGAACTCCTCAGAGGAGAAAGGAACTTACTCGATGGTGCCTCCCTGAGCTCATTTCCTGCTCTGTTGAAAGCTGCGTCTTTCTTTTGTGGAGTGCTTCAAGGGCCACTTCACAGGAACCCCAGATGAACCCTGGTGTGCAGCTCCCTCCAAGAAAACACCAAATCTCTTGTCTCAACAGTGTGGGCTGCAGGCTAATCCCAGCCTGTAACAGTCTCCTGACTCCATCACTGGAACCGTCAGTCATACACTCCCTCATCCCTCCAGATTCTCAGGGCAGGAGTCAGATCTTAGACCACAGCATGTCTAACTGCAGGAACATTCATCTTAGGCTTCCCAGGGACCCCACTGAAGCACCCCTGACCTAGGTTTGAGTGACTGGGTAGAGCATGTGCTCATAGCACAGTGGTCTGCAGTGATAACCCTTCTCCCCCAAATCCTCTTTCTCCACGCTTTTTCGTCTCTTTAATATCCTCCATCTGATGGAGCAGGAAAAGTCTTGAAACTGGCTCTCCAGTATTCCTTTGTTATTTTATTTATTTTTTTTAAGGAAGTTAGTTAGTTAGTTAGTTAGTTAATTATGGCTGCGTTGGGTCTTCTTTGCTGTGCGGGCTTTCTCTAGTTGTGTTGAGCGGGGGCTACTCTTCGTTGCGGTGCATGAGCTACTCATTGCAGTGGCTTCTCTTGTTGCGGAGCACGGGCTCTAGAGCACAGGCTCAGTAGTTGTGGCGCACTGGCTTAGTTGCTCCACGGCATGTGGGATCTTCCCAGACCAGGACTCGAACCCGTGTCCCCTGCGTTGGCAGGAGGATTCTTAACCACTGAGCCACCAAGGAAACCCCAGTATTCTTTTGAAATCCTGCATTTTACACATTTGTCCCAGGCTTGCTTTGGTATCTCTGTTTAAGCTCAGACTTCAAGGCGGTGCACTTTGTCATGCTGAGTGACCTGCATAGTGGCCAGTGGCATGAGCTGTCAGGTCCGAAAGGCTTTGTTTTCAGACCTTGAGTAAGTGTTTTAACATCTCTGGACCTCAGATTACTCATGAGTGAAAGTCATAGAAACTAAGTCAATTTGTGAGGATTAAATGTGATGTATGCATGTAAAGGGCTTAGTGCCTGACATGTAGGAAGTGCTGTGCAGTACCCATTATCCAGTTGAGTTCAGCTGAAAGTCTAGCCGTCTTAGCGGCCCTGTTTAAAACTTCATTTGCTGATGGGCAGCCAGCTGGAGAGGGGCTGCGTCACGGCTGCTCCTTGGAGAAACACTTCTCTGGCTCAGCCAATTCCTTGTCTAGAAGCCACCGGGGAAGGTCCCATTGAGAACTGCTTACAAAAGCAGGGTCACAAGAGCTAACAGAATTAAGCAAGTTATCAGGCAGTAGAAAATGCAGTTAGATTTGCATCTATGAAGCAGATGGCCAGCACAAGATGATTGAATTAGTTTTATTACGTTTGGGGAAATTAATTTGTCACTTTAATTTTTTCTTTTCTTTTTAAAGAAGGAGACGTGATTTTGTTATCTCTGGCCAAAGTGATTTGTGGAAAGAGTGTATCCTTTAATGGAAAACAAGGGATGCAGTGGGACCTTGAAAACCCCTTGTCTTCTAATTGTCTATTACTAGTTGGTACAATTCTGTATATAGAATGTGGCCCAGAGAGCAGAAATGCTGCCACCTATTGCTGGTGAAAGCTGGGCTTGTGTTTCCAGTCATAGGGAGGATTTTTTTTCCCCTTCAAAATCTCAGACCATGGGGCCATTGGGTATTCAATTCACTTTTGGAGAGGTTTTTTACATACTGAAGATCTTAGGATCTGGTGTGTTCTAATTTACATTACTAATTACAGTGTCTCACGTCACATTTTGATCTGGTTAACTTGAGGGACCCTCAGGTGTTTTGATTCCTTCTTTTAAAGGTGAGGAAGAATCAAATGCAGAATCTTTAAGAACAAATGGAATCTTTTGAGTTGGGGCCCAGGGTTATTAACTGGGAGATTCCCAACACTTATTCTTTGGGCACTAATAGTTCTTTTGTGGCCCTTTTGAAAGGATCAAAGCAAAACCTGGAGTTTTGAATGGCCTTTTTTTTCTGTTAAGTCCTTTTATCCTTAACAGTTACTAATGAGCATTCAAGGAGAATCACCCATGCAGAGAGTTTCTGGTACATAATAACTAGGGTATAGACTTTATATACATTACGTTCATGTATGGTGTGTGTGTGTGTGTGTGTGTGTGTGTGTGTGTGTGTGTACACGTGAATGATGTTTCTGAAATTCTGTGATCTCAAATCTAACTTCAGGGAAGGCATTCTGCCCTTGAAGTGGCTAAATCAACAGTCTGTCCATGGGCGGTTAAGAGTTCAGTTTTCAAACCTGGCTGCACACTATCGTCGATTGTGTAGCTTTGTGTGTTATCTTTTTAAAGTAAACTTTCCTGAAAATTTAAATCTACTCTAAAAGCTGTGAAGATAGTACAGAGAGTTGTCATATACCCCACACCCAGTTTGCCCTATTGTTAACAACTTATATGGTGTGTTTGCCACGATTAATGAACCAATATTAAAACATCATTAACTAAAGTCTGTACTTTATTCAGATTTGCTTAGTTTTTTAATCTAATGTCCTTTATCTGTACCAGGACCCCATCCAGGACACCTCATTACATTTAGTTGTCATGTCTCCTTAGGCTTTTCTTGGCTGTGACACTTTCTCAAACTTTCCTTGTTTTGGATGACCCTGACAGTTTTGAGGAGTACTGATTGGATATTTTGTAGAATGGCCCCTCCCAATTGAGGTCAGTCTGAGGCTTTTCTCATGATGAGACTAAGATTGTGGGTTTTGGGGAGGAAGACCAGAGAGGTCAAGTGCCACTTTCATCACCTCGTATCAGGGTACCTACTATCAACACAGCTTACGGATGTGGATGTGGACCTTGATCATCTTGGGTGGGTTGGTCTTTATCAGGTTTCTCTGTGAAGTTACCCTTCCCCATCACTTCCATACTGTTCTCTTTGTGCAGCCCACACTTAAAGGAGTGGCAATTCACGTTGTACCTCCTTGAGAACGGAATATTGACATAAATTATTTGGAATTCTCTTTGCATGGGAGATTTTTCTCTTCTCCCCGTTCATTTATTTATTTATTCAACCTTTTATTGCTCAGTATGGATTCATGGATATTTGTTTCATATGTTGGGTTTTAATCCACTACTACTAATTCTTTATTACTCTTGTTGGTCAGTTGTTCCGCCGTTGGCCATTGGGAGCTCTTTCATTTAGCTCCAGTGTCGCTGTGACAAAACCCCATCCATGTGTTTTGGTGCGGGGCTGTATCCTGCCTTTCTGGCACTATAATGTGCTCCAGGCCCGTCTGAATATTTCCTGTCGCAGCCCAAGAATCAGCCGTTTCTCCAAGGAGCCGTGGTTCCTTATATTGGTAAACAGTATTAGAAACCAAGATGTGGGCACTGGGTGTGCTTGTTGCCACTGGGATATCATTGTTTTTAGATCCTTTCAGTTGACAGAACAAGGAAATAAATGTGTGCATACTAATGCATGTATCTATAAATATCGTATCTAGGTTAAGCTAAACATTAGTTTACACCGATATACTATATAGGTCAGTATATAGTTATACTGAAACTATAAACTATTATTTAGTTTATAAACTAAAAATAGTTTATAATGTATATAGAGCTTCCAACTCGAACCAGTTAGCACATGGATGATCCTAGCCTTCCTCCCTTGCTGGTCTGTAACCTCCCACTCCAGCAGTAAAATCCCCTGTGAAACTTATTAAACACCCCTGTGCCAGGACCCCATGTCCTGAGGTTGGTTTCCATGCCTACCTGGGACCTGGGCATCTGTATTTTAATAATCTCCAGACAGGTTGAATTTTTCCATCACAGGCTCGTGGTGCCATGCACTCATCTTTGTAGCATTTGCCACAAGTGCCCTCTGACATCTTTTTCTTTATTTTTACTTGACATACTTATTTGATTAATACCTGACCCTCCCTCAAGATAAGAAGCTCCGTGTCCTTTTTGATCATCATTCTATCCCTAGTAAGTGGGTATATATATATATATATATATCTATAGTGGGTCCTCAATAAATATTTGTTGAATGAATGAGTAAAATTACATACAGTGTGAATGAGGAGGAGGAGAAAAGGAAATGATTTATTGAACCCTTCCTACATGCCCAGTGCCTTTGCAGATGCTTTCAAAATATAGTCCAGTTCAGGGATCTGAACTGGGTCTGACTGACATCAGAATCATGCCATTTCTGTCAAGGAATTCCTACCACTGTAAGCGCCTTGTCTTGTCTCCTGCTTTGCATGTCACTGGAGCTCCCACTGGCCTGCACGGAGCTGTGTGGGTGGCCCAGGAGGAGGCCAGAGGGGGAGAAATAGCCGCACCCATTTAGAACCTCACCTAGTCCCGGTTAGGAAATTGACTCGTATTTGGTTTGGGGAGGGCGGTGTTTTTTCCTGCCTTTTCACGCTCACAATGAAGGTGACATTGATTTACAATTCAGTGGGTTGAAGCCTGGAAGGGAGGGTTCTATGGGTAGAAAAGATCAATTAAATGATTATCCCAGCTGCCACACACTAATGCCTTTCTTACTGAATTTCAGAATCCCAGGAAGCAGAAGGCTACTGCATTTAGCCTTTTACAGGAAATCTAATTGCCAACTTTGTGATGCCAAGTTTTATTAAATTGGGAAGGGTCAATCTTAGCGCTGGCAGTTTCAGACATGACGGGAAGCTTCCCACTGGCCACCTGGAATTCTAAATGAGTTCCTCCTGTTCCTTTTTGGGTGCTTTCGCTGAAGATTTATGAATTCAACACTTTTGTGATTTATATCTTTGTGATTTTTACTTGGGGTCCAGGGTGCTAGGGCTTAAAGCTTGGCAAGAAGTCAAAAAACACTGGATTCCTACTCCGTGCTAGGCGCTGGGCTGGTGGCTGAGGATTCTACCCGGGAGCAGAACCACAGATTTCTGCTGTTTATAGAGTTCTCCACCCGGAACGCTCGTCCTGTATTTCAGTGGGTTTCAAACTGTAGTGTGCATGAGAAAAACCTGGAGAGCTTGTTCAAGCCCAGATAGCTGGGACCCAACCTCAGAGTCTCCGATTCAGGAGGCCTGAAGTGGGCCCTGAGAATCTGCATTTCTAACAGGTTCCCAGGTGACGCTGATACTGCTGGTCTGGGACAACCATTGCCCTGAGTCTTTGCATGACTGCCGCCGTTTTGTCAGTTAAGTCTTTATTTCAGTGTCACCTCCTTAGAGAGGCCATCCTTGAGTTCTCTGACATAGGATCCCTCCTTCCCTCACCATTCATTCTCTATTGCATTTTTTTTTTTTTTTTATGGCCGCACCGCGCCACTTTCAGGATCTTAGTTTCCCGACCAGGGAGCGAACCCACGCTCCTAGCAGTGGAAGCGTGGAGTCCTAACCACGAGACCCACCGGGAATTCCCATTTACTGCATTTGCTTTATAGTATGTATCATTCTCTGATATTAATCAGTTTATTGCCATTTTGTCTCTCCCACGTCTCATTCTCCCTAGAATAAAGCTCCATAGGGCTCTCTTACTCACTGCTGCCTCATCCCAGCCTAGAATAGGGTGCCTGTCCCAGAGTACTTGCTCAGTAAGGTCTTGAATGAATGAAGTAATTACAAGCCTAATGAGTCTTAGAAAAGAGGGGCCTAGGACACCATGGGAGTGTAACAGGTAGCCCCTCAGGCAGGGGAAAGGCATTGCATTGCATCCTACAGGGAGCAGTTTCTGGGTGTGGCCTTCGTGTCAATTTCAAGCACTGCACACCAGCGTTTTGCCTGCAAGGTTGTAGGCTGTGGGGTCTGGTGGGAGATTGCAGTCGGCCACTCCAGATTTGTTTAATTTTTCTGTAGCCTTTCCATGGTCCTGTCCACACTGAGAAAAGGCCATCTGAAGAGCAGATCAGAATTCCATCTAGCAGGCAACCCCGGCACAGACCGGTTTGGTAAGCTCCCAGGTCCCAGTCGCTGAGCTTAGCAGGAAGCGAGGCCTGCCTGAAATAGACTGCTCCTAGGGACCTTCCTCCTGACGTCTCCACTTGCTGCACTCCGAATGCCCTGCACAGACAGCCTTTTCAAAACCTCTGCAAAGTTGAATGAAGGCTCACACTCTCTTCCTTTGCAGGAGTGAGACCTCTGGGTAGAAACATGCAGATTCCTCTCCATCAGCATTTTTAGAGAAATGGAAGGGCAGGCACGATTGTGCCTGCCTTTGACAAAAAGAATGTCAGGCAGAAGACAAGACATGTGTGGGTCCCCCGCAACTAATGGCTTAGACAAAGGTTTTCAAAACCTCTCTGCAGAAGCCGAAGCATCAGGCTCCTGCCCTTGTGCTGCCCGGTTCAAGTGAAGTTTGTACAGTTCCTCTGCCTTTGCCCAGCCTTTGCCAAGCATGGGAGAGGGGGGAGCCGTTCCCCAGGTTCGTTTGCCTGGGGCAGCAAAAGGAACTGTGATTTCTTTCCCTCGAGTGTGTCATGAAAATATAAACACAGTTCGATTATTTGGGAGGGCGAAGAGAAATGGTGTGGGGGAGATGAGGGAGGGAGAATGGCAGCAGTGTAGAACTGCGGCTGAGGGCCAGAGGGCTGCCCAGCGGGTTGTGGTAACATAAGCTGCCGCTATTCAGGAGGTGGCCTGTGTAAGAAAATCTGACCACAGTGAGAGCATGACTTCAGCTAAAATTAACCTACGAGGCTTCACACGCCTCCGCAGTGCTTTGAACTAGACACCCTGGGAGGGCGTAGGCCATGGACTGCAGGGACCGAGCGTGGGCCGTGGGTCGAGCCATGCCTGTAAGCATCAACTTGTGGGTTCCTGCCCGGGGAGAGAGTCGGGATTCTTGCAACCATTATAAACTGGTAAGCCACCTGGAGGGCCACTGGCGGGGTCCCTGGGGAGAGGTGATGAAGTTTGTTTGAATTGGGGCTTGTGTTTCGAGACAGCTCTAGTATATTTTCTACACCTGTTGGGACCACAGCGCTCTGAGCTGGCTTTTCATCTGCAGAACGCTTGGCTGAACTAACTGCCACCTCGTTGTCGCTTTTTGTTTCCTGTGTCTTCGCAGGGTGAGGACCCAGTGGTGTATTTTTAGAGCAGGTAGGGAAGAATCTGTCTAGAAGCTGTTGACGGCCTGAAAAAATACAGTCCCATAAACCAAAGGCAACAATCTGGAGGGCCGCAGACGCCAACAGGTGTGGCGGGTTTGGGTGTTTTCGCAATTGTGGGCCTCATCAGGTGCAAACGGGAAACAAGACTGACCTCTGTAAAGGTCTGAAGAGGTGTAAGGGAGTCCTCCGGGGGCTTCACTGCAGAAAGGATCTATTTGGGAGGTAACTCGAAGTGATTTCCCGTCGTGTGAGGCCAGGAATGGCCCAGGCAGGGCACCACTGACCTCCTCCACTGCTGGTCGGACAACTTGGACAGGATCTTTCAAGCCGGAGGGCAGCTGCCCCTGTGGCTTTCCATTTATTGTGGGGAATCCGCTTGGGATCTTGCAACACAGAGCAAAAAGGCAAGATGTATTTTTTTTCCTTTATGTCTCCTTCACCTTCGGACAGTTAGTTAATGCGACCCTGGGGCCAATGGCAGTCTTGATGCTTGTGGCCGAGGGGCGCCCTGGTTGATAATCAGACCACTTTGCCGTGTTTTCGTTTCCCTGGCAAACAAGGGTATAGTTTATCCTCCCCTCCCAGAACGTATCCCTGCCCCTCCCCCCAACTCAACTTTCTAGGCAACATTGTTATAAAGTGTAGAAAGGATGCATTTTCTGGGGAAGGGCGAATTTCTCTTGTTTAATGATGACTGTGTATGACTGACCTTGGAATGCTTGATTGTAAAATGTTTAAGCCACCAAATGTTTGCTTAGGTGAGGGGGTAGTCCTGCCCTTTACGTGCACGGGTATGAATGGAGTTGGTGTGAACCATGTAGAAAAAAACTCCCTGCATGGAGCTATCTTCTGATGCAGCTTTGAGGCCATTTTCCATATGAGCCTCTCTGTGGAGCCCTCCGAATATTTTGTATCTTTCTGTGGCCTCCGTCCTCTGGGTGTGTTGGCTCGTTAGAGGTAGAGGGCTACTGGGATGTTGGACACTGGCTTGTCTTTTTCTTTAGAGGTCTAACAATACCCAGGCCAAGTGGGATTGATGGGGGTGTCTTTGGGTCATTACTTTGACATTTTAGCTCCAGGATCTAGGCTCACTGCCCCATGGAAGAGATTTCTTTTGAGGTAGGATGTTAAAAATAGACATTTCAGTAGGAGGAAGCAGTGGTATGTGATTCTGAGCTTCGATGAACACATCTCATGTTCTGCATGGGGATTTCCATCTCCTGCTGAGCCTGGCTGGACAGACACGGAGCTTGAATTCTGATTTTCTTAGGAAGAGAAGACTCCCTCCAGTTCTGTCCTAGAACTCCCTCCCCATCACAGCACGTCAATGACCTGGCCTGGTGTTTGTACCTGCCGAGTGACACCTAAATGGCTGGACTGAGTGAGAATACCTGGGCCACAGTGCTGATGCTAATCATTGACCAGCTGAGCTCTCCCTTTCCTCATCCATGAAGTGGGGAGAATGCAGTGCGACCGCCTCCCCCTTTTCCCAGGATTGTGGTGTGGCTCAGATCAGATTGTATCTACAGAAGGGCTTTATAAGTTATAAGCACCGCAGATGGGAGGTAGTGGCTGAGTTGTAGTTGGGACTTTATGTATTCTTCTTGAGATAAATCAGTCGGGGCTTACTTCCAGAACTTTGTAGAATAAACAGTATCTTTGTGCAAATCGTTCTTTTGTGCTCCGGGCCAGGTTGGCCTCTTCTTTCTTGGGTGCCAGCTTGGTATCTGGTAGTCTTCCTAGTAAAAGTCTATTATAAAAATACAAAACACAGAACCCCCGAGATTTCCCCAGGCCTGAGAGCTCTGACATCCGGGCTGGTGAGGGGCCCGGGGCACAACGGCCACTTCCACCGTGGCCAAATCTCTTGGCCATGGAGTTGCTTAAAAAGGAAGGAGGCTCCTAAATGGAGAACGAACAGGGCAGTGTTTCCTGGGGCAGGGCAGCGCCAGCCACTGAGGGGAACTGCCTATCTCCAGAGATTTTTAAAGCCTTTGTCACACAACTTTCCCACAAGTGACACAGCATTGTCTCTGGCAGGCCTAGTGCCTCCCTGCCCAGTGGGATGAAGCTCTCTGACCATTTTTGAGGATGCCAGACCTTCTAAGTTTCCCCTTGGAGCGCCTAGACCTTCCTTAATAAGCATCGTTACCCCTCATTGGGTACCTGTGTGCGTGGGCTCACAGGTGCTGCACATTTTTTCTCATCAGTCCTTAATATAAGTTTATGCACTAGGTAACCATTATTATCTCCATTTTACTGATGAAGAAACTGAGCTTGCGTTTAAGTGACCTGCCTGGATTTGGATACGTTCAGAGGTGAAGCCAGGATTTGATCCCAGATCTGACCTCACCCTCTTAACCACTGCACACCATTTTCTCCTTTTCACTAACATAAAATTCAGAGAGTTCATGGCTGTTACCTTTTCTGTGCCAACCGTAAACCTGCTTGGAGGTGGGGGAGAATAAGGAGACATGGTACCCCGTTTATTTCCCAGGGCCCCTCAGCTGTGCCCCTCCCTTTTTCTCTGGGTGGAGAGGAGCCCCACCCCCCATCTTGCTTTGCCCCTGCCTCAGGGTCCCTCATGCAGAAAAGGGGACTGCCCCCAGCCCCCATGCCTGGGGTCCTCTCTTCTTCTGCTTCTTCCTGATGAATCAGCCTGCTTTGGCTGCTTAATCTTCTCAAGAAACCTGACCCAGGGGAAATCCTCAAAATGTTATCCACTACTCAGGTTTCCTGGGTCAGGGAGCATCCTCAAACAGTTACCAAGAGTTTGTCCCGTGGGTTGTGAATTTTAGTGAGCAGTGTACTGTTTATATAGCCACTCACCTGCAGTGATCTGGCCCCCCAAAACCCTTTTACCATTTAAAAAAGACAAAAAACTCTCTCCCAAGCTTGCCAGTGTGGTTGCCTTTTCCCCTAGCTATCTCCTGGAAGTAAAGCATTGATGACTCCATTGAACGTAAATGTTAGTTGCGAACAGTGACTCACCAGGCCATCCCTGGAAGAGCTGCATACCTGGGACCTAGGAAGCCCCGATGGAATGGAATGGAACATGTCAGGTGGGTTTTGATCACCAGGGTCAGGCTGAGACGGGGCCAGGCCCAGAGCCCGGGAAAGGGGAGCATCGGGAACAGGGCTAGTTGGGGCACCTCGGCGGGTGGCGGAGTCGGTGTAGGGGGCAGGAAGGGGCGAGGCAGCTTGGGGACCATAAATATTTGGGAGACCAATCGATGCTGGAATCCGGGAGGCTTGTGCGGGGAGGAGGGACAAGGCCACCGAGAGGGCCTGTCTGCCAGCATTCCTTGAGTGAGTGCCTTAGGACACACACACCCAGTTCGGTGCTACATAGGGGAACCACGAACTCGCCATCTACCCCTCGGCCCTGTGGATAAAGCTCATCACTCTGCAACGGGAGTAACCTAACTGGCTCTGGCTCACTCTCTCCTGCCTCTTCACCCACTGGGAAGCAGGACTTGGCACGTTAGGCCTTCCTGAGAAGGATTCCACTAGCCCTAGAAAGCATCGGTAAGAATATAGATTTTATTGAAGATTTGAAAGGGCTGCGTTTGGACCACGTACAGATTCATTAAATGCCCCTTGATATTGTATCCAGGGCTTCTTCCTTCCTTCCCACCCACACAGCCTTCCTGCTTCCCCGTGGGTCCAGCTCCGACCTCTTCTTTCTCTGCCTGAACTCTGTCTTTCTGATGCAAAGCATTTTAGCTCAGTCTGCACTCCTCTAAATTTGCACATTCATACACATTATTTTACGTAACAAAAAAGCTCCTCCTTGGTGGGGGGTGGGGGGAGGGGGAAGAAAGGGACATCCCACCCCCACCACTCACCTGTGTGCGCCTGGTGTCGGTTAACAGTGGGCTCACAATTGATAGGTAGCACTTGCTGATTTCCAAGGTAAATCCTCCTACCAAGGCTGATTTCAGTCTACCAAATGTGACATCTCTGAACTGGCAGGAGATGTGCTATATCATTATATACTGTTTCTCTCATATGGAGGAAATAGATGCAAATCACTTCGAGCATAAACAATGGTAAAATGTAGAAAGAATTTTAAAGGAAGTAATGAGTTTTGAGTACGACTACCTTTAAAAATTTAATTGTAAGGTTATACAATGTAATTTTAAAGTATATATAATTCTATGTGTATACAGTTCAGAAAGCGCAAGTGCATCTGTAATGACATAAAGCAGATCCGTGTTAGCCTTGCAGCGGTGGTAGAGTGAGGGACGGTTTATAAGGGTTGCAAGGAAGTTCTTGGGGTTGGTAGAAATATTTGTTATTTTTTTTTTAACATCTTTATTGGAGTATAATTGCTTTACAATGTCGTGTTAGTTTCTGCTGTATAACAAAGTGAATCAGCTATATTTGTTATTTTTTTAACATCTTTATTGGAGTATAATTGCTTTACAATGTCGTGTTAGTTTCTGCTGTATAACAGTGAATCAGCTATATGTATACATATATCCCCATATCTTCTCCCTCTTGCGTCTCCCTCCCACCCTCCCTATCCCACCCCTCTAGGTGGTCACGAAGCACAGAGGTGATCTCCCTGTGCTATGCGGCTGCTTCCCCGCTAGCTATCTATTTTACATTTGCTGGTGTATATATGTCAATGTCACTCTTTCACTTTGTCCCAGCTTACCCTTCCCCCTCCCTGTGTCCTCAAGTCCATTCTCTACATCTAGGTCTTATGTCTGCGTCTTTATTCCTGTCCTGCCCCTCAGGTTCACCAGAACCATTTTTTTTTTTTTAGATTCCAACAGTTGTTATCTTGATTGTAGGGATGATTTCGTGGTTGTATGTAGATCAGAACTCATCAAATTTTACATTTGAAATATATGCAGTACATTACATGTAAATTAAATCTCAATACAATTGGAAAAGGAATTTTAAATTGAACAATTTTAGATTAAATTATTTTTTCAGAATGTTCAGTTTTCTAAGTTCAGTTTTATCATTACAAAAGAGTGCATTTTTGGGCTTCCCTGGTGGCGCAGTGGTTG
The DNA here is from genome assembly GCF_026419965.1 of Kogia breviceps. Taxonomy (NCBI): domain Eukaryota; kingdom Metazoa; phylum Chordata; class Mammalia; order Artiodactyla; family Physeteridae; genus Kogia; species Kogia breviceps. The sequence continues at coordinate 36,884,998 of NC_081316.1, read as the reverse complement.
AGAGTCCGCCTGCCGATGCAGGGGACACGGGTTCGTGCCCCGGTCCGGGAAGATCCCACATGCCGCGGAGCGGCTGGGCCCGTGAGCCATGGCCGCTGAGCCTGCGCGTCGGGAGCCTGTGCTCCACAACGGGAGAGGCCACAGCAATGAGAGGCCCGCGTACCGCAAAAAAAAAAGAGTGCATTTTTATTTATGTTTTGTTGTGACCTCATGGATGATTGGCCTATATATTTAGTTTTAGGTCCATATATTTAAGTTTGGGGATAACATAAAAGTAACTTGGCCTCACTTCCTTCAACTATAAATTTAGGGTTGTATCAGATCACCAGAGGTTCTTCAGTCGCTGAAATTCTGTAATTGTAATTATGGATGAATTGGTCTCTTGGGATTCAGGATCACCTCATATGACAACACTGTAGAGAGATTGCGACTATCCACTGGAGATAGTCTCAATCTATCTGTCCCAATATCTGTCTACTGGAGATAGACATTCCTGGAGATCAGAATGGCTAATCATTTCCTATTAATCCTTTCAGAGAATATTTTGAATAATTTTAGGCCAATCTGGTAATGCAGAGTTGAACAACTAGAAAACAACTGCCCAAAGGTGAGAACTCAGTCTTTGGTATCTTATTTGCGATGCAATTGTAAATGGAATTGTTTTCTTAAATTTCACTTTCTGATATTCCTTTATAGTTAATGGCTGGTTAACAGCTAACTCACAGGTTTCCTAAAAGTTTAACAGTCAGCTCTCCAGAGCCAGTACCAGCCTGCTCTAGCATGTGTGTGTTTCTGTGTGTGTATCGTTTTAAAGAACACTTTTATGTCCACAGTCAGATGGGTCACTACCGTGTTGCTAGAAATTCGCACAGCAAAGTGTTACCTACCAGTGCCTGTTCTGTGTCTTGTTCTACGACTGGTCTAAGACATACATGAATCATCATCTTGATTTCATGGGGACTTTATGTTCTAGGCAGTGAAGGGGAACAGATGCATTCGTCCATTCCAACTATTCATCCATCTGTCTGTCCGTCCATCTGAACGTTCACTGGTCTACCCCTCCGTTTCTTGTCCATCTGTCCACGCATTGACCCTCCAGTAAGTCAGTAAGTGCTTGTTTATTGAGCTCCTGTAGGGAGTCAGACATTGTGCTAATGTTTCAAAGATGTAGAAAACGTGTTCTCTACTCTGGAGAAGCCCCCAGTTGAGATGTGGATGGTTATAATAACCATGATGAAGCCATGTGCAAAGTGCTTTTGGAGCCAAGAAGAAGGAACAAAGAATTTTCTGTTGGGAGTGAGACAGTGAGTTGGGAATGGCTTTACAGGGATTGAGACTTGACTAGGCTTTTAAGAAAGACACCAAATAGGCATTTGCCAGGTGGTGGGGTAGAGATGGCACTGCTGGCAGAGAGGATGGTGTGGGCGAAGGTACAGGGGCTGGGTAGCTAGGCACGCAGGTGGATTTAATTGTAGGTGCACTCGGATTTTAAAGAAGGGAGAGAAGCCTGACAGTCGGGGCTGGTTTCTAGAAAAGAACATCCTGCCAGACGGAGGGGATGCGGGAGGACATGCCAGACCAGAAAACCCACCAGCAGGGACCGAAGGTTAATGTGGCACAGAGCCTGTGGTGTGAGTGGTGGGCCAGAGGAATTTGTGGGTTGGGGAGGCGAGGCAGGAAAGGAAATTAACATTTAAAGGTTCCTGGGACTTCCCAGGTGGTCCAGTGGTTAAGACTCTGTGCTCCCACTGCAGGGGGTGCGGGTTCGATCCCTGGTTGGGGAACTAAGATCCTGCATGCTGCATGGTGTGGCCAAAAATAAAAATAAGTTAAAAAAAATTTAAAGGTTCCACCTAAGTGCCAGGCTCTGTGCTAAGGACTTTACAAACATTCTCATGGAGTGCTCACAGTAAATAATAAATTATTATCCCATTTTACAAATGTGGAAGCTGAGGCTCAGAAAGTAGCTTGCTCAATGCCTTGGCATACTCCGTGTCCAAATGTGTGAGGTCCCTTAGGTCTAATATGTCCCTTTATGCATTTAACAATCCTGTGAAGAGCGGACAGACTCAGAGAGGTTAAGCAACCTACCAGAGGCTATCCAGGACTCCAAGGTCTTGACTGGACCTGGTAGGGCCAAAATCCTGGGGAGCTTGTGCCTAGGAAGCTAAGCTGAGGCATTTGGGCTGGACAGGAGTGACCGAGAAGTGCAGTGGCCGGCATCCCCTTACCTGCAGTGTGCAGGGGAACTGTGGAGGCTTGGAGGACCGGAGGGAGGCTAATATTTAAAAGGTCAGTTCATGACCAGACGGGAGGAAGGTCTGTATTGTGGCCCAGGTTGTCACCAGCCCCTCGGGTGTGGCCACCCTGCCAGGCAGCTCTCACAAAAGCTCTTGTTGGGTTTGGGGATGTTGGCTGTCAAAGATTGTGCTCAGCAGCGCCCCCTACCCCCCACTCCATCTCCTCCTTCCCGCCCTCCAGGCCTGCCTTGGGGGTGGGGTGGGGGGCTGGTTCCCATCGCAGGCATAGAGGAAGCTCTTGGGAAGAGAATATCTCTAATGACTTATGAACACAGGAAGGGAGAGAAAATACTTGAGAAATTCCAAGTGGGCTCTGACATTTGGCTTTCTTGGAGATGCTGGACATTATGGTAAAAGTTACTCAGATCTTGCGTCTGAGGTTGGAGTAGGTGAGAGGAAGTGCTGCAGGGGGAACCCAGTTTTATTCTGAAGGCACCAGTGATAGTCTTCATCCTTACTTGGCCTTATTTGACTTTCCAGGGAGGCCCTCGGGAGACCTGGATGCACATTTTTTGTAAGAGCTGGTAGCCGCGGGACCAGGCTGCCTGGCTCAAATGGAGCATCACCATTTGCTAGCTGTGGGACCCTATGTACATTTCTTAACCTTTTAGAGCCTCTGTTTTCCAGTATGTAAAAATGGGGATGACTCATTTAGTCAACAGATATTTAGTGAGCACCTACTGTGTGCAAGGCACCATACTGGATGTTTGGAAAAAATCAGTGAGCAAAGCAGATGAGAATTTTTTTTCAGATGAGAATTTGTGTTCTCTTGCAGCTGTCACTCTAGCAGGGAGAGATTGTAGATGAGATCACAGGTAGAAAATGCCTGGCACACAGTAGGCTCTCAACAGAAGCACATCCTCCCCTCGTGCACAGGTGGTGGCCATAGTGAGGAAACAAATGGGAAAGGACTATGTATCCTGTCAAGTGCAGGGCAGAGCACAGCCTATCCCAGGAGGACAGAGTGCGAGCAAACAAGGGGCATCCTCAGTATCGAAGGTGGGTCAGCCCAAGGTGTGGGGTAAGCAGGCGCCTACGTGCTCATCCTTAAGATCTCACCAGTGCCTGCCTCCCTGCACGTTCACCAGCCTGGTGTATTTTTCTAGAGGCACAGTTTCAAGACCTCTGGAGTTGCTGTGCACGCCCACCTGCAGCTGGTTGGTGTTCCTGCAAGACAGTGCCACCAGTGTGTGGCTGTGGGGCCCTTCCCAGGCCGGCCTGGTCCACTTCAGGCTGGAGGAACTGGGGGACTTTACTTCTGAGCATTTCCCATTCGGATACAACCCTGCAGTGGTAACTCCTGTTGTACTGGCATTTTTATTTTTGCGATAGTGACACTGTTGTGAAATGATGTTTGGTGTGTGCTTTGGTGACCTGGGAAAGTGTCAGCTCCCCTCTTGGATGTGTTAGGCGTGAGTGACAAGCAGCCAACCGTGTTCCCAGGGGCAGGCGCGGGTGACATTGAGGTGCCTGTTGTGCAACGAGCCTCACTCTCTCTGGCTGCTTTTCCCACGCGGCCGTGACGCTCACCCTTCTGTGGCTCGCGGTTCCTGCGTGGGCCTCTGAGGAGCAGCGTAGCATCCTTAGGAACCAGGGTGTCTGCTATCAAAGGCTGCATGCTAGTGTGTGACATTGGGAAAGTCATTTCCCCTCTCAGAGCCTCCATTTCCTCATCTGTAAAATGGGGGAAATAATACCTTCCTCACAGGTGAGTTGGGAACTAAAGGAATCCATTGTTTACCAAGTGTTCACAGTGCATGGCATCGTCTTCATGGTAATGATAATTGCCACTAACGTACTGTGTGCCCCTACCATGCACTGGGCATTGTGAGATGATCTCTCTTCTTTTTTTTTTTTTTTTTCCTTCTCATCATCTTTTTTTAAAATTAATTTTTATTGGAGTATAGTTGCTTTACAGCATTGTGTTTCTGCTGTACAGCAAAGTGAATCGGTTATATGTAAACATGTATCCCCTCTTTTTTAGATTTCCTTCCCATTTAGATGACCTCTTTTCAATCTCACAAGAACCTGAATGGGGAGTTGACCCATTTTACAGATGAGGAAACAGAGGCTCAGACATCATTTAAGGAACTTGCCTGGGATAACTGTGCTGGGAAGTGGTTGAGGCATGTCTGGAACCTAAGCAGTCTGACTCTAGAAGGTGCTCTCTTCATCAATTCACCATAGAGTTTGGCGGATGGTAGTTAGCATCCTACACAAGGCTGCAGCAAGAGTGGGACCCAGCAGAGGCGGCTGCTCAGGCAGGGTTTGCTCAAGGCACCAGGGCATACATGCAGCTCTGAGCACCTTACCTTGATTTGATACCATTCAGAGGTAAAGTAGGAGGAAGGGTGGTGAGGGTGGATGGAGACTTGGATTAGCGATAAGCCCTGCCCCTCCTCTAGGCACCTGCTGTGTGTGTGTGTGTGTGTGTACACGTGTGCATATCCCTTAGGGACAGAAGCATACATATGGGCAGGTGTCAGGGTGGCTCTTTGGTGGTTGTGCATACAAGTATGTAGGTTACTGCCAGTTAAAAAGGGAGAAAACCAGCAGTGGGCTCCTCCCTTCCCCTGCTGCTCTCTTCTGGGACCAGACAGGGATGTATACTCCCTGGTGTAAACAAGATCCTGTGAACCATGTTCCAAAACGCATACTGAGCACGGGGGCTGGCAGTCCCGTTCTGCACGTGCTCGCGTGGCAGGTACAGACCCCAGCCACATCTAGGTGCTCTGGAGCCCAGCCTTCTAGCAGCCTTACCTCGCTAGAGACCAGCTGAGAGCCAAGAAGTCTTCCCTACCGACCCTCCGAGCAGCTCAGAGGGGTGCCGCAAGAGCCTTCCGCTTAGGTGTTTTCATCAGTGGAAAAGTCCTAGCAAGGCTCTTGCTTGCATGGTACTTCTTTTACTTTACACCTATTTTTAAAGGACTCCGGGGTCTTTTAAAGACAGTCCAGCAACTCTGCAGCCTTAAGGGCAGCCCTGTATGCATCAAAATGCTATTCATAGTGACGTCCACAGGTCTTCAAGAAAACATGGAATTGGGCTAATTGAAAAAGCAGGGATCATGATAATCTATTTGGGAAAGAGTCCCTATGGCATAGTTAAAAACTGGCTTTCAGAAGTGGAAGCTCTCAGCAATTTAGAATGACTTAGTCCCCCCAAACTTATATTAATTTGAATATGAATAACCACCATTTATTCAGTACTGTGCTCCAGACACTGTGTTGACCATTGACATACATGTTTTCATTTCGTCTGTAAAGCAGACCTGCCTGTCACCGCCGTGTAAGTGAGGGCCCCCCCGCGCTCAGCTGGCCCTGACTCATTGTGGGCCACCTGGCTGGTAAGAGGCAGAGCCAGCTCGGAACCCTGGTCCACGCCAGCTCCTGAGATTGCAGACACACTGCCCTTGTATAATTACCGTGGTTGATGAAAAACCACAAATGACCTGAGTAATGCATCGGGAGATGGCAAAAGCATGGGGATGGAAGAGAGTCATTGACCTCTAGGGTGGGCATGTAGTGAGAACCACGGACAGTGGGCAGAACTAGACTCTTCCTTTGAGAAAACAGGGAGCAGTGCCAGCGTTCAGGCTCAGCCCCTGCTGGGCTGTGTGGCCTGGATTGACTTCTCCGTGCTCCCCCTCTTTTTCCAATGTATAGGGCTGGGGACACCATTCACCCATTTGACTGTTTCAAGGCAGTGGTTTTAATCAAGGCGGGGTCTACATTAAGAAAGGTTATATTAGACTCTGATGGGGAGAGAGGGGGAGGAGGGAAAAAGCTACCAGCTAACTTCAGGTGCCTTACTTCACCCCAGGCAGTTAAAATGATCTGTGGACATGTGGCCACACCTGTGGGGTAGGTACCGGGCTCCTTTCGAGATGCCGGGGATACAGAAGTGAATGTGTTAACCAGCTTTGCCCTTAATAACAGATGGTACATTTTGATTGTCTTAAAACTGTGACTAATTGAATAATCATTCTTTGTGGTATCCAGGTGCTGGGTGGACACTCTGTACTATTGTGGCAATAGATCATTTTTTGTGCTTCAGGACAATCAGAACTAAACCATTTCAGCACACACTGTGCAGTCATGGAAATGATGGGATGTTGATGATGTTCCCAAAGTCTAGAGCGGGACATTGAATGGAGGCCGAACAGTTGAGTTCTCTTTTACAACTGATGGACTGGAAGCCACCTCAGATGCTAAAATGACTAGTGTACTTGTATCGTAAAGCTCCACCCTGGCATTTCCTGCTAAGAGATACACTGTACTCTTTTCTTCCTGGAACCGCTGTGCTAAAGCTATCTGCTGCCTTCAGGATCCATCAAGCTGCCTGCCCGGCATGTTGGTCTGCACTTAGAGTTGTTAGGGCAATGACTTTGGGTGCAGTTATTTTATGGAATTTTGGGAGGTTTCTTCCTTAAAGTGCTGCCCATTCCCCTTCATTTGGGAGCTAATTGCAGTATAAACTTGGCACCTTCCCCGTTGGTTTAACAACAGTGCAATTGTTATCAGTTTTCTTGTTACAGCTAATAACCAGGTTCTTTACTTCGCTTGATCTGTCAAGATTTTCCCTCTTTGATTTCAGCCTGTTTGATACGGAGTGATGTGGAGTTATTAGCAAACAAATGACACACTCCTTGAAAATTCTGTCAGGGCTAATAAAGTGAATCAAAACGAATTCGCTCTTCAGCTGTCACTGTCTCCCTTCCCCATTTTTCTTTTCAAGCCTCTGACAGCAGCTCCTTTCCCTCACCTGGAGCACTGGGTCTCCCGTTAGAGGGGGTGGGAAGAGTGGTAAACTCAGCGAGATGGGTCAGAGCCAGAGCGGGAAAGACTCCTTCAGATACTGGTGTGAAACGATTCTAGAGCCTTTTCCTCTAGAATCTTTTCTCTGGAATGATGTGATGATTTGGAGTTGGGGGTGGGGATGGTGGTTTTATTCTCTCCTAGAACTGTGTGGTTCTTTGTCTTGCCCATTTCTACTGAAAGTTCACCGATCAAGGCAAGGATGAGTGGGCTCCAGCGTAAAAGCAACAGAAGCCCTAAGTCTTTAGAGCTCTGAGGAAGGAGAGGCTCTGGAGAAGTTGATTCTGAATGCCTGAGGCTTACAGAGAAAGCCCTGCATGCCTTAGCCCTCGTTTAAAATCTTTCAAACACACACTGTTCCATTTTTGTTGAGTTCCTGAACCCGAAGTAGTCTTCAATGACTAAGGATATTGTGAGTTTATTTTCCAAAGGTGCTCCTTGGAAGAATGGTAGTCATTGCGTGAGCTACTGAAACAGCAAGTGAGAGGGATGCGGCTGAAGTGCCAGTGCGTAGCAGGGCCCATGAAAACTGTGTTTCTTAAAATAAATCTAGGCATTTTCTTGTGACTCGCTTCTTCAGAAAGTCGAGAGCTGGGGAGAGGAAGCTCCAGATAATCAATGATTCTTGTTTGATGGGTCCTGATTAAGCAGCTTGCACTCTGGACTGATTTATTTTCTTTATTCCTTCCTCTTTTCAGTCAATAAAGAGACTTGAGATCCTGGTTTGAGGATTCACTGAGAGCTCACTGTTAAGTCTCCAATGCAATCAGTTTCCCAAGGGTTTGCCCTTTTTCTCTCCATTCAGCTCAACGCGGCAACCACTTACTGACCACCTGCTGTGCCCCCACCTTGAGAGACACTCTCTGGTCCCAGAGATGGACGAGACACCATCTCTGCCACGATCTGGGGGTGGGGTGAGGAGGTGGTGCCAGCGAACAGGTTCTCTGCTTCATATGCAGCTCGGGATGCAATGAGGAAATCAAGGGTGACTTCCTGGAGGACCCAGCGTAGGAATGGAGTTTTTTTGGGTGGCCCCAGGTGGAGGCACTCAGGTGGGTGGGGTGGCAGGAGTTCAGAGATGGGGAAGTGTGAGGTCCAGTTTTCCTGAGGGTAATTGTAATTATTACTGAGCCCTTGCTATGTGTAGGCATATTATGTCATTCAGTCCCCATGACACAGACTGGCCACTTTCTTCTGTAAAGAGCTGGACAGTAAATACTTGAGGCTGTGCAGGCCAAAAGCGTCTATCACAACTACTCAGCTGTGCCATTGTGGTCTGAAAGCAGCTACGGATAACAAATAGGTGTGGCTGGGCTCCCATAGAACTTCGTTTACAGAAACAGGTGGTCCCTTGGGTTGGGCCTGGGTCACAGTTGGCCAGTCCCTCCCTGCCTTATCATATATTTGGTATAATCCCCATTTTATGGAGGATAAAACAGGTACAGAGAGGTGAAAAGAAATTCACATGCCAAGGGCCACCTTGACTCGGTCAGTTCCCAAGCCCAAGCTTTTCACTTACCCACGCCCTGCCTCCCCTGCGAGGTCGACACTGGCTGGGGAAGAGTGAATGGATGAGAAGACTGCCTTGAACTGCAGTATGAAAAGTCTGCCCTTCATTCGGTGGGGAGCCGTCGATGATTTTATGAGCAGGTGACAGGACTAGAGCGGTGCTCTTGGAAGATTAGGTTGGTTGTGGTATGTAGGTAGATTCGAGTTGGGAGAAGAAGAGCTCTGTCTTAAACGGTGTGGAGTAGAGAGGTTCACTTCGTTGGCAGAGCCATTTCTGACCACTATAGAACTTTAAAAGTTCTCCCTGGTATACCAGATACCTGTGTGGCCTCCCCAGGGCTCCACACCGTGTGTGCCGGTGGGTGAGTGGGAGAGGCTTGCTTAACCTTGGTTTCCTGCTGGATTGTATAGACACAGAGAGGGCTGGCTTTAGGGAGGATACGTCTATTTTAAAATACCCTTAATCACCTAGGAAGGGAATGAGAGGAGGTACCTGTATCCCCTCCCACTCAGCTGTGTCCTTGTCCATGGCCTGTTCTCACCTCAGCTGATGGTTGTGGGGCAGGTGGCTCGAAGCTTTGGGATGTTCTCGTGGTCCCTCAGGCCCTCAGAGGGTAGGATCCCTCCAGGGCTTGAGACATCACTGCGGTGTATCTCCTGTTGAGGGAAGATACCAGCCTGGTATCACTCTCTGAACCAGCCCGGCTAGTTTCTGGCCTGCTCTTCTTTCACAGTCCACTGTGGTTTGTGATTCCAGATGGGGGTGCTCCAGACTCTCGAAATTGTACCTTGTGCAAGAGAAGGGGAGTGAGTCTTCAAGTCATTTGTGTCCTGGAGGTTCAGGGTAGAGGCTGTGGCTGGTTTTGTTCTGGCCCATTTAATAATACTGGTAGTCAAATTTCTAATTATTCTTTTTACTTACTGAACACTTAGCATGTGTCAGATTCTGTGTCCTTTATGTGTATGAACTTGTTTCACCTTCATAATGGCCCAGTGATGTTGGTATTATTATCCCCTCTTGTAAATGAGGACACCCAGGCCAAAGGACACAGACGTAATAGGCAGCGTGGCAGCCAAGATTTAGAGCAGTCTGCTGACTCCAGTGCCCTCCTCTTGACCACCTGCTGCCTCTGCTTCCTGAACCCCATGTGGGTCAGGTCAGGGGCTTCCAGGTGGTGCTTCACTGAGTATTCACAACCACCTTCTGAAGTAGACCTTACTGTGCCCATTTTACAGCTGGATAAACTGAAGCCCAGAACAGGCAAGTGACTTGCCAAAGGGCATTCAGACAGCAATGGATAGGTTTGGGGGGTTTATTTATTTTTAAACAATTCTTTCAGTGCGAACGTAACTGAACAGAGAATGAGCCGAGGCAGTAGGACGGTGTTGTGGAGGGGGTGAGTGAATTGAATAACTTATATTTGTATTCAGAGAAGCAGTGTTGGAGAGTGTCTAAGGGATTCTAGAGTTAGTCAGCCTGGGTTCATATCCTGGCTCTGCCACTCCCCTTTGATCTTAGATAAGTTACTTTACCTCTCTACACTTTAGTTTTCTCCTCTGAGAAAACTAGACACAATAATAGCATCTACCACAGAGAATAAGGATTAAATGAGTTAATGCATGTAAAGTGTACTAGTGTCTGGCATGTATTAGGCTCTGTATGTGTTAGTTGTTATTAAGCTCCTACTCTGCATAAGGCACTTTTTTTCGAATATGTTATATCACTCAGTCCTCATAAGAACTGACAAGTACATGGTATTTATTCCATTTTACAGATAAGAAAACCTAGGCTCAGAGAGTTAAATAGCTCACCTGAGGTCATACACCCGTTCCTCCAGAGATACACGTTGAGAAATTGAACAAAACAGACCCAAATCCCCACCCTGGGGAGCCTCCAGGGCTGGGACTTGAACCCAGGTCTTTCTCTTTTCCTTTGTATGTTTTTCCCTTTCTCTCTCTCCCTCTTAACAATTTCATCGAATGATCTCTCGGATTGGCCATTGTAATGACCAAGATGGCCCTCGACTTCCTTAACCTTCTCAGTGCTTGTGAAGTTGAAAATGATCTTGCTGAACTAGAGCTTCTATCTGACAATTTGGGACTCATGAGGAAGGAAACTGACATGGATTTAAGGATTAGATGCCATGGTCCGAGGTGTGAAATAGAACCATATTGTGGTGTGGGTCTCTGCAGTGGAAGCTTCGAGTTGGGGGCTGGGGGGTGGATAGGCGTCGTCTGTTCTCAGCGCTTGATGAAGTGGAAAGTGCACGTCTGCCTTGGCCCCTCTTGGGATGAGGCCTTCACGGTCCCAGGTGGAGTCAGAGGTGCCGCCTCCCCCGAAGGGCCTGCTTTGCCCAGGCCCTGGCCCTCGGTCTCCATTCTGGGGGCCTTGAAGGGCAGTACCACACAGTGTGAGATTCCTCTGAGCACAGTGTTGAGAAGAACAGGATGGAGAGTGAGAGCTGGGGCAAGGACAGGGCTTCCACTGCTCTGTGAGTCACGTGAGATCTCGGAGCGGGCCTGCTAGTGGAGATACAGTGATCACCTTCATCATTTGGGTGGAGACATCACATGGATTAGTACGTGAACTGCACCTGCAAACACGGCCCCGCTGAGGTGGGATACTTCTCTTTCTGAGCAGGCATGGGTTTGTATCCCTCCTGGGGAAAAAAAAAGGTGCTGATAAACAGGACCTGCATGTCCCCCGCAAGCTCACAAGTCCACGCATGAAACTTAGCACTCAGAATTGACGAGGAGGTTTTCAGTTTTGGCTTTGGTTTATGTCATTTAGGGAGAAAGTTTTTAGGCGAGAGTTTTCTCGTGTTTGTTGGCTCGTCGGAAGCCAATATTCTTTGTGCCGATGATTCTGCGACTGGGAGGGGCAGGTCTCTCTGTCCCCCAAGGGGGTCTGCTTTCCTGATCCCATGATGACCCAGCCTCTGCGTTTCGGGTGCTGTGCACACCATTGCTGTGTTTAAATATGTTGGAATTTGCTGGGGTTTTTTTGTTCGGAGAATCCCAACTGTGAAAATGATGCCAGGCTTTTAAGTTAAACTGATTAAATTTGAGATGATTGTGAGGCCATTAATAACCCCGCTCACACAAGAGTAATTGAAGCGCTCTGTGTTTTTGGTACTTGGCTCCTTTACAAGGGACCCAGGCTCCTGAGAACTCAGCTAACTCAATAGCCCTCCTTTCCCTGAAATGGCCCGTGAAAAGATGCCTGTTGGGTGGTAACCTCCCCATACGTTTTCTCAATAAAGAGAAAAAGATGGGAAGGGGCGGGGTAGGGCAGTGGGGCGGGGGAGACCTCGCCTGCATTTAGAGCCGTAGCCTCTCAAAGCCGTCTGGCGCAGACGGTTTAGTTCCGTGTCCCCTGTCCCATTCAGGCCTCTGCATGTTTTGAAGCATTCTTTAGCTTTCTCCTGAGCCTTGATGGCAGATCTCTCAATAGGTGAAAGCCTGGCTCTGGCCAGCTGAATACCCCATGGGCACAATGCACTGCATGTTAATGGCTCTGGCTGGCCCCAGACAGCTCGCCTGCCTGCGGGACAGTGGCTCCTATACCGGCCCAGCAGCTGCCTCAGATGGAATCTGACGGGGTTCCTAAAGTTGCCCATTTACTTTTTTTGCAGATCTACACGGACTGGGCCAATCACTATCTAGCCAAATCAGGCCACAAACGTCTCATCAAGGATCTCCAGCAAGATGTGACGGACGGCGTCCTCCTGGCCCAGATTATCCAGGTTGTGGGTAAGAGCAGATTTTACGTCAGGGGTGGATGAGTTACCGTGGAGACCAGTCCAGAGGGGGGTCGAGTCTGGCAAGAGGGACTGGAACCCTGACATCTAAAAATGCAGTGTTTCTGTCACATGTATGACACTTTTTTTGACTCTGTCTTGTGCTGGGGGAGTGAGGGGTACCAGCTTGCTTTTCCTGATAAGATCACCCACGTGGCAATCTCATCTTGATTCTCTAAGAAGAAAGACTAGCCATGGCAGGGGGGAAATGCTGGTGGTTTGCGGAGGGGCTCTCTGTCCCCTTTCTTACCTCCTACCATCTTTCTGACTCTCTCATTTCCCCCCTGCGATGGTGCTTTTTTGTGGATTACTCTGGCAATATTTCAAAAAAAAAAAAAAAAAGCAATGTGGGGCTGGTTTATTCCTGTGAACTCTAATCGGGTCTGAGAAATCAAAGGATCACACTCCGCAGAGGGCTGGTTCTGTTTTTCATACTAGGGGAAGGGAAGTGGAGCCGTGGGGTTTTTAATGCCTTGGCTGTGTGCAGGAGGAGAGGGGTCACCCTGGGCAGGAACGTGGGTGCAGGCTGAGAACAGCTTTGCCTTGGGTCTTAAGGGAAGCAGCCCAGTGGTCCTGCCTGAGAACTCAGCCGACCGTGGAGGCGGGAGGTCAATTAGATGGCATTAGGCTGATGGTTGTCACTGGCAGCTTTAGTAGCTGACTCATGCCAAAAGAGAAGGCAGAAAAAAAGGACAGAAGCCCCAACCCCTTAGGCGTGAGTTCTTCTGGAAAAGTTGCTTATCCTTCAAGTGAGAAGAAGCCTTGTATAGTTTTAGCTCTGCTCACACCTGTGGAGACCGTACCTAAAAATATAGGTACGTTGCCCTTAGGCGAAGATTTTGGACTTTCAAAGAGAAAGATGCTTCCCTGCTGTCCTCAGACTGACTGAAGACCAGCTTCCATTGGTCCTCCTTCTCTTCTGTCCTTTTTCCTTCCTTCCCTGTGTTAGTGTGCTGTTGCTGCATAACAAAGTATCGCAAACTTAATGGCTTAAAACAACGTACATTAACTATCTCACAACATATATTAACTATGTCTGTGCATCAGAAGGGCAGGCATGGCTTAGCTGGGTGCCTCTGCAAGGCTGCAGTCAAGGCGTTGGTCAGGCTTGAGTTCTCATCTGGAGCTTGACCGGGGAAAGGGGTCAAGCTTACTCAGATTGTTGGCAGAATTCATTTACTTGCAGTTATAGGAGCGTGAGCCCTGATTTCTCCCTGACTGTTGCTTGGAGGCCACCCTCAGCTCCTAGAAGACCCTCTCAGCTCCTTGCCACATGGGTCTCTGAACATGGCCTCTGCCACCTCTGCTTCCCTGTCTTTAAAATGGGCACAGCTATGCCTGATTTGTCTGAACTTGTGGCAGTCTTGGGAAATGCACAAGGTAGGTATCAGATATGAAATATGCTTGGATACTGGAAGGTGTTTCTGGATAGGACTTGGTAGCCACTGCCTAGAAAGATATGTGTAGAAAGACGAAGAGGCCTCTGAATCGATGTCAGAGTGTCACGGTAGATTACTTGTATCTGCCAGGACCCAGCAAAGGTGAATGGTAACATGTGCATCACAAACCTTACTAAGCATAGTGCTAGGGAAATGTAAGGTAGCACAGTTTTTAATCATTGCGCAGGAGGTTGCTTCCCTGAATCTGTTCAGATGAGATAAACCTCCCTAAACAGTGACATTGCTGGGCCTGAACTACTGGATTGCGATTTCAGAGGCTCAAGCTAGTACCACTGACGCAGGCTGCCGCTCAGGCCACCAAGTTGCTTCCCCCCAGCCCTCCAGGAGAGGCTTCCTCTGCCCAGGGACTCCCTACTAATTAAGGCCAGATGTCAACACATGGAACTCTACCCCTGACTGTGCCAGGCTCACACCCTCCGCTCTGGGTGTGGAGAACAGAGGCCCAGGATACGGGCAGATGAGAAGGCAGCTAACCATAGGCATCTCCTATGTGACTTCTTCCCTAGACTGTCCATCAGCCGGATCAGAACATTTCATCTCAGAGTGTCTTGTGAACACAGATCTCTTGGTTGGGGGTGGTGGCGGGAGGGGACAGCACTCTGACCAGGATGCTAAACTATTAATTGCTACACTCCATGCTTCCCCCACACATGTGCCTATAAAAGGAAAATGTAAAAATATATATTTGTATGTGTACATGTTTTTAATATATGTGTGTGTGTATATATATACACACACACATATGTGTGTTGGGGGTGGGTGTGTCTCTCTCTATTCTCCCTAAGATTTTCCCAGAATTGGAATCCTAGTGACTCTATCTTGTACTGGACAGAATACTAGTGGTTACAGTTGCTCTTTGGCTGGAGAGCTCCTACTCATTCTTGAAAGGTCAGTTACTCCCTGATACTTCCTAGCTCCCCCAGGTAGAGCTGTGGGGACCCTCCTCTGTCATCCTGCTGACTGCTGTATTGGGCCTGGGGCTCTCCAGGCCTGGGTCTGAGTCATCTTTCTTTCTAGGTTCACAGTATTTAACATGGTACCTGGCGTGCAGTGATGTTCAAGAAGAGTTGAGGAGATTAGGGATGAGAGTTTTATTCACTGCAACCCTTGCTTCCTTAAGCCTGGCTCAGATTGTTTCCAAAAGGTGGCCCAGATGTTTTCCCTTACCAGTATTTAGTATTCTTCTGAGCACTCCTCTAAGCCGTATGTCACACCCTCCTCCTTTCCAGGATTCTGGTGCAATTCTAAGGTTTGGAAGGGACCTTTTAAAAGCCTCAACCTGATGTGTGAATTGCTTCCATGAGATGTAGTCAGAAGAGTCTATTAAAGTAGTCAGCAGATGGGCAACTTACTACCTCCTCAACTAGTTCTAATGATGGAGAGTTAGAATTTTTTAAAAGCTCTTGTTTCATTAAGTCAAAATCTGCCCCTCCTTGGTAGTGTCTCCCTACAAGTACTAGTTCTGCCCTCCAGGGCTACAAAGAGCAAGCTAATCTGGGACAACTAGAGCATCAAAATAATTGAGGACCATTGTGGATTATAACTGTGGAATAAAATAGGAATCTACAAATCTGTATTGATAGATAGATACATAAATAGATGATCAATGGAGAAGAGGGAACTCAACTGTTCGGGTGAATGCCGACTGATAAATGTAGAAGAGTTGCAGCTGTGATGGTAAAGGTTAGTTAAGGCAAGAATCATCAATGGATGCTGAAATCTAGAGGAGAAAGTTTGATGGAGAGCAGCTATTTACATGGTCTCAAAGTGGCTCTCCACTGATGGCTTATTAGTTGCAAAGGGAACTATAGTAACCATGTGGGAGAATGAGGCGTCATGACCAGGTGATCGAAAGTACATCACTGGTGAGGAGCAGCTGGATGTCACGTGCTTCCTGACGTGGTACCTCGAAAAGAGTGCAGCATCACTTAGTGTTATGTTGCAATCAGGGATGGAAAACCTGAAACCCATCCTGAGGAATCTCAGACAAACCCAAATTGTGGAACATTCTGTTAAAAAAAAACTGGCCTGAATTGTTCCAAAATGTCAGTGCTGTGAAAGACATAAAAGGCTTAGAAATTGTTCCAGAAGAAAAGAGATTAAAGAGACCTGACAACTAAATGTACTGCATGATCCTGGACTGGATCCCATACAGGGGCATAAAATGCTACAAAGGACAATTTTGAGTCAATTGACAAAATTAGAATATTGGAATTATAGTAATGTTAAATTTTCAGAATTTTAAAATTGTACCATGAAATAATATCCTTTTCCTTTGGAAAGACACACTAAGAGTGAGGGACATGATCTATGTAGCCTACACTAAATTGATTCAGAATTTTCAAACAAGTGTACCTATAGAGAGAAAGAGGGAAGGAGCGAGAGAGGGAGAAAATAAGAATGGGTGATGCTATACGGGAATTCTCTGTACTGTTCCTGTAACTTTTCTGTAGGTTTGAAGTTACTTCAAAATAGTTAAAAAGAACACATCTAAATGAAGGTCCATCAAACTTTGCAGTCAGGGAGATTGTCCTTTTAATGGACAACCTGTTCCTAGGCCTGGGAGGGAGGAATATTATGCATAATGATTAAGGATCCATGTGCTCTGAGGCCTGACCCATGACTGGGGAGCTGGGGGGCTGGATTAGGAGGGTAGGAACCAGGGAACGTTTCCTCAAGGAATTTATCTATAAGCTAAGACCTCAAATTTGGAGTTAGCTTGGTAAAGTGGTCAGGGAGGGCTTTCCTGGTGGAGGAAATAATGCATAGAAAGACTGGAGGATAGAGAGTCGGGCTCAACAAGGCAAAATAAGGCCAGGCTACCAGGTACAGGGCAGTGAATTCTGGGCTTTAACCTAAGGAACAAAGGCCACTGATTGAAGAGTCGGTTTTCAGCTTGGGGATCTTACTACCTCCTCTACTATTTCTAATGATGGAGAGTTGGAATCCTTTAAAAGCTAAGATGTGTCACATGAAGGAAAACCTTAGATGCTTTTCACAGACATTGCTCCTACCTAAGTCTGCATCTAGCCCAGATGGGCCCTAGGGTCTAGCCATCTCTTTATCCATCCATCCTAGGGCTGGTCTTACCAGATAGTGGGATATCTTGGGGCCCACACTTTTCCGTCATTGCCTTCTGCCCATTAGGCAGAAAATAGACCTTTTGCTGCTGCCTCTTAGTGCCCTTGCTTTAGTGACTGAGGGTTGGGTGTCTGTGTTCAGCCTCTTATTAGTATGATTATCTTCTTGAGTCATGAGCTGCCCGAAGCCGGCAGTTGCCTGCCAGACCATCACGGTGCCATGTCCGTGAGTTATTAGAAAGGTTTACGAGGCCAGGGTAAACAGCATGAATCAAGAGGGAGAGACAGGCCTCCCTCCTCCTGCTTACATTGCTGTCACTCAGGGAGGATGCCAGAAGGGGTTGGAGTGAGCGAAGGAGAGAAGGGGCGGGAGAAAGGGAGGAAAGAGGAGAGAGAGAGGGAGGGAAGCAGGATAAACAAAAAGAGGCTTGGAGAGAAGGAGGAAGCCAAGACAGAGAGGGGGTGAGAGCTGCTCACTTTCCCACCATCTGGGCTGCCTCTCAGCACAAGCAGGAAATTCAGGCAACACGCAGGACTCTACCTTCTTTCTGTTGATGACCTGCTACCATGGCGTGGCCTTGGGTAAGTCATCTGCCTTTCAGTGAGGGCAGCCAATTGTGCCAGACGTTGGCAGGGCTGCCAGCTGCCCTGCACATGCATTGATGCCATGCATAGATCCTTGGGCTGTTGAAATGCTTGGAACCCTTCCAAGGAGGTCTTTTGAGAAGTGATGAGCTTGATTCCATTCTTCTCAAAGTGCACTGATGCTTTCCAGTTACTAACTTGTCACCTTGTGTGCAGACAGGTCACCACATTAGAGATTGCTGGAATGAATAAATTACCATTGGCACTTCAGGATGCCAATTGAAGTTGGCAGTTGAAGACTTTGGGGGACAAATGCCTTTGCTTCTCTGGTTATCTTCTCTGGGGCTGTAGCCAAAGACCCCCTACCCCGAGTTAATAAATTCAGTTCTGAGGACCAAGCTCTTCTTCCTCCTAACCAGCAGAATCAGAGCTGCTAGTATTGCTCTAAGTATTTATGACAACCACAGAAATTCTTGAGAAGTTAAGTTGAAGGAGAAGTATTTAAATTACATGAAATTGGAAACTAGGAGGTCCAGACTTTTTTGCATTTTTATTAAACATTTATTTTGAGTTTGGGCTGAGTCATTTGATCTCTTCCCATATTTTCTTTAGAGGGTCATGAATAGGCTTCACCCCATTGGTTTATTTTGAATGTTGTAAAATGGCAGCATTAGGCTTATAGGAGCCTAATGAATTCAAGGAGCACCTGACTGTGGTTTAGGTGACAGACCATGAGAAAGAATTAGAGGGATAATTAGACCAAGTCCCTTGGTTTTGTTTATCCAGAAGGTATATAAATAATCTTTAAAATGACTTCTCAAGATCATAGTTATCCATCCTTCACTTTAATGAGCACTAAAGAACTGGGTGTTGATCAGAGTCCAGTGACGTATGACTTTGGCCATCATGAGTATCCAACTGGAAGATACCTTGAGTGGCCTTGATTCTCAAAAGCCATATCAGTGTTGTGTATCAAAATCCAAGGTCAGAGTGCAAGCCTGCCATAATTTCCCATGTATGAAGGTGTGCCATTTGTCAAGGATCTTTCTTTTTTTCCACCTTCAGTACATACATTTATATATACAAGTGAAAGAGTAGCTGCCTCAAAATAGACAGTAAAACTTTGATTCATTGGAATGTTCAGAATACTGCTTAGTTCCCCTCAACAAATACATAGTGAGTGGCTGCTGTGTGTCAGGCACTGTGCTAAGCTCTAGGGTTATAGTAGAAAACAAAGCAGATGAAAATCCTTGTTTTTGTGGAGTTTACCTGCTAGTGACACATTCTGGCTAATTGTATTTTCTGGTGAACTGAAGAACAAACATCCGTGAATTATCCCATTCACTGGGCATCCTTTACGTGCTTTTTGAAGGCTTTATGGCACCTCTTTTGGGAATAGGGAAAAGCAGGTGGAGGAAGCTTCCTAAAATGCCTATCCCAGTGTTCTTAAGAGCTGAGAAGACTCAATTGGCTCTCTGAAGACCGAGGTCTTCCCAGGTGGGTCATAAGCCTGAATATCTATTACTTTGGGCCAGTTCTAAAGAAGGTGTAGATCAGGCTGAATGTATACTAACGAGGCTGTCTCTGGTAATTAGATTTTTAAATAATTTCCTGCCACTAGCTTGCTTTCTTATTTTTTACTTCTTAAGATAGAAACACTAGAGGAAAAAAACCCAATTGAGGTAATGGTGAGCTATATTTAGGTTCAGGTGTTCTAAAACCTTAGTGTCCTGGGACACTTTGAGTCTGTTATCCTTTTCAGACACTTTTCAATGTCTTTTTTCTTCATGGAAGTTTTAGGTGTCATAATCATTGAAATCTGGTGTGATATATATATATATATTTTTTTTTTAATGCAATTTTGCAAATACTTGTTGAGCCCTAAGGATACAAGTGTGAAAAACAAAATCTACATGTCTGCGTAGCTGGGGGAGACAAGAAAAGGAGTTACACATTAGGTGATTAAAAGTAAAGTAGAGGCAAGTCCAGGGTGCTGGGAGAGCAGAGAGACCTAGTGGGACTTACCCTTCTGGGGGAGGGGGCATGCAGTAAAGGGACATAGGATTGGGCAGGAATCTCATAAAGGCTTCACAGAGGAGGCAAGTCCGTAATTCTTCACTGTGAACTCCTAGCTGAGTTTCTGGGCTTAACTCAGATGGAGACATCAAAAAAGGGAAATTTTATTTTATATGTTTTTACATAGATGATAAGAATATATATTATTGGATTAATGATCTCTACCATACATGGGACACTCACTGTGTGCTAGGCACTGCACTAAGCAGTTTACTGGCATCATACAGTCTTCTCACAGCTCCTCTTGTGAAGTAGGTAGTATTAGCTCCATTTTATAGATGAGGAAACTGTGGCCCAGAGAGGTTGTGTTACATGGCTAAGATCACACAGCTGAGAAGCTATAAAGCTGAGCTTCAAACTGGGGTATCTTCGCCTCCAAGCCACTACACGTACTGCCTTTCTTGTAGCACTGTAGTTGCAAACTCAGATGTCTTGGGCTGTGTCTTGCAAGGATTCCTCCATACTTAGGATGAAATACATTCACCATGGGAAGCTGGGCCTTTCTTCCCTGTTGTTTATTTGATTTCCAGCTTATTCAGTACGGCCTCTTTCTATCACTTCCCTAAGTAGGTAGGTAGGTACTCTTTTGACTTCAATAGTGTGTGTTCCAGATCTAATCTGGACTTACTATGTGACCATGGATGTTCCATTTTTAAAGTCTCACTCTCTTGTTCTTCCATTGGCCACCACTTCGGGAATAGAATCAGGACAGACAAAAGCAGTCTTAGCATTTCTGGCTAAAGATGGGGTGAGATGCTGTCATCTATGGCTTTTGTCCCCAGGAGCTGTGTTGTGGCTGGCTGGATCCACTCTGAAGCACCCTATCTTTTGTAGGCAAGTTGCAGTTGCCTTTTTAAGAGCCTAAAGCACAGGCACAGCTCAGGCCGTTTCCCAGTCTCCAGACATTTCCACCATGCCCCATCACTCCAAGACTGTCATCAATGCAGTTGTCTCTGCCTTAGATGACAGCGACCTTGCCCCAGCTGTCCCTGGAGGGCGGCAGCTCGATGAGTAAGTCCTGAAGCTTGCTAGATGCGTCTCAGTATTTCATATTCCTGCCTTGGTTGGACAAACCCCAGTATGGGCCTTAGGATTTTCTTGGCCTCAAGGGTCCTGAACATCACTGCTCAAAGTGTCTATGATAACTATTTATTTTTCTGACTTGTGTTTCTTTTTTCAGCAAATGAGAAGATTGAAGACATCAATGGCTGTCCAAAGAACAGATCGCAAATGGTAAGTGGTACACAGGCAGTGAGTGTTTATGTTATGTTAGTAAGCCCTGCCTCTAAATGATATTGACCATCTTGAAAACATTCACACCACAGGCTTTACTCTGGGGGATTATATTAATAAACTAACAGCCATTTCCAAATAGCCATGGTTTGCTTCTCTGACATTTGTTGGCATTTACTGGAAAATGGCTGTGATTTTTACATAGGTCATGAGACAGTGAAAATGAAATATGGTCCTTGCTCTTAGAAATGAGTTATGCAGAACTGGTGCAGACATACCCTTGTTTAGAACTTGGGCTGATACGACTCTTGCTTTTTCCTCAAAGACCCACAACAATTTCTGTTTGTGTATGGTGCTGGGGCACAAATGGAGTGATGGTATCATAACAGTCATCAGAGATTGGGGCGTGTGGTCTGATTGCCTTTAAAGGTTAGAATGATGTGAAATCCGAACTGTGACAGGAAATGTGAAATGTCCAATCACATCCAGACCATTCACAACGTAACCTTACAAGTGACATTCTCTCTGGGGTGATATGCTTAAGCTCTGATATTATAACTTTAAAAAATCTTTAAAAATCTATTCTGTTCTTGTTGCATGTCCTGCACATAATCTTTGAATGAAAATTCATGATCACTGTTGAGTTCAGGGAGCATTGAATTGTGACACAATCTGAGTGCTTAGCTTTTCCCTTAGAAATGCTTTTCAAATATGAATATTTCCACAAAGATTGTATATTATCAGACTCTGTTAAGATGACGCTAATACCTGTTTAAAATATGAAGGTGGCAACTGAAGGACAACCTTTTCTCCTGGACGTTAATTTGCTTCCAGAAATCTAAAAAACAGGCATAATTTGTTTTCTAACCTCACCCTCCTGCCTTTGAGTAGACACAATTGGATAGCCTCATTCTAGAATACACTGAAGTGATTGGCCTTCCTTGGGTTTACTGTTTAATTTTCTGAATTGTTTGTTATTCCAGTGAGTGGACAGATAGCCTTTTCATCAACTTTTTATCTAGACACACAAAGTTTCTTATTATAAAGAGGAGCGAGTGTGCCTGGCTGGGGGCAGGGGATGTCATTTCTGTTAAATTCTGAAACAAGTTTCTCTTTTTTTGTTGTTCCACTGGAGATTTTGTTTCTTTTTGTTTGATCCAGAGAGCAGCCAGTCCTCACATAGGAAAGTCCCCATGCAGACATCTCATGGCTGCTTTGACTTTTGGAAGAGCTTGGCTGCTATTTTTGCCAGAGCTACTACAGCTGTCTGGTGTATTAATAATTGAGAAAATTTGGAAGATAGAAGACTTAATTTTAGTGCAAGCATTTTACACATGCAATCATAGCTTCTCATGAAAGAGATGTAGTATTTCCGCCTGGGATAGAGATGGATGCGTTTGTCCCAGCCCCTTATAATGCATATGTACAACTGACAGTTTAAGGTAGTGAACCTTTTATTCTGTTTGGTGCATTTGTATTTTCTGTACCTTCTGTTGGAGTTGTTTGCTGTTAAAGTCCACTTTCAAGCTTACAAAATAATACCGTCACCTCAGATTCTTCTGTGCCAATTTAGTTTATGTAAATATGTTATGTATAATGCTACATAGCACTAACGCAATTTTGTGGTTTCTCTATAACTCTTTTAGTTATGGAAGTATTGGGTTTTTCTTCATGGACTGTGTTTTTTTTCTTTCTTTTTTTTTTTTTTTTTAAGAACACAGGAATATAAAATCCTAAAATTATCTGTGGTAATTAGTTCCAGCTCAGGGGTGGGGCGTGGGCAGACAAGGTCTGGTGGTAAAAGTGGCAGAGAATAATTCAGCAGACAGGATGTGAGTCCAGGAAAATGTCAAAACCTCCACCACAGTCATTCCATTCTGTAGGAAATGAGAAAGGCAATGATAAGGAACTCGGGGCCATTGTCCTTTCACCTACATCACAAAGCAATGACAAATCCATAACGCAGAACTCACCTAGGGCACACAGGAAGTGCTGCTTACACACAAGCACAGGCGGCGTTCTGGCTGATAGGACACCTGTGTGTATGCGTGTGTGAGCACGTACAGAGTTAAAGCATCTCTACTCATGGGAAGTATCATTTGGGAAGATGGCATAGCAGATGAGCCACCATTTCTAGATTCCTAGAAGGTTAAACTCCCAATTAAGCTTTATTTAGGGCAGCCAATGATAAAGATTTGTTGTTGTTTGCTACATGTTGCCTGTTTGGAGGAGACCAGAAGGGAACAAGTACAGAGAGCATCATGTTGGCAAAAGGAAGATGAAACACAGCGAGAGAACTGGAGAGCGTACCTGCTGGGAGGGTAGCTGTGACCCCACTGAAAATCGTCAGTGTGGACTTACTGCGCTCACAGAGCATCTTCAGGGGCCTTAAATAACGGAGACAAAGGAAAACAATTTCGCTTCAGAGCAGGGGGGATGGGTGCTATTTCAGTTTTCAAGGGGCAAATTATTTCATTAGCTAATCGGTGGGTAGGCACGAGAGCTTTAGTTTTACGGATGGGGTGCCTCTTCCTCGTCTCGTACCCCCTCCCCCCCACTCCTGACCTACCAGGCTGCCCGGAGCTCTGCTCTCCAGCTCCTGAGCTCCAGGCTCTGCTTCCAGTTCTGCTCTCTTCCCAGAGGATGTAGAAGTGAAAGCAGACACCTGTGGCCTATGGACTAGAGAATTCCAGAGGCCCTGATGCACAAACATTATGGGCGGGCTTCCCTGGTGGCTCAGTGGTTGAGAATCTGCCTGCTACTGCAGGGGACACGGGTTCGAGCCCTGGTCTGGGAAGATCCCACATGCTGCGGAGCAGCTAGGCCCGTGAGCCACAACGACTGAGCCTGCACGTCTGGAGTCTGTGCTCCGCAACAGGAGAGGCCACGACAGTGAGAGGCCCGCGCACCGCGATGAAGAGTGGCCCCCGCTCGCCGCAACTAGAGAAAGCCCTCGTACAGAAACGAAGACCCAACACAGCCATAAATAAATAAATTAATAGATTATTAAAAAAAAAAACATTATGGGCATGGCACTATATACTTTTAGCCTGTCAGTCAGCACCCAGTCACAGAGTGCCAACTAATGCCAGGCACTGGACTAGACCAGGATAGTACCCCCCTGAACAAGATGGGGTCACTGCCCTCAGGGAGCTCAGTGATGAGTGGGCAGGAGACCAGAGAACGATTCGAACACTAGAACAGTGCAACTCCTCCCATAGACATCTGTGCATCTCACGGTGGGGACCATTCCACCCCAGGACAAGGGGAGGCTTAGGAATAACTTTTAGGGGTTGAGTCTCGAAAGGCAAGAGGGTTCACCACAGGGAATGATGAGTGGAAGACGATTCCCATTTCTGGAGATTCTGTTTACCTGAGGGTATCCTGGACCTTGCAGAGGAAGGTTTCGCAACATTTGTTCATGGATCCTATATCGTGTGCCATCACCTGTGTCTGGTGAGACTCTTCTGGCCTCTCCTCAGTGTCAACCCTTTGTCCTGTTGTATCCGAGGTGAGGGATAGGGCATGGAAGAGACCAGAGTGCGACAGACCCCAGAAGCATGGGACCTGGGCCAAGTCTTCTGTATTCATTGTCACTCCCCAGGTGGCAGCGCCTCAGGGAACAGCCCCATTGGACCCTGGAGTGAAGTTTTCTAAAGGAAAGTACCCATGGAGATCAACGCCTGTGGATGAAAGTTGAACCATGGGATGTGAGAAATGGTGGTTAATATTGTTAATATCAGCACTCACAGGCATACACGCAGTGCTTTAAGGCCTTTCACTCTCATGGGCGCACTCGACCCTCCCGACCCTGGCTGTAGGCAAGCGTATCAGGAGACACTGGTGCTGGCAGCTGTCCCCAGGGAGAAGCGGAGCCAGGACCTTCGGCATCTCCTGTCACCCCCTTGTGGCCCTCGTAAAACAGGACTGTGCCTGCAGCCGAAATGCAGAAGCACGGCAGTGGCTTCGCTTTCCGGAGCAAGCCTGGCCTCAGCTTCTGTTGAAGGAGTCCTTTGCTCTGTTTCAGTCTGACATAGATGCTTTGGGGGCCAAATCCTCAGAGATGGAGCTGTAGAAACAACATTCCCCCCCCCCTCCTCACCCCCCAAGTCCATCCGTTTGGCCCTTAAATAGGTTTGTGTATGTGCGTCAGAGCTGGTTAAAATGTTTCATCTGTTTAGCATTGCCACGGCAACGCATGGGGCATCTTTTTGGATTTCAAGTGGTGTGTTCAACAGGGTTACGTGTGTGTTTGGAAGGAGAAACATTGCTTGGGGCACAGCCAGTGGACTCTGAGGCTGCCACTGCCTTGCGCCTTGAACCCACTGTACTCCAAGATGCTGGCTCACTTTGGAGCCTAGGAAAGGAGCAGCAGGGGGTGGCCTTCTTTTTTCATCCTTATTATTTTAAGTGGTTTGGCTTTGCGTTGTTGATTAGAAGAGGTGCAAAGTTAGGAAGGCTGCCTGTCCTTTCAGGCCCTTTCAGTGGAAAGCCCTGGCCTGTTTTCTGCTCTGGCCGGGGGTCATCTGGGGCCTCCTAGTGCTGCCCACCTGCCTACCCACCTCCTCCTGGGCCCTCAGGGCATCCTGCCTTCTTCCCTTACCCTTCCAGACCCAGGGCCTGCCTGGGCTTGGGAACCAGACGGGCCGACTTCGGGTTCCTTCTCTGCTCTTCTGCAGCCTTGAGCTAATTATTTAACCTCTTGAAGGCTCTATTTCCTGTTCTATAACGTGGGATTGATAATAATACGAACCTCATCAAGTTTTTGTGAGGACTAATGAGGCAGTCAAAGTGATAACGACGGGTGACAGTAATGATGATGAAAATAAGCTGTAAAGCCAAACAGTGTTTGCCATGTGCCAGGTGCCGTTCTAAGTGCTTCACAAATAGCCTCTTAGTTCATCCTCCCCACAACACTTTGCAGTAGGTGACCTCATCACCCCCCTTCTCCATAGCACATGGTCAGCACTCAGTCAGCGGTGGTTTCTCCAATGATGATGATTTGTTTTATAGCCATTCAGGTACTGGGGGACGTGGAACCCTTGGGAAATCTGAGAAGAGCTACCGGCCCTCTCCTCCCCGGATCACACATGCCCCGGAATTTTGCATATGTTCTGAGCAGCTCACGGATCCCAAAGGCCTCTGGGGCTCCACAGACCCGCACATTCAATGCCCCTGCTGCTTATGGCACTGGTCTACTCATCACCCTGTCCTTTCAGAGGCCCCTGTGGAAAAAGCCAGCAGCTAGGTTCCCAAAACAAGAGGAATTTGCTCTTAGACACAGAAGGACAGGACACTGGTTTTCAAACTTCTGTTCCATGAGCAGAAGCCCCCCCCCCACTTTTTCCCAAATAAAATTGTATGTGGCACCCCACATGTGAAAGTGACAAAAACTGCATTAGTGCTTTACATAGGGTTAGGCAGCCCAGGGAGGGCCATCGTAGCATCTCCCTTTTGCCTGCCTCTTCCCTCCCCCTCCCCACTGTCACATTTGCCCCTGAAGCCCCCTTTCAGAAGGCCAGCCCCTGAAAATACACAGTGTGGTGAAGCCTAGGGACCCCCTACCCAGGCGTCAGGTTCTAGCTCTGGATAGATCCAGCCCATTCTCTGGTCCTCCTAAGTTTCCTGTAGGAAAAGACCATCAACTAGGTCGCCTTCACGTCTAACCTCTGGAGGTTACAAGGCATCAGGGCTAAGAGCATGGGCCCTGAAGGCCAGCTGCTTGTGACCCAGGGCAAGTTCCTTAGGCTCTCAGGGGACCAGTCTCTGTAACGGGGTTAGTAACAACACCTGCCTCCCAGGGTGGTTTTCAAGTGTGCATGAGACCATCTGTATGACATGCCCGCACGCTGCTGAGCACAGAGGAAGCACACAGTTGATGTTAGCTCTTAATAGGATGAGGTTTTTCAAGATACCTCAGTATTTTTAAAGAAATAGATGTTTCAAGACTGGCCAGCCTACCTTTGGATGAGGGGATTACCACCGTGGCCCTGGCTAATCAACTGTACTTCCTCCCCCGGGAAATGTGGGAAGTAACAGCCCTATGAATAGGTGCAATTATTGTTTGTATTTTGCACGTGGAGACTGAGCTTGCTTTTTTTTTTTTTTTCCTTCGGTACACGGGCCTCTTGCTGCTGTGGTCTCTCCCGTTGCGGAGCACAGGCTCCGGACGCGCAGACTCAGCGGCCATGGCTCACGGGCCCAGCTGCTCCGTGGCATGTGGGATCTTCCCGGACCGGGGCACAAACCCGTGCCCCCTGCATCGGCATGTGGTCTCTCAACCACTGCGCCACCAGGGAAGCCCAGAGACTGAGCTTTAAAAGGTTTTTTTTGCCTCAGACTACTTGCCTAGGAGGCAGAGCTGGAGCTTGAACCCAAGTCTGTCTATTTGGAGAGCCTGTGGTGGTCCCTTCTGTGACAGAGAAAGGGCATAATAGTCTCCACCTCACCAGTCCCTTATTTCTCACTCGTGAACACAGTAGAGCCAGCTAGCTGGGTTTAGCTGAGAGTTGGTGAGAAGGGAGGAGAGTGACTATTTCTGGAGATTGCCTGAGTTGACCTGTCGATGGGAACTCAAGAGCTGAAAAAGGGGCAAGTGGCCCCCAGTGAAAGGCAGCCTCTTGAGAAGCCCAGGAAGAGCCCTGGCGCCAGGTACCTCCGACTGCGTTCTGCACAGAGCTCCCTGGGCCAGGAGAAGGCTGTCTGTAACAAGATCAGGTTTCCAGTCCCAGTGACCTTGAGCCCTCCCAACAGCTGCCAGAAAGCCGGCCACATGCCTGGGGAGTGTCTGAGATCCTTGGGCAGCTGAGTTGCCTCTTCCCTGGGCCCTTGGACCTATTTTTACATGGCCCTAAGGGTACACACATTACAAAACCAAGAAAGAATGAAGGAACGTCCATGGGCCCCTTAGAATTTAAAACAAAGTAGAGAGTCCAGGGCCAACATGGGCAGGAAGCATCCACTGCTTCCCATTCAGGGGGCACCTCCAGCATCACTGCATGTATTGTGGCTGACATTCTCTTTCAAAGATGGCGGCCATCTCCACGCCTGTCTCTTACCTCTTTGGTCACCTCTCTGTTCAAAACCATCATTGGCTCCCCATTTACCTCTCCATACTCTTGGGCACACAGTAGAAGGGCCTTCACAATCTAGTTACCACCATCTCCTGCCACTTGGCCACTCAAACTCTATACCCCAGGCATACTGGAACTTGGGGTGCCCCAAGGAGGCCTCGTACTTTCATGCCTTATACTTCGATGCAAGCTGTCCAGTCTGCCAGGAAGACCTGACGATTGTCCCACCTGGGCAATGTAACCTTGAATATTCAGGTTCACTGTTAACTCAAGTAACTGAGATAATTAGGTGCCTTTTGTCCCTTGTGTTCCCAGGTGTGAAAGCATGTCTCATAACCTGCTCTTTGTGGTTGTCTGTTCAATTGTCTTCTTGAAGGAGATGCTATATCTTTCACCTGAGGATCTAAGCACCTATCACTTAGATGACTAGCATATAGTAGGTGGTTAATAAATGTTGGGTGGATGGACGGACAGATGGAAAGACCAATGAGGGAGCTGGCCTGGATGTGTCCATGGGGCTAGAGGATTATAACATACTGTTATTCTCACATCATTATCTACCGTTGAGCAGTGATTTGAGCGCTGGGTGTTCACTTGGAAGTTCTTTATGGGATTTAAGAAATGGATATTTAGCACTATTCTAGAAGTGTCTTTCCTTCTCTTAATTCTTTTCTTCCTTGGTTTATCCAGAGGATCCAAATAGAACATGGCAGCTAATTTTTCATTTACTGAGTTCTTTTATGTTGCTTGAGGTAAGCATTTTTAGACATCTTTACAATTACCAGAGATGATTAACATTGATAACAAAAATGAAGATAATTACTGTTCTAAGTGATTTACATGTTTTAACTCACTTTATTCTCATAACAACCCTATGGAGTAAGAAATATATTTTGTTCATTCCATTAAAGGGCACGGAGAACTTGGACCCTGATGCCATTTTCTGTGCTCTGCCAGGGGGCCAATATGAGGCACATTGAAGAACATCTCGTTCTTTCCCCCTCATGCTGTAGAGCCTAGGGTTATTGCCTTTGTCCCTGATTCTGTCTGGGTTTTTAGATAATATTAATAGCAAATACATATACAGTACATTGGGGCAATGTTTTAGACATTTTATCTGCACTATAACTGGTTTTATCTTCATAAAACTCTATGGGAGCAGGTATCTTTATTATTTCCACTTCACAGGTGAGGAAACTGAGGCAGAGACAGGTTTAGTAAGTTTCCTCAGGTCGCACAGCTAGTAAGTGACAAACTGGGGTTTGAACCCTGGAAGCCTGGCTCGAGAGTCCATTCCCTTAACTGTTATGCTATCCTACATATAAGGAAATAGATGGAAGAAGATAAAATGACTGACGTGGAGGTGCTAATGCTGTCTCCTCATGTAGTTAAGGGCAGAGCTTTGGGAGGAGGCATTCCATCGTGGCAAGGAGATTTGGGATGAAAAAGAATAAGCATGGACTCTGGAATCAGGCAGACCTGGGTCTCACATACTGGGCAGGTGTGCTGGGCAAGTTACTGAAAATCCAAGTCTTTTTCCTTCTCTGTAAAAGGGAGATAATTGTGGAAGTTGCCCCCAGGGTTGCCAGGGATGAATGAGAGACGGTATTAAAAGCACCTGGCTCACGAAGAGAGCACATTAGACTGTCATTCCCTTCTCTGTTGACAAGTCACTTATTTCCTAACTATTAACTTGTGCATTCAAAAGGCTTTTCATATTCAAAAAGTAGGTACCAGTGTGGTAGGCTGAACAATGGACCCCCAAAGACATCTGACATTCTAATCCTCAGAACCTGTGAATATGTTCTCTTAAATGACAAAGGGGACTTTGCAGAGATGATTAAGTTAGGGATTTTGAGACAGGAAGGTTATCCTGGATTATCTGGGCAGGCCCAATGGGATCACAAGGATCCTTCTAAGAGGGAGGCAGGAAGGTGAGAGAGAGGAGGTGTGACCATGGAACATGGAAGCAGGTCAGAGGAGAGAGCGGAAGAGAGGGAGGGGACACGGGGAGCGTGGGGGAAGGGGAGAGGGAGAGGATGAATGAGAGAGAATGAGCTTGGAAGATGCTACTTGGCTGGCTTTGAAGATGGGAGAATGGGCCATGAGCCAAGGAATGCAGGTGGCCTCCAGAGCTAGTAAAAAAGACAAGGGGACAGATTCTCTCCCCTAGAGCTTCCGGAGTAGAGGCAGCCCTGCAGACTCCTTGATTTAGCCCACTGAAATTGATTTTGGACTTCTTTTTTTGTTTGTTTAATTTTTATTGGAGCATAATTGGTCCACTCAGTTATACATATACATATATCCACTCTTTTTTAGGTTCTTTTCCCATAGAGGCCGTTACAGAGTATTGAGTAGAGTTCCCTGTGCTATACAGTAGGTCCTTATTAGATAATCTATTTTATATACAGTGGTGTGTGATTTTGGACTTCTGACCTCCCAGAATTTTTTTTTTTTTTTAACCTGTGCCCCCTGCAGTGGAAGCATGGAGTCTTAACCACTGGACAACCAGGAAAGTCATTTTTTTTTTTTTCCTCCCAGAATTTTAAGATAATAAATTTATGTCGTGTCAAGCTACTAAGTTTGTGGTCATTTGTTACAGCAGCAGTAGGAAACTAATACACCCCGGGATTCAAGCGAAGTAACTGACTGTATTAGCAAGCTGTTCGGGTTTATAGCAGAGGCTCATTTTGCCACTGTGTGTGCCTGTTAAGTTTCTGAGTTGACTGGAAGTTGCTTCCCTTGATAGAACACTTTGCAATGGAGTTTTGCACATCTGTACATTTACTGCAGGTCATTGCAAAGAAGTGTGCGGAGACAGAGGCCCACATTTAGTTTCTAGCACTGTGACCATATCATGGGCTGCCTCAGATACTGAGCTCAGATACTGGGAGTGGCAAGTGCCATTTTGTCTGTTATTTAGAAGTGGATACGCGGTATTCCTGATGTGAATGTACTCAGGAGTAAGTACTATGCTCCCTAACTAATGTGTGTTTGTCTTGTAATTAATACGACATTTAAGCACACTTTATGAGAGACTTATATTTCATATGCTAGGTAATCCCGTCAAAGCTTTGTAGTGCATATAGCGTGTTTTTTTTCTTTTAGTTCAATGAAAAGCTCCATATTTCCAGCACCTGGCCTAGTTCTAAGGTACATTGGAAATGCTCAGCTAATCTTTCTCAGATGAATGAGCCAAACAATAAATGGTCCAGCCGTCTGGGGGCTTCCCAGAGAGTGGGGCGATGGTACTCCTCAAGGTTTCATACGTGAAATACTAGGCACTTTAAAATGCTATCAAGAAACTTAAGTAATCCTAAACCAAGAAATTCCCAAATCCAATGTTTTATAAAAGTGTATGGAAGTGATACCATGATAACAGATTATTTTCATTCATAAGGGAAGGAGTGTTTGGAGGTTTGGCAAAACCTCTAGCCACTGGGCTCCAGCTTTAGTGAGTAGGAGAATCACCAGAAGGGCTTTTGTTCAAACGGTACTGGGCCCCACCCCCCGAGTTTCTGATGCAGGAAGTCTGGGAAGGAGCTGGAGGATTTGCGTTTGTAACAAGCTCTTCGGTGACGCTGATGGTCCTGGTTTCGCGAGCTTACTTTGCCAACCTTATCCTAGAGCCAAATAAAAAAAAAAAAACTTCTTTTGGGATATTGGCTGTGCAAATATGCATTTAAACATCTGTCAGTTTGCAAAGTTCTTTAAATTTTTAAAAATTAATCTCTCTAAAGGTTTATTTAATTTTAACTAATGTTTTAGGAATGCTATGTATTTTTGATTGAGATATAATTGACATATACCATCACATTCATATCAGGTGTACACACATAATGATTCGACATTTGTATATGTTGTGAAGTGATCACCACATAAGGTTTAACTAAATATTTTGAATGAACCAATCAGTTTACTTATTGGAAGGATGAGGACGCCTTAGATATCCTCTTGTCTGAGAACCGTGGTAAGTTCTAAGTTGATAGGATCTGAATTGTGTCTGCAGCTGTGGTCTTGGAGTTTGCAAGTGTCTTCTCTACCTCTTCCAGTTCACTTAAGCTCTGTGACCTTTGGTTTCCTCCATTGAAAACCCAGGTGATAATCCTTCAGCACATTGTCCTTAACTGCCTGCATCCCACCAGACATTAACTTCTTTGAGGGCGGGGTCTCATCTCTTTCTCTGCCCATGCCACCTGACATCTGGTGGATGCTCAGCGAGTATTAACTGAAGAAATCCCCATTACACCTACTTTGAAACTGAGGCATTTTGAGTGGCAACATGTGGTGCCCCGTAAGGTTAAAGAGCTTAGCAAGTATGTGGATGGGTGGGGAGAGAATAGCTTCAGATCTTGAGCTGAAAGAGAAATTGGATGGTGATTTATAACCATGTAGATTGTGGTTTATATAAAAGCCATCTGGCTTCATGCTTGGATCCATCTCCCTGCATGTGTCTTCATGGGGTTCTTATGTTTCAGCCTAGCATCAAAGGGGTGTTTTGGTATGCATCTTTGTTTTTTAGTTTTTATTTTTTTCCCATGAACTAGAACTTAGCAAGGAATTCCTGTTGGCACTTTGGTAAGGCATAGTTAGCCTGTGGTGTCTGCGTGTTGGAAACTGGTCAATAGGTGAATGCCAGTGTGCTCACTTAAGCAAAGAGAAGAGAACAGTGGCCAACAAGCTGAGTTCAGGTCCCCAAAGACCTTTTAAAACAAAAACTAAACAGCTGGCAACCATTCGATGAAAATCAATATACTTCACAAACAATGATCTTCCAGCTTTTTTTAGGAAAAAAAAATGGCAGTACTGGATTGGCACTCCACAGGCAACAATTGGCTAAAACTGGATAGCAGCTGTCCTCTTTAGGTAGGTGTAGACTGCGTTAGTCATACTCCTCACCATTCCCTATTGTCTTATACCCAGCCTCTTTTACTTAGTTTTTGCCTGCCTACCCCCTGCACACATTTGAGGTTTTTGACCCCCAAACCATTGTATTCTTATAAGTATCATGAACTTCCTCAGGAATCCTAAACACTGGCATATGTTAGTTTGAAAAATCCCTGTTATGGGAGCATTTCGACATCAAAATAATGCCTGTAATGTTTATATTGGTTTAAATAATTCCTGCCCTAGAAGATTTCAAACACTATAAAATAACATAAATATCTTCCACAAAACATGTCCAGAAGGATGTGGGAGAAGTCACCCCTTCCTCTGTGAAGTGCCCTTTATCTTTCTGATGTAATGATTGGGTTTAGTTTAGATGGATTGATTACTTGCCTTGTCTTACTACTGGAGGGCCGAGGAAATGACAAAACGGGGTGGTCATTTTTCTCCTCCTCAGCAATAGTGAAGCTGTTGCTGCTCGGTTGTTAATGCCCCATGTTTGTGTAGACTTCAGAGCTTACAAAACACTTCCCAGTAAGTGTTCCAATTGCAACTGTGCCATTTAAAACCGTGATTTTAGGAAGGCACTTTAACACTCTATGCCTCCATTTCCCCATCGGGAGAGTGATGATAATACCTACCTTATTGGGGCTTCCCTGGTGGCGCAGTAGTTAAGAATCCACCTGCCAATGCAGGGGACACCGGTTCAAGCCCTGGTCCGGGTGGCTCCCACATGCTGCGGAGCAACTAAGCCCGTGTGCCACAACTACGGAGCCAGCGCTCTAGAGCACGTGTGCCACAACTACTGAAGCCTCTGTGTCTAAAGCCTGTACTATGCAACAAGAGAAGCCTGCACACCACAACGAAGAGTAGCCCCCGCTCACCGCAACTAGAGAAAGCCTGCGCGCAGCAACGAAGACCCAATGCAGCCAAAAATGTAAAAAAAAAAAAAAAAAAAAAAAAAACACCTAACTTATCTAACTGAAAGGTGAAAAATAATTGAAATAATAATGTGCGGAAAAGAATCTAGCCCAGTGTTTCATGTTTTCTAAGAGTGTAAATACTAGTTTCTTGGGAGGGATAAGAAAATGATAATTATCCCCATTTTACTGAAAGGAAAACTGAGGGTTGGGGAAATTAAGTACCTTGCTCAAAGAGAGCCAAGAAGCTCTGCGGAAACCTATGGTTCCGCAGACAACTCTGGTCCTGGGAAATCCGTGATTTCCATCTCCCCTTTTAAAATTTCCTCTTTGTGATGGTGCCATCACAATGCCAATGATGTCCCTGTGGCATGAGTTGGCTTTTCCTATGGAGCAGATTCCCACATTGGTGCGAACGTGGTAGCAGTCATGTAGAGTTGCATAGGGTGGCAGAACCTGACAAAAATCTCATCTTACACTTTCCCCTGAAGGAACAGGAAGGCAAGAGGAGAAGGGTAGGTGACCTGGGCTACCCTTCACTGTTGTGAAGGACGACTAGTGCTTTTGCCTTTTATGGGAAGTTTTGAGATGAATCAGCTTGGAATGAAAGTCTTGCCCTGCCCCACTTTGCTTCTATAAGGGGATAGTGCAGAAGAAATTCTTAGAACTGAAGCAAAGGGCCTTTGAGGGCTTAGCTTGTGAATGGGGTGTTTCTTCTGACTTTATATATATAAATCAAAGTGTATCATCATCAGTCTTTTGAAACTCCTTTGAGAGACACTTGCAGAGATTTGACTCTGAGTTTCAGGATTTACAGATGCTTTGTTTATCAGTGGCTATAGAGTGCTCTATGTTTATGATCACCTGGCAGTATAATTTTAGCTTTTGGAGGGAAGCATCTTCCTAATATATTGATAATAGGTAGAACCATATGAAATGGCCAGTATGTAACCATTTTTACCTACAAAAATGGCAGTTTTATCTGGTTCAACTGAATACTTGACAAGGATGGGATGAGTAACAGGTTCGCATTATATACAAGAATTGTCACTATTTCTTCACAGGTGCGTTAACGATCTTGTAGCCTTGGGAATCTCAAGGATATCCTGTAATAAAGACCTTCCTTGTCTTGTTTGCTCTCCTCTTTCAGTGACTTTGACCACACCTCTGACATTCTGCCTGTGGCAGTAAGTAGAGTTGAGAGTTACTTTAATTCTTGATGATATTCTTAATTACTTTTAGTCTCATATAATTTTTGGTTGGCAAGTAGCTCTTTGCCTTGATCACAGATTTTGGAATTTGAAACTATTGGCCAAATCTAGTTTCTTGGTGTATTTTGTGTACTACTTGGAAAACCTCCCAAATTCTATATTAATGTCCACTAGGAGGCTATAATTCAGGCTCAACTCTTTAGCTATACCTACAAACAACTTTTCAAATTAAAAAATGGATTGAAGTGTAATGTATGTGAAAGGTCCTAGTATTATGCCTGGCATATGATAATTGTTAGCAACATCTGGAATTAGAGTGTAAACAATGGTGATTTTTTTTTTTTGCCCACACTGAATGGCTTGTGGGATCTTAGTTCCCCAACCAGGGATTGAACCCAGGCCCTCGCAGTGAAAGCGTGGAGTCCTAACCACTGGATTACCAGGGAATTCCCAAATATGCCATTTCTTTTTTTTTTTTTATGGCGATTTTTGAATTACATCTCCTGCAGAAATTAACACTACAGGTGATACATACAAGGAGAGGATAATAGAACAGTTGGCTTCCTTCCGGCCATCATCACAGTGAGAGAGCAAAGTCTTATAGGATCCTGAATTGAGTATTAAAGCATTTAAACTTACCTGCTTGGCTTTGCTTCCCTGGTTATCGATGCTGCCAGGATGCATCTTGCACTTAGGTACATCATGCTATCCTTGGAATTGCGGGGTAGGAATCCATGGATCAGCTACTCATGAGCGACCCGGAAGGACCATAAGCTGCAGACATTGGCAAGTTGGCAGAGCCACAAAACTGAGTTTTACAGGCTGATGTGAGGGAACTGGTCACCAAGCTGGTGAGCCAAGTGTAACTCTTGGCCTTCATCTACAGATTAATTATCCCATTACCCTGTTCTTTTATATGTGTTGGTTTTGTGGGTGAAATGATAGATTCTAGTGGTATCTCCAAAACTGAGGATTTACTGCACTCTTGGGGTGTATCAGGGATCTGCTGTTTTGCTTTATTTTGCATTTATGTTCTGCTGCCTCTTGAAGACTTCGTGGTGGCTTATGTGTTAAAACATGGAAATATGGCAAAAATACAAAAAGCACCCAGACCTTCTAAAAAGATCCCAGTGAGTCAGTGTCAGGCTTTCAAGTAGGTGAACTGATAGGTCTAAGTTAGCCTGTATCACCTTTGTTTCGTGGGGTGATATTTGCTTAAAGTCTGCAAATTAAAAAAAAAAAAAAAAAAAAAAAAAAGACAGCCTCCTCTTGCTCAGGAGGCTGTCTTTTCCACAAGGGAAGGACCACACAGTCTAATCACCACTGTTTCCCCTTCCCTTAGAGCAGGGCATGGGAGAGAGTAAATACTCAATCATCACTTTTCCAGGAATGAATGAGGCTGCCAAGTCCCAGTTCGTCCCTGGGTGAAATTCTCTGACAAGCACTGTTCTTCCCCGTTCGTTCAAGAGGCAGCTGTGTGTTTGGGGTCTAGAAGTTGGAATCTGAGTTTGTATCCTTCTCTGTAGATGAAGCCAGAAGTTTTCTGCAAAAAAAAATGTTTGATTCTTCTTAACAAAGCCACTTGTCTAAGGCTTAGGGTTTCCTATGTAACTTAGCAGAGGAGACTTTGACCTGAGAGCTTTTTAGATAGAAAATATTGATTCCAACAGGGTCAAAGTGAATTTGAGCTTCAAGGAGCCCATTCATAGAGAGGCTGTACTAGTATCATAATTTAGTGGATCTCAGAACGTCTCACAGCTCCAAATGATCTTTCGCTTTCAGAAGATGCCATGGTTGTCTAGTACTCTGCCATTATGGGATTGTGTGAAGAGCTTTTTTTTTCTTTTTAACATCTTCATTGGAGTATAATTGCTTTACAATGTTGTGTTAGTTTCTGCTGTATAACAAAGTGAATCAGCTATATGCATATGTTTATCCCCATACTCCCTCCCTCTTGTGTCTCCCTCCCACCCTCCTTATCCCACCCCTCTAGGTGGTCACAAAGCATGAGCTGATCTCCTGTGCTATGCGGCTGCTTCCCACTAGCTATTTATTTTACATTTGGTAGTGTATATATGTCAATGTTACTCTCTCACTTTGTCCCAGCTTACCCTTCCCCCTCCCTGTGTCCTCAAGTCCATTCTCTAGGTCTGTGCCTTTATTCCTTTCCTTCCCCTAGGTTCATCAGAACCATTTTTTTTTAGATTCCATATATATGTGTTACCATACAGTATTTGTTTTTCTCTTTCTGACTTACTTCACTCTGTATGACAGACTCTAGGTCCATCCACCTCATTACAAATAACTCAATTTCATTTCTTTTTATGGCTGAGTAATATTCCGGTGTATATATGTGCCACATTTTCTTTATCCATTCATATGTCAGTGGACACTTAGCTTGCTTCCATGTCCTGGCTATTGTAAATAGTGCTGCAGTGAACATTGTGGTACATGTATCTTTTTGAATTATGGTTTTCTCAGGGTATATGCCCAGTAGTGGGATTGCTGGGTCATATGGTAGTTATCTTTTTAGTTTTTTAAGGAACCTTCATACTGTTCTCCATAGTGGCTGTATCAATTTACATTCCCACCAACAGTGCAAGAGGGTTCCCTTTTCTCCGTACCCTCTCCAGCATTTATTCTTTGTAGATTTTCTGATGATGGCCATTCTGACTGGTATGAGGTGATACCTCATTGTAGTTCTGATTTGCATTTCCCTAATGATTAGTGATGTTGAGCATCTTTTCATGTGTTTGTCGGCAATCTGTATATCTTCTTTGAAGAAATGTCTATTTAGGTCTTCTGCCCATTTTTGGATTGGGTTGTTTGTTTTTTTGATATTGAGCTGCATGAGCTGCTTGTTTATATTGGAGATTAATTCTTTGTCAGTGTTTTATTTGCAAATATTTTCTCCCATTCAGAGGGTTGTCTTTCATCTTGTTTATGGTTTCCTTTGCTGTGCAAAAGCTTTTAAGTTTCATTAGGTCCCATTTGTTTACTTTTGTTTTTATTTCCATTTCTCTAAGAGGTGGGTCACAAAGGATCTTGCTACGGTTTATGTCATAGAGTGTTCTGCCTATGTTTTCCTCTAAGAGTTTTATAGTGTCTGGCTTTACATTTAGGTCTTTAATCCATTTTGAGTTTATTTTTGTGTATGTGTTAGGAAGTGTTCTAATTTCATTCTTTTACATGTAGCTGTCCAGTTTTCCCAGCACCACTTATTGAAGAGACTGTCTTTTCTCCATTGTATACCCTTGCCTCCTGTGTCATAGATTAGTTGACCGTAGGTGTGTGGGTTTATCTCTGGGCTTTCTATCCTGTTCCATTGATCTATATTTCTATTTTTGTGCCAGTACCATATTGTCTTGATTACTGTAGCTTTGTAGTATAGTCTAAAGTCAAGGAGTCTGATTCCTCCAGCTCCGTTTTTTTTCCCTCAAGACTGCTTTGGCTATTCGGGGTCTTTTGTGTCTCCATACGAATTTTAAGACTTTTTGTTTTAGTTCTGTAAAAATTGCCATTGGTAGTTTGATAAGGATTGCATTGAATCTGTAGATTGCTTTGGGTAATATAGTCATTTTCACAATATTGATTCTTTGAATCCAAGAACATGGTATATCTCTCCATCTGTTGGTATCATCTTTAATTTCTTTCATCAGTGTCTTATAGTTTTCTGCATACAGGTCTTTTGTCTCCCTAGGTAGGTTTATTCCTAGGTATTTTATTCTTTTTGTTGCAATGGTAAATGGGAGTGTTTGTTTAATTTCTCTTTCAGATTTTTCATCATTAGTGTATAAGAATGCAAGAGATTTCTATACATTAATTTTGTATCCTGCTACTCTACCAAATTCATTGATTAGCTCTAGTTATTTTCTGGTAGCATCTTTAGGATTCTGTATGCATAGTATCATGTCATCTGCAAACAGTGACAGTTTTACTTCTTTTCTGACTTGGATTCCTTTTATTTCTTTTTCTTCTGTGATTGCTGCAACTAAAACTTCCCAAACTATGCTGAATAATAATGGTGAGAGTGGGCAACCTTGTCTTGTTCCGGATCTTAGAAGAAATGGTTTCAGTTTTTCACCATTGAGAATGATGTTGGCTGTGGGTTTGTCATATATGGCCTTTATTATGTTGAGGTAGGTTCCCTGTATGCCTACTTTCTGGAGAGTTTTTATCATCAATGGGTGTTGAATTTTGTCAAAAGCTTTTTCTGCATCTATTGAGATGATCATATGGTTTTTCTCCTTCAATTTGTTAATATGGTGTATCACATTGATTGATTTGCATTTATTGAAGAATCCTTGCATTCCTTGGATAAACCCTGCTTGATCATGGTGTATGATCCTTTTAATGTGCTGTTGGATTCTGTTTGCTAGTATTTTGTTGAGGATTTTTGCATCTATGTTCATCAGAGATATTGGCCTGTAGTTTTCTTTTTTTGTGACATTTTTGTCTGGTTTTGGTATCAGGGTGATGGTGGCCTTGTAGAATGAATTTGGGAGTGTTCCTCCCTCTGCTATATTTTGGAAGAGTTTGAGAAGGATAGGTGTTAGTTGTGAAGAGCCTTTTTAAAGGTCTATGTGAGGTACCACCAGACTCTTGACATATGTCAACTTATGTACTCTTCAGTAATGCTATGAGATAGTTATCAGCATTCCTATATTACAGATGATGAATTTGAGGCTTGAAGCAGTTAATAATTTTCTTAGGGTTTTGTGGGTAGTTTCTAAAGGAACCAGAATCTAGTGTGTTGTTCAATATAT
The DNA here is from genome assembly GCF_026419965.1 of Kogia breviceps. Classification (NCBI taxonomy): domain Eukaryota; kingdom Metazoa; phylum Chordata; class Mammalia; order Artiodactyla; family Physeteridae; genus Kogia; species Kogia breviceps. The sequence continues at coordinate 36,845,283 of NC_081316.1, read as the reverse complement.
ACTGTTCCTTAATAATTGTGATGGAATACAAGTACCTCTGGGAGAGGTGACATGTTGGGAGGCTAGTAGCAGGCCCTTCTGCCTTGGTGTGAATTGGTTTATCAGCATCTTTTCAAGAGAGGATTTGCACATCAGGTGATGGAGAGGAAAACCAAGGAGGAGGAGTGGAAGGCAGACCAGATAAGCTTGTTTAATTCTCTGTTTTACCAGAGGCCAACCCCAGACACAGCTTTGAGCATGTCATGGCCTGAGAACTATTGACCAGGGACATTCATATCAGAATTGACAACACAGTAACAAAAACTGCCAGTTATTGGGCACCTACTAAGTACCATACACATATCCTCTCATATGATAACCACCACCACCCTGAGTGGTAGGTGTTCTAAAGCCCATTTTACAGATCAGGTCACTAATCAGGTTAAATTGCTGATGATCATAATTCAGTAAATGGCAGAAGCAGGATTTGAACCCAGATCGGTCTGACCCCAAAGCCTTTGTTATCCTGTAAATATCACTCTTTAGCCCTGATCACTCCCCTTTTAGCATCTGTGTCAGCTCCTATTGGAGGCCTCCACTTGGAATAATCCCTTTTGGGGGTGCTAAGACGTTCGGGATCATTACTCTGAAATTGTAGGAGGAGATATGACATGCAGAATGCTGTGCTCAATGAACATGCACAGAGGCGTGCTTTGGGCCTTTCCGATGATGCTCTTCCCCAGTGGAGTTTCCACCCTCTGAAGGACTGCTGTATCCAAGAGCAGGTACTCTGCAGAGTTCAACTGTAGGCGTCTATTCTGGGAGCCTCCGGAGTGAGGACTGGCTTTGAGAAGTTAGCCACAGTTCCCGTTCCAGGTCTCTCTGTTTCAAGGGAAAAATCGAGAAGTCAAAAAAATACTAGGGAAATGAAACATTCTAGGCAGTAGGAAGCAAAGTGGAAAAAGATAGTCACTGGAGGAATTTGAGATTCTTGTTTTCAATTTTTTTTCTCCTCTAGAGAGACTTTTTTTGTATCCATATGGACTTACCCATTTGCTATAACAGCAGAGAGACTCCTATAAAATTTTTTTTAAAAGGAATTCTTGACATCTTGGAAAGCCTAAGTTATAAATATCATGAAAGATAAGGAGGATAACATTGCCAAATTAAAGGAAGGAGTCGGGCAAGGCATTAAAGCAGCACGAGAAACAGTCTGACAGAGGGCCTCAAGCTCCATCCAGCCCCCAAGTCCCACGTTCTTCAGCTTTCTGTTTCAAAGCCACCAAGAGAGCTAGAGATGACTTTCTGAAATCTTTGATGCTTGAATGGCCAGAGCTTAGACAGAAGGTATGGAGCCCCTTGTACTACCGGCCAAAGATGGCTTTATGTGTCTGTCAAGTAAGCAGTGGCATGTGGTGCTTACAAGGAAACATGCTCCTGAACGTTTCCCCACCTGGGCGGATTTGAAGCACTAGCATACATTTCCCTTTTTCTGGGGTCCCCTTCTAAAACTAAAACTACAGTGTCTGGGCCCTTCCTGCTCTGTCCTGTGGTGATGTGCATCTCCAGGACCATACTGTGACCCATGACCATGGAAGTGACCATATGATGCTGCTGGACCCCAACACTGACATAGGTAGAGAAAAAAGTGAAGCTGGAAAATCATGCATTGGGTCGTGGTCCCTAGGAATGCAGAGCAAAAAGACCACACTGGTGAGACAGGCATTTCGGAGGGCAGTTCCCCAAAGTACATTTTGGTTTGGTTTCATGGATGGATTTCTTGGTTTTATTTTTTTCTTCTATTTTTATTTTTGGAAAGTGTCAGGGGAAGGAGTGTCAGGAGAGCATGGAGGCTTGTTAGATAGGAAACAGACTTCCTAGTACATGTGACCACAGATGCTGCCCTACCCTTCCCATCCCTCCCTGTCTCGGTGCCCAGCCTGGATGTCACTGGAGCCCCACCATTTCCCCCCCCCCCCCCCCCGGTACGCAGGCCTCTCATTGTTGTGACCTCTCCCGTTGCGGAGCACAGGCTCCGGACGCGCAGGCTCAGCATCCATGGCTCACGGGCCCGGCCGCTCCGTGGCATGTGGGATCTTCCCAGACCGGGGCACGAACCTGTGTCCCCTGCATAGGCAGGCGGACCCTCAACCACTGCGCCACCAGGGAAGCCCTAGAGCCCCACCTTGAAGGCACTGATTGATCCATCCCTAACACAACATAGCCCATCCTGCAGCTTTCAGACCAGAGGGCTTGGCCTGGCTGCTGTTGCCATGGTAATGGAGTGTCAAGGCTTCCTTAAGAACAGGAAGGACCCCTCCCTTCTCTCCTTTTCCACATCATCTCCTGAATATGGACCAGCACTCTGCTTTTGCTATGTGTCCTCTCTCATTGCTTTTCTCCTTTGCTCACTGGCCTCCAGTCATTCCAGCTCTTTTGGTTTCCAGAATATGCTGGGCTGCAACCTGCATGAAAGCTTTCCAGCCTTACGTCCCCTGTGATGGGGATGTTCTTCTCTTCCCCACTCTCGGTGCCCAGCTCACTCTTACGTCTCAGCTCAAATTTCCCTTCAGTCAACAAACATTCTCGAGTACCTACCATGCTCCCCGTGCTCTTCTAGGTGCTTGGAGCTACATCAGTGAACAGAACAGACAAAAAGCCCTGTCTCTGTGGACCAACTTGCTATCTCTTCCTTAAATTCTTACCTGGCTCCCCATCCCCCCAGGCTAGATCCTGTCCTTTAGTACATGACAGATGCTATTGGTGTACTGTTTATCTAGTGCCAGTTCCCCTACATTAGTAGGTTCTAGAGGGTCAGGGATTATGTCTCTTTTATTCACCACTGCATACCCAGTACCAACACATTTCCTAACACCCAGAGGTGCTCAGCAAATATGGATGAAGAAATGGATACATGAATGAATGAATGAATGAATGATAATTGTTTTTGTTGACAAGTAGCATTATCAGATATGAAGATCACACACACTTCTGGGAGGAAGTTGTTTGTGTTGATAAGAGGCTCAAGAAGAAGCTTCACTGTGCTTTTACTATCCCTAGAACTTGCAAGTTCTCACTCAGCCTTGTCTGGGGTCTAGGTCTCCCGCTACTTAAGGTCTAGGCATTTCATGATTTTTTTTTAAATGGCTGTGACTATGCCTGACTTTATTGCAGCATCTGTTTGCCTCCCTTCCAATTCCATCTTCTCAGGAAGGAGATCTTCAAGGGGTACGGTGACAAACTCTGAACTCATAAAAACCAGCACCCCATTTACTCGTTATGCCCAGAGCCCTGTCTTCCCCTGGGCTGCGATAGTGCTGGTAGAGATGGTCTTCGTGTGCATTAATCATTTTCATGAGCTTTGCACTCAGCTACACTGGTATTCAGAGAAAAATGCTACCATGACAACTGCCACAACAGATGGTATTTGATCAGTCTCTAAGCTACCAAGGAGATATACAGCAGTGCTTCTGAGGTTTGCATATTTTATGTTATCATGAGACCCAGTCCACCCTTAATCATGATTGAAATGTGAAGTTTTTCCATTTGCCTCTGATCCCCCCTCCCTTCTCTTCTCAATCGTTTGCCATTTGTTTTGATTTTCCTTGCTCTGTGCCTGGCCTGTTTGGGGATGTATTTCTGGATGTGGGATACATAGGCTACAACTTACATGGTCCATGGAAGTTGCCCTGCGGGTCTAAAGTTTAGAGACTGTTGAGGAGCTGTTCAACTTTGGAATGGAGAGCCTGGCTGAGAGTGGGAGAAAGGCTTAATTGCAGTCTTTCTCTCTTGGATGTTCATGGACCACACGGGGTTGAGGCCACATATGGCCCCAAACAAAGGGAAACTCGGGGAAGTATATTTTGGTCTTGGTTTGTCCCCTTACTCTGCCCACTCCTCCATCTGGCTCCTTTCTACTCCCAGGGTCTCCGGTGTTGTGGTCCCACTTCTCAGCTTCCTGCCTCTACCCCAGCTAGCACTGCAGACTCCAGGAGCTTGATTCCAGAGCTCTTGGACCCATTTCTATGGCAACATCTATAACAGCCTTCTCACCCAGTGCCCCTCCCCACCCATCAGCAACACTGGAATGTCAGACTTCACACAGATTTTTTTTCAGCTAATTTTGGAAAGTAGTTTATATTGGCCGCTATGTGTTAATGAACAACTTTCGTTGTATTTACATACTTTGCTGGTGAAGAGGCTTTTCCTTCACTCTGCCTCTCAACTTTAACAGGATCCTCATCTTGCACTGCATGTCTGGATCCCATATGAGCCATGAGCCTCGTTAAAGATGGGCACTGAGACCTCGCTGTGCTGTGCTGAGTGCCCCAGGGTCCTGCCACCGTCCTGTCCCCTCCAGGGATGTGGTGGGAGTCTGCAACCTCAGTCCTACTGGAGGATGGATTGTTCACCTGAACAGTATTTATAAGAAAACCTTAAGGTGAATTTGAATCACAAGAGAGCGTGGATCAAAGAAACATTCTCCTCTTCTGATCTCATTCCAAGTGAAGCGGGAGGTTGGAATCCACATCTGACCCTATGCTGCTTCCCAGCCCCGTGCCCTTCCTGGGGTGCAGATGAAAAGAGCGTGGGTCTCGGCCGCCTTGTCGGGAGTGATTTTTAGCCTTAATGGAACATTATTAAACAGTGGATTTGAAACTTGAGGAATGTTTTTTGAACTCCTCTGTGAGCAGAGAATTCATGGTAGAGGGGGAAAAAATTCAAGGCGCTTGATGGGCTTATGAATCGTCTTTTAAATGATGACCCAAGTTCTTATTTTCAGGTTTTACATTTTCTGGGAGTGCAATCTGGCCATCTGGATAGTGTTCCCCGTTTCATCTCCTCTTTAGGAGAAAGCATTCCTAATGCCCTTAGGTCTCCTCCTTCACCTAATGTAGGGAGAGCCTAGTGCTTCCCTTGTTTGTGTGCTCTGATTCTCCTGGAAATGGACAGGATTCAGGGGGTGTATGTCGAGAGGCTCTGTGGACCGACCCTAAAGAGAAGGATTGTGTAAATGTGGGCTCCTGGACTGGGGAGAAGACTCTGGACCAACACTGTCAAAAGAATCAAGCACAGTGCCTGGCACAGAGTAGACATCTGCACAATAATGTTGACTGAGTGCTTGAAAGAATCACATCCCTCAGGTGTCTCACCCTTGGCACTGCTGACATTTGGGGTTGGATAATTCCTTGTCGGGAGGGAACTGCTGTGTGCCTTGTAGGGTGTTTAACAGCATCCTTGGCCTCTGCTCACTAGATGTCAGTTCCCATCAGTGTTGTGACAACCCAAAATGTGGACAGATGCCCCCTCGGGGTCAAAATCTTCTTCCTTTCCCAGTCTCCCTTACTCAGCAAAGAACTATTGATCAAAATTGTGAAATCGGTTGACAGAATAATAGGACTGTAACAAAAATCAACAAGAGAGGAAATATTCTAGGTAACCTGTTTATAATTATTTCTGCCCTTACCAGAATTTAACATTTAAAAAGAAAGCCCCATGGGTGAACTGAAATGTACCAAGGGTAGCCTCGCAAGAAGAGATTGCCATGGACTTTAAAAAAATTTATTTATTATTATTTATTTACTTATTTTAGGCTGCATTGGGTCTTCGTTGCTGCCCGCGGGCTTTCTCTAGTTGGCGTCGAGTCAGGGCTACTCTTCGTTGCGGTGCGTGGGCTGCTCATTGCGGTGGCTTCTTTCGTTGTGGAGCACGGGCTCTAGGCGCGCAGGCTTCAGTAGTTGTGGCTCGCGGGCTCAGTAGCTGTGGCGCACAGGCCTAGTTGCTCTGCGGCACGTGGGATCTTCCCAGAGCAGGGATCGAACCCGTGTCCCCCACATTGGCAGGCGGATTCTTAACCACTGCACCACCAGAGAAGTCCTACCACGGACTTTAAATGGTGCTACATACATCAAATGCTCCATAGATGTGACAAGGAAACATACTTCATGCTCCTTGGAGGGAAAATTCTATAGAATTGCAGTGTTGTAGTAGCGCAGTGCTTTTCTTGGATATGTTGGCAGGTGTCCCCTTTTTTTGTATTTAGTGTCACACTGCCACACTGTTTGCTGAAAAACTAAACCTACCCATGTCAGCCCACCTACATGACACTTCCCAGGATAAATATCAATACCAAGTGCACTATTTTTGATTTTGCATTAACAGATTCAGGGGTGGTCAGATTTCTCTTCTTATTTGCTATGGGGTCATAATTGCCAAAGCCTCCCTTCAGGGCCATGTGTAAGATATTATATTAGAAGAAGTAGGATAGGGTCCTGTATAGCACAGGGTACTGTATTCAGTATCCTGTGATAAACCATAATGGAAAAGAATGTATATGTAACGGAATCACTTTGCTGTACAGAGAAATTAACACAATATTGTAAATCAGTTATACTTCAATAAAATAAATTTTAAAAAATAAACAATAAAAACACATACATACCACACACAAAAAAGTAGGATAGTATTATAGCAAGAGACAGGCGGTAGGAGAGGAATTTTTTAAGTTTACTGTGATTTAAATACTAGTGCCTTTGTGTAGAGGCCACAAATCCTTTTGAATGGTTTTGGTCTATTACCACTGTATACAATATCATGAAATAAGGATTGGTATTTTCTCAAAAGCAGGGTTTTGTAATAGAGCGCAATAACATTTAGAGAGATGATTTGTATTACACTTCTACATGGAAGCCGATTGCTCCAAAACACCTTGCACAGGGGCCTCTCAGCCGCTCTCTTCCTTCTTCGTCCTCCCCCTTCACCCCCCTTCCCTCCAAGGCGGTAGCACTTGGTTGTCACTGTCTGTCATCCTGCGCTGGAAAGAAGAAAGGAGAGTTTAAAGCCATCTCATTTTTCCTCCCTCTTTGTAAGAAACGATTTTCTGCGATGGCGGCAGGCGTAAGGTGTAGCATGGGCATTTATTTCGTTTGTAGGAAATTGCATTCTACCCCTTTTCTTAGAGATGAAAAAAATGTCTCCCAGATGAAGACCCTGGAAGGTGAGCTGTAAGCTGGGAAAGAGATTGGGAACCTGAGCTAAAAAAAATGTGAGGATGGAGTTGGCCTCAAGCTCAGGGTTGAGCGGATTCTTCTAGAATGGACGCAGTTTTATTCAGGTGTCCCTGAGCTTAATTTAACGTGTTTGCAAGCTGTGAAGACTGGGAGCAGAGAAGGAGAATGCCAGACATCAGGGGAGGGTGGACATGAACTTCGGGAAGACTGCCTTGGAGCCAGACTGTACTCAAATGAGAGCTCGTAAAATGGAGACACTTCACTCTGTGGCTCTGAAGGAGCCCTCAGGATATTGCTTGGGGGAGGGGAGGGAGAAGGGTCACACGTACGCTGTGAAAGAGTCATTTATGAGTTCACAACAAACCCCATGGGTCAAATACTGGTTGGAGTTCATAAGCATGTGGCTGGAGCCTGGGAAGTCGGGCGGGGGCTGAGGGGTTGCAGAGGTAAGGAAGATCTCTGCCGTGAAATGCAAACCGTGTGAAATCCAAAGTTCCCTGTGCCAAGTCCAAGGCAGTTTTTCTTATTTTTGGTCACCATTGACATGAATCGAGCCCGAACAGTTTCCTGTAGACCAAAAAATAATTAGCCCTGACAACTGAAGGCAAATCTGACCTTTGGGGATGATCCAATTGCTCTTTCCTGAGGGCTGGATGTGAGCTTGCCCTTGGCCGTGGCATCAGCCCTGGAAAGCCTGGGAGGCCTCCCAGACCCTGGTGGGGTCGGGTCCCTTCTGCCGCAGAAAACACAGAGGACAGAGAGGTTCGGCGAGTTTGCAGCTCTCTCTGTCCTCTTCCAGACGCCTGCCATCCTGAGAATTTTGTGAGTAAACACTACCCAGATTCCTGCTGAGACGCCCATTCACTCTTTTTATGCTTGACTGCCCACCTCCTGGGGGCTGGGAAGTCTCTCCCAGCTGCTGGTAGGTGGAAGGGTCTCCTAACCTTGTCCCCACCTCTGTGTTTCTGGCAGCTGCTCAAGTGTTCAGGATAGCACTGGTGACAGTGATCAACACGAGAGCTCCAATTCCACCCTGGTTATTTTTGGCAGCCGTGAGCAATCCAAGGCCTTGACTTTTGGCGCTGTGTGTGGTTGGGATATTAGGTAGCCTTTTCCTGTGCAAGTACAGACAAAGGAGAGTACTGACCTGCATCCATCTATCCATCCGGTGTTTTCATGTCATTTTTTCCTCTTTGAGAACCTTAGCAAATGCACAGTGAACCCTCTCTCTGACATAGACTTTTGTTCCTTATAAGAGATGGCTCTGGAGAAGACTGAACATTTATTGAGTGTATATTGTTGTTTTTTCTTCCCCCCCCCCAGATTGAAAACATAGATGCCTGCTTGAATTTCCTGGCAGCTAAGGGAATAAACATCCAGGGGCTGTCTGCGGAAGGTGAGTCTGAGCACTTGTCATAAAGCTGCCCTTTCATCACTCGAAATGCCCACCTGTTACTTCTTGATGACATTTTTAGAGTTAAGCCAAGGGGTGCTGGTGGGCTTTTCCGGTTTTGTCTCTTTCTGGTTTTGAGGCCACTCAATGCTTGTCTACACTTGAGGATGCCAACTTTTTGACAACCTAAAGAATCTCTCGGAGAGTGCCAATCCAACTGTGCCAGCCTTGTCGGCAAGACACGGAGGGAGCAGTAAAGACAGAGCTGCTTCTCTTTGAGAAGGGCTTCATCAAACAACACCGATTTGATTCACGTGACCGGCAATTTAGTTAATTATCAAGCCAAGCCTTATCTGTGGGAGAGAGAACACTTAACCACAGAGCATATTTAAACGGTGCAAGTTCCCAGGGAAAAATGCCTAAGCCTTATCTCTTAATTTTATTAGAAGAAGCAGCACTTTTCCTAGCCACCACCCCCCCCCGCAAAAAAAGCACTTGATTTATTAATGAGGTGCTCCATTTTGACATCGTGATTAGTTTTTCATTAACTCCAATTTGGTGGCTAATTAGCACATTAGCATTGGCTGCTGGGTCGCTGTTCATTAGGTGTTGGTCTGGATATGGCCGGTCTGAATTCTCAGCCTCCTCGGGCAACAGCTCACTGTAGAAACTTGCTCTGTCTCTCTCCTGTTTGTAAATACAAGCAGCTGCTAGCTCCAGAGCAGCCATAGACCCCAGCATCCTCCCAAACTCATTCGGCTGCACCTCCTCCAGTTTTCCCAGAACAGGTAGAGCAGTGTGGGCCTCAGATGACACCGCCTTTCCCTGTCCTGGTCGCGTTTTTGCAGAGTTGCTGGTTAGCATTGACTCTGGTAGCTAGGTTTGGGGAGGCGGGGAGTGGTGCGGAAGGACGCAGCCCAGTGGAGCGTAAGTTTGTAAGCGTGATCCTTTTGGGGCCTGTTCCTTGCCTTTGCTCTGCTGTGTGGTGAAAGCTTGGTTTTCCTGGCTGTGTTTCTGGACTGTAGTCTCTTCCAGTGTCACGGGTGGGCATTGCTATTGGTGTCTCGTGTTTCTGCATGGAATTCCCCAAGTGGGACCTCTAACAGGCTGGGGCTGCCCTGGGTCAGACACGGTCACACTGCTTCCAGAGGTCTCTGAGGCAGCTTTCGGTGGTCAGCCTTAATCTCAGCTCTGAGAGAAGGGTCCGTGGAGGATTCCTTTGCTCTGGGCACTGGGCCCTCCTCCGCGGGGGATGCGATCTAGGCTGAATGGCATGTGGCACGGGCATCGCTGGGGCATGAGGGGTTGGTGTTGGTGTTTCCATGGAGAGGAAGGGAGATGCAAATTTCTATTCCAAGGACCACATCACTTCCTCCTGGTAGAGAGTTCTCGTGCTGGTGGAGGTGGCAGGCACACATTCCTCCTAGGTCCTGGGCATGATTGGATCCTGTGCACCCCACCCGCAGCAGAGCATCAGCAGGGGCTCGTCTTCTACAAGTCACGCTTAGCAGAAAGGGCTCCAGGGGATGCAGACTCTGTAGGCCAGCTTCATCTCATGTGGCCTGGAGGTGACCCTGGCCACCCTGCCATCTATCTACCCATTGTCCTGCCTTCTACCTGTCCTGTCTCTCCCCTGCCCCACCTTCTCTACACCTTAAGGCATAGAGAATCTACTCAACAAATATTTGTTGAATGAATAAGTACCAACTGTGCTTTTAAGGCCTTTATCTGCATCAGCTCCAACTCTCACAACTGACGTTTGGAATTTATAATATGCTGAGTTTACACATGAGGAAATTTTCCCTGAAAGAAGTTATGAAGCCCACAGTGAGTGAGTGGCCGGGCCGGGATTGGAACCCAGGTCTGTGATTTCGGAGCTCCTGTTCATGGTGTCCCTGGGGAAGGCAGACGGATGAAAGAAATCAAAAAAGATCTAGAACGTTTGTTGGCTGGAACACTGTTTCGGAAGATGCCGGGCAGCCCATGAAGGCATATCGCGCAGACAGACTCAGCCCCAGCCCCCTGGTCGATGGTGGGATGTGGCCCTTGTGAGTCTGAGCAGAGAAGAGCAGACTGGAACCAGTGTGTTGAGGAATCAGTCACTGGGGTATAACCACGAAGTAAGTTTTTCAGCAGCTGACCCCACCTGTGCTATGTTGACACCCATCTTTCCTGCTTGGTTGAGACTCATTTAATGATACCTGGGCCAGAGCCTATTCTCTTCAGTCTTGTGCAGCTATTGGCACAGATTTATGTCAGTACTTAAGACTCAGTCTTGTTCATTTTTAAACTTTAGTCTCAGACTCAAAGCTCTTTTCCCCGGTGCCCCCCAGTGCAGGTGGCTTTGGAAGGCTGAGGGGGGCTGGGGGGTGTGATGACTTGACTTCCTTTCCCTTCCCTCGTTCCTGTGCCTGAGCCTCCAGGATTGGGGCAGCAGCAGAGACAGTAGAGTTCTGCTGGTGGTGAAGTTGCTGCCCTCCTCTTGGTGGGCCATTGCCACTGTCCCCAGTGGGGGTCTCTGCATGCCCTGCTGACCGGCACTCACTCCATGCTGCTCCCAGGGCCTCGGTAGGCTCTTGTGATATTTGACCACTCTTCTAGCTCACCCCCAGCTGGTAGCAGTCACATTCCATCCCCCTGATTCAGGCCCCTCTTCGTCCCCACACTAAGTGGTCCTGGTAAGGCCATAGGCCTCAGTCTCACTGTCCCTGTGGTACCCACCATAGAGCAGCAGGAATGTGTGGGCTCTGTCTTCCACTTGTAGTGATGGAACAGGCCTCCTGGTACCTGGAAGTCCCCACCATACAATCTCTCTCTAGCTCTTTCCCCCCATCTTAGGTGGCAAACAGGCAGATCTGCCAGGTCCCTGCTCAGCAGGTGTCCCAGCTGGGCACTAGAACACCAGCACCACCACCTGGAGTTATTCTCTTGAAGCCTCTACTCCCTCGACTTCAAGGAGTGCAAGGACCCTACTGTCTTGCTCCTTGGTGAGGGGAGGAGATATCTTGTCTCTGTGATCATCAGTTATGACCACCCACGCCCACCCTCAATGACATTCTCTCATCTGGATCTTCTTATGTTGATTTTGGGCGCTGTGGGTAGAGGCTGGTGATGATGGTCTTTGGTTGTAAGACTGATTCTGGACTAGTGCATTCTTGTGGGAGGGTGACTGCTCCCAACTTCTGTCAGTTCCTTGAACTTACAAAGCAAGGGTACTTAGAGCCTGTTTTCCTCAAATGGGCCTTATTCACAATTTCAGGGCTACAGGCAGTACCTCCACTTGACATACTGTTAAATTATAGGAGTGGAAATCATGTATTAAGGACCCACTATGTACAGTCACTGGGCTAAGTGTTGTACACATTTTAGTTTATGTCCTATTTAATCCCCCACAGCAACCTTCAGAGATCAGTATTCGTATTACCACATCTTACAGATGAGGAGACTACGGCCAAACGAGATTGTTCCATGTGGCAAAAGGGAGGCCCACAGAGTCAGCAGTGGTCAAGCTACTCACATCTGCTGATTCAAGTCCTGGTATTTTATACTGCTCACCACTATCTACACTTCTAACCACCCCCACAACTACTAGAAAATCATTATAGTGTTTAAAGAAATCATGTAATCTTTTTTCTTTTTTTAACACTGTAAAACTGTTTATTTGGGGGAAAGAAACAAAATTACTAGAAGAATAAAGTCCCATCAGCACCTACCAGAATATCTCCCGCCCACTTGCTCACAATCCAGGGGATTTCCATTTGGGGCCATGGCCTAATCTGCAAAAGATGATACACACAAATCAAGTTTTTAACAATGCGTTAATCCCAAGAGATCGAACTGGGAGGCCACAGCTTTTCCACCACCTAGAAGTTCAGACTCCCAGCCTCTTCCAGATCCTTGAGCTTCAGGAAGAGAAGAGAAGGAGGAAATGGCCACTAGACCCAAGGCTGGGGCAAGGGAATATGCTTTCCTGTTTCTGTTCCCCAGGGACAGTCATCTTTGCAAAGGAATAATGTTGCAACCCAGCAGTCCTTTTCCCACCCAGCGTGCTGGCACGAGTCTAAGCTGGTGTGTCTCCCCTCTGCGGATCACTGTCACATTCAGGGGCTTCCCCTCACGGTGCTGGACCACACTGCCAGTGTTCTGCAGCGACTGGAAGTTTTGGGTGTTCACAGAGCCAAACTCCACTATCTCGTCATCCACTTGCAGACCTGCGATGCTGGCAGGGGAGCCGGGGCTGATGCTGTTCGCCGTGGCGAAGGCCTGAGCAGGGCTGAGGTCCTGGCTCTGGCCCAGGCCGTGGCTCACGGCCTCCCTGCGGGCCTCGGCCAGGTCCCGGGCCTGCTTCTCCTTGTCGCGAGCATGCAGCTGGTGCAGGGCCTCCTCCGCCTGCTTCATCACCGCCTTGTGATCGTTCTGCAAGCAGATGATGTTGTGCCTTGCGGTTCGGACTTGGTGCAGGTCCACATCTGCCCAGGGGTAGCCCTCGCGGTCCACCAGTGGCTCGTTCATCCCGATGACTTTTTGGCTCTCCAGCATGTCATAATTGGCTTTGATTTGCACCTCGATCTCCTCCTTGCGCCGTATCAGTTCCCGTATGTCGCTGACAGTCACCCCGCTGGCCTCCGGGGAGCCTCCGCTCGGCCTGATTTCCTTCTCCGACATGGTGAACCTCGGCCCAGGAGCCCGGACGGCCGGTCCCGTGGACGCCCGAGCGAAATCATGTAATCTTAATGCTCTTTGTTTTCCTTTTGAAGATGATTGATTGCCCTGAGGCTCCTCCTCTGATTAAAAAAAAAAAAAAAAAAAATCAGCGGTTGGAAAGCCTCATAGGCACATCTCCACCCTTTCCCAGTGACTAAAGCCGGGTTTGGGACCTGGGAGGGTGTGTGCACCTGTCCTTGAAGCATCTCAGCAGCTCAAGCCCTGTCCTGGCCTGCCTGCGAGAGAGCCACAGGGAGCCTTTGTTCCAGGGCACAGACAGCTGATGCCTGCGAGCAGGGGCTGCAGGCCCACGTGAGCCCCGTGGAGATGCTGCTGGTTTGGGGCTTTTCCTGTCCCCTGCGTGTTCCCCAAGATCGGACCCATCCGCTTGCTCCTGGAGACTTGCCAGAGTCCTGTGAGCTTGGGCCTCAGCCTGCCCGGGGTGATTTTCTAGATCACTTCAACTCCTCACTCCACTTGTCACAACCATCTGTAAACCTGTTCCTGTGAGGAGGAATGGCCTTTATCCCTGGGAGTTTTGAGAACACCTGGGGTTTGCGCTACCTGGCCCTGAGCCCATCCTCCTGTAATGGGGAAGCGGCAGTCTGGAGGTGGAGACATAGCCTATTTAGTTAAGCACGCATTTACTGGGCACATCCTATATGCCAGGCCCAGTGCTAGGCACTGGGGTACACAGAGAGTCACGTCAGTCATACAAAACTAGCTTTAAATTCCAATTAACGAGAGAGCTGTGCTGGCGGTATGTACAGGATCCAGTGGTGCCCAAAGAAGGCTATGATCAGCTCTGCCTGGGGTACGCAGGGGCTTCTCAGAGACGGTGATGTTTCTCCTGGGTTTTACAAGTTGAATAGGTTTTCACCAATTGGAAAAGGAAGGTGAAGGGAAATTTAGATAGAAGTTGGGGCATAGGTAATATGATGGGAACAAAGGACTAGCTTTCTACGCGTCTTCCAGGTTGGAGAAACAGAGTCAGGAAGATCGGTTGCTGACTTGATTAGTTCAGACCTGGGTTTGCTGCCCTGATGGCCAGAGACCTGATGCTGGGCTTTCTCCTCCTTTCATCCTGAGCCAGAAAGCAGGAGGTTTTTCTGCACCGTTAGAGTAAAAGCAGCACGTAGATTGTCTCCATCTCTCCCTACCCAGGTCACCTGAGTTTGGCGGTGAGCGGGGCCATTTCGGTCCTTCACCGGCAGGGGGCCTCGTTGGCTCTGTTCCCACCCCCTCATCCACTTCCCCTGTGGGCAGAGTCACTGAGGAGCTTTGCTGAGCAGTACACAGAAGGGCTGCCAGAGTGGGGTGGAACGTTACATGCTGAATGTGGGTGATGTAGACAGCCCAGCTGGAGGAGTAATGCCACAGAATCCACAATCCCGAATCAGCCGGGTGACCTTACACCGTGGCTTAAGGGGATTGAATAGGAATTCTGAGACTGCGGTCTGAGGCAGCCCTCCCTTTGGCTCCCAATCCCTTTCCTACAAAGCAGGTCTCTTTGTATTAGGTTATTCCAATGATTGTGCCTTACTAAAGCAGGTCTGAGGTTTCTTTTAAAGGATATTGAAAGAGAATAACTCTATTATCCTCCCTTCTTACACAACATCCCCCTGAAGCATCCATGCAGATTAGCGCCAGCCAGTGGGTATGGAGATCAGTCAGAACCCAGGGAGGTTCAGAATCAACGCCATACTGAATTCTAGTGGAAATTGGACTATGGCCCGTGTAGTTTATTCTTCAGTTTACGTGGGTGCAGCCATAGGAGAGAAAGAAGAACAGGGTTCTCATGCTGGTTTAGATACCAGCCTAGCTCATGTCTCCTTAAACAAGTCATATCTCTCTAGGTCTACAGTTATTTCCTTCTCTACAAATCAGGAGGGTGAGGATAGTTGATCAGAAACAGAGTGATGTTCTTTTTCCAAAGCCTCGGGAAATGTCATGAGGGGAACATTTTTGTGGGCTGGTGGATTTTGTTTTAAGACAGCCTGTGGAGCCAGCTTACCAGGCCTCGTGGCACACAGAAAAATGCCATTTGGAAATAGGAAGAGAACACAATTCTAGCTATTTTGGACCACCCATGGCATAAACTGTGTGGCTCCTTCCCAAACAGAGCATTCACCACGCTTGAGTCCTGTGTTCTGAAAAGAAAATTAAAACAGTCCAAATGTCTGCCAACTAGTGAATGGATAAAATGTGGTCTATCCATATAATGGGATAATACCCAGCAATATAAAGAAACAAACTGGTGATAACGCTCTCACCTGGATGAACCTTAAAAACATTATGCTCCGTGGAAGAAGCCAGATGCAAAAGACTGCACATCACATGATTGTCATTTATGGGGAAATGCCCAGAATAGGCAAATCAATAGAAACAACAGATCAGAGGTTGCCTGGGGGAATGAGTTTGGGAATTGACTGCAGATGAGCAGTTTTTAGGGTGATGGAAATATTCTAAAACTAGAATTTACTAAACTTACTAAAAATCATCACACACTTGACTTTATGGATATAAACTGTATCTCAGCAGAGCTGGTTTGTTTGTTTGTTTGTTTTAAAAAGATGGCCATTGAGTTTTCTGTAAAATGAGATTATCATGGTTGCTCTTCTTTTTGACTCCTGTGACTGTGGCCTGGAGGGGATGTGCAGGAAGAAGGCCTTCTTAGTCTTCTCGTAGTTGAAGAGCTCTGTGCTGAGTTCTGAGGGGGCTGCAGGTACAACGACGGTATTTTCTGAACCAAAAAGGGAAATACAGAGTCAGGCCATGTCCTAGGTGCGTTGCCCTTATTTTCTCATTAATCCTCTGTTAATTCTCATAGCATCCTTGTGGGGAAGGTGTGGCACACATATGCCAATTTTAAAGAAGAAAACTGAGGCTCAGAGAGGTTGACTCTTAGAAAAACTTTGAAGTCCATAAATGATGGACTAGAAAGATTCAAACCCAAGTCTTTGTGACTCTAACAATCAGTGATCATTATAATAAAAATGCTTCCTCCTAAGAAAAAGTGTATTTATGAGAGCACTGTGCTCTGTCACAAATAAAAAGATGCTTTCAGGGCTTCCCTGGTGGCGCAGTGGTTGGGGGTCCGCCTGCCGATGCAGGGGACACGGGTTCGTGCCCCGGTCTGGGAAGATCCCTCATGCCGTGGAGCGGCTGGGCCCGTGAGCCATGGCCGCTGAGCCTGCTCGTCCGGAGGCCTGTGCTCCGCAATGGGAGAGGCCACGACAGTGAGAGGCCCGCCTAGCACCAAAAAAAAAAAAAAAAAAAAGATGCTTTCAGGAATAATAGAACAGTTATGAACAATAAATGACTGAACATCCACAGCAGGGAGAGAATATGACAGAGCCAGCTCCGTTCATCTGCCCGGGGCTGGGCAGGTAGGTTGAGGGGGTCCCAATGTGGATATGCCTGCTTTTTGCAGGGGGCAGCCCCTGAGCCCTTGGATATGCTGAATTGCTAGTTCTTCCCTTCTTTGTTTACCTTGCATGGTTTTTAAAAAATGTATTATGGGATATTTGACACATCCAGTAATACAAGAATACTTCTAGAAGGAGAATAAAGAATACTTATATGGCCATGAGCTAACTTAAATGAAACATTATCTGCTCTGCTTTTCAATACATGACCCATGATGGGTATGTAAGTAAGCCTGGTTACACCATGTTGGGAGCCTGGGCTTTGAGCTGTAAAATCCTCGATTCAGATCCCAGCTCCGGCATTTATTACCTTGGAGAGGTTGCAAATCTTTCTGAGCCTCTGTTTCCCCTTAAGTAAAAGGGAGATAATAGGCCTCATTTTCCAGGTTGTAGGGATTAAACGGGATCATGTATATAAAAAGCTTCTCTTGGTATATACTAATTAGTAGTAGCTCTATAAAAGGCACTAAAATCTTACATAGATTTCATCTGTCATGATTATAGCTCTGTTTTCACCCTTCAGGGAATTCAGTTTTGAGGGGAAATTGGTTTCCCGAGTTCCTTAACAGGTCGTCACCTGCACGCCAGCCCTTGATTCTGTCCTGCCTCCTGTCACTGTCCAGCTAAGGGCCCGGGGGGGGTGTCCCTTTGCTCTCCATCTGCCCGTGAGGAAAATGGCCATTTTAAAGAAGAACACTGAGACTCAGAGGTTGAATCTTACAAAAAATCTATAAACTGAATCACCCCAGCCAGGCCTCACACTCTGTGACCTTGGTGTCCTTGTCAGAACATTTAGAAGCAGAAGCGGAACAGGCCCCAGGTGTGTTCTCCTTTGGTTTCCTTAGAATGGAGAAGGAAGCAGAGCTGAATGGTTAAAGCTGAGCTACCCAAAGAAACTGGGGGACTTTCCCACATCTGGGGAAACTTTCTGTGCTCCCTGCATTGCACACAGGGGTTTACGAGCATCTTGACTTGTCCAAGTCAGCCCTGGCTTACACCTGTTTTCCTAATGTAATCAAGAACTTCTCCCTCCCACTCTCAAAAATGATGTAATTTGCATGATAAATTATAAGGTCACATGGTAAAAACCATAATTTTTAAGGCATGAAACTGGAGCTGCATGGGAATCTCCTACAGGATTCTGAGGCTGCTGTGGTCATACGGTAACCAAGACCAGTGAAGGACGTGACTGTTTACAGTTGTGCTTTCACATCTCTGCTCTGGTTTGATCTGCAAAACAACCCTGTGTGATGGGGCAAGCTGTGTCAATATTGTCATTTGAGGCCCAGAGAGATTAAGTGACTTGTCCAGGGTTGCACAGCTAGTAAGTGGTAGAGTACAGACTGCAACTCATGGCTTTGCTTTCCTGAAAGCTGGGCCCCTGACAGTTTTGTCCCACAGTCAGCACATGCTAGCTCCCAAAGCAGAGGGTGAAAGTTGGATTGTAGTAGTCTGTATTGTCAGTTTCTTCAGAGGCTGGAAAGAGGAACTCTCCAACAGGAAGTAATTCAGCCTGACCTAATCAGCAGGATCACACCCCAGGGCACTGACAGACTTGCAGGGAATATGGGGCTTGTTCCTGAAAGAACCCCATTCATGCCTTCTGTCCCGCAGCTGGTCCTTGGAGGAAACTCTGGTTCCTTTATCAGCATCCTCTTGCTCAGCCTGGGGCTAACCTGGAGGTGTGTGTTACCCACACAGGGGAGGGGGGCTTCCCTTCCTCCAACCCCAGTCCCTCTAACCCCCTTGCCAGTTCAGAAGAAGAAATTCTGCCTAAGGGTGGAAGCAAAGCAGAGGGGAGCCCCTAGGTTCCTTCTTCTCTGTCCCCCACGCTGGGTAGCCCTATTACTTTACCCTCAGGGTCAGTTTAGACCCTGGCCATCGGCATCTGGTGTTAAAAGAACTGCAGAAAAGGAGGGATTTCCCAAGGGAAAACACCCTTGCATCCACAGTCTCTGCCTGTGAATAAATATTTTATTCCTTCTCTGCCGCACTTAATTCATGCCTCGAGGCAAATGCGTTTTTTTTTTTTTTGCGGTACGCGGGCCTCTCACTGTTGTGGCCTCTCCCGTTGCGGAGCACAGGCTCCGGACGCGCAGGCTCAGCGGCCGTGGCTCACGGGCCCAGCCGCTCCGCGGCACGCGGGATCCTCCCGGACCGGGGCCCGAACCCGCGTCCCCTGCATCGGCAGGCCGACTCCCAACCACTGCGCCACCAGGGAAGCCCCAAATGCGTTTTTTAACATCGGAACAATTAACGTCTGGAATAAAAACTTTTCGTAGCGCCACTCTGCACAAATTTCTTTTAATGTAGGAGAATTTTTGTGTGAGTTCTTTATGGAAACAACCCCTATCTCCTATTCCCACGCCCACCCCAAGTTCAAGTTATTTATTCAACGGGCAAGAGAGAGACAGAGCCATCTGAGGGCAGGATGATTGGGCGAAGCAGGGCGAGGATTTTGGAGTGGGTCGGCAGCCACTGGCTCACTCCGGGTGGCTTGCAGCGCATTGCAAAACCACCCTGTGTGATGGGGCAAGCTGTGTCAATATTGTCATTTGAGGCCCAGAGAGATTGGGCAGGCCCACGTGGAGACCCGTGAGTTTCCCTCAGTGGGTGCTTCTGTCCCTGGACGGCTTGCTCTGTGTCCTGAACAAGCACAGTCTTGCTCGGGACTCTGTCTTTTTCGGTTGTGTCCTTGAGAATTTCCCCCTGGCACTTGCCAGGCATCCCAGTTGCTGCTTGCCTCGGGTATCCACTCTAATCCCAGTGGGGAGAATCAACTAATTTCTTTGTGGTTTAGGCCTGATTTTAATGGACTGGGACACCAATTAAGTGTTCAGGAAATCTGTCATATCCTAGAGGAATTAAAACTCGTGTGAGGGCTGAAGCAGCCTCTTGAAAGGGTGCGAGACAGGGCTCCCCGGAAAGGCTTCCTCCTCTAACCAGAACCTCTTCACTGTCTTGCAGAAATCAGGAATGGAAACCTCAAGGCCATTCTAGGCCTCTTCTTCAGCCTCTCCCGGTACAAGCAGCAGCAGCAGCCCCAGAGGCCGCACCTCCCCTCGCCACTGCTGCCTGGCGTGTCCCCGGCGGCCGGGGCCCCCTCCCAGTGCCAGGCTGGCGGTTCTCAGCAACAGGTGCCCGCCGCTCCCCAAGCCCCGTGCCAGCCTCACCAGCCAGCGCCACACCAGCCGTCAAAAGCACAAGCTGAGATGCAGTCCAGGTGGGCTCTCCTCGCCAGATGATACTTCTGCTTTTTATCAGGGGTCTTCTGCCCCACTGAGCACATTCTAGCCTGTGCCGGACGTGTGTGTCATTTGCACTTCTTCGGTGCTGAGAACTGCTGGTAGTTAGTGGGGAAGTAGTGTGACCTTGAAATGGATGTGCCTGGCGGAGATGTATACCGTTATAGATCGGAATCGCCAGCAGCCAGAGCTAATTAGCTGCTCCTGGCTGAACTCTGGCCTATTACACACACACATTCGTAGGCAATCAACAGCCCCAAAAATAGACTTCAAATTTCTTTTGCGTGTCTGCCTACAAGCTGGGTGTTCAGTGTTATATGTGCAAGTAATTTCCCTTAGTGGAGGCAAAAAGTTCTCCAGCAGATGCCTCTGCTTTGCCAGAAGAGAGAAGTACTGAGAACACAGAAGAAAGATGGCCAGTGGGTTTTAGCAGGGAAAGAGGCATTCCCCCTTCCCTGAGAGGGCCAGCATCCCCTGATGGGGGGCGGTTACCATTAAATGGGACTCACTTTTGTTGACCTCAGAGACCGGGTAGCAGTGTCAGCTGTGGCCCTCTGCTTTTTGGATTAGGACCTAGATTTTGTTTGTTGTTTCCAGAGGGACCTACGCTTGCCAGAGGGACTCGCCATAGAATGATAACGCTAGCAGAATGCTGGGGCAGTTACCGTCTACTCTGTTACAGTGTATAGATGCATTCCTAAACAACTCTGCAGAAGATCACCTCGTAAACCATTTGTTTTAATGACAAAAGAAGGAGGGGATTAGGAACTAGAAAGTTTTTGACTCATAGTGAAGTTCTGGAGAAAAGTCCACCATAATTTTTTTTTTTTTTTTAAAGCCATAAACCTTTAGCTATCAAACCTAAATGCCACTGATCGAACTGATTGTTTGATTTCATTGAACATATGCTAAAGAGTAATGGCTTTTTCTTTCCAGTTCCCCGAAGCACCAGCATTAATAATCGTAGGTTTTCTCACACACCGTCATACCCTTAGTAGGCCATTGTAGTTAGTTAGGCAAAGCACAAAGTGGTTCAAACAAAGCAGCTGCCTTATAGATGGTTACAGCCTTTTTCCCCCAGGAGAAGCGCTGTTTCCCAATTGTGATGGTGTTAAAACCAGCACTGATAGATGTGATGTAACTCAGAGCCCCTAATTGATTATCTAATTATATCCAGTTCCCATTTTGGAAATTTGTGGGCTAGTAGGAATGCCTGGACTAGCAATGAGGAATAGACAGCCAGGCAGCCGGCCTCTGCACCTTTGCCTTGAAGAACCACCTGAGTGGGAGCCACTCTCTGATTGGAGATCCCTGATGGACGTGGATGATTAAATGATCAGGACATCACTTCCCACACTGCATTTTGCAGAGTGCTTATTCCCTGGATGGTAACATGCGGGGGAAGGGTTCTATGGGGAAAAAATTGGGAAATCCTCTGGGTTAAGTTGTATAAATGTTACTGCAGGGTCTACTCAGATCCTTGAATCGGCCAATATGCATTCATTTATCCAGTTAGTGTTTGAATGCCTTCTATGTGCCTGTCACTGTCCTAGGCACTGGGAGATCAAGGGTGAATGAGATAGCCAAGATGCCTGCTCTCTACTGTCTACTGGAGGAGGGCAGGCAAACAAAAGGGGAAGAGAAATATCCGATGGTGGTAGTACAATAAGATAATGGGATCAGAGGGACCAGGTTGATAATTTAGGTTGGGTTGATGGGAGGCTTTCTCTGAGGACATGACACCAAAGTGGAAATATGAATGACAGGGAGCTGTCTGTGTGGGTGTAGAATAGATCAGGTTAGGGGGAGCAGCCGGTGCAAAGGCCCTGTGGTAGGGGTGAGCTTGGCAGCCTGGAGGAGCAGAAAGAAGGCTAGTGTGGCTGGAGTTCAGTGGGTGAAGGGGGTGTGAAGTGAAAGGCAGCCTATAAGCAGAGAGGGCTGACCGGTGGCCCCTAGAGTTCTGTAGTCCCATGGCCCTTGAAGTGAGGTCAACAGTGATGGCTCTACAGGCTAAAGAGTTGATATTTCATTCCAAAGGTATCAAGCCATTGGAGAGTCTTGAGCAGGAGAGAGACTTGATTTGATTTACAGTTTTTTTGTTTGCGTGTCTTTTTAGTCACTTTTGTTCCTCTCTGGAGAGTAAGACTGTGGGAGGGTCAAGAATAGAAGGAAAGACCCTAGCTAAGAGGCTTCCATGGTCCTCTAGATGACAGTGGCTTTGATCAAGGTGGTAGAGCAAATATGGAGATGGACCAGTTCAGGATATTTTGGAGGATGAGCCAACAGAACTACAGGTAGATGGACTATCTAGAGTGAGGGAGAGAGGAGTCACGGATAAAGCCGAGATTTCTGGCTTGAGCGGTTAGGAAAATGGTGGCATTTCTTGAGATAAGGAAGCTGGGGTGTTGGGGTGGGGAGAGGAACACATGTGTACTGGGAATCTTCAGAAGGCGGCGTAGAAAGCATTCTCAAACTGAGCTACAGAACTCTTCTTATCTTATAGAGCATCTCATTGCATAGGGTTCCGAGGAACATGTCTTGAGAAACCCTGGGCTTTTGTCTCTGAGCTATGCTAGCCTGAGGCATCCATTTCCATAGTAAGCATTTGTCTTCTCAACAAAACCAGGTGTTCCAGTCAGGGCACCCATCTCCAAGTAAGAAAAAACATCCTACTATTAATAAACGCTTTACCTAGGGGGACTTTCCTGGCAGTCCAGTGGTTGAGACTGACTCGGCTTCTCTAGAAATTTTTTAAAATAAAAAATAAATTAAAAAAAATAAGAATAAATGCTTTACCTAAAGACGAGCCAAACTCACTTAAGCCAGGTTTTTTTGTTTTTGTTTTTTAAAACACTTCAGATGTTGGGGGTAGGGGTTTATTAATTAATTTATTTATTTTCGCTGTGTTGGGTCTTTGTTTCTGTGCGAGGGCTTTCTCTAGTTGTGGCAAGCTGGGGCCACTCTTCATCACGGTGCGCGGGCCTCTCACCATCACGGTCTCTCCCGTTGTGGAGCGCAGGCTCCAGACGCGAAGGCTCAGTAGTTGCGGCTCATGGGCCCAGTCGCTCTGCGGCATGTGGGATCTTCCCATACCAGGGCTCGAACCCGTGTCCCCTGCATTAGCAGGCAGATTCTCAACCACTGCGCCACCAGGGAAGCCCATAAGCCAGGTTTTTATATCCATTTTTTCCAGAGTAGTTCCTGCCGTCATGGCCCCCTGACCCTGCAATGTGGTGACACAAACTGGGCTCTGGAGTTGCTGTATGTCCTCATTCGTCCCTTATTTGGCCCATATTGGGTTACTTTCACAGATGATTTGTTTTATCCATTATATACCGATAGTTTCTAATTTAACTTCCAGAGGATAATCTTGTTCTCAAGGTCTAGAGATGTGATACCCCATGTTCATGCTCTGGCTGTAAATTTAAGAGTAGTAAAATCACTTCTCTGGCTTTGTTTCATTGTATTTCTATCCCCAAATTCTGACTTCGATAACCAAAGTCCCAAGGGTAATGGTTCAGACCCTTGATCATTAACGTCAAATGTTGATGCAACCCCCCAAATACCAGGTTTGTGTTGATCCTTCATTAGAACTCTGCCAGATACAAACATGCCTAAATACAGTACCTCTCAGGACAGCAAATACTAAAACTTGACAGCTTTTCCGTAGTGTTTGTTAATAAGAGAGTCGTGGAAGCTGAGCAAGGAAATTTGAGATATTGGCATGAAGGAATCAGAGCAACTCCTCTATGATGGCTGCCAAGTGGAGACTCACTTTTACCCTGCAGCTCTTCTCATTAATTTATGTGCTGGTTGAGAACTTGATCCACATTTCACCTCATGAAATTCCTCTCCATCTGTGTCTACCTTACATATTATCAATATTTAGCTTTCTAGAAAAAATCCAAACAATTACTTTTAAAAATTCATTCACTTCTGTCTCTTCCTTCACTTCCTAAGTTTAACGACACTAACATTGTATTTCTCACTTCATATCCTTTTATGAATGTGGCATAAGATGTATGGATGCAAGAAAGATAAATATTTCTGTCTTTCCTAAGGCAGTAAGTAAGTTTAACCTTTTATTAAGTCCAACCATGATTCTTCATATTCATAAATTTATGGTTCAAAGCCCAGAATGTAGCAAGTTCGGAAGACTTGAAATGATCATTGCTTATACCATGGAGTGCAAAAATTCCCCAAGACCAGCAAAACTTGAAAACATCTCCACCCTTGTTTAGGGTCAACTTTATGGGCTATTCAGGACATTCATCGAAAAACCACCCTGATAGAACAAGCATGCAAAATAGAAACATCTGAATACTTTAGAAAGTTACAAAGTTTACTTGTCCGAGACCCCTGGCTTCAGTGCCATTGTAGAAGAAGGCCTTATAGTGACTGATACCATAAAAGAGATTTGGCATTAGGAAAAAAAAAAAAAAAAAAAAAGAAAACCACAAAAGTTCTTAGATAATCTCAATAGCAGTTTCTTCATGTTGGAAATTTACCAGATCAGACCTAGAAAGAAGGCTGTATATTGTAGAAAAAGCAGGCAGAGGGAAACCCAGGGGCATTCGCATTATCACAGGACTCCTGTTATTTATTTGTGTGTCCATTGCATCTTCTCCCCCCTCACTCATCTCTTCCACTTTTTTCTTTCCTATCATGCAGTGCATCTTCCAAGGACTCATCACAAAGCAAAATCATCCGCTTCACTCTGGGTCAGAAAAAGATCTCTAGGTTAGACTTTCTCCACGTCCCGCGAAGCATGGTTTCAACCCAGCCCCTCGTTCCTTTTGTTCTGGCTGCGTTTCCTTTTGGTCCCCCTCCCCATGTCTGTTTGCAGTTTGGGAAAACCAAACATGCTTTGGCTGATGACCCAGTGTTGGAGAGTTGAGAGTGGCCATGGGGTTATTGAAGGGGTGTGTGTGTGTGTGTGTGTGTGTGTGTGTGTGTGTGTGTGTGTGTGTGTGATCTGTAAGTGAGGCTGAGTTGTATGTATTGTTTCTGCATTTCATTGATTGTTTTGTCTTTGATTGCTCGGACATCAAAGTCCATTATGATTTAGAGAGGTGAGTTTGTAGGTGGTTTTCCATAGTAGTTTTATGATGAGTCTGGCTCCCTGCTCTGTCCTGGCCCTGATCCCACCTCACCTGCATCTTATTTATGTGTGTTATGCTTTTTGTTATTGGTGCTGTCATTAAAATTACTAATGTGGGATTGGTTTTCTCTTGAGTTTTAAAGACCTGAAGCATGAATCCAGTTGTTCAGAGGAGACAAGGCAATAAGGCAATGGGTTATTTTTATTTCTGGGTGCTCTTGTGTACCATGTGTAACATGGACAGATCACCTCAGTTCCCTGAAAATAAAAATTAGGGCTGCTCACTAATTCTCTTGACTCAGTTTGGCATCTACCGCATCCTGTCAGGACCTGTTTCAGAGTATGGCAAACGCCAGTTATATCCCTGTATCTACTCTGTTTTAAAGGTGTCAACAGCTAACTTTTATTGAATGCTTATTATGTGCCCATTTGAATACATTATCTTTTTTAATCTTCACATCGGTATTCTTGCGGTAGGTCATGTTATTATCCCCATTTTACAGATGAGGAAACTAAAATTTAGGAAGTTCTCGGTAAGTTATTACAGTCACACACAAAGTGGAAAGACCAGGATTTGAGCCCAGGTAATCTAACCCCAGAACCCTCACTTTAACCACTATGTTACATCTCTCCCCGCCCCCTCCTCCTCCTTGAATTCTGGTACTTATGTGGTTGTTGAGGCTGCTTTTTAAAATCTTACATTTCAGCCATGCCTCCTGGCCTTTGCCTCATGTTGCCCTTGTAGCATCCTGACAGAAACAGAGTCTCCTCATTATGGCTGGTATTTCTTTTTCACTGAATTCTCACATAAAGGTAAAGGGATGCCCAGACTGCATTTCTCTCCGTATTCATGCAACAAATAGGTACAGAACGTCTGCTTGCTGCCCTACTCTCTTAGGCTCCAGGTGGGTGCCTTTTCTTTTTTTTTTTTTTTTTTTTTTTTTTTTTTTTTTTTTTTTTTGTGGTACGCGGGCCTCTCACTGTCGTGGCCTCTCCCATTGCGGAGCACAGGCTCTGGACGCGCAGGCTCAGAGGCCACGGCTCACGGGCCCAGCCGCTCTGCGGCACGTGGGAGCCTCCCAGACCGGGGCACGAACCCGCGCCCCCTGCATCAGCAGGCAGACTCCCAACCACTGCGCCACCAGGGAAGCCCCTGCCTTTTCTAATCAGTTAACTTTTCTAAAAAGCTTACGCATGGGGAGGCCCAACTCAGGATCTGTCCGGCTGCAGGGAGAAGCCGCAGGGCAACTGCTTCTCTGTAGAACAAGTCAGCATGTTACCCAGACTTGGTTCTGGGGGACCTACGTTCATCACTGCATCTCATAGGCCTGTGTCTTAGTCTGCTCAGGCTGCTACTACATGTCACCAGAGACTGAGTGACTTAATGGAGATTTATTTCTCACAGTTCTGGAGGCTGGGAAATCCAAGATCAGGGTGCCAACATGATCGTGTTCTGGTGAGAGCCCTCTTCTCATTTCCCAGATGGCTGTGTTCTTCCTGTGTCCTCACATGGTGGAGAGCAGAGAGAAAGCAAGCTCTCCCGTCTTTGTCTCTTCTTCCAAGGCACTAACCCCATCACAAGGGCTCCACTTTCATGACCTCATTACCTCCCAGAGACCCCATCTCCAGATACCGTCACACTAGGATGACAACCTTTGTATTTGGGGAGCAGGGGACACAAACATGAGTCCATAGCACCCTGCTAGAGAGTGACTGCTTTCCCAACAGCTTGAGGCCCAAGTCAGATAGACAGCCTCCCCACACCACTGCACTGGTAAGCTGGGATCCCTTTTTTTTTTTTTTTGAGTGTCGTGCAAAGTCCATACACAGGAAAGGAAGGGGGTGGGGAGCTTGGAGGAAACCTGAAATCTAGTGTTTGCTCCCCCGATGTGCTTACTTCTGGAAGAGAGAGAAAACAGGAACTAGCGGGGAAAGAATCTAATTGGAAGCACATGCCCATCCCGTGAATGATCTATTATTATCAGTCCCAAATGATGGAAGGAGGTGGAGTGGGGTTGGGGGAGAAGAGAGGAAGAGCTGACGAATGAGGGCGTGTCTGCCCTGCCCTGAGGGCGTGCTGGGCACAGGGCTTCCAAGTTGACCGAAGCCAAGGTGTGGCTTTCCATCAGGGTCCTGTCCCTCACCTAGAGTTTCTTTTGGATGCGTTTTATTTCTGACGAGCCTTCTGACAAAGGGATGGTCTTCATTTTATTATTCGTCTAACACTCCTTGCCTTCTGCACCCCCCCCCCCACTTCCCCGCCCCTAGACTTGAGCACAATCTTGATAAACGTTTTAGCTGATCAGGCACCACCAGGGGTAGTAGTAAAGTCTGGTTGCCAAAAGAAACAGCCCTTCCTACCCCTCTGGCTGAGTAGGATACCTCTCCCAGAGCTTTGGAAATAGGTCTCTTGTTCAGGTGCGAACATCGATTGCACACCGGCCAGAGCCAGACACCTAGATAGGCACCAGGGAGGTTAAGCAGGGTGGGAAGCCTCATCTTGAATCTACGGGGAAGGGGCTTATGGAGGGAACTGGTACAGGGATGAAGGATTTCCATGAATTTCCACCTTTGACCACTGTATTGCCTCTTGCCATCCCTGGTGAGCCTCAGGTATTTAGGCTAATTCTACCTGTGGGAGGCATTGAAGCATGGTGACGAAGAGTGCAGCTTTGGGGCCTCCTTGGTGGCGCAGTGGTTGAGAGTCCGCCCGCCGATGCAGGGGATACGGGTTCGTGCCCCGGTCCGGGAAGATCCCACGTGCCGCAGAGCGGCTGGGCCCGTGAGCCATGGCCGCTGAGCCCGCGCGTCTGGAGCCTGTGCTCCGCAACGGGAGAGGCCACGACAGTGAGAGGCCCGCGTACCGCAAAAAAAAAAAAAAAAGAGTGCAGCTTTGCAGTCAAACCTAACAAACCCTGTTTTCACCACTTACTATGTTACCTGGGCCAATTATTTAATCTCCATGAGCCTGTGTTTCCTTATTGGTAAAATGGGGTAGTCCTGCCTCACTCACAATGCTATGTGGACTAAATAAAGTCATCTGCAGTCCTTTGCAACCTGGCATGTAATCAGTGCACCGTAACTAGCTGATAGGGTGATGCTGGTGGTTTGGGTTGATCTGGGCCAGCTCTAGCGAGTCTCACAGAGTCGATCTCTGTGCGACCATCTCGTGGAGAAGAATCATTGTGGCTAGCAGTTCAGCCGTCTCTGCCCAGCTGCTGAAAAGCAGATGCCATGGAAATGAGAGGTTTAGCATTTAATCATCTTGTCTAGAAAGCATCTCCAATTATGACCTCCGCCCCCCCCACCCCCAAGGACCTGAGCATGTGCACACAAGCTGCCATCTTTCCTGGGAGGGCCATCTTCTGCTCCCAGCCTTTGAAGTGGTTTGGGGGAGAAGAACGGCTTTCTTCCCATCAGCACGTACAACGCGTGGAGCTGGGATGCGCGCACAGGTTATGTGCCAGGAACAACAGTCTTACCGTCCTGCCTGCTCGGCTGTGCACACGTTGGAGAAATTGACCATAGCTCCCATAGCAGCAGGATTTTCCTTCTGCCTCTTTGTTACACCTCTTCCCTTAAACCTCATTTTTTAAAAAAGCAACATGTGTGTGTTTCAGAGAACACATCTGTGTCCTCTCATTTCGTAACTCTTGTTTGGACATGGGGTGATCCTGGGAAGTAGAGTCCCTCTTGCAAAGGAGCCATTGAAACCTTCTGGCACTCTGGATGATGCAGGGTGTAGATGATTCGAGGTTGACTTGCTGCACTCTACTCTCCGCTTTTTCTTGATGAGGCAGGCATCGCTGGGCAGCAGCTGTTGTGGTATCTGCAGCTGTTCCACATGAGCAAGACCCTGCTGTGCAGCAGAATGATGCTAATGGACAGACAGCAGCTATTCGCAGGCTGGAGCTTGAGAGAAGTTCTCCTGATGCACAAGGATGTTAAACAATAATGAACTTCAGAATGTTAGCCAGGGGCCTGTGTGACGGTGAACTGGAAGCTACTCTGCTTTTCAACTCTAGCTCTGTTCTCAGCTTCTCTAATGAATGCCTCCTCGCTGGAGAACAGGACCAAGTCCAAGGTTCATAGTGTGACATTGAAGGCTGCCCCCGCCTGGTTTTCCAGCCTCATTTCCTCCCACGCTGTCTCCCAAGCCCCAGCACACACTGGCCCTTTCTTTCTTCAGTGTTTTTTTTTTTTTTTTTTTTACAAGCTTCCCTCTGCATGACACCTCTGCCCCCTACCTTCTTGCCCTCTATGCACATTCTCATTCCACATGCCACATCTTGCTCTGGGGTTGCTGTTATTTGGAACCTTCCCTGACTATTCCAACAACTTCCGAGGTCATTATTTCTCTTCTTTGAATTACTTCTGACCTTTCATATTCTTTTATCAATGCGTATGTAATTGAGATGTCAGCTAGGGGATAGATAAGATTGAACTAGAACCCTGTGATAATCTTTTCGGGCCACCATGATAAAACCCCACAGGCTGGGTGACTTACAAGCAACAGAAATTTATCGCTCACAGTTCTGGAGGCTGGAAGGCCAAGGTCAAGTTGCCAGCCTGGTCGGATTCTGGTGAAGGGCCTCTTCCAGGTCACGGACTGCTGACTTCTCGCTGTGTCCTCACGTGGTGGAAGAGGCAAGCTAGCCTTCTGGATCCTCGTCTATAAGGGCATTCATCTCACCCATGAGGGCTCTTGTCTAATGACCCAATCACCTACCAAAGGCCCCACCTCCTAATACCATCACATTGGGCATTACAATCTCAACATACGAATTGGGGTCAGGAAGGACTCAGAAACACAGACATAGCACATCCCTGCTTCAGTTTGTGAAGTCCAGTGCCCTCACCTGGATTGCTCAGGTATCTTAGGATCTCGTGGTCACCTTTGGCTTTGAAATCCTGTATTCACAATTCAGTCTGAATTAATTCAGTTTGTGGATTGACTCATCATCCCAAGGGATGTTTTGGTTCCCTCCTGCGTGGATCCAAACGAAGCTTTTTTACCTGACTTCCCATCCATCACACATTCATTCATGGCCTTTGTTTGTGAGGCAGACTGCTGAAAATTTCAGAGGGTTGGAGGAAGCTTGCTTTGGAGCAAGCACTGTCCAACCCCATCCACAACAGAACCCAAGTTTGAAAGCACAGTGTTCACATAGATTCCTTCTGACACTTGGAAGAAGTTACTTGGTCTCCATCCAGTTTTCGCATTTGGTCAAGTTAAGGGAGATGTCCTCACTAGGGTGTAATGGTGATGAGGTAGAGGGCGACATGAGTTGGCTTGAGCTTTATGGTGGCTTTTGATGGCTCGGCATGTGCCAACCATCCCTTATTGTCATGTCAGCTGCCCTCAAGGCCTTCGAGACCTCTTCCATGTCTCAGAAAACTTGGTACAACCTGTAGCCATTTGAAGGATGGGTCAGTCCCATCAGAGTAGCACCTCTAGGTTCTGACTCAAGGAAGAGGATCTGATGGTGACCACCCCTGGGAAACCAGAGCCGTCTCAGTTAATCCAAGACTGGGGATGTTTCAGTGTGGGCCCCAAAGATGGCTCAGAGGTACCCCAAGTGTAAGGTCTTCGTCACGGATGCTTGGATGAAGCAGTTTCTTCGTCACAGATGCTTGGATGAAGCAGTTTCTCTCCTCGAATGTTCCTTAGGGAGATGATGAATCCTGTCTGCCAAAACCTGTCTTGCCTCTTTAGAAATGTTGATCTCCAACTCTTGTGTGTTGATTTTTGTCCAACTCTCTATTGCTGCTTTAACCTAGATCTGCCTGATTCCTTCCTTAATTGTCTGGTTCTTTTTTCTACCGTAGCATGTTTTCTTTATGACAATGTCCAGTTCCTTTATGAATCTGTGCTCAGCAGAGAGGATAATAAGGGGAACCAGCATGTATTGAGTACTTAAAACAGGTTGGACCTTAAGTCCCATTCCAAGTTTACAACTATCCCATTGGGTACTTTACTATTATTCCAAAGTGACACATATGGAACGTGAATCTCAGATCATAAAACTGGCCCAATGTCATGTCCGTATTTGTATGGAAAAAGCTCATATTTTACCCATTGTACCACACTGCCTCACAGAGGACCGAACTGCCTACCTCATTCAAGGTTGTGGCCATCCCATCCAATACTTTGAATTTCTTGCCTCTATAAAGGCCCTGTGCTGCTCTGAAAAATCTGTGGTCCAGTCCCAGGTGAGTGCAGTGGGGCCTCAAGCAACTTTTCCCTCCTCGTTGGAACGCATCTTTTCCCTCCTCGTTGCTTTTGGCTTCCCTGTTCTTTGCCACGGGAGTAGAATCCTGTCACCTGTGTTACCCTGCACCACTTAAAACTGTTGCTGTGACATCATCTTGGAACATGTCCATAACCCTTTTGCAGGCCTATCTGTGGGCATACAGACTCCTGCAGCAGCTCTGCCGTTGGCTGGGAGTCCTCAGGTGACACTGTCCGTCTTGGAGGGCTTGCAGGGTGCTATATGCATTGGACAACAGGTACCAAGATCCCATTGCTGGACCTCCTTGATCAGTTGACCTGGCCACCTCTAGTCTGCAGACACAGGCACTGGCACTGCTGGTTTTGCACCCTACTCCGTGCCTGTCTTCATGGGGTGAATATCTTCACTAAACAAGATGGGGTAAATTCACAGAGGAGCAAATCCTCCTAATGCAGTGGGAAGTGAGGCTCCTCCACCACTTTTGGGGGGAAGAACTCACCCCCTTCCTTCTCTCCTAGCTCCCAGTTAAGGAACTGGGCCAGCTTCTTCTTAACTGTATAAATCTTACAGTCCTCTCACACCAGCTCATGTTCTCTGTGTACTCTACAGCCATCTTTTCTTGCTCAGCCAACAAGAAAAAGTTTAAAGCGTTTGCCTGCTTCTATCTAAAATGCTTCCAGACTGCAGACTTCTTCGGTGCTTAGAGATTTGTGTGGAAAGAGAAGGCTGAAAGCTTTATGAGTTGAAAATTCAGACTTATCGCTAGATCTAATGCTGGTCAGCTGAGGTTCCAGTGGCTTTTCAACACTGCTAAGTGGGTTTTAGCTGAAAGATATAACTAAATATTTCATCATTTATTCATCTTTCAACTTTAATGATTGGAGAGACTGCTTAGTAGTCCCTGAACCAAAATTCTGATTTGCGGAGTCATAGCCTTAACTCTTCAGGGAATGGGCCATAATATCTTTAGACACATTACCAAAGATTAGTCTGCTGACTTTATTTCCCAAACCACCCAAAAATGAAGTGTTTTATTTAAAGGGAAAGTGTGTGTTTGTCTTTAGGCTAACAGAGTCCTGCTCATTTTACAGAAAGAATGTGTGATCTTATCCATCTACTGTGCAGAGAAGCTGAGCTTCAGACTCAGAGTAATGTCTATGGAGACAGGTTGTCAGATGTTGAAGGAAAATGTATGTCTGAACAAATGTTTCCATCCAGTCCATAATTTTTCATTGCAGATGAGTTGGGTTCTGAGGTAGCAGTTTCCTTTCTGACCATCATAAATTATATCTTTTTCTTGAGACTTACATCCCTAGATTATGGCAAAAACCATTTTCAGTATCTGTCAAAAGAGATGCACAGACAAGTTTAACAGTTTAGAGTCTTAACAGGCATTTATGTTCTACCCTTGATAAAATTAGAGATGACATGGTTTGGCCCTATTGAAAAGTAAAAGTACTCATCCAAGAGAAAAAGGAAAATGAGCTTTGTATTTTTTTTGGCCACGCTGTGTGGCTTGTGGGATCTCAGTTCTCCGACCAGGGATTGAACCTGGGCCACAGCAGTGAAAGCCCAGGATCCTAACCACTATTACACCAGGGAACTCCCAAGCTTTGTATTTCTAATCAGCAGACATATTCATATATTTCTCTCTGTGTTCAAAGGAAAACTACTCACACTTGGCTTTTGGACTTTACTGGGGTCATTACTAGCCTAAATGTTTGTGGTGGTTCCAGTAAGTCCTTGGACTGGCAAACTGCCCCCGACCCGATGTCTTGAATGGTTTCTTTTACCTCCTGCATGGCTGCAGTCCCTTCTGAGGTACTGTTGTTCTCCTGAGACTGAAGCCATTACTCTGTTGCTTTTGCATTTTAGACTTCCAGGTCCTACCGCGAGGGTATCCGCTGCAGGCAGCGAGGCCAAAACACGCGGAGGGTCAGCCACTGCTAACAACCGACGGAGCCAGAGCTTTAACAACTATGACAAGTCCAAACCGGTCACCTCCCCACTCCCACCCCCACCAGCAAGCAGCCATGAGAAAGGTAAGCCACCTTCTTGGGGGTCCTTTCTGGCATCTT
Source organism: Kogia breviceps (assembly GCF_026419965.1). NCBI lineage: Eukaryota > Metazoa > Chordata > Mammalia > Artiodactyla > Physeteridae > Kogia > Kogia breviceps. The sequence continues at coordinate 36,812,112 of NC_081316.1, read as the reverse complement.
CCTTTATAGCAGATCCAGTTCTATTGGGTGAGTGTGGGGTTGCAAACAGTGATGGGAACGGGTCACAAGGACGTGCTTGGCTGGCAGGAACTTTGTTAGAAGAGGTATTAATAAGGTGGGGAAAATATTACATATTCATAGTTGCCAGCAGGAATAGCTGTGTTTGTCTCGGTGGAGCCCAGAAAACACATAGAAGCAATATAGCGTTTGCAATTTGAAAACATTCATAGAACATTCTCTATACAGGAGGTGGTTTTCCAGAAATGCAAGCTGCTTGGGGCATGCATTTTGTGAGCCGATAAGGTTTTTACCCATCAGAAGTGATGTGAGGGAAGTTAGGAACAAGGAGAGTTTTCACCCTTTGAAAAAGTCCGAAATGTGGGTTGGCTAAATGAATATCTTGGCTACACATAAAGAGTAGGCAGCATTCCTCTTGGTGTTCTGATAATGTAGCTCTTACCAAAAAAGGATATGATTTTTTACTATGCATGGTACTGAGCTTTTAGGTTGGGGGGGAAGTGTAAGTAGCCCTGTGGGGACTCTTGCACAGAAGGTAGTGAAACAAACCTTTGCTTGCTGCAGTCTGTATCTCATGAGACATTGGAGAAATAGGGAAATTGAAACCGCTCAGAAGATTCTTCAAAAATAGACAGAGCCCTCCCTTATTCCTCCCATGCAAAGTGGTCTAGACTTCTTAGGGGGGCATGCCCAGGTCCCTAGGAAGCATTTTCTGCCTGGTAGTATGGAAGCTTCCTAGGGCTTGTCCTGGTTGTGCCCCCTCCTCTCCTGGGACCCAGGAGACACCCCCGCCCGCCCCCTGCAAAGTGCTCCAGGGGACTGGGCAGCTCTCCCACCGAACGAGATCAGAACCTCCCTGCCCGCACCCCTCCATCCCAGGATAACTTAGTCCAATGGAGCTGGGCTTCCCCCACACCCACTCCCACCTGGAACACTGGAGGAAATATGAAGGAAATCTGTGTAAGGCTGACATATATATGGCAGAAATTTTCTCTGACAAGGCATGGGGAACTCTGCACCTAGCACTAAAGCTAAAATCAGAATGTCTCAACCAGTCATGACTCTGATGCAGCCTTTAGCTCCTGCCTCAAGCAGAGCATTTTTCTTCTTTTCTTTTTCCACCTCCCTTCCCCTCTCCTCCTTTCCTTTTCTTTACCATACCCAAGTGTATTCTTGTTAAAAGTGTGTTTAACTTACAAAAATAATGAATGCTTGTAAAATGGTATAAGTTTCTATCAAATAAAAATTCCTCCTCTATATGCTCCCTGAAGCATACCACTATAAACCATTCTATGCATATCCTTCCAGATACGTTTATGTATATATACATAATATAGAAAAGAGCTAAATTTTGTTGAGTACCTACTGTGTGCCTCATTGAATTCCCCCAAAGTGTGTTGTTATCCCCATTTACAAAGGATGAAACTAAGGTTAAGAGAGGTTAAGTAGTTGCCGAGGTCACACCAGAAACAGTGAGAAGTGGAGTTGGAACTGAACCCAGGCAGTTTGGTTCCAGAACCACAATTAATACTACGCTTTTCCTGGAAGTGGAAAAGAGATGCTTGAAACCCTGCCACTGAGAGCTGGTTAGAGATGTGCAGGTTGAGGCAGCGGGGAGAGAGGAGAAGGTGTTTGGGAAGCCTGCCCTTGTCCCATAGTCCTTTGAGGAGAATAGACATAAAACAGTCTGAAGGGCTTCCCTGGTGGCGCAGTGGTTGAGAGTCCGCCTGCCGATGTAGGTGGACGCGGGTTCGTGCACCGGTCCGGGAAGATCCCACATGCCGCGGAGGGGCTGGGCCTGCTCCTCCGGAGCCTGTGCTCCAAAACAGGAGAGGCCACAACAATGAGAGGCCCACGTACTGCAAAAACAACAACAACAACAACAACAACAACAACAACAAAACAGTCTGAAGGATGGGTATGAGGCCAATGTCCAAAAAATTGAGAAAATAAAGAAAAGGTTCCCCGTGGAGGGAACATATGTGGGAGGGTGCAGGGCTGGTGGCTGGACCTGTGTCCCAGAGCCCACACAGACATAGGGCCACTCAGGCAGCCCGTCCAGGGGCTCCCCACTGCCACTGGGGCAGCCACCAATCTGCCTCTGTCCTGGGCAGGGGTTGCCACTCGTGTATCAAGCAGACAGCCGGGAGGCCTCCTGAAGGACGGTGGCTGTGAATGCTAATAGAGGCATTGTCCCAGGGAAAAACTCCAGTGTCAGAAGGAAAGGAAATCATACTTACTTGTTGAGCATGGAACATCTGCTAGGGACTTTGCTTTTCACTATGTTATACTTGATCTTCAGAAACATTCCATGAGATAAATATTACCCCAGTTTTTATAGGTAAAGAAGATGAGGCTAAATGAGATTTAGTGACTTGCCCTCCCTGTTAATTGAGTGCTGGAATTCATATCCAGGTCCAACTCCCAGCTTTGAACTCTGGTTCTGTCCTGTCCGCTGGGATATCTGTGAGGCGTGTCAAGTGAGGGGATTTGTGTGAGAATATTGTGTGAGCTATGATGTGGTCAAAATCCTGCAAGGATTTTTTTTTTTTTTTTTTTTTTTTTTGCGGTATGCGGGCCTCTCACTGTTGTGGCCTCTCCCATTGCGGAGCACAGGCTCCGGACACGCAGGCCTAGCGGCCATGGCTCACGGGCTTAGTTGCTCCGCAGCACGTGGGATCTTCCCGGACCAGGGCACGAACCCGTGTCTCCTGCATCTGCAGGCGGACTCTCAACCACTGCTCCACCAGGGAAGCCCCCTGCAAGGATTTACAGTGATAAAAATTACTGATGGAGGTTCAGGTGCGTGGGGGGTGCGTTTATTATCCCTCTCCTATCCTGGGGAGATGAGGTAAAGCAAGGTTGGGGCAGACCTAGAGTTTATTTATTTATTTATTTTGGCAGAGCCACGTGGCTTGTAGGGTCTTAGTTCCCTGACCAGGGATCGAACCCGGGCCCTGGCAGTGAAAGCGCTGGGTCCTAACCACGGGACCACCAGGCAATTCCCAGGCCTCAGTATTTTTTACTAATACTTTTCCACCATCCTAAAGTAACGGGGTCATGTGATTTTACCTTCAGAGACTCGTTATTTCCTCCTCGTTTCTTCATGTTCCCTGTGTTCTCCCTTGAATCTGACCTTGGTTGCAGACTGAGGTAGGCGGCTTGCATGCAAAATATAGTTTGTGGGGATGGAACAGAAATAACTCAGCCACCTGGCCATGTCAAAGGCACAACAGGTACTTGGGTGCATAAGGTATCATCCTTTACCTGGAGAAATCTTGGAGAGAGAAACTCTTTGAGCAGATGAATTGCAGTTCAGTGTGGTTGGCGCTATAGTTGAGGTGTGGACTGCTTTCCCATGAGGTCAAGTCCGTGATAGAATCTCATTACCTGTCCTCCCCTGAAGCTTTCTTGTGAGTCAGTCAGACCCACACCGCATTGTGCTCTGGCATTTCATACTCAGGTGAACCAATTCAGAGGCTTTTCTATGGGATCCATTGACCCGAGAATTCCAGTCCTAGGAATTGATCTAATCACATCAGTAAGTTCAATAAGAAATTCATTATTCTGTCAATAAATGACAAAAATATTTCAACACCCTAGTCCCAATTTTTAAAAAGGGTTAAGAGGAATAAAAGGAGATTGTAACAGGCAACTTTTCAAAAACCCCAGAGCACTTTATCCTTTGTGGGGAAACACTAAAGCATTCCTCTTAAAATCACACCCAAAGAAACAAGTCCCCTTTTGTCATCATCACTGAATTTAGTTCTGATTATACTGCACAATCAACTGAGATGTAAAGCAGAAGAAAACTAACAGGTAGTACTTCAGAGCTAGACATAAACCTCAGGACTCACACAGTTCATTACGTTGTTCCATAAAGTGACCAAGTACATAGTGGATACACAAAACCCAGAAAGGAATGTTCTGTACAGCAACACGACCTGTTTGTTAGTTTTCCTAGAAACTCAGATTTCAGATTTTGTAGGTTTGGAGGAATGTCTGCAGAGCCTTAGCCTTTAGGAAAACCTGCTAGTTGTTTGTTGTATCATTATCACTGCCATGGTTTAGTTCCGCATTTGGATTCGCACTCCTGCAGGCAACGACCGTGCTGAGCCCTGCCTGGCCTACAGGATGTGTCAGCAGGATCGGCTGCGAAACATCTGTCAAGGAATGGCCAGGACACGCGGCGGCCCTTCACTTCCTCTCTTGGCTCCGAGTGGCTCTAGGGCTCCAGGCCAGAATCACAGATTTTCAGGGGAGAGGAAATAGCTGTTCTTTTTCAACATTTGTGACATGATCTGTTTTCTCTTCCTTCCATTCCCTCACTTACATCCTCTGAACAGGTTGACACTGCCAGAAATCTAATACAGGTCTAAAGTATTTAGTCCATAATACAAATTTGGAATGTTTAGTATTCCTAGACTGAATTCTGTGCATATGGAGGATGTTCTTTTCTGAATAATAAGGTTTTCTTCGTTTTTGTAGAAAGCATATCTTTACTATATTTTCAATACAAAAATAATTATATTAAAGTATTTGAACAACACAAATTTATTAAAAGAAAAAAACCCTATATAATCCCACCTCTCAGACAAAGCCACTGTTAGCCACATAGTTTATATTCTTCTATATTATTTTCATGCATATACTATCACATTTTTTGTTTTGTTTTTTTTAAAGTTTTTTTTTAGTATTTCCTTTTTTAAAATCAAAGTATAGTTGATTTATATCCTATAACATTTTGATAAATTTTTCCTAATGTTTACTCTTCGGCAGGAACTATTTGAAGTGCTTTATTAGTAATATTTAATTTTTACAGGAGCCTTATACATATACACACAGTCTCACACACATACGTATATGACATTTTAAGTCTTATAAATAAAATCAGCAAATTGTGGACAGCCCTTTTTATAGGTCATTCTCTCTTCATAAAATAGTTGCATAATACTTCATAGTATGAATTTACCTTAATGTTTTTAATCACTTTCATTTAGGTTGCTTCTAATTTTTTGATATTATAAATAGTACTGAGATTAACATCCTTGTAGGTCTTTTTTGCATGTATACAACCATTTCAGTGGAATTGCTGCATTGAAGAGTGTATGCACATTTTACAGTTGTTTTAACAGTGCCAAATTTTGCTCCCCGAAGGGTATCCCTGTTTATAATTCCCAGCAACAACATGTGAGAAGGCTAGTTTCTCTCCACACTTGACATTTTTATTTTCATTCTCTTGGGCAAAAAAATACCTTGTCTTAGAAATGAAGCAAATTATTTTAAGAAGCTGAAATAACAAGATCATTTGCTAAAAACTGACTGTTTTTATTGACACTTTGCTGCGAGTCACAACTAGTGAGTGTGACATAGAACAGAAGCACTTGGGTTTGAGATCAAGCTCACTACCACCTGGCATGACCTCCTTCAAGACACTTCTCCAGGCCTCAGTTTCCCGTTCTGTAAAGTGAGTCTAAAGTCCTCTGGCGCTAAAGCCACTGCGAAGTTTTCACTGGCTGTTTGGCCTTGCGTGATGTGAGCCCCATCAGCACTTTCTGGTGGGTTCCTTCCTCGGGTGTTCATTTTCTGGGTCACCTTCGTCCTCTTCGTTCCCTCCTACCTGTCGTGGCAGAAGAGGAGAGCCAGACAAGGCTGGAGACGGGGTTTTACAGCCTTCAGCACGATGTCGTGTCTGAGTCACATTGATTTAGAACCTGTATAAACTTGTCACTTAGTGGTTGGCAAAGCAAGTTCTTTATCAGACGTAATGGTTGGGAGAGGGAAGCATGGAGAAGTTGCCCACGTTCTGCCGTTAATCAAGATGCTGAACTAAAATTACAGTTTAGACTAGATGGAATTGATTCAGTGGTCCAGGTCACACAGAAGAGAATATGGTTGGGGTGCACCTGTTTCATGTTGTTTCTTGCCTTTATTCGTTTTGTCACCATTTGTGCCCAGCTTTGCGCTGTTTGTAGACACAGTGGGAGCTCTGGGAGCTGGATAGCCTTGGGGCAGGGGCGGTGCTCACTTGTCCTGTGATAGGGCTCTGCTCAGAGTGGTGAGGAAAAAGATCCGCTTAGCCAGAAGGCTGGGGAGGACCTCAGAGAGGTGATTTCATTTGCCCTGATTTCCATCGGAAGATTTTTGCTGAGAGCAGAGGAAGGGGAGGCTGGGAAGGAATGATGCATCCACTCTTCTGGTCAGGTGTTAATCTGGGAGGACCTTTGCTGTGTTCACTGTATTAATAACCTCACGTCCCATGGAGGGCCTGTAGAGGGAAACTTCTGTAAGATTGTTTCAGTGGCAGCATAGGACCTCCCTTGGTCATCAGGGGACCTCTGCCCTTCCAGAGCTGTCACCCCAGGCAAGGGGAGGGCTTGGGTACCTGTCTGTGCTCATGGGTGACAGTCACCTTGGTTTGGGAACCAGGTGTGACATCACCATGACCCTCCAGCCTGAAGCCATAATTGTCTGAGGGCTTAAAAAGTCATCCAGAGGTTTGCATTTAGAGAAGTCTCTGGTGTTAGCGAATGAAATGAATAGGTCCCACTGCTTGCTGCTTACAAAATCAATTCTCACAGATGCTGACAGAAAGGAAAGGTGCCTTTAACCAGAATGAATGCCGGCAATCTGGGGAGATGGTGGACTCAACGTCCCCCCAAAAAGCAACCTCCAGAGATTCTGCTCGGCCATGAAAACTTTTAAAAGGGAAATAGGGAAGTGACCTCAGTTAATCATTGAGATAGGGGGTCAGGGTCGTCGCCGTCCCCCTGTATGCAGGCTTGTGGGCAGCCTTGTCAACTCGTGATCTGCCTCTAGATGCTATCTTGTTCACACAGTTTGGTCACACGGTTCGTTCGGGAGATTACTGAAGGGGAAGCTACGGAAGAGATCTCAATCTCGTCGTCTGTTAATTACTTATTCTCCATTTCTACTTCTTTGATCTAAGGAAAGAACTGACAAGTTAGACAAGGTATTGTGTAATCAAAAGATGTGAAAGGTGTGTTTGGGCTGGAGATGAGGAGAGAGTGGTAGGGGAGGTGCCTGGTTTAAAAGTTAGTTACAGTGTAGCTTCGCTAAAGTGACAAGGAAAGGGGCTTCCTGCTGAGGGCCGTTTCCTGCAAAGAGCTGCCTACCCTGGGAGAATCATCTAGAAATGACTCAGCTGGCCCCCCGCTGTTGAGGTGGGCAGGCAGGATGAAATAGATGCTTCCAAACCTAGGGACCTCATGTGGCACTGGAGGTGAAAAGAATGTCTGGCAAGTGTTTACACCAGTTGCACCGGTCTCTTGGGCCAGAATACAGTTATCTCAGGAGAAAAGGTTTGGGCCCTGCAATTAAAGAGAAAATGTTTACCTTGAAGACAGCCAACTGAGTTTGAGTTCCGGCCCTGCCACCTCCCAGGAGTGTGGCTTTGGGCAAGTGCACTGCTCACTGCGGCATGTGTTCAGAATCACGCTCAGACCATCACAGGCCACAGCTGGCACCATTCCACGCCTCAGGGGACAGAGGGGAATCACAGGTTGTTGGCAGGGCAGTGCAGACGTTTCTGTTCCATAGGAGTGGTCCTCACAGCAGTATAGACAGCAGTCCACGCAGCATCCAGGGGCCATCACTCCCCTCTCCCACCTCAGGTGACAGCTCAGGTGTGAGGGAAAAAGACCCACAGGGGGCAGGTGTAAGAGTCTCTGTAACTTAGAAGCCACGTGACCCACAAGAGCCAGTATCTCTTGTAACAGCTCCGCATGCAAAACTTCTGTGGTTTCCACCGATCGTCTTGGGCCCGATCGGTAAGAGTCACAGCACTCAAAGGAGCCCCAAATGATGGTGGCCCTCAACAGGCCTTCATTTATAGCTCTTGTCTGTCCAGATGTGGTATAACTATCCAGGGTCAATTTTATCATGAGCAGTGTTGCTTGATAACATAGCTGACATTCTATCTTTATCAAGTTTCCAGGGGAACAGAGATAGAAGGTTAACCCAAGGTCAAATTCTCATGCAGAAGGGGAAAAGGTTTTGTTAATCCTTTTCCAACAGCAAGTCACCTCACCTCTCAGAGATTCAGTTATCTATGAAGCAGCGACAGGCTGCTCTAGCCCTAGTGATGGGAGAAAGTCAGATGTGAAGTGTTTTTTCTCATTTTTTGTAGAGCTCAATTCAGATTTTCTGGTGTTGTCGCCTCTGTTGGTGTTGGTTGAAGACATTTCTGTGAAGGGTATGACTTGTTTCCTAGTAGCTGACCGTTGATTGACAACGTGGGTGTCATTTGCACAGCTTGAAACAGTTGCTGCTTCTGACCTTTCTAAATCTTGTGTAGTCTGTTGTTTGCTGTCTGTTAGTGGTGCCGTTTTACAGGTTGGGGGCTGGGGGTTGTGGCTGCTGCAGTAAAGGCAGGTTTCATTTTTCTCGTTTGCATTTTACACCCTGGTTCCCTCTTGTTCTAAAGAAATTACTGACGTCTAATTGAAGAGTTGAAAAGTCCTAAAACACATGGCATCTCTCTCCAAAATAGAGCCTCCACAGTAACATTTTTCCTCTCCAACATAGCATCTGTAAATTGCCCCTGTGTGATGGAAGAGAGAACAGGTCCCACATGGTAGCTAGCTCTGAAGCGCACAGCTCACGTCCCGTGGTCTGGTGGCACGGTGAATTCAAGACTCTAGACTGTCATTTCTCAAGGTATGATGAATGGGCCACCTACACCAGCATCCTTTGAGGTAATTGCTAAAAACAGAAATCCCGAAGCTTTACAAACGTCCTCCTAATTCAGATTTCTGAGTTAGAGTCTGAAAGTCTACATTTTACACCCTTATCACTCTTACAACACTGAAGTTTGAGAACCCCTCTCCTAGGAGTACTTCTTGCTCTCCATTGAAAGGGCATGCTACCTTCTAATTGCCCTTCAACTCTCAGCAACTACTTCGTAGCGTGTTGTTTTGGGGAATGGAGATAAATGTGTTAAGACGCCCAAACTCATGCCTGGCATATAGCAGGAGCTCAATGCGTGGGAAACCGTTTACACTGGCATGTTACATGCATTTTGTTGTACACATATTTACACTTATTCTCAGAGTCAGCAACTTATACTGGGTAGACTTAGCTACTTGCATAGGTCTTTGTATCTTTTGGTTTCTTGCTACTGCGTCATTAATCTCTAGTGACATTCTTTTTTTTTTTTTTTTTTTTTTTGCGGTACGCGGGCCTCTCACTGTTGTGGCCTCTCCCGTTGCGGAGAACAGGCTCCGGACACGCAGGCCTAGCGGCCATGGCTCACGGGCCCAGCCGCTCCGCGGCACGTGGGATCCTCCCGGACCGGGGCACGAACCCGTGACCCCTGCATCAGCAGGCGGACTCTCAATCACTGCGCCACCAGGGAAGCCCTCTAGTGACATTCTTAATTAACAAAAAATGACTCAGTGCTACCTTGTTTCAGTTGAGCTAATAGAAAATAAGGAAATGGATTTGGATCCCACACTTAGGTTGGAAATACAAAAAAGAGAGTTGTCCCTGTGGGATCTAGATAGGGTAGCAGAGGGAATACATTGCAAGGAGGTGGTCTGAGGGGAAGTCAGCTTGCCCTTTCCCTGTTTGAAGAATCATCTTCTGGCTCTTTCTCTGCCTGCACTTGGAGAGCTTGGTGTTACTTCTTGAGTGTAAGAGCGAGCTCCTGTTCAGAGGAAGGGCGAGCACCAGAAAAGCTACCTAGAGAGGAGCCTGTGTGATGATCCTTCCTTCCCGCGCTGCAGCGTAGCCTTTGTCCTTAACCTCTAGCATTAAACGAAAGTCAAACGTGAAGGTGAAAGAACTCTCTCTGGCCACCTTTGGAGCCATTTTTTTGATCTACTGTGTATTTCAGAAGAGCCTTCAGAGGAGGAGACGCATCACTCCCTCTAATGTGTGAAACTAACAACCTTTAATGCTAAAGCCCTCCTTTTTCAGGGAGAAGAGTAAGAGGGATATAACCATGTTGGCTTTTCTCTAAATAGGGATGTGTTTCAAAGTCATGCATGACCTCGTGTTTCTGCTGTATCTCCTTTCTTGAAAATACACTAAACCTGGCTTTTTGTAAGAGGTTGAAAGAGTCAAGAAAAAGAAAGAAAAGAAATCATTTAGGAAGATGAAATATCTGATTAGTCTTGTGTCAGGAACCGAAAATGACCAGTTGTTGTTCATTTGATTTTCAGGTGATAAGTCTCAGCGTTTCTTTTGCTTCCATCTTCTATGTGCAAAGCGTCACACGTACACGAATTCAATTTAATTTCAAGGATCATTGGTAGGGGAAAGTATTTATGTTTCTGGGGGCTCCCCTAGTAATTTTTATCCAAGTGTCATCTGCAGTCAGGTCTTAGTTTAGTTGTTCATTTAGATGTTCTTTTTTGAAAAAAAAAAATTTCCTTCTCCAAGTTAGGTATTTGACAGTGTGTATTAGCATGAGAAGATAAATACAATATGTGTGGGGATAAATGAGATTAGCTTTTCTATGAGCGCATGTGACCCCTATTCACAAGGAAAAATACAAGAAGAGAAAGAATGCTGGTCAGGACAGGGAGAGTTCCTGAACAATAAAACTTGAGAGCTCCGGGTAGCTCACCAACTCGATGAGGAGTTTCTGGTGAACACGTGCGTGGCTGCCTCTGTGCTAAGGACATGGCATCCTCGGGCATAAGTGAACCTAACAGATAAAATGCCTGTTTCTCAGCTACAGCTTGCCTTCTGCAAGCTTCTGAGTCTGTGCATTTCATTAGCATAACCAACACATATCCCATGTGTCAGGGAACCGTCTTCTGTTGAGGGTGTCACATGAGGGGTCACATTGAGAATATTTGTCTCCAAGATAATGGTCATAATCTATCTTCATTGTGGTGCGACTGCCGCATGGGCCTTTGGTAGGTGTCACACCATGGAGATAAATGGTCATGCTGCACAGTGGTTTACGCCAAGGCATTGTGGGCACAGTTTACATTCTTAGTGTCCTGGGAGCTCCCGCCATGATTTCTTAGTGACGGTTGTGTTGATTCATGTGATTGGCAAGGTTCCCCAAACTTTGTGGAGATTCGACAGTTATCAGCTGCTGGTGGAAATCAGCAGCCTGGACTACTTCCTTCATAAGAGCAAAGGTACAGAAGGCCTCCCCACACCTGATGCTCTCTCCACCTGTCTCAAGATGGAAGAATCAGAGCATTTTTATGAAACGTGGAAAGGAGTAGGGAATCAGTGACCTGTAATAACTCACCTTGGGGTAAAGCAAAGACAGAAAGAAAAAAAAAAAAAAAAGTCCTTTGGCTTGGAACAGTCCAGGACGGTGAGTCTCTGCTTCCCCCTACTGCCCAGGTTTTGTATCGTATCTGAGCAGAGCCTTGGTTTGCAGGCTGGCATCCTCGGGGCACACTGGGAGGATAATGACTCCAGACTGTCCCAGCATTTTCTTCCAGACAGAGCTTTCCCACATTTGTTTCCACAAACAAAAAAAAACTTAGGAGAATGTATGAGGACTGAATAAAACCCACACTGTCGGTGGGACCCTGTTCATGTGGGAAGGTGGAGAAGCACGCTCTCCAGCGGCGAGGAATTGACAGCAGGCCTGAGCTGAAATCGGTCTTCACAAGGCTGTCCACTCTCTCCCTTCAGCAGGCCACTAGCTGGTAGATTCAAGAATCAGAATTAGCCCTAAGCATAAGGATCTCTGAAGGCACTAGTGGATTTTTGCTGCAAGAAAAGTTATGCTAGATTTGACTCCATTTTTTTTTTTTTTTTTTTTTTTTTCGGTATGCGGGCCTCTCACTGCTGTGGCCTCTCCCGTTGCGGAGCACAGGCTCCGGACGCGCAGGCTCAGCGGCCATAGCTCAGGGGCCCAGCTGCTCCGCGGCATGTGGGATCTTCCCCGACCGGGGCACGAACCCGCGTCCCCTGCATCGGCAGGCAGACTTGCAACCACTGCGCCGGCAGGCAGACTTGCAACCACTGCGCCACCAGGGAAGCCCTGACTCCATTTTTTAAAGGCAGGTAATTCCAACCAGACTATACAGTGTGGAGTAGGTGAGTCTCTGTCTTCTCATTAGGCTGCATATTCACGTTCTTGGGACTCAATCTCTAATCTATTCACATACCATCGGGAGACTCCTCTGTCTCAGGCATCATGGTAGTCACTGAAAATTCAAAAGTGAAAAAGCAGGTAATGATCCCTGCCCTCATAGCACTTACAGCCTAGTGGAAGAGACAGCTATTACACACAACACAAGTAATCTCATTACATTGTGTGACACCTGCTCTTGAGAAGATTAGGTGCTATGAGTGAGAATAAAGGAGGGATGAACCGAATTCTCTGGATTAGGTAGAAGCTCATGAGGGTGTGAGACCCAGAGAGAAGTTTGCAGAGGTCTGCTTTGCTCAGAACAGCCATTCTCCCACCCAATGGTTAGACACAAAAGATGTTTTAGGAAACAGTTTTACGGAGAGAGACCAGTTTCCTTTTAGAAATGCAAGTCTGTATCCTGGGCCAGCTTTTTTTCTCCCTCTAGCCGTAGAGGGAAGAACTAAAAAATTACAAGGATGCAAACTTTGGCTTCATTTTAAAAAAGGAAAAAGCACTCTTTCACATTTGTCTTCTCACAGTTGAATAGGCTGTCTTGGGTGTAGGGAGTTCCCTGACTCCAGAGGAGCAGATACAAAGGCTAGATCATCACTCACTGAGGTTACGAGAGGGGAGTTTTCTTGCATCAGTAGGTAGATTGGAACAGATATTCTGTAAGATCCCTTGCAAATATAGGATTTGATTATCCCAGGCAAAGGGTAAAATTGGTGTGATTTTAGTAGGTCCTGGAAAGGCCTGGTAATGACACATGCTTCCCCACAGTTTGTGGCAGTTCCCAAAGCCCCACCTTTGGATTGGTTCCTCTGAAGGCCTTCATTCCAACAGTGCGATTTATTCTTCATGCTGCTTACCCTCTAGGGTTCATTACCGAACGAAAGTTGCATTTCATGCAGAAAGTGGCCTGTGTGCAGTTTGCAATGACTTCCTTTACTCCATTCACATACTCGGGGAAGATTTCTCCCTTAACTTCAGATAAGTTGTCTGGAACTTGCCAAACTCATGCTCTGAGGCCATCAGAGAGGCCACAGGCGAGGACTCCTGCCGCACGGAAATAGCCACGGCCGCTGAGTGAGAAGTTACTCATGCTTCCTTTCAACCATTTTAACATTGGACTCATTTTCTTGCCCTCCCCTGAGAAGAGCCAGATACAAGTATCTTCAGGCACGTGTCCGTACAGAATTATTTTTTAAAGTCTATTTCACATATGTGCTGTAGGGGGCAGCATTCATTAGGGAAAACCAGGGAGAGAGAGTCTTCCTTCTAGGAAAGAATCTCTGGGCCCTGTCTGTAAAGGTTTCTGCACACCTGAGACTCATTCGGTCCTATTGTTCATGTATGAATGAGGCTCTGGCCCTTCAGTAATAAACCTCCTTAGTGAGCCAGGATTACTTTGCCTGATATTAAATTCACTTGGTGTCCAGTTAATACCAGTGAGTACCTGTAGAGGGCAGAGTGACTTTTCCACAATAGGACTCATGTGCTAGGGCAAGGCGGCTAACCCAGATCACCTGACTCCAAGCTTTCACTCTTTTAGCCAAGTTCTGAGCCATTTTGGTCTCAAACCCTCCATCAGACATAATGATTATTTCCCCCAGAGCATCTTCAAATCTGTTACCTACTGCTTAGGTAATAGTAAATAATAGTAGAACTTGTGGGAGCCAATCTTTTTCTGGACTTCAGCCTTGATAAGGTTGGTGAAGCAGGTTCTGACCGAAGGAGACTCCTGTCTCCTCAGGCCCTAAAAGTTCTGGTTTCAGATAATAGCCATTTATTACTTCTCACAAGCCTGCAGGTGGACAGGACAGCTCTCCTGAGGCATGTCAGGCTCCAGTAATCCTGGTGGGGCTGGCTCACACATCTGAGGCCGTCTGGGTGGTGTGTAGGATGCCGGCTGGTCTGCACTGGCCTTGGCTGAGCCAGACCAGCGTTTTCAACCTGGTCTTTCGTCCTCCAGCAGGCTAGTCCATGCTGTTCTTATGGCGATGGACAAGTTCTGAGACAGGGTTGATGTGTGCAAGGCCCTGTAACGCCTAAGCTCTGAAAAGTGACATCAGCTCTCTTCTGCCTCATTGTGTTGGCCAAAGCAAGTCACACGGCCTGCCCAGATGCGTGAAGGAGGGAGGTGTTGTGAAGTCACACTGCAAAGCCTGCAGGATCCAGAGAGGGGTGGAGACCTAAGACTGTTTTTGCAATCCATCTCCACACTGTGTAAGTTGGATCCAGTATATATATACATACATATATATATATGGATTGATTTCACTTGTTGAGGTAATAGTGTATTTGCACTGCAATCACATGAAAATAAGAATCCTCTGAGTTCATTAAAGGTGAGCTGGGGGCGTGTAGCTCTGAGAACTCTCAGTGGGGAGAGTGGCTGAAGCATCCTTGGTTATTCAGTCCCACAGAAGTTCTCTCTGTCCAGCAGACGCAAGCCAGTCATTGCAGGGCACAAGACCCGCTTGCTTTACGAGACCCCCTTTGGCCAAGGTAGGAACTACCCATGAAAACAGCAGCCTGCAAAACAGGTCTGGCTCTGCCTAAGCCTGTTCTTGGGCCTCTGGGATCCTTGGTCTTCAGAGCCCCTTGCTCCCCTGCTTTCTCTTTTCCATACCAATTGGCACAAGTTGTCATGTCATGAAGATGGCCTGAATGCCAGCCTGGGATTGCAGGACATCAGGGGTCTGACCCTAGCAACTCCACCTGATGGCTGTGTGACTTTGATGACTTCTTTAACAACTCTGAAGTTCCAATTCCTCAACTCTAAAATGGAATTGAGGGGCTTCCCTGGTGGCGCAGTGGTTGAGGGTCTGCCTGCTGATGCGGGGGACGCGGGTTCGTGCCCCGGTCCGGGAGGATCCCACGTGCCGCGGAGCGGCTGGGCCCGTGAGCCATAGCCGCTGAGCCTGCGTGTCCGGAGCCTGTGCTCCACAACGGGAGAGGCCGCAGCAGTGAGAGGCCCACGTACCGCAAAAAATAACAATAATAATAATAAAATGGAATTGAGAATGGCACCAACCGCAAAGTTATTGGGAGGATTACATGAGATGAAACATAGGGGAAAAAAATACCCTGAATGATGGATGTGAAGTGTATTGAATGTGTGACTTCATGACGTGTACGAAGTCAGAAATGACTGCTAGGGGCAGAATAGCCACAGCAGCTGAACAGAGAACCCCAGAGAGCTAGTTCTCTACGCCTGGTCTGTTGCTTAGGATCAAAAGTCTAAAGCACCCGTGGAACTGCCTCTTCCTGCTTAGCTACATCTCCACGGTGCAGGATGTTTTTGAAAACCAAGGGACCAAGAAACACAGGGTGCCCTTCCCTGAAAGAACAGCTTATTAGCAAATGAACTCTTGTCATAGCTTGGTGAATATCCACCTGGTTCTCTTTTGCTCCTGGTGTCTTAGAAATGTAACCTGTTGATTCTTGAAATGCCTCCAATGCCACTCATGGAGGGAGGGGAAATTCAAGACAAAATTATTGATTTAGACAAGCAGGCACACTGGATGAAGCGTTCATTAGGTTGTCTTTTTTAAAAAATAACCTGCTGCCCTGCTCCTGGGAGCCAGTGACTGAAGCATCTTTCGACAATAAGAGGAAAGACATTGTAGCTGAACTAGTGAACAGCCCAAGGAAAGGGGTGGAATGCAGAGCCTGGTCTCCCTTCTGTCTGGACATGCCAAGATGCCATGGCTCTGGCCTTGGGGTGTCCATCAGCCTTAGTGGTCATGTCTTGGCAACCAAAGTAGCCACTGCTGGCCGGAAACTTATCAGGACTGTTCACTCTCATTAAGGAGCCCCTCAGATCACCTTCTGGCCTGAAACGCTTCAGAAATCATCAAACGGCAGAGGTAGAGGCTGGATTCCTTGAAGTGCTTCCAAAGGCTTTGGCATATCTGCCTTTTGGATGAACTTCACTAGAGAGCTTTTCAGGTCTGGGTCCTGGCCAGGGGAGCTCCTTGTGCACCCAGCGTAACACTGAGCTGGGGGCGGGAAGGGTGGGAGGAGGAGGTTGGCTCTTCCTGGCCCACCCCTCCCTCCTCTTCCCCTCCCCCTCCTCCCCATCCTCCTCTCCTTCCTCTCCCCTCCTTCCCCTCCCCCCTCTCCCCCTCCCCGCTCCCTTAGCTCTTTTTCACCTTCACTCTTCATTTGCAAAGGTAACTTTTCAACACCAGGAAGAGCAGCCATTTTATTTTTATTTTTTATTTATTTATTTATTTATTTTTTGCGGTACGCGGGCCTCCCACCGCTGCGGCCCCTCCCATTGCAGAGCACAGGCCCCGGACGCGCAGGCTCAGCGGCCATGGCTCACGGGCCCAGCCGCTCCGCGGCATGCGGGATCCTCCCGGACCAGGGCACGAACCCGTGTCTCCTGCATCGGCAGGCGGACTCGCAACCACTGTGCCACCAGGGAAGCCCAAGAGCAGCCATTTTAGAGAGAGTGGGTTTGTAGTTAAGGAGCAAATGCCTCTGTATCCTCTGGGTCAGTGCTGTCCAATAGAACTTTCTGCAGTGATGGTGTGACATTTCACATCTGTGCTGTCTAATGTGACAACCACTAGCTACATGGGACCGTTAAGCACTTGAAATGTGGCTGGTGACAATGAGGAACTGAAGTTTTAGTATACTCTATGTTAATAATTTAAATGGCCACATGTGGCAAGTGGCTATAGTATGGGACAGCACATCTCTGGATAGTAGTTCAGGGAGCAACCAGAGGGTCTGCTGCTAAAGTCCATCACGAAAAAATGGCTTCCTGGTCACAGAAGACCATTGTATGATTCCATTTATATGAAATGTCCAGAGTAGGCAAATCCGTAGCAACACAAAGTAGATTTGTGGTTGCCAGGGCTAAGGGTCAGGGTGAAGGCATACAGAGGGGCATGGAGAGTGACTGCTAATAGCTTTGGAGTTTTTTTTGCTGTAATAAAATGTTTTAATTAGGTTGTGATGATAGTTGCACAACTTCATAAGTATACTAAAAATCAGTGAATTATATACACTTTGAATGGGTGAGTATTATGATCATGAATTATATCTCTGTAAAGTGGGTTGAAAACAACGGCCTCCTTTCCTGCCGTATTTGAGTAGATGTTGTGGCCACAGTTTTGCTCCTGCCCAGTGGTGTGTGTGGTTACGTGCCTCCCCCTTCCTGGGCCTCAGTTTACCCTCAGTGAAATAAGGGCATTGCCTTTGCCACAAGGGTAATGCAGAAGAGAATTCCCAGCCCTCCTTTCCCTGTATCTATTTAACTTTAATCCAGTTCAGATGGGCTGATCCCTGGGATAGAGGATGAGCCCCCTTTTTCTAGGAACCCAATTCCAGAAGCTCCCCCAGTTCCAGGAGAGCCCGAGGCAGTAAGCAGAGCTTTGAGACAGGTCACAGAGTGCCCTGCTCTGTCCATTCCCTCTGGAACCACAGTGTAGAAAGCCTTTGGTGCCGGGCTAGGAATTTTAAGTAATGGCTGAGATATTTATCTTTTTGCCTTTGATCCAGATAAAAGCAGATTGTAACTTTGAGTTGTCATTTGATCTAATGCACAGAAACAGGTTTCCATACCCTTGGCGAGCATAGATTCCTGGCAGGCAAAGGAGAGATTCCTGGTTGTAAAATGTTATGCAGCTTTCCGTGGTTTGTGGTTACGGGATCCTGAGGAGTTTCTGGGAAGTCCATTTCTTCAGGAGCAGGCTTGAGCTGGTGTTTTTATTCTCCCACTTCTCATGTGGGCTTTCGTAAAACAAACCTGTCAAAGGGTCCAAAATCAATGACATGAGAGGAAGTAATTGTCCTCCTCCTCCTCCTCCTCTTCGTTGCTGTCAGAAAGCCTTACGTGTGTGCCAGCAAGCAGCTGTTACAAAAGCCTGCCTTATAAATAACTTTAGGGCCTGCTTTTAGTGTAGATGAGGTGGTGGACTGTGAACAGAAAAGGACCTCGTAACAGTAGTAATGAAGATAACGGTCATGGTGAGCTGCTAGTTATTCAGGTTTTCTTACCTGCCTAGAGGTGTTTTAGGCACTTTGCATGCATAGCCTTGTTCAATCCCTCACACCACTACCAGGGAATGTCAGTAGTATCTGATCCATTTCACAGATACAGACACTGAGGCTCAGAGTGGTGAAATAAGTTGCCTACATCACGCCGCCAGCACGGGCCAGAGTGGAGATTTGAACCAGGATCTGCATGATTTCAAAGCTGGTGTTTTGCTTTTAACCATCATGCTGTCATACAAGCTCGCTTTGACTAAACTCACCAATCATTAAGCCTCCCCCCACTTCCCCCCCCCCCCCCGGTATGCGGGCCTCTCACTGTTGTGGCCTCTCCCGTTGCGGAGCACAGGCTCCGGACGCGCAGGCTCAGCGGCCATGGCTCACGGGCCCAGCCTCTCTGCAGCATGTGGGATCTTCCCGGACACAAACCCTTGTCCCCTGCATCGGCAGGCAGACTCTCAACCACTGCGCCACCAGGGAAGCCCTAAGCCCCCTTTTTGTGTCAGGTTCTGTGCAAATTACTGGAGATGTAGCTATGACCAAAACCAGCAAATACTGGATGAGTGGTGAATTAACTACGTAAGAGGAGAGAGTATTCTAGGCTGAGGGAACAGCTTGCGGAAGAAGCGGGGGGGCGGAGGGTGCGGGTGGGGGCGTGGACGGTGAGGGAGGGCATGGCAGGATCAAGGGAACAGAAGTTGAGAGCTTTCTTGCACGTGTCTGTCTGAAGCAGGCAACGTGACTTTCTCAAGTCTACCCAGCAAATCAGTGCTACTCTTAAGTTGTATGTAGGCAGGGAACATGCCTCATGTTCGATAAATCTTTGTTGAAAGAACAGACACGGTGGCTGAAACAGGATCAGAACCCAGGTTTCCTGAATCTGCTTTGTGTTCTGGGCAATCTTCTTACTCTGAGATCTCTTGGACAGTTCCAAATTAGCCTTGGACAGGGGGCGACTGTGATATTGTAATTTGTGATAAATATTTATTTGGTTTTCATCTCCATTTTTGGCACAGAGCTCCTAAAATCCTTGGAATTTTCTAAGCTATAGGACTGGTAAAGGTGTCTTATTCTGTTAGTGAGGTGACTTTGGACCACACCTAAGCATGGGGGCTGGTGGCGAGTGGAGCCAACCATGTGATTAGAGGGTTGTAACTTTCAGTCCCACTCCTTGACCTCCGGGGAGGGGAGAGGGACAGAGATAGATGTCAAGCACCAATGGCCAAGGATTTAATCAGTCATGCCTCTGTAATGAAGCCTCCATAAAACCCCAACAGAACAGGGTTTGGAAAGCTTCCGTGTTGGTGACTCTGTGGAGATGTGGGGAGGATGGAGGTCATGGGAGCTCCTGGTCCTTTCCCGGTACCTGGTCCTAGGTATCTCTTCCATCTGGCTATGCTTGAGTTATATCCTTTTATAATAAACCAGTGATCTGGTAAGTAAAATATTTCTCTTAAGAGTTCTGTGAGCTGCTGTAGCAAATTAGTTGAATCCAAGGAGGACGTTGTGGGTACCTTCAATCTATCTGGTCAGTCAGAAATGCAGGCTTGTGACTGATGTTTGAGCGTTGGTAGAGGGTTGGGGGTGGGAAGCAGTCTTGTGGGATTAAACCCTTAACCTGTGGAACCTGACACTAACTCCAGGTAAATAGTGTTAGAATTGAGTTGGATTGGAGGACACCCAGCTGGTGTCAGAGAATTGCTGGGAGGTGTGGGGAATCCCCCCAACACACACACACACACACACACACACACACACACACACACACACACACACACACACACACACACACACACGCACGCACGCACGCTCCCACGTGCACGCACCCACGCACTCACGCACACTGGAATTAGTACAAAAATCCTTTTAATGACGTAGTGTAACCTCCGTGGGCCGGTCAGGGCAGAAATCAATTTTTGGAACATCGTGGCTTGAGCAATCCTAGCCTGGGGGCAGAGCTGCCCAAGGAGCTTTGCTAACCTGATGGGCTTTCAGTAAAAGAGAAGGCACATCATGGTCCAGTGATAGTTTTATTTGTGGACACAGGGACCTGATGGAGCTGGGTGGTGATGAAGTCCTGGGCCGGCTAAATCCCAGCAAGTTTCAGTGTCTGTGAACACATGTGATGACTTACGCAGCCGCTGTGGCGATCCTGATGGGTGCGATGATGGGTTGCAGGGATTTCATCAGTGAATTTCTGCTCAGTTAGATCTCAGCCGAGTAAGTTCTTTTGGTGCTTACATTCCAATTTCTAAGCAAAATGTCTATGTTTGGTAGTAGTTCTTTAACTTTATCTCATTAAATAAAGATTAGGGAACTGTCAAAAGCAAGATGAGCTAAGGCCAATGTTTTTGAGATAGAGAAAGTAAGAGCGGAATTTATATTTGGGCTCGAGGACGTTTTGGCCTCTGCAAAAAAGTGATTCTCGTGCATTTCTGTGTCTCTTGAAAAAGGCTGTTCTACTTTCAAACACCCACAGCATGGGGCAGATCTTTACATTCTACTTAAACACAACTGGACTTTAATGTCTATACTGCTGGCTACCAAAAAATGTTAAGTGAGGCAGAAAAAATATGTTTAAATGTAGTATTTTTGGTATGCCTGACTCCTTATCCACCCCATGAAATTGGTCACTGTTGATCTTTGTGTTCCTTTGACCTAGCACAGAAGAGCTATTTATTAAATAAATTACTGCCTCCTGCAGAGTTATTTATCTTTTTTATTGAAGTATAGTTGATTTACAATATTGTGTTACTTTCAGGTGTATGACAAAGTGATTCAGATGTATAAAAATATTTTTTTTTTCAGATCCTTTTCCAGTATAGGTTATTCCAAGATATTGAATACAGTTCCTTACCCTATACAGTAGGACCTTGGTGTTTATTTTCTGTATAGTAATGTGTATCTGTTAATCCCATACTCCTAGTTTGTCCTCCCACTAGCCCTTTGGTAACCATAAGTTGGTTTTCTATGTCTGTGAGTGGTTTCTGTTTTGTAAATCAATTTATTTGTATTATTTTTTAGATTCCACATATAAGTGACATCATATAATATTTGTTTTTCACTATATGACTTACTTCACTTAGTGTGGTATTCTCTAGGTCTATCTATGTTGCTGCCAATGGCAATATTTCATTCTTTTTTATGACTGAGTAATATTCCATTGTATGTATATGTGTGTGTGTGTGTATATATATATATATATATATATATATACACACACACACACACACATGCCACATCTTCTTTATCCATTCATCTGTCGATGGACACTTTGCATCCATGTCTTGGTTATTGTAAATAGTGCTGCTGTGAATATTGGGGTGCATGTATCTTTTCAAATTAGAGTTTTCATCTTTCCCAGATATATGGCCAGGAGTGGGATTGCTGCATCATATCGTAGCTCTATTTTTAGTTTTCTAAGGAACCTCCATACTGTTTTCCATAGTGACTGCATCAATTTACATTCCCACAAACAGTGTAGGTAGGAGGGTTCCCTTTCTGGAGAGTCCATTTTAAACGCCCATCTTCATGAAGACCGACCATCCTATTAGTTTAGCTGGAAATCTTCACCCTTGGGAACATGACCCTGTGGGTGTATCTCTCCCTAATCCTAGGATAGTTTCCTAGGGACCCAGACTGCGTCTTACTTCTCTCCATACCCTGCCTGCCTTTCCAAGGAGTATCAGTTTGTACATTTGCTCACCCAGCATGTTTGCCTCCAGACTGGCTTCCATGAGCTGAAAATTCATTGGCATCTCAGAGGGAAACTAGATGAAACAGACACTTTGAGTGCATAGTTTTATTTAAGACAGGGACAGGGCATGTAATCTGAGTTGTGGAAGGGAACCCATGCATTCCTGGCTGCTATTTTAAGACTCTCCTCCTAAATTGATATCCTTCAGGTTTATTTGGTTTAACTCCTGCTCTGGAAGTTGGCTTGTTTCTCCGCATCAGAGTTGTCATGAAAGCAGCTCCTCCAGGATTCCGGCCGGACAGCTGCGGAATAGCTGGCATTTTTCTCTCCTTCACTCTGTATTGACAGCAGGTTTGAATCACCCTGCCCTGTTTTCTGTAACATAACCAGGCCAGAAATCATTTGAAAAACATTTACGATGCCTAATTTGATCTTCTTTTCAATGAGAGGGTGACATTGCCTGGTATATTTTAGGTTTTTGTGTTTGGAGATGCATTAAGAACATAAAAGGACCTCCGTCTTCTGCCTCTCCTATTTCCTGCTGATCAGCGTGGAAATGGGGGATCCTTTTACAGTTGGGAAGATCCCATCCGCCCTCTGCTTCCACCCACATCCTTGGACATTCTTGGAGAAATCTGTCCGCTCATTCATTTGCTGCTGGCCACCCCGGTTGGGTCGTTCCTTCTTGTCAGCTGGATCTCTGGCGGGCTTTCTTAAGTTCACCCAAATCCCTGACAGAGCTCCTCCTCTTCGTACAGAGAGAGTCGGAAGTTCTCCAAATGGTAAGCTAGTAAAATGTAAAAACTTAGCCAGAGCTGCCCGTGTGTACCCCTGACCAGCTGCAAGCCAAGTTCAGGCCTTCCTTTCCCTGAAAGGAGGACTTTGAGGCACAGAGGAGAGGGAGGCAGGCAGCCCCAGCTCCAGTTCCAGGTCGGCTACTAATTCAAAGAGTGACCTTGAGCAGTTAATCATGCTCTCTGGGCCCTGGGTTCCTCCTCTTTAAAAAAGGGCATCATACCAGCTATCCGAGTGCTTCCTTTCAGCTCTAATGTATGTTGATCACATGATGGCTCCCTGACTCATGGTGGCTGCCTCTGTGCCTTTCTTGTCCCTTGGCCTTCCTTACCATCCTATAGGTATTGCCTGGTCTCCAGAAGCTAATAATGCTCTGGATAGCACTTTCTCTCGTCAAAGCCAAAACAAGGACTGCATCCATGGGAACTGACATTAACCTAGACGTCAGCTGTGGACATGATGAGCCAGCTTGCACCAGTTCATGAGAGCCAACTTAAAAATTTTTAGGACTCTCAGAAGACTGTTGATGTCATGTCAGTAGCTTGATAGCTGCCATGCCGGGAGTATTTACACCACAGAAATCGGCACACACTGTAAATCAGAACTCTTTTAGTCTTCTTCAGGGTTGTTAGATATTCACTAGCCCACCACAGAGATTCAAATGAAATTGATCTGCCAACTCACAGGTGGAAGAAGACCCAGAGTCTTTCTGGAAGTGTTACGTTTTACTGATTTTGTTTTGTTGGGGTGAAGGTGGGGTTACATTACTGTTGGTCAGTAGTATTTGTTCCTAGTTCCTGTTTTGTTGAAATACTCGAGCCTGTAGATCACGGAGCTTCCCATCCTATGTGCAGTATCCCTCTCTTGGCACTGGAACTGCCCCACCTCCTTCTGTCCTCAAAAAAGTGACATAAGGCTCTGAGCGTAGATTTTTTTCCTGAAAGTTTAAGGCCATGGAGGGGTTACAGTGTTGTAATACGAACACCTTCAAATTGAATATTGGATGTTCCTGTTCTTAAAAGTCCTTCAGCTGGGCTTCCCTGGTGGCGCAGTGGTTGAGAATCTGCCTGCTAATGCAGGGGACAAGGGTTCGAGCCCTGGTCTGGGAAGATCCCACATGCCGCGGAGCAACTAAGCCCGTGAGCCACAATTACTGAGCCTGCGCATCTGGAGCTTGTGCTCCGTAACAAGAGAGGCCGCGATAGTGAGAGGCCCGCGCACCGCGATGAAGAGTGGCCCCCGCATGCCACAACTAGAGAAAGCCCTCACAAAGAAACGAAGACCCAACACAGCAAAAATAAATAAATAAATAATTTAAAAAAAAAAAAAAAAAAAAAAAGTCCTTCAGCTTCCCTGCCACTGAGAATTTCTCAGTGACCACATTTTGTTTTGTTTTTAAGACTCCAGCTTCCTACTGTATTGTTCAGTTCTCCTCTTCTCCCTCTCCCTTTCGTATACCAAGCGGTTGATCTCTGTTTTCTTGTCTCCTTCCAGACCATGCCCCAGAGCCTCATCTTCCACACTTCCTTGGATATGGTGGCCCATATCCAAGGTATTTCTTAAACAAAGCTTCTAAGAGGAGCTCTGGTACCAGCTATTAAAATCATACAGTTTTTTCACATTCCTCCGTCTCCAAAGCTTGGTAGCTGACTGTCTCCAGTTAATAATTCATTTTGGCCTCTCACCTTCTGAGATGGCCTACACTCTGTCTGTGTATCTTTCTAAATAAATCCATTTCTTACCTTAAAAAAATAAATAAAAATACAAATAATTCGTTTTAACTCAAAGCTGGTGCACAGCTTTATTCTGCCAATTCAGTGCATTCATTTGGTGCGTATTTATTGAGTGTTGACTTTCTACCAGCCTTTATGGTTTCACTGAGTCCATCAGGGCCTTAGTTTTTGGTGGGAGGGAGTCTGCAATCAGAAGTTATCTGATTTTCTTTTTTCTTTTCTTTTTTTTTTTTTTTTTTATTGCACAGGCTTCTCATTGTGGTGGCTTCTCTTGTTGCGGAGCATGGGCTCTAGGCGTGCGGGCTTCAGTAGTTGTGGCACACGGGCTCCGTAGTTGTGGCTTGCGAGCTCTAGAGTACAGGCTCAGTGGTTTTGGTGCACGGGCTTACTTACTCCACAGCATGTGGGATCTTCCGGGACCAGGGCTCAAACCCGTGTACCCTGCACTGACAGGCGGATTCTTACCCACTGTACCACCTAGAAAGCCCAGAAGTTATCTGATTTTCATAAAGAAGAAAATGACTTTGGTTGAGAAGGGGGAAATTGTCAAGTGAACCTTGGAATACTGAATTACCATTTCTCCTCTGCGTTTGACCGTTTAGAGGGAGCTGGTCTGCTGTCTCACTTGAAGCTTCTGCCTTATGGAATAGTTAGTAGTTTCATGCAGGGGCCTTTATTCTCTCAAGCGTGCCTCCTTTTTCAGTGCTGGTCTGTCTCTGAAATGCTTTCTGCCCTCCTCGTTCCTCACTCTTTTTTCCCACCAAGTTTCTACTTCACCTTTTAGGTTTCAGCTCAGACTTTGTTTCCTCTAGAAAGCTTTTCCTGGGCTCAGTTTGAAACCCCTCCTCTGTGTTCCCACAGCACCCTGCCCTTATTCTCTGGTTGTTCTAATCACATGCTGTGGTCATCTTGTCCATCCTTCATTTGCAGGTGGGGACTGAGCCTTCTTCTCTTTTCTGTCCATTGCTATCACAGAACTTGGTATCTAGAGACTTTAGGTAAATATTCGTTGGTAGAGTAAATGAATGAATGAGCTGTAGAATCATGATTTACAGCTCAGACACTGGAGCCAGTAGATGTGTACCTGTCATTTGACATTGGGCAAGCTACATAATCTTTCCAAGCCTCAGTTTTCTCATCTGTAAAATGAGGATGTAGCAGGATCTACTACTTAGGGTTATTGTGAGGGGTAAATTAGGCAGTGCAAATAAATTGCTTAGAATAGAGCCTTTTATACAATATATGCTCAATAAGTTATTGAGCTGTTTTTAATTGTTAAAATCATGAAGAGTAAATGATAGGGACATAAACTGGTATTTTTGGTATATGTACCAAAAAGCAATAATTTTCACCATTTAACTGAAGGCAAATGATCCTCTTTCCAAATAACATCGAAAGCTATGTCTGTGATTCTTCAGTAATGAATACCGATGTTGAGATACACAGCTTGAAGCATCACGCGGCACTTTCAGTTAGACACAAGTACTAAGGAAGAGAAATGGGATAACATGCTTTTGAGAAAAAAACAAATCAATATGTATTGAAACATAAAGTCTCTGTTGTTGCTGCTAACTGTCTTAACTAGGAAATACAGTTAGCTAGAATGATCTCTTTTCAGTTATTAAAAGCATTTCTAATTTGTATCTTTGCAGTAACTGACTTAATGATGTTTATCTAATCCTCGTACATGCATTCAACCATTTAATCAAACATTTACCCTGTATCAGGTACTGGAGAAAAAAAGATGAGTGAAACAGAGTCCCTGGCCTCAAGGAATTAATATTCTGGAGCAGGGTCAGCAAACTTTCTCTTAAGTGTCCAGATAGTAAATACTTAGGGCTTTACAGGGCATAGGATCTCTGTTGCAAGTACTCAGTTCTGTCATTGTAGTAAGGAAGCAGCTATAGACAATATGCAAAAGGATGAGCATGGCTGTGTTCCAATAAAGCTTTATTTACAAGGTTGTGGGCATAAACAACAAGGACCTACTGTTATAGCACAGGGAATTGTATTCAATATCTTATAATAACCTATAGTGGGAAATTCATATATATAAATATATATATATATGAATCACTTTGCTATACACCTGAAACTAACACAACATTTTAAATTAACTATACTTCAATTAAAAAAAAAAAAAAAGATTTGGCCATCAGGCCCTGGTTTGCTGACCTCTGTCCTAGAGGACTTAGGTACTTAGATTGAGCTAAGTCTGGACCAGGCAGGGTCAGCACCAAGGGCTAAGGCCTGTGAAGGACAGAGGATGGGGAGATGAGAAGAGGATGAGATGGGCTGTGACCCTCACAGGAGAAATGGGTTAGGGAGGTGGGAGTGCTGTGCTGGGTGAGGTAAAGGAGAGCAAACCAAGGCCAGGAAGAAGAGATGCATGGCTTGATGGCAAAGCAGGCGATGGCTGGTGTAACTAGGGATCAGTTGTCCCAGACCTGCACTGAACAGCCCACATACTGGCAAAGACCTTCCGCTCTTGGGAGATCTGATTGAACAGCCTGGAACCCACCTCAGAATTTCTGCGAGTTCCTGTGGACTGCTTCCCCCAGCTGCTCTCTTGGAAGGTTGTCTCCATTCCACCCTCACCCTGAACACGGAAACCTATTTCCTTGATGGCTTCCAAGAGAAACCCGATCACAGCAAGCATTTCCAATTTTTTAGTATCTTTTGTGGCAGTTTATGGTGATGTCACCGGGAAGTGACCCCTACCTTGCTTGTCCCGCCCACTTCTTTTCCCTCTTTTTCTATTTTTGATGGGACCAAGCAATTATTTCCTTTATCTGCTGCAAGACATACAGGTTCTCCTAGGACTTCAGCCTCTGGCCCAAGTAGCTTATTAAGGAATTCTCCTACCAGAAACAACTCTCCCATCCTAACAGAAATTCTGGTGTTCCCATTACCCTGACAGGCGGTGGCTTCCCAGAAATATGCTACTACCCACTGCTCAGCCCACAACCCACCTCCCACCCCCAACTGCATAGCTTTGGTCCCGGCTCTATTACTTTCGCAAAGGAGAGTGAGGGTGGGGCAGCTGTCTGTAGCCTCCACGTTGGACAGACCTTGGCTTGAATCTCACCTTTGCATTCACCTGCTATATGTTTTCAGGCCAGTGACTCAGTCTCCCTGAGCCTGATTTATTGTTCTGTGAAATAGACTTGACACCGCTCTCCTCGTTGGGTGGTTGTGAAAATTCAGGAAAAGAACCTGCTTGCCAAGCTCGGTCCTAGTTAGTGTGGGGCTAATGCTAGTTGTCTTTTCCTGCCTTCATTTCCTCCTTTAAGTCCCAAGTTGGGTGTATAAACTTGCATCTGGGTTTCTTTCACTCATTTATATCTTTACTATTGTGCTACGTGTCTCTTGATAGAGGAAGTTTAGCCATTTGCCTTGAACTTGTGGCTTCTGGATTGACAGCTGGGAGGGGCTTGATCAGTAGTTGGTTTGATAATAGTCGAGACCATCCACTTTGTTTTGGCTTCGCAGCCAAATTTGGGAAAGAATGAGTGTGGTGTCTGCATGCCTGTTTTTTCCAGCCCGGACTGGGAGGTGACTTGTAAGGATCCTTCATTGCGGAAATAAATTCAGTACGTGTGCTGAATGAAGGGAGTATATGCATGCTGGGTGAGCAGGGAAGAATAACATTCTGATTGAGTTATGTGTCCCATTTTTCATTATGCCTGGAGGCAATGGCTATGCCCTCAGAAATCCTGGTTGTGATTAGTATCATGAGTGCGTTTGGCTGACCAGATTTTACCCTGATCAAGTGGAGGATCTATATATTTTTATTTTAATCATTTGGTTTGGGTGCCTGGATGCTTTATTGCCTTTTAATACTTTATAGAGAATTAAGTTCTAAAAGTTCTATGGAAGGGTGACGAAACATGGCTTGAATGACTTCTGGGACTGCCTCTTGCTCCCAGACTGAGTGAGGTAACCCACTTTGCCATCCAGAGTTCCATAAGCATTCTTCTATCACAGTGTTTTCACACTTTGTTGTTATTTCTGCTCTATGGTCTGTCTCACCCATAAGACTTAGGACCCCTTAAAGGCATAGATTTCATATCTATTACTATATCTCCAGCACCTGGGAAAGGACTCAGAAGAGTCAGAAATGTTGGAGGGATGGGATGGGATCTGATGGATGGAGGAACAGACACTACATGTTGTGGTGGTTTTAGGATTCCAAGGAGAAACATCACCACATAACTTGGAGCCTCAATCATATTCCTGGTTACTGTACCTCCAGAATTCATTATTCAAGATGACGAAGATCCCCTGGAACAACATTTAATAAGCTTTGGCCTGTGTAAGTGTGCGCTAAAACCTCCAAGCTGGTTTGTGAGCGTGCCTGGTTTCCACATTATATATCTCATAGCCCTGCACACGGGTGAGAAGCTTCTTGACTGCTTTTCACCGTCATTCATGTAAAGAGCCCTTTGAGTCTTACAGAAACAGAGCAGATGTTGCCAGGAGTGTCTGAGTCATCACGGCAGACAGTGAGAGCTGCGTATTGTCTGGGCTGCCTCCAGTGAGCCTGGTGAGGTGGACAAGGCACACAGGCCAAAGCCTGCCTTGCACGGGGCCCTGGAACAGAGGGAGCTTTTGCCAGCAATCTGCAGTCAGCCTGGATGGGGCTGTGGGAAGCGTCTTACAATCCGTGGGTACTTTGGAACGCACAGGGCCCCAAGAAGCGCAGCTTTTTCTCCCTCTATAAAATCGGGTCAGGGAGAGCGTTTAGGGTACCCCCTGGCGCCATTCTGCTTGTGGGACAATTCCACCAGGACTGGGTACAGCTGTCCCTTGCTTTAAGAAAGCCCAATATTAGTAGGGGGATGAGAGTGAATCTGTATGCAGATACTTCTGCAAAATGCTCTCCCATCATTGCTCCCTTGCTCCTTATAGCGAAGGAAGAGAGCTTCGGTCACCATCTCCGTTTAGTGAAGTGCATGGGTTAAGAGCATGGACTTTGGTGTTCAGATTCTTGCTCTGTTGCCATGTTGTCATGACCTTGGGCAAGTTGCTAACATCTCTGAGCTGCAGGAAACCCACTTCATGAGATGCTTGTGTGTGAATTAATGAAATCATTAATTAAATGAATTCAGTAAATGAAATTATTTAGTGCACTTTGCACAGTACCTGGCACTTGGTTAGCCCCCAGTAAATGGTAGTTAGGGATGTTAGGTTTAGTTTTACTTATGACTAACCTGGAGTTCAACTAAACTAAATGACTCGGTCAAGGTTACCAGGCTGTTAAGTTGGACTTGCCCCCATCCACAGAGTCCTGTGTTTGCACGATTCTTAGGGTGGTGTGAGTTGCACAGAGCAGAATAAAACAATTACCTTGCCGTTCTCTCCACCTCATCATGATTCTCTGGTTTTTAAAAGATGTCTTAGCTTGGGCTTCCCTGGTGGTGCAGTTGTTGAGAGTCCGCCTGCCGATGCAGGGGACACGGGTTCGTGCCCCGGTCCGGGAAGATCCCACATGCCGCGGAGCGGCTGGGCCCGTGAGCCATGGCCACTGAGCCTGCGCGTCCGGAGCCTGTGCTCCGCAAAGGGAGAGACCACAACAGTGAGAGGCCCGCCTACCACAAAAAAAAAAAAAAAAAAAAAAGATGTCTTAGCTTTACAGCAGAGTTACTAGATGCCTCTAAATGAGTGCTTCGCTTACAAAAACTCAATCTACCCCCAACTTGTCACAGCCAGGCCTGTTGTATAAAACAAAACAGACACCTGTAGGAAATTGCTTCCCTATTTGGATGAAGAAAGCTGATGAGCAGTCTTTAGGGACATTTTCTACCTCGGCATATGTCTTTTATTTTATTTATTTATTTTTTTTTTTTAAGAAGAAAAATTCTGTTTTTCCATTCAGGAGACAACTGTCAGGTGAAAAGTCTCAGAAGGCTGGTAGAGCTGGGTGTAGATCAGTGACGGTCACGAAGCCCCAGAATTATTTGATCTATCTAATACCACGTGTCTGCATACTTGGCAGAATCAGGATAAGTGACTGCTTTTTTTCCCTCCTGTTCCTGCACTTTTGGCGTAATACAACCATAGATAGTGAATAATAGTCCAATTCAGCTCTCAGTTTCTGCATTGATTCCCCTGGAGAAATACAATAAGTTAGTTCTTTGGTTGGCTGCTGATTTTGATTGGCAGAAAAAATAACAGCAGAAAGATTGCATTTTGCCAGCATCCTAAATTCTGAAGAACAAAAACCATACTTAAGTTATTGCCCGGCTGTTTGACATCCCCATTTTTTAAAAAGAGTCTCCTGGAGAGAAAAATTCTCTTTTTCCTCCTGGAAGGAGTTAAAGGTCAGAGAATTTCGCTGTAGCATCTCTGAAAGCTGTTGATGGAAGACTTGATGAAAATACCATTATCTTGTACCAAAAGAGGAGCACGCACTTTGAGAGTCCAGTTTAGGGTCTCATCTTCAGGCGGGTAGACTGGGAGTGTAGCTGAAATGTGTAGACTTTGAAATAAAGTTGCCTGGCAGTAATCTGTTTCATCTTGAGGCACCTAAAGCCTCATGCCTGTTTCCTCATACCTATCTCATTGGAATTTTTTTTTTTTTTTTTGCGGTATGCGGGCCTCTTACTGCTGTGGCTCTCCCATTGCGGGGTGCAGGCTCCTGGCGCGCAGGCTCAGCAGCCATGGCTCATGGGCCCAGCCGCTCCGCGGCCTGTGGGATCTTCCTGAACCGGGGCACGAACCCGTGTTCCCTGCATCAGCAGGTGGACTCTCAACCACTGCACCACCAGGGAAGCCCCTCTCATCGGATTATTAATGCAAAAGAAAGAAGTCAATACAATGAAAGTGCTTTCCAGCACAGTGTCTGCACAAAGTGCATGCTCTGTCAGTGTTGGCTGTTAATAATATAGGATTATTAACATTGTTACAGGTTTTTTTTTTCCATGGAAACCTTTTGTCAAATAAAATCTTACTTGTAAAGAGGGCTGCTCTGGTAGAAGTGGAGCAGAGAACATATAAAAGCAGGTTGGGTCAACTGCCCTTTTCCACAGTTGCTGCGAACACTCCCTTCCCCACCTCACCCCGCCTCCTTGGCCGTGGAGCCCGGGAAGCTCCCACCTTCCAGTACTGTCGTGGGCCCTTGACCTCTCACTGTCCACAGAGCAGACCTGAATCATGGGCCTGCCCTGACAGGTGTTGCTTTCATCCTTTTTGATGGTTCACTGTCAGTGGGTGAAAAAAATCAAAGGGAAAGGAAGACACCTCAGTAAGAAGGTTTCTTCCACTTTCACCTTTTCCCAGATCCTCTCTTGTCCAAGCTGAATGTCTTCTTCATTTCAGCCACTCCTTGCTGAGAATAGTTTATGGTCATCCTCAGATTCTCATCCTTATCCTGGGCAAGTTAAAGATTTCTCAGCAAGACTTTCCCTGGTAGCGCGATGGTTAAGAATTCACCTGCCAATGCAGGAGACACGGGTTCGAGCCCTGTTCCAGGATGATCCCACATGCTGCAGAGCAACTAAGCCTGTGCACCACAACTACTTAGCCTGTGCTCTAGAGCCAGCGAGCCACAACTACTGAGCCCACGTGCCACAACTACTGAAGCCCGCGTGCCTAGAGACTGCTCCGCAACAAGAGAAGCCATCGCGATAAGCCTGCACGCTGCAACGAAGAGTAACCCCTGCTCGCCACAACTAGAGAAAGCTGGCTTGCAGCAGTGAAGACCCAATGCAGCCATAAATAAATAAGTAAATAAATAAATAGGTAGGTAGGTAGGTAGATAGATGGATAGATAGATGTTCTCAACGTGTTGTAGTAAGACACAAATTCTTTAATACCTGGATGACAGTCATGTGGGGAGCTAGTCAGACCTCCAGCTGCTTGGCTCCATCCCCAGAGATTCTGAACAGAGAGGTTTGGGGGTAGAGCCAGCAAAGCTACTTTATTTAACAAGCCCCAGAGTCCTAAGTTCGGTAACAGCTGTGCCGTTTACTGATTGGGAGACCTTGGAGAAGTCATTACCTGCCCAAGGATCTTTTCCCTTTTGAGGAAATGAGTGACTTAAAGTAGAGGATCTCTAAGAAGCCTTTCCAGGTCCAAAATTCTAAAGATTTCACCATTCTAGCTCTGGTCTGAGCTGTGCGCAACAGGGCAAGATCCTTACCTCCCTTCTTCTAAATGTCATTCCTGTGTTCATGCAGTCCAAGATCACATCAGTTTTCATGGCTGCCATGTGTCAGGACTGAGTCACAGTGAGCCTGTTGATAGAAATCTTTTTATAGACATCCCCCTGCACAGCCATGACTGCTGCTTCCTGCTTGCATGTAGCTTTTTGGCTTTAGTACAGAGCCTTATTTTAATCCTTTTGAAATGAAAGGGAACAGGTACATATTAAGGATATTTAGTGTTCAAAATGCATATCATGAGGGGCTTCCCTGGTGGCACAGTGGTTGAGAGTCCGCCTGCTGATACAGGGGACACGGGTTTGTGCCCCGGTCTGGGAAGATCCCACATGCCGCGGAGCGGCTGGGCCCGTGAGCCATGGCCGCTGAGCCTGCGCGTCCGGAACCTGTGCTGCGCAACGGGAGAGGCCACAACAGTGAGAGGCCCGCGTACCGCAAAAAAAAAAAAAAAAAAAAAAAATGCATATCATGAAAGCATTCCACAATCTACAACTTCCCAGGGGAAAAAAAGGTACATCTTCTTCCTTCTCCTTTGCGTAGCTCTCCTGATTAGTGACTATTACCTGTTAGACAGCAGTCTTATCTGCTTTGGGTTACATTCCCATTTTATGCCCCCCTCCATTAGGACAGTTTACCAGAATGCATCCTATGATAGGCTGTTTCCTTAAGCTATCCCATAAAATCAATTCTATGGCAAAAAATAGGTTTGGGATTCATACTATCCCATTGTCATTTTGGATATTCCCAGTGCAAGTGAGCATGTTAAAGGCTCTGGGAAGTCCTGCAGGCAAGAAAACTGACTACTCTTTAGCCCTCTGTTTTCTAAACTTACCTGAGCCTGGAACCCCTTCTCTCTGTTACTTCCTGTTTGTATTGCCTAATAGAAGGCATTCTTTGTTAACACTGGTTTGGAAGCTCCTATTTTGGAGTGCCCATCCCTTGCCCAAAGAGAAAACAGGAAGACTGGGCTGGTATCTTAGGCGAAGAGAGTCTATAGCATTCCTTAACCAGCTCCGTCTTAGGGGGATGTATTTATAATAGTGTACAACCGTTGCACTCTGCCAAAGAGCTGTTAGCTGTGGACGGTGACGTCCTGCGAGAATGAGATTTGCCCCCCCACCCCGTTTATCATCTCTGTGAAATTTCATACACCCTTGAAGCAAGGGAGAAAGTTCTCTACAGCCAGTTTTGTACTTATAGCCGTATATGGTACAAGATAGAGAAATGGCTTGACCAGTTAAAACAAAAGCTTTCTCTTCAAACATAGTGCTTGGGATTTTGAACAAGTAAGTTCAAGAGAGAGGAAAGAGTTGTTTTGACAGTGATAAGCCTTCAAGAAATGAAAGATGAAGAATAGTATCCCTTTTTGTTGTTAAAGGTATCTTCCTTCAGGTGTCAGCAGTCAAATGGTCTCCTTACCCAACAGAGTGGGAGCATTTACCAATATGTATAGGACACTTATTGATGTAAAGGGTGTATGGGAGGGAGGGAGGGAAAGATTTTACGAATTCTCTTTCTAAGGTGTTACTACCAGGTCAACCATAAGCCCAGCTGTATACTAATATTTCAGGCGAGTTAACCTTTGTTTAGTTTCCCCAGTTCTTTATGGCATTAAGTAGGATTGGAAAACGTACCTTGTAAAGCTGGAGAAAATGTAGTGACAACAATTTAGGAGAATGGTACTCTCTTCTTTTACTGCCTTTTAGCGTCATTTAGAGCTACAAATGGCCTCGTTACCCATAGTTTCACTTGGTTTTATCCAAAATAAGCCATGGAAGAGAAAGAATTACCTTGAAATTACATTCCGCACATTCATTTTTGGTCACGCCCTCATAAGGTACTGGCATGTTTATACATAATCTTTTTGATGACCCAGTATAGCAAAATTCTCACCATTCATAGCAGGAAACACATGAAAAGCATCACCAAGGATTCTAGTCTTCTGAGTTCACTTAGTTGTAAAGAGAACAACTGGCACGGTTAGCCAAGAGGGATAAGCCAGGCACACCTGATTTTAATTTTGAGCCATATGGAGGGATCCAGTGTGGGTAATAGTTGTTATTTGTTTATTGATTTCTGGGCACCTGTCAATGCATCACTTTCACTAAGGGAAATGAGCCAGTCTTGAAAGGACAAAGGCATGGATTTCCAACAAGCATTTCTGTGACTTAGTGCATCAGCCATTCTTGTGAGTAAGCTAAGTGTGACCACTAACTACAATTCAGGGCAGCCAATATCAGGGCCCCAGAGAAGGCCTGGCAGAGGCTTCCGTCTCTTTAGATGAAAAGAGATGGCTTCTGGTTTGGGGGTTCGGGAGGGTTCCTAGAAGAAACGGCATGAAAGGTAGACTGTGGGGGTGAAAGTCAGGTAGGGATGTGAGACAATGAGGGGGGCAAGGAAGCATCCAGTCGGAAGAAATAGCTTGACCAAAGAGTCAGTGATGGCCAGTTTAAGGAAGAAAAAGTCTAGTGGTGTAATTTGTTTCCCTGCTTGAGTTTCTTAAAAAGGATCACTATTCCTTTGAAGCAGACATTTTTTCAAGCTAGAATAAAATAATACTAATAAATTAATATTTGAAACTATGTAATTTCATGTGATTAATTAACATCAAAGATAAACTTTAGTTTAACAAACATTTACTGAGCCCTTATTGTGTGCCAGACCCTGTGCTAATCACTGGAAATAAAGTAGTAAACCCCTCACCCGTTTAGGCTATGGTGGTCAGAATTCGGTTACTTGCAGCCAAATACAATCTTTTTCTTTTTTTTTTTTTTTCATTGTGAACAATCCTGCCTTCCCCCAGCCCATGGCAACCACCCTTCTACTTTCTGTCTCTATGAATTTGATTACTCAAGGGACCTTTTATAAGTGGAATCAAACAATATTTGCCTTTCATGACTGGCTTGTTTGTCTTAACATGATGTCTTCAAGGCTCATCCATATTGTAGCAAGTGTCAGAATTTCCTTCCTTTTGCAGGCTGAATTAATACTCCATTGTGTGTGCATGCGTGTGTATGTGTTTGTGTGTGTGTATACATATATATACACCACACTTAGCTTATTCATTCATTTATCCGAACAATATCTATTGTTTAACCATTGATGGACACTTGGGTTGCTTCCACCTTTTGGCTATTGTGAATAATGTTGCTATGAACGTGGGTGTACAAATATCTGTTTAGGTCCCTGCTTTCACTTCTTTCAGGTATATACCCAGGAGTGGAATTGATAGATCATATCCTATGTTTAATTTTTTGAGGAATTGCCATTCTGTTTTCTACAATGGCTGCACAATCTTCTATTCCCACAGTAGTACACAAAGGTTCCAGTTTCTCCACATCCTCACAAACACTTGTTATTTTCTGTTTTGTTTTGTTTTTAATAATATCCATCCTAATTTGTATGAAGTGGTATCTCATTGTTGTTTTTGATTTGCATTCCCTGGTGAGTAGAGACATTGAACGTCTTTCTGTGTGTGTATTGGTCATTTGTATATCTTCTTTGGATAAATGTCTATTCAAGTCCTTTACCCATTTTTCAATCAGGTTGTTGTTGAGTTATATGAGTTCTTTATATGTTCTGGATATCAAGTCCTTATCAGATGTATGACTTGCAAGTATTATCTTCCATAGGATGTTTTTTCATTCTGTTGATTATGTCCTTTGATGTACAAGTTTTTAACTTTGATGAAGTCCAGCTTACTTTTTTTTTTTTTGCTCATGCTTTTTGTGTCATATCCAAGAAATTATTTCCAAACCCAATGTCATGAAGTTTTTGCCCTGTGTTTTCTTGTAAGAGTTTTATAGTTTTTACTCTTACATTTAGGTCTTTGATCCATCTTAGGTTAATTTTGTATGGTGTAAGGTAAGAATGTATGGTGTAAGGTAAGAATCCAACTTCATTTTTTTGCACATGGATATCCAGTTTTCCCAGCACATCATGTTGAAAAGACCGTCTTTACCCCACTGAATATTCTTTTTTTTTTTTTTTTTTTTTTTTTTTTTTTTTTTTTTTGTGGTACGTGGGCCTCTCACTGTTGTGGCCTCTCTGGTTGCGGAGCACAGGCTCTGGATGCACAGGCTCAGCGGCCATGGCTCATGGGCCCAGCCGCTCTGCAGCATGTGGGATCTTCCTGGACCGGGGCACAAACCCGTGTCCCCTGCATCGGCAGGCAGATTCTCAAGCACTGCGCCACCAGGGAGGCCCCACTGAATATTCTTGAAAATTATTTGACCATATATGCAAAGGTTTATATCTGGCCTCTCTCGTTCATTGATCTATATGACGGTCTTTGCCAGCATCACAATGATTTGATTACCGTAGCTTTGTAGTAAGTTTTGAATCAGGAAGTATGAGACCTCCAAATTTGTTCTTTTTCAAGATTGCTTTGGCTATTCAGAGTTCCTTGAGATTCCATCTAAATTTTTGTATGGATTTTTCTGTTTCAACAGAAACATCATTGGGATTTTGATAGGGACTGACTTAACAGAGCAACTTTAAAGAAAATATTTGTTTATATAAATCATCATTCCTATTCTAACTTGGATGTTTTAGGAGCCTATGGAGTTATAGACACAAAATGATCCTTAGAAAATATGAATCCAAAGCCCAGCTCCCTCTACACCATGCCCTTTCCCTTTCAGTACACTTTTCTTGGTACTTCTCCTGACCCCCCCTCTCCATCTTTCTGTACCTCCAAGGATCCTCTCAAAGAAGGAGTTGGAGAGAAACTATGTTTAAGCCCATGCCCTTAATTTTAGATCTTGATCACAACAGTGTTGAGAACGCGCCTTGGGCCAGGCTCCAGGAATCCTGAACAACTACTAAGTGGATTGAGTGAGGTTCATTTATGTGCCCCTCTGTGGTCTGGTGGCTAATGGTTGTAAAGAAACTGACCTGAGTAACTCTGGAAACAATGTCCAGCCCGTATGGCTAGAGTCCATGCACTTACAAAAAAAACCAAAAAACAAAAACAAAAAACTGGTTTCAATTATCTGAACAAATTTGAATGCTCAAGATGGATACCTTGACAAATTATAGGAAATTGTGAACATCTTCCCAGGCCCAATTATCAGGCCTTTTCCTGAAGGCGATGGAGAGGATTTAGGCAAGAACCATCCCCAGGGCAGGTTTAAAATCACAGTAGGGTGACTGGAGCTGAGATCAGCTGGCCTCACTGCCTGGGTGCCTGCTGCCATCTGGACCAGACCACCAATGTCTCCCAAGTAGGAAGCTGGGGAAAGAAGGGGCCGGGGACCAATGTTGGCCCTCTTGGAAGTAGAGAGGAAGAAATGCTTATTTATCTGCCTTGGACAGTATTTCCCTTTAGAAAGTATTTTGGTTACTGTCAGGGAAGGTTGAGGCTGGCTGCCAGAAAAACCAAACTTTTCCCCTCCCCACAGGAGGATTAATGCTCTCCCTAAGCTCTTAAAAAAAAAAAAAAAAAAAGCCTTTTCTCTTCTTCAAAGGACTCCTGTTTCTGCAGTATTTCAAATGAGACTTTTCCTTTTTGCGATGGTTTGTCAGTTGGTGGTGGGTGAACCTGGCGAGCTGGCCTTTTAAAGCTGAGATATTCAGGCTGCAGGGTGTGGTCCACTGGTGGGTGGTAAAATCTGTTCAGGGCCCCTGTGATCAGCATTTTTTAAAATGGACTAAGGCAAAATATACCAGTGTCTATTACATACAGTAAGTCTTGATATTTTTAATTTTACATGTGGATATTTGGGATGTGTATTGGGCATGATGTAACGTGTTATTCTTACTATGTTTAGTAGTCCAAAACTTAGGACCGTTATTCTTAAAATTACCTTTGGCTAAACAAAGGCCTGGTCATGTTCCCAGATCTGGCCCATTCTCAGCAAAATGTCGTGCTAAACAAATACATACAAATAAATAAAGCTATAAAAGTAGCCATTTCAGATTAGTTTTTGAACCTAGTCCTTATTTGGGCCTTCTGATTTAATTTCTCTTTGGTGGATTGCATTTTCCAAAAGAATAAATTGAGTATAAAACAAGTATTATTAAAATACTTATGTATTTTGCATATAAAATAAATATTTCTGATTTAATGGAACAGTGTTTCCCCAACTTTAGTCTTTCACAAACTTTCTGCGTGATTTTTGCCACATCAGTGAACTGCTTGTGTTTTTATTTGTTTCGTATTTTCCTTAAATCAACTCAAATTAAATCTACATCTGCTGTCTGTGAAGCTGTTGATTTATATATGGGCTACTTATCTTTTCTGATATGCAATAAAATAAATACGTAACTTTTAAAATAGAAAAATGTTTTTCCATGTGCCATCAAATACGTTCATCTCACCTCTTTACCCCACATACCATTATTGGGAGAACACTGGTAGTCAAAACATTTCTTTTGTGCTTTCCTCATTTTGCTCTCTCAGATTCCTTTGTTCCAACAAAGGTTCCTATACCTGAGAAAAGAAACTAGAGCTGTTAGTTATTAGAGAGAGAAGTGTTCTTAATTTTAAAGAACTCCCCCTACCCTCCCTCCCACACATTTACTTTCATAGAATACTAGCATTTTTGAATTCACTAGCAGCTCATTCAAGGTTGAGTATACCTTGACCCAGCCAGTTTTCTGCATTTATTGGTAAGCATCTTAAGAGAACCATGGAGGGGGAATGATTGACATTAAAGAAACACCTGTATGTCGCAGCACAGGGCAACTCATTGTTTAGCGAGTGAACTTAGTTGCGTTCTTGGGGCCCAGCCTCATAGGGTCTCTTGGAGACTGGCTGAGATTTTAATGGAAACAGAGCTGAAAGGATTCTAGAGAAAAAGCTTATCCTCTTTCTTACAAATGGGGCTACGGAGGCCTAGAGGGGCAGAGTGGTATACCTGGGGTCACACCTTCAGCTGGTGTAAAACTTGAGGCTTGGCCTGTCTCCCCACATCCCTCCTGCATTTATCTCACTATCTCAGAAGCCTGGTAAGGAAAGTCTCATGCTGGGTATCACAGAAGCCTTGTATTAGAAAAATGGCTGCTTTCCACTTCAACCAAGATCTGAGATCACTGATGCGATACCCTAGGGATGACAGAAACATGTCAAGTTCACCTGGACAAGACCACTGATGACCTGGAGCCCCTTCACTGTTAAGGGGTTTTCTGGCTATGACATAATGTCAAAGTATTGATGATCTGATCCTCAGGTGCCCTGTAGCCCTACTCGGGGAACTTCTGCTCCAGAAACCAAATTCAGAATCATCCGCCAGGACTACTCTTACAGCTGTAATGAGTAGCCTTGAAGTGTCCCCATGATCCTGTAACCAGGGGAGTCCAGGCAAAATGCCAAGTAGCAATTCTGAAGTTCTGAGTCCTGATCCTGAGTTTGGACTGAAAAGTTTTAAGAAAACCCTAATGACTAATCACAAATTTTGAGTCTCTCTTACCTTAAATGTGACTTGCAAAGGTCAAAACTACCAACCAACAATTCAGAAACCATTTACTATTTTCTATGCTCTGGCAGGCTTTGGAACACAAGGATGAATGGGGGTGGGGGTCATCTCTGCCCTGGAGGAATTTACAAACCAGTGGAATAACAATGAAGCGTTCCCAGATTCCTTGGGGAGAATTAGGAGATCCCAATGCTTGGGTCTCCCGGGACCGGGGACCGCGTACAGCCCTCTAAAGCCTTGACATTGTTTCTGTGCTCTGTTTTGAGGTCCGCTGCCCCTTTGGGCAGTGAGTTCCTAGAGGGCAGGGGTTATATCTTACTCAACTCTGTATTCCCAGTGCCTGGTGTAAGTAGGTGACCCTCCAAATGCTTTTATAAAAAGGGAGGTATGGAGAGTGTCCTGGGAAAACATCATTCATTTGCATCATTCAGCTCGAGGGTCTCAGGTAGCTTGACGAAGGAGGAAGGCCTTTGAGCTGAGGTTTGCAAGACAGGGAGGAGTTTCTGGGAGCTGTTTGGGGAATGGCCTGAGGAGTGCCTGTGTGTCCGCCATGGCTACACTGCAGAGGGCCCCTTCCCTGCACCTGGCACCTTCCCTAAAGGAGACACACATCTTTGGTTGGTCTGCGCATTTCTCTTAGGCAAGCCAGCCATCTGTTTAGCTCCGGATCTGTCCTTAGCTAGTTAGTAACAACTGATTTCTAGCTGTGTGTGTTAAGGTTTAAAAACACACAGAAACGCTAGGCAGGGGCATTTCTTGTCCAGCCGATTTCAGGCGAGCTTTATAAGAGTTCCAAGGAATGTGTGGGAGCAGAGAAGTGACACTGATCCATGTATGTCTGCTCTGTAGGGAGTATGCCTGAAACTTCTTTAGAAACGAGGGGCGTACCTCTGGTCAGGATTTGTTGCAGCTCCTGTAGGCACATTGCCCCCCAAAGCCCCTTTTTCTTTAGGGCTTCTTTGCTACCAAATGATAAGATGTATTTATTAATTACATTAGTTATCATCTGTTCCTCGCTGCCAGAGTGTAACCTCCGTGAAGGCAGGGGTCTTGGGGCATCTGTGACAACTGTCACTGAGGCATCCCAAGTGCCTAGAGAATGCGTGGCTTATACTAGGCACTCACTGAATATTGATATGAATGAGTATATGGAATGAACGAATGAATGAATACTTCTGCCCAAGATCCGAGCCCAGGTAAAGGGAAGGACAGTTGTCCCGAGAGAGTGGAACTCGGGACTGGAGGGTCACCAGTATTTCCTCCAGGGCGCTGGCCTCTGTGGCATAGGCTGCCTCCTTTCCAGTGGCTGGGCTGGTTTGTCGTGAATATACCCAAGCAATAGAAAAGGTGATGCCCCAGACGTACTCTAGTCATTTAAGTGGCTGTTGTTTAGATGTGTTCTTTATCACAGGAGGTAGCTGTGATGCAGTCCCAAAGAACACTGTGTCAGAATACCTGGGTCCAAAGTCCAGATTTGTCCATTTCCAGCAGTGGGACTGAGGAGCAGTCATTTGCCCTCTCTGAGCCTTAGTCTTGTCAAACGGGGGCAGTAACCCCCTTCACAACGTGCCTAGCACGGCACCAGCAGCGCCGCACCCGAGGAGACCCTCTGAAAGGCCAGTAGTGTGGGTGGGTTCTGTGAGCCTGTTTCCCAGGCAGTCCCCGGCTCTCCCCAGGAAAAGATCCAGCAACGCCCCTTGAGTTTTGTTAACGGAGGATCATGCAGCAGCCCCTGCTCCAAACTCAAATCCCCAGTAAGTCAGGAAGATGTATGTGTTTTAAAACATTGGGAGGTCTGCGTTGGATCACCCTGGAGCCGTGGCTTCCCGGAGCAGCTGAGAGTGAAGGGAAGCAGTTCCTCTGCCGGGAGCTCTCCCGGCTCATGTCCCACAAGGGGTTGCCTTCACTCGGCTTTGGCGGCCGTTGACTTTTAAATCATAAAAAGCCGCTCTGTATACAGTTTACTCTGTTGCTAGAAGGCGGCAGAACATAGGTATTTAAAAAGGGAAAAAAAAAAAAGCAGAAGAAGCAGCCGTTAATCCCGCCAGGCTTCTGGGCACTGGAGCAGTTGCGGATGACAAAAGTTAATTAGAAACATGAGCAGTTTAACCGAAAACACTTGTGACAATTGGAAGGACAGCCTTTCGGGTTGGAGAAGTTTTCCTAGGGAATCGTTGTGGAAGAAAGTGGCTGCCGCTGGGTAAGTCGTGTCATCGTGTGACTCTGCAGACACAGACATGCTCTGTGGGGGCTGAGGCACTGCATCCTGCCTGCACTGGGTGGGCGCGGCCGTGGGTGGGTGTGGGTGCTGGGCTCAGCCATGTCCCTGCCACCTTCCCTCTGACAGCTGCCCTGACGTCAGGGACGGAGCTGTGTGGCTCCGAGTGCTGCCTGAGGAAGGGCGCTGCAGGGTTCATGTCTGCAGTCTGGGCCACCTTGGTGACTAGCGGAGCACCAGTTTGGAACCCGCCCTTCTCAGAATAATTCCAGTTTTAGTTTGGAAATATTTTGAAACTTTTCTGAGAAAAGAGTTTGGCCGGGGAACTACTCCCTGACCGCCAAGGGGGAAACCTTGACTTTCAGATAACCTGTGTGTTTTCCTGCTTACGGTGAAGTCTTGTGCCCAGTTCATACTCTTAAGCTCAGAAGCCTTTTTAAAAATTTTAACTCTTAACTTGCATTGTGTTCGTAACTCTTTAAAAGTGCCAATATAGGAAAAACGTATTTGTTTTGATGGGATTTAGCAACTTTTGTGGGTAATTCTTCTTCTGTAAAGATTATACTTGGTTTCTCTTTTTCTGGATTTTTTTTTTTTTTTTTTTTTTGGTCTGTTCTGTTTTAATGTCTCTGCTACATTGTTTTCTTAAAGTTGGATAATTCTCAATTGTTTGGCTTAACTAGGAAACGGAGTTGTGGGTTGAGTCATTCAAAACAGGAGATGTTTCCTACATCATTCCTACACCATCAGAGCGGTGATGCAGATTTTTGTTTTCCGGTAAACATATGTGCTTAATATTGCCTCGTGCGTGTTGATGTTAAGATCAGCATGCATTCACACAGCATGCACCAAAAGGTGACAAGGGGGGCATGTGAATAGCGCGTGAATAGGAGAAAGTCAAGGTAGAGTTTAAATTCAACCATAGGTAACGCACGAAGCAGGTAATGGAGCTGCGCAGCATCTGGGTTGGAGCGATTGGCCGTGTAGCCATGGCCGATGCCCCCTCGTGATCAGTGCAGATCCGTGGGTGTGATTCAGGTCTCCTTCTCTTCCCTGTCTCTGCAGAGCCTTTGGCGAGTCCGGCCCCCTCCCACCCCGGAATGAGCGAAGATGCACCTGCTGCTTTGGAGGGCGGCGGCTGCGCCCCTGCTAATTGCGGCGCCTCCTCTGCCATCCCCCAGCCCGGCACGGCCTCCAAGCCCTGGCGTAGCAAGTCGGTCAGTGTGAAGCACAGCGCCACGGCTGCCACGCTCGCGGTCAAGCCTCCTGCACCCGAGGCCCCCAGGCCCACCCCCGAAGCCCTGAAGCCAGCCCCCAACAATCAGAGGTCCATGCTGGAAAAACTGAAACTCTTCAACAGCAAGGGAGCTTCCAAGGTGGGTGAGGGCCCTGGGTCACGGGACACAAGCTGCGAGCGGCTGGAGATCCTGCCCAGCTTCGAAGAGAGCGAAGAGATGGAGGCCGGCGGTCGCCCACTGTCCGCGGCGGGCCCCACCTCCAACAGCCCCAAGATCGCGCTCAAGGGCATTGCCCAGAGAACTTTCAGCCGGGCGCTGACCAACAAGAAGAGTTC
This sequence comes from Kogia breviceps, assembly GCF_026419965.1. Classification (NCBI taxonomy): domain Eukaryota; kingdom Metazoa; phylum Chordata; class Mammalia; order Artiodactyla; family Physeteridae; genus Kogia; species Kogia breviceps. Next base: position 36,768,416 of record NC_081316.1, on the reverse strand, counting down.
CCCGAAAGGCGGCGAGAAGGAAAAGGAGAGACAGCAGCGGGAGAAGGAGAAGGAGAAAAGCAAGGACCTCGCCAAGAGAGCCTCGGTGACAGAGAGGCCGGACCTCAAGGAGGGGCCGAGAGAAGACCTCAGCGGGGTGGCGGTGACCGAGATGCCAAAAAAGTCCTCCAAGATCGCCAGCTTCATCCCCAAAGGGGGGAAGCTCAACAGTGCCAAGAAGGAGGCCCCGGCCCCTTCCCACAGTGGGATACCAAAACCAGGAATGAAGAGCATGCCCGGGAAATCCCCAAGTGCCCCCGCGCCTTCCAAGGATGGGGAGCGGAGCCGGGGTGGGAAGCCGAGCTCGGGGCTCCCCCAGCAGAAGCCCCAGCTGGACGGCAGACACTCTAGTTCCTCCTCCAGCCTGGCATCCTCGGAAGGCAAAGCCCCAGGAGGGGCCACCCTGAATCACAGCATCAGCAGCCAGACTGTCAGTGGGTCCATCGGGACCGCCCAGACCACGGGAAGCAATACTGTCAGCGTCCAGCTACCTCAGCCCCAGCAATACAGCCACCCCAACACTGCCACGGTGGCGCCTTTCCTGTACAGGTAGGAGCGGCTGCCCCCCTGCCCCGCCGGGGCCCGTGGGCGAAGGAGCCTTGCTGGTGGATTCTGGGTCTCCGAGGGTAGGGGTCGGGACTGCTACCCGGGAACATTGAGGCAGACAGCCCAGGTGCCGCGTGACCAGTGTGCTTGAGGGACAGTTAATTCAGCAGCGCTGGTGGGGGGGGGGGAGGTCAGGAAGCTAAAGAGTGGAAGTAAAATGTGAGCTGAGCCTGGGATGAGGAGGGGCTCAGGCACATGGGGACCCAGGGGCTTTGCAGAGGCGGCAGCAGCAAGAGCAGAAGCTAGGAGGGTGGTTTGCTATCACTCGACGGGCTCCAACATCAGTCCTCAGGCATCCTGAATGTACTTGAAACAATGAAAACCACAAAACCACCTTGCTGAGTAACGGAGACTTCTCACAGAGGTGCTTATCTTAAAATTCCAGATCCTCATGGTTTCTTACCCCATCACGCGTATTAAATATTTTTTCTTTTCTTTTTTTTTTTTTTTTTTTAATTAAAAAAAGGTGTTTTTTTTTTGGCTGTGCGGTGTGGCTTGTAGGTTCCCAACCAGGGACTGAACCTGGGCCACGGCAGTGAAAGCCCAGAATCCTAACCACTAGGCCACTAGGGAATTCCTTAAATATTTTTTCGGTCCCTGCTGTGTGCTGGGAGAACAGGATGAGGAAGAAGGGTAGCCGTAAGGAGGGACTGGTCCTAGAGGAACCAAGGAAACCCGGGTTGTATTTGGGGAGACAAGCCTGGGTGTTTGCGTCTGTCCGTTATCGGTCCCTCGGTCTGTCTGTCTCTGATGGCACATCCACAGCACCACGGGAGACCACGTGGAGCCAGGTGCTGTTGTTCTGGATGGTTCTGGCCTACGAGAGCCTCTGGTTGCACCACACACCTGTACAGGATGGAGGACACTGGCTCCGGGTGATGCTGGATGCATGGGATGAGTCCTCTCCGGGCAGATGCGAGGCTCTCAGCCCTCCTCTTGGGGGTTCCCAGAACCTTGTTCACAGTGCTCGACTTGATCCTGTGCTCGAGATGTGCAGGGCAGTGGGCGGGCCACCCTGCACAGCTGAGTGACAACTAATACCTCTCCACAGCACAAGGGGACCGATGGTTGAATGTCATAGTCTGGGCACTTACTTTACAGTTTCTACCCTAAGTATATACACAATCACAGCTGTACACACACACTCATACACCTATAGTGTGGATGCACTTCAGGGACAGTCACACGTAAGTAGGGACACAAGTACACATTCATACATAAAATGCAAATACACATATTCACACGTGTATTTACATACCTGTTCATATGCACAGACTCAGGCCCATGCTTTCAGCTTCCTCTGTTTACATGGTTCCCCAAAGAATTAGATATTTCCTTTATTTCTGCCTGAGGTGAGTTCCAGTAGGTTCTGTCACCATTCCTGCCAAGAGCTGATAGAAAGTCTGGTTCAAGCGATTGATTTCAGAGTCAAGCCCGCAGCATCCAGCCTGTGAGGGAACGTCAGGCTTCTGAGGAGAAGTTCTTTGCTTTTCATTGCTTACCCACCCCTTCATTGAGGGTCACGCCAGACCTTTTTAATGGGAGGTGGTCACCTTTGTATTCAGTCAAGTCATCAGCTCAGCTAACAGTCCTGAGAAGGGTGCCAAGGCTTAGGTAATGACTCAGCACTTGCTTCCATGCTCAGCTTTTTATACAACTGTTCTCTGAACCGTGGAGGCAACTGAATTGCTTGCCGTGAAATTTTTATCATGGCAGTCACACGAATAGTCTTGAGGTGATGCATATTCAAGCGACTGTTCCCAGATTCTTGATCTGCGTTTTCAGAATCAAAATACGTGACTGTCTGATCAGATCATCAGTCTCACCCCCGCTCCTTTTTTTTCTGGCTGTAATTATTTGAACGATTCTAAAACGTTTAACCTTTTTAAAAAATATTTCAAGATTTTTCAATGAGAGGAAAAGCTCTTAATGATAAAGAGCAAATGTCTGACAAATAGGAGGAAGGAGAAAACGTCACATGTGTCTGTCAAGCTGAGACTTAGTGTTTATGCTCACCCTCTGTGATGTTCTTCTGTCTCCTCTGAGGTGCCTTTCCTCTAGGTGAGCCGAGTAGGAGGATGGAAAGAAGAGAACTGGGATAGGAGTCAGGATGCCTGGACTCTGCCCTTTATTCGCTTGTGAGTCCCTGGTTGGCCTTGGGACCTGGCTGCAGGCATAGCTGTTGAGTATGCACCACGCGAGTGCAGAGACCCAGCTCATTTAATCACTCTCGCAACTCCATGAGCTGGCTACCCTTTTAATCCCTGTTCTGAAGGTGAGCAAACTGAGGCCTAGAGTATTTAAGTAACTTGCACTAGGTCAAAGAACTGAGAGCCAGAAAGCTAGTGTCTAAAGCCACGTCTGTCCCTTTAAGAGGGGCCAAGTGCTTAACCACGAAACCACTGTGACTCTAAATCACTGCCTCGCTTTGAGCCTCATCTGTAAAGTGAGGAGATGGGGCTAGATTAGAGGATTTGAGGAAATGGTTTAGGCTCCCTTTGTGCTCTGAGATGCTCTCTCTCAAGTTTGTAGCTCACTGTATATGCCTTACAGCGCTTCCCCCAGAACCTCTCCACGTTAGTGATGGTACCAAGGGAAGAAAAGGAAGATAAATCACTTGTGAAAAATAACTCTGAATGAATCATAGTTACCGATTCAGAAGGCACACTGGACACCTCTGTTGCTTTACACTTTACTGCTTTTATGTTGTCTCACCTGTGATTTTTGTAGCAGCCAGGGGAGGTCGCTGTCCTAATCCCCGCTTGAGGGCCAGACGCTCAACGAGGTGCAGTGACTTACTGAGATGTGCATGGCTCTCAAGTTACAGACTCCACACTGCAGCCAGCTCAGTGTTGAGACTCCAAGTCTAATGTTCCTTCTAGCACCCAGCACTGTTCTAGACTTAAAAACATCTCATTTATCCGTTCAGCACACCCTGCCTGAGTGCCTGCTTGGCATGTGAGTTGGAACAGATCGTGTTCTCATGTGCAGGCATCAAAAGAGCCAGTCTTAGCCTTCAGAGAGCTCTTAATCGAGTGTAGGAAAGATTTATCCATTAGATCGTATTGTAATAAGTAGGCATCAGGAGAATAGAGATATACGAGAGGTGGAGCCATCTGCTGGCCAAGGACTGGGGAAGACTTCCAGGCCAAGATGACATGGGGACTGTGCCTGAAAGGTAGATTAGGAGCAAACTAAGGAAGAAAGAGGAAAAGAGCCTTTGGGCAGAGGGCCCAATGACTACAAAGACAAAACTTAAGGACGGGGTATGATCTGGGAATGGAGAGAAGCCACATGTGGGTGTGGAGCACAGGGCAGGGCTGTGTGTAAAGGGCAGCAGTGGCAGGAGACAGGGCTGGAAAGGAAGGAAGGCAGAATCCCACGATGTAGGACACCTATCACAATTACGACTTTAGACCTTATTCTGTGGGCAACGGGAAACCATCGGAGCTCTTTAATCAGAAGGTGACAGGATCACATGGGCATCACCGAGATCAGTGCAGGACAGAATGGGGAGTGGACCAGACCTAGGAACAGTCTAGAACAGAAGTCACGGTTCACGTGCCTGCTTGGCTCCACAAAGGTGATACAAATGAAGGGTTCAGGGTGAGTGGGACTCTGGTAGAGGGAACCCCACGCCTCTCTAGAGGGGGCCGCCACAACATGTCACCAGCAGGTGGCGCCCTGTGAGAATGTGAGCTCGGTCCTTCCAGACTTCTTTTTACTGGGAGAAGGCAGACATCCAGAATTTTTGTGAAATCTCCCCATTTTTAAATGTGGAAATGAATTCAGAAGCTTTAAAAAAAATACTGTGGAGACCAATAAGAATCAGTCTGTGGGCTGCTTTCTGTACATGGCTGTCTCTGGCAACCTGTAGTCTGGAGGCAGCGTACCTGTTCACAAAGTGCTTCTAGGGCCTGGGCAGAGATGACGAGAGCTTGGATTCTGTTCAAGGGAAGGAGAGGAACACTGAGAGCATGAAAATCCTTTAAAGGTCGAGATGGCAGGAATGGGGAACCGATGTTATCTGTAGGAGGGCAAAGGGAGGAGCATGGATGGATGATGGCGGGGTTATCAGGACACATCCGCCACAGTCTATTTTAGACAGTTCACATTGCTGGCAAACGCTTCCTTCACAGGGAGTGAAATCTGGTTGAATCAGCTCAGGATGCTAATGAATTAGAAACGTTACACCCATGGTTATGTGCCTGAGCATAATTATACGTTTGCATGGCACGCCAAAATAAGTAGAGGTAATTGTGGCGAGAGCACATGACATGAAGCAGTTGCCTCGATTTGCTTGACACAAAAGGGCACGGAGAAGGTTTGGGGAAGTACAGGTTTCAGTCAGGTGTTGAAATAATGATCAGTGAGAACTTTCATCTCAGAAGCTCTGAGCTCTGAACCAGACCTAGAGGACAAACACACCTGCCTGGCACCCACTCCTGACTGGTTGGACGGTCATCTTCCCAGAGACGGCCGTGTCAGGAGGATGTGGCACGGGGGGCCCTGGGGGCTGTCAATGGAGTCACGGAGTCACCTTCATGCTTGGCTTGCTGGCATCTCTGGTTACTTAGAAGTGGCTCTTCGGCCCATGTTAAACCACCCAAACCATCCAGTACTCGCCAGCCTTTTTCTGGCTAGACCCAGCTCCCCGAAGGGGGTGCAGAGAAGCGTTCTCCAGTGAAGGATTGCAGACCCTTCATTTGGGTGATGAATATTTCATGTTTTGCAGTTCGGTGGCTCTCTCTGTTTCTAGGACCTTGCTCCATGTGCACCGGTGAATTATTTAGCGTCTCTCTGCTGGTCTGCTCTGTTCTAAAGCTTCTTGCCAAAGGAGGGGATAGTTGGGGCTGTGGTCGGGGCACGGTGGTCCGGATGTGCTAGTTACCCCTTGTGACAAGCGTGTCTGCTCTGGTTTGTGTGTGAAGGTCCCAGACAGACACCGAAGGGAATGTTACTGCCGAGTCCAGCTCAGGGGGTGTGACCGTGGAGCCGAGCCACTACAGCAAGAGTGGACAGCCTGCCCTGGAGGAACTCACTGGTGAGTTTGGCGCCTGGAAATTCCGTGTCTCTCGGGGGTGAGACCTCCCGTGCAACCATCTGCTGGAAGGTCCCGAACCCAGCTTGATGTGAAGTTGCTTCACTGTTGCCTTGATTGATGAGCCAAACAAACTGATTGTCTTACTACCTTCCTTCTCTTTCTTCTCCTTCTCTCATGATCTACTCCCTCCTCCCCAGAATTTTAAATAAGTCTTTTACCTATTGGCCATATTCTGTTTTAAGGTATGCTCCTCTTCACTCATGTAGGGGCTCTGGGCTGCTCGGATACTTCACTTTGAATCTCCTTGTTCACTCTTCAGATAGAGTTGCCTTACAAAAAGACTTGGAACTCTAAAATGTATTGACTTTTTCAAATTTCCTTTAAGAAGCACTGATGAAAATTGTTCTGAGCACCCTTGGAACAGTTGGAAAGAAGATTTCAGCACGCTTCTTTTACCAGAAACAAAAACAAATCTAAATTTTATTTAAATATAACCCAGACAAGGATGATTAAAGGGATATTATATCATATAAAAACATAAAATCTGCAATTGTCATATAGTTAATTCCACAAATATTTATTAGTGTTATACTGTCACATTCTTAATTTAAAGAAAAAAAGGTAGCATCAGAATTAGAATTCCTACTGCAGTGTATTCCGAGCTACCACCTTCTCTGTCCCTTGTCCCCTCTTCCCAGCTCTGTGCCCTGGGTTCCAGCAACTTCTAACCAGGGAAGAGAGTGGTAAACCACATATTTAGCAGTGGCTGAGTTATTCTTCGCATATCTTACCACTTCCAGAGTTGGCTTAAAAATTGAATCCATGTTTAAAATCCATTTATTAGACTAAATATCCATGACCCCACCATATTAATAGCCCCATTACAGCTGTGGAGTTGGTCTGCAGCCCACACGATCGACTCTTATAACCCGTTTGACCATTAGCTCTGAGTATTAATTTCAGAGGATCTGAGTGATTTCACTCTTTCCTTCTTGTTCTGCTGCCTGGGCACAGTGATGGGGCAGAGAGGTTTCAGGCCATTTGTAAGTGATCCATCTTACAGTGGTTTAGGGCCCCATTTAGTGGTTTGGGATTGATTTTATGTTTCCTTCTCTCCCAAGTTTTAGCTCCCCTGCATATGAGGACATGGATAGTGCAGGAAAAGGGCCAGCTCTCAGGAGAAGGGTGTGGAGTTTAATTACTACTCAGGTCTCCACACACATTCCAGATTGTGTTCGTATGTGCAGGCATCAAAAGAGCCAGGCCGGTGATTCAGAGGCCGGCATGGATCAGAAGTGTGACTTGTGGAGGGGTCGTGGCAGACATTGGGGCTCGGTGAAATTCACATCTGAAAAGCAAAAGCGGCAGCCGGAAAACGTTCCACATAACAGTTAAATCCCACAGGGACAGATGGCACAGCCTGTGATCTTTGCACTCCTTTATCTTTTTCTCCCCATGTCTCCTGTGCATCAGGACAGTAAACCAAGTGAGAGCTCAGAAAACCTGAGATGCTGTCGGTTTGGGGACCAGAACTGTGTGGCCAGTCATGCCTGATCAAGCACCCTTTGGTGTAAAGTCAAACGATGTTAGTTGCTAAGGAAAATACCTGAATTAGGGTGACTTGTCTTTACATTCAAGTAGTGGAACTCACATGGGCGGCTGTAACACATGCGGCTGTACAGTTAATAATTTTATGGAGACACTACATAGTAGCTTGTATGTATGAGGTTGAATTCAGCTTATGTACAGCCGATCCCTTGAAATGACAACAAACGGGTGTATTTAGGAATGGACATTTACGAGACTATTTGATCAATTGCTAACTTCCTCCCCCTCACTTATGCAAGTAGGTGGATTTTCCCATGGTGCTCTGTCATTTACAGAATGTTACACGTGAGTCCTGCATCTCAGATTGTAACGTTAGAAGGAGCAACATCCACTTATTATGCAGTCCATGAATCCTTTCGATCATTCATTGATGAATTGTCTTTCAGTCTCCACTGGAATACTTCTTGTGATGGAAAGTCTATTCCTTCATGAGGCAGCCCTTCCATATTTTATTGGCGTTAAGTAGTAATAGAGTCTTTTATCCTTACCTTTCTAAATCACTGGATATAATCCAGCCTCACAGACAATTTCCATTCTTTTCCATGTAGCAGCGTGTCCCTTAGCCTCCCTCTTCCAAGTAAAAATCCCCGGTTCCATCCATGTTTCTCATGTAACACCCTGACAGCCTCACCTCTGCTTTATTTGGTCAGAATATGGTGTTCTCTCCATCATGGCCAGTGGCTTGAGGGAGGACTGCCCTTGGTAGATGCAGGAGAGCCACAGGTATACATGGAATAGTTCATTCCGTTTTTAATTTCTCTGTTTACGGGCTTTAAGGGCCCAGCCATTTCCACCAGGGCATGGCTGTGTGTTTATTTTGTTCAGGCTATGGGTTGGTAGGGAGATCTTACATTAAGGCCATCTTCTAAGCAGGTAGAATTGGCAGTTCAGAACATGATCATCTGAGCAAGGCAGGTGGATTACTGGTTTGTGTTTCTATGTTTGCTCTTGGAATCTGTGTATGTAGAGCTCCGAGAGGAGCAGATATTTCCTAGTCGGACCCCTCAGAGGGACGCAGGACACTCAGATTCAACGAGCCCTCATTTTATGCCGGGCATATCATGTGTCATCTCATCTGATCCTCCTAACCTTGAGGGAAGGGGTTTTATCCCCATTTGACAAATGACATTCAGAGAGAATAAGTGACTTGCCTGAGGTCAAGTGGCTGGTAAGTGGCAGTGCCGTGATTCAAACCTTTATCTGTTGGAATGCAAAAGCTATCCTTTTTCTTCAGCCCTACGTTGACCAAACATCCTGTGGACAATAAATATTTCTTGAGCATCTATAGATTCTTGTGAGGTTATCAAAAATAAAGGTGAGATACCACTCCATATCAAAGATATTTGAATTTCTAAAGGAGAGTTAATAGGCAAATGTATCATTCATAGAGACATGGATAAATACAGGCATACCTTGGAGATATTGCAGGTTTGGTTCCAGACCACTGCAGTAAAGCAAATATTGCAGTAATGCAAGACACACCGAGTTTCTGGCTTCCCAGTGCATATAAAAGCTCTGTTTACACTACACCGTAGCCTGTTAAGTGTGCGGTAGCGTTATGTCTAAAGAAAACAACGTACAGGACTTCCCTGGTGGCGCAGTGGTTAAGAATCCGCCTGCCAACGCAGGGGACACGGGTTCGAGCCCTAGTCCGGGAAGATCCCACATGCCGTGGAGCAACTAAGCCCGTGCGCCCCAACTACTGAGCCTGCGCTCTAGAGCCCGTGAGCCACAACTACTGAACCCACATGCCACAAATACTGAAGCCCACTCTCCTAGAGCCTGTGCTCCACAACGAGAGAAGCCACTGCACTGAGAAGCCCGCACACCGCAACAAAGAGTAGCCCCCGCTCGCTGCAACTAGAGAAAGCCCGTGTGCAGCAAATGAAGGCCCAACACAGCCACAAATAAATTAATTAAAAAGAGAAAAGAAAAAAGAAAACGATGTGCATGTCTTAATTGAAAAATACTTTATTGCTAAAAAATGCTAACCATCATCTGAGCCTTCAGTGAGTCATAATTTTTTTGCTGGTGGAGAGTTTGAAATATTGGGAGAATTACCAAAATGTGACACAGAGACACAAAGTGAGCAAATGCTGTTAGAAAAATGGCGCCGATAGGCTTGCTTGATGCAGGGTAGCCACAAACCTTCAATTCATAAAAATCATAATGCCCTTGAAGCACAAAAAGCTAAGCACGATAAAACAAGGTATGCCTATAAATGTAGTTTTTATACTGTTGTATGTGATTAAGTTAATTAATGAAGGTAATTTGAAAACTGGTGCCTAGACTTAGCTTCTTAATAAATGTTCCCTGCAGAGCCTGGAGCTATCCAAAGGATCAGTACCTTTTTGGCAGCCTTTACACGGATAAAATGTGGTCAAACTGGCAGTAAAAGATATTTAATTGATGGCCCAGGAGATAGATGCAATTACATTCCTCCACGGCCATTAGGGGAAGGTAAAAGAGATATTCATCACTGCTTTTGTTTAAAAACACATACATATATATATATATGTATTTTAAAGAATTGGATGGGAAATGCAGGTTTGACCACTTTTTAGATAGGAGAAAAATGCCTTCCAAATCTCTCTTGGTTAGAAGTGGGAAGAAAATTGAAAACACTGGCATTTTCAAGGATAGAGAGTTTGCTATAGCAGATTATTTCCATATAATCAATCATTTAATCCATTCCCCACCCTCCAGGCACCACCATGCTGAGAATAATCCAAGATCATCTGTCTCAGAAGGAAAGTTAATTCTATGACATTTCTTAGAGAAATGTCTATAAGAAATGCCTGTTGCACTATTAATGACAATTGCTGGAAGTTCTACTTGGTGTCTGCTCTATATCCCACTGGCTGCTGCCCGTGTGTACTAAGTTCTATGTAGAGATTTCTTTAGAAATACTGCTGAGCACTTGAAATAGTCATCAGCTTTTAAAGACCCTTGATTGTGGTCTCCTCAGACTTCCTGAAATTACTCTGAGGGAATGATGGTGATTCCTTTAATCACTATTTTAGTTATTTGGCTTTTCCTCTCCCCCCATAAGCAGCCCAAACTAAACAGAATAGCCAGACAACCCAAAGCGAGGCTTCTCTGAGAGGGGACATGGCTTCCTAGCTTGTGTGTAGCCTGTTTCTCCTGGGATGCTTGTGCCAACTTGGCCTCTCTGGGCCAGGTATTTAGTGGGAAATGTTGCCTGGGGAATGGAAGTCCCTTATCCCCCAGAGAGAAGCCTGAATCTCCTCGAATGCTCCCCTCTCTGCAGCACCAGCTGGCGTGAGTTGAGTGCTTTTGGTGGGTGCCGCGCTCAGGGATCTCCATTTAGTCCCTACAACAGTCCTTTGAGGTCAGCACTGTCACTGTCTTTGTCTAGGACCGTGGAATCTGAAGGATGGAGAGAGAGGGTCAGCACCTACCCCGTGACCACTCAGCCAGGGAGTTACAGGAGCCAGCATTCGTGATAACATAACAAATCGAACAAAGAAAAAGGCAAACCTCTCTCTGGAGGAAAATTCATGATAAATAAGTGCAGATCGTTTAGCCACTACAAATTAACCATCTGTAATGTTGGGCCAGTAGACAGCAGCACCTATCACCCACGGGTGAGAAAACCAAAGGTCCTTCCTGGGCAGGGGTCAGAACTAATGTGTTCGTGGCTTTATTGGAGACAGTGTGAAAATGTGTTTGTCTCAGACTCGGCACTTTGCTTTTCCCACGGGCTAGACTTCACCTGTTGCTGGAGGGACCTGCAGGGACAAGAAAGACCTCTCTCTCTCTTTAGACTTAACACCTTCCTTTGGGCAGCTGTGCATTTATTCATTCATGCATTCGTTCTCAAATCCTTCTCGAGCACCCGTGCTGAACCAGGCCCTGAGCAGGGAACGTGGTTTTGGTCACAGGCGCAATTGCTGTTCCCAAGAATCGCCGCATCTATCTGAGAACTAAAATAGCTTTAACCTTTGTCTCTCCAGGGGAAGATCCAGAGGCTCGGCGACTGCGGACAGTGAAGAACATCGCTGATCTGCGGCAAAATTTGGAGGAGACCATGTCCAGTTTACGGGGAACTCAGGTTACACACAGGTATCTGGAACGTGAATCACTTTCCTGAACCAGCTAGTAACTTGGTGTTCACACGGCTGCTCCTGCCACGGTGTGTTCCCGCCACAAGCCAAGTGATTTGGTTAATAATGGAATAAATAACCTTGATCGCCAAAGGTGCTGGAATTCACCGAGAATGCCATATGGCATGAAGAAGTGTCAGGAGCAAAAATCTGTGGAGACAGATTCCTCCCCAAAGCAGAAAGTTGCTAAATCCATTCCATAGAGGATGTTGCAGACCAGCTGTTTTTAAATTTCCCTTTGCTTGCATTTTCCAAAACGATATGATATTATGCTGTAGAAACGAGCAGGTGAACTGTATTTGACCTGTGTGATAAAGTGAATAACTCGAATTCCTACCCGGTCTTCTGATCCCCAAGCACTCTGTAACGTTGTTAGTCATGCACGTGTATAAAACACGTACAGAAATATTTATAAAAACGTAGGATCATGTTTAAACCATGATTTCGTTAGATGAACTCTAGGATTACACTGGAAACATTTATCAGTTTCTTTTCATTGTTGAGCAAGAAAGTGAAGAGGGTGCAGCCCTGGGACATCCTTCATGATTTGGGCAGAACCAACTTTTGTGGTTTGTGTTTGGCCTTGATGATCAAGATAAAGTTCCGGTTACCCCCGTAAGCTCCCGGGTCTGGGGGGGGGGTCTCCCCTGCTTCTCCAATTTCAGTCTCTTTGATAAATGAATACAGCAAGGAGACTGCTGGGCTCCACCATGGCCAGCAGCTTCGGCAGATTTGGGTTAAGCACTGTGGGTTCTTAAAGAAGACCAGGGCCCGAACCTTAGGAGTTCCCAGTATAAGGAATGTCAGGCAGGCTGCTTCCAGGATCAGAGGGAAACAAAAACAGGTGAGGCACCAAATTGATTCTCCCAGAGAAGAGTCCACTGGGGGTGGCTGGTGATGGCATGGAACCAGGTGCTGGACCCTGCGACTCTTGATTAGCTAAGAAACATCTCTCTTTTCCAGCATCATCATTGAAACTGATTTAATGTAGGTTACAGCAGTTCCGTGGATTTCTTGGCTTGGGCTAGGATGGTGATCATGACAGGAGGGAAATCTTCCATGCTTTCTTCTGCAGGAAAGACTCTCGCTCTCTCTGCTTAGTAAAGAGATCCCAGCCTGTCTCTGCATCTTGATGGTGTGGTGAGACCTGCAGGGCCGGAAAGACAGTGGACTGACTGCAATAGAGTCTTCAGAGGGCCAGGGACGAGCTCCATCTCCTGGCAGTTTCAGGCTCAGCTAGTTTCATGGGTCTCAAGCCCAGGCATTTACCACTCTTTTCTGGCCTTTTGCCACCAGAGTTTGTCATTTTGGACGAAAGGTGGGAGGAGCAAAAGTGTGTGTGTGTAGCGGGGGTGGGGTGGGGACGGCGGGGATAGATATTTCAGGGCCCTCCCCACCTGCTCAGTCTGGAGAGAGCTGAGGATGTGAAAATGGGATCTTAGGACCTTGGGAGTAGACGGGTGCATCCTGCCTTTAGGAAAAGTGAGCTGAGATGCAGCGTCCTAGGATGAATATGCACACAGCTACCTTTATGCCCCATTGTTATTGATCCAGAGTTTTCTACTTCCTTTCCTGGGTTGGAAAGAAGATTCCAGTAGTTAAGACTGTTTATTTAAAGTAATTTTTAGGGGGTATCTTGTACCATGTTTTAGGGGAAAAAATCTGTGCTGGGCTTTTCAGAATGTCACATAGATGTGCAGCTTCGCCTTCATTTTTAACAACAGAGCTACACTGGGTGGTATGTTGGTACCTTTTTTTTTTTTTTAACTTATTTATTTTATTTTTGGCTGCATTGGGTCTTTGTTGCTGTGCACGGGCTTTCTCTAGTTGCAGTGAGAGGGGGCTACTCTTCGTTGTGGTGCACGGGCTTCTCATTGCGGTGGCTTCTCTTGTTGCAGAGCACGGGTTCTAAGCGCGTGGACTTCAGTAGTTGTGGCTCACGGTCTCTAGAGCGCAGGCTCAGTAGTTGTGGCGCACGGGCTTAGTTGCTCCGCGGCATGTGGGATCTTCCCGGACCAGGGCTCGAACCCGTGTCCCCTGCATTGGCAGGCGGATTCTTAACCACTGCGCCACCAGGGAAGCCCAATACCTTAATTTTTGATCCTCTTTTGTATATGGGAACTATTTCATAATTCTAAAAAAAAAAAAAAAAAAAAAAATGAAAGAGAATGTAAACTGCAAAGACTACTAGGCATATTGGGGTTTAACCCAAGGCCGGTTTTATGTTTTTAGCACATTGGAAACCACGTTTGACACCAATGTCACCACGGAGATCAGCGGGCGCAGTATCCTCAGCTTGACGGGCAGGCCCACTCCCCTGTCCTGGAGGCTCGGCCAGTCCAGCCCTCGGCTGCAGGCGGGAGACGCCCCCTCGATGGGCAACGGGTACCCGCCCCGAGCCAACGCCAGCCGCTTCATCAACACCGAGTCGGGCCGCTACATGTACTCTGCCCCCCTGCGGAGGCAGCTGGCCTCCAGGGGCAGCAGCGTCTGCCACGGAGACGTCTCGGACAAGGCAGGAGATGAGATGGACTTGGAGAGCATCAGCATGGACGCCCCCGGCTACATGAGCGACGGGGACGTTCTGAGCAAGAACGTGCGGGCGGACGACATCACGAGCGGGTGAGTACCTGGGCCGCCTCTCTTTTCACGGAGCAGGGGAGGCATGGCCCCTGCCTTCTCTTCTGCGGGGCTTATTAAAGTTCTCTGGGGGAGATCAAACTGCCTTCCCTCATGTCCTGTTCATTTTGAAGGCTGTGTGCCCTGGAGGGGAGCCTTCTGGGCCAAGAGACGCAAGACTTGGTCTGCAGTCCGGGCTTGGCAGTAACTCGCTGGGCAATTCCAGCCAGGCTCCACCGGCAGCCAGAGTGACACTTGACAACAAACCACACTGTGTCAGTCCTTTAAACCAAACCTTATGCCTAGGATAGAATCCAGACTCCTGAGCCTGGCCTACCTGGCCTACAGGATCTGGCCCTTACCTGCCTCTTAGAACTCATTGTCCTGCACTCCCCTTGCTTTTGCTGCCGCAGCTGGTAATTCTGTCCCTCAGTCTCATCAAGCTCTTTCCTGCCTCAGGGCCTTTGCACTGTTTCTCTGCCTCGGTTCTATTGCCCAGATCTATTCCCCTGGTTCCTTCTGGCTGCTCGGCTGGCATCTCTTTGGAGGGGCCCTTCTTGACCCTTCAACTTGAAGTCCTTTATGTGACCTGCCCCAGGCCTAGTTTCCGTCACTGTGTCTTATGCTCATTTGGAAGCTTATCGCTGTTTAAAATTATCCTGAAGATGGGTTTATATTTTATCGTTTCCCTGCCCGTTCCTGCTTGCAACAACAAGTGCCATCATGCAGGGACATTGTCTGGCTTGTTCACCACTGAATCCCCGATGCCTTGTACATGTAGGAGCTTATAAACATTGCTGAATTGGTGAGCACGCGAATCAATGGATGAAGGAGCAGACCCAACCTCCCTGTAACGTGCGAAGTTGAGGCGAGTGATGAGATGATGTCTGAGCCGGGCCGTGACCATGTGTGGCCCAAGGCTTGGCTTCTTGTTTTTGCCACACTTCCAGATCACTATGGAAGCTGAACGAGCATCCGTTTGCTCCCCTTCCTGTGAGTACTTCATCTGTTAACCCGGCTTGCCCAGCAGTCCTTCAAGACCTTCTCCCCCTCTAACATTCTAAGAGATAAAATTACAGATAATAAAACTTAGGCATGGGCTTTCCTGGTGGCGCAGTGGTTGAGAATCCGCCTGCCAATGCAGGGGTCACGGGTTCGGGCCCCAATCTGGGAAGATCCCACATGCCGCGGAGCAACTAAGCCCGTGCGCCACGGCTACTGGGCCTGTGCTCCGCAACAAGAGAGGCCGTGACAGTGAGAGGCCCGTGCACCGCGATGAAGAGTGGCCCCCACTCGCCGCAACTAGAGAAAGCCCTCGCACAGAAATGAAGACCCAGCACAGCCAAAAATAAATAAATAAATTTATTTATTTTTTTAAAAAAAATTAGGCATGATGATCATGTCACTCATTTTCCTGAATGTCATGATCAAGAGCCCCATGGGTGAGTCAGTGTTTTCATAATTTTAACAATAGCTCATTATCCTACTATGTGCCAAGCACTGTGCTAGGTGCTTTCTATATATATTATTTTCTTCTGTCCTCACAGCAGCCCTTTGGGATAGGTGATATCATAATCCCCATCTTCTGGAGGAGTAGACTGAGGCTCAAGAAGGTTAAATAACTTGCCCACGTAGTTAAGCAGAGCCCAGGGCTAGTTCCTTAACCACTGTACTGCCCCATCTTGCCCAGCATTTTATTGCTGTGTTGAAATAGCACAGCTACTTGAGTTTATTTCAAAATTGATTTACGCTTCCCTGGTGGCGCAGTGGTTGAGAGTCCGCCTGCCGATGCAGGGGACACGGGTTCATGTCCCGGTCCGGGAAGATCCCACATGCCACAGAGAGGCTGGGCCCGTGAGCTGTGGCCGCTGAGCCTGCGCGTCCGGAGCGTGTGCTCCGCAGCGGGAGAGGCCACAACAGTGAGAGGCCCGCGTACCGCAAAAAAAAAAAAAAAAAAAAAAATCAATGTCACCAAAAAAAAAAAAAAAATGATTTACTTTTGCTTAGTTCTACCTGTCTTACTAGAAGTGTTCTTTCATTTAATTAGAAGCTTAGAGATAGAGCTGCTTTGGCTTTTTGGCTGTTACTTTTAGAACCATCCCATAGTGAAATCTTCAAAGACAGGAGCCACCAAACCCTTACGGTGTAACATGTTTCTGCTATTATCCAAATGGCTGGGAAAGTTAATGGCCTGATAAATCAAATGATCCAGTTAAATTAGAGCATCATTTTGTGTCTCTAGTTTTACACGAACATGAACACAGTAACATATACCTGTTACTAAAATTACATGTAATTTAATCTTTTATTATTCTTTAGAAGACCGTTGGTATTCAGCATGGCCTCAAGGTATCATTATCACTTCCCACTGTGATATACTACCAAAATACTTTGGGATTATTTTGAGATTTTCATATTTTTTAAGAAAGTTTATTCTCTTGTCAGGTCAGTCTTTTAGTAAATGAAGATGTATTTATTTTTATGTACTACTGACAGTTTCCACAAGGTGGAGACATTGGAACACCGTAAACTGAAGCTTAGTGATGTTACAGTGAGACGTTCCTAGTTTCTTCAGCGATTCAAACCAAAGCCTTTACCCCTGCTAAAAGGCACAGATGTTTACATTTCACTTCCTGCTTTGGGAAGCTTACATTTTTAGCAAGTGAGATAGTGCTTAGAGCAAGTGTAGATAAAAGTGCGGAAATGTAAGCAAACACCCAGTTACTGAAATTGGAGAACTCTGGTCTGTTTCCAACTCCCCCCAGCCCCACCAGTTCCTTTTAATGTAGAAATTTACCTACACAATGAGGAGAGGCAGCCCAGATGGCATTGAGCGCTCCTCCTAGTTGTGACATTGTAGAGTGCTAGTTAAGCATGACTCCACACTGGAAATGCACGCGAGTTTCTGCTTTGAGGCCAAGTTATAGGTTTGCCTGTATGTGCAGAGTTCAGTGCATGCATGCAGTTTAATGTCTTTTGTACTCAATTCTTTTTCCTTTTATAAACATGACAAGGTTGTAGATATTGAATGACTGGTCATTTAGTCTGTACTTCAGAATCTGCCCAATAAGTCATATTGCTGAGGCAGTTGGTGTAGTGGAAAGAAAACAGATACCTGACAAGCTTGAATCCCGCTCTGCCACTGGCAAGCTCTGTAACATTAAGCACGTCATTTAACTTCCCAAAGCCTCAAAGCACTACAGTTAATTTGGTTTTTAACCTTCTACAATTAGATTTCTCTTTGAGGTTGTATCTAATTAGTGGCAAGTATCTGATAAAGACACACAGTTTTCAGACAGGGTGTAGATGTCTTACCAACCTCAAAGGTCCCGGCACTTGGAAACAATGAAATGATCACAGTTTTCATCCAGATGTTTGTTTGGCTTAGTGGAAACAGCCTCGATGTATGAGTAATATAGAAATCAGTATTGAGGCTCTTTGAGGAAAGTTCTCGTAAAAGTTTACAGCAAGTTTAGTTAGCAAGGCTGAGGTGGAAGTAAATTCTAGCTTCTGAAAATGTATGGCCTTTGTTTTTAAAGTGACGCTGGACCTCAGCTTGGTAGAAGCAGCTGTTTTTTGATGTCTCCAGCTCATTGTCTCCTCTGGATATGATTGCACGAGCACCTGTGTGTATCATTCAGTTCTCCCTAAGGTAGGGCTGAAGTTACTTGATTTCCTTGGAGTTTAGCTAAGGAACTAATGGCACATGCCTTTGGTCTGTGTGTTTGTGTATTTATTAAACCCTTCTATTGCACTTAGTATGTGCCAAGCGTGTCTAAGTATTGTGCAAGAAATCATCTGACCTCACCACTTCATTTTATTAGATTGATAAATTGGGCTTCGGCTATGGTTAGTGGAAAAGGAATTAAAGAAACAGACGAAGATGTCTCTTACCAAGTTTTGATCTGTGAAGCTAATCCATCTACTCATCTAAAAATTCAGGGTGCCATATGGTATAGAGTGAAATTAAAGGCACAGACTTAGTGTCCATATGTTCGGAAAGATTTTTTTTTTTTTTCTTTTCAAAGGAGTCACTGAGTTGTATAATGTTGCAAAGTATGAATATGCCTCCCTTCCTGGAAAAAAAAATGAGCGTTTAAATTTAACATTAGAAGTTTCTACGAGAGCCTTTGATGGCTTCCCATTGCCTGTGGGAATAGATCTCAACTTCTTAACTGAACAAGGGAGGCTGTTTATGGTCTTTCCCTCAGCTGCCCTCCCACCTCCACCCTGTCCACATCCCTCCTCACATACCCCAGCTCCCCAGTGCCCTAGGCTACATGCCATTTGCTACCAAAGGCTGTTTCCTGCAATTGCAAAGCTTTGTGCCACAGGACCTGCCTCTTTCTCCCTGGAATTTCTTTGCCCCCAAGCTTATCTGACTGATTCAAAGAAAAAAAAAAAAAGAAAGAAAAGAAACCAAACAAGCAAACAAAAAAACACCTCCTCTGTGATGCCTTCCTGGACACTCCTAGTCAGTCAGTTAGCTCTGTCTGGTGTATTTCTGGTGGTCTTGGTTCACACCCAACCTTATGTGTGAACCTTTCACTTTGCATGGGGAGTGTTTGAGAGGGAGCTGGATGGTATTGAGGAAAGAATATGGTCTTAAAAGGCAAGCAGATTTGAGATTTAATCTTGGCTCTGCCAAATGAACTGGAACAAGTTTTTAACATTTGGGAATTAGAGATAGAACTTGAAAAACACCCAGCAGAGTCTGGGATGCACAAGAAACATCATGCACAATGTGTGTGTGTGTGTGTGTGTGTGTGTGTGTGTGTGTGTGTGCGCGCGCCTTTCCTCAACCAAACATGGAGCTCCCAGAAGGCAGATAGTGCCCATTATTTGTCTAAACTGAGACTAGCACAAGTAGGAATTTAATAAATATTTTGTGAATGATCTATCCTTCATGCCCACCCTCACAGGACCCTGGGCTTGTATAACTTGCTACCACCAGCTGTGAAAGTCAGTGATTCTATTTACAGAACACCTGGAGAAAATCAATTTAGCCTCTGGTCTTTTTTTTTTTAGTGTGATGCATAGCTCCATCTAGTGGCAAATATAGGGTGTGGTGCTGTGGTTTTGATTGCTTTTGACTCACAGAGTCAAAGTCTTATATTGGTTTAAGACTCAGGGCTGGTGTTATTCAAGGCTGAGAGAATGGAGATTGTAGCAGTTGGATCATCTTTCAAATGTGGTCTGACCAGAAGTCTAGTGCAAGAGAGAACGTGGCGTTGTGAGCAAGCTGGTCTTCAGAGTTGGCTTTTTGATGGCTAAATTCTTCCCTGTTAGGTGTCAGGGATTACTCAACAGATACCACATGTGCCTGCTGGGAGACTTCATCCCTCAGAAGTTGAGGAACCAATCCCTGCTGAATTACTTGTAGCTCCATAAATATGTCATGGCATGTCTTAGCTCAGGCTGCTATAACAAATACCACAGACTGGGTGGCTTAAACAACAGACATTTATTTCTCATGGTTTTGGAGGCAGAAAGTCCATGATCAAGGTACCAGCATGGTTGGGTTCTGGTGAGAGCCCCCTTTGCTGGCTTGCTGTGTCCTCCCAATGCAGAGAGAAGCAGGTCTGGAGTGTCTTCCTCTTCTTCTAAGGGCACTAATCCCATTATGGGGCCCCACCCTGTGACTCATCAAACCCAGTTACCTCCCAGAGGCCCCACCTCCTAATACCATCACATCGGTGGCTGGGGGTTCACCATGGGAATTGGCAGGGGTGAGAGAAGCACAAACATTTAACCATAACAGAGTGTTTCAGGCTTCCGTGTATCATTTGCATGTACAGCACCCTGTGTTGCCTTTCCCATCATTGCCTGCCAGGTCACCCCCTTGAGTAAGCCTTCCCTGATCCTATCCAAACAGAGGTGGTGATTCTTTCTTCTGGGCTCTCATGGTACTTGATGTATTTATAATAACACCGATAGCACTGCATCGGAGTTATTACAAATATATATGTGTGTATAAAAGCAAACAAAGCGTCCATACACAATGTTTTTTTAGATTGTTTCAGTGCATTATTTATGAGGAGAGGAGAGAGCGCATACCTGTTACCAGCTCTTAAAGGTCAAAGTCCAGTCTGTCTTAGATGCTCCCCTATCTTCATCGGCTAGCACAGTGCCTGTTCCATAGTAAGTGGTCAATACATATTCGTTGACTGAATGCTGCAGCTGACTTTCAGCAAAGCAAGACCAGTCACATGCCTCTGAATGAAGATGTGCCTCAAATTGAGGCCCCTTGAGCTTGATGCCCCGCCTATGTGATCTTCCTTTCCTCGGCCCTGTCCTGTACACCAGTTATTCTAGAACTGTGACTCCCTCTAGCTCAGTGAGCTGGACATTGACAGTGCAGGTAAAAGAGACAGAGGACCAGGGCCACACACCATGGGAGTGGTGGGTGGAGGTAGAGGTGCCCTGTTTCTCTCTTCTTTCCTCCAGTGACCATCATGGGACAAATGAGGGAAGCGTTTCTCAAGTCAGCACAGAACACAGCAGGCAGCACCATGAGTCCACAAGGCGGTAGTGATAGCACGAAAGGCCCTTTGTTATCTGGTGAATGTTTCTCATGGTCTTTCCAGGCCAGACCTGAAGTAACCTTGACAGACTGTTGTTCCTGGCAAACTGATAGGAGAGGAAGCCAAAATACTCCTTTTGGCTAAAATGCAGCCTGGAGCCAAGATAAATGATTTTAGGCAAGGCTGTCCTGAAAGGCACAGAGTCATGGCAGGGTCCAGCCGGGTGTGGCAGGCACCTCTGGGATTTGAAAAACATGGGCTCTTGTTTCTCCAGGTTGATCCCCCTGAAATGATCTTGGCTTGTGAGGCTCTTGAAAGGCTTTGGAATTCCCGGTTTCCCATCAGCCACTGGGCGGGTCTCAGTGATGTTCGGAAGGTGGAACCATCATGGAAAGGTGTAGACTCAGCTCTCTAGGCAGACAGATCTTTAGGGCCTTGGGCAAACCACTTGCCCCTAATGCACTGCGTTCCTCTTACACACACACACACACACACACACACACACACACACACACACTTTAAAAAATACAGTGGTGCTCCAGCATGAAGCCACAGGTCCAGGGTAACCCAGTAGTTTGGTGGTGGGGCTGGACCAGGTCCCAGTTTATCAGCCTTTCCATTCCTCTCTGCTTCCCTTGGTGTTTCCTCGCTTCCCCTGGTGATTGATACATGTCTTAGCGGGGTATGAATTCACAGAAACTAGAAATACTTCACCCTGTCTCATATTTTCCTTGGTGTTAAATATCGCAGGCAGGGCTTCCCTGGTGGCGCAGTGGTTGAGAGTCCGCCTGCCGATGCAGGGGATGCGGGTTCGTGCCCCGGTCCGGGAAGATCCCACATGCCCCGGAGCGGCCGGGCCCTGTGAGCCATGGCCGCTAAGCCTGCGCGTCCGGAGCCTGTGCTCCGCAACGGGAGAGGCCACAACAGTGAGAGGCCCGCGTACCGCAAGAAAAAAAAAAAAAAAAAAAGTAAATATCGCAGGCAAACCCCATGACCTCCATTTCCTTCAGCAGCTCTCTGGGTGCAGTGAGCAAGCACAGGGAGTCCGGCAGGGGGCAGGATTCATTCCCCCAAGCATCGCTGAACAAGTGCCAGCTTCCCTCCCCCACCCCGCCCCACGGCTGTGATGTCATCTGACACGGGCGGGGCGGTCCGGCTGATTGATGGCTCGGGTTACCAGTATCAGTTGTCCCCAGTGGCTGGGACAGCATCACTTGTGCATGTCTTCTTGCCATCCTCTTCCCCGCATCGCAGACTCCCTTGATTTACTGAGTGTGGGAAATCGCTCAGCCCTTATCGGCAGCTGGGCAGGCGGTTTTATCAGAGGAGAAAGAACAATTGAGCTAACGGCACGCTGAAAGCAGAGAAATTCTCCAGCCTTCCCAAGCCTGCTCGCGCCACTCACTGTTGGTGAGTTAGGCTGAGCAGGCCGAGATCAGGATTCCAAAAAGATTTCCTGGAGAACAGCCCCACAGAGAAATGAAGTGTGGTCCAACTTTGACATGGGCAGCCCACACCGTTACTCGTAATAGCAGATGTTGGCTTAGTAATTCGTGGGGAAGAGAGAAAAAACGGGGGCATCTTGTCTTAGGAAACGGGGCTTAGGCCCTGACTTCTTGGGAGTTTTCCGAGCTTGTTTCGAGATTTGAATCTCTTCCAACTCCACCCCACCCGCAGCATCTTCAGAGAAAGAAGGGGAGAAGGGAACTAAAGTGAGTGCTTTGGGAGAAGAAGACCATACCTCAGGCCCTTCTGAAGTAGCCTCTGAAGGGGCTGCTCGCCCATCCTCAGTGACATCCTCCAACACACAGGCTCTCCTGGAGTTGGAGACTGGAAACCCTTCCTTTGGCCTGCCTTCTCAGGAGACTCCAGGCAAAAGGCAGTAAAATTCCATTTAAAAAGTGTTTACTGAGTTTGTTGTGTACTGGAGACTGTGCTAAAGACAGTACGACCAAGGGAAATTAACAAGCCCCAAGAGCCCAAGGTCCTGACAGCACGAGGGCGCTCACAGAACGGGGAGGTAATAGGTCAGTGTAAGAGCGGGGAGCTCCAGAAACAGTAGGAAGCAGTGCCTTCTGTGGGGACGATGAGGGGGAGATAAGAGGCCTACTGTGAGGTGGGGGCATGGGAAGTCCAGTCTGGCTGCCCTGCTCTGGGCTGTGTGTCCTGGAGCACGTACCCTGTGCCCATCTCAGAGCTGCTGTGTGGCTTCCGTGAGCTCACGCCTGTGAACTTGGCCCAGAGCCTGGCTGCATGGACAGAGCACTCAGCACTACCACAGTATCCACCACCGGCAGCAGCTACAGCATCTTCAGGACCTGTGAGCTGGGCCTTGAAGGATAAACAAGAGGCCTAGGTCAAGAGCAAGGGCATGAAGGCATACGGGTGTGCGGCGTATAGTTTTATAAGAATGGTGCCTGGGCTGGGTTGGATGGAGATTCAAGACGGGAGGTGGGGAGCTCAGGTCAGAGGCTCTCAGAGTCCAGGGAGGGGTGACCCAGCTCCGGGTAAAGCCAAGGCCCTGGGAACGGGCACACAGAGTTAGAGAGACTCCTTAGATTAAACTCCGCCTGACCTGAGGCCCGTTGGACAAGGGGCATGGAGGCACCAGAGAGTCAAGGCCGACTCCCAGGCTCCGGCCTGTGCCGATACTGGCTGGGAATAGTTGACGTCTGTCTTCAGCACCCTCTTGGCACCACCCACTGCCCTTAGATTGTCTCAGGCCTCCGCGCCACCCCCGGACCAGGGCTGGCTGGCTGTTGCATCAGAGTACGTGGCAGCCTCTGGAGTGTAATCCCCAGGGCTTTAGGAAAACCCCAGTCCCACAGCCTCCCGATTCTGTTCTCACTTTCTTCTGGGAAGCAGGCTTCCCTCATCTGCAAATGAGAATAATAACGCCTGGAGTTGCAGTGACTGATTGAATGAGGCGACATATGCACAGTGCTGCTGGACTCTTCCAAACCCTCCTCATAATAATGATGCTGCTGCCAGGATTAAATGGGATATCATGTACATATAATGCCTAGTTCAGAGCCTGGTGCTGGGTAAAAGTACTCACTATATGTCATTCCCTTCTACCCTTGCTTGTTCCCAAACCCTAGTGAGACATCTCCTTATAGCGAGTGGGGTTTGAAATGAAGCTGTAACTGACATTCATGTGGGAAATAAGAATCCCCCTAAACGCTGCAGCCTGCATCTACTGCGCTGGGGTAGAGAAACCTGCCTCAATGAATCATGTTTAGCAAGGCTCTCCTTCCTCTGCTTCGCACCATCTGGACCATCTGCTGTCTTGCTGGAACAGACTTCCTGCCCTTTACAGGGCTCTTCATTGGTAAGCATCATCAGCAGAACACACAGCAGCTTTGGCCTTCCTCAGATGAGCCCCAGGTGTTCAACCAAAGGAAATTCTGCCTTGGGTCCATTAATCCACGCTGCAGAGAGACTCTGCATTTTAATTACTGAAAATCAACAAATATTTAACAAGTGTCTTCTCCATCCCAGGATTTGCTCTGGGGTATCTGACTGATAAGATTTGTTCTCAGGCTGACCATTTGGTACCCCTTCTTTTGGGATCTCACTTTTGATCATTATAGGTCCTCATCAGGAGGGACCGTCAGCTCACATTTACCAAAGGGTGCTTACATATCCAGGAAAGACATATTCCAACTCTGTAGCTCTCGATGGATGACAGGGAATAGGGGCTAACATGTATCACACACCTTCTGTGTGCCAGGTACCTTACATAACCCTTAAACTTTATAGGATCTTTTCATTTTACTGATAAGAAAAATGAAGACCCAAAAGGGTAATTGTTCACTTCATTGTTTTTTAAGCCCATGGAGGAGAGAAAAAAGATGGCGGCTATTCTGCTATGTCTTTCCCTTTGTGTGCAGGAATTTCAGTGTGATCTTGGTGCCTTTGTTGCTTTGCTCTAGTTGGGTATTTTCTGCTTCCCTCCGGACACCCTCTCTCATAGAGTCTGCGGGCTCCTCTTTCACTGCTCAGTGCTTTGCAAATGTACCTTGAATGGAGAGAACTATGTCACAGGTAGACCTGAAGGTCTTCTATTTTTCCTATTAAGCCTTTGCATAGCTCTCATCTAGAAAACCCAGTCATATTTATCTTTATCTTAAGCATATAGATCACTGAAAGCACCCTTTCCAGCTCTTTTTCAAGAGCCAGCAGCTACAGAGTGGCTCAACAGATTTATGACAGAGAGGTTGGAGGATACCAAGTTCGAGTTGAGGTGAAGATGAAAAGAAACATTTGGATGAGGTTGGGAGTATTTTGGCCCTGAGACAGTAAGCTCATGTTGAAAGACTCAAAATAATAATAATAATAATAATAGACCATATGTGCCTGTACTCAGATCAAGATAAGAAATTTAAGTTTTGTTGGCAACTCATGATCCTCTCATGCTGCTCTGGAGACGTGGTATGGTGGAGGAGACTTTAGACTCGTGGTCAGAAGACGTGACTTCATATTCCTTGCTTGCCAGCTGTGTGACCTTGGCAAATTTGCTTCCTTTTCTGAGTGTGTTTCCTACCTGTTCAGTGGTAGCCTGCCTCTTAGGTGTTTAGTGAGAAAGAAAGGAGACAGTGTTTCTGAAGTGTTTGGCACATACAGAATGGTTGTTCCCTTTGGGCTTTTTGGAATTATGCATCTATTTGCCTTCCTACTCTTTTATCCTCCTTAGAACATTATGATGATGATGTAATGCTGTTTCTTATTCTTGAGCACAATAGCTAGATATCTGCTAACTGGGTCAGAGTCCATCTGTGTATTAGGGCTCTCCAGAGGAAGATTTGATGTTGCATCTCAAGTCCAAACACAGCCTGGAGGCAGAATTTCCTCTTCCCTTGGAACATCTGTCTTTTTTCTCTTTTGGCCTTCAACTGATTAGATGCGGCCCACCCACATTCTGGAGAGTAATCTGCTTTACTCAAAGTTTACTGATTTAAATGTCAATCGCCTTTAAAAAGTACCTTCACAGCAGTACCTAGACTAATGTTTGCCCAAGTGTCTAGGTCTCACAGCCTAGCCGAGTTGACACATAAAATTAACTATTAGCCTGCCAGCAGACCTTGTTGTATGATCAGTAGAAATGGGCCAGGAGGCAGCTTACCTGTGGTCTAGAGACAAAGAACAACACAGCTTGTAGAAATATCTGTGAGGGCTCAAGGCTAGTGTGGCACACCCCCCCCCCCATAATGAAAACAAATCATAAGTCTGTGCATGCCTTGGAAAATCATCACATCCCTTCCAGAATCCCCAGGTCCTAATAAGAAATTTCCCAAGAAATGGAGGTTTTAACCTTTCCCCTTAGTCTTGAAATAACTACAGAGTTAAACAGATACCCTGGCATGGATACCTCTGGAGGGCTGATGACTTTTGAGACCCCAAAGTGAAATAAGAGTCAGAGTCTAAGGAGAGGCCCATGACTGTCTCCAGGATCTTCCAGCTATAAATCAAGCCCACATTCACCTCTTGATCTTGGGACAAGAGGGAGATGGGGGTCTGTGGTTCTCTCTGCTGCATCGTTGGAGTCCATGTCCCAGTTCCCAGAGCTTTGTGCTTGTAATCACCCGGTCATCTGTTTTGAAATGAGAAATCTCACATACTTGAGCAGTGAAGTTTAAAGGGTGAAGTCAGCTCAAGTTGTTAGAAACATGGGAGAGAATAAATGTGGTGTTGGCTCTGCTGAGATGGGAAAACACCACAGAGAAGTCGACCAACAGTGCCTGCTAGCGTGTGTCTTTTTGCCTGTCCTGCAGTAGCGGTGCTGTAATTCACAACAGCTAAGTTGCTTTGGGGTCTCTGTCAGGTGCTGGGCACTCTGTTGAGCTAGTGACATGCACTGTCTCACTTACTGTTTACATCAGTTCTTTGAGATAAAGGCTGCTTTTCGTCTTTTTTTTTATGATTGAGGAGACCAAGCTCAGAGAGATTAAGTTACTTAAATAGGTCGCACAGGTGGTAATGTTACCGAGTCCAGGCTTGTACTGCTCATGACATGACAGGCCAATAAATTAAGAGACGAGTTGTTGGAGCAAGGAATAGTGACTCTGTTTGGAAAGCAGCAGATGGAAAACGTGGCGGACTAGCATCCCAAAGAACCATCGCACCCAAATTAGAATTCAGGCTACCTTTATACTAAAAGGGAGGGAGTGTGGTTGGTCCTTGCAAACTTCTTGGTGTCAGAATCCTTTGTTCTTGCAGCTGCCCACTTAGGTCAGGTCACGATGTTCCTGTAAACCTCCAATAAGACAAATGTTATGCCCTGTTCTGCAACTTTTTATCTCTATATAAATGGAAAAATGTTATACCTTTAAAGGTCAGAGCCTTGAGAACTATCCTGTATACTTCAGGCAATTGGCAACATTCTAAACTTGTAGCAAAAACAGTAGAACACAAAGTAAAAGAAACAGATCCAATATGGAGTCTGATTTATTCTTCCCTATTACAGTAACAGCTGGAACCAAGTGTTTAACTGGGCTGGAATCAGAGCCTGTGCTCCAAGAACTCTGTAGCATGGCTTCTCCCTGTAGCTCTGATTATATGAAAAGCACGACCAAAAGGGAGGAGTGGGCATCTGTGGATATTGGAAACCCTGGGTCTCCCCTATGCCATATTAGGGAGCATTAGGACTATAAAGATAGATGGATGGTGGTGTTCGAAGGGTAAGGCTTAGAGGGCTGAGTTGCATAGGAACTTTGAGAAATACTTGGTCAATGCTTGTGCAAGGACCAAGGAGGCTGGCTGGGGAGGGGGCAAAAGCAGATACTTTTATTTGCCTCAGAAGCATTATTTCATGTTTCATTTCAATTAAATATCACAGGTCCTGGCTGTAGCTTTAGAAACACTTGCATCAACATTCTCCACGTGCTGGTGCGCAGAAAGTGAGCTGAGGCAATACTGCTTCTGTGTGTTTTGGAAACAAAAACCAGTGAGATGGTCAGAGTCAGGAAGGTTCAGAGCTGGAGCCCCCCTCGCAAGGTGATTTCATGAAGCACCTCACCGCAGCCTAGCTTCTTGTTGTAAAATCTCATGCAAGTGGACATTTCCATCACTGGCGATTTCCAGCCTTTGTTGATGTGATACTGAATTTCTCCAAGGAAATTCTAGTCGTGTCGCCTCCCACCCACTGCAAACCCAAACAAAACACACAATTACAAGCTCAGTGCCACCTGGAGACCCCAGAACCCTGCACGGCGAGTTGGAGCTTTATTAAGAGAGTGACTTTTGCCTTATGCTGGGGGAGTTGTTAATTAAAACCACTCACCCGTTAAGTTGGGAGAGAGGGAGGGAGACAGAAATTGAGGACAGCTAACAGACTGGTTTCCCTTCCGCCTTTGCAGGCTGGCGTAGCTATTTTAGACGTGGACACAGACTTTATGCTTGAATAAACCATGCTCCAGAGGTGTGTGCAAGGTTTCCTGGGAACAGCTTTCATTCAATGCCCTGCAGCCAGGCGTCCTGCATACAAAGAACCTGCCAGCCTCTGACCAAGTATGCATAACAGTTAATAATAAGGATCGGGCTTCCCTGGTGGCGCAGTGGTTGAGAATCCGCCTGCCGATGCAGGGGACGCGGGTTCGTGCCCCGGTCCGGGAAGATCCCACATGCCGCGGAGCGGCCGGGCCCGTGAGCCATGGCCACTGAGCATGTGCATCCGGAGCCTGTGCTCCGCAACGGGAGAGGCCACAACAGTGAGAGGACCGTGTACCACACAAAAAAAAAATAATAAGGATCACGGTGGTAATAATAACAGCTACCTGTTATCGTTTACTGAGCAATGTTAAATGCCTGGCACTGTGCGCAGCACTTTATATACCTTATTTCTTGTCAGCCTTGCCGTAATCCGTGTGGTCATCTGCTTATTCTCCTGACAAGGATGCGGGGGCTTGGAGGGCATCAATATCTTGCCCAAGGTCGCAGAGCCTGGTGAGTTAGGGAGCCGGGACTCAAATGCAGATACCTGACTGCAAAGCAGAAATGCAACCACTGTGTTGGGTTTTTACTGAAAACCCTGTAAGTTGTGTAAGCATGTTAAAAATCTAACTCCTCTTCTCCCCTTTACATCTATTTCTTCTCCTGTATTTCCACATCCGTTTCTCATCCACAGCCCAGAAAGAATCTCAGACTCTTCTGTTCCCTTGTTCCTAGAAGGCCAGTCACCAAGGTGGATGGATTCCGTCTCTTCACTTTCTCCTGCCATGGTTCCCTCTAGAGTTACTGCTCATGTTTCTCCTCCAGATGATTTGCATTCGTCCCTTCCTTGCTTTCTTTGCCTCTGATCTCATCCATCCAACACATCTATCCTACACTTGGGTGAGAAAACTCTTTCTAGAGTATGAATCTGATTACATTATCACTTGCTTATAATTCCTCGGTGGCTCCACCTTGCCTGCTGGGTAAACTCTGTGTTTGAATTTCTGTGGCTGTATAACAAAAGACTTGAAAATCTGGCTGCTTGAAACCAGCATTTGATGTTGCTTACAGGTCTCTGCCTCAGGAATTGGGACAAGGTGCAGTGGAGTTGGCTTGTCTCTGCTCTACCAAGCCTAGAGCCTCAGCAGGGAGGCCCCCAGGGCTGGAGCTGGTTTGATAGCAGGGGTGCACGTCACTCCACAGCTTGTTCACTCACACGTCTAACACTTGCGCTAGGATGACTTGAAGGTTAGGATGCCCATACCTCTCCATGTGGCTTGGCTTCCTCACAACATGGAGGTCTCAGAGCCCCAAGGGCAAGGGATACAGCGAGCAAAGCAAAGTTTTCCTTTTCTCATCTACCTTGGAAGTCACAGAGTGTCACTTTCACTGGACCACATTGACCAAAGCAGATTCAAAGAGGGATCCTAGATGCCACCTCTCAGTGGGCAGGTCACCTTGAAGAAGACCACGTGGGATGGAGACGTTGCTGAGTCGCCTTTGGAAAGTTACAGTCTGCCACATCCTACCCCCTGCGTTGTCCAGCATGATGACACACAAGGCCCTCCGTGGTCCCGCATTGGAGTGTAAGTTTCATGGAGACACAGCTTGTCTTCCTTGCTGACCACGAATCTCCGGTGCCCCACAGTGCATGGCGCAGAAGAGGCCCTCCTTTTCACTGGGGAGCTAGTGAGTGACCTGCTTGCCCAGCCTCATTTCTTGTCATCTCCACCATCCCCTCACTGCCCAGCCCTCCCCCACGCACCCTGGTCCCGCCACTCTGGACCACTGACATTTTCCTTGATGTACATACCACTCTCTTAGACCTCTGTGCCTTTTGCACGTGGCTGCTCTCTCTGTCCATAAATCCCCTCCCCCTCTCCATTCCCATCCACCTGCCACAGTCCTTTAAGAATCTGCTGAGGCTGGGGAACCTTCCCTGGCAATGCCAGCAGACACCGCCTCCCTCGTCTGTGTCCCAAACACCTGGTCACACCTCGCAGATGGCTCCTCTCAAGTTCCTTTTGCTTTGTCTGTTTGTATAACTGTCTGTCCCCTAGACTAGGGTATCCTTGAGTAGAGGGATTGTGTCTTTTTACGCCTGCATTTCTAACATCTTCTACCAGGCCTGCTGTATGGGTTTAGTGACATGTTTGGAATGAAGGGAGAGGGAAAGAGGGTAATTACAATGGTGGTACCACGGCCACTGATGCTACTGCTGTTGCTGGTAATACGGCAGCCAGTGATTGTGGAGTCCTTTTAACGTGGTAGGCACTTTTCAAGTATTGTATCATTGAATTCTTAGGGAAATCCTAGGAGGCCTATAACACTGTTATTATCCCCATTTCATAGATGTGGAAACTGGGGATAAAAGAGGCCACTTGTCCAAGGTCATCCAGCTACTAAGGGGTGCAGCCAGTTTCAGGAAGCTTGAGGACTCAGCAATTGAGATCCAAGCATCTTTCCTTTTGGTGCTGCCACCTGCTGGATTTTAGGTTCTGAGACCCAAAGATGTTTCTTGGTTTTAGAGAGATCTATAAATCCTAACCTTCAGCCGGTGGGTAGCATAATAATGTGGGAGGTGAAAGAGTATCTGCTGGTTAGACAATGTCTGTTTTGTTCTTGGTGCCAGGTTTGAAGAGGTTCCGAATTAGGCAAAGGTTTGTTTAGGAAAGTGTGACGAGGGAGGAAAAAGGGTTCAAAATGTAATAGAAATATTTGTAGAAACTAGATCTGCTTGGTGTGGATAATACTTAGAAAAGCAGTAGGTTCCAGAGGACCAAACTCAAATTGTGGGTGGCAGTTAGACTTTCATTTTTCATTTCCTGAACACCAAGGTTACTACTGTTAATCAGTGTAATGAAAAACATGCTAAAAATCAGACGTAGGCAAAGTGGGCTGGGCTCTTTTTTTAAGGACATAAGCCTCCTATTCCTGAGAGTAACCAAGCAGAATCTGGAAACCTGTGTCCACATGTTGTAGAAGGGATTCCTGTATGAGGTGAGAAGCTGAGAGAGAGGACCTGTAAAAGTGTAAGATTCAGGGGGTCCAGTTCCCATAGGAATGACTGAGGTCCTGATAAGGATGGAGCAGAGCTGGGCGTCGTGTTCAGGAGAAGGTCTCTTTGACAAGACTGGTTTCCACAGGTCATGCCAGCCTGCGGGTGGTAGCAGGACACCAAAGCTGTTCCTTCGAAAAATGTTCTCACCTATGCCCCCTTCAAATAAACACGAAAGTCAGACCCACTTCTTTCCCCTGCTGCAGGTTCTGGTCTGGCAGATGTCAGAGTAGCTGTTGAGAATCACTGTCCGCTCAGGGGCTGCACACCTGCCGAGATATTCCTGAAAGTTACACTTGTTAGTTTGTATAGTGAAAATGATTGATTTTTAAAAATTGAAAGATAGTTGATTTACAATGTTGTGTTGGTTTCAGGTATACAGCACAGTGATTTGGTTATATATATAACTGAATATATCTATTTTATATACAGTAGTGTAAATCCCAAACACCTAATTTATCCCCCCCTTCCCTTTTGGTAACTGTAAGTTTGCTTCCTATATCTGTGGGTCTATTTCTGTTTTGTAAATAAGTTCATTTGTATCTTTTTTTTTTTTTTTAGATTCTATATATAAGCAATATCATCATATAACATTTGTCCTTCTCTGTATGGCATATTTCACTTATTATGATAATCTCTAGGTCCATCCATGTCACTGCAAATGGCATTATTTAGTTCTTTTTTATGACTGAGTACTCTTCTATTGCATATATGTACCACATCTTCTTTATCCATTCACCTGTTGATGGATATTCAGGTTATTTCCATGTCTTGGCTATTGTAAATAGTGCTGTTATGAACACTGGGGTGCATGTATCTTTTCAAATTAGAGTTTTCTCTGGATATATGCCCAGGCATGGGATTGCTGGATTTTTTTAAAGTGTAAACTATTACAATATTGAATAAGCCCACTCTCACTACGCAGGGTCGAGGGGATTTGGCTTTGCCCCTGCCCTGTTTGAATGACTCCTTCAACTGATCTGTCTCCCATTCTTGTGAAAGTGGAAACGTTTGAACCAGTGGAAGTGTGAGAAATTCAGGGACCCTGTTCGTTGGTACAGCACCAGCCAGCTGTTGTGACTGCAGCTCCTCCTGCCCTGATAGCAGGTAACTCGAGTATCCTGTAGACAGCCAGCTTTTGCTTGATTCCTGCCCTGGAGGTCACCGGCCGGGGTTCCGGCTGCCTCCCAGCCTGCCCTTCCCGCCAGTGCTCCAGCTGCTGCAGGGGTGCTCCTGCCGGATCCCGATGTTCACCACCTGGGCCGCTCTGTCTGTCCCCAGGCTGGCTGGTTTGCCTGGACTCTTGGCTGCTGGGTGTCTCCCGCCCAAGTTACCTGCCAGGCTCCAGCAGCCGCCTTGCTGTGGGGAGACACACCTGTCCTTCTTGCAAACATGCCTGTGGCACTGTCCAGGCCCATACCTGTTGAAATTCTACAGGGAAACAGTTTTTGCCTTTCCAGCTGAACTCCCTGCTCTACTGGTTTCACTTTTTACTCCTTTTAGAACGTCCCTGACAATGGGGAATTCAGCCAGAGGGCAACATGCCTGCCTTCAGCTCAGGTTTATGAGTCACTGAGAGTGGCATTGACCTTGTTCCCTTCACTGGGTACTCTGCTCATGCCATGCTGTCCCTTGAATGGGACCTGTGACCCCTCCCTCTAAGCCTTTTCTCACTAGCCGCCCCTGCCTGGGGGACCCCCTTCTTCCTAGAAGTCTTCCTTGAATCCTTTAGCTAACATAGCCTCTATTAATGTATTTGATTTTTCTCTAAGTAGATGCAAGGCTGTCTCACTTCTTTGTATTCCACAAATGTGTAACACATATCATACATTAAAGCAACTTAATTCTAGGTTTTTATTTATTCTTTCATTTAGTCTACCAAGAACATTTGTTAGGTACCTATCTCAAGAAATCTAGGCAGAGGGCTTCCCTGGTGGCGCAGTGGTTGAGAGTCCACCTGCCGATGCAGGGGACACGGGTTCGTGCCCTGGTCCGGGAAGATCCTACATGCCGCGGAGTGGCTAGGCCCGTGAGCCATGGCCGCTGAGCCTGCGTGTCTGGAGCCTGTGCTCCACAATGGGAGAGGCCACAACAGTGAGAGGCCCGCGTACAGCAAAAAAAAAAAAAAAAGAATTCTAGGCAGAATCTAGGGACTGGGGGTAGTGAAGCAAAAATACAAGCTCTAAAATAATCATTATAATAATCATAATTATGATAATACTGGTCATACATTTGTTGAAGTCGTTGGGTGAGAGGCTGGAAGACAAGGAGGTAAATAGGTAAACAGTTAAAACAAAACGGAAAAAAAAGGAACAAAACTTTAATTTTACATAAAAGATTTATTGAACACGATAAATTTATTGAACACAAAAATATATTAAAATGAAAACATCAGTGGCTACTTTCTAGTTGTGTTTCCTTCAGTAAATCACTTAAACTCTCTGAGTGTCAGTTCTGCATCTGAGAAATCATCAGACTGAGTAATCTTCGGAACCTCCCCCCACCCCCCGATCTAATATTCTGTAGTTCTATAAGACTGTGTATTATTGGTGTTTTTCTTAAATGGTTAACTTTTTTAAAAAAATTAATTAATTTATTTATTTTATTTTTGGCTGCGTTGGGTCTTCGTTGCTGCGCGCGGGCTTTCTCTAGTTGTGGCGAGCGGGGGCTACTCTTCGTTGCGGTGCGTGGGCTTCTCATTGCCGTGGCTTCTCTTGTTGCGGAGCATGGGCTCTGGGTGCACAGGCTTCAGTAGTTGTGGCTCGCGGGCTCTAGAGCGCAGGCTCAGTAGTTGTGGCGCACAGGCTCAGTAGTTGTGGCTCACGGGCTCTAGAGTGCAAGCTCAGTAGTTGTGGCACACAGGCTTAGTTACTCCGCGGCATGTGGGATCTTCCCAGACCGGGGCTCGAACCCGTGTCCCCTGCATTGGCAGGCAGATTCTTAACCACTGCGCCACCAGGGAAGTCCCTGTTGGTGTTTTTCTTAATGCCTGGTTGCATTTAAGGTGAGGTTTTAGAGGTACAACCTTTTCAGGCTGGTGTCCTAAGTGGGAGGTGGGGGAGATGATCTTAAAAGACATCTAGTATCTCAGCACTAAGATGCTAGAGGAAACAGAGTATGGTGAGTGAGGCCACCGCACGTCAGTGTGCAGATGAGCAAGGTGGGGGCTTTTTAATTCTTTTCCATGATGGTTTATCACAGGATATTGAATATAGTTCCCTCTGCTATACAGTAGGACCCTGTTGTTTATCCATCCTATATATAATAGTTTGCATCTGCTAAGCCCAAACTACCAAGCCATTCCTCCCTCACCCCCACTCCTCCTTGGCAACCACAAGTCTGTTCTCTATGCCTGTGAGTCTGTTTCTGTTTTGTAGATAAGTTTATTTGTGTCGTATTTTATATTCCACACACAGATGATATCATATGGCATTTGTCTTTCTCTTTACGACTTATTTCACTCAGTATGATAATCTCTAGGTCCGGCTGTGTTGCTGCAAGTGGCATTATTTCGTTTCTTTTTATGGCTGAGTAGTATTCCATTGTATATATGTACAACATCTTCTTTACCCATTCATCTGTCAGTGGACATTTAGGTTGCTTCCATGTCTTGGCTATGGTAAACAGTGCTGCTGTGAACATAGGGGTGCATGTATCTTTTCGAATTATGGCTTTCTCCAGATAGATGCCCAGGAGTGGTATTGCTGGACCCTATGGCAACTCAAGCATGGTGTTTTAATCATTGAGGAGCACATCATTTGTTTTTTGGAGTTTGTACCATGTTGGACCCCACAGGCACTTCTTGGAGTAGGACAGACGTTTTACCAGCCTTAGTAGAAAAGGGCATTTTTCTGTGGCTCACATGGGAGGGACCCAGGCATTATCTGGGGAATGCCAAGATGGAGGCTAGGCTGATTTTTCTTTTTTCCGGTGGCCCTTGGTTTGTGCAGGAAGCCTTTTCAATTTAGAATTTTGTTTTGTTTTTAAGATTTTAAGAATTTCAGTATGCCCTATTTTACCAGGATTATGCAGTGCAGCTTTTTTGGGGGAAGGGGTGGGACCCCAAAGAGGCAGCTGTGAGATCTGCCTGTCGTGGTTCAGGGCAGGGAGGGGCCCCGTCCCCACTCTCAGCCACAGTCTTGTTCCTTCCATGTGAATATATCCTGAGACACTTCTGTGACTGTACGACACATGTTTAGATGGCCTCACTTAATATGGAGGCCTGGTGCTTACGCAGTTCAAAATCTGAGCTCTCCAGGAGGAAAATGGCTGGTTCCCATGCTCACAGAATTTTAACTCAGTGTTTTTCAGACTTAAAAAAAAAAAAAAAGCAGGGCTTCCCTGGTGGCGCAGTGGTTGAGAATCCGCCTGCCGATGCAGGAGACACGGGTTCGTGCCCTGGTCCGGGAAGATCCCACATGCCGCGGAGCAACTAAGCCCGTGAGCCATGGCCGCTGGGCCTGCGCGTCCGGAGCCTGTGCTCCGCAGTGGGAGAGGCCACAACAGTGAGAGGCCCGCATACCGCAAAAAAAAAAAAAAAAAAAAAAAAAAAAAAAAAAAAAAAGCAAAAACTCTCATATCCCTTATTGTGAAGGCATCACACTCTGAATTGGGGGGAAGGGAGATATGAGAGTAAGAATAAATGTGTCTTTAGAGAATTACCATCTCTTTAGTAGTTCCACGTGAACCAAAATTCTGTCAAACTTTACAGAATACCTTATAAAAAACATTGGGCCTTTTTAGTTGTTTGCTTAAAGTGGTAAATTTATAACATCAAATATGCTTTTCCAAACTCCTGCCCCACCCCAGCGATGGGCCCACTGCCATGGAGAACTGGTGTTCTGGCTGCTTGGGTGCTGTTTCTGAAGGTGACCCAGTGCTCATGGACAAATGGAAGAGCACACAGGGTCAGGCATCCTATGTTGTCAGCTGTTATGTCTACTGGGCTTGCCGGATTTAGTGGCAGGTAATTCGAGTATCCTTGTGGTCACCCAATTTTGGCGTAATCCCTGTGCTTGAAGAGGCCTATATACGTATTTCTTTGTGTTGGAAATAACATTTATCGAATTCCATTTAGAATGAGTGCCCAGAATAATGATTTTCTTAATGAAAATGTTACCTAGTAGAAATTTAGCATCTAAGACCACACAGTGAATCCACGGTACGTTTTAGATCCTTTGTATCGGTACACGTATGTCTGTGTGAACTGTCTAATTTCCTTGCCCCAACCCAAGGCTGCCTGGCAAACACCTTCTCATCCTTCAAGATGCCGCTTGAGGGTTTCTTCCTCTAAGAAGCCTTTTCTGGCCCTTCTCCCTGCTCTGGCCCTTGCTGAGCCCCAGGCAGACATTGACATGTCTGTTCTCCTCATCCAGACCCTAAGCCCCTCAGGGTCAAGGACTGGATCTGATTCTTGTATCCCCAGCACCCAGGCCAGTGCCTGCCTGACAGCAGGGGCTACATTAAATGTTTACTGAACAAATGACACCACCTCAAAACGTGGACCGTATCTCTAGGGCAGCAGCCTGCATAGGGCTGTGGTGCGGTGCTTCCTGTAGCCTCCCAGCTGCTTCCAGAAATCTTTGCTGAGGTTGGGTGATGTCCCAAGGCCTGCTTTCTGTCTCAGAAGGGGTTGCCCCCCAGTTAATGTCAGTCACCTTCGTCCTCCACCTGTTCTCAGTACCCCTGGGCATTTCTTTGAGCCACAGTCTAGATAAGACAAAGTGAAACTTACATAAACCTAAACTCAAGTGCCAGCTGGCTTCTCCCCAGTTTGGAAGTGACTCCGGTTATTACCTAGGGGTGTCTACATGGAACCAAAAGGGAAAGAGACTCTGGATGTCTGATTCCCACCGCTGGGAGCTCTAGTCATCTTGGAAAGGAAACACACAATCGTGAACGCCAGCACAGATTCCACCGACTCGAGATGAAAAGTGAACTTGTGTCATAGAGAACTTTAGGGGTCGGGGAGTCATGTCAGAAATCATGGGAATGCTAAGGTGCAGCAGCAACCGGAAGATTGGTAAGCGTGTCCCAGTGCATGAGAAGTGCCTGGGAGGACAGATGCTTTTGAAACAGAAGGTTATTTCAGGGTGAGGGCATCTAATTATGACACCCCCGCTGAACCTCCCACAGATGACCTCCAGTACTCTGTACTCAGCATACCTGGCACTGCTCGCTTACGTCCCTTCCCAGTCTAGGCCTCCACAGTTGAACTGTTCTGGGGCCTGTAGGCCTGAAAGTCCACGCACAAGAGTTAACTGATATTTTACAAGAAACTTAGAGTTCTAACAACTCTTTATCAGGCCATGATCTGAGATGGAGGAGCCATTAGGAGTCAGGGATCGGGTACTTTTAACATGCATGTTACCTCCCTCCTTAATATACAGGGCCAAGACTAGTTATTATAAAGATTTGAAAGTTAAGTTACTGTTACACTATAGTCACGCACAGTTCCTCCATCCAGCTCTCAAGACTTAAGCCAGCATTTCTGACAGCTTGATCCTGACAGCAAGAAAATTATTTAGCCAAAAGGAAAGAAAGAAAAAGAAAATTACATGTCTTTTAAAAAATACAAATTTGGGCTTCCCTGGTGGCGCAGTGGTTGAGAATCCACCTGCCG
The DNA here is from genome assembly GCF_026419965.1 of Kogia breviceps. Classification (NCBI taxonomy): domain Eukaryota; kingdom Metazoa; phylum Chordata; class Mammalia; order Artiodactyla; family Physeteridae; genus Kogia; species Kogia breviceps. Next base: position 36,730,738 of record NC_081316.1, on the reverse strand, counting down.
ATGCAGGGGACACAGGTTCGTGCCCCAATCCGGGAAGATCCCACATGCTGCAGAGCGGCTGGGCCCATAAGCCATGGCCACTGAGCCTGCGCGTCCGGAGCCTATGCTCCGCAATGGGAGAGGCCACAACAGTGAGAGGCCCGTGTACCACAAAAAAATAAAAATACAAAAAAATAAAATAAAAAATACAGATTTGAGGGAAGGGATGAACAGGGGAGGACAGGACGTTTTTAGGGCAATAAAACATTAGCTGTGTGATACTGTGACAGTGGATACATATCATTATGCATTTGTCAAAACCCATAGAGCTATACAGCACAGTGAACTGTAAGCTATGGACTCTGGTTAATAGTGTGTCAGTATTATTGATAATAATGTTAGTTATTAGTATCAATTATTAGTACCAAATAATAATGTATCAATATTAGTTTATCAGTTTTAACAAATGTATCACACTGATGCAAGATGTTAATAGGGGAAACTGGTGGAAGGGGAGAAGGAGTTTAATGGAACTCTACTTTCCTCTATGCAGTTTCTCTGTAAACCTCAAAATGCTTTAAAAAAAGAAAAGGTCTATTTAAAAACGCAGGTTTGGGCCCCACTAATGGCATTCTGCATCTGTGAAGCTGGGGCCTTGGAGTCTGCATTTTTCTCGGGTTCCCCAGATGATTCGGGTGTATTCTAAGGTTTGAGAATTCCTGGATGTCAGTCAGTCTCGTTTCACCATCTGTTTCATTCCAAGAAAGAGCTTAAAGGGGCTTTGTCTAGAGAACCGTCTCCTGTGTGCTAGAATGTGTTTCATCTTTCAGTAGGTGGACAAAAAGCTTCCTGCTCGTGCTAGAAATACTTGCTGCAATCCCGCACTGACAGTTGAACCACAATAAAGAGAATTCAGGCCAGACCAAATTCCAGACATGGGGACTGTCAAATTTCCAAAGCGTGCAGCCTTTCTTCAGGAGGGTACCCTGCCAACATCCATTTTAAACAAGCATAGTTATGGGTTGTAATGAAAAATTTATATGTGTGTATTTATTTAAATAGGGGTCATAAATAGGGATAAATTGTTATCATCCCTGGCTCTCTGTGTGACTGTGTATTTTATTAGTACAGTTATGGATTTTTAAAAATATATGTATAGCATTGATATATGTATAGATCCGTAGGCAAGCTAAACCGAAATGCTCTGGTAATCAGTGCTAGATGGAATTTTGTTAAACTTGTAAAAATCCACATTACATTTTGCAAAAGATGCAAGAACCATAGCAGCATGTTTCATCACCACGCAAGAATTTTCCCGCTAGATCAGTCTCTCGTCTGCTAGGAGTTTGGAGGAGGCAAACCCAAACCCACAGCAGTGGTGAGATTGAGTCTGTGTGCTAGAAGCCAGGGTGACTTGTGAGTTACAGCAATGCCACGTGCCAGTGCAAAGTCCATTTACAGCAAAGACAAGCAAACACCTTGCTCTGCGGAAACTGTATATGTCGAAGTGACCAACTCAGCCAGGATCCACTTCTGCCCTTAGCTCCGCAGAGGGGCCACTAACACGGGGCCTGGGGTCGGGGGTGGGGGTCCGTGACCTGACTTGAACTGGATACACGTTTTATTCATACGAGAGATAGGCTCCATGGCTTTCACGGGTTTCTCTGAGGGGTCCACAACTTAAGAAGATTTAGGAATTTCTGCTTTAGATGGTGGTCTCTAAACTGCTTTTGGTTGCGTCAGAAAGAGCTTGTTCCTCCATTAGATGCTGTATTTGTTTTTTAAACATACATATGCTTTGTGACTGAAACACGGTGCATACTATAATACCTGCATACACACAGGATTTACAAGGGATGTGATAAGAAATAAATATAAACAGAAGCATTTTAGTTTTCACCCCTGTGGGTCATCTTATGCTCGCCACTACAGAGACCACTGCCTGAGGTCACTGCTTTCCATTCTTTAATGCACATTAGAACGACGTGGGGACTTTGTTGAACTGCAGGGTCTGATTCAGGAGGTCTGGGGTGCCGCAGTTCCAATAAGTTGCCAGCTAATGCTGAAGCTACTGGTTCAGCGGCAGGTAGAGGATGAGGCAGGTGTTGAGTTTTGTGGCATGACCCCTGCAGTGTGCCTTCTGTTCTCTTCAAGCAGCTTTGCAGCACCTAGCTTTTGGAAATAAAGTCTGTGGCACCACTTTCACCCAGTGAGGCTTCATGGGGCCCCCTGGGACCTTCTGACTCCTCCTTTACTCAGGCCTGCCTTTTCCTGCTGTTACCTCTGTCTCCGTGGCCTGCTGGAGCTGAGCTCTTGCCTGACTTGCTTAGCAACGTCTTTGCAGTGCTCCCCAGAGAGGCGTGCTACGGTGACTAGGTAGCCAGAGCAGGCTCCAGACCTGCTGAGCCTGGCTCACTTCTGCAGGCTTGCCTTCCTGCTACACCAGGCTCAGAGAATTGAGCCAGGGTTTCCCCAATCGTCTGACTCACTTCACAGCCAGGACTGACTCCATGAGATGCAGGTGAGATGCAGATGAGCCACGGACGGAGCTGGTGCCCCTTGAGCTGTGGATGCTCCTGGCCATTGAAGGAACTTCCCTGCAGTGAAAGTGACATCTGTTTGCCATAGCCCTGTTCTGTGCTCTGGCCTCAGGTGGCTGCTCCAGGATTCAGTGAAATAAGGGCAGATTTTGCTGGAAAGGAAAATTGAACTCTCAAATCCTCCTTAAAAGAGCAAGGTACCAGCTTGGGGATGTCCTGAAGAGCCAGCTGTCCTAGAGCACCGTGGGAAGCGGTGCTGAATCGCTGCCCAAACCTGCTCCGAGCAAGAAGGTAGGAAACTGGTCCTGTAGGGGCACATCCCACCTTCTCTCTTCCAGCAGAGTTATTGGAGGAGTTCCCCAAAAGACATGAACACCAAAGAAATCTTTCTTGATCATTTGTGTTGTCTAGTCTGGATCATTTATACCTGAAGTCCTATTATTGCAGGGAAACCTAATGAAGAAAGACATTCGAAACTTAAACTTGCTCTCTGAAGGCCGCTGTAAGTTTCATTTCATCGTGTGTCAGTTTGGGGTGGTCCAAGATAGAGAAGCAGCAGCAACCTGTTCTTTGATTAGGACTCACCTTTATTTGATTTTTAGATATTAAGGCTATGCGGTGGGTAGGGTCTTCGAATTGCTCTGCGATACGTTTCCATACTTGTCATTGGAGGTGAGGGCAGCAGGGGGGCGTGGATTGGTAAATGAAATATGCCATAGTTGCCTCAGATTTTGTACCTAAAACCTGAGGGCAAAGCAGTTTCCAAGTGTTTCATTAGTAAAATTTTAAGTGTTCGCCTAAATTTTTGTGCTGCAGTCTTACTATTATTATTTTTGCTGGAGAGGAAAACTGAACTCTCACATGCTCCCAGAAAGAGCACTGAAAAGTTAAAAAATCTGTTTTTTTCCAACCATGTTTTTGCATTTCAAATGCATCTTCTCCCCTTAAGTCAAATGTAGCAGATTCTTTTTTGTCACTAAGATCAACTTTCTTCAAAAGGATTCAGGCAGCTTTGTTAGACTTGCTTGTCAGTTTGTCCTTCCATGACACAGTGAAATTTATTCATCTGACTTCTAAGAGGCCCTAAACTAAAGGGATCCTTTTATGGGTTGGTCCAGAAACTCAATTTACATCCTAATAAACTTAGAATATAAATGTCAGGCCTATTGTAATGGAGTAGAAGAGCACTGTGAAAGCATTGGTTGTTTGGGGACTTGGGTGTTGGTGAAACTCAATGCAAGGTCTTTTCATCCTCCCACATCATTTTCTTTAACCTTATATAACGAAGTATGTGTTGATGTATATGTTCATATATTTATATTGATGTTGGCAAGGAATCGTTTTTAAATATGCAATTCTTTTATTCCATTTTTCTTTGCTATGTTCACATTTAAACCAAATGTGTGTCCCAGAAATACAGACAAGCTGACATTTCTTTGAAGAAAAGTAATCACTGAGGCTCGATTTTTTTTTTTTCCTGTCGGTATTGCTTTCATTTCTTGCCTCTGAGAGTTTTTAATTTTTTTATGCTGTTCTCTATTAGGAATACACTGCAGTACATCAGTGTACGTATTTTTCTCCCTTCCCATCCCCTCTCACCTCCCCCAGTTCTTGACAGAAGGTGATTTCCTTTGCAATTAGTGCACAAGCCCATTTGTGTTCCTTATGCGCCAGGTTGGGAACTTTGGAAAGGAGGGGTCCTCTTTCCCTCCTTCTGAAGGTGACTCACAGAGCCAGTTTCACTTGTTCTACATAGTTGCCTCACTATGTACATTTAAAGAAGGAGGAGAGATCTGTTGACAGCATTGGACTCAGAATTTAGTGTATTTGTTCTGACAGGTCCTATGAGATTCCAAAGCTTTTTCATAGCTCCTGTCAGTTACACAGGCTGCACCTATTTTGTTGAGAAAGTTTCTTGTCATAGGCTTGTTGCCTTCACAGGTCTCTCTTAGCTGGAGGGATGGTGAGATCTACCCTGCAAGTCTGGTCATTCCCCGAAGGTCTGGGGTGACTCAGACAGGATCCAGACAAGTGGTGTGTTCTGAAAAATCTACAGGAGATATCAGTGAGACAGTGCTCGCCAAAAATGGAGTGTTGAACGGTGGAGGTATCGAAAACCTGTTACTCACTAGCTTACTACTTACATCGTTTCCCTGGCTTCTGGGCAAAGGTCTCAGTCCTGCCTGGCCTCTCAGCCCTTCCTGACTGTACCCCAGTCCCCTTGCAACCCAGCTCCTGTCTTTGTTTCTGCTGCTCTGGCAACAGTGAACTACTTCCCATCCTCTTACCCTCCTCTCTGCTTTTGTACATGTTATCTATGTGCCTAGATGGATCCTCCTCCTTTGGCTGGCAAACTCCTATGCACCCTTCAAAGGCCAACTGTGACTCCTTCCCCTTTATGCACAGAGCCTGTCATACATCCATCTGAAATATGTCTCCTCCTGCAGTGGGAGAGTTACCTATTTACATATCTGAGACCCTTGTTGACTTTGAGCTTCACTAGGCAGGACAGGAATGAGACCTTTCTGTCTCTGTAACCCCAGCCTGGCGCAGAGCACATAATATTTGCGGAATTGAAAGGGGAGGAGGGACTGCAGAATCACTACTCAGAGATACGAGCCATCGCAGCTGCTGATAGTAACAGCAGGTAATCAATTTTAAGGGCTCCTGATATAGCAGGCTCTGGGCATTATACACACTGTCTCAGTCTACCCACCGCGGCCCTGTGAGGTTAATCTGTAGTTTCACTCATCTTGCAGATGAGGAAACTGAAACTTGGAGAAATTACCCTCCAAAAGTGACAAAGCTGGGATTAGAACCCACCTACCTGTACTTGATCTTGACCTCAGTTTCACTGTCTTCATCTAAAAAACAGAGATAAAAATAACACTTGATAAGACTCTTTTGAAGATGCATGACTTACGTGAGGCACTTAGCACAGCACCCAGCAAGCATCAGTAACCGTTAGTATTTTCTAACAGTGATGCCCTCAGCATCATGCCCAGGGCCCTCAGCTAGCAAGGGGCAGGGGAGACTTTGAACCCAGGACTCTCTGACAAGTTAGAGCCATGCTCCTAACTCTGATGCTTGTGGGCCACCCCAGCCTTGAAAAGCTAGAAAAACACCCCACAGACACCCTGTCTCTTCAGCAGAGGCTCCCGCTCTCCATCCAGGAGCCTCTGGGGAAGCAGTGGAACCTCCACCCATCACTGTGGAACTCGCGAGGACAGTGTGGAAATTGTTCAGTTGCCTGGTTGCTTAGGACCCCAGCAAGCCAGCATTAGGATATTACCAGCACCTCATTAGGCTCCAGCACTAATTATTTATTTCTCCACGGAGAAGGAAAGTGTGGCCCTGGTGCTCAGGGATTCGGTCCCTAGATCAGCTGGTTCCTTTCCTTCTGACCTCAGGCAAGTCACTGCATCTCCACCCAATGGGAGCCTCTGATAAAGCTGCATCCCAGAGATGGGATGCAGCCATCCCTCCCAGCCTCCTGAGCCGTCAGGAACATAAGCCTTTTCACCTTCCAGGGAGAGGGCTGGTCTTTTAGATCAGCACACCAGTCACGGCTTCATCTCTAAAATTATGCTTCCTAAAGGGCTGAACTAACAGCAGTCTATATTAATGCACTCAGTAGCCAATTCCTGTAGAAATTTGAGTTGAACCAAAAACTGTATATTTTTCATTGAGACCAGAAGAGTTATTAAAAATATATACAGAGCTTTTTATAAATCAGACTACTGTATTTGGTGGATAATAATTGGTTTGTTTGTTTGTTTTGTTTTGTTACGCGGGCCTCTCACTGTTGTGGCCTCTCCCGTTGCGGAGCACAGGCTCCGGACGCGCAGGCTCAGCGGCCATGGCTCACGGGCCCGGCCGCTCCGCCGCATGTGGGATCTTCCCGGACCGGGGCACGAACCCGTGTCCCCTGCGTCGGCAGGCGGACTCTCAATCACTGCGCCACCAGGGAAGCCCAGATAATAGTTTTAGAAATAAATACTTTAAGTTCTTGAGTGTGAGGCTGGTTCAAGTGACAGCTATCTCCAGTGCTGTGCTGTCTTGCAGTGAGAGGACATAGAATTTATTTTGAATATTTAAAAAAATATGATTGAATACGTTTTTACAAATCTCTGGGAGAAGAGGTAAATTCCCTCTTTTCCTTAACCACTTCTGACTCCTCCCTTTCTCCTTCCCTCTCTTTCTTTCTCTCTGTCTCCCTCTCTCTCTCTCTCTCTCTCTCACACACACACACACACACACACACACACACACACACAAACACACAAAGAATGAAATAGATTTGTAAAGAAACTGGATTGTTGTCACATTGGTTACATTTGATTCTGGCTTTCAGTCTTTGGTGCATTTGAGAAGGCAGAGGATCCTGATTTATCCTTGACTTTCCCCTCCTCTCTGCCTAAACAAAATGAGAATTCCCAGCAGCAGTTGACAAGCTAAGTTAGCACATCCCGTCCCATCTCTCAAAGGCCCCCCAACTTCATCAGTGGTCAATTTTGGACACCACCATCTTGCACCCGGTGTTAGTGGGCTGGGGGCTGCAGCACATCTCAGCATTCAGTCTCTGGAATGCTCACCAGCCTCCGCTCTTGGCCTTCACAGAAAGCCAGGGCTGTGTATGTGTGGGCCTCTGTCTACATGCCCGGGTAAGTGCAATTGCCCAACCGTGTGTGTTGTTTCACCAGCAATAAAAATCCAGCAGGGAAATGAATGCTAAAATTAGTTTGTCCTTTGACAAGATCTCCCCAGTTGAAAAATTGTTGTTTATCTCTATGGCTGAGCAGACTTTGCTAAAATCGAAATTAACTGCCTTGTTTAATGATGCAGCACATTGTGTTTTGAAGAGCTTCCACTGAAATCTCCTTGAAAGGACATTTACTCTAGAAAGTCTAGCCTCTGGCAGAGTTACTGCATTTTTCTGTAGGTGCTTTTTTTTTCTTCTCCTTATGTTAATTGTAGGATGCACACATGGAGGCCACCACTGGACCCAGCGTCACTACATCTGATGGGTGGGTGGGTGGATGGGTGGATGGATGGGCAGATGGTTTGACTGACAGGTAGACAGTTTTATTGCCGTATGTCTTAGATGTCAAATTTGCTGACATTTAAGAGGCAGAAGAACCTGTAATTGGTTTCCTCCCAAAATGTTTTTTGCTAAACTTCACCCTATGGCTGTATCTTTGGGCTTCATTCAACAAAAGCAATATTTATTAAGCACTTAGTATGTGTTAGGCACATGGGATATAGATTTGAACAAAATAAAGTAGTTCCTGCAATCAAGGAGTTCACTATCCAGCATGGGAACCAAGCATCCAAAAGTCATTACACAAATAAGTATTTAACTATAGATGCAATCGCTGGGGTTTTGGGGTTTTCTTTTTTCTTTTTCCTTGAGGAATAAGTCAAATACCATAAAATTTACCATTTTAAAGTGTACAATTCGTTGGGTTTTAGTATATTCACAGGGTGGTTTTTATGGTACAGTTGAGTGAAAAAAACCAGTCTGTTGTGTTGTTTTGCTGGTGCACAAACAATCGGTTTGACTGACTTCAGCAGATTTTCCATTATGCTGGCATTGTGATCATTAATGTCATAAATGGGGATGAATGGGGCCATCAGAGAAGTCAGTTCAGACATGGTATCCGGGAAGCTGCCCTAAGGGAGAGTTCTTTTGACCCAAAACAGAAGCTCCTTCTCACCCAAGATGGCTTCTATGAGAACTTTCTTCTCTGACCCTAACTTGACCCTACTGGTTCTGGGAAACTTCCACAGCATCCTGTAAGTCCATTTTTCTAAGAATATATCCTAAGAAGTTCCTAAACTAGAGGTGGAAGAATCTCAAGGATTGAGAACCCTTAGGATCTACGCCATAATATTCTAAAGCCAAGATACCAAATGCAGTGAAACATTCCATGATGTAGCTCAGCCGACCGTTGCAGCAAAACAACCACTCGTTCACTGGTCTACTTACTTCCTGTTATTTGACTTGAAATGAAAATCACTTGTAGTTTCAGATGCATTGCAGGTCTATCTGATAGGGCCCATGTGGGAATTTAAGGGATCTGAGTTTGGATTCTGGTTCTGCTCAAATTTTGCTTTGAATTCTCGTTCTCCTCTGGAGATGGGGGTGATGGCACAAGCAGTCTCCTTTGTGGGGTGTCATGGAGGAGCGAAGGTACGTGAAGTAAAGCTGCTTTGGACCTGAACTACCTCCTACTGGTAGCTAATCTTTCAGGAACTGGTCTGATTGGTAGATAGTCAGCCATCTATACAGAAAGTTTCAGGGGTCTCCCCTTCCCCCTGACAACACTGATTTCATCAGAAGATAGCTTTGTGGCATCACCGAGAGATCTAGAAAAGTAAAGGAGCATTACTGTTATTCAGAGAGTTTGGGACACCCCCCTTAAGACATCAGTATCAGAGGTGAAATTTACCCTTGTAGCTACTTCAAGATGATGAGTATCCTAATAACATCTTCTGTTTATACGGTCTTATACGAATTATAGAGCACTGTGATATTCCTTATCTCACTAATTCTCATGTCCACCTTGTGATGCAGGAAGGCTGTGATATTCACACAGTTTAGATGAAAACCACAGGCCTCAGAGAACTGACTTGCCCATGACGCAAAGCTGGCTCTTATATCCTCCATCTTTTATTTCTTTTCCTTTTAAAAGCTCGCCTACTTTTTCCACTGCACTGTTCTGTAACATTTTTCCCTATGATTTGCCGATGACTTGTCAGTTCCATTCTAAGTACTTAGGTAAAACACCTGTTTGTATAATTGCTGACATTGAAAAGAATGTCATGAATGCATCTGACAGTTAATTTTATTTACTAGTTCCCTTCTGCTTCATAGATTCCTGTGAGTTTGGGTTAATTAAGCTGACTTTTTTTTTTTCGTGTTTTTTAATAATTACATCATTTCTAATATCTTCAGAGTTAATACTTTTTAATGACAACATGACAAAGAGTATGAGTAGTTTTCCTCCCAGACCCTATAGGATCCTCCCCTTTCCCTGGTAATCTCTTCTGCCAACCTGGTAGCCTTATTTGAAATTTTACTACCAAACCAAAATCTAAAGCAGAAGAATACTTAAACTGTGAAACCATCAGAGCTGAGTTACATTATACAAGTTTTGAAAGGAGCGTACTTTATTCCAAGTGGTTAAGCCGGGTGTGATTTTATTTTATTTATTTATTTATTTATTTATTTTTATTTTTATTAAATTTTTTTTTAAACATCTTTATTGGAGTATAACTGTTTTACAATAGTGTGTTAGTTTTTCCTTAACAACAAAGTGAATCAGTTACACACATACAAGGCGACTTATTTTTGCCGGCAAGCTGGTGATCCTTTGGGTTGAGTCAGCTGAGTTATCCCTGGGCTGTGATCAGTGACAGAGCCTCGGGAAAGCCTCAGTTCCTTCCCCCTTAGAGCACAGGATGGCCGTGCAGGACTTCTGGATATGAACCGCAGGATGGCACAGGACTTGCTCTTAACCATACATTTGCGTCATCCTCTTCTCCTTTCAAAGGTACATGACTGATGGTGGACTTGGCCTCTACACCCGCCGCCTGAACCGGCTCCCTGATGGGATGGCTGTGGTGCGGGAGACCCTGCAAAGAAACACCTCCCTGGGCCTCGGAGATGCTGACAGGTAAGCCTGCTCCACTTGGGGTTGCCCAGGTGTGGAGGTCATTCCAGAGGGGCCTGAGAAAGGAGGGCAGTGATAGTGAGAGCGGGTGGGTGCTACTTTAACCCGCCAGAGGTTGGGAGGCCTTGAAGCTGGGCCTGGGATTAGGAGCTGGCACAGCAGGAGAGAGAGGGCTGCTGACCAGCTCTTCATGCTGCTTCTGGGTAGGACGGTGCTTCTGACAGCACGAACCCAGCGAGCTCAGGCTGGGCAGTTTTTGTTGTTGTTTTGACCATTGCTACTGCATCTTTATCAGTTCAGCAGGCCCTGGGGATCTGCTTTGCTTCCTCTGTTAGCCAGCTTTCTAGGTATTGCACCTTGGAAGGAACAGAGTCCCTGGTGGTGCACAGAAGGTCTGTGTGTAGAAGGGAGCTCTCCTGGCCATGGCTGAGCAGGCTTCCCCATAATTCTCTGGTTGCCTGGTGATAGGAGGCAAGGCTTAACCATGTACCTTTATACACTGCATGCTGAGTAGTTGACATGATAGGACTTGACCGGTCTTCGTCGCTTGAGAGACAAAAAGAGCTTCAGAAAACACTGTAATAAAGAAGAATATTCGGCCTTCAAGTTTCTACTCTTTACTCCAACACAAACCAATTCTATGACCATGAGCAATTTATTAAAGAAGGGGTTTGGACTGTATGATTTCCAAAATCCCTCCCAGCTCTGATGTGCTATATTTCTAGATTTCAATACCCTTTACTGATCTGACTATTGAAGGATTTTTCTGGCATACTTGACCTCTTTCCAAATCTGGGTTGATGAGACATAACATGGAATTTTAAACTTATTTTTATTTATTTATTTTTGGCTGCATTGGGTCTTCGTTGCTGTGTGTGGGCTTTCTCTAGTTGTGGCGAGCGGGGGCTGCTCAGTGGTTGTGGCGCAGGGGCTTAGTTGCTCCGCGGCATGTGGGATCCTCCCGGGCCAGGGCTCGAACCTGTGTCCCCTGCATTGGCAGGCGGATTCTTAACCACTGCGCCACCAGGGGAGTCCCCATAACATGGAATTCTGATATGAGTGGTTTGAAATCACTGTGCCAAATATTTGTATCACAAGCCCAGCTTCTTAACTATTCTCTTAGCAGGACATACTTTTTTTACAGAGAGTGATGTGACTTTCGTAGTTCTCTGGCTTCAGAGAAATAGGGCAGCATTATTTTGAAGTTACCCCCAGAAATGGAATTTGCCGCAGAGGAATCCTCACCTTCTCTGGGGAAGACTCGGAAGCTTGGGCTGGTGTGGAGAGTGCTGAATTCGTTGTCGGGAAGTTGGCATCTGCCCAAGGCCCAGGCTCTGCCACCAACTCGACTATGTCCTTCTCCGAGTCGCCCCAGCATCCAAGGTGGTGATTGATACCAGAGAGGACAAAAGACTTGTCCAACTCAAGTCAGCTTTTTTCCTGTAATTTTATTTAAAGTATTGGTTTGAAAATTCTATAGAAAGATGAACCATTTGAGAACTGCTCTTTCTAAGGCTAAAACTCTCTATAACTAAAATCTTTAGAGTAAATATCGGCAAAAGAAAAATCAGTTGTTGTAACACCCCCACTGGAGATTTCACAGTTTGCTAAGTTATTTTGCTTATTTGCATTCTCTTGTAAACACGGAGTTGCTTAATAAATCTATTAGCATAAAGTGAAGGCCTTTTTCCCCTTGCAGCGAAAGCAGAGTCTGCAGTAGGCAATTTAATTTAATGCTTCATTGCAAGGTTAATGGAATGATCATAGATCACAGCTCAGCTTGTTCCTGCTTTTGGAGGTGGAGGATTTGGGTAGGGACTGGAAAGATGGGTAGCATTTGTTCTGTTGTTCCAGCTCAGCCCCTATGGTGGGACCAAGTAGACAACAGTGTCTCCTGGTTCTCTCCAAGCTGGAATTGCTCAGATGTGATCATTTAAGACTGAATGGATAACTGACCAACTTTTTTTTTTTAAATTAATTAATTAATTTATTTATTTATTTTCTGATGCATTGGGTCTTCATTGCTGCACACGGGCTTTCTCTAGTTGTGTCCAGCAAGGGCTACTCTTCATTGCAGTGCACGGGCTTCTCATTGCAGTGGCTTCTCTTGTTGCGGAACACGGGCTCTAGGTACATGGCCTTCAGTAGCTGTGGCATGAGGGCTCAGTAGTTGTGGCTCTCAGACTCTAGAGCGCAGGCTCAGTAGTTGTGGCGCATGGGCTTAGTTGCTCTGTGGCAGGCGGGATCTTCCCGGACCAGGGCTTGAACCCGTGTGCCCCGCATTGGCAGGCGGATTCTTAACCACTGAGCCACCACGGAAGTCCCCTGACCAACTTGTAAAGAAGGAATTCAGGTGGCTTTAAAAACAGGATTTAATAATGCTTACAGATTTTCGATTTTATGTAAAAGTTTTGACCTGTAGGCAGTGAGATATTCTACATTATTCTTGAATATGTTAAATTTCTTTACTCTCCAGAGTTAGTTTAAACAGACCATAAGAATTCTTTATCTTTGGCTAAGTTGAAATAGCAGTAGATTTGTTTCTTTCAAGTTCCTCATGTAAATCTCTTCCCAAAACTATATTCTAGATGAGTGTGTCCCAAAGTAAGAGGCTAACATTAATAGTACAGGAAATAATTTTAGATGGTAGACAGGGAAATACTTCTTTTTAACAATTACATTTTAACTGTAATTAAAAAAAATAAAATAAAAACCTTACAGCTAGCATCTCAAACCCATGATTTTACAAATATTGCTTAGGGTAAGGATAGTGTAAGCTTGGGATGATTTAACGTGAAAAATCAAGGAAGAATATCACAGATGGTGTGCAGATATATAAAAAAATAAAAAGTAGTATGCAAATGGCTACAGGCTAGGTAATCCTGTTCTTATCCTTGAATTGGAAATATGTTGTTTAAATAATTTAGACAAGTGAAAAAAATATGCAGAGAACCCAGCACCTTTCCAGAATTCTTCCCTTTTAACCTGAAAAAAAGAGCTAAGGTATTTCCGTGAAGTTTTTAATAAAAAGACAGCCCAGTCATTAAGGATTCACACACAAGCAGTAAACTACATGAGTTCTACAAAGGAAATAGCAAAAGTACTGAGAGGTGATTTCTGATGAGCCCTCAGCAAAGGGAAGGCAAGCACAAGGGCAGATCACCTCACAGTGCAGACAGAAGCATCATTGACCTTGGCAGTGCAGCCCCGAAGGACAGCTCTCTGGGGGAAGGCCCTAAAGGACGCCGACCCACCAGGCAGGCCGTGGCTGTTGGCGACGGGATGTAGCTGGGGTATCTTCAGGGTTATTAAAAGTAACTGATAGGAATGTGTACCTTCAGAGTCTGGGAAACAGAGACCGTATCTGTTCGTGAGTCTCGTTACGTCACCAGCCAGCTTCTGAGAAATAGTAAACGACGATCGTAAATTCAGGATGCCAAGTCTGTCCTTGATCTCCGGTCACTCTTTAGGGTTGCCACCCGTGGGCTCTAGTTTTTACCTGATAGTCATCAGGGCCAACTTTCAGCAAACTAGAGCCAGCTGTCTGAGAAGGGAGGATCAAACGGGACAAACGGAGGTGGCTTATTACAAGCCGTTGGCCCCAGATAACAGGTAACTGAAGAGAGCTTTGGCTTGGAGGTCTGTGGACTGGCGGCCTGGGAGAAGGAAGGAAAACAGCAAGGAGGGCCCAGGGGCTGGGCCCACAGTCGCATGGTTTGTGGAACTCTGGCTGGTTGCACGCACTGCTGTCTCCTCGGAACCCATCTTGACCTCCAGTGAGTTGAGTGTTTTCAAAGCTTAAAGGTCAGCTGTGGGAAAGTTTCCACTCTCGGGTCCCTTTCTTTGTCCCCCCAAAGCACCGCTGTGGCCCTTTCCAGCATCACGCTTTAGAGAGCAGTGAGCTAAGACAGTTAGGAGCTCCCCCGATGGTCATGTACGTGTCACTGAGAGCACGTGGAGGACAGAAGCCAGGCTTCTGTGCACATAGATGCTGAGGAGGACTTTGCATTACTTGGTAACTTTCTTCTCAACCATTAAAACGCTTATTGAACACCAGTTGCTTTTATTAATTTAGGTAGTAATAAAGATAGCAGAAAAACTAACGCCGCGTGTTAAAACGTCAGCCTGAGACTTGAACAAGATGAACATTGCCCTCTGACATCACCAAACAGGAAGGGGAAACTATTTTGTTTTGTTTTGTTTTTCCCTTGTTACAAGATTTTCATTGCCCTGCAAATTCTGCGCATTGTAGGTATTGAGATGGCATTTGAGTTGGGCCTCAGTCCTTGTGTAAACTGGCCTGTCTGCATTTGGGACCCAGGCCTTGGTGCTCGGAGCTGTCCCAGCTTCATCTGGAACAGGGAGTCCCACAGTGTGAGGATGTAACTATGCAACCTGGTATTTGACCAGCCTGCCAAGCCAGGCCCTCCTTCCTCGGTGAGAGTGTCACAAGATCTCCAAAAGCCCAGGGCACTGCTTGGCTTTGTGATTTGTGTGGAACAACACGGCCTCCTGGCACCAAGCAGTGCATTCACAGACTCAGGCCCGACCTGGAGAAAGGAATTGAATCCAGGCCAGAGCACCCCAGCCAGCCGATGCAATTGGTAGGAGCCCTCACCATGTGGTAGGTCCCCGACCCAGCTGTTTCTTAGGCATCGCCCCTGCTGGGACATGCAGGCTAGAGGGAGCACAGATGGGAATGACTTCTCCCCTCGTCCTCCCTTCCGGGCCTGGGGTAAGGAGAACAATGGCCCCACAAAGGTGTCCCGGACCATACATAGCCCCAGCACCTGTGAATATGTTATGCTACATGGCCAGGGGAGTTAAGGTTGCTTATCAGCTGACGTTTAGGTAGAGCGCCTTGGATTATCCAGGTGGGCCCAATGTAATCACAAGGTCCTTAAAAGTGGAAGAGGCAGGAGAGGGGGGCAGAGTGATGAGGTGTGAGAGGCACACCACCTGCCCTGGCTGGCTTTGAGGATGGAGGAAGGGGCCACAGCCAAGGAATGTGGGTGGCCTGTATCAAAAGGAAAGGGCAAAGGAACAGATTCTGCTCCCCTACAGCCTCCAGAAATGAATGTAGCCCTGCCGACACTGTGATTTCAGTCCATGAGACCCAATTCAGACTTCTGCCTCGAAGAACTGTAAGACAGTACATACTTATTGTTTTCACCCACCAAGTTTATTATAATTTGTTACAGCAGCAATAGAAAACGAATACGCATCTTTACCAGAAAATAATAAAACACAAGGAGGAAAGGAGTGGGGTGAGAGGGATTGGGAGCCTGGGATTGAGACATATATGTTATTGATACTATGTATAAAATAGACAAGTGATGGGAACATACTGTACAGCACAGGGAAGTCTACCTAATGCACTGTGGTAACCTAAAAGGGAGGGGATATCCGTATGTGTATGGCTGACTGATTTTGTCGTGCAGTGGAGGCTAACACAACATTGTAAAGCAACCATACTCCAGTAAAAATGAATTTAAAAAAAGAAAATAACAAAAACAATCATAATCGCTATTTCCTGATGGATCGCTATATGCCAGGAACTGTGCCAAGCACCTTACAAACTTTGTGTCATTAATTCCTAACCCTGACCCTTTGAGAGGAGATATTATCCTAGTTTCATAGGCCATGAGAAGGTTAGGTTGCATACACAGCTAACTGTCTATAGTGTCCAAGCTGGAATTGAAACCCAGGCCCACCAGACCCCCCAGAGGCTCTAACCACCTGCCATACTGCCCGCTCAGGGAGCCCTCCGTGCAGGGATTCTTCCCGAGTTCCAGCCCTTATCTTGGTGTCATCTCGTTAAATGAGGCCCTCCTCACTAAAAAAGGTAAACAACGCCCAGATGCCTGGAAAGGCCAACTCCATCCGTAAGGGACAATGCAAAACAGTTTGCATGAAGAGGGAAGAGGGATATTTCTTGATTCCTCTCCCTCCATCCCACACTTTTCTCACAGGGATACTGCAGGTGGGCTGACCCTCCTCGTCCCTTATCCCACCGTGATTTCAGGCCTCAAGGAAAAGGCCTTTCTTACGCAGTGCTGGGCCAGTTTACCCCTTCACCTCCTTGCAGGTTTGAAGGAGGGATGCCTGTTTGTGGATTCTGACCTGCTGCCAACTTGGGTGGTTTGCTGGAGGAGGGGTCCACAATTTTAAGATCCCAGGCCAGGGCTGATCCTTCCTTTTAATGATCCCAGAAATCCAGGGCCCACAGAATCTGCTGAGATTCTGCAGTCATTTGAAGAATTCTCCCTGCTGCTGGTTTACCACGGTAGTCCCTGAAGCATTGCTGGAGTTTCTCTACCCAGAGTTTGGGGGTCTGCAGGCCTACTTGGCTGAGCCATGGTCTAAGGAGGGCTCCCCTAAAACGTTCCCTCCCTCCCCCTCGCTGTCTCCTCTCTGTGCCTTTTGAGCACTGTCATTTCCTAATATTCCCGCCATCACCGAGGAAGCCAAGGGGGCGGGGTTGGCCCTTCTTTTATCACTAATCGCACTTCATGCGATCTCTGGCTGCCGGTATTTGAGCCCTGTTTCCCCTGCATTCATGTGGTGGGAGTGAGGGACTAAAGATCTGCACCGCCAGTGTCAGGAACCCCAGTAGCATGTGGCCATGGCAGTGTAAAATAAACCAGATTAAAAGTCGGCTTTTTAGTCACGTGAGCCACATTCAAGTGCTCCCAGGTCCCACGTGGTTTGGGGCCACCCTATTGGAGAATGCAGACACTCTTCAGTAGATAAGAGAACATTTCATCACTGCAGCAAGTTCTTTTGGGCAGCGCTGATATAGACCAGCTCATTTCTATTTCAAAAGGCAGCTGTGGAGTACAGAGAAGACATGGGGTTTCTTGTAGAGGGACCCTAGGTCTAGTGAAAACTCCTGAGTTTCAGGGTTTTGTCTCTAAAATGAGGACAGTATTCACTCGTGCCTCACAGGACTGTTGTGAGGAGGGCCCAAGGTGGCGGTAGGGAAAGTGCTTTATAAAGTACGGAACAAAGATAAATACACTGATTATTCTTCGGCCTGCAAGCCATTCAGGGCAATCTGGCCTCTAGCCAGATTGTTCTCTTACCTTTATATTTAATTAACTAATAGTTAAGCCCTCTTCTTTCCGTAACAGCTTTGAGTAACTACATATAGTGAAAGAACAATTGTAAATTAAAAGACTGAAACATTAGGACAGAAGGAAATGTAAGTTAGAATATGACATGTAGAAAAGGGAGAAAATTGAGAATACAGATAAGGTCCTACATGGTTACGTATATGCGTGGTAATTCAGCATTGAGATTCCTACTGGACTAAGTGAAAATGAACTTTGCCTTCCTGACTGTTCCCATAATATTTTGTCTTCATCTTGCCTTGCTTGGCTCAATCAGTTGATCTCTCCCCCTCTCTCTCTCCCTCTCTCTCTCTCTCTCTCTCTCCTCCCCTCCCTCCCCCTCCCTCTCTCCCCCCTCCTCTCTTTCTCTCTCTCCCACTCTCTCTCCCCCCTCCCCCCTCTCTCCCACTCTCTCTTTCTCTCTCTCTCTCTCTCTCTCTCTCTCTCTCCCCCTCCCCCTCTCCCTCCCCCCCAGCCCTCCCCTCTCTTCCTCTCTCATACTGCTGGCCTCCTCCTCACTGCCTCATAACTGCCTATTATACCCACTAGTGCCCCCAAGCATTTTCCTAGTCCTGCATTCCAGGGTTATACTCATTTTCTTCGAGTAAGAAGATGCCTCTAGCACAGTGCCCAGCATCAATGATCTTCATTGTGTTTCTTTTCCATCCCTTTCCGCCTTCTTCTCCTGCCCGTGTGTAGCAAGAGAACACAAAGTAGGAGAGAGTGAAAGTCACTTTCATTTTAAAGCTCATAAAAGGAGCCTTAGAGGCAAACCTCTATTTCCGTGGTAACAGGATAATAATTACTGCATTGGCCTTTCCCAAGGGCCTCTTTTCTGCTGGTACCACTGGCTTCCTTTTTAAGTTGGAGCGGCTGCTTGTGGAATGGGTGGGCAGAGGCCACCTGTGCTGAACAGGAGCAGCGCTGACAGGAAGCAAACCATCTGCACCTTAAGCCACAAAGGAATTCTCCCGGGGGGTTGTAACAAGAAGAGAAAGAATGGTCTGTGGAGTATCATTTCTCATCCATGCAGTGTTTTCCCTTAAAAAATAAGAAGGCAGTATAGTGGCCCCACGAGAACCCTCCACTCCCTTATGTTGCCCGACTTCATAGCTTTGTCCCAGGGTATGCCGTAGGAGAAGCACAGCAGAGTGTGTGTGTGTGTTAGGGGACAGGGAGGACAATCCCTCCCCCAAAGCACATTTTTCCAAAAGTGGTGCCTTTTCAATAGTTGCTTAAAGGTGATTTGGAGACTTGATGGTTGTCCAAAGTATGGATGAGAAGACATCTAGCAATACAAAAGCAAGAGTGACAGGTCAAAGAGAAACAACCAGGTACTTCCCTGGCGGTCCAGTGGTTAAGACTCCACGCTTCCACTGCAGAGGGCATGGGTTCAATCCCTGGTCAGGGAACTAAGATCCCATATGCCATGTGGTGTGGCCAAAAAGAAAAAGAAAAAGACCAAATGAGGCACCTTTTTCTGTGCTTCCTCCCCCAGAAACTTGAAGCATAGGCCCCCATCCCAAACTGAGAATCTGACTACGCCTGTGCCCTGGAACAGAAAATAACATCATGTGTTTTAATCCGAGTACCTGGGCCAGACTTTGCATCAGTTACGATAGGCTAGATTGTGCTGCATAACAAACAACTCCCAAAACCCACCCTCAGTATCTGGCCATTGCAGATCAGTGGGAAGCTACGTTGTACATCGTTCTCACCTTAGGACCCAGGGTTCCAGAGAGGCGACTATTTAGAGCATTGACAATGTCCATGGCAAAGAGAAGACACACTGCCTCTTAAAGCTTCTGTCCAGGAATGGCCCCTGTAACTTCCACTCACTTGCCATTGGCCGAAGGAAGTCAGAGGTACACCTAAATTCAAAGGTAAAGAGAAGTACATTTTTGCCAGGTGCCTGTGAGAACAAAATATGTGGAGAACTCCTTAGTGACTATCATTGTTTTATTACATACAAGTGTCAGCCCGAGCCTAATACTGCCCCCACCCCACCGCATTATGTAACCAACTCTGTATCATGCAGTTCATCACATATTCACTACATACCTATCAGATGCTGGGCACCACGGCGCCTAGTCTGACTGATGGCCTCGGTCAGGGAGGGTGAGCCCAGAGGTTAGGAACCCGCTGACTGAACTGGCTGAGGAATTTTAGACAATGCTATGGGTCAGTTGCATTTCAACAAAGTATTTGGCCTGTATCTTGATATGTGACAGCTTATAGAAACTGCTGATGACTATTTATATTGACAGAGCATCTCCCATGCACCAGGCCCTGGGGATCCCAAGGTGAGTCAGGACATTGTCCCTGCTCCCTGCCCTCAGGAAGCTTGCAGTCAAATCGAGGGGAGAGGAGCCTTAATAAGCCCTCATAACACTGTGTGCCATGTGCCAAAGAGATTTGTGGGAACTGGAAGGACCAGGGGTAGCCCTGAGGGCTAAATGTCATCCTACATTGGGAATTTGTTGTTAACTATAATGAAATGCAGGAGGTTTATTTTCCTGTCAGTGGTGATTTGAGAGATCCTTTAAAAATATTACCCAAGTGTCAAAATAGGCCTGCTTGTTTCATTATCCACTTGGGATTTTCCTTTTGTTTCCTTTAATATCCTTTGTCGTGTTTGAAGAGCAGCCTAGTTGTGATTTCTGTGACTGGAATGCAGGAGCTGATGAAATAAGCCTGGTGTAGAAGGAGCCCTTACGCCAGCTGTGGAGAAGTGTTCCTGGTTAATAAGTGTAGCCTTTAGGCTGGTCATGCTGGACAGTTGCGCCAGCCAAGTTTCCGTTCAAGGTTACCTTGCATGTAAATGTATTTTCCCAAGGCTGCCTCTCCAAAGAGAGGCTTACCATGCAAGGCTGGGTGAGAGAGAGCACCCTTCGGGGTCACCAGCCGCAGCCCTCTCTCACTTTGCCAGTGAGGAAATCCAGGTCTGGGGAGACGGTTTGTGGTCCAGTGACTGCTCTGTCCTCCAGCCTTTGGGGAGCAAAGTCATCTCGGCGTGAGTTTGGAGAGCATGAACTCTGAGTAACTGATGAAAGCGCACGTTATGTCTTTGGTAAGGATGAACGCAGTCCATGCAGTAAGGGAGGGAGTGCAGTAGGAATCAAGAGTCCTTGTCCTAGACCTGGTTCTGCCACCATTGAACGTCTTGGGCAAGATGCTCCCCCTCCCTGAACCCCTCGTTCCTTCATCCCTGCAGTCAGATCTGCCGATGTTTAAGGTCCTTGAGATCCTGGGACTCGGTGTTCTTGTTTGTCATTTGAAGGACAGAGTTACAGAATGACTCAGGACTGTGACTCATTCACACAGGGCAGGGACTCCACGAACCTTTCGGCTCTGACGATCTCCATGACAGGTGTCGTCGTGCAATGATGGCGCGTTGCTATTAGGAGTGCAGTGCTTGTCCAGGGGCCCCTGCTGTGTGCAGACCCAGCAGGCTGAGGGGGCCCCTCTTCTTCCAGAGGAGAGAAAGCCTCAAAGTCCATCCTTACTGCGCTTCAAAGCTAAGGCACGAGGCACTTAGGGAGAGAGAGGCGGGTAGCAGTGTCGCTGACGGCAGGCACAGATGAATGCCCAGGGCTGAAAGACCGAATGAAATCTTGCAAAAGGGGAAGGCAGGGCAGACAGAGCTGTGACCGGGAGTGGTGGGGGTATGTACCTTTCTGACGCTTTGGAGAAAATCTATTACACGTGATAATGGATTTTGCTCTAACTTGGAGCTTCACCAGAGTTATATTAGAAGTTGAAGCTCGTGGGATTGTAGTCTTATTTTCACTGAGATAAAATTCCAAGTGACTGATAAGCAGTGAATTGTATTTATTTCGGTGGGTGTTTTGACTCAGGATTTAATTAGACTTGGGAGGACATTGTTCCCTAAATCACCACTAGCAGCGGCCTCTGCCTGTCCAAAGGGGAGCGGGAGGCTTTCGGAATGAGCAGCGTCAGGGGCCTTGGAGGGACTTCCCTGCACTGTGATTTTTCATGCAGTTGGCAGGCTTTGTGGGGTACACCAGAGTCCTAGAGGGCAAAACTGGGAATGGGTTTATACAAGACCATGCGCTTTACGGATAAGGGAGCAGACTCTGAAAGGTGACATGCCTTCCCAAAGCCACAGTGCCGTAAGGGGCAAAGTTCGGATTTGAATTCAGGTCTCCCTGGGCACAAAACCTTTGCTTTCCATCATCGTGCTTGCTTCCTCTTTGTTCAGAGGCTCAGTGCCATCCTTCCAGAAGGTGACTGGGAGCTACGTGGGTGATGGGCGAGCATCTCCTTAGTGCTTTGCACCAGCGGAGGTGCTTGCAAAGGTGACAGACTGGGGACTGCTGACCTTTGAGACAGTCCTCCTCCCAGCTCTCGTTTTTTCCCATTGGGAGTCTGGGTCATAGGAATGCCAGAGACTGCGGCTCAGGCCAGGCTCTGCTGCTGCGGAGGGAACTCTAGCTCTTCCTTAAGAAGAATTTGGGGATGCTTCAAGCTGTGGGAGTCACATTTTCCTCTGTAGGAACATTTAACTTGTTCCGTGCCAGAACCTCCAGCAGAGGCTTCAGAGTTGCCTTTGCCCTACTGGTCACACCTGGTGACCTCCAGGGTCTGTCTCCTCCGGGAGTGGCCTCTGCCATAGACCCCTATGGCTTTTGTGTCTTGGGACTTAAGGAAAAGGAGGCCGGCTTCGTGCGCTCCAGCTGCAGCCCTGTTGTTTTCCCTTGTCCGCTGCACACTTTGATTTATCCCCCTCATTAATCCGTGGTACTCAGTTCTGTAAAATTGCCTGAAATGAGATCTGAAGAGGGACTCGGACATTTTGAGGGATGTTGCAGGATTGTGTGGAGGAGATTAAATGGGGACTGAAGGAAATGAGGTTGGCTGCATGCCTCGGTGGCCTCGAAGCCCCTGACTCAAGGATTTCTGTCGTCTCCTCTCTCTTTAGCTTACCCTGAGATTTGGGGAGAAGCACTCAGAACCCCTCTGGTGGCAAAATGAGGCTTAAAAAAAAAAAAAAAGAAAAAACTATCCTCCCTGGCTGCCTCTTTGGGCTTCCGGGACGTGGACCCGTGGGTAACCCACGAGGGTGCGGTAGTTGAAGCCCTAGAGGAGCCGTGCAGCAGAATCACAGTGCACCTTGGCCGGGCAGGGCTCTCATGTGTTGTCTTGTACAGGGTACACAGGTGGCTGCAGAGGGTGAGTGCAGGGGCCACAGTGGGTGTCCTACCATCAGCCAGAAGCTGAGTACCATGCAGGCAGATGCGGGGAGATCTCCAGGTACCCTCTGCCTTGTTCTGTGGGAGCTCTTGCAGGGAGAAGGGATCATTTTTCCCTTGTCAGTGTGGGAGCAGCTCGTGAGAGCTCCGGGCACACCAGGGATGGAGGTCCCTTGGGAGGCTGTCTAAACTCCTCCATAGGACTCTCTGACAGTTTGCAATCTGTGGTCCTGGCCTCTGAGCCTCTTTGTCAGCAACAGCTACTCTTCTAGGTATTGTCCTAAATGCTTTGCATATTTGCTCTAACCTCCCAGGGGACCCAGGGAGGACTTATCCCCATTTCACAGTTGAGAAGTCCTGGGTCAGTGGGTCTAAGTGATTTGCCCAGGGGCACGTGGGCAGTGAATGGCAGAGCTCAGTTTCCAACCTGGTCTGTCGGACTCCAAAAACATGTTCTCCCTGGGGTACTGCGCTGCCCGTCTCTGACAGAGGAGGGTATGCCAGTGATGAGTAGTCCATGGACCCAGCTCTCTCCTGGAATAATCAGGAATAACCTCCTGGCGTCCCTTACCTCTGCAACCCCCACTCATGCTCCAGGACTGGCCCCAGCCCTGCCCTTCCTAGGAAGCCTCTTTGCCCTCTCCTCTCCTCCCCTAACCCCAGACAGGGTCCCCCGCGGGCCTCTCATCCATCCAGGGTCTCCCGGTAACCCACGTTTTGCTCTCTGGTAGCATGTAACATGCCTTTGGAATTGTCTGCTTCCAGGTGTGGTCTCCCCGACTGAACTAAAGGGAGGAACCGGAAATGGTATCTTACTCTACTCAGCATTCCTGGGCTCTGCACGGGCCTGGCATATACCGTAGATGTTTGCTGTATAATTAATTTACAGTATCCTAAGAATGATTAATAAGACTTGCTGAATATTTAGGTTTCTTCTCCTTTTCCATCCAGTCTGTTGGCAAGTCTTGGGCATAGTCCCTGCAAGTGATCTCTCAGATCTCTCTGCTTCTTAGTGTCTCTCATCTGCCATCACAGCGGTTCAGGCTGCCATCACCTCTCATTGAGCTCCCCCTGTGGCCTCCTGACCGGGCCCACTGTTTCCTCCATGGCCTTCGTGTGGTGCATTCTCCACCCAGCAGCCGTGTGATCTTCTTAACACGTACATCGGATCTCCTCTGCCCCCTGCCTATAACTTTACCTCAGTGGATTTCCACTGCACATAGAATAGAATCCATACTTCTTACCATGGTCTCCAAGGTAGGGCATGTTCTAGTCCCTGCCTGTCTCTCTGGCCTCACCTCATTCCACTTTCCCCTCCCCAACTCATGCCTTCCTCTAGGTCCTTGAACTTGCCAAATGTCTCCCTTCAGAACCTTTGCCTGTGCTATTCCTTGTGCCTGGAATGTGCTTCTCCCGCTTCGCTTCCCCCTTTCTTTTTATAAGGCTGACTCATTCTCATCCTTCAGGAATCAACTCAACAACATCTCACCCATCTCTCAGGGAAGGTCCCTGACCACTCTCTCTAATGGTCTCAGCTGTTAGTGTCTTCTGGATCATCCAGTCTGATTTTTTCACATCCCTATTTGCATTTGCATTCTTTTTTTTTGGCGGTACATGGGCCTCTCACTGTTGTGGCCTCTCCCGTTGCGGAGCGCAGGCTCAGCGGCCATGGCTCACGGGCCCAGCCGCTCCGCGGCATGTAGGATCTTCCCAGACCGGGGCATGAACCTGTGTCCCCTGCATCGGCAGGCGGACTCTCAACCACTGCGCCACCAGGGAAGCCCCGCGTTCATTTTTATTTATTTGTCTGTTATGTCTTTCCAGTAGACTGTAAGTATCAGTAAAACATAAACTAGGTCAGTTCTGTTTGCAGATGAATCTCCTTCCTAGCACAGTGCCTGGCTCAGAAGAGTGCTCATTACATATGTTCTTGAATGGCTGTCTGGCTCTGTGATGCAGGGACCATATGCAAAATACTTAAAGCCAGTGAGGTGCAGGCACCAACCAACCAGAACAGGGCACTCACCAGTCAGAACAAGGGCAACAAGGCAGTGGCCAACCAGAACAGGCACTGACCAATCAGAATAGGGCACTGGCCAACCAGAACAGGCACTGACCAATCAGAGTGAGGCATCAGTGGTGGTAAACAACTCTTATTGCCAACACAAATCAATTCTGGTGCTGGGGCTTATAGTGATCCATCCCACTCAGTCCTCATCCAGTCCTCAAGTTAAGTTAACCATGGCCCCAAGATGCATTCAAAAAATGGGTTTGTTGGTATCCAGGAGCTTCTCCTGTGTGAGACCGAATGGTTCGACCCAGCCCACAATCTTTCCCGGAAAAAGGATTTCAAACCTGCAACCCCCTGACATGTTTAGACTCCAGCTTTGCTGCCTCCCAGCTACATGACAGAGATCAATTAACTTAACCATCCTGAGCCCCCATGTCCTTGTCTATAAAATAAATAATAACGAGCCCACTTCCACCTCGTAGAGTTGCTGTGCAGAGTAGATTAGAGTAGTGCGGGGGTAATGTTAGCACAGCTGCTGAGCCCAGTTAAACACCCTCCATAAACAGCAGCCAGTTTTGTTTTAAGGATTAGAACACCAGTTGCACAGATGAGGAAAGAGAGACACAGGAAGGTTGAAGTGCCTAAGTTGGGGGTCCAGGATGGAAGTATAGGTCCTGCCAACCCCAGGTCCAGCACTGTGGCCACTTGCCTGCATCACCTGTGTGCCACAGCATACCCTTCTCTTTGTGATTCTGCCCTAGGGGACAGTCTCACTCAGCGCCTGTCCCCCTGCTTCTCCTATCCTTGGGGAACTCTGGCTGAAGAAAAAGCAGAAGGTATCATTTAAGGCCGGAGCCCCCCACGAGTAATTGCTAAAAGCTGTAGTAGTCAGCACACTCCACATCCTGGCAAGAGGCCCCACTCTTGAAACCAGCAGGCTGACCACAGCGTAACAACATCAGAGGTGCAAACCTGTTAAAATCCCCAACAAAGGTCTTGAAACAGAACTTGAAAGGGTTTATGACCCTGTGGATTTAACTGTCTCTCGGAGCCAAGCTATAATTCCAGCTCTTCGTTTGGAAGTAAAGATCAGAGCCATAATTTGAGGAGGGCCTTGGAACACACACCGATTATGTTTCAAGACACAAGCTGTGGGCTGTGCTATGGGAGCGCCTGGGGTGCTGACCAGGCAGGGGGAGTATGGAGGGGAGGGGAGCGGGGAGTAAAGCAGGGTGTCTAGCTGAGGCAATTAAATGTCCTTGCTTCTCACTTTAAACAAGGTAGCCTCCCAGAGGGCTGTGCTCTTAATGATCTGGGATAAAGTGCTAGAGGGCAAAGCCAGCAAGCTGGTAGAGCTAATGCAGGCTCTGGCCTTGAATGTCCCTGCAGGAAGTCTGGAGCAGAGGGCCTCTGTCCATAAGCAGCACTTGTCATGCTAATGACTCAGCCACCACGCCAGTGCCGGTGCCACCAAGGTCAGCTCCCAGACTTCAGATTTGAGCTCCACTGGGGCCGGAGAGCTGGGCCTCCTTCTCAGCATCGCTCTTCCGACCGCTTCATGGCGTGTTCTCACGTGCTGTGTTTCCCGGCGCCCCTCTGCTCTCATGGCCACTGTCCTGTTACTCCACGCATTGGCCCATGCGTAGCCGCAGTGGTCCTCCCCAAATGCGAATCTGGCCGTGCGTATCAGAGCATCACTCACCTGCTTAGAAGCGTCTAGAGCGGTCCACCCAACCTCGGCCCCGACTGCCACACCAGCCTCACTTCCCACTTCCTAATCCGCAGCACCAAACCTTTCACAGTTTCTAGCACACTCCACGATGTTCTGCGTCTCTGTGCCTTTGCCCATGGAAGGCCCTCTGCTCAGAATGCCCTCTCCTGGCCCTGCTTTGCGAGGCTAACTGACACATACACTTCTTCCAACGTTCGGTTCCAATGTTTCCTTACTAGGCATCTCAGACTAAGTAAGTTTCTTTCCTGGGAGCTCCCAAAGGGCCCCATGCAATCCTTTAACTTCTAACAAAATCTTAACTGTTATTTTTTTCTATTATCTCTGTATTAAGCTTGAAGACAGGGATTATCTTAGTTATCATTGGGTTTCCAGGAGCTGATAATACAGTGTTTGGCACACAGTAGGTGCTCAGTCAGCACTTGTTAAACTGAACTCCTGTTTTAGCCAGATGAGTTGTGTTTCCCCAGTTTGAGGCTTTGGCTTTTCACTGTGAACATGGTTGTTTTTCTCACTCCCAGCACTGGTTCAGCCCTTAGCTGGGTGGGTGGCACAGAGTAGGTCTTCACTGAAGGATCAGGTGCCAGCCTGACTGAAATGACTGGAGTGTGGCTGTCCCTTCCATCCAGTGGAGCGCTCACCAGGACTTAGCATGTGTAGGGTGCTGAGCTGACCCTGTGGGTACACAGGGTTCTGGAGTGGCGCCTTCTTTAAAAAAAACCAAAGGCTTCTCTGTTATCTCAAAGACCAGGTCGTGAGAAACTGAGGGAAAGGGCAGGGGACTGTCGATGCTTTCTGATTCAGAGGTCGAACAAGAGCACTAGAGTAGGATTCCTGGAGGAGAGGGGACTTTTAGGTGGATCTTGGAAAACAAGTGGGATATCTGAGTGGTGAGGAGGATAAAGAACAGTACAGGTTTGGCAGGGAGGGAAGTGGGACGGAGGGAAAGGAAGTCCCATCTCTGCAGGCTGTGTTTTCCAGGCTGACTGGTGCTTTACTTGGATACCTAAAGCCTCATCTCTAGTAGCCATGTCCCACTGTGCCCTTCAGAAGTCACCTCCCCCATCTCCAGGCTGTGTCAGAGGTCATCCCCTGTGCCCTTCGACAGGAGCCGTCTGAAAACAGACCCTGATATAGAGGCAATAGCTGACTTATCTGTAGATGCCCTGGGGCTTACCGTATTAGAACTAGCCACCTCCTAATGATT
This sequence comes from Kogia breviceps, assembly GCF_026419965.1. NCBI lineage: Eukaryota > Metazoa > Chordata > Mammalia > Artiodactyla > Physeteridae > Kogia > Kogia breviceps. The sequence continues at coordinate 36,703,271 of NC_081316.1, read as the reverse complement.
AAACACTACACAAACACCCAGTGACCAGGGGGTGTCCTGCCATAAATGGGTTGTAAACCAAGGGGTGCAGCAGCTGTCCCACCAACTGGAGGGAAGGAGGCTGGAGAAATGCTTTCTGCCCTAAGCAACGAGCCTTCTGACATGCACCCAGAGAACAGACCCAGAACTTCACTGCAACTGGGAAGGAGGTGGGGGAGGGGAGCGGTGGGGTTCTGAGGTCACTGAGAGTGGAAAATAACAAGCACCGCCCTCCCCTCTCTTGTGCCGGGTGCATTAAGCTGCATCACAGCCTGGCTGGTGAGTTCGGTGTTACAGATGAGGAAATAGAGCTGGTAACCGATGGGGCTGGTTTCAAATGATGTTCCATTTCATCTGCATACCCATCTATGAGGGGAAAACTATCACCACCACCTTCAAGTTAGATGATGCAACTGACTCAGAGAGGCTAGATCATTTGTCTGGAGTCACACAGCAATCAGGACTAGAACCCAGGTCATCTGACTTGCATGCACAAGCCCTCCCCATTATCTCACATGACCACACACTGCCCCCAGCCACTCCCAAGGGTCAAGGGACTCAAAGGGCCAGGTGTGGGACATTGCCTCTCCTATCGCTACCCATTCCCCACAATCTCTGAGTTAGCTCCACTTGAGTCCAACAGGGAAAAGAATCACATCTGCTTCTGCCTTTTGCTTCTCCAGGAAGGAGGCCACTGGGCTGTATTGGTGGGAAAAGTAAGGGGTTCACGCCCAACTGCCTGCACACACTCTTCCTAGTGGTTTAGAAGGGGCAGACCACGGCTATGGGCGTGAAGCCTCTTGAGAGCCAGGGAGGAGAATGAAGCCCTCTTGCCTGGCAGGCTTAAATGTCCTTCAGAGGAACCTTGAGTTTCCAGACGCAAGTTTCTAGGGTAATCCACACCTTCTTTGCGCTCTGGTTTCCCTTCTGTGAAATGGGCATGTGAAGTCCTGGTTTCTCCTCTCCCGTGCAGCTGGCTGCACCCCTAGGACAGGTGTGGCTCCGGCCTCAGCAGCCCAGGTTCTCCCTGCTCCCAGTGAGGAAATGACCACCCAGTGCTAATGGAACATAAAACAATGTGCTCCAAGGGCAGTTTGGATGCTCTGATCAGGTTACAGTTAATTCTTTCAGAACCTCCTTCCCTGGGAGGCACAGCCTTACTAGTCTCAGAAATTCCCTTTCCCTGCCCCAGGGCCTCGTTGTAATTTAAGGTGGTTCTGAAAGAAGATAGCATCTAAATCCACTGGGTTGCTCTCCAGGCTACAGGCTTTAGCCCCCATGCCGGCCTGCACTGGCCTCCCTCTTGCTCCAGATGCCACCAAATGGGCTTTGAGAGTCAGTGTTTCTCATCTGCCTTTCTTTTTCTTTTTCATGCTTCTTTGGATTCAAGACCTCAAACCTGAGGCAAAATGCAGTGGTTAAGAGCCGAGGAATAGCCTGTCACCCAAATACTTTGGCTGGGATAGCCCAAATCCCAGCTCAGCCACTTACTAACCAAATGACTTAGAGTAACTTAATGCAGATAATTAGAGGCCCTTCTTGGCGTACTCGGCATGAGACCCACCAGTGAGAATCCCAGTAAATGAGAGCATTTATTCAGAAGAAAGATTTGGCTCCAAGGTAGGGCAGAAACGAAAGTGTCTTCTGATGCATCCTCGCTGGACTGTGACCCTCTGACAGTGGATACCCTCTCTGTCCGTCTTAACACTTTAACAGCCAGGGCCTGGAAGCCCCTGTGCTAGAAGCCCCATAAATGTTTGTGAAAAATTTCAATGCCAAGTGGTTCTGGTTATTTTAAATCATTCTTTAAAAGCAGAGCAAGGGGAAATGAGTCCCGTCTGGGTTGAGAGCTGTTCAATTCAGAGAGGAACACAGCAAAGGGAACTGACATTTCTGAGCACTTCTATGTGCCTGGCAGTGGGCTGAAGGCTCCAGGATCTCACCTCGTTTCATCCTGCCAAACTCCTTCCTGCGAAGTCAGTGTGACCTTTATTTTTCGTGTCAGGAAACTAAAATGAGGTGCAGAGAGGTGAACTTACCTGAGGTCAGACAGCTGGAGAAGCTGGGTTAATAATAGTAGCAGCAGTAATAGTAGTAATAACAGCAGCAGCAGTAATAGTAGTAGTAACAGCAGTAATAGTAGAAGTAATAGTAGTAACAGTAGTAGAAGTAATCACAGTAACAGTAATAGCAGCAGTAGCAGTAATAGTAGTCATAACAGCAGTAATAGTAGCAGCAGTAACAGTAGCAGCAGCAGCTAACATTTATGTAGTACTTACTATGAGCCAGGTACTTTACTGAAATTTACTCACTTAATTCTCATGGGAATCCAGTGAGTTATGCTCATTTTACAGATGAGGAGACTGAGGTACAAAGAGGTTAAATAACCTGCACATAGTTGGAGGTGGAGCTGAGACTGGAACCCTGGTCTCCACAGACTATTTTTTTCTTGTCTCCCAGAAAGCGTTAGGAAGGACTTTGTAGAATATAGAAGAATTAGATTATTATGTAAAATGGTGGCCCTTCCTTTCTTAGAGGTCTTTAAAATGAGATGCACTGTCCATATGCCCAGAGTGTGTGAAAGGAGTTTTCCTGGAGGTGTAGGGCAAGGGTGTGGGAACCCGTGAGCCCCCCCGGGACCTAGCCACATCTCTCCAATCCTGACAGGGTTGGCAGTATTCTTGTCACTGAAGAAACTGGTCTACCCTTCTCCAGAGTGAAATGACAGGTTGGGAAAGGCTGTGAGAGTCTAAATTTAGCCAGCAGAATGTATTCATGGTCACCAGGAAAAGATAGGTTTGACAGGTTGGCTGGAGGACAGAAGCTGGTCCTTGAAGAAATCAGTTCTCCCTTGGAAGGTAAGTCAGATTCAGTATTTATCTCCACTGAGCCTGCTGGGTGAGCCGTGGATCAGGGGCTGCAGCAGGAGCACCGAGGGGTGGGAACCAGGAGGTAGAGCCGCCTCCTCGCCAGGGCTTCTGCTGTGGTCGTCTGCCGGGATCAGCCAGCATTAGAGTAACCGCCTACTATGCCCACCCGCACGCTTTGGATCCTTTGCTTTATGGTGCTGGTGAGAATTTGTCAAAGTGTTTTATGTCCACAAAATGGGAGAACGTCATCATTATGCTTTACTTCTTGCGCTAGTCTTATGAGATGTGTCAGTGGTGGGGGGGCCTGTTTTGTGGAGGTGGGGGAGCAGAGCCCAGATGTTTCAGAGATCTCGATCTGTGTATTTAAAGCTTAAATCAGTTAGTCTGCTTTTCCATTACTAGGTAGGCCTCCTTATTTAAATGTGTATTGAAATGTTCAGTTTTCTCTCATAGTGAATTTTCATTTTCACTAAAGGGGGTGTGTCTGTCTTCATTTGTATCTGTGTCTTTTCTCTCTCACCTTTATTGTCCTCTCCTCAGCTACTTCTTGAGGTTCACAACCTTCCAGAGCTTTCCCTGCCCCCTGACAGCCAACAAAGATTTCAGGGACACAAGCAGAGCATGCTTACAAATCAGCACCTTCAGCGCTACCCTTAGGACTCTGCTCAGGCAAAGACAGGCTCAGAAGAAAATCATTCACACCAGGCAGTGTCCTGCCGCAGACAATACACTCTGGAAGAGAAGTTCACCAGTGTGGGAGGACTAAATTTAGACTTGTGTGTTTCTTTTTCTGTTGCTTGTGTCTTTGATCTACTTGGCAGTTGAAAATTGAAGTTCCTCAGATCTTTTTTCCCCTGGTTATTTTCTAGATAAACCATTTGCACAGAACAGTATGTGTGCCTGCACATGCTTAATTTCCCTGGCATCCGATAAATGTTTTGAAATAGGGTAATGCTGGAAGCACTTTTCATTACCTTAAAGTGCTTTGCGTAAATAGAATTGATTCTTTTCCTCTACTGCTCTGATGTTACTGCTTTTTTTTTAAATGGATAAGAGCACTCTAACTAGCTTCCCTTCTTATCACTTCCATCCTGTTCAACCATCTTTTCTGTTCCTTCCTGCAGCATTTGCTGGCAAATGAGATTTCATGGCCCTGCATGGCTGCACAGGTGTCTGTGAGACCTCCCTAACTGTGGGATGGGAATTTGGAACCCTTTGTCTGTAAGAAGAGAGACAGGGGGTGGGGGGTAGTAAAGCAAAACATGGGGGGCTGGAGATCTGAGGTCTCACCTTGGATCTGTCACTAAACTCTGTGTTCTCATGCAAGTTACTTCCTCTCCGCCTGAGCTCACCCATAAAATAAGGGAATTGAGCCACATGACACATGTTTCTTTTCAGGTCCGAACTTCTAGGGTGACCTCAGTTCATCAAATAGACAACGCTGTATAAGATTCGGGGTTAGGTAATTGCAAATGAATTGCATGGAGGTAGCTGCTCGTTGAACTCAGTGAAGTCTGAACAGCATCTCCAGAACCTGCAACAGATGAGCTGTGAGATCATGGTGTGACTTGGAGCTTCCATGGGCTAGACATAATAATTTTTTTTTTTTTTTTTTTTTTGTGGTACGCGGGCCTCTCACTGTTGTGGCCTCTCCCATTGTGGAGCACAGGCTCCGGATGTGCAGGCTCAGTGGCCATGGCTCACAGGCCCAGCCGCTCCACGGCACGTGGGATCCTCCCAGCCCAGAACATGAACCCGTGTCCCCTGCATCGGCAGGCGGACTCTCAACCACCGCGCCACCAGGGAAGCCCTAGACATAATAATTTTTTAAATGCTGGGTTTGTCAAAGAAATCACACAAGATGCAAGCAACAGCGGGAGATTTCTAAACTGGGAAATATAGCTGAGTAACTTCCCTTTGTTAAATCTGCATCCCTGCTTCCCATAGCTTTTCCAGAAGCAATGAATGTGTCTCAGGATAAAGTTCAAACTCTGTTACTAGGCTTACTGTGAGCTCTGGCCCCATTATTTCCTACCCCTTCTTCCCTTCTCTGCATCCACACTGATTTCCAAACCTTCCCCCAAAACTATCCTCTCTCTTGTTTCATAGCCTTTGCAGAGCCTGTACTCTTGACCTACAATGTTCCTCTCCGTCCCACCCACAGCTTGGTTCTTATCCTTAAAGGCTCACATTAAGTGTCACCTCCTCCAGGAAGCCTTCCCTGACCACACCAACTCCCAAGACCAGATTAGCTGGCCCACCTATTTGCTTCCATAGTATCCTGGAACTAACTGTTCCTTATCAGAGCACCAAACACATCATATTATAAATGTCAGCTACTCACCTGTCACCTCATTTATGCACAAAGCATCTTGAGGACAAGGGCCTGTCTTACCACCATCGTATCCTCATTCCCCAGGCCAAATGAGAGACTGCTCAGGCAGGTAGATGAGCTCCAGCTCACACAGCTCAGCTTGTTCTTGGAGCCGGAATTCACTCCCAAGGCTACCTGTCTCCAAATCGTACCTCTTTTCCACTCTAAGACATCTCACCTTGACCCCATCTTCCCCTAACTATGACATCCTCCTCTCTCGAGACATCTTCTATGATCTCATGAGAAACCAATAGTGGGGAAAAATGGCATTTGTGTCTCAGACATTGATTTAGAGCCTCACAAGACTCCACCCCGTGTATAAGACCAGACATGAGAAAACCTCTGTCAATTGACTTAAACAGCACAGGGCCTGCTGTGCTCATGGGGGCTCAATAACAGTGAGGTTGCTTTCCCCCCAGAGTTTGCCACAATCTTCCCATCCCAGATGCATTTGTCAGATAAGTACATCAGGCACATTTTTGGTTGGTTGGTTGGTTTGTGTGTGTGTGTGTGTATGTGTGTGTGTGTGTGTGTGTGTGAGTGTGTATGTGTGAGTTTTGAAATTCAAACACGCCTTCTGCCTCTTGGATTCCAACAGCTCTAAATGTCCTTGGACTTTGAAGAAAGGGACCCAAGTCTGTAATTTGTGTCCAGCCGTGACTCTTATCAGAATACAGACATGCCTCTCATTACTGCTAATTGCGGTTCTACACTGGGTGATGTGGACTCAAACTTCGTTCTGTGACTGGTAACCTATTTTATAACATTGGCTACATAGGATACATTACGGTATCTTCCAGGCAGCTGCTCTTTAGGTAAATTAATACGTGGTGTCTTTTTCCTTCTTTAGGAATCTTTAAGTACTGTAACAGAGGCTTTCATTTAAGGCTGTGCAAGGCTTATTTCACCAGATTGCTATTTGGAAGTTCTAACATAACACCTTTATGAATAGTGGCTGTAATACCTTTAATCTACTAAACTTCCTGACTTTTTGAACCAAGTGGATTGCTAAGAATGAAACCAGACTTTCTTGTCTCTCTGCTCTCTTCCTCTCCCCAGCTCTGCTTGTGCATCTTCAGGACTGAGGCACTGGGGTGCAAATTCTTTCTTGTTATTAAGGCACTGAACTAGAAAAGACCAGGAAACACCATGCCATTTCTCCAGACTCCAGGTTTTGTAATTACCTGGCCTGACCAAAGCTTTTTTTAAAAAACAAGTTTGGGGGCTTCCCTGGTGGCGCAGTGGTTGAAAGTCCGCCTGCCGATGCAGGGGACACGAGTTCATGGCCCAGTCCGGGAGGATCCCACGTGACGCGGAGCGGCTGGGCCCGTGAGCCATGGCCGCTGAGCCTGCGCGTCCGGAGCCTGCGCTCCGCAACGGGAGAGGCCACAACAGTGAGAGGCCCGCATACCGCAAAAAAAAAAAAAAAAAGTTTGGGTGAGGTTTCTGTTTCTCATTAAAGCTTAGGATTTAAATATAAAATTAAAGGTGATTTTCTTCCTTCCTATTAAGGAAAAAACCAAACATTTTATTTTGGAAAAATAGAAAATACAAATAAGCAAACAGTAGGGAAAAAAGCAAAATGTCATCATAACATATGACCCAGTGAGATTCACTCTGAGTACCTTGGTGACTCCCAGACTTTTTTCTATGCATGTAAAACCACTTGCACATTTTATTTTTGAAAAAAATCAAAAATTTCTTGAGCACTTGCTACGAGCCAGACATTGTTCTACGCTCTTTACATATATTGATTCATGTAATTTTTACAGTAACTCTAGAGTAGGAACCCATCGTATGTTGCTTAAGCAACATGTCCAAAGTCAGGCAGCTGGAAATGGCAGACCACGGATTGTGATGCTATAATCTTTAATTTTTTTTTTGCAGTACGCGGGCCTCTCACTGTCATGGCCTCTCCCGCTGCGGAGCACAGGCTCCGGACGCACAGGCTCAGCGGCCATGGTTCACGGGCCCAGCCGCTCCGCGGCATGTGGGATCTTCCCGGATCAGGGCACGAACCCGTGTCCCCTATATCGGCAGGCGTGCTCTCAACCACTGCGCCACCAGGGAAGCCCTGTAGTCTTTAATTTTAACTGCTACGCTCTATAACCTCTTAAAATGGAAAGGGTTTTATCGTCTACTTTTGTAGTTTGGCACTACTGCATGAACATCTTTTTATCAGGATCCATCAGCATCACTTTTGATGGCCACGCAGTTTTCCATTCTATAGTGGAGCCACAGTTCGATTAACTCTTTGCCCACTGAAGGTTTTTCAGGGCGTCCCACTCCTTTTGTCATTACAAACAACAATGCAAAGACCATTCTTGGAGCTAAATGTATGCATGCTAGTGTGAGCTGCAAATAAAGACTGTATTCTACATTTTCCTTATAATTCTGACATTTGTGCATGCAGATGACGCCCTTGGGGCCCTGTTAGAAGAACGTAGTCTTGAGTTTGTTCCGGCTACTGGAGATGGGGCTGCCCTGAACCATTCACACCCTTTTTGTCTCCACACTCCATTGTTCCTGGTACCGTGTCTGGGAGAAGGTTGGCTGAAGAATGGAGTTTCTGTCTGGGCCCAGCCAGCTGCCTGCAGCTGAACCTACAAATTTGGTGTCGGTGTGCTCTGAATTGAATGAGAGTGTTCGTTCATCTTTCTCTCTGGACTCAAATGAAAATACAGAAGTGGGATCTACCATGATGTTACCCACCCTTGGAGTCAACTCCTCCTGTAGAGAGGGAGAGAAGAAGGGAAGAAAATTAAGGGCCCGTGGGTATAGGTTGTTGTCAATGTACTTAATACTCGAGCAGTGAAGTGGCTATTGGTGAGATGAAGAAAATTGTCCCCAGTGGGCCAAGTACCAGGCTCAAGGCCACAATTCAGAGGTGATGAGGGTGGTTTCAACTCGAGCTCTGCTTAGTAGGGGCTTTACCCGCAGTGTGGCCTTGGGTTACTTAACCCACTGCTTCTCAACATCCTCATACATATTAGGGATAATAATCTCTAGTACATAAGGGCTTATACCTACTATATAGGGGATGTCAGAGGATGAAATGAGACCAGAGAATTTAGCACGATAACTGCCATGATAAGAATTCAATAAAAATGAGAGCTTAAAAAAAAATCCTCAAAAGGACACTGACTGGACTTCCCTGGTGGTGCAGTGGTTGAGAGTCCGCCTGCCGATGCAGGGGACGTGGGTTCGTGCCCCGGTCCGGGAAGATCCCACATGCCGCGGAGCAGCTGGGCCCGTGAGCCATGGCCGCCGAGCCTGCGCGTCCGGAGCCTGTGCTCCGCAACGGGAGAGGCCACGGCAGTGAGAGGCCCGCGTAACGCAAAAAAAAAAAAAAAAAAAGGACACTGACTTATGAATCAGGCAGACTTGTTCTTTAGCACTTATTAGCTATCTGTCCTTCAGCAACGTAGCTCACCTTTCAGAGTTGTAGATCATGTGTGAGTCGGGGACAATAAAATCTGTCTTACTAGAGTATTTTGAGTCTTGATATCAACAGTGTACATCCCTGACACACAGTTGGTTTTCAGTACCCATAGCAAAATTTGTAAGCACTTAACTATGTGCTAATCACTCTGTTTTATTTCTCTTCCCTCATTCAAAACAGTTTTTCTCTTAGAGACTGATGGTCAAATGGAAGGAGTTTAATCCTTAACCAGTCTGTAACTTTTCAGCTAGTCACCCCACTAGGCAAATACCTAGAATAAGTTGGGCTCTTTGCCAAGCTTTTTTTTTTTTCCCTTTGACTTAGACAAGATTGTGGTTTAGAGATTGTGAATCTATTTTATAGTCCCTATAAACTCAGGAGGGAAACGATGAAATACCAAGCTAAGGGACAGGACAGCTTTTCTTTCTTTCTCTCTTTCTTTCTTTTTTTTATAGATTCATTTATTTATTTTATTTTTCTCTGCGTTGGGTCCCCATTGCTGCGCGTGGGCTTTCTCTAGTTGCGGCGAGCGGGGGCTACTCACTGCAGTGGCTTCTCTTGTTACGGAGCACGGGCTCTAGGCACGTTGGCTCAGTCGTTGTGGCTCGGGGGCTTTGTGGCTCACGGGCTTAGTTGCTCCGCGGCATGTGGGATCTTCCCGGACCAGAGCTTGAACCCATGTCCCCCGCATTGGCAGGCAGATTCTTAACCACTGTGCCTCCAGGGAAGTCCCAGGACAGCTTTTCTTATAAGGGACTCAGGGTTGCATGGGATGAGGTATTTACAGCATTAGAGACAACACCTGACACCTAGAAAGTCTGCGGGAAATTCAGGGGCTGAGGGCTCAGAGGGAGCATGTCAAATTCGACAGATTCGAGAACCTCTGGGGTGGCAGTCGGCTCGCCGAACAGGCAAGCAATCTGAGCCATCGTCAGGCAGTGATTTGGATGAACCCGGCCCTGGTCAGTGTTTTCTCCACTGCTTTGCAGGGCACTTCCAGCGTGAGAGCTGAGTGACCCAGGGCCAGAGGGAGCACCTTTGGGTGCGTGGAGTAACGAGTAAGTAAAGGTGAGACTAGAGTCTGCCAACCGCTGGCTTCAATCCCAGCCAGCTCAAGGCTGTCCCTGATTAGCACCTATTCCAGCCTCTCCCCCGCCCACCCCCCTACCAGCTCATTATCTCACCACCCTGCACTGGACACACTCAAGGATGTCCTTGCAGCTGGAGCCACGTGAAAAAAAGCCAAAGAGTGGCTTTGAAATATTTTATTCATTACCCATCCATCTTCATAGAGATAGATAATAGTCCAGCTGCAAAAATAAATATTTGAACTCTTGGGATTCTCCCTATGCACCCATAACAGCATTATCAAAATACAACCCCTTATGGCCAATGGTATTATTTTAAATTTCCTTTTTTGGTTTGTTTGTTTGTTTGTTTTTCGAAAGACCAAATTGCCATGTGGATTTGCTCTTTTGGTTTTTTGTTTTTGTTTTAAATATTTTCTTCCAAAGAACCAGGTTTATTACCATGACCAAAGATGCAGGAAGCCCTAGCTCTAAATTGATCCCTGAACACCAGATGAACTAACTTTCTTATCTGCTGTTACTCCTTATTGGCCGTGGGGACAATGACAGGAATCTTTGTGGCTGTTGTGTATTAGCCAAGGGTGTTTGGGATGGGGTTTATGGGGTAATCTCATTTCATTATGTGGAAAGCTATATATAAATAGGCACAGGGGCTTCCCTGGTGGCGCAGTGGTTGAGAATCTGCCTGCCGATGCAGGGGACACGGGTTCGTGCCCCGGTCCGGGAAGATCCCACGTGCCGCGGAGCGGCTGGGCCCGTGAGCCATGGCCGCTGAGCCTGCGCGTCCGGAGCCTGTGCTCCGCAGCGGGAGATGCCACAGCAGTGAGAGGCCCGCATACCACCAAAAAAAAAAAAAAAAAAAAAAAAAAAATTAATAATAAAAAAAAAATAATAAAAAATAAATAGGCACAAAATTAAAATGTTTCACCAAACTGTCAACTTCTAGCATTGCACAGCATTCCTGTACAGGCAGCCTAGGCAAAGACTTTTCTGACTTTATAAGCAGTAATCTCCTCTTCTCCCCTCTGATGTGCTCCCACAGCTCACTATGCTTTTCTTTCATGGCATGTATCATGGTTTGCAATTAAATGTATTTGTTTTCTATTTGGTTGCCTGACATCCCCCCAAACACCACACTGTAAGCTCCATGAGGGGGAGAGTGAGACCTTTTCTCGTTTGCATACCACTGTTTACCCAGCACAATGCCTGGCACATAAAACTCAGCACCCAGCCAATAGTTTAAAGAGAACAGTCACTGCCAATATAGTAGAAGACATGATATCGTAGAATTTGGTGGAAGGGTAGATCTAAATAGGACCAAGTCCAAAGTATTAGAAGCAGCTAAAGGATAACCTGTTAGTGACATCTGTTGGCACAGTGACCTGGAAATGTTTGCTACTCTAAGCACACGGAGTTATGGAAACTGAACAGGATTTGCCATCTGAAGGCATGGGCTTCAAGTCTGTCCCTTAGTACTTGTATGACTATGAGCAAGGCGTCTAGGTTATCTGAGTTCCAGTTTGTTTTTCTGTAACATAAGGATAATAATACTTGTTGGCACAGTTGGGAGAATTAAATGAGATTTATAGGCAGTAAAGTATGTAAATCTGAATTATCGCTGTCACTGAAAATAACTTTGGCCTCACGTATCCTTTGCTGAAAATGCTGCCATTTGGGAGTTGGTTTGTAGTTAGTTGGCACCCTGTTAGAAAGGGCATCTCTGGGACTTCCCTGGTGGCGCAGCGGTTAAGAATCCGCCTGCCATTGCAGGGGACATGGGTTCGAGCCCTGCTCCGGGAAGATGCCACATGCTGTGGAACAACTAAGCCCCTGCGCCACAACTACTGGGCCTGCGCTCTAGAGCCCGCAAGTCACAACTACTGAGCCCAAGTGCCACAGCTACTGAAGCCCGCACGCCTAGAGCCTGTGCTCCACAACAAGAGAAGCCAACGCAATGAGAAGCCCACGCACCGCAAATTAAGAGTAGCCCCCGCTCGCCGCAACTAGAGGAAGCCTGCGTGTAGCAACAAAGACCCAACGCAGCCAAAAAAATAAATAATTGTTTAAAAATAATCTATATTTTTTATAAATTTATTTACTTATTTATATTTGGCTGCATTGGGTCTTCACTGCTGCACGTGGGCTTTCTCTAGTTGTGGTGAGCAGGGGCTACTCTTCATTGCAGTGCATGTGCTTCTCATTGCAGTGGCTTCTCTTGTTGCAGAGCATGGTCTCTAGGCACGAGGGCTTCAGTAGTTGTGGCACGCGGGCTCAGTAGTTGTGGCGCACGGGCTTAGTTGCTCTGCGGCATGTGGGATCTTCCCGGACCAGGGCTCGAACCCGTGTCCCCTGCCTTGGCAGGTGGATTCTTAACCACTGCACCACCAGGGAAGTCCCAAAATAAATAAATTTTTTTTAAAAAGAAAGAAAAGGCATCTCTGATGTTGGATTGAGGACAGAAGGTCTGGTTTTGTGATCTTAGGCTGAAGATGCCAACACCCAGGGTCCTGTTCTCCAGCCTCCTCTATCCAGAGTTTCGTCAACAAGCCTCTGGTTTCAGATTCAGAATGGGAGGGGAGTAAACACGGATAACAGAGTGGATACTCTTCCTGATGAAATGAAGCCATTTGTTTGCAGACAGAGGAGTATGCGTGCGCTTTTACATGTGAGGACCCGCAAGCGTGGGCCCCAGACAATCCCAGGAATTAATCAGTTGAAGGTAACAGAAACTGCAACCCCTCAGGATAAAACATCTGACCCTGAAATGTGACTCTTCTGTCTTTATAATAAGATTGGAGGACGGTGTCACCTCCTCACTGGAAAAGGCGGGCAGGGCCCACAATCTGTAAATGCAAAGAATAAGGCAGGCGAGGACCAAGTGGACACAGAGATTCTGCATAAGCACCTCAACAGGAAAGGGGGTTTTCTCATTTATCCAATAGGTCCTGAGACCCAGGGAAGAACTGGGAAAGTGGAGGTACAGAGGCACACGGACAGTATCTCCAAAGCTCTTTCTTTGGTACCCCACCATTTTCATCTGTTACTAATGGGTCTGGAGTTCTCTAGAGGGTGGACTTTCTTTTCCATCACCACCTGCCATCACCCCCGCCACCCAGAAGCATGGTAGCCCCACTTCAGTTCCTCAGTCACACAGCTCTTCCCTCCCTCTGGCCTTTGCACAGGACGTGCCCTCTGCCTGGAACACCAGGCTTCCCTCCTTTTGCTGGCTGACTCCCTCTCGTCTTTCGCATCTTAGCTTAAATATCACTTCCAGAGATGCCTTTCCTGACCACTGTATTTAAAGGAAGTGCCTCCTGTGACTCTCTTTCCATGCACCCTGTTTGTTTCCTTCATCGCGTTTCCCGTAGCATCCAGAGTGACTTTCCTTGTTTGTCTCCTCTGAGTAAATGGCTCCATCGGGGCTGGGGTATTTTCTTCCGCTCTCCCTTAAATCCCCAATATCTGGGGATTTAAGACTATCTCCAATAGTCTGGAGTCAGGTTAGGCACTAAAGGGCTGTTGGTTGAATGTTGTTCATTTTCTACCCCCAAAGCTACCTCGTGTCTTATAATTTCTGTTAAAAATCACAAATTCCCTGGTGTTAACTCCTGTACTGGGAAGGCTTTGCTGAAGACCTCTGGAGTATTTCTCCCCTTCCCACTGTCTGCTGCAGAGCACAGTCAGTGAAATTCAGTGGTGGGCAATTCGATGCTTCTCATTTTCACAGGTTTTCCTTTAGCCCCTTATCTTCCCATTCTTGTTCATCCATCCAGGAGAGCCTTCCTTCCTTCTTTTCTCTCTTCGTTCTGTTACTAACAAACCAGAAGAAGGCAACCCAAATGAGCATCAGGCTGGTTCCTGAATTAAGGAAACAAAAGGTGATAGAATGAATGTGAAACTACACCTTGTGTAAAGCCACTGCCATAAACCTCAGAAGCAGCTGCCCTTAACCTGGGGCTTACGGACAGGCTTCAGGGGATCAGTGCATCCCTGAAATGGTGCACAAAATGTCAGCATACATTTTTGTTTACAGAGAAACAGACCTGGGTTTCTATCAGATTCTCACATGGGTCTGTGACCAAGTAAAGGATTAAGAAGCATTGAATTAAAGTCCTTGGCAGTACCAGAAGTTGCCAGAAGACTGCACAGAGAGTTCAGTTCACTGTTTTGTCCTCCTGTACCCAGTTGGTCCAGGACCACATCATCGGTGCCCTAGGCACTGGGAGGAGATCTCCCAAAACAAAAGCAGACAGCACTCCTGCCCTCAAGGAGCTTACCGGTAATTTTTTTTTGGAAAATACAGACAGTAACACCCCCTCCCCCAGACACACACACACACACACACACACACACGCACACGCACACAAAATAAACGAATAATGTGCTGCCTGGTAAGTCCCATGAAGTATCATGGAGTGGAAAGTAACTGGGCCAGAGTCTAGAGGGAATTCCCGAGGAGGTGACATTCCAACCAAGACGTGAACCCTGAGAAGGAGGCAGCCATGGGGAGATGTGGGGGGAGAGCATTCCAGGCAAATGGAACTCAGCACAGGGCCTATGAAATGGGAAGAGACCTAGTATGTTCCAGGGCCCAAGTGGGCCCTGCACTTGAACATAATGAAGGAGAGGGGCGGAATGGCAGAGGAGCTGGGCAGGAGTCAGATCTCTTTTAGGCCAAGGGAACGAATTTGGATTTTATTCTAATGAATTTGGATTTTATTCTAAGTTCCCTGGGAAGCTCTTGGAGGGTTTTAGGCAGAAAGGCAACTTGATCTGATATATACTTGAAAGGTCACTGTCACTGCAGGGGGGCTGATGGACCCTAGCAGGGCAAGAAGGAAGGCTGGGCGATCAGGGAGGTGTCTGACTGAGGAGAGAGGTGACGGTGGCTTGGGCCAAGGGGATCTTACTGTAGATGCTGAGTAGTGATCAGGTTCAAAGTGCATTGGAGAGGTATAGCCAAAAGGACTTGTTAGTGGATTGTAGAGGAGGCATGAAGGAAAGAGAGACTGATAGATGACTGGTGGATAGTGGTACATTGACTGGGAAGGGGACAAATTTGGGAGTCAGATGCACACAAACTGGAAGTTGGGAACAATAGTTTTGTCTAAGGTGAATTAGATTTGAGGTGTGTTGAGTACACAAAGGGGGCCAGGCTAGAGAAGCAAACTTCAGGGTTGTCTACGTCTAGTATTTGAAGCCCCAGATGAGATCACCTAGGAAAAGACTAGGTAGAAAAGAGTAGGGGACAAGAGACCGAACCCTAGAGGTGTGGAGAGGAGGAGGTTGAGCTAAGGGACAGAGAGATACAGCCAGTGAGGGAGGATGAAACCAGGTGCAGATGATGGCATGGAAACCTTGGAAGAGACCCCTTCCGGAAGGAGCAAGCTGCCAACCTAGCTACATGCTGCCACGTTGGTAGCAGAAGGGCCATTGGCTTTGGCAAGAATTAAGCCATTGATGTTCCTGGGAGAAACAAAACAGTTTCAGTGGAGCGAGGGGGGACGCAAGTCTTCCTGGTGGGTTGAAGAGACAATGGGCCATAGGAGTTGGAGTATAGACAGCTCCTTTGAGGTGTTCTGCTGTAACATGGTCATGGAGGAGAATATGGACGTGGGGTTAAAGAAAATTTTGTTTTATTTGATGAAATAGGTGATATATTTCTTGGCCAGTGGGAAAGAGCCAGTAAAAAGAGAGAAACCCATGATGTTGGAGGAGTGAAGTATTATTTTAATATTAGTATTATTTTAATAAAATAGTATTATTAGTATTGTTTTAATAAAAGTATTCATTAGAAATAAGTGAACATCTTTTTAGATTCATTTCAGTGGTTTTCTGTTTTCTCTAATTACCTACTGTATTCTAAGAATAAAGTTTTATTCTACTCTTTGATACCTGCGTAGAGTTGATCAGCTGCTTTTTGGTTTAAAAAATGGCTCTGTGAGTTAACCTGAGAACCTTGACATCATTGATAACATTGTTTCTGTGGAGAAAAATGTTGTGAGTTCTAGAAGGTCTTTGGAATTTGGCCTATTTGGAAACCAGGGTCAGAAATGACAGGGTGAGGTTGGCTCTTTGCAAAGAGCCAAAGGGCATCTGCTCTCATAGAGTTGGTTGACCTACCTTCCTTTTCTTTTCTTATCTCCTCCTGTTGCTGGATCTCTTAGCCATACTGAGTGTTGCCTTTCAGAGCATGGAAAAGCCCTAGCTAAATCTGAACCCATAGCTGCAAAGAATTCAGAGCGTTTCATATTAAAGATGTGATCTTTACTTTTAACCACAGGGAGAGGACTGAGACCCTTTTAAACTATATTGTCTTGTGTAATAAAGTTGCCCTTGAAAAATATTGTGCATAATTGTATATTTAGTGTTGAAGATTTACACGAACTTTTATATAAGGAGAAAACTCCATTATTCACCCTCCAGTGCGTCTCTCCCAGAGTGAAAGCCAAGATGCTTACAGTGACTTGCCAGGCTCTCCTCAGGGACCCTCCTCCCTCCCTTCACCCCTCTGACCTGACCTCCTAGGCTCCCTTTGCTTCACTGGTCACTCTGCTTCAGCCACACTGGGATCCGGGTCTTTGGAATGAATGTGCAAGTTGTATCCTGTCTCAGGACCTTTGCACTGACCTTTCCCTCTTTTAGAAGGCTCTTACCTCCAGAATATTCACCTAACCAACTCCTCCACTTCTTTCAGACCTGTCATAATCATCCCTTCAGCAGGCCTTCCCTAGCCACCCTATGTAAAATTTCAGACACCCCTCCTTGACAAATCACAGCCTCTTCCCTACATTACTTTTTCTCCTTTGCACTTATCACTATAGCATACTCTATAATTTACATTTTGTCTCATTTATTGTATACTTCTATCACTAAACAATAAGTTCCCATTAGAGTAAGGAATTTTTTGTCTCTGTTGTTGACTCTTGTATAGCAGGTGCTCAGTAAATATCGGTTAGTTGAATGAATAAATAAATGAATAAATAGATCCCTTAGTTATCTTGGCAGTTAATTTGCATTTTTACATATCATATTTGCTTAAAACAAGGAACAACTGCAGGAAACAGTGGACATTTTTTATGTGTGTGTATGTATATATGCATATGTGTGTGTGTGTTTATGTATGTATGTCTCCATATACGTAGTCATTCCACCTAAATTAACCCAGAAGTCAGCGAGATTCTCAAACAAGTCATGTTGTAAAGATAATTCAGTTCCAGAGACAGTATAGAAGGTAATAGGAAGGGTTTAAAGCATCTTTGTCAGCCAGAGTTTGGGTCCATTCTGACTTTGTCTCAGTAAATCTGGGCTACACTGGCCTCCCCTGAACTCACCCCTCCCTCACCCAGCCTCTGCCTTCCACTTTCCACTTCAGAGGCTGGCCTCAGTTTTTCACCTGGGGAAGGGCCCTAAGGGATGAGATGGGAATGATTAACTTTGGTTGAGACTCCTTCAAGATTACAATCTCTGCTCCTGGACACATTTGCTTTTTCGTTCACGTGGGAAGCCCCACTAGACCCTCGCTTGCTCTCTGAGCTGACCTTTTATTCCCCCCATTTTGGGTGGGGGGGAATGGCTCTTCATTCCCCCTTTGAAAGGCTTCTGTTTGCTGAGCAAACATTGACCACACCAAGACCTTGCTTGGGGCCAGTTATTGCTTCCTCGCCTGCCCTCCCCCCTTTCCAAACACACACTCATAACCCCCTATTCCCCCAACTGATTGGAGAGGCAGCCCAGGCCAGGGAGGGAGCCTTTCTCAAGGAAAGTCTTTGAAAGCTGCTGGGAGCCAGCTGGTAGGATTTTTGGAGAGGGCTAAGGGTTTTGGAGAGCATCTTAATCCTCCGTCATTTTAAAATAAAAGCTTGTGGCTATGACATTATTTTGCCTTTGAATTCTCACTAATAAAACAGTTGTTCATTGTTCGCAGCATCTGTTTACATAGCTCCCTCTGAATTCCTTGATTACAGGTTTTAATAGGGATTAGTTGGTGCAACCCCTTCCCATCCCAGAACTGGGACTCTCTCCCATGCCACCTCCCCTCCCAGCCTCTGTACTGTAATGTTTAAAGTAGCCATGCGTAGACGGAGCGTCTTTAAAAAAAAACAAAAACAAAAACCATGAGGAATTAATGCATATTTTTGTTGGCACTGCATCAAAATTGACATCACCGGAAATAACATACGTCATTGTTAGCTATACAAATAGGTATCTTTTCTTCTCAGGTTCAGAAGTTATCTCTGTAGCCTAATCATTTCAGTTAAAAGCTTTGCATTCAATTGTTGATGGAATTAGTTAAGTAATGTTACCGTCAGTGACTTCTGTGTCATTATTAATAGTAGCAGTTTTAGCTGAGAGACTTTTTCCAACATTTTAGCACAGTCCATGGGTTTTCAGAATATTCTTTCACGTCTAGATTTTATTCAGCTTGGCCAACTGTTACCGACTCCCTTGGGACCATCGGAGCGCCCTTCCACTAGGTGCTTTACGGTAACAGTTTCCGAGTTTGGTGTTAGCTTTTGCTTTGCTGAAACTTTTCACAGCTGACTTGGTACTAGCACTCAGGCCTGACCTCTCGCACCTTCAGCACTTTAGGGGTTAATTTTGTTGGTGGATCCGGTTTCTTTCCTGGGCAGGGGAATGGAGATCCCCTTCTAGCTGGTACTTCAGTAGCAGAGTTGCTGGGTGCCTGGAATTCCCAGGCCCGGCGTGGGCTGGCTGGCTGGCTGGCTGGCTGACGGAATTGCCTTCGTGAGATTCATTCAGCTTCTTTGTCTGCTTTCTCTAAGGACCACAATGTAGTGAAATGCTCTGGCCTAGGAACCTTACAAGGTAGGACGATATTCTAAAATTTCTAGGGCCTGGGGCGGGGTGTGGTGCCTGTACTACTTTGGATGGTATCAGAAAGCCAGGCAGAGAAGCCAGTGGTGCAGCTGCCAAAATCCCAGTGAGCTAAGTAGCGGGGGAGTCACTGGTCAGGAAATTCAGCATCCTTTTCCTTCCCAACCCCAGCCCTTTTCATTTTAACCTTGATAGTCTTAAAGGCAGCCTGACAGAGCATTACCCAAATGTCCTTGGTCCACCTGGACATTTGGGTAATGTCAATATTTTCCAGACCATCTTATCAAATTAGGCTGCTGAGACCAAAAAACTGAGTGTTGATCACTAGCTATCTTAGGTCCTTATTTCAGGCTTTTTGGAGGAGACCTTTGAGCCTGGGGGGATGGGGGAACTAGAGAGAGGCAACGTGGGCCCCGCGCAAGGGCGCGGGCTGCTGGTGGTTCAGAGGGCCCTGATTGAAATGACTTGCAGTTGGAGGTTTTGTTTGGAGTCTAAGAAGCCGGGTGAACTTGTGGTTGTGTTTACTAATGCTGCAAATTACCAGGTGGGTTTTTTTGTGGAAACTAGGCTCTGGGAGAGATGGCATAGATTTAAGTAGGAGTACTTTTCTTGTTTGTTAGGGCTGCTCTAAAGCTGCCCAAAGAGGAGCATTTTTATTTTTAAGCCAGACAGGGGAAGAGAAAACAATGTTCATTGCCACCTACTACTTGCCAATCACCTAACAGACATTGTCTCGTTTAACTTTTCTTGCAAAGCCAGCAATATTATTTTAAATTTTGAGGTGAAGCATTGAGAGCCAGGAGAGGTTAGGGAACGTGCTTAAGGTCACACAGATACTAGGCAAAGCTGGGACTGGCCGCCACTCTGCCCTCCTTGTTGGGCTTGGCAGATGGCTCAGGGTGGTTTTATCTGTAAGTTTAAATGCGGATTCAGCTGGATGAAGGGCAGTTTTTATTGTGGAGGACTCACCAAAGTGCACATGATACTTGCAAGCACGGCCTGCCTGGGCCTCTCAGATTCGGCTTGTTTCTGGAGCGGGGTGGTATTAAAAAGTAACTGCTTTGGCAGCAGGACCTACCTGGGAGTTTGCTAATCTCTTTGAGGCTTTCGGACTCATGGATGAATCTGTGACTGGATTTGTGCTGGTTGGCTTTGTACCTGGTTCAGGGGGGCAGAAGCCCAAGTGAAAGTCAAATCTGGGAAGGTCAGTGGCCTTGGAGTTGGCCTTGGGCTGCTGGAACTGTGCCCGGGAACTCTCCGGCTGCCTCCCAAGAAGCAGGATTTATGGAGTCCCAGAGGGAGAGGTTGTACACCCAGAATGTTAATGCAGACCCAGCCTTGGCACTAGCCAGTTCGCATGTGTGACGGGGGTGGCTAATTAGCTAGGGCTGAGCTGCTCTTGGGTCCCAGAGCTGATAGCTGATTTTGAGTGTCTGTTTCTTTTTTTTCTTTTTTTTTTTTTTTTGCGGTACGCGGGCCTCTCACTGTTGTGGCCTCTCCCTTTGCGGAGCACAGGCTCCGGACGCGCAGGCTCAGCGGCCATGGCTCATGGGCCCAGCCGCTCCGCGGCATGTGGGATCTTCCCAGACCGGGGCACGAACCCGTGTGCTTTGCATCGGCAGGCGGATTCTCAACCACTGCGCCACCAGGGAAGCCCTGAGTGTCTGTTTCTTGACCTGAGTTCCCTTCCCTCCCCATCCCATTTCCCCAGAAGACGTAGCTTAAGGGCAGACCCCTGACCGGCAGCCCTGAGGCAATTGTAGTTCTGTTTTGTGCATTCAGGTTCCCGACTCCTAAAATGTATGGGGAGGTGAGTGTGAGTATGTGTGGGTGGGCAGTGTTAATGGAAATGTTGGGACCCTCACATCCCCCCACCTACTCTAGACCTAGGGCGGCCAGTCAGTGCCCTGTCTGGGATCCCCACCCCAGCTTATCTTTAAGTACTTGGAGATGTTTTTGAAATAAGTTGACTGCATTAAAAGGTGTCCTGGGTTTTTTTTGGAGAACAAGTGAGAGTTCAGGGTTCTTTTTTGACTGTGATCTGCTTAAAAGCTTCTTTGCCTCTGCTCTTAGGTTGAATGAATGTGGTTAAGAAGAGCTTGGGTTTTAGAACCACGCAGATCTAGGTTCAAATCCAACTCCATTTATTAGCTCTGGCATCGTAGGCAGGTCACCATAGCCCCTGTAAGTCTCAGTTTCCACATCTCTAAAAAGGGGCCTTTAATACTTTGTGCCTTACAGTGTAATAGGAGTGTGTGCAATAACATGTAAAGTGCTTTGGCAAAGTGCCTGCAGCCCACTATTAAAACTTTTCAGCTTGTGTAAGTGTTTGCTGTTATTTTCATTAGCTGTTGCTGAATTCTGTTGATGTATAGGGTACTCATGTCTTCTGGTAAACAGAACAACAGGACGAGTTTGTTGAGATCTTTGGCAAAAGCCAGGCGGCTGTGGACCAAGTGTCAGCAGCCTTCTCTGGTGGAGCCTTGGAGGAGAGAGGCCTTTGTGTAGCTGAGGCTGGCAGACACGCTGGTGCCTATTCTAACAATGAGGGTATAGGGCATCTGGACCAGAGCTCTGGGGTTTGTAGCCCAACCAGCCCCTGGAGCCAAAGGAGGAATTTCACGCTTACTCAGGGGACCACCTACTTGTTGAAGGAATGAGTTACCAAAATGGGACAAAGGTGCCCGTGGGGTGAAACTCAACCCCTGGCATTCTGAGTGCTACTAAATCCTCTTGGAGCCTTCTTGATGGGGTTCCTGTTTCCCTCTCTCCACCTCAAATGATTGGCCTTGCACCTGGCACTGTCTGTAGAAGCTGCTTCTCCCCTGGGACACTCCCCGTTTATGGCAGCGAGCTCTTGCACTAGAACTTGATCATCTATTTCAGATTGTGGGCCTGTGTCTCCTGCCTGTGGTCCTTGCAAAGTCCCTGGATCCAGGACTGCAGCTGACAGGAGCTGGTTATCTCCTCTGTGCCTGGAGATCTGATGTGGTCCCACAAAAGGCTTATGAGGAATGGGCGTTAATTAGCACCAGATCACACAGGAGGAAACCTGGAGGTGAAGATGCTCTGACAAAGCAAATGGCAGGGCCAGGGTTCAAACCTAGATCTATTTTGCTTTTCCCTCCGGAGCATATGCTGCCTCCATGTAGAGCCTTGGGGGTTTATGGTACCCTAGCCCACTGCTAGATGAGACTAAATTTACTGGGATTAGTATCTAATTCTGCCCTTTCTTTAATTTGAGCTCAGGTTCTGGGTCATTTTGCAACAGCAAAACCCTGTAGGCTGATCCCAGGGGTGACAGGAAGGGTGGCTTTCTTGCTCATCGCTGTTTTCAAGTAGCTATCTTTTTTTTCATGTGTAAAACTTTAAAGTCCTTTTAATACACATGTAGGTGTTCATGAAAATGTGTCAAATGAATACATAAATGAGGTGGTTGAACGCTCTTGGATCTGTGTGTGAATCCCAGCTTCAACAGTTCCTAGTTGTATGACCTTTGGGCCTTTCTTTCCAAGCGTTAGTTGTCTCATCTCTAGAACGGGTATAGAATTAGTCTCTATCTCATGGTACCCAGGAGAAAATATAAGTAAGCCGTCAATAATAGTTATTATTTTTATCATAGAGTTGGGCGGATTCAATGAAAGAATGCAAGTAATATAATTAGCATGGAGTCTGGCACAGTTTTAAACTTCAATTAAAGTTGGCCCTTATCATTCTCAGATAGGCAGTGAAAGGTAGGTTTCTGCAGGAGTCCTGTTGCATTCTTTGAAGGTTGATTTTCTTAATAGGCTCCGGCTGTGGTCGGAGGAGGTGATGCTCCTGAGAAAATCTCCTGGGGAGGAAATAGTTAACATACCTGGTGGGAAATGGAGATAGCCGAACCTTTTCCCTTCCCCTGGGTTTGCTGCTAAGCCCTGGTTGGGCTTGCTTACTCATCCACACCAAAGGATCTCATTCCGCTGGGCCCTGGGGTTTCACAGGAACAATTGCCTTGAACAATAGCCAGAAAACAAGTTCCACCAGTCTGGGCTTTTGCAAGTAAATACAGCTGTCTGGTGGGGGGCACAGGGCCCTGGAAATGAGCTCTGCTGTGATTCTGGAGCCGAACTGGAAAAGTGAGCAGGTAAGGCCGGGACACAGCCCTGGGTGGCTCTATAGTGCGGGCTTAGTCACCAGCAGAGAGACAGAGACCGGGGCAGGGGCTGTCCAGACTGTTTCTGAGAACGGTGAGGGCCTTCTGGAAGTAGACCCAGTCTTTGGGGTTTGGGGGGAGAGGGGATTAGGATCCATTGCTTTGTGAAGGCTGCTTTTGAGAACCGGAGTTACGGTACTTCATCTCTGCTAACCTGCCGTGGTTTATTAGTGAGCAGAGAACTAATATTTGTCTGCAATCTGATTTTGTCCACAACATCATTTAAGCATGTCTTTCCCTTTGCATGAACAACATTACCTCACAGCGAGTCCATTTGGAAAGTGTGATGACCCTTCAGATCCTCCAGTAACTTCTCAGAGTCTTTTGCTGAAAGCCAGGATCCCTCATGCCTGGGTGTGTAAATCCTAGTGGAAAAATCTGTTTAATCGTCCCTCTAACCTTGGGATTCGGTTTTGCCTTTTTATTTCATGGAAGATGAAGTTGTAAATACAGTGTCTCATTAATTCAGAAGCATTACAGATTCCTGACATATCAAGATACTCCCCCAGAAGAGCTCAATATTAAAAATTTGTCCAAATTAGAGGTGATTTCTCAGGAGGGTCTGGTGAAAGCAGGCTACTCTTCCTTGGTTGTATGGAATGCTAACTCCCTACAGCAGTGGGGAAAACGGGGAGTGTGAGAGGCTGGAGTAATTTATGATTCTTTCACCTGCGTTTTTCATAGCAGATAGCTTGTGTTTGGGCTGTTAAAATCGTGCTTTAAGCCCTCTGAGTGGCATTTGAATTCCTGACACAGTGATGTCAGAATCTCTCGGAAGACTGTGAAACTGGATCTCCTTGTCTTGTGGGCCTTTCCATTTTGTAATGGATTTTCTGGTCACTTTGGAGAGCCTTGGCTCCAGTTAAAATGCTGTGTCTCAGCCAACATGGGGTCTCATTGATATTATTACTTGGTTGCTGTCAGCCAGTCGAGGTTATCTTGCAATTCGGCTGGGGCTAGCAGACAGAGACTTTGAAGCTGACCTACATGTACTCTCTTTCTGATGAGAGGAGTTAGACCCTGGTTGAGTCCTGTCCTGATGAGCTCTGGGCTCTTAGCCTCGGTTCATCCAGTGGAAAATGGGAGGTGGAATAATCCATGTGCCATGCCTACCTAGTACAGCGCCTGGCATTTGGTAAACACCGCCAATGGTGGCTTTAAGTATTAGGTAAGATTGCATGTTATTCCTTTGTGGGTAAACAGTGTGGTCTCATGGAGAACCTCTATTGTGGATTGGGTTGTAATGCCTCTATAGGAGGGTCTCAAACTCAAATTGCAGGGTCAGTTAGGTAGCATATGTGAGTGCAAAGGCTCAGATGGATTGAGTCAAATGGGAAGGCACATGTCTGTCTAAAGAGAGCAGTTACAACTCAGGGCTAAGTAATCATCTCCTGTGTGTAAGATATTGGCACCTACTCCACATATTTAAAAGACTCAGTGTGGGCTTTAAAGATAATCATTTAAGGGGTGAAATCAGCAACGAAGAAGCCCAGAAACTAGGAAGTGCAGCTACTTCTTTGGCAGCTTTTACTGAATGAGAGGAAACTACTAGCTTTTCTCTGAGCTTAAACTCCCAGGATGGCAGTTAGAAAGCACCTTTGGGATGGCTGCATCCACCTCCCTCATGAAAGACTGGGAACTGAGAGTAAGTGACATGTCCAAACTCTAATAGGAAGCAGTTTGGGGGGGGCGGGGGGCTGGGGCCAGGGCCTGACTCTCCTGGCTCCTTGGCTTTGCCGCTTCCAAGCCTCGAAGGAGAGAGCAGCATAGCAAAGAGCATCGGTGGGCCTGGGCTATAGCATGCTGCCGTCTATTGCCTTGTGCTCGCACTTGGCCGGTGGTTTGAGGGGCTATTGAAGGCTGTAGAAGTATCTGAAACCAG
Organism: Kogia breviceps; assembly: GCF_026419965.1. NCBI lineage: Eukaryota > Metazoa > Chordata > Mammalia > Artiodactyla > Physeteridae > Kogia > Kogia breviceps. The sequence goes on along the minus strand of NC_081316.1, from coordinate 36,678,567 downwards.
TGCAGTTTCCTTTGCTGACCTTCCCATTTTACATTTTCCTTTGTGTCTGAGCTATGTGTTCTTGTCTGTCACATCTACCGGCTTTGCGGTCAAGGGTGGGGACAACTGAGTCATCACTGTACCCCCCAGAACCTCACGTGGTGCCTGGCACATAGAGGGTGCTGGCAGACGGGGTGAGATGAACAAAATGAATTCAAGGCCCCTGGCTCGGGACTCAAAAACATTGAGTTTAGGAGTCTTGAAGTAAAATAGCAAATGTTTGGTGGGATTCTTTCCACCCACCCACTGGCAAAAATAGGTGAAGGTCATCTTCCAATCTGATCACTTGTAACTGTAGTTGTGCCCTGACATGACCACCAGTGGAAGACCTTTCATTGAGGAGAGAAAAAGGGACATGGCTGTGATCTGGAGGGGAAATGATCTTTTTGTGTTGATGGTTCTGAGGAGTCAATGGAAGCATCTTCTTGCCATTTCTCTAGATGTCCCAGCCAAAGAATTCATAGGGCATAAACATCATATGCTGTTTTGAAATTAAAAAAAAAAAAAGAAAAGAAAAGAAAGACGGGAACCAGCCAAGCTGTGGGCCCCACGTCCCTTCTAGTTTCCTACGATAGAACCCGGGGCAGGAGGAGGCCCCCAGAGTTCTTCTGCTTGTTTCCCAAGGCTATTGAACACAGTGCTGTTTCCACTAAGACTTTTGGGGTAGTCTTGGCAGTCTTACACTATAGAGTGAAGGTGAAGTGGAGCGGGAAGAACTGGTTAAGAGAGTAGATGCTGTCTTGTGTTCATTTATTCTTCTGGTCGTTCATATAAAAAGCATTCATTCACTCACAAAATGAAATCTGCTTTAACATTTTTCTAAATGTCTGAGGAACGCTTTTGTACCCAAAAAGAATGTCTTAGAATTAATTAGGTTTTACTATTCAGCTGTTGAAGCTTTAATTTTGAAACCTATGTTTTCTTATAAATCTTATCTGTAAGTCAAGTATTTTTGTATACATTAAGAACATTTCCACTTGTTATTTGATTAGTGCTTTATTAATTCAGATTTGAATTTAATTAGTACTGTTTGCAAACTTGGATAATTACGTTTCCTTAAATATTTTATTTTATTTTATTTATTTTTTTGCTGCACCACGAGGTTTGTGGGATCTTAGTTCCCCAACCAGGGATCGAACCCAGGCCCCCAGCAGTGAGAACGCCAGGTCCTAACTACTGGACCACCAGGGATTTCCCTCCTTAAATATTTCAGGTTGCATTCATAAACTTAACATACCTGGTTTCCTCATGCTCTCCAAATGTTGGATGGGGTAGACTTTTGCAGCCTAACAAGCAAAATCTTTCTAAGCACTTAAACAACCCTTGCAAAACAAATAATTTATGACATTTATAACTTCAGTTTGTCCAAAACACTTCGGTTCTTTTTACAGTCTGAATCCAATTCTTAAATCTTTCATCTTAAAAATCTCAAATCAAAAATCAGTACTCATTTAGGTTCGAATCACAAGACTGTTCTTTTTAGATTCTCTAATATGCTGTATATTTTTTAAAATATTATAAATATATAGAGATTACCCCAGTGATCACAAAGCTTTCACCCTAAACTTAAGTATCAATATTAGGATTTATTTCTTTATCTCTCTTCATCTTTTTGAAACTTTCCCAGGATTTAAAGTCACTTACTCCCAACTGAGGGGAGGAAGTTTATCCTCTCGGTGGGCTCAGAACCATCATGTGGTTTTTCTCAATCAGATGCAAGAGCAGGATGCAGGAATGGTCCAATCATATTCCAGAATGATTGTTCTGGAGCCATGGCTGAGTACACTGTAGTTCTTTCTCCCGTGCATCTGGGTCCCTTGAGCCTGTTACCTGGAATTTTGTTTCACCGCACTGCAAACACAAATCCTCTGGGTTTCTTTCAAGTTTGAGTCATAATCATGTTTTGTAACCTCTTTCAACATTTATCGCCCGACTTGGGTCAGTAGACTTGTACCCCATCCCAGGTTGTACCTAATTTCCTCTGCCACTTGATTGGATTCAACTAATGTTCTTACTGCCTGAATGAATTCTGCATGCTTTCCACATTTTTCCTGTCTGACTCTCAACCACATGTCTGGAGTCGTTTTAGAAACAAATTGCAATTCCCCATTAGTTAGCACAAGTATACCGAGTGACAAAAACCTAAGCAAACTAGGTTTTTTTTTTAATATATATATATTTTTTAATATAAATTTATTTATTTATTTATTTATCCTTGGCTGTGTTGGGTCTTCGTTTCTGCGCGAGGGCTTTCTCTAGTTGCGGCGAGCGGGGGCCACTCTTCATCGCCGTGCGCGGGCCTCTCACTGTCGCGGCCTCTCTTGTTGCGGAGCACAGGCTCCAGACGCGCAGGCTCAGTAGTTGTGGCTCACGGGCCTAGTTGCTCCGCGGCATGTGGGATCTTCCCAGACCAGGGCTCAAACCTGTGTCCCTTGCATTGGCAGGCAGATTCTCAACCACTGCGCCACCAGGGAAGCCCAGCAAACTAGTTTTAAGCAAAAGAAAAGAATTTTATTACTTCTCACTGTTTGGTCTCCCAGAAGTGGCTTCTGGCTTCTGGTCTGACTGGATGCAGGAGCTCATGTGATGTCATTCCTCTTGCCTCTGCTCCCCTGCCTCTGTGCTAACTGCCTTCTAAGGCAGGTAAGGGTGAAGGGGCCAGTGAGTCAGAGGCAGCTCTAGGCTTCCTTTGCTGTGTCATTCTCAGCATCTCCTGTGGGGAGGGGGGGTGCTCTTTTAGGCAAAGTTAAAGAGCTCTTTGTAACTGTGAAAAAGTTCATGGACAAGGTGAATCTCTAAGAGGGGGCTAGCATACCCCACATTCTCTTGTTGGGACCACATTGTTATCACAGAGCATCTTAGGGACCTAGTTTTCCTTAGGATGCTTCTTGGAACTCACTGACCTTGATCTTGGTGGCTCATGACCATTTATAATACCCTGAATTTTAGGGAAAGGACAAGTTGGAGCTAAGTGATTTTATATCTAGATAGATCCTCCAATGTCCCCAAAGATCCAGAAGTGAGGGAGACATGGCTGGTTTTCCGAGTGTGGGGACGGCTCTGGTTTCTGGCACACAGACAGCCCTGGGGGACACCAAGGCCGCTCCTGTTCAGCATGGACTCTTCCCTTGTATTACTTCTCCTTCATCCTCCTCCTTACTTTCCCCTCTCCACTCTTCCGTGGGGTAGATCATTGGTTCGCCCCTTCTGGGCCAGCTCAGTTTCAAGGACTTCCTGTAATCTCATCATAGCCGCATGATGCTCTGGGCACCGACGTGGAAAGAATCATGTGTGTGATAAGTGCCACATGCCCCTCTGCAACAGCATCTCAGTGTTGAAAGGCCACAAAGGAAGAGCGGGTACAATTTCAAAGCAAAAAAATCTGGGGCTTGGATTCATGGGCATCTGTTACTAAGTTCCCTCCTTCTTCCCCTCCAGTCCCACTTGTCTCCTGGCTGTCCTCTTTCTTCTTCGTTGGATTATAGGACATTTTAGATACCTTAAATTGCTAACCCCAGAGAGCAGATGCAATTAAAGACTCATGGGATTTTCTTTTCATCATGAGAGTGGATTAGAGTCCTTTCCCATCTGTTATGTCACCCTTTTCCCAGCAGAGCCTTCCACAGTTGCCAGCCTAGGTGGTGTCATCCATATGTCACCCATAAGGCAACTGAGGCAAGGAAGTTGTGACTTGTCAGAGGCTGAAGTGGGAGGGAGCCGGGCTCAGAATCCACTGCTGGGGCTGCGTTTGCGTCAGAACTTGCCCTACCTGTCTCTCCTGTACGTGAGTTCAGTCAGGAGGTGTTTAATAAACACATACTGTGTGCCTGGAGATGGAGCTGATGTGAGGCTGGCATTGCTGTGGCAGCACCGCTCTGGAGGTGGGCTTCAGGGTCAGGGAGGGTTTCACTGACATCTCTGCCATGCGTCTGCAGAGAGCCTTGGACGGCAGCTCTCACAGCCTCAGTTTCCTCATTAGGAAGCGAGGCCACCTGTGAGGGAGTAGGAGCGTTGCTGAGAATACGTGCAGATACTGGAGAGTTGGCATGTTGGCAAGTGCTCAGCCAACGGCTGTTGTGAAAAATCGGATGATGAGTGCATGTTCTGAAATTAGACAATTCAGCGTCTTAAACCCAATTCCAAAGTGGACTGAACGGCACTGGGCAAAATACTTGTTCTTTTAGCCTTGATCTCTTCATTTGTCAACTGGGGAGGATAATAGGTCCCTTACGGGTGTGATATGAAGAGTGGAGAAATAAGTGATGTATCGGAGGCACCTGGCATGATACCTGACATCTGGGATGCACTTGTTACTATCACTAAGCAGACCCCTGCATATACTTGGAAAGTAGGACAGACCATCATATGGAGAACAACTAGAAAACTACAGGAGTGTATAGAATGAACCCAAATGTGGAAGACTGGGAATTCAGAGGAGGGGAGGGGATTGTGAGGGTGGGCCAGAGTATTTGGAGAAGTCCTTAAAGGAGGATTCAGAACCGGATGGAGCCCAGGCCAAAGCAGTGGAATCACAGGAGGGAAGTCGGCTGAGACCCAGAGCTGCGGGATGCTGCAGTCCCTGTGAATTCATCCCAAGTCCCCTCCTGAGCCCTCACACTTCCTGCCTTTATCCTCCTTACTTGAGAACCACCTTCGCGTGTTTCCCCTGTACGTGTGTGGGACCCTCCAGGTGGGCTTTAGGAAGCCAAATTGGCGGGCTGAAGGGAAAGGTGCTGAAAACAGGTTTCCACTAAGCCTCGTCTTCCTGCCTGATCAGCAGAGCTCAGACAGGCATCCTCCCAGCTGGTGGAACAAACCGAAACTTCCTTTTGATTACTTGGGGGAGTACGGGGAGCTCCTGGCCTTCTAAATCTCAGATATGGCATTTCTTTTTTGTTGTTTGGTTTTTTTGGTTTGTTTTTTCGGGACATAGTTGATGTACAATATTATTTGTTTCAGATGTGCAGCATAGTGATTCACAATTTTTTAAGGTTATGCTCCATTTATAGTTATTATAAAATATTGGCTGTACTCCCTGTACTACACAATATTATCCTTGCAGCTTATATATTTCGTACATAGTAGTTTGTACCTTCTAATCCCCTACCCCATCTTGCCCCTAGCTTCTTCCATCTCCCCACTGGTGACCACTCTTTTGTTCTGTGAGTCTGTTGCTGTTCTGTTATATTCCCTAGTTTGTTGTATTTTTTTTAGATTCTACATGTAGGTGCTATCATAGTATTTCTCTTTTTCTGTCTGACTTATTTTACTAAGCATAATGCCCTCTAAGTCCACCCATGTTGTTGCAAATTGCAAAATTTCATTCTTTTTTATGACTGAGTAATATTCCATTGTATGTACATACCACATCTTTATCCATTCATCTGCTGATGGACACTTAGGTTGCTTCCTTATCTTGACAATTATAAATAATGCCGCTGTGAACGATGGGATGCATGTATCTTTTCGAATTAGTGTTTTTATTTTTTCGGATGTATACCCAGGAGTGGAATTGTTCTGACACTGGCATTTCTGAGGCATGAGGCTGCCTCTGTGCAGGCCTTTCAGTGAGGCACAGCTCACTGTGGAGGGCTGAGTGGTAGAGTAATGTGGTTAAGTCAATGCTTCATCATCACACAGCCCCGAGTGTAGATACTGACCCTGCTCTGGGATATGCTAGCCTCCCGAACCTGGGCTTCCTCCTGGGGAAGTGGGCCATGTCATATGCCCGTGTGCACTGAAAATTGATGTAATAGAGAGCCGGCCGGCATCACAGTAAAGAGGGTGGCTCTGGGACTTCCCTGGTGGCACAGTGGTTAAGAATTCACCTGCCAATGCAGGGGACAGGGGTTTGATCCCTGGTCCCGGAAGATCCCACATGCCGCGGAGCAACTAAGCCCGTGCACCACAACTACAGAGCCTGCACCGTAGAGCCCACGAGCCACAACTACTGAGCCTGTGCTCTAGAGCCCGCGAGCCACAATTACTGAAGCCCACACGCCTAGAGCCTGTGCTCCGCAACAAGAGAAGCCACCGCAATGAGAAGCCCGCACACGGCAGTGAAGAGCAGCCCCCACTCGCCACAACTAGAGAGAGCCCGCGTGCAGCAAGCAACAAAGACCCAATGCAGCCAAAAATAAATAAATAAATTTATTTTTTAAAAAAAGAGGGTGGTAGGGCTTCCCTGGTGGCGCAGTGGTTGAGAATCCGCCTGCCGATGCAGGAGACACGGGTTCATGCCCTGGTCCGGGAAGATCCCACATGCCGCGGAGCAACTAAGCCCGTGAGCCGTGGCCGCTGGGCCTGCGCGTCCGGAGCCTGTGCTCCGCAACGGGAGAGGCCACAACAGTGAGAGGCCCGCATACCGCAAAAAAAAAAAAAAAAAAAAAAAAAAAAGAGGGTGGCTCTGAAGCTGGGGCAGCTGGATCCAGGTCCTGCTCCACCTCTTACAGTCTGACCTTGTGCAAGGCGCCTTACCTTTCTAAGCCTCAGTTTCTCCAGCTGTACAATAGAAAAACAATAACACTTACCTTTTGTCACTCGATCAAGTAGAGCAGTGTTACACTGATGCTGGAAGCTTACTTTATAGCCTCCTCAACTTCGCACTCCCATGTGTTTAAATCAGCAAGTATTTATTGAGTACCTGCTGAGTATCTGCCACTCTGCAACCAGACAAATGAGAAAATGCAACCGGCTTGATGCTGGCCGGCAAGGGGGTGGAGGTGGCACTGCAGACAGAGGGACCAGGGAAGGCCTTTCTGGGGAGGTGACTCTTCAAGTGAGAAGGAAGAAGGGACAGGTGACCAAGAAGAGGTACAATAAATGCAAAGCCTTGAACACAAAAACCCAGAGCCGGTGAGCAATGGAGGGGGGCCCAAGACAGGACTGGATGGGGAGGCTGGATCACAGGGACTTGAGGGCCAGAGTACAGAGTTTGGGTCCCTGAGAAGCCACTGGACGGTTTGAAGCAGTGGAGCAATAGATCTGATTTGTGTTTCACAAAGATCTTTCTGGCTGCTGTGGGGAGAATAGATGGTCTGGGAGCAGACGAGGAGCACGGAGCACAGCCGGCCTGTTGGCAGTCACCTAGGCAGAGCTAAGCGGCTGGAACCGCAGGGCGCAGGGGCGGGGAGGGCCATGCCCACTGGGCGAGGTTCTGCAAGCAGAGGTGGGAGGACCCGGGGGTGGACTGAATGTCTTGGTGTTGGGAAGCAGGAGGCAAGGCAGAAGTAAAAAGAAAAATTATTGCTTGGAGATTTGACTTGAATGGTGGGGGACGATGGTCTCGATGGAGTTGAGGGTTGAGAAATGGACTCTATTTTCGACGCATCCTGGGATATTATTAGAGTTAGCACTGCCAATGGAGTTGCTGGGTTTTGCTGACTTTTGCAGTTTCCTTCCCTTGGCTTTTTTGCTCCAGGAGTGGAGGCCAGGGAATTCACATAGCAGTTCTTTCTCCCGCTCTGAGCCCCAGGGAGGGTGCCGCTGCTGTCTCTTTCTCTGCCCCACTTTCAGCTCCAGCCCCCAAACCCACTGCTCCTCCGCTGGCTCTAGGCCTGGCAGGTAGCCCTTGGCCTTTCTGAAGTTCCCGAGATGAAGCTGAGGGTGGGGTAGGCAGGATGTCGGTGTCTAGCCACGTCTGCTCAGGGAGGTGCCCCCCCTCCAGGGGAAGGTACACATCAGCCACTTCACCCAGCTGCCAGACGAAACGGATGGATGGCACCCTTGAAGATGAGTCACATCAGAGGCAAAGGAGCTCTGTCTGGGGCTTTGTGACACCGGAGCCTTCGGGGATGGTACACACTTGTCTGTGTCATCAGACGCTGCTGAGCTGACGCAGGGTGAGGTCTCGGTGCTCAGGCTGTGTTTGTCTTGGCAGCTGGGATGACAGCAGCTCCGTCAGCAGCGGGATCAGCGACACCATAGACAACCTCAGCACGGATGACATCAACACCAGCTCCTCCATTGGTTCCTATGCCAACACGCCTGCCTCCTCGCGCAAGAGCCTGGATGTCCAGGTAAGGAACAGGGTCCCTCCCAAGGCCCTTGCCACCAGAGAGCCTTGGGCTTGTGGGCCAAGGGGGCTGTTTGGGGTGCACAGAATCTCCAGGTCCATGAGATGAGGCCCGACCTCCTGCTTGATGCCTGTGCTCTTATGTCTTGACTCTGTCCTCTACCTGCAGGGAGTAGGGGGGGGGGTATCCAATATCGGGGTATGCTAAACGGGAGTGGGGAGACTCACCGCTCTCACTGTGGTGGCCTTGGCAAATCCTGTTTCCTTCCCAGACCTCAGTTCCTCAGTTTCATCATCTATTTGGGGGAAAAAAAAAAAAAAAGGATGTTGGACTCAACTGGCTGTTCTTAGTCTGGAGTACATGTGTCCATGGCATTTGTCTAATCCCTCAAGAGTGCTGGGGTGGGAACCAAGTTAAGAAGCCCGGGCTGGAAGACGAGTACGTCCCAACTGATCTGTGGGCCATATCCTCCTGCCAGTGTATTGTATTTGGCCCACGGTATCACTCTTCTTTTAAATGGGGTTGCATGTCAAGTTCTTTAAAGTTCATCACTTCACATGATAGTGAGCTTCTGGTTTCTCTTGAAAAATCAGAAGATATTGCCTTCCTGAGTCTATATTCTCCACAACCAACAGATGTCCAGGTGTCCCCGCCTTTGGACAGGGCACCCATGCCTCTGTGTGCCAACCAGCTGCACCCTTCAAATACCTGCCTGAGGCACTTGAGCTTCCAACCCCTGCTTTAAACTCTCTGATTTAGTGTTTCAGATGCAGTACTTCCAAAGCAGTTTTCTGCAGGTGTGTTTGCTTCCCCTCATAGCATCCCTTAGTGGTCAGAGGGGTTGGTTCTAATAAGCCCATTTTACTAGTGGACAAGCGAGGTGCCATCCTCACCACCAGTCCCCACGCTGGGACAGATCGGCACGAGGACTGCTCAGCCACGGTGGCACTGGCATATATGGACTGGAATCCTTTTCATGATGAGTCCCTCCCACCAGTGGGGCCCGCTGCCTCGGGTGAACCCATGTGAAGGTCTGATGGGGACGGAGTCTCCCAGAGGGACCTTTTGAGGGCAGAGCTGACACAGCCCCTTCTTTCACTCCCTTCCTTTCACATCCGCTTCCTTTCTTCTCTCTTTCTCACTCTGGACAGATAGGAGCTGCTTTGGGAATCTCTTTGCTTTCAAAGGTATCTTTCTCTTTGAGGACAGGGCTAAATGAAGGATGTGTCAGAGTGTGGGATTAATTCTGTACCACAGAGATGTAAACACAGACTGCCTGATGAAATCTCTTAGGTGTTGCCTCTGGGATTGCCTAGGACTTCTTGAGTTTTCATTTTTAGCCTGAATTTCTAATTATCATTGGCAAACAAGGGTGGGTTGTGGCGGTTAAGGGAAAAACAACTACCCAAATGAAGGCAGCCCAGAGATTTGGGGGGTACTGATAATGTGCCATATCTTGATCTGAGGGGTAGTTATATATACGTTAATTTCAGAAAATTTCTTCCAATTATATACTTAAGATTGTACATGCAGTATATGAATGTTATACCTCAAGTTTTAAAAAGTTAATAAGACAAAAAACAAAAAAAACCCTAAGCCACACCACCAACTGATCACTGTTTAATTAGTTATTAGACACAAGTTAGAAACACCCAGCCAGACTGTGTCCCTACCACTTGCCAAATGTTATAATACCTACAGTTTCTGGGACTTCCCTGGCGGTCCAGTGGTTAGGACTCGGTGCTTTCACTGCCGTGGCCCAGGTTCATTCCCTGGTCGGGGAACTAAGATCCTGCATGTGGTGGGGCACAGCCAAAAAAAAAGATATCCACCGTTTTCCTTTCCTTGTGGACACTAATTTTTTTGTTTTCCGAGACTCATTTTAATTTCAAGGTAACAACAACCAAGCTTCTAGACAGTTCTTAGATACGGAGCTGGGGAACTAAGAGAGGAGGAGAGAGAGATCTGTAAATCAGTAGGTTTCTCTCTTGTTTACTTGCAAGGTTAGGAAGAAGCTTGCCCCTAAAATGCTCACTGAGCCAACAAAACACTGTTGGAACAGTCTCCTTGCCTTTGTTCCCTTCCCACAAACCTGGAGTTAGAATCTGTTTTCCACATTGATACAGGGTAAACATCTGGGATTTACAAATGATGCATTTGAATTTGGTTAATGTCAGGCCCCCCCTCCTCCTTGACCAGCTCTTTGCTTTCATCTAGCAAATGTCACATCAGAAAAGCTTCAAGAATATTACACAAGCATGTCTTTTGACCAAGATCAGAAAGATAACGTCAAGGGTTGTAAAGAGGTTACTATTTATTGGGTTGTCTTCTGCTCTACAACTACCTGAGTTTAAAATATTTAAATAAAAATTAGGCAAGTAGGTCTTGGAATAAAATAAATGTATTGTCCCTTTGTTCCTGTCCAGGGAGCATCTCCAAGTATCTGAATCCACATAAAGTGCAGCCTTCTCCCCTCCTCCCCTGTACCACTGTGAGGAAGGCTAAGGGCCATTACTCGTCTCGGAGCAGCGTCAGGCAGCGGGAAGGTGTGCACTGCCGTCCTCCCCAGGGCTCGTTCAGGTTCCCATCACATATGGCTTTCCCTGGACAGAGGCGCAGCGCAGAGCATCCCAGGCGAGGCACGGAAAGGCAGGAAGAAGTAGCCCAGTGTGTCCACTGGGAAAGCAGGTTGAGGACAGGTTGCCTGCCTAAGTTTTCATATTTGAAAAGCCTCTGAAGACCAGCCAAAAGGAAGGACATCTCAGGAACAGGGAAGCTATCGTCTGGAAGCCTAAGGAACAGCCTCGTTCCGCTGCTTGAGAGAGGTGGCAGCCAGTAACAGAGGAGCGATCCTTGGGGGATGGAAGTCCCCTTTGTCTGTGAGTGACTGTCTCCTCAAGGATGTCGAGGAGCACGGGGAGGGTCTTTGATGGGGCACCCGTGCCCAGATACCCAGCGTCAGCCTCTGCTCACTGCTTCTCAGTGTGCTGGGCAAAGCATCTCCCTGCCTGGGGTCTGACAGCCTCTTGACCAACTTTCTCCAGGAGAGCTGCTGAGTCTGGCTGCAGTGTCAGGGAAAAGGTACGGCCTTTGAAGGCAGGGTTGAGCTCCTAGCTCTGTGGCATCCTTGGATAAGCTCAACCTCTCCAAGCCTCTGCCTCCCCGTGATTTTACGGTAACTAGGCTTATCTTGAAGGGTGAGTGTGAGAGCGATATGGACATTCTTTATCTGAACATACTTTCAGATAAATGAGCCTAATCCGTTTTTTCTTTTTTCTTTTTTCTTTTTTTCTGGCTGTGCCACTCTGCTTATGGGATCTTAGTTCCCCCGACCAGGGGTTGAACCCCAGCCCTCGGCAGTTGAAAGCGCTGAGTCCTAACCACTGGACCTCCAGGGAATTCCCTCACAGCCTAATTCTCAATAGTTGCTCAGACAGTTCGTTTCGTTTCTTTCCTTTCCTTTCCATTTCCTTTTCCTTTTTCCCTTTCCTTCCTTCCTTCCGTCCTCTATATTACCTATCCCTCTACTTCTCTCCTCCATTCGTGTCAGGAACCAAAAGTTGACTGTTACTCATGTCCTTTCTTTGTAGTGTCAGAGCATTTCGTCTTACGTTTTGCAGCATTTTGCTTTTAGGACAGTGTGTTGGTGGCAGAAGACTTTCACACGTGAACATCACTTCCCCACGTCCCTTTCATCTATCTCTTCCTGTCCTTGTGACTCGGCATTTTCTCTCAGTCTGTGGAAGGTTCCATGCCAGGTGCCAAGGTACAAAAAAGGCATATGTCAAGATCCCCCTCATTTTCACTGCCTTTGAAATTTTAACAAAATATACAAGGGGAAAAAATGGTAATTCCATGTGAGTTTACTTTTTGCTACTAAAGGAAACAAAATTCTGAACTCTGTGGCAAGGATTCCTGTCCTGTGTGATCTTGAGTAATCCTGGAGCTCTCTGGATGCTCTCTGGGTGATGGTCTGGATGTAAGGATAGGGTTTGGCTGGGTTGTGGGTGGGGCACCCCTTCTGCTACCTGCTGGGCCCTGCTGCTTCTGAGTTGAGGCAAGTTACCTTTCCTCTTCACACCTGTGCTTTCCTTGTCTGTCAGATACAGATAAAAGTGCAAGTTTAGAGGTTTAGATGAGCTAATAATGTGTGCAGAGGCACCCAGTGCCCAGTAAGAAAGGCGGCAGGTGATAATGCTGACGCTGATCCTAATTTCTGTTATTACTGGGTCTCAAACTCGCCCGTGTAGCATCTCAATCTGCAGGGGATGGTGTGGGCTTGAAGAGGGCGGTGTCTCTGGCTTCTTAGAGGCTTGTGGCCTAAGACCACAAAAGACAAGTACCCTGTTCGCCTTAATGCAAGACAGAAATAGATTAAATGCTAAAGTGCCGGAGATTTTCAGAGGGGGGACAGTTGGTGACAAAAGAGCCACTGTTAAAATTGAGTCCCTCCACATTGAGCTCATCACACCCACTGTCAGCTCTCTGAGACACCTGTCTGTCATCACCCCTGTTTCACGCACAAGGTAACAATCTCAAAGAAGCTCAGCCACTTCCTTCAGGGTCACACACAGCACAGGAGGGAGTTGCAGCACCTAGTACTTGACCTCAAGTCTGTCCGACCCCAAGCCCACGCTCTTGCCTCCACCTCCCGCCCCACGGCTGCACCTCGCTCCTCAGCGCCTTGGTTCCATCCTCTGGCTCTCAGAGGACTGGCCACCCCTCTTCAGTCTCTGGGGAACATGGGCCCTCAGGGGAGAACTCTCCCATCTTCCAGGCCCTCTTCCTCCTTGAGTGTGGCTATTTCCCTGCCTTCCCTCTTGGATGCTGAATGAGTAAGTGGGCTTACAGGTAGGGGCAGTAGGAAAACCTACAGAAAGGAGGTACCACTTGAGATGGGAACAGCCGGCCAAGGGGAGGGTGCAGCGCTTTGTACATCCCACGTGGCCGTCCTGCCTGCCCTCCTGTTGTAAGCTCTGGGAGCAGAGAGGCTGGCCGTCCTTCATCTTTTAATCCCTCCTGGTGCCACCACATGATCTGGCACACAGCTCAGCAGGGGTTTGCTAAGGAGATGTGAACTCACAGCCAGTATAATGTCCTGGGGCAGAGGCAGCTGGGAAGCCTACCACCCTGGACCACATTGTGGGGCTGTGATGGTTGGATGATTGTTCTTTCCAGAGGGGGATTCAACTGTGGTCCCAGACCAGGCATGTGTGCATGCTCTCTGCCACTGGGGTGGAATCAGTTCTGGAGGTCCCACCCAGAGGCTAGGCTGGAACTGCTCCAGAATTGGAGCTGGGGAACCACTGGCCAACCAGGATGGAAGGAGAATCTACTGGGTGTAGGTGTTATGTTAGATGCCCCCGGACATGCAGCATCCTCAAGTCCTTGGACTTGTCCTCCAGGAAGGCAGCATAGCATGATGGCCAAAATATGGGCTCTGCACTTAGGCTCCCTGGAATCCTTGCACTGTGTGATCTTGGGCAATTTTCTTTTTCCACTCTGTGCCTCAGTGTTCTCATGTAAAATTGAGACTGTGAACTATAACTTCCTCATAGGTTTCTGGTGAAGAGTAAATTAAATGGTACATGTAAAGCACTTTAGCCCAGTGCCTAGCACATAGTAAATGCTTAGTAAATTTTAATTGTTATTGCTTCTACTATTAGCATCACTATAATTTGATCAGGGAAAATAAGGTATAGGAACATTAAAGGAATAATTAATGCAGTACCCCAGGATGTGTGGTACGTACTAAGTTTTCAGTACCTCTTAGGGTGTAAAAGAATGTGTTAGAATGTACTTGAACATAAGCTCCAGGAGGTTAATGATTTGTATTGATATTTTGTTCTCATTCATTGTAGTATTCCCACTAGCCAAAAGCTAGCTTGGCACACAGCGGTACCGGTAAATATTTGTTGAGTGAATGTTTGCAAAGCCAAGATATTTTCTGCCTCAGGGCCTTTGCACATACTCTTCCCTCTACCTGGCATGCTCTTCCCTAAACTCTTCTCTCGGTAAGTTTCTGCTCATTCTTTAGGACACTTCTTCAAAAAGGCCTTACCAGACCACTGTCCCTTACCCCACCCCCATCATCATCATCTAAATTACATCACTGCCTGTAATTCTCTCTCAGACTCCTTGTCCTTTTCCATTTATTTGTCTTATATTTCCAATCCCTGCCTCTTTCACTGGATCATAAACTTCAGAAGGGATGGGAGCCAATCTCACTCACAGGTCCTCAGACCTATCATAGTGCCCGGCTAATCACGGGCATGGAGGAAATTCTGGTTGAATGAATACACTGGAAGGTTTAGAGGAAGGAACACGGGCTGGTGTCGTTGGGACATGGAGTGAGTACCGTGAGTTTCCACTTACCTGTAAAACTGAGATGAAGACAGTTCTACTTACCTGCTTACCCTCCTTGACCACACAGTGGTCAGGATCAGATGAGGTCGTTTTGTTAAAGTGTGCTGTAGCTCGAGAAGCATGTGTTCACCGACCGATTTGCTCATTTCCTCACCAAGCCTGATTGCGTGCCTGCTGTGGGGACCCCTCTGTCTCTGTCCTTTGCTGCATCTGAACGATGAGCTTCTTGCAGCCCAGGAGCGTTTCTGTCTTCCTCCTCTCTCTATGCCTAGTACCTCGTGGAAATGTTTGCGGAAGGACCAAGCAACTGAAGGCACCCATGAGGTGGCTGAGGGAGAGGCGGGGAGGCTGTGGTGACGATCGAGAGGCGATCGAACTTGGGCTGCTTGTCTGTATGTATCTTTGCTCCCACTCAGCCAGCGTATTCCATGCAGGAAGCCATCGGTACTGATCTCGAGTGACAAGCATCAGGCCAGATTCTTGCCAAGGGGTCATTTTGATTTCCTACCTTGCTGATGCTGCCCATTTCTTGGTAGTTAAGTAGAGCAAGTATGAGACCTGTATCGCAGGGGAGCCGCCCTAAAGTGTTGCTGACCACCCTTCCCCATTCGCTGCACTGCTTCTCCCTGCTGAAATCTGCTCAGACTGGCCCCAACCCCTAGGGAGGCCCCCAAAGCTTTCTGGTTAGCAAGTTATGGCTTTTAACTGCAGCAAATGATTAACCATCACACTTCTGTCCCCTCCTGGGCTCCGTGGCCAGCAGGTCAGGCCTCTTCCAAAGAAAGCTGGCTAATTATATCCCTTGTCTGCACAAAATCCCACAAGAGGAGCAAGCAGCGGCATATGAATGGAGCTGGGTGGGGGGAGCAGGCTCCCTCTGGCTTTTAGCATGGTGTCGTGGGGAGGAAGTGTGGCTTTTGAGGCTTTGCTTCCTCTCAGCCCCTCTCTCTCCCTGATTCGAGGGGAGCTAGCAGCCGCCCTCTCTCGCTCACTCTCGGTGTGTTAGACTGTGGCGCTGTGCTAGATCCAGAGATCTGGCTGCCAGTGGAATGATCGGGAGCTGGCAGAACAAAGGGAAATGGGCTTGGAGGCCGTGAGCTGGATAGAGCTCAGGCTGCCGGAGCTAGAGGAGGCTGGTCGCCAAGTGGCAGAGCTGGTGGCTGAATTTTTGTCACAGCTCCGTCCACTGGTTCTCCTCCATGGGGCTCTGTCCCTCTTTTTCCTCTGGCTCTTTTTCCTCTCCTCCCTCACTCCCTTTTAGGATGCGTTCGTATTCTTTACTTTCCTTGGACCCAACAAATCAGGCGTCCTAACAAGATAACCAGACCACAAAGGCCCAAACATTTTAAAGTAGTCATCTGTTATTTTTCCCTTAACTTGTCCAGTGCGTGGGCAGTTTTGCTCTGGGGTGAGGGGCTCTGTAGCCTGGGGTTTGAGAAAGACTAATTCAGAGGGTGTCCTTCGCAGACCGACGCTGAGAAGCACTCACAGGTGGAGAGGAGTTCCCTGTGGTCCGGCGATGATGTCAAGAAGTCAGACGGAGGGTCAGACAGTGGCATAAAGATGGAGCCGGGCTCGAAGTGGAGGCGGAATCCTTCTGATGTGTCTGACGAGTCCGACAAAAGCACGTCGGGCAAGAAGAACCCCGTCATCTCTCAGACAGGCTCGTGGCGGCGAGGCATGACAGCTCAGGTGGGCATCACCGTGCCGAGGACGAAGCCGGCTGCCCCGGCAGGCACGCTCAAGACCCCAGGAATGGGTGAGTCAGAGGCATGCGTGGACACTTGTCATTTTCAAAACCTGAACCGCAGTCGCTCTAGCGAGGGCTTGATGATATTTTTAAATCCCCATAAAATGCACAGGTATTTCTTCTTAGGGTTTCGACTCCGCTCATAGCCAGCTTTCAGAAAGGTTCACATCCTTACCTTTCTCCAAGTGGAACTATGTAAGCCTGAGAGCCTCTTCAATTCTGAAGATGGTTCAGCTGCCGAGACATGTTGAATTGGTTTAAGCGTGTGCTGCGTCAGAGCTAACGTACCCAGTGAAGGCTATTCAAGAGCACATGGTTAGGAGCTGTTGGTGTGTTGAATTGATGTTGTCCATGATTTAAGGATGTATGTAAACAAGGGCAGTGTTTTTGCAGGAGGGTGGGGTACCTCTTGAAAGTGATAGGGACAGCTTTTCAATGGACAGAGGGAGAATGGTCAATAAAACACAAGATCTCTTTCCCAGACATATCAGCGATTGGCTGGCTTTGCTTTATTCTGGATAAATTTAGACTGCTTCGCGAATGAGGAAAACCACTGACATCTCCTAAAAGGCTCGTGGTGACAGTTGTAGACACGATTATCTTTTTAAAAAGCTCTTTCCTCTGTCTCCCAAGGGGACTGCTTTCCCCCAGGAGAAAGCGAACTCGTTCTTTGGAGGAGGGGAGAATTTTAAACAGACAGCTGGCGGAGCTGACTTCTTGGTTTGCAGGCTAACCTTTCTGATTTCTCTCTTAGGAAAAACAGATGATGCAAAGGTGTCTGAGAAAGGAAGGCTGTCTCCCAAAGCCTCCCAGGTGAAGCGCTCCCCGTCAGATGCTGGCCGCAGCAGTGGCGATGAATCCAAGAAACCCCTCCCCGGCAGCTCCAGGACGCCCACTGCCAACGCCAACAGCTTTGGGTTCAAGAAGCAGAGCGGCTCAGCCGCTGGTCTGGCCATGATCACAGCCAGTGGGGCCACTGTCACCAGCAGGTCAGCCACACTGGGCAAAATCCCCAAGTCGTCCGCACTTGTCGGTCGGTCCACCGGTCGGAAGACAAGCATGGATGGGGCTCCGAATCAGGATGATGGGTATCTGTCTCTCAGCTCCCGGACAAATTTACAGTACCGGAGTCTGCCAAGGCCCAGTAAATCCACCAGCCGGAATGGGGCTGGGAACAGGTCTAGCACCAGCAGCATAGATTCCAACATCAGTAGCAAGTCAGCAGGCCTGCCGGTGCCCAAGCTGAGGGAGCCTTCCAAGACAGCCCTCGGCAGCTCTCTGCCAGGTCTGGTCAACCAGACTGATAAGGAGAAAGGCATCTCATCCGACAACGAGAGCGTGGCTTCCTGTAACTCAGTGAAGGTGAACCCGGCAGCCCAGCCTGTGTCTAGTGCGGCTCAGGCCACTCTCCAGCCAGGGGCCAAGTACCCTGATGTGGCCTCTCCCACGCTCCGCAGGTAAGTGGGTAGATGGCACCGAGCGGAACTGGCATCCGTGGAGTGGCATCCTGGATTAATAACTTCCTGTTTTCTTAGCTGAAGCCACCTCTGGTTTTCTCCACTTCAGTCCTTGGGTAAAGCTGTTTGGTCGGATGCTGCCAGCAATTCTGCAGTCAACTGATTATTTTCCCACGTTGGCATGAAAAACATAAACCTCTGGAATCAGTCACCCTGGGTTTGAATCCCAGGTCCACCTTCATTGGCTACCATGTAACCTCTCTTAATACTTCTGCCTCCATTTCCTCATCTGTAAAATGGGGATGATGATACCTACCTACAGGTTCTTGTGTCCATTAATCTATGTAGCTACACCTGGCCCATAGGAAGTACTCAATAACAGTTAGCTACCTGGGCTTCCCTGGTGGCGCAGTGGTTGAGAGTCCGCCTGCCGATGCAGGGGACCACGGGTTCGTGCCCCGGTCCGGGAAGATCCCACATGCTGCGGAGCGGCTGGGCCCGTGAGCCATGGCCGCTGAGCCTGCGCATCCGGAGGCTGTGCTCCGCAACGGGAGAGGCCGCGGCAGTGAGAGGCCCACGTACCGCGCAAAAAAAAAAAAAAAAAAAGTTAGCTACCATTGAAGATGAGATCCTAATACTCGCTTAGATCTGGATGGGGAGCTCAAGGAAAACAGTTTTGTTTTTAATCTGTGGCTCAGACTCCTCATCATTATGCCAGACAGTGGCATAATGGCCAGATCTTTTCCCCAAATAGTCCAATATCCCCCACATACTTTTTTATACTGCATGCATAATTCCAAATTAGTGCCTGAAATTCTAGCTTCCTTTAAAAAAAAAGAAAGAAAGAAAAAACAACTCAAAGCAGAAGCGTTTTTGAAAAAGAGAATTTGGTTTCCGATTACCTGAAAAAGGCATTTTCTTGCATTTCCACAACGGGTGGAAATTTGTACATTAAAATTGATTATTCGCTTTTTAAAAACAGTTTCCTTTCAGTTTATACAACTTTTGCCTCTCCATAGTATCTCATTGTAATATCCACTGGACCACTTTAAAACTGCAGCTGCATAGAGCAGAGTTCATCCTACCTTTTCAGGAAATTTCTTGTCATAAGAAAGAGTAAAACCAAGGATAGAAAATTTAGCAGTGAAAAAATAAAAATTATGTGCACATGTACATATTTGGGGATGAATGGGAATGTTTGCAAAGCCTTCAGAAGAAGCATTCCACATGAAAGGTATAATGCAGCAGTTCACTGTTCTTTGTCTAGACTTGATTATTAGAATTTCAGTAATGATTATTTTTTCAGGGGAAAGTCCTATTGGGCTGCTCTTTGTTGTTTTAACAGGTTGCCTTGTAAATGAAAATTTTCTCTGCTTCTTGCCTCAAGTATTATATGTAATATTCGCTCTTTGGTATTATAGATTTCCTTTAGTAACTACAAAGGCATTTTACTAGACCCTTAGGCTAGTGTAATAGAATACTTGAAAATGCATGCAACTTCTTAGGCTGTGAATTGAGCACCTTTCAGCCCATTCCTAGCAATTACATTTTTCCTAAATTGTTAAGGTGTTCTGAATTCTCTCGTTGTGCATTAGAATGAAGAAGAGGAATCTTAGGTGAAGTGTGATAGCTGTCTTCCAATGGTTTGAAGGACTAACAGACGAAAGATTGGGCTTTTTCTGTGTAGTTACACATAGCAGGATTAGGAGCAAGGCATAAAAGTTGGAAGACGGTGGGTTAGATTTTGCTTTTGTAACAATTGGAAGTGCTTGGCAATGGAGCCAGTGAGCCTTTGGAGTATAAAGTAGTGAGGTCCCTGACAGTGGAGGTATGTAAGCACTCTAAAGCCAAGGTTCTGCAACAGGATAGTTCTTTCTCTGTCACCAGGCAAAAAGTGTTCCTCTTTTGTCACCAGACATTGTAGTGAGGGTTGATTATGTGTTTGTTTATTTTTACAACAGTTGGGATTTGTAACAACTGTTTGGAGTGGTCGGAGGTCAAACTCACACCACTTTGACTAGCTGGGAGAAAGGCAACCTGCCTATCATAGTATGTAGTGGTATCTTCTCTTTTCGGAGATACCTGTTCCATGACAGTTTTAGTGGATAGAGTAAAGCTGTTACATTTCTAGAGTATGTACTGTCCTTTGACTTTAAGACAGTTTCTCCATCCTACCAGAGAACCCTCTGCCAACGGAAGAGGGAACTGTCTGTGTCATTCCCTGTGTTCTGACAGCACATTTTGTGGTCATGAGCAGTGGGGGAGATGACATGCAATGGCATTTCTGTTGTGTCTGTCACAGAGACACAGTTCACACCCAGTGTGTCTGGTTGAACATCTTGTGAACCCCACAAGGTTTGTGTGTATCACTGGACAGTACTAGCTCTCTGGCCCTAAAAGACACATCTTTCAGGCTGGGCTTTCATGTGAGAATACATCTGAGAGGATACATTGCCCAGGCCACCTCCAGATCTAGCCTCCTGTTCTTGATTCTACATGTTTGCTTAGAGATCAAAGAAACCAAATCCTTTGGAGTTGAACTGTCATAAACGGAGTGCCTGCTTTGTGCCTTGGGTCCTGGATACAGAGGTGATCAAGACAGCTCTTTTCCCTTGAGATGTTTCCTGGGCAAGGGCAGTTTTCTGCCTTACTCTATTTATGGAAAGAAAGGAAAGCGAGATGTCGGACCAGCAAGGGATAGGCCTGTAGAAAATTACTCCCCGTCTCCCTTTGGCTCAGGTAGATCCAGGGTCTCAGCAGCAGCCTAGAACTTGAAGGTGGAGCCTTTGCTCCACCAGTGCCCTGGCCCGCAGTGTTGGCAGCCTTTCCCAGGGGAGCGCCTTGAGCCGTAGGAAGGACCGCGCCTCCCTCCCCAGGGACTCTCACTAGCTCCTGTGACCCGCCCTCCTCAGCGCCCCTGGGCTTTGGGTGTTCAACCCGTGCAACCCTTTGTCTCTTCGCAGACTCTTTGGTGGGAAGCCTACCAAGCAAGTGCCCATCGCCACAGCCGAAAACATGAAAAACTCGGTGGTCATCTCCAACCCTCATGCCACCCTGAGCCAGCAAGGTAACTTAGAGTCCCCCTCGGGCAGCGGCGTCCTGAGCAGCGGGGGCAGCAGCCCTCTCTACAGTAAGAACGCAGACAGCGCCCAGTCCCCCCTGGCCTCCAGCCCCAGCTCCGCCCACTCGGGCCCCTCCAACAGCCTCACGTGGGGCACCAACGCCAGCAGCTCCTCGGCCCTTAGCAAGGACGGCCTGGGCTTCCAGTCGGTCAGCAGCCTCCACACCAGTTGCGAGTCCATTGACATCTCCCTGGGCAGCGGAGGGGCGCTGAGCCACAACTCCTCCACCGGCCTCATTGCCGCCTCTAAGGATGACGCCCTGACCCCCTTTGTCAGAACCAACAGTGTGAAGACCACACTGTCGGAAAGGTTGGTGCTGTGCATTTGGCTGCCTTTATCTCCCCGAAAGACGCCCTTCCAAGAGTCCAAAGATTATGTCAGGAAGCCCGAGTGTTAACTCACCTTTGCTGGGAGATTTCTCTCTTTCTGATCACTGCCGTCTTTCCAGAGGGAAGCCAGTTTGGGATGGATTAAGCCTGGCTCTGCTTCCTGTTATCTTTTTCACTGTGGTTTTTCTCAGTGCATGGAGCTGCTGGAAGCCTCTTGGGGGCAGATTTCATGCAGCCTTTTGAAAGGGCATTCTGCTTTCGAAGTCCGTCCATTTTATTGTTTGTTCATCCACTGCCTCTTTCCCTGCCCCTTGTAATTGTGCTGTCCAAGTAGGCGGCGGCTGCAGCCGCGGAGCGTGTGGTGGGATGTTCCTTAAGCCACTGAGTCCACATACTGGTGTCCCGGGCAGACACCCTCCTACTGAAGGGCCGCAGGCCAGAGTGACAGGGAATCAAGAAACCAAAATTGTCCTCAAAGCTCTGAATCTCACTGCAGCAGGGGTGCATGTCCACTTGCTCCACATGGGGAGGAAAGCCAGTATCAGCGCTGGAAATGAGAAAAATGTTCTAGGCGTTGTGTATAATAACCCCACCCCCTCCTTCCAATCTAATGCTCCTTCTCTTGTTTTCCACCTGCCTGGCCTTCTAGCCCTCTCTCTTCCCCTGCCGCTAGCCCTAAGTTCTGCAGAAGTACTCTGCCCAGGAAACAGGACAGGTAATGACATTGTAGGCCGGGGATGCCACCGAGCCTCTAGCTTCCTCTGCCCCCCTGTGTCGAGCCAGATGTCTTGTATGAGGCTGTTGGCCTGTGGCTTCCGCTTGTGTTCGTGGCCCCGGTGTGCTCTCTGACCCCCAGACATGCCTGTGAGGTTCTGTTCCGCTGCCCACAAAGCCCAGGAAGAGGTGGAGCGGGGCTGGCCCCTCCTCTCCCAGCTTGGGAAGGAACCTCAAACCTGCCACCTGGCGAGGGGGCGGCAGAAGCTCTCACTGGCATCTCAGCCTCCCCGTGGCATGCTCCTGCTTCCCGGCTTCCTGCCCTTGCTCCTCTCTCCCCTCCCCGCTCCAAGCCCAGAAGTGACCGACCGCCCACCACGCGGCTCTGCGGCCCTCACCTTTGTCTCCCACACCCCTGCTCCCCACGCAGCTGGCTCTTTGCCCTCTCAAAGGCCTTTGCTGCAGTTTGGCTCTGTGTCTCGCAGGCTGTTGTGTTCTGTGTGCCCATTTTCTGTAACAGTAAGAAAAATATGTGGAGTGTTGTCGGCCTCCAGATGCCCTGAGGGTGGGCCTCAGACGTGGATCTTGACCTTCAGTTTGTGGGGAAGCCATGGCTTGGCCAAACATAATGAGCAGATGTTGTTTCATGCTAGGGGAAAAAACAATTAATGGAAACCCTCCTCACCCCATTAACAGCGAACACTTTGCCTTTGTCAGACTCATAGACCAAGCCTTTAAACCGAGCTCTTTGGAAATCCGAATACTGTGACTTTATCAGCCAGCAAGTCGTAACATGCCCCAACTCTGCCCAGGGCTCAGCTCCTAGCTACGCCCAATGAGAGCCTCGAAAACTGAGAGGGACCTGGAATTCGGTTGTTACAGATGAATTCCAAATATGCAGACTGCTGGCCTCTTGAAACTCTCCAGCAAGTCCCTTCTCTCACTTGAAGTCATCGCCAGTGGCATTTGGTGCTGGGCCAGAGTGGTTAGGGGTGCGGGAGGCCTGGCATCTCTCTCTGCCGCGGAAGGCATGGGCTCTTGCTTCCACATGAGGGCAGCTCCTGAGTTTGGCTTTGAACCCGTGGAAAAGGAGGAGCAGTTGGGGCCGAGTGGCTCAGTCCTCCTGGGGACGGGGGTGGAGGATGCCTGGGTGTGAGCGCAGGTCTGGGTCTCCTTTGTTCCCGTGGCTGTGGATGTGTTGCATGCAGAGGACCACTCCCTGGTGAAGTGAGTCTCTTCCTCCAGATCTCTTGGCTCGTCCTTAGCCTTTCCCCCCTCACGCGGCCTGCTTTCCCTGTGCTTCTCTGAGGTTCTTATGTTTGTTTTAACTTTCCTACAGTGACCCGCACCTTGATAGGAACACTTTGCCTAAAAAAGGACTCAGGTATCTGTGTTTTCTCCTTGCATCCATGCCATCTGGTATGGCTCTGGGGCTTGGCTGTGTGGCTCTCTCATGGCTGGTGGGGCTCGGGCTGGGCTGGGGTCCCCGCTTTGGCCACCGCAGCAGGACCCTTTGGATGACGGCTCCCCTCGCAACCCTCTCGTTCTCATCTCTCCATGTGTCGGCTTCTTTGCTTGAGCAGAGGCTGTGCTCTTTCAGGCTTACTGTGGTCAAACCATCTCATGACAGCCATCCCTGAGCAAGCCCGGAGAGTGGTTACCGCTTCTTCCGGGGCCAGCGGGTTTAATTGCTGATCACTTCGCCATGACCATTCCATTCACGGGCTGTCTTCCAAGAGAAAGGATATGACTTGTAGCATGTTGATTTGTCAGCCAGGACACAGAGCAAAGGAGAGAAATATTCACCCCCGCCCCTGCCAATTTGAAGATTTTTAACTTTCTGGCCCATAGAAAGTTGCTAAGGACAGGTGCTTTGCACTTGTCTGAATGTTCTAATAATCGAAAATCGGGTCAATTTTCAATGCCCAGCAAGACATGGGTGTGTTCATTTTTTTGATGGAAAGAAAGTAAGGACTTTCTTTCCAAGAGCGAATGTCCTTTCATTCACTGTAAGTGATGGCTCGTTTTTGGCGCTGGTCCTGGTGAAACAAGATGCTATAAGTCACCACTGCTCATGCCATCCACCTCACTTTGCCACCCAGAAGAACTTCAGTCCTAACGCCTGCCCCGTGATCTTAATGTCACATGGTTACAGCTGTCATTTCTCCCGCTCTCTAAACACCTCGTTCTTTGTAGCATTGGCTTCACCCTGCACCAAGCAGTAAGTGCTTTCGCAAAACGTGGAACTTGGAATGAAATGTATCGTTGCTGTCATGTATGTCTGTAGTTAATAACCAGCAGTTCTTAAGGCTGAGAGCGTTTTGACCAGTAATGGGAGGTAGGTATCAATGCTTCCTTTCAACAGGAGTTCCGAGTAAAGCCAAATCTAAAAATCTAAGAATAAAAGTGTTGAAAAAGCCCCCGAGCGACCGACCTCCCGAGGGAGGAAGTTCAGCACGGTGGCCTTCGAGGGGGGAGTTGGCAAGACCTTTAATACTTAACAGTTTTCGTCATGCTTGTCGGCACTCAGGCTAACGCTTAAATCATATCCACTCTTCACGTGAGTTTGACCTTGATGCCCCAGTGTTGCTCCCAGAGGAAGCTCACGTCTTCGAATATCAGCATTTCGTAATGCTAATGTGTATATTTCTGGAGCGGATCTATTCTGTGAAAATTATGTAGCTCTGGCTTTTAAAATCTGTTTTTTAAAAAATTCAGAATAGAGGTAAGTGACAGGGTATCTTCAGGCGATTGATGGGACCTAGAAAGTCTGACTATAGTAAAAACATTAAGGAAGAATCGTGTCTATGTTCCCTCTCACTGTGACTCCCTTTCTAGCTCACCCACTCCGTACACACACACACCCAATTCCAACACACTGACAACACCTTGTCCTAAGTCAAGAGGACCCCTCTACGTAATCAGTAGTAACCCCACGGTAATCTGTTTATAAGTCCAAAGTCCTCTGGCCACTGGGGCACTTTAGACATTCGAGATGCTGCCTGTGGACATAATGAGAAGAGCCCACAGGCAGCATCCATAATGGATTTGGGAATCAGACAAATATGGATTGAAATCTCGGCACATGATTCAAGGCAGGCCGTCACCTTCCCTGAATGTAAAACAGGAATAATAGCATCTGTGTTGCTGGGAGAATCCGAGGCTTCAGTAAGATAATGTCTATGAAGGCACCTGGCACGTTGGAGACGTTCAATAAATCATTATTACCAAATACGTTTCAGAATTAATGATGAGGTGGACCATGTGACTTCTGAAGGCCCTCCCCTGCGTGAGACCCAATGATTTGGGGTTCCTTTTGTGAAGACTGGTTTCTGCCAGATTCTAGTAACTACTGTCAGCGTCGGTCTCCTCATACCTTCCTTTACGTGTCTGGTTTCTGATACTCTGTGATTCATGGCCATTTACTTGCGCTCCAGAATGCAGATGCCATGAGCTATCTAATTAAAACTTCCTCAGAGCTCTGACAGCAGCTTGTTTTGTTGCTTCAGTCCTGTCAAGGTGGAGGCTTTGAAATGACACCGTCATGAATCAACATGTTACAGATACGCCCAGGGACGGCTCTTTTGAGCGTTTACCCATCCTGTTCCCTTTATGTAGTTCCCTCAAAACTGAAAGGGGGCTTCCCTGGTGGCGCAGTGGTTGAGAGTCCGCCTGCCGATGCAGGGGACACGGGTTCGTGCCCCGGTCCGGGAAGATCCCACATGCCTCGGAGCGGCTGGGCCCGTGAGCCACGGCTGCTGAGCCTGCGCGTCCGGAGCCTGTGCTCCGCAAGGGGAGAGGCCACAACAGTGAGAGGCCCGCCTACCACAAAACAAACAAACAAACAAACAAACAAACAAACAAAAAACTGAAAGGAATTGCAGTTTTCCCCCAAAGACAGCCAAGTGACAAAAAAGGTTTTGAGAAACTTTGTGAGTTTCGGGATGTGTAGTGATCTGATTTTTCAAACACCATCTTTGGATGTATATTTTCTTTTTATGTTTATCGTCAGCTCCAGAGAGCTCATTTTCATAAGCGCTGTTCGTAGTTAATCCCAGCCTGATTTCTGTCTATGCAGGTACACCCCCACCTCCCAGCTTCGCACACAAGAAGATGCAAAAGAATGGTTACGGTCCCACTCTGCAGGAGGCCTGCAGGACACTGCCGCCAACTCTCCTTTCTCCTCTGGCTCCAGTGTAACTTCTCCCTCCGGAACAAGATTCAACTTTTCTCAGCTTGGTGAGTAGCTGCTTGGCATTAACTGTGTTGATCAGCGCCTTAGGGCAGAGGTTATCTTGCATTTTGAAAGGGACATGTGGTCACATCACTCTCAGTATCTGATCAGCCCTCAGCAGTGTAGTTTGATTATAGGCAATTGATAGGAGAAGAAAAGAAAAATGTGTTTTGGTTCTCTATCAGTAACTTTCTCTACATGGTTGATATAGGTGGGGTTATAGCAAAGAGCAAACCATCCATGGAATGAGAAGAATGTATTCTAAAACCTCTGAAGATGTAGGTTTTGTAATGTATCCCATGTTTGGTCATCCTCCTTGCTTTATTAAACCGGAAATAAAGATCAGGTTTTGACTGAGCAGATATTCTTGGAAATGCCTACCGGTGACATCATGCTTTGACTGGCACAGTGAGGAAATGAAAAGAATTTGTAACAGTCCCTGCTGACATGTCAACGGATGCTTTTTTTAGAGACAAACACCCACACAGACTTATAGATAGGTAAAAGAGAACAGTCCAAAGCTTTTGTTTGTTTGTTTGTGTGTTTGTTTTTGTTTTGTTTTTGCAGTAGGCGGGCTTCTCACTGTTATGGCCTCTCCCGTTGCGCTCCAGATGCGCAGGCTCAGCTGCCATGGCTCACAGGCCCAGCCGCTCCACGGCATGTGGGCTCTTCCCGGACTGGGGCACGAGCCCGTGTTCCCTGCATTGGCAGGCGGACTCTAAACCACTGCGCCACCAGGGAAGCCCCAGTCCAAAGCTTTATATGAATCCATGTAAAAACTGCATATGATCTGATAGCAAGTATACACAGTTAGAAAAAGGAAAGAACAGCCCTGGCTGAAATGACTGGGAAAGGTTACACGAAGGTGGCAGGATGAGAGCTGAGCCTTCCAAGACGGAAAGAGAAGGAAATATTTTTTCCAGTCTCATCTCGTTCTTTAGAGAGGCAGCCTTTTCTGATTATTGTGAATAATAAACTCATTCTTTAAGGACTTCTAATCAAGTAAGGGTCAACTCTTCATTGTTAATGAACCGAATGCATACTTCTGAACTATTTTACGTTACTGAAATAGACGGGATTTTAATAAGAAAGCCAGTTTCGGCTAAGGTAAATGCACCGCCTTTGCACTGAAGCTCTGCAGGCACCATTATGAAATCTTCCCCGTCTGAGACAGTGAGACCTGTGTTCGTTCATATTGTTCTTTCCTGGCTGTAACTCTTTGAGGCAAGAGTTTCTTGTCATGCACAAATGCTTCCCATCTGATCAAAAGCCTGGCTGGACTATTTTGGGCTTTTGGCTTTAGGGAGAATTGTTCCAGATGAGCCCAGAAAGTAATTAGCTCATGCCTGGAAGGTGACACTAGCTTGTCTGTATGTGCCAAGTTGGAAAGCTGAGGCCCAGAGCCTCGCTTTGGAACTGA
Organism: Kogia breviceps; assembly: GCF_026419965.1. NCBI lineage: Eukaryota > Metazoa > Chordata > Mammalia > Artiodactyla > Physeteridae > Kogia > Kogia breviceps. The sequence goes on along the minus strand of NC_081316.1, from coordinate 36,651,121 downwards.
CCCACCTTTTCCTCCCTTATTTTTAGCTGTAAGTGTGTTACTCAGATGCTGGTGTGACCACCTTTGAGAAAATAGACAAGGGAGAGAAGTTGACAGGGACGGGGATGGCTGATCGTAAGCAGCCTCCTCTTCATCCCCCTTCAGGATTTGAACCTGGGACATGAAATCTCCAACCCTTTGACTGACTCCTTTCCTTCCAGCGAGTCCCACCACTGTCACCCAGATGAGCTTGTCCAACCCGACCATGCTGAGGACCCACAGCCTCTCCAATGCCGACGGGCAGTATGACCCGTACACGGACAGCCGCTTCCGGAACAGCTCCATGTCCCTGGACGAGAAAAGCAGAACCATGAGCCGCTCAGGCTCATTCCGGGATGGGTTTGAAGAAGGTAAGAAGCAAGGAGATTCACCCTCTCTCACGTTGTGCAAAGCGGTTAACAGTCCTCTATACCGAGTTCACTTTGTTGACCTAAGAGTCCACCTGGGGCTTCCCTGGTGGCGCAGTGGTTGAGAGTCCGCCTGCCGATGCAGGGGACGCGGGTTCGTGCCCCGGTCCGGGAAGATCCCACATGCCGCGGAGCGGCTGGGCCCGTGAGCCATGGCCGCTGGGCCTGCGCGTCCGGAGCCTGTGCTCTGCAACAGGAGAGGCCACGACAGTGAGAGGCCCGCGTACCGCAAAAAAAAAAAAATTAAAAAAAAAAAAGAGTCCACCTGTACAAGTTTCCAACTCGCCACTTACTCTGGGGCACGGGGCTGGGGAACTCTGAATAGTAGGGTCTGACTCTTAATTAACCTCGCAGGACTGTAGGGAAGACAAAACACCGGTGAACCCTGGAGTTGACCGAGTTCCGCTCCAGGCTTCTCTCCCTTGGACTTGGGCCCTAGCTTCTTGGCATGCACCTCCGCTGTGAGACTCAGCCGCTGCCACACCATCTTGGCAATGCCAGTTACTGGAGAGTTCGCTTCCCTGTGCCGACACACCCGCATGGCTTTGGGGGGCTGTCGGCAGCCACGCCTCTCCCCTTCGCTCCAGAATTTTCTATTTCTTTTCTCAAGCACCAGTTTTTTTAAGTTGATTGCTTTCAGTTTTGCCCTTTTCCTTCTTTGCTTGCTAACTGGGAATATTTGGTGTTGGATTCTTATGTTTTGTTCATTTTATTTTATTTTATTTTTTATTTTTTTGAGATCAAGCCATTTTATTGAGGGGCTTCGGGGGAGGGTCGAAAAACTGGGAGGACAATGAGATCCGACGTCCTTCTCCCAGCCAGGACCTTCGCCACTTCACAGTCACTGAAAGGCTGTTCATTTTAATCAGAATTTGGGGAGAAAACTACAGTGGACCTCTTCATCAGACATCTTCCTAACTCAGTTCATTTTTCTTTCCTACTTCAGTCAAAGCGTGAGTTAGGGGAGCAAGCAGTCAAAATGTTGGGAAGGCACATCACCCCCACCCCCAAAAGCTTCCCACAGATGGGGATGATAAGACATTGGTGTCAGTACCAGTGACGAATGGTTAAGAATAGGGGATAATAACACCAGGGTTTGAATTCCAGCTCCACTACATCTTAGGTGTATGATCTTGGGCAAGTTAACTTCACCTCTCTGTGCCTTTGTATTTTCACTGATGAAGTAGGAGTACCAGGCTCGTGGAATTATTAGAATTAAATGAGATCATATATATAAATGTTAATCCAGTAATTTTAGTACCTGTTACAGCCTGAAAACTGAGCTTCAGCATTGATGTCCTGGCAGCTGGAAGTCCCCAGCCAGAGGAAGGGAGACTCTTGGAGCAAATGGAGCCCAGACTGAGGGCCATAGGCCTAATTGTGCCTTTTCTGCTGGTGACAGAACAGAATGGGGGTGGGGAGGGGAGTCACAGGCACTTCCCTCTGTTCCTGGTCCCTGTGAGAATGGGGAAACATGCCCAGTGCCCTCCTGGTAGGAAAGAACAAATAAACTTGTGACTGTCGAGGAAACCCCTAAACAAGTCAAGAGGGAGAGAGATGCAAGATGTCAGCTTCTGCCCTGCCCAGTGTTCTTTTTAACAAAAGTTGTAAAGAGTTTAGTTACAGAGCAGTTGCCCCCTGGTTCATCTTCCTTAATTCTCTCCACTCTGATTTATGTATCATTTGCGTCCAGTGAGCAGACACTCGTCTGTAAATCCATCTGTGGGAACCCACTGGGTTATCCCAGTCCACTGGGATAGAGGATTAAGGAGGGGCAGAGCCTGAGTTACTGAGAGCGTTTTTGCTGGATTTAAGAGCTAGAAATCAGAAGTAATCATGGAGGGTACGTTGACCGTAAGGGGAAGGAGTAGGCAGTTTGTCTTTAACATTTTTCTGATCAGTGGGCGAACCAAGCATGGCCACAAAGCATTTCCCAGCCCTCCTGATAATGACTCGTGAATGGAGAGTGCCCTGTGCCCTATTCATCTGCTCTGTCCCGTTTGTACCTGAGTGAACCGTGTTCAGTGCTGCAGCTTGTCCAAACAAGCACACTTGACCTCATAAAGGTCCAGGACCATTACAGTATCATCATCAGATGGGTTTTTTTATTCCATCTGGAATCAAGCCATCAGGCAGCACAACTGTGGAATATCTGGGATGTCAAAGTAACATTGATAAAAAGGGCTTGCCCACATGCAGTATCTAGACTTTTGTAAACCCTGATGACTCATGGTGATGTGGAACTGAAGCGCAGAGGTAAAATCAGATTTGGGGAGAAGGGGTAGAGACTGCTGTCGATATACTAAGAAACATGTAACATCTTCATCTTTTGGGAAATTTGGCATCAGATTGGTTTTATTTCTTCCAAGGCTATTACAGTACAAAAACAAAATAGGGCTTGTGCAATTAGGTGTTTTTAATTCCATTGGGGGACGACTTTTTCTTTTCCCCTCTTGAATGTATAAACTCCTGATACTGCAGAAACAGTTGGGAAAAAATTCACATCTCATGTTTGGACCGAATAGAACCTCCTTATATTGATAAGAGGCAGTTAGGTATATCATATGCCAGAAAGCAGAAAGAAATTTAGGAAGAATTAGCACACATACTTGGCTGAGGTTTTTGTGGGATTTAATTAGCACTTTCCATTTTGAAGGAAATGGAAGTCATAAATATGTAGATGAGGTACAGGGCTGGCCCAGGTGCAACCTTTCAAGGTTATTTCAGGTAAATTAATTTCCATCAGATGCATTATGCAATCTTCAAGTCAGCTTTAATAGTGCACTTTAAGGAGATGCTTGAGGCACTTTTCGAATGAATGTCTTTGGAGAAAAAAAAATCCAGGGACTTTACCAGTCATCCCTAAGAACTGGTGTGGTCTAAATCAGTTCATATGGAACCCACAGAAACGGAGCAGCTTATTAGTAAATAAATCTTCTGTTCAGCTCTCCTGTGTTTCTAGCCCCTGAGTTACACTTGGATTCAAGTCCTGGCACCTCCACTGTTAGCAAGGTGACTTTGAGTAAGGCACTTGAACCTGTTCAGCCTATTGCCTATTCACTAGAATGTGGAAAATAAGTATAACTGTACCTACTTCAGAGGATTGAAGTGAAGATTAGGTGAGATAAATCCTGGAAGGCATTTAGCAGAATGACTTTGAAAGGGGTTTATAGTAAGTACTCAGTCAATGGTAGGTATTGTTATAGTTGTCATGTTTTGTTTTATCTTTCTCCCCATGGGCCATTTCAACCCCATTTTGTTTATGGCAAAGTTGAACAGAGGAAGTGACTTGGGGACGTTTTGCAGCCAGAACTATGTCCTAAACTCCTGATTCTCAGCCCTCTGTGTTTCTACTCAATCCTGCCTTACACTTATCTCTTCCTTGGCCACAGCTGGGCTTTCTTACGTGTCTGAAGCAAACCCTGAAGCTTCATCAGTGTGGCCGCCGTCTTCAGTTATGCTTCCTTTGCTGGTTGAGAAGGCAGCCCATTAGCCATCAGAACTGCATCTCATTCTCACCGACTCCTTCCTTCCACAGCCCCCAGTGGCAGAGCGAGGACTAGAGTGCAATACCCAGACTCACTTTGTCTCTCTGCTCCTGACCAGCTGTGTGTGCTTGACCACATGACTTAGCCTCTCTGGACCTAAATTTACTCCTGTGTTCATTGGGGATAGAAATTCCTGCCCTGTTTGGGAATATTACCTACAAATTCTCTATGATGATGAGGATCACTTCAAACAGTAGCATGAGGAAGAGCTTTGATTAGTATGAAGCTGAATATATATATATATATATATCTACGTCTATATCTATAGACGTAGATACGTGTGTGTGTATATATATATATATATGGTGCCCAGGTGTGACAACAGAGGCATTTGTTTGCTTTATTGGCTGGAATGTGCCCAGTTGTCTCATTCCATCTTGTGATTTCACCCCTACCTGTGCCTTCTAGTTCTTCTCAAACATGCACTTTTGGGGCTTCCCTGGTGGCGCAGTGGTTGAGAGTCCGCCTGCCGATGCAGGGGACACGGGTTCGTGCCCTGGTCTGGGAGGATCCCACATGCCGCGGAGCGGCTGGGCCCGTTAGCCATGGGTGCTGAGCCTGCGCGTCCAGAGCCTGTGCTCCGCAACGGGAGAGGCCACAACAGTGAGAGGCCCCCGTACCGCCCAAAAAAAAAAAAAAAAAAAAAAAAAATGCACTTTTTGCTTGTTTGGTCCCAGATTGTGCTTGTGTAGATTGAATGAGGGGTTTAGGAAACCATTCTAAATATACCAAAAAGCTTTACCAAAACCAAAAAAACTTCAGATACCAGTAAACAAGGTCACTCAAGGGCAAAGCCATCTCCAGATTTCTGGTCTGCAGATTCTGTTCCTGAATGCTGTAGGACCTTAGGCAGGTTGTTTAACCTCTCTGGGTTTCAGATTAGTCAGTGGCAGAGAAGGCCTAGATATTCTCTGTGGTTCCTTGTATCTTCAAATTTTTGGAGGTACAGGTATAGGGAGGAAGCTGCAGAGCATGCTTTTGCTGCTCTGGCTTTGTAAGTCTCGTAAGCATTCTGTTGTCCAAAAGTATCCCAGCCACATAACCCAGGCTCTGCCTTGGCTCAGTTTTCTTGAAGGAAGGCCAACTGCAATGATTCAGGCAGCCATATTCAGCTTTGAGTTGATCTGGAAGGCAAGGACTCTCTCTGGACCACAGCCTTGCTGTTGCTATTTACAAGTGAGAGGAATTAATTACAGAGAAAAATAATTACGTCCACCCGAAGCTTGCCAGATGTGCTCCTCTCTGCCTGCAGCCCCAAGCTTGTCTTGAGGTATTGCAGAAGGCATTATCAGTGAATCCATGTGTATGAGGTAGAGAAATATAAGAGACAAACCTCCATTTTTCAGCAGCCCAAGTCCACACAGCAGCCCTGTGCAGGCCTCTGGAGCGGGCGTCTGGCAGGGCGGTGTGATTGAAGGATGGCTCCATGCTAGTCACCTCTCTTCCCTCATCTTGGCCTCCAGCATAATTTCCCCCCTAGTGTCTGTGTCATGGGGCTAAAGTAACTTACCCCTTTGGACCGTTAGGCCACTAGGTTGGGGCATGAGAGGCCTCTGTTAATGTGTGGACATATTAACACTGAAAGCCATTATTGGCCGTTAACACCTTAAACTGATTTTTTAGGGGCATGGGCCAGATGAGTCATGGATGGAGAAAGAAAGGAGGAAAAGCTCTAGAACCTCGGGCATTGCTGAAGAGGGTGGATCTGAGTGATGGTGCAGAGATAGCCTCCGAACAATTGGCACCGTCTAAGAGAGAAGAGGACCAGAAGCACAAGCCAAGAGCTGTGTGGGTTAGAGGAGGGAGGAAGCCCATCGCAATGGCTGTTGGGGAAATGAGATAGGGCTCCAGGCGAAGATGCTGTTTGAGCTGATCCTGGTGATTTGGATGGGCAGGAATGGGAAACTTCCTAAACCAAAGGAACTGAATGGGCAGAGACTCTGAGACGGCAAAGTACCATGCAGGCCATGCTTGAGAGAGCCGTGCAGGATTCAGAGTGCGATAGGAGCACCTAAATGAAGGATGGGGGGGTTGGAATCTTTATTGGGGAGACGGGGTGGAGGCACCGGAGTGGTAGGCTGAGCCGTTGCTGGGATATCTGTGGGCAGGTAGCTTCTGCCAACTGCTGATCCAAGATGAGTTCACTCCTTGGGTGGTAGGTGAAAGCCGTCTAGTACACATGCAGTGTTCCTCCCCAGCCTCCCACTCTCAGACCGCAGGTGAGAGCGCGGTGTGGGGTACAGGCAATCCACTCCTGGTCAGGGAAGCTGTGCCCCATTAGAATGTCTGTGATGTCTCAACAGGCATATTTCTGTCTTTCAGACAAGTTGTTGGGAGATTACTAAGAAAATGTCATTAAAGAATCTGGTTTCCAAGAAGAGAAGTCAGGCAGAATACCTAGTCCTGGAAAAGACCCTGGTTTAAATTACATGAAAACAGAAAATAAAATGTCTATTGGCTGGGGGCAGGAGGGGGGGTGAGGAGGGTTAAAGGATGGTACCCAAAATACCAGTCACAAACAGAAAAGGGGACACTTTGTAGATATGATAGAAATCAAATGAAGAATCTATGTTTCTGTGGATATGTTTTCTAAACAATGTTCTACCACATGGTCATCTAGGATGAATTTACCGTGGCCAACAGCCAGCCTCCTATGCTCAAAATAATCAGCTCATCTTTTTATTTATACAAATGGCAGTTAGCTAGCAGGATATAAAATATATATGCAACCCAATCTTAACCCTAAGGGAATACATTCGAAAAAAGAAAGAAAGAAAATATGCTGGAGCAGAGCAGGTAAAAGTTGCCTCTGGGTAATAGAATTATGAGTCACACAGGTTATGGCAGTGAAAATGCTTCTTAACATTTCTCTGTACTTGAAACATGTAACTTAGTAATTATGTGTTATTTTGATAGTTGGAGCAGGGGTAGTATTTAGAATGTAAGAAAAAAAATGTGGTAATAGAGAAATGACTCCCATAGAAAATTATTCCTTACTTGACACTGACCTGTCACCAAACCAGGAAAGGTTGGGTCAAGATGAGGTTAAGTTGCTCCAAGCCTGGTAATGTCCTCTAATGCTGAGTTTCTCCTTCCCTTCCCCTTTTCCGCTCCATAGTAGCCAACTGTGCAATTCACCTTTTCTTCTTTTCTTTTTTTTTAAACAGTTCATGGATCCTCACTCTCCTTGGTTTCCAGCACATCATCAATTTATTCTACAGTGAGTATAAATCAATGCTGTGTGGCTATGTGTGTCAAAAATAAAATACAAGCATGTCTCCTAGAGAGAGTGCTTCCATTATAAGGGAATCAATTAATTAGGGAACAAGGTTTGAAATTCACAAACAGTTACGGATGTACCAACCAATAAATCAGGATCTGACTTTTGTTAAAGTGGCATTGTGCTTCAAGTGGTAACTAGTTAGAATGTATGAGATGCCTTTTTCAACTTTGTGTCTGCCTCAGTTTCTTTGTCTGTAAAGTAGAAAGAACAGCAGCCCCTACCTTGTGGCGTTGTAATGAGAATTAAAGTTATGAATATTACTGTTCACTGCAATATAAATTCCTTGAGGACAAGGACTTTTTTCTGGTTTTATTCCTAGTGCCTAGAACCGGGCCTAGCATATAGTAGGTATTCAAAAAATAGGTTTGCATGAAATAAGAAAATGCACGTAAAGCAATGAATAGAGTGTACGCAGCACAGAGGAAGCTCTCGTAAATGATAGCTGTCATCAGTGAGAGGTCTACTGAACAAAAGCCAAACAATCAAATATAGTACTGGATTTATTCAGTATGCTTTAACTCGGGAATTCCTGTAGGAAAAAAAAAATTTTGATTAATTAGTAATTGGGAATTCTTTAGCCCTTAATTCCATGGAGGACAGATGTTTTAATAATTCAGTTTTTGGTAATGCCAGGTGTCTCGGCTCTGTAGTGGCACAGACTGTAGATAGCCCCCTATAAGTTAAAGACCATCCCAGAATCAAGTCAAAGAGCACAGGGCCTGACTGTTCTTTCTTAGGCCTATAGCGAGCAAACAGACTTCAGTGGTTGCTGACACGGTCTGATTTGAAGGACCTAGAAATGTTCTCTTCTGCGCCTACCCACCTTGCCCCTCCAACTCCATAGTACCTCTTTCCTCTGCTAGTCATCTTGTCTGAAGTTTTATCAAAGTCCTGGCTTTCATTTTAAAGACTTTATATATGGTAACCTTGGGAAGAGGTTATTTAAGCCGTCATCCAAGAAAGCATGGGGGGGCTTCCCTGGTGGCGGCAGTGGTTGAGAATCTGCCTGCCAATGCAGAGGACACGGGTTCGAGCCCTGGTCTGGGAAGATCCCACATGCCGCGGAGCAACTAAGCCCGTGAGCCACAACTACTGAGCCTGCGCGTCTGTAGCCTGTGCTCCGCAACAAGAGGCCGCGACAGTGAGAGGCCCGTGCTCCGCGATGAAGAGTAGCCCCCGCTCACCGCAACTAGAGAAAGCCCTCTCACAGAAACAAAGACCCAACACAGCCAAAAATTTTTTTAAAAAATAAAACTAAAATAAAAAATAAAAAATGAAAGCATAGGGATGGCCTTCTAACTATCAGCTATTGCATCTACTGAGTCCTTTCGTCTAGAATGAAACTCTGTGACATGGGTACCAGACCAGAGGCGGTACTTTTCAGCCTAGATTCACTTCTTCTACAGTATTTACTGGCACCAAGTATTGATATATGCCAGGCTCTGGGCTGAGCCCCGAGGACATGGTTTAGGTGGAGAGAGGAGCCTGCTTCCGAAAGAGGAAGCCAGAGGCACAGAGGGCATGGGGCGGGCCGGGGCCGGGCGTGGGGGGGGGTTGTGTGGCACTCTAGTTTCACAGGGTTGGTGCACTGCAGCCATACCAGACATTTCAGTGCCCAAACCCCATGTTTTCCCAGGGAGTTCCCAGGGTTTCCTGTCAGCACATTTTTCGTTCAGAAAAGTGAAAAATGGGGGCTGGCCTGCGTCAGCCAGCCTGGGAGGGAAAGAGCATGAGCTCCTCCACCTGTGAGAATTCAGATGCAGGAAACTATCGCTTGCAGTTCCTGGTTGCTTCCCCTTCACGCCAACCACCGGGAGTTCTTACAGCTACAGGCCTCTCTTTCAGTAGGTCTTGTTCTAGGTGTGTGGACCTGAAGTTCGTGTTTTCATGAAATTTGAAATCGTCCTTTCTGAGTTGATATAAATTCACAAATTACCAAAGACCTAATAATAATAATTTTTAATTCCACGTTTATCTGGATAGCAAGAGACTCGAGGCCTATTCATAGTTTTTCCCTTACCGTATGACTTTGGACAAATTACCTCCTTATTCTGGGGGTCTCCGTTTTGCCCTTGGCCTCAGGAAGCTAGGCCAATTGGTCTCCGAGGTCCCTATAACCTCTGACATTCCACTAGTCAGTGAGTCAAAGGTTCCCATGTACTGTTCTTCATATGTGCCTTCTCTGAGGATGTAAGTTCCTTTTGCAGACTTTTTACAAAATACTCTAACCTTTGAATATTTTCATGACGGAGTGGTATGCTAATTCCAAGCAAAACTGCAAATCTGGCTAGATTCTGCTACCACCAAGCAGTGGTGTGTGGTCCCTTATCTATTATTAGCTCCGTGGTGATGATGAAATTCAGAAACACATGCTCAGGCGCCTTTGTAAATGAAAAGGTAAATAAGTTGGTATTTGTTGTCTAAAAAGAGATCTTTGGAGTCGCTTAAGTTGCCACCAACCCAGACCAAAGAGTCTGTTGAAGACCAGAGTGTTTTAAAGGCTCTTATTGGATGATTATAGGCTTTCTCCCCCATGAAATCTCTAGATATTCAAGAATGTTCATTCTGGCTGAAATTTGCCTGTAATTTTAATTACAAAGGAAAGAAAAGACAGCCTGATACTAAACAAATGCCATGAAGAGGTCATGGCCGGCCCTTGGAGTAGAAAAAAATTGAAGAGGCCACATCTGGCATCAGATTTGCTTTCTTGGTTGGTAGGGAGCAACAGTTGAGCTCCCAGGGGAACTGCCTAGTGGAGAGAGGCCCGCAGCTTCTCTCGGAGTTCCAAGATGTACAGAAGAGCAGCAGTAGCTGGGGCAAGATACAAAACACATGATTTCTCCAGGCTGCTGTTGAGAACAGGATTCCAACCCCAGAGACAGGTGGGCACCGAGACAGACAGTGGCAGCCGCCCAAGGAAGGCTGTTGATAGAAGTGTTTAGAAGTGGGGCTGGTCCTCGGTGGATGGTTCAGCCTGCTAACAGACCTCCATTCGCCTTCCAAATGTTAGATAGCTGTGACGTTATCACCATTAACTTTTCTCCTTTGGATCAGACTCAGAAGCCAGGGCCTTATTTCTGGAAGGCCTCCAGGAGAATGTCACTGTAGTCAGAGCAGGAGAAAGTGCTGGTTAAGATCATAGGCTCTGGAGCCAGACTGCCTTGGGTCCAATCCCAGTTCTATCACTTCTCAGCTGTCGCCATGAGCAAATTATATTAGTACCTTGTGAAAGAGTTGTTATAAGGATTAAATGAATAATGAATGTCAAGTGCTTGGCACCATCTCTGGCATATAGTAAGTGTTCAATAAAATGCTACTTCTTATTACCAGAACATAAGCAACATAAGATGTGATGGACTTGGTCATGTTCACAGCTGTATCCCAGATTCTTTTTTTTTTTTTTTTTTTTGCGGTACGTGGGCCTCTCACTGTTGTGGCCTCTCCCATTGTGGAGCACAGGCTCCAGACATGCAGGCTCAGTTGCCATGGTTCACGGGCCCAGCCGCTCCAAGGCATGTGGGATCTTCCCAGACCGGGGCACGAACCTGCGTCCCCTGCATCGGCAAGCAGACTCTCAACCACTGCGCCACCAGGGAAGCCCTATCCCTCCCAGGTTCTTAAAACAGTGCTTGACACATAGTTAGAAATCAATAAAAATCTGGTGGTGGTGGGATGAATTGATAGGCAGACAGACAGACAAAGAGAGATGGCTGAATATTATCAGAGAGGGAAGAGTAAGCCCTGAGGACTTCTCCAAACCTTCTCCTGAAAGTGTTTCTTAGATGAGGAGATTGTCCAGCTGTGTGACTTTAGGCAAGATATCTAACCTCTCTGAGCCTCAGATGGAATACAAACCTACTTTGTGGAGTAACTGCAAGGATTAACTGATTTGGCCCCAGTGTACCTAACAGGTAGTTACTGTTGTTAGAAGGCAGCCTGGAGGGAGGGCCTTCTGGGGCAGGATCAGGAGTGAGGGGGTTGGGAGCAGGATATGAAGGGCGGTCAGACAGGAAACGGCTACCCACCTGTCCCAGCTGTTAGGTACAGGGGCTATGGGGCCTAATGAATCATACCCCTCTGCATCCTGAACTAAGAGAGAAGTAGAAACCAGAAACCAGATGCTGACTTTTTAAAAGAATGGGTTTATCACTAGCGAAATTGGATTAGGACACACATAGAGGACTCAAGGAAAAAATCAGGGTCCTTCCTGATTTTCATTCACCTACCTGGCTCCCAAGTCACTGTTCCACCCCCGTGAAGTGCAAATGGTGGGGTGTGGAGAGAAGGGCAGGAACACTTCCAATATTTCCAAAAAAGGGTGTGTTTGTGGGGGCAGCTGGGGAGGGTTGGGGGTTTCTTCATTTATGGTCCCCCACCCCACCCCCGGGAACCCCAGAAGAGGGGAGGAATAGTTCCCCCTGCTGCAGGTTCCCCCAACCCATGTGGGCTCCCCCTCTGGGAAGAGGTAAGTAGCTTGTAGTCTCTGGCTGGCCAACTGCTGTGTCACCACAGACCCAGGGCCCAGTATGGAAGGCTTTGCCAGTAAGAGGGCCTGCAGGCTTCATCTTTACTCCCCAGGTAACGGGGGGGCTAGAGATGGAACATCAGGAAGGTACAGGCCGCCTTCATCCTTACAACCTGGGGAGTCACCAGGCTGGCTGACAGCGGTTCCCATCCCCCCTCCCTTTGGGAACCTTCCTGACCTGCTGCTTCAGTGCCGTAGGGAGATGAGAGGGAGGGATAAAATGGGACAGAGTTAATCTATGAGCCGTCCTCCCTGCCTCCCAGGTAGGATAACCCGATTACATACAGAATGCCCAGTTAAATTTGAAATTCAGGTAAACAACGTATAATTTTTTAGTATAAGTATGTCCCCAATATTGCATGGGACATACTTAAACTAAAAAAAAAAAAAATGTAAATTTAACTGGGTGTTCTGTTTTTCTATTTGCTTAATCTGGCAACTCTGCCCTAGCTTATCCCCTTCTCATCACAGCTTCTCCCTGTCATCATCTCCACATGGGAACAGGGGGCTCCTCACAACCAAATCAGGGGCATAACTCTTTCTAGTTTCTTAAAATAATGTGCTGTTCATATTTGGCCTTTCTGATTGGTCATATTAATTGAACCACTTTATCCAGAAAAGTCCATCAGGAAAGAAACTAATAAATCTTTAAGACTGCTGTAAGTGTCCAAATATGGTACTCCCTGTAGGCAAGATTATACTGTTCTTAGTTCCTCAACTGGTCTAATTTCTTCTATGTTCTTCTTTACAGCCAGAAGAAAAATGCCAGTCAGAGGTAAGGAAGAGTTGGCTAGTTGGATTTCGTCTTTCGCTATTAGCAATTATTTCTCCCAGCTCATCCTGTAAGTAGACTCCCAAAGCAAGTAACTCTGTCCCTTGTGATCTTTAGATTCGCAAACTACGGCGGGAGCTGGATGCCTCCCAGGAGAAGGTTTCCGCTTTGACCACCCAGCTGACGGCAAATGTGAGTACAGACCCAGGGCCGTAGCCATTGCTACCTCTGAGCATTATAGAAGCAGTGTGGTATAATAAAAAGGACATAGGCTTTAGCATGGTGGGTGTGAGTGTCAGCTCTGACACTTACTGGCATTGTGCTTTGGGCAAATTCTTTAACTTCTGAGCCTGCCTTTGCTCATCTGTGTGTTGGGGAATGATAATATTTAGCTCTCAGGGGTGTCATGTGATCAGTACCTGAAATAGATTAAGTGCTCAGAAATGTTCATTTCCCTTTCTCTTTCTGAAAATTTTCATCTTAAGAGAAAAAAAAAAAAATCTAAGGCTCCACAGTAAATAGCTGACTGCTCTGTAATTATAATATACACAACTACGTGTTCAGGAGGCACTGCCAACTGGCATTCAATTCAACAACTGTTTGAATGCCAACTATGACCCAGGTACTGTGGGTTCAACAGCAAAGCAGGCACAGTCACTGTCATCTTAGTGTTCTTTCTCTGGTACAGCAGAGAGACAAAACAGTTTTGCTATAATGTGATAGCTGTTGTGATAGCAATAAAGGGTGAAGGTTGCGGGAATATATAGGAGGAGCACCTAGATCAGTCTTGGTGGGGCTGGAAGAAGTCAGGAAAGGCTTCCTGGAGGAGGTTACATCTGATGAATGCTGTGTAGGGGAGGATGCATGGGAAGGACAGCATTCTAACCAAAGAGTAATTCGTGCAAAAGCCCACGGTGCATTTGGAAACTATAAATAGCCCAGTGTAATTAGAATCTATGGCTTGGATGTGGGGAAGAGGCTGGGGTGGAGGGGAGGAGGAAGTGGAAAGGAGGGAGGCATCGAAGAAAGGCAGGCCACATCATGGAGGCTGTCAGCTGTTAGGTGGTTAAGTCAGCTTCCTAACTGTGGTGTGGTTATAGGATTTGAGGGGTCAGAGTAGAGGCAGAGATCTCCTACCCCATCAGATCAGTCTATAAAGGAGCCCTGCTGCAGAGCCGTGAGTTGGCGAGGGCTGAGGCTCAGAAGGCAGAGCCTGAGGTTTTGGAAGGTGCTGAGATGCCTCAGAGGCAGGGCTTCCTGCTTGGGAGCGCACAACCCAGCTTGAGATCACATATCCGTGTGTGTGAGCCTGTCAGAAAGCCACCTGCGTGACTCCCAGCATGCTGTTAAAATGCAAAGCAACTTCAAAAGCTTGTCTTCTTTGGACCAGGAAGGTAATTAATATTTATCTGCAGCTTTTGCCCACATAATTCCTGGCTTGAGTCTGAGTCTACTCAAGGAAACTTTGCATTTCACTTTAAAGTCTGCACATGAAGTACCTAGCACAGTGCTTGACCTTGATTATAAGCTCAATAATTGGTAACTACCCATAACTATTCATTCTCCTGAGCTCTCTTAAATTTCTGGAAATCTTTGGGGTTTTTTTCAAAACCCTAATATACTAGGCTACTGTGTGTTTTATAATCCTTTATTTTCTTGACTTCTTCCTCTGTCGGTAACTCTATCCAAAGAAGATCAGAAATTGATGTTAGATCTGAAATTTGAGGCTTAGAGTCTAGTTAAGATGGCAGAGGTATTCTTCTGTGGGTAGTATTCATCTCAGTAACCAGATGCATGTATTCGAATCCAGCACGTACCCCAGACCCGGTGAGCCAGGGCTCTCCTCGAAACGTGAGGTTTGACAGCAAGTGATTTGGAGCTACTCCCCTAGTTAAGAATTACAGCTGCCAATGGCTGCCCCGTACTAATGAAAAAATAGTAAGTAATTTACTTATCAATGAACTTGGATTAATTCCTCCAGTGACTTCATGCTTCCCCAAGGGACCTTACATTGGGCCATTTGGAACTGTCCTCTCTGATCAAGAAGAGTGAGATCTCTCACATATTATTATTATTTCAGAAGTACGTTTTGCTCTTCACAAAAGCCATTGAATCCAGCATTGTTTTCTTTTTTCTTTTCTTTCCTTTATTTTTTAAAATTAATTAATTTGTTTTTGGCTACGTTGGGTCTTCGTTGCTGCGTGCGGGCTTTTCTCTAGTTGTGGCGAGCGGGGGCTACTCTTCGTTGTGGTATGCAGCCTTCTCATTGCTGTGGCTTCTCTTGTTGCGGAGCACGGGCTCTAGGCACATGGGCTTCAGTAGTTGTGGCACGCGGGCTCAGTAGTTGTGGCTCTCAGGCTCAGTAGTTGTGGCGCACGGGCTTAGTTGCTCGGCGGCATGTGGGATCTTCCCGGACCAGGGCTCAAACCTGTGCTCCCTGCATTGGCAGGCGGATTCTTAACCACTGCGCCACCAGGGGAGTCCCAGTATTGTTTTAAAGTAAATATTTAGTCTTGCCACACACCACCAGCAGTGCTAACGTGTTTTACTGTCTGCCATCTTTCTTGTAGGCCAAGCTGTGTTTGTTTTTCTAGGACAAACTACTCAAAGCCACCTTCTCTGAGTGTTTTTATACCACTTGTGTTTGTTTTCCTGGGAATACGAGAATGCTGCTTGCTGAGAAGGCTGTTGTGCGGCTCTAAACTAGTCTCCTGGCCCATATTTTCATAATCGAGATCATGACACAAAGTCAGTCCTTTTGCTCACCAGCAAAATGCGATCCTCTGGTTCTTCAGAGCAAATGTGGTTCCTTCTTGAGTTGCAAAAACACTCTCTTGATAGCAGCCTTTCTGGGGTCAGGTTTTTGCTTTTGTTTTTAACTGAAGAGAAATTTTGAATGCCCACAAATAGAATCTTGGGGCAATCAAAGGAGAATTGAAGTAAATGGAAATTCTGTCATTTAAATTTGACCTTGTCTTTCCTTTGAAATGCAAGGGTGGCAGTCATTCTTTTTCACATCCATGTCCTGGCTTCATTCACTTTGTGAATGTCTTGAATTGGTTGGCTTTTGTTCTGCCACATTGTGTGTCTCCCCGCCCCCCCCCCCCCACAAACTAAAGCATATCTCTTTATTTTAAAATGCAAAGGCATTTTCTCAATTTTTAATAAAGAGAGAGCGTGCAATCGGAAAGAAGCTGGCCAGTCCACTTAACATTTCTATCTCAAGTGCCCTTGCTCCCTGCCAGTTCCTACGGCCAATGGAAAAGACACTCAGCAGTTGATCCTAGAGATGTCTTATCCTCCATCTCCCTGTTTGATGAAGTCCAGTAACCGAGGCCTCTCACTCACCCGTCAAGTCTCTCCTCCTCAAACTGAAATGTCCACGGACCCTGACCCTCCTCACAGCACAGGGTGACGGCTCCTCTCCCACCCTTATCTTCTTCACTCTGTGCGTCAGTCACCTTTTCCTCTAGAAGTTTCCAGAAACATCAGATCTCACTTCTCCCAAGACTCAAGTATCTTGCTGGTCCTTCTGATTCCTCCTGTGACCTTCTGTGTATCTACCCACCCCTCTCCTAGAACCGTTTCTTGATGTCTCCACACCTGTGTTCTCATAGTATCTTTTGTCACTTTCTCAGTCCCAAACCCCTTCCTTTCCCTGCAGTCTCTAGTCATTCCTGTGTTTTGCAATTCCTTAACAGTTTATAGGTCATTTTCAACTATATTGTTTCATTCAGTGCTCACAGTCACCCTGGGAGGAACATAGATATTGCTTCCATTTTATAGATGAAGAAACTGAGGCCAGTAGGATTAGATGAGTTGTCCATTCTTTATTCTTGGTTTTAACAATATTATCAGGATCCTAGGTCAACTAACTAATATTTCACCTACTGCTCTGTGGAAGAAGGAAAAAGGCTTAGTGTTGGGACACACAGTTGCATCTTGCCCTTGAAGAGGCTTTCAGAGAAAGGGGCAGATAGGGAAGCATCACATTTCTCAATTCTATGATATATATTTTTTTCACATCTCTGAAAATTGGATGCATATTTCAACTATAATTGGTGGCATTTTTAAAACTGTCTTTGTAAAATGTAAAATAATGGTGTGTCTGATGCTGTCTTCTAACAGGGATACAAAAGTGCAGGGGAGCCCCAGGGAAAGTCATAACTCCAGGGAAAACAGTGGGCAGGTTCTCTAAGGAGGCAGCAGATGGGCCTTTCGGTGGCTTTTTATTAACCAGGATTATAACAAGCAACATCTGCCAGCCACTTTGTTCATTTATCCTACAAACACGCTCAACGTGAGGCTCTACTATGAGCTTGGTGCTTGGGGAACAAAAGGTCATCCTGCAGTGTAGTGGAGACTGGCGTAGATCAGCAATCACAAGAGTGTGTGTTTTTGACTGTGATACCACAATGCGTGTATCAGCAGTCCAGTGTGCTTGTGAGAGTGAATAGGAGGGAAGCAACCCAATCTGGGGGTGTGTTGAAGGCATGTGCTGAGGTCTGTTGAGAAGGATGGGTAAAAAGCAGTTAGGGAGGCAGTTGGGAGAAGTGCATTCCAGGCAGCGGGGAAAGCATGCAGAAAGGCCCTAAGGTGGGAAGAAGCACAGGACGTGAAGGACGTGGAAGTCTAGAGTGACTGGATCCCAGAGAGTGGTGAGGAGTGGAGCTCAAGAGGCTGAAGAAGTCGACGGGCTAACCCACGTGGCTCCATTTGGATTTCTGTCTTTAAGACCTGGCACCCTTTTTAGGCACTCCTACCTTGCAAGATAATGTAACCGAAGGGAAATGTGTCTCTTCCCTCCAGGCTCACCTTGTGGCGGCCTTTGAACAGAGTCTTGGAAACATGACAATCAGGCTCCAGAGCTTAACCATGACGGCTGAGCAGAAGGTACAGCAGAAAGAACGCTCCTTCCCTCCCTGCTTGGAATTAACAGCAAACCTGAAAACATTATTCTCTTTTATTCCAGAGCGTTGTATAGATTTTAGTGTGCTTGTTGGACTGTTGGAATTGAATCTGAAAGAATAGGTCTGCTGAGTGAAAATATGACCTCGATGGAGTGGCAGTTAACTGCATCGGCAACAGATCTTACTTAGTCCTATACCTTCTGCGTTGATGTACTCACATATGCCTATTAAAACCTGATTCAACCTAATGTTTGCGACAAAGGTTTCCTGCAACTCCTTCATTCTCTACCCTCCTCTAAGCTGACGCTAAGTTGTACTTGAGCTGAACTCGGTACAAAATGATTTGGGGATGACCACTGTTTTTTTTTCTATTCCTCAGGACTCAGAACTGAATGAGTTAAGAAAAACCATTGAGCTGCTGAAGAAACAGAACGCAGCTGCCCAGGCGGCCATTAATGGGGTAATTAACACCCCAGAGCTCAACTGCAAAGGTAAAGGGAGAGAAACAGCCTCAGACCAACGACCTGCCTGCCCTTAGGAACCCTCCCTTGACAGTATATGATGCAACCTCCCTGCCAGAGGGTGGGTGTCCTTGTCAGTCGAACAGGTCCTAGAAGGCACTTAATCCAATTACTTCCAGCCTCTAGGAAAACAGCTATCCCAGCTCATCCTCTTCTCTGATGTATCTCAAAATGGAAGAAAATATATCTCTGTTGGCAAAGTGTCAAAGTATTTCATAGCCTTAACTTCACTAATACTTGGATATTTACATACTGACCTGGGACAGCCTGAAATGGGTTCGTCTCTCATTTGTCCCGGAAAATATTCTAAAAGGATTGCTTTGTCCTTGTGTATCGTACTTGGGGGTGGGGTGGGGGGAGATATGGACATGAGGAGGAGTTACGTCCAGAAAATGATATTAAGAGAACCGATAGAAAAGTAATAGAGTTAATATTTATGGAACATTCACTGTGTTCTAAGCACTATGCTCAGTGTTTACCTTATTTCATTTTCTCCACAAAACGCTTATGAGTGCAGTGCTGGTCCCCCCCACATCGTACTGAGGGGAATACTGAATTTTGGAGGCAAGAGTCCCATCCTGAGGCCACAGAGTGTGAAAAACAGAAGTGGGACGAGAACCTAAGTCTGCCCCGGAAACCAGTGCTCTTAGAGACTGGGCTGTCAGGGTCGTTCTGTGATTGTGAGGAACACTGTCTGCAAACTTTATTTTGGTCTCACTACCGTTCTGGGCAGTGTTATTTCTGGTACCACTGTTATCTCAAATGTCAGACCTCCTGGAAAAGCGAGGCTAGAGGTGACATGGGAAGGATGGGCAGGAGCTGGCCAGGCAGAGCAGAGGGAGAAGAGCATCCAGGAAAAGAGAATGGCACCTGTAAGGTGGTGAGAGGACATGGGCTTGGCATGTCCAAGGGCATGAACATGAAAGAAGGCTGGTGCGGGGAGAGCAAAGGACGGGGCACTCACGACACAGATGACGATTGCCGCAACTCACAGACACATTTTAGCTCAAAAGAGTGAGTGGGGGGGGGGGCCGGATCTCTAAGACTCCCCTGACTTCTGTTTTGTAAAATGGAGAGAGCCCTCCTTTAATCGACCAAAGAGGGCGTAGCCCTCAGCTACCCAAGGACCTTAAAACCAGCATCGCGGGACAGAAGGTGATGTCTGATGGGAAATAGCTCCTAGTCCTTGGGTGTGTGGATTTAGGTGTAAATCCTGGGGCAAAGGAAGGGGCTCAAGTCAGCAGCTCCTGATGTCCTGCCTTGGGTCTCCAGGAAATGGTACCTCCCAGTCTGCAGACCTCCGTATCCGCAGACAGCACTCCTCCGACAGCGTCTCCAGCATCAACAGCGCCACCAGTCACTCCAGCGTGGGCAGCAACATAGAGAGTGATTCAAAGAAGAAGAAGAGAAAGAATTGGGTAAGTGTGCATCCAGAGACCTCATGGGCAGTAGGAGAGTCAGGCTCGGAAGCAGTGTGGCCCAGGTAAAGCCCAGGCTAGCTCTTAACTTCACAACATAGACCTTTGGGAGTCAATCCAGAGAAGTGGCTTGTGGAGGGGTTTCTACTAAAGTCAAACCCTAGGATTTATGAAATAACTACCTCTTTTTAGTTTTTCTGTTTCATGAGACTACGTGAAGCACTCATCTTTCATTTCATATGTGTCATTTCTTCCTCACCATATGCTGGCCACAGAGTTCCAGATATTAGAGCAAAATTACTCTTAAGTGGTTTTTTCCTTAGTTCCAAAATACTTTTTGGAATATGTATCACTAGTTATCCCATCGTTAACCATACCCCTTATCTACATATTTACATCATTGCCTATGATGGCATTAAATCACCCACCCTTGTCTTTGAAAATTTTTTTGACCATTTGCTGTAAGTAAAAGCTTCATAATATAGTTGTTAGCAGTTAGTGAGTGGTTCTAAATTGGGGGGAGGGTGGCGGGGATCATACCTCAAAATAGCAAATATAATAGAACCCGGTGTCCAATGCAGTGTTTCTCCATGTTTCCATAATCCCATTGAGCTACTTGGCCTTCTGTACAGTGGCCTCTTGGACAGTTTTTCCCATTCTTCTTGGGAAATTCCACTCCCCTCTCCCCACCCAATTTTTAGTTCTGCTGTCAGGGCTGTGACAGTCAGTTATGACAGACGTTCGCCACTCCCCGACTTCAGTGCAGGGACACCCCAGGTTGATCTGAAGTTGGCCAGGACTCCCAGGGCCCCGTTTTTCAATGCTGACAGCATCGTGTTTTCACAGTAGCTTCATTGTCCTCATTCATTCCATACACTTCCCCCTCATTTTGTGTTATCTTGGATGGGTGGCGAGGTCTAGTGATGGAGGAGTCGAGGACTTAGTCCTTTTGCTTATTGATGACTCTCGCATCGAAAGGCCAGTTCAGTGTGATCCTCTCATTGTTCTGATTAAATTTTTCCTTATGTTACTAATGGCTTGTAGTCGACTCATTTGTTATGACTTAAACAAACAGAATTAACTCATGTTTCTGTTTCTAATATGCTGTTGATAAATACAGTCTGATTTAATTATCAAAGTGATGAGAATAATTTTCTGTGAAAAATCGTGATTATCCATTTTCTTTAATTCAGGAAATAAAACTTGTTTATTTTAAGACAACTCTTGGTTACCAGTGCAATTGGGGAGGATGGAATAATTGGCATCCCCAGAGAATCCCAAAGCTTAATTTTGTCTAATCTTTATCATCTCCTCTTCTGCCTGGCATTTTAGCAGAGGTCGAGGCAAGGATTTAGGTTGATGTATACCAAATCCTTCTCTTTCTATGACTACTCTCTGGAAATATGGCCATAAGTAGGACGTGGGAGAGAAATGGGATCCAGACTCGCCCACAAGCTGGACATGCAGTTTGTTACGGGTGAAACTTTGATGGGAGACAATTCCCATCATTTCAGAATGGCCCATTTTCTGAATTTCACAATGGCTAAGAAAATGCCCAGAATACGTTTTCAGTAGCAAGAAAAGACTTTAGAAAAAGGAAATTGCTTTTTAGAAGACATTTTTCTAGATGAAACTTTATCTTTTGGCCTAGAAAAATACATGCTTATCATGGCTTTCAGAGCAGACCTTGCACTTTAAATTCTTTATGTTCTCACTAGAATTTTCAGATCCATCTCATGGTTTGGGGAATCTGTGACGTACCAGTTCCTTTTTCCCAATATGGTTAATACATTTCTTTAAAATATCATTTTTTTTTTTTTTTTTTTTTGCGGTATGCGGGCCTCTCACTGTTGTGGCCTCTCCCGTTGCGGAGCACAGGCTCCGGACGCGCAGGCCCAGCGGCCACGGTTCACGGGCTTAGTTGCTCCGCGGCATGTGGGATCTTTCCGGACCAGGGCACGAACCCGTGTCTCCTGCATCGGCAGGCCGATTCTCAACCACTGCGCCACCAGGGAAGCCCTAAAATATTTTTTTTTTGAGCAAGAAGCGAGACAGCTAATTTTCTGCTTTTATTATATTACGTGTATAGAAGGACAGCAGGAGCTCCTAAGTATATATATCAAAGAGCTATGCAGCCATGTTGGGACCAGTGCAGCAATGAAGCTACCCCTGCTAAGAAAAGAAGACATGCCAAAAAATAATAATAATAATAAGGCTTAGAGATGACTGATAAAAGGCCAGAAAAGAGTGAGGAGTATAGGAAGGTGAGAGAGTCATTTCAACCAGACAGAGAAGCTTGCAGAGCTCGGATTGTAGGGGCCTCCAGACTCACTCTTCCTCTCCTTCCATAATAGAGGAAGATGCCCTTAATGCTTTGAAAGATTCTTGATCCTACCGGAAACCTCCTCTCTGTATGGTGTCATGTCTGAAAAGTCCGAAGCTTTCCCTGTCACTGGCTTCCTCTGTTAAAAATTGTCTTTTTTCCTTCCCCTTCCCCATTTTTGCTTGCGTTTTCTCTGGCAGGTCAATGAGGTAAGCAAGACCAACGTGAATATCAGATACCAAGCTAACCCATCCATTGATATGACTAACCTCACCCACATCCGCATCCGTCACCGTGTCTGAGCACCCCGCTTTGTTGCTGTGTCACCTCCTCCTCCTGACATCCATCTGCTGAGCCAGGGTCTGTCTTGCTGTTGGCATCTAGTCTTGAGCCAAGAGTAGGCATGGAATGTTATCCACAGGTCCAGTCCCCCGAGCTGTCAACACCAGATAACTCTTCTTCCCTTAATGCACTGATTTGAGAGAGCTGTTGGGAAACTTTTTCATTGCTGGGTGGAAAGCGTGGGAGAAGTAACTTGCTGTTCACTCTGCATGTCTCCGTTTTGCCGAGGCCTGAGGGGTGGTCTCAGCTCCTGCCAGGCTGACGGTCTTGTGTATTCAGTTACGCAGCTCCTTCAAGCAAGCCTTCGGGAAGAAGAAGTCCCCCAAGTCGGCATCCTCTCATTCAGACATTGAGGAGATGACGGATTCTTCTCTGCCTTCCTCACCAAAGTTACCACACAACGGTTCCATGGGCTCCACGCCCCTGCTGAGGAACTCTCACTCCAGTTCTCTGTAAGTCTGTCTGCCGGGGTCACTCTGGTCAGACGGCATCTTTGGCCCCTGGGAACCCTCTCTAGTAGGAATGGCTAGGAGTCCTGCTATGTTCCTTGGGGTCCTTTGTGTCTTGCGTTCATAAGACCGTGCATATTCTTTCAGTGTTTTAGGACCAGAGAGTTTAAAAGAGGAAGGAAACGAGTTTCTGTTCTGCTGGCATCGGTGTGCATAATTAGCTGGCTGATCTTGGGCAAACGGCTTAACCTCTCTTTGTTTCCATTTCTTTGTCAAATTGGGATAATGGTTGTCTCCTTACCCTATCCTAAGGATTGAACAAGATAAGTGGATGTGAAGAGCTACAGCCGTTGTGCTCTGACAGGGAGATGATGGTATAAGTGTTGGCAGTTGGGGCTGAAGTTCTGGTTCACTTGGGTGACGGGGCTTAGAGAGATTATACTTTTCTTTGATCAACATTTAGCATTGACTCTTTCTCTGAGGTCAGCACTCAGAAACAAGACGTTTAAAAAAACAGAGCGACTCAGTGACGATTCTCTTTACCAAAGGGCTCTATATTTCATCGAGTGATTCATCACCGTGAACTCTCCCAGTCGATTGTAAATGAGTCAGTTTGCACAGAGCCCTTTGGGAACACAGCTGGTTGAGTGAGACAGGCAGCACCAGCGTCCCAAAGCCAGCTCACCAGACGGGTGCAGGGAACGCGGGTGAGAGGGCGGGCCAGGCCTTTGTAGCACGTCGCCTGCCCGGACTGCACACGAGACAGGCAGCGAAGCAGGGAGACAGAGCGTAGAGCCCTGACTTTTTTATGAACCCGCCTACCAGTGAAGCATGGCCTTGTCAGGGTGTCTGCTTTACTTAGGTCAGCAGCTCCTCTTCTCTCGGGGAGCACCCCGGAAAGAGGGAGGCTGTGCGGACGGGCACTTCCATTCTGGGCCAAGGGTGCAACCCCGAGCAGGGGGGTGGAGAGGAGTGCCGAGCGCTGGAGTGCAGTGCCCGCCTGAGGCCCTGTGTGCTGGCGTGAGGGTTAGACCAGTGTTCAGGAGCGTGAGTCCTGTTTGACCTGAAGAGTGCCCAAGAGGTAAGTAGAGGACGAGCTGCCTGTGACTCACCTGCCATCATCCCAGAGCATCTCAATCCAGTTGTTTGTCTCCCGGCCAGGAGAAAAAGGAACTCCTCATCTGTTCTTTATGTGTTGGTATAAACTTCTCATATGACAGCCTGTGTGGGCAGGATGCTACCCAAGACGGTTCTGGAGAGACCAAAGAGAATAATAACCACCCCTGGGGTTTAGGGGCTACGGGGGCGTGACACGGTAGAGCTGATTCCACTCCTGGCGTCTGCTCCGTGCCAGGCGCTGTTCTTGGCTCCGGTGACAACAGTGTAGGAGACGATCAAGTCCCAACTCCGGTGTGGACCCCATATGTCCGGGGGAGGGTCGGGCATTAAGCACATAAGTCTGGATAAACTAGAAGGATCAGACAGTGCCAAGGGTTCATACTGGGACCTGAAACAGTGTGTTGGAATACAAAGTACCTTGGCAGCAACTGCAGGCAAGGTAGTCCAGACAGGCCCCTCTGAGGAGATGACGTTTCAGCCGAGGTCTGTGTGCCAGGAAGAACCCCTGGTTAGTTCTCGTCGGTAACACTAGCCGCTGTGACGAGCTCAGTCGCAAAGGTCAGCGCCTTTACCTGTGACTGTTGATCTCTGCTTCCTTCCAGACCCAACACAGATATCCCTCATCGGCAGGTGGCCTGCCGTGCGGTGATGCCGGCACCGAGGCTCCGTCTGTCCTGCGGGCCCGTGTCCTCTGCTGAGTGTCCAGCCAGCAGGCGGGGAGGGGAGAGAGTGTGGGGGCCCTGCAGGCGTGTGTCATGCACCAGGCCTCTTCCCACAGTCCACTGAGCAGGGCTTCCGACCTTGGCGGGAAGACGTGACATGAGTGTGCCCGGGAGGGGAAGGAGGTGGGCCGTCGTAAACCCGTGGCCGACGCTGCCGGCCAGCAAGCAGGGCAGCCCTCCCGACAGAACCCAGAAGCAGGCCCGGTGTGTCTGAGGAAGGGGAGGGTAGCCAGCCTGGCTGCTGCGTCCCCGGGCGCTGAGAAAGTGGTGGGAGGGAAGGCCGGCCATGCAGAGGCGGGGCCCAGGACCTGGGAGGCTTCGAAGCCAAGGTGAATTTGCAGCCGATTTCCTGTGTGATAAGTAGGGTTTGGATCTGAATTAGCTTCCCAAAGGTGGGAGTCTCTGTTCAGGGGGTAAGGGACACAGTGGAGCAGGAGTGGAGAACGGAGACCATGGAAGAGGCTGAGGCCACTCTCCCCACCAGCTGCTCTGGTCCATTTCCTGTTCTTTGAACTTGCCACCCACCGCCACCCCCACCTCCCCCGGCCTTTTGCCCTTTCTGTGCCCTCTGCCTGGTGTGCTCCTCCCCAGAGATTCACTTCCTCTGGGCCTCTGCCCAGTGTTACTACCCTAGCAGTAAGGCCTGGCCTAGGCACCTTGCCTAAAACACCCCACCACCAGCCAGCACTCCCAACAGCCCCCTTCCCGTTTTATTTTTCACCACTGCAAATATCGCCAACTGCCGTGGAGCTTGGAGCTTTTCCTCGGTTATTTTTTCTTTGCCCCCGCCCCCCAGTCTACAGCTGAAGCTCCATGGAGGTAGGTGGTCTGTTTCGCGGGCATTCAGATATTAGGTGGCATGAGTGATTGATGCTAATGATGAGTCCCCCGGATGGACTTAGGATATATTCTGGAAGGAAAGTTGAGGGCACATGGTGATGTGGATTGTGAGGGAAGGAGAAGAAGAGTCCTTGAATATTCCTAGACTTGCCACTTGAGGACTTGGGTGTGTGGCGGCGTTGTTTCTGGCATGAGTGGGAGACGCACGCGGGGCCAGGTCGGGGTCAGCGGCTCTGGTTTGACCGTGAGAAGTTTGAGATGCCCAGGAGACATCCCTGTGGAAATGGCCAGCCAGCCTGGAGTTCCTGGAGGTGGAGGTTTGGGAGACGTGGGCTCAGTGGTGGTTTCGAAAGCTGGGAAGCTGGAGGGATTCTCCAAGGGGTTGAATGGAGATGGCGAAGACGCAGAGGAGCAGGGACTGAGCTCTGGGTCTCTCTCATATCTGAGGTTCAGGAAGAGGAAGTAGAGCAGCCAGCGAGGTGGGTGGAAACCCGGGAGCAGAGAGAAGAAACTGTTTGGAGGCGGGAGTAGTCACTGGGCCAGAAGCTGCTGGGAGGCCAAGCAGCGATGCATTCAGCCTATGGGGCTCCCAGAGCCTGTAGCAGGAGCGCTCCCCCAAACCACTTTCCCCGTAGGGACTAGGGGGGCAGGGGGGCCCACCCTTTGGCTCGGCAGCCCTTTCCTGACATTCCACAGCATCCATGCACACTGGAGATGTTTGCTTTGGGTCTGGTTTTCCAAAGCGTGGGCAGAGAGCAAATGCTTCCTTCCAGCCTTGAAGGGTTTATAAGAATGTGCAGATCTAGACGCGAGAGGGCGTTCAAAGAAGAAACCAAAGGCAGAGGAGTCGGGGCTCAGGAAAGTTCCTACCCCATGGGCAGAAGGAATGGCCGTGTGGGAAGGCAGTGTTTCCCACACTAGGGTGTGTAAAGTTAGGTATGCCCCCAGCCCTGCCTCCTGGGCATGACGGCACGAATATGCTGGAATTAAGTGTTAGGGGCTGAGTAGGAAAAAATTAACATCAGGTTGCTTCAGTAAGTGGTCCATAGAGGGGACCAGTGTGTGTTCATCCGTGCCTGCTGGATGAAGTTCAGGAGCTTATGCCCTGGAGTTAAGCAGACCCATCAGACTTGTTTCTGATTCTCACATTTTTAATGGGCGTGTCAATTTCTTTCTGTCTCAGCCTCCCCGTTTTGAAAATGGTGATAATTGTAGTGTCTCTTCCCGAAAGTTAGTAGTGTATGTGGTGCATTAAATAATACACTGCAGGGCTTCCCTGGTGGCGCAGTGGTTGAGAATCCCCCTGCCGATGCAGGAGACACGGGTTCGTGCCCTGGTCCGGGAAGATCCCACATGCCACGGAGCAACTAAGCCCGTGAGCCATGACGGCTGAGCCTGCTCGTCCGGAGCCTGTGCTCCGCAACGGGAGAGGCCACAACAGTGAGAGGCCCGCATACCGCAAAAAAAAAAAAAAAAAAAAAAAATACACTGCAGATGCCTGACACAGTGGTCTATGTAGTCAGTAAACATTATGTGCCAATCAATGTGATCAGATACTACAAATGAGGCAGAGGAGAACCCTGGTCCTAGGGGAGCCAGGGGCCACGCAGGGAGTGATTATCAGTGACTCGGCAGAACCAGGGGAGAAGGCTCTGGGCAGTAGGCACAGGTTGACTAACTCTTAGCTGGAGCTTGTTTTCAACATCACCTCTGTTGTAGGCCACCCCTCCTGTGCGGCCTCGCTGTGCTGTGCTTCTGAGAACTGGCCGATTTGTGGGGGACACGGGCGGGCCTTGGTCTCCTGACAGACTTTCTTCCTTTTAGTTTGCTTCCCTTTGTAAAGTCATTGTTTGGCCAAGCTTCACAAAGTAACCCATGTGATAAATTCCACAGAGTGGATGCGGAGGAGATGTTGTCTCTCTTGCTGAGAAAGCTTTCTGGGGAAAAAGCACAGGCCATGTGAAAGAGACTGGAGCAAAGCGCCTTGCCGTGTGACAGACAGACAGGGTGGACTAAAGCTGATTGTTCTCTGCAATGAGCTGGAATCTTCGAGATCTATGCAGGACATGGTTTGGCTAAGACCAGAATGTCACAGTGGAATTTTGTTCAGACTTTACACTCTATTTAAACCCAGAAACCGTAGTCCTTTCCCAAGAAAGAACCAGTTTTTGCAAGCTCCCCTCGAAAACCTCCCAAACCAAAGAAAGTATGGCTGTATAGTTAAACCCTACAAACCACAGGCTATCCAAAGCACAGGGAGCTGGGGGGTTGGCGGGGGCAGAGGATGATCTGATTTCTAAAGACATTACTGTCTCTCTAGCCCTTTTAGTCCCAAATCTGTTGGCCTCAGTTTCTCATAGGTATGAAATGGGAATAATTAGAAGATTTTTCAAGGGTCTGTTGGAGGTTTCAGATTTTGAAGTGGAGAAGTTTTCTTGGATGCTGACAACTTTTTAAAATAGGAGATGATTTTGTATCTCTCAAAACAGTTCAGGGTGCAGGTCAAGAAAACAGCCACAAAAAGATTTGGCTGTTCAGGCGTTAAATTTTTCTTCTAGTCCTTTCTGCCCCTGAAATACAATTACATCTCTTTTAACAATTATCATGGTTCTCCTTTGGCAATTAACATTTCCACTCCCTCTCCCAGTTTCACAGGTCAGGTTTGGTTTGGCCTCACATCCAGTACTTGGGTCCTGGAGAGAGGGCTCGAGCAATTATTTCTGCAGAGACCACGTGCTCACCATGTTGCTCAGAGATAATCAGCTTCAGCTTTGTAACTTCATGAACTTGGGCTTTTTTTCCTTTCTTTTTTCTGTTTTAGTTCCAAGAAACGTCTAAGCTTTCTCTTCTGGATCACCCCACACCTCAGCTCCTATAATCTTTGAAATCAACCGAACTTTTTTTTTTTTTTTAATGGAAGCTATCTTTTCTAACATTGCAATTCATCATGACTTTTATGATCTTCCAGTTTGTGCTGACTTGCCAGTATCTGAAGGGCAAACCTAAGTAATCGAATAAGGAACCCAGCTTGGAAGGTCCACCTCTTAAAACAGAGGGACTCACAGGGTCCCACAGTCTCCTGATCTGGTGTCCAGCTGGGGAAGGAGGACAGCTCACCACACTGTTGCATGTTTTCAGATAAAATTTTGGCTTTCATGTCGCATCACTCTCTGCTAGCTACCTGAGATGTTTCTCTTCCTTGCCGTGGGCTTATTAAGCAGTATGGGGGGTGGGGCAATGAAAGATTGTTTCTCTCTCTCTAGACACCTTTAGGGGAGTGGGCTTTAGAGTGTGACCAGAAACAGACTAGCATCTTCCACCCGTATCTTTAGGTTTCTTCCCCTTTTTGGCAAATAAAAATCACCCTCAGCTGTCTGACCCTGTCTGCCTTTACAACGGACAGTTGACCTCATTTCTCTGAGTGGGCTTAGATATCAAGAGCCGTGTTGTATCTTTATAGGGGCCCAGCCGTGTACACATCACGGAGGGTTTCAAACCCCCAAGGTTACCATTCCCTTTTGCTGGCTCCTGTTTATCCCTAGATCACTGGAATTTGGCTAAAAGGCATACCGGAGCCATTCAGATTGCCAGAGCTCTGCAAAGAAAGAGTGTAGAGAAGTAATAAAGTCTGTGAATTTCAGGTGCTTTTGATATTGTCACTTCCGGGAAGCACCGGGCAGCTGGTTATACGGGGTTACTCTTTAGCAAACCTGATGATGATGTGGTGGTCAGAGGAGGGCTAAAAGGAGCTGAACTCAGAGCCGCCTTGGGCAGTAACACTCCTCTTTCCCTAGCATCTCGGAGTGCATGGATAGTGAAGCCGAGACGGTCATGCAGCTCCGAAACGAGCTGAGAGACAAGGAGATGAAGCTGACCGACATCCGCCTGGAAGCCCTCAGCTCTGCACACCAGCTGGATCAGCTGCGGGAGGCCATGAACAGGATGCAGGTGAGATCCGGGAGTGCAGCTGAGCCCCAGGCTGCCCGGGGAGGAGCTGCTCCTGCCACGCTCCCTCCGCTGGGATAGCCTTCTGCACATCTAGATTGGAAGCTTCCCTCAACGCTCAGCCTGACGCTTCTTCCTCTGCCAAGCCTTTCCAAGTCCTGCAGCTGGAAGAGTTGGTGTAATGCCCTCATCTGAATCCCTATAGATTTGTTCCTACGGCCCCGCTCACCTTTGGACACGGATTGAAGGCTTTTGAGTCTCTGAGCTGTTCTGTTTTGCATCCCTTTCTCTGGATGTAGGACCAGTGCTTATGAACACATAGTAGGTTCTTTATAAGTATTCATGGAATGAAAGACCACTGTGGATTCTACTAAATCGGCTTTCACTGGAGAGCAGCGTTTCCCAGAGGAGTTTCCGTGAAATGAGAAACTCTGTGAAAAGAAGGGCTCCTTGATCAAAAATGTTTGGGAAATGCTGCACACTATGTGCCCCTCTCAGATTCACAATGCATACCAACTTATTAAAGGCTCTGAGAAGTCCTGCAGTAAAGGTCTGGGTTGAGAAACCCAGAGTTTTCAAACTTCTTAGATAAAACTTTTTCCACTTACCACCCAGATTCTGGGAAACATTTCTGAGGTCTTGTCAAAGGCCAGCTCTTGGACCCTCCTGTGCCAGAGAGGTCTTGTGGGGGGACTTCCCTGGCGGTCCAGTGGTTAAGACTTCACCTTCCAATGCAGGTGGTGCAGGTTCGATCCCTGGTCGGAGCGCTAAGATCCCGCATGCCTCACAGCCACAAAAAAGAAAAAACCCAAAAGAGAGAGGTCTTGTGTATACAGCAAAGGCAATGACCACTGTTGAATCTCTCTGATGGTGTAACTTATTCTGCCTCCATGGCTGGAATATGCACTTGATCCCTGCAGGGAACTTTCAATTCCCTCCTCCAGGAAAGGCTTGTTCGCATTGTAGCTGCCTAGTAAGTGAGCTTCTCCCTTACCCTTCACAGAGTGAAATAGAGAAGCTGAAAGCTGAGAACGACCGGCTGAAGTCGGAGTCTCAAGGCAGTGGCTGCAGCCGGGCGCCCTCCCAGGCGTCCCTCTCCACCTCCCCAAGACAGTCTATGGGGCTCTCCCAGCACAGCCTGAACCTCGCTGAGTCCAGCAGCCTGGGTGAGTGGCGTCACAGGGCCTGCAGCTGGCACTCTGGTCTCTAAGCAAGAGCCCCAAGATGAGCAGATCAGCAGATCAAATGGAGAGGCAGCAGGCGTGTGTGTGCTTAGGGTGTATGTGTGTGGGTGTGCGTCTGCTACCAACATGAGCCCAGCCATTAGACTGCTGTCATGCTTTGCTCCAACGCCCCAACTTCTCCAAGCCATGAGCTTGGATCCCCTCGCCCTCCATGCTGAGTTCTGTTTGATCCATTTTAAGAGGCTGACCTGCAAGCTGTATGCTGCATACCACCCGCCCCCTGCCCCACCTGCCCTTTGGTAGCCGACTGGGACGCTGGCTTGGTTTATGACCTTCCTGCCTTGGGGCTGGATTCAGGCTGGCTCGATAATTAGCGAATGTGATCTAGGCAGATCACACAGATCTGTATGTAAGCATATCGAGGCTGATGCTTTGATTTATTATCCGTGACGCCGCTCTTGCTGTCGTTTTGGTTGAGCCTCCCTCGCACCTCCACTTGGCAAAGGTCCGTCATCAGCCCGCTGGCTCCTTGATCGGTCCACTGTTGGTTTCTGTGGTTGCGTTCTGCATTCTGCCCTCTCCCCCGCCACCCCCCATCCCATTTCCCCTGCACCACGACACCTGGTTTGTCCCGCTGCTGTGCCAACAAGCGGCAGGGGTGTCAGGAAGCCGGCTTCGCTGTCCCCGTGTGCCTAAGGCTGTTGCTGTTTTCCATTCGCAGACATGTTGCTGGATGACACTGGTGAATGCCCGGCTCGGAAGGAAGGAGGCAGGCATGTTAAGATAGTTGTCAGCTTTCAGGAGGAAATGAAGTGGAAGGAGGTTAGTTGGATCCCTTACCCTGCTTGGCCTGTCCCTCCCCCAGGTAGAACTACCTAGCATAGCGATTCCGTCATCACGCCCCATCACCTCAGATCCCGAGGTGATCTGGAAATAGTACTAACGTTTTCCCTAACTAACCCTACTCCCCAGCAGCATCTTGACACCGTGAAAGTGAG
Source organism: Kogia breviceps (assembly GCF_026419965.1). Classification (NCBI taxonomy): domain Eukaryota; kingdom Metazoa; phylum Chordata; class Mammalia; order Artiodactyla; family Physeteridae; genus Kogia; species Kogia breviceps. Next base: position 36,619,776 of record NC_081316.1, on the reverse strand, counting down.
CCAACGGCCCCTCCCCGTCGCTCGTGTTTGAAAAGTGTGTAAAGAGTTCTAAAAATGGTCCACACTGCACCACCTTCAAGTATCTAACTAAACACTAACATCAGTCAGCAACGGCTTTTCTGAATTTAGTATATTCCCAAAGCACTTCAAAGGCAGCTAAGCACATTCAGCACAGAAGGTACAGAAGTAAGCCACCCAGATTCATCCGACCAAGAGCACCTGTTTGAATCCAGTCGTCAGAGGCTGCTGACCAAGTAGAAACTGGGAGGTAGAGGTGGTCAAGCCCAGGAGCACACAGGTGGCTAGCAGTGAAGGTGGTGACTCACCGAGGCCGGGAATCTGAGTTTTCTGAGTAGTTTCTGTTCTCTTCCAGCATCTAGAGGTCATACCCCCGTCAGAGACTGTTTTAGGGTGAGGGCAAGGGTTGACAGTCAAAGTTGATTTTTAGTCGTCAATTAAATCTAAAGGTTGCTGAGAATGACCATCTCTCAGATAAGTGGGAAAAGACCTCCTGAGCCCCTCATGTAAGTGCCTTGAGGTTTTTGTTTGCTTGTTAGTTCTGAGTATTTTAGCCAACATGCTATCGTAGGCTCTGAGAGCTTGAGAGCCCGCAGTGCCCATCAAAACAAAGCATCTGCAGCCAGACTTCTCTGCCAGGGGATTCTACTTTGTGGCTGGCTGTCTAGTCTCACTGACGACGGTAGCCCCAGGATTTTGAGCTGCCAGGGGTCTGAGCGTGATCTAGTTGAGAAAGATCCAAAAAATAGTTCCATTTTCAGAGCTTAGCTGGTAGAGTGATAGACTATCAAGGGGGAGGTCCATTCTTATTCTGTTAATAAACGCAAGTGGTATCTGTGAAGGCATTTTATTCTAATGATCATCAACGCAAACAGATAGATCTTACATTTTATGAAAGTCTGTCACTTTGCAAAATGGTCTTGTTCTGGATCACCACAGCATCCAGATGAGGTTGACTGCCCAGATTTTATCATCTCCATTTTACAGTTGAGAAGCCCAAGACCCAAGCGTCACTTACCTAAGGCTGTAAGGCAAGTGATGGGGCCAGATCATCTCACTTCAAGACTGTTGCTCTTTTCTCTGCTGATTTTGCTTAACCTCCAAATACACCCCCTCCTCTCCCCACCTCCCTCCACTCTCCTAATTCTGTATTCTTATCAGCATGTCAGATATTTTAAAACCAAACAAAATGGAATGTTCTATTAGTTTCCTTTAATCATTGTGATCAGTTAGCCCCCATTCTGCAGAGCCCTGTGGGCAGAGAGGCAAAAGAAGTAGAACAAAGATTATTTTTTGTGAATTTCCTGGAGTTTTACTAGTTTTCTGAATTGGACATGTTTTAACTTTTAATTAGAAGAAAAGAAATCAATACTATTAAGAAACAGAAAAGAAAAAATAAAAACATCCTGAAGGAGTTTAAGATCGAGCAAGGAGACAAACTTGATAGACAAATACCTAGAAATAAAAAGTGCAGAATATATCATCATATAAGTTGTGTACAGAACTGTTGAAGCAATGTGAGCTCTGAGCCTGGTGGGTTGATCATTGAAGGCTTCCTGGAAGAGGTGAGTTGGTAAGCAAGGTTTGGAAAGGGAGAGATGGCAGAAAGGAAAGGGGAGAGCACTCCCCGCAAAGGATGTGTGATCTACACACCATATGAGGTGCACAGTCGGTAGAAGGTTCGAGATTCCAGAGAGGAGATCCTCTCTTCCTAACCCACGGGTTGCTGTTTTAGCAATAGGGGAGGAAAGTGTTTAAGACCATTACATTCAGTCCAAGTTACATCTGGTGTTAAAACAAATAGGACTTTTATTCCCCTCTCAAACCATTGGCGGAGTTCTAAGACAATGAGTCCTCTGCTAACCTGAGTCAGAAAGGAGCCACCTGTTTTTCACCTGCGGACATTTCCTTGCCCTTAGGATTCCAGACCACACCTCTTCCTCATCGGCTGCATTGGAGTTAGTGGCAAGACGAAGTGGGACGTGCTCGACGGGGTAGTTAGACGGCTGTTCAAAGTAAGTGCTTCGTGAAGACAGCTACGGCAGTGCGCCCGAGCGGGGCCTGGGCCTCAGGAGGGAGAGGGCGGTTTGTGGCCCGAACCTGGTCATTCATCGGGCCTGTCCCCTCTCCCACACCCTTATGTTGCTGGGACTTGTCCCCTGGCCCTCAAGGGAACAGAAGGAGGATGGTAAGTATAGGCTGGTAACAGGACCAACTATTCTCATCTGCCTTTGGCAGTGGTTGGCCAGCCAGGGAGAGGCATTTCCCTGGTCTTGAGCGATTATATGAGCCTCTCACAGTGAACTGTTAACGTCTACCTTCTCTTCACCTTAGAATTGTGTCCTGTTGAGTATGTTTTGCAGCGTGTGTTCCGGGGCTACGACATCACGTTTCCACCCTTCATTTTGGTAGGGGGATTTGATCCACCTTACCCTGCGTCGCATGCCAACACTTCAGACTCTGTGATTTGTGCTGTGCCTGACATTGACTTCTGATCCATGGCTGGTGTCAAGGCTGTCGGCACAGTTATTTTTCTCTTCATTCTAATCACATCACTGGAGTGGGTGTTTGCCACAGGAGAAATTACTAATGAACATCTAGGTGAACCCTGACATACTAGGTGATTTGAAAGAAGCTTTTGGTACATTTTTTTTTTTATTGACCTGAAGTAGGTCAATAACTAGAAGTATTCATTAATCACATCCCCTGAGTATTAATAATAGCCCACATTTTTTGTGCCAGAGACCACATTGGTCTAGTTGAGTTGGTCTGGTATCAAAACCTGACTTTTAACTAGTATACTCTAGTCTCCTAGCATCTAGACTCAGGTGGCTTCACAGAGAGAAAATTCGGTTCTTTGACCCAAGCTCGCTTCCCATCTTGACAGGCCAGTCTGTAGAAATGAGACGGGGTGAGAGACAGGAATGGCTTAGAGCAGACCAAGCCTGCTGCCCCAGCCGAAACCTTCTCTCTGCTGATGGCCAGTTGGGACGTCCTTGGATTAGAAAGGCCACAGTTGGGGCTGAAAGGAGCCTATGAGGCGTCACACGTGAGGAAGTGAGACCATTAAAGGTAGAGACTTGTTATCAGGATTCCACCTCAGTCGTGTGGCTACCACAGAGCCCATGGACTTCGTTCCAAGTTCACTGACCTAAAACCTTCCAGTCACTCATCTAAGGTGGAACACTTTCCAAATTGAACACACCTTTGTTTAAAACTCTAAGCTGCTTTCTTCTAGCAGCACGGACTTTTGTTCCCTTTGTCATTATATGGCCTTTGACCTGAACCAAAAGAAAGGGCTGCTGGAGAGATTGCTCGTCAGAATTACTTCGGCGTGCATTTTCCAGCACCGTTCACGGGCCCCAATGTCTTTAAGATTTCAGCTGAACTTATAGGAAAAGCAGCTTAACTTTTCCGTGCTTGGTTCATCCAGACTAAATGTCCACCATCTTGTTAGGGTTTCCCACCCGCCCATCACTAACCGAATAAATCTGTACCTTAAGGGGCCTGTGATACGAGGGCATCCTCCCCAGAGAAAGTCAGCTCCGCTGCCCCTGGTTCCACAGCTCGATTTCAACTCAGGCATCAGCTGGGAAAGAGGAGAAGGTGATCGTAAATCACCCAGCGAAGACATGAGTTTTGGGCAGATTTTTCGCCACATCTTTGACGGGATCTTTATTTTACTTTTTCCAGGAGTACATCATTCACGTCGACCCCGTGAGTCAGCTGGGGCTGAACTCTGATAGTGTCCTCGGCTACAGCATTGGGGACATCAAGCGCAGCAACACCTCCGAGACCCCCGAGCTTCTTCCCTGTGGCTACCTGGTTGGAGAGAACACAACCATCTCTGTGGCCGTCAAAGGTAATCCAGCCCATTGCAGGGGTGGGCGCTTCCAGAATTGTAGGTTGTGTTCTGTAACTCGGCACGGGAACCTGTGGCCGTGATTTTGTTTGTGCATGTATATGTGGGTTGTATTTTTTTCCCCCGTCCACCACAGTTACTCTTACCTAAGCAAGTTGAACAAGTCTTCAGCTTTTTCAGAGACCGTGGGAAACAAATAATTTTAGTTCATTGCTGAAATTACATAACAAAAGGTGCCATTAGCCTTATGACTCTGAGATGATGGAATCTTAACAGCCCTGTTGAAACGGGGCTCCACTGATAACAGTGAGTTACTCTTGCCCGCGAGCCTTGGATGCGGTCTCATTCTACAGATGGGAAACCACGACGCTCTGTGGGCCAGAGAGGAGTTGCTCGGAGCGCCCTGCGGAAGCAATGAAGCTCCTGCCCACGCACGATGCTGTTCAAGCTTCCAACTGCCTCATCACCTAGAGAGGCTACCCCCGAGGCTAAAGTTCTGTGGAACTTTACACTCACAAAGTATTTTTGGGGGAAACAAAAAAAGTTTCATGGCCAAATAAGTCCGGCATCGTTATTCCCATACAGGTTCTCTAAAGCCTCTGTCCTTTAATGTCCTGGCTCTTGCCGTTAAAAAAGCTGTGTGATCCAGTCTGACACAAATGCATTTGACTGCAAAACCCCTTTTTCCTATATTTTATGAGCCACTTAAAGAAGAGATTGCTAAACACTGTCCTAAGCTCAGCCTTCACGGTATCTTATCTCTTCCCTGTAAGGCATTAATCTGGACTGTAGTTTTGGGGTTGTTTGATGCAAGCTTTGTTGCCTACCTGGGAGGTTTTCTAAAAGCACCCCAACATTCCTCATCAGCAAGAATGAAGATCTTGCTCCCCTGGTGACCAGTAGCATGTTCCTGTTTGAGCCTCACCCATAGCCTTATCTTGTTGGCATTCCATAATTGTGGCCTTGGGCTGCACGTGACAGAAACCTACTCAAAACTAGCTTTAGCCAAAAGGAAACATACAGGCTCAGGTACCTGGAAGATCCAGGTATAGGCTTCAAGCGCTTCTGGATCCAGGTGTTGCAGCAGTGCCATCAGGATCAGGCCTACCTCGGCTTTGCTTATTTTTTGAGCTTTCTGCACGTAGCTGATGAATGGCCCAGTTCATCCTTCTAGCTTAGGAACCTAGAAGAAAGAGAATGTCTTTCTGGACAAGTGTGACAGGAAATTCTTAGGGGTGATTCTGGCCCACCATGGGTCAAATGCTCATCACCCAATCAGTCGTTGTGACCAGGGAGAGGCTTTGGCCCAGCCTGGTCACAAGCCCACCCCTTTGGTGGCTGAAGGTGCTGGGTCTCAGCCCTGCTTGGACCAGCTGGAATGGACTCCTTGCAAGAAAGAAGAGTCCCACTACAAGGGGAAGGAGGGAGGGCTGCCAGGCACACTTTAACAACGGTCCACTCCAAGACCAGACCAAACCTCTGTAGAAACAGCGACAGGATTATCTGCTTCCCGAACAGGCCACCTCACCACGGAGCCTAAGCTGGTGCTGCTCTCAGCACATCGAGTTGTTTTAGCATCTCTAGGGATCAGCTCGGGTTTATTTTTAAGCCATACCTGACTCTTCTGTTTTCCCGTGGTGCTTGACACTTATGCCTCCAAGGCACCGAAAACCACTCAAGGATTTGAGCTGAAAGAGATCCGTGAGCTGCAGATGATTCACTTCGGTGGCCGGGGCAGGGGCTGGGGCTTTGTGTGCTCTGAAATGAGTTCGTCTGCAGAGCAGTCACTGCCAGGGGGGTTTCTGACAAGAGACTGAGACAGCAACGTAGATGCAAAGAGAGAGGGGTCTCTGTGTGTTTTAATCCCTGCCCCGTGTTTGTTATTAAGTTTAGAGAGGAGACCCTATCCTCCGTATTTTGCATCAAACTTAGAGCCCATGTAGGCTCTATTGAGACCAGTTGTAGGAAAGTCTTAGGCCTGTACCCAGAAGATCTCATTTGGGATCCTTCATCAGGATGACTCTAGAACAGTCACTGTGCTATCTTTGGTTGGGGAAGATTGGAAACAAATGTATAGATGCGTTAGGGGGGGGTCTGTTTGCAGTGAATTAATTATGTGGATGGAAGATGCTACTGTAAAACAGAATAAGTGCTTTTCAGTTTATTTTTTGCCTACATATAGTGGTTTCTTGAGGTGCTTTTTTAATAGAATTGCCTTAGGTTCTGGATAAGTAACCTTGGCTGGATCCTGTCTTGGGAATGATGTGAAGAAAACCGCTCTTGTAAAGCCAACAGCCCTGAGTAATGAAGTTGTCCCGGGCGGGGAGGGGGAAAGATGTTTCCTCTTGCTGTTGGAGAGTCTCCGCCTAGGTCTGCCGGAATTCACATCCCCAAATCAAATGGTCCCACCTTGCGTTTTTCCTCGTTTTAACGATAAAGCGTTGATACCTTCATGGTGTATCTGAGTGTGGACAGCAGCGACACCTGGCGTGCAGGAAAAAACGGGGTGAAGAGGCAGCCGCAGGGTCTGGGTGGACACAGGGGATTCACATTTGGTTTGAGCTAACACCCCCGGTAATGGTAAATCCAGAAGGACAAGTAGGGCTCAGAGTCTTATGAATTCTGCAGAGGATGGATGAGGACTGAGGGGCCAGATGTTACAGGTGAATCTGTGGGGGGGGGGGGTGCAGTCAGCCAAGCCAGGAGCCAGAGCACATCGTGCTGGTGAAGGGAGCCTGCGGTGTCCCTGGGTGGGCGGGGCCGCCCAGGAAAGGGGTAGCCTTGCATTTTGGCAGCTCCAGGTGGGCAGGCACAGAGAGCCACCCTCTCTGCAGGGCTGCGAACACTTCCTCTCTCAAACACAGGGCTCGCGGAAAACAGCCTGGACTCACTGGTGTTCGAGTCCCTGATCCCCAAGCCTATCCTGCAGCGCTACGTCTCCCTGCTGGTGGAGCACCGGCGGATCATCCTCTCTGGGCCCAGCGGCACTGGGAAGACCTACCTGGCCAACCGGCTGTCAGAGTACCTGGTGCTCCGGGAGGGACGGGAGCTGACAGACGGGGTCATCGCCACCTTCAATGTGGACCACAAGTCCAGCAAGGTGAGGAGGTCGTTCAGAGGCTGCTGCTCAGCCCTTTGAGAACTAGTGATGCCACCACCCCCGTGATGGCAAAGCAGCATTTCCTACAATGCTCACCTTTGATGGTTATAAAAGCCTGGGGAAGGAGGTCAGAATGGAGCTAGCAGAAAGGAAGGCTTTGATCCAAAACTTCCCAGCGAGAAGTCCCACGTGTAAGTCGATATAGTTCATTTCTTACTTCCCCGCTGTGAGTTGGGCACGATGCTCAGTGCTGGTAGTTCTTTAAGGTCATCCCAGATGCTTCCACTTCAGTTTACCAAAAATTCATCACGTGCCTACTAGGTTCTCTTGTTTTTCCAGAACAAAACTTTCTTTTGTGGAACAACAGTAGTAAGAACAATAGCAGCTCACATTTGCAGACTGCTTACCCTGGGAGCAGCAAAGTGAACGCCCCACAGCCGGACCTTCAAGGAAGTAGTTGTCACCGTCCCATTTTACAGATGAGGAAACTGAGGCTCGAGGCAGATGACCACGTATCTAAAGCCACTCAGATAGTACTGAGCAGTAGACTGGAGCTCAAGTCAATGTCTTAGACCCCAGAGCCAGCAAATAGGATCGATCCTGCCTCACAGGGAGCAGTGGAAACGTTCGGACAGCCTGACCTAGTCCCAGCCTAGGGTTATGAGGTGTTTTCTCAAACTTGTTCATTATCCATGCAGTGGTTGTTGATGGGTGATTCACTCTGACTGGCCAAAGGGGCCAGGAAGTCAAAGGTGAATTGGAAGTGACTCTCTCACCTTAAGAATCACCTGGCATCCTTGAAGATGCAGCTCCCAGACCTCATTCCCAGACGATCTGTTTCAGTAGGTTGTATGGGGCTGGGAATTTGCACCACAAGTTCTCCAAGTGACGTGGACACGGGGGCAGGACTACGGGAAGCGGTCAGAGCCCCTGTACCAAGATCCTCTGTGAATAAGCTCAGAGAAGGCGCTCTCTCCCGGGACCGGCGAGAAAAGGATCCTAGGCACGTGGCTGGAGGTCGAGCCAGGCTTGAATTCAGCCCCTACTCACTCCCCTTGGCCAGGCACCCTTGTACAGAGCACAGCTCCCCAACTATACCCTGCAAGCCTGCATAAGGAAGAGACGGCTCCGAGACTCAGGATCCGTGGCCTTGTCAGGTGCCAGAGGCCAAGTACCCATAGTGGAAAGGAGCTAAAAGGAAAGATAACTAGTAACTTTAAAAATTGGGCTGCTTCTATTGCTGAAAGCCACATTTTGACTTAAAAGGGAGGCGTGTGTGTGGGGGGGAAGCAGAGGAGATGTGACCCCCCGAGCATCCAAGCCAGCGTGCAGGACAGTGGCATGGGGTGGCGCCCACACCGAGTCCAGATCCAGCCCTGCTGCCGACCCTGTGTGCCGCCTCAGGCTGCTCACCTACTGAGGGATGCCTCAGCTTCCTCATCTGTAACATGGAGACAGTCATAGTGCACCCCCCCAGGGGGTTATTGAGGGGCACAGAAGTTCATATGTGTGAGGTCCCAGAGCTGTGCCTGGCGCAAGGTCACTCCATCCTCATGGTGATGATAATACCATCAGGGAGTTGTTCTGGGTTCACTGGCTGGCCCTTAGCCCACCGTTTTGGCCTTTCCCCACCGCACATTCTTCTTTCTCTTCCTTTTCTGATGCACCCCTTGCCCCAGCTGTGCTGAGCTGTCTTCTAGTGCCAGCTCCAAACAGTGCCCTGCCCGTTCTTCACAGTTAAGGCCAAAGGTTCCCCTTTCACCCAGACCTTCCAAGGCCCCCCATGCGTGGAGACCACCCCCCCCCTGCACCATTCACTGTCTGTCTGCCCCAGCACTAATCAGCAGGACATATGTGTGTTTGGGGGCAAGGGGGTCCTTTGCTGTGCTGATTCATCAAGGGCTTCTGTGTAGATGGCTCTCAGGCAGTGCCGTGGTTGTAGAGAGATGTATGAGGCACTTGCCCTCAGGAGCTTCCTGGGAGGCTGGCAGAGTAAGAAATAGTAGTGCTTCTAGAGAGTGCTGCAGCAGGTACAGCACCATGCCTGGGCACCCCCGTGGTGCCTGCTCTTGCCCAGGTTTTCTGTTGCCTAGTGAATTCCGGAAGCCAGGGCCCAGGCCTTCCTCACCACTCCCCCGCCCGCACCCCCTGCGCCCAGGCAGACGCCCTGTAACGGACAGGCACTCAGCACCGGTTACCGCGAGGCCTCAGGAAGGGCCCCTCTGCCGGTGCCGGCCCGGGGCAGGGGAAGGCCCCGAGTGCGTGCGTCTTCCTGGGGGCGTTCGCACCCACCCATTCCTGCCCGGCCTCCGCAGGAATTGCGCCAGTACCTGTCCAACCTCGCCGACCAGTGCGCCAGCGAGAACAACGCTGTGGACATGCCTCTGGTCATCATCCTGGACAACCTGCATCACGTCAGCTCCCTGGGCGAGATCTTCAACGGGCTGCTCAACTGCAAGGACCACAAATGGTAAAGGCAGCTCTGGACCTCGTGGCCCCTGGGAGAGCCGTGTGCTACAGGGGGTAGGAGCGCCGCATGCACGCGGCAGGGAGGGGCGGGGGCCGCATGGGGGGAGGGGCAGCAGCCAGCAGCCATCTACCTAGGCTCTTAGATGCCCCGGGATGCTGCGACACCTTCTCCAGCTCTCTTACCCTTCCTTTCCCCCCGCAGCCCTTATATAATTGGCACAATGAACCAGGCTACCTCTTCTACTCCCAACCTGCAGCTTCATCATAACTTCAGGTAAGGAGTCACTTTTTGAGTACCTGCTGTATGCCGGGAGCTGTGAGCATTTTTCCCAGCTTCACTCATTTGATTCTCACAAAAGCCTCAAGTCGTTATATTTATCATTCGCAGTTTACAAATGGGGGGAATTAAGTGGTTTGTGTGAGGTCACACAGCCAGTCGACCGGCAGGGCTGACTTGCACCCAGATCTCTTTGATGCTAAGTCCTGGGACAGCAGTGCCCCGGGGGCAGCTCTGGGCAGGGAGCGTCGTCATGCAGCCCTGCACGTCACCAGTGGCACGTCTGTCTGTCCCAAGTGGACGTGAGCAGTGAAACCTCCTGCTTATGAACGTCTTCATGCAGCAGACTCTGTGGCCCTCGAGCTCCAGCTGCTGTGAGCCCTCTGCCCCGGCCCCGTACCGCGCTCCCCCAGGACTGGGGTGTGGGGCTTCCGCCGTGCTAGGTTGTGTGGCCTCTCGCCTGGCCGTTGCGAAATGAATGCCCTTTGCCCAGTCCTGACACTCAGCGGACTCCATATACTCCTCCCCTGCCTGGGGCCTTAGGTAAGAAGGAATAGCCGTCTCCTGGGGTGAGACACCCCCCCTCCCCCGCCCCCAGCTTATTTTCGTGGCCATTCTGCTGGCATCCCTGTTGAAAGTAGAACTGCAGTTATCAGAGAAATACCAACCCCGCCAGGTCACTGAGATCATGGGTCACCTCTGCATCCAGGCTGTCCCTGTCTTATCCATGCTTTCTCTTGAATGTCCCTCAAGACCTTTCTGCTCCTGCTTCTCCCGTCACCACCGCATCATCTCCCAGCACGCTGTTGCAGTCATTTTCTAACCAGTATGCCTGCCTGCCCCTTGGCCCCCCTGCAGGCCATCCTCTGTGCCAATGGCAACCGGAGTGAACATTGTAGAATTCAAATCTGACTGTAAACCCTCATGCAAGAAGTCCCTCAGTGGCTCCCATTGCCTCCAGAATGAAATCCAGGCCCCTTAGGTTGGCAGGTCAAGTCTAAACTCCGGTTACACTGAACCTCTGGCAGTTTCCCTGAACATCCCACACTACTGCTGATGTCTCTGCAGATGCCGCAGCGTGCTCTGCACCCCACTGCCACCCCGACCCCTGCTCCTGCCTTGCCTCGTGTGGCTGCTCCATTCATCTCCTTTGGTCTCAGCTCAGGTGTCCCCTCCTCTGAGGAGCCTTCCTGGTTTCCCCAGGTTTCATCATCTCTCGTTCCTCTTATCTGCCTCCTCCGCTAGACTGTGAGCTCCTGGGGAACAGGGACTGTGTCTGAGTCATTCTTACAGCCCCACGGCCCAGCACGGAACCCGTCACAAGCAGAAGGGGCAGTTAGCTCAGTGGTCAGAGCTCAGCCTCTGGAGTTGGACCGTCTTGGTTCTAATCTTAGCTCTTCTGTGGACTAGCTGTTTGATCTTGGACGAGTTACATAACCTGTCTGTGCCTCAGAATTTCTACCTGTAAAATGGGTGGCGATCATATCCATGGCACAGGGTTGCTGTGAGGAGTTGTGAATTGGCATATGTGCAGTGTTCAGAGGAGTCCAGTTTGAGTATTAACACGTGCACCTTCCAGCTGTAGTGAGCTTTGATTCGTGAGGTTGGCCATAGTCCTTGTCATGGAAAAGTGTTCCTGACTTCTTCCAGGTGGGTGCTGTGTGCCAACCACACGGAGCCCGTGAAGGGTTTCCTGGGCCGGTTCCTGAGGCGGAAGCTCATGGAGACGGAGATCGGTGGGCGGGTACGGAACGTGGAGCTGGTGAAAGTCATCGACTGGATTCCCAAGGTCTGGCATCACCTCAACCGCTTCCTGGAGGCTCACAGCTCCTCGGACGTCACCATAGGTGGGGAGGGGAGGCCGGGTGGGTGCCGACGGGCGGGCTGGCAGGGGAGGGGAGTGCTGCTCCTGGGGCCCTGGCCTCCTCGGATGGCTGTCCCTGGGCCCTGGTAGCCGGATGCTGCACTGGCCACATGGATAGAGAAGGGGACAGAAGGACAGGCACAGCCTAGACAGATGCCGGGCCGCCCTGCACCCACATCCCAGGGCTGTCTCTGCCCTTGTCTCCTGCCCAGAGCTCTGGGGCTGACGAGCAGCAGAGAGAAGTGTCCAGCCCCAGGCTGGTGCAGAAACTATGGGCTCAGTGAGGGGCCCCCACCCCGAGGCTCCCCTGGGTGGAAACCACCCTGTGGGATTGGCTTTGCTGGCCATCCCACCATCCTGATGTAATCATTGTAATTGGAGCTTATTTTTTCTGTCCTTGTCCATACATGTTTTATGTAGTGGCAGTCATAGGGTACATACAGTATGTTCTTTTTATTTTTCACTGCACATTGTCTCATGAGCATTCTGTATCGCTCTGCAAAATAATCAAACGTGGGTGCACCGTCACTTCCTTAACTGTTTCTGTTCTCTGTGACATCTACTGTGCTTCCATTTGCAAAGGTTAGGACTAATAATATCTCAATGAACATCTTTCTGCATAAAGCCTCGCCTCCCTCTGGGGTGATTCCTGAGAGGAACGCGGTCTCAGGGTGGGGTTAGGGAGGCCAGGCCTCCTGCTCTGTGCCTACCACGTGGCAGCTGGTCTTTCTTCTCTCGCTCAGAAAATGCAGGGTCCCTCCTTTGAGGGGTGCCCGGGCTGGCTTCTCCTCCCCCGCGTTTCAGTCTGACTGATGTTCCCTGTGGTCCCCAGGCCCCCGGCTCTTCCTGTCGTGCCCCATCGACGTGGATGGTTCCAGGGTGTGGTTCACCGACCTGTGGAACTACTCAATCATCCCCTATCTCCTGGAAGCCGTCAGAGAAGGACTCCAGGTAAGAAGCACACTGCCCACTGACCTCCTCAAAGTTGGAGGGACTGTGCTAGTGACAAGAAGGGTTGTTTTTATCTCCCTCTTCAGAAATCTGATTGACGTGAGGTGACAACCCCTCACCTGTGAAGTCCAGCGCAGTGTAAGACACACTGGGCTGCAAATCCTGGCTCTGCCACTGTTAGCTGTGTGACCCTAAGCAAGTGATCCAGCCTCTCCCTGCCGTAGTGCCCTCAATCGATGGAAGAGAGAATGATAGTAGCGCGCCACAAAGAGTTATTGCCAGGGCTCGGTGACATCATGGCCATCAAGTGCTCGGCATAGTGAGTGCACAAGAACTGGAATATGTCACTTCACAGTTTGCAAAGCATCTGCTGTTTGGTTCAAGCTCTGCATTTGTCCTGGGGTTAGGCAGAGATTTTTTGGTTTTATCCCCCCTCCTTTTTTTTTTTTTTTTTTTTTTTTTTTGCGGTACGCGTGCCTCTCACTGTCGTGGGCTCTCCCGTTGCGGAGCACAGGCTCCGGACGCGCAGGCTCAGCGGCCATGGCTCACGGGCCCAGCCGCTCCACGGCACGTGGGATCTTCCCAGACCGGGGCACGAACCCGTGTCCCCTGCATCGGCAGGCGGACTCTCAACCACTGCGCCACTAGGGAAGCCCAATCCCCATTTTTTTCAGAGAAAATTATGGCTCAGAGTGAATAAGTGACTTGTCCAAGGTGAGGAAGTGAAACTTGAAGAGTCTGGGATTTGCATCCAGGCCTCAGGTTCTTGGCCCTAAGCCCCATGGCGCTCGCTGCCTGATGCCAGGACCCCTCACAGGTGACCCTGGGTCCACGTGGCTGCCCACCCCTCCTGCCCTGCTGCAGCTGGAAAGCCCAAATCCTTCCTTCCCTTCTCACTCAACCCAGGGGCTAATGCTAGGAGCTTAGCAGTAAACTGGGGATTGTAACAGTTTTATTGTTGAGTCTGGAGGGGGCCTGAGAGGTTGTCGGCTTTCAGGACCACTCTGAGTAATTAGCCGGCATCACGCACGGCTGAATAGTCCAGGAACCAGCTTAACAGCTGGGTTTCTGAGGGCTGTGTTTCCTCCGCACCGGACAGTGGGAGACACATGATGCTGGTGGAGGACCGGGGCTGGGGGGCGGGTGCACACCCACATGCACGTGTGTGACGGTACACGTAGGGGTTGCACACCCACGTGCACATGTGTGACGGCACACCTTAACGGCTTCCGTCAGGGTTTGTCATTTGTGTACATTCAGCTGAGCGTGGCGAATGTTCAGCTGCTTTGTATCTGTAACTTGCAGCAGCACTGAGGGTCTTCGGAGACATTCAGGACAACCAGGGCTTGAAAAGGAAGGTGGTGCACCTCTGGTCACTGGTATTTTATTGAACTGGAGCGTGTAGGCTGCGTATTCAAGCCACCGTGTTCAAATATAAGTGTGAAGACAGAGACTAGCAAGAAATTCGGCAATCCCTTGACCAGCCTTAGTTTCCAGTGTCTGAAGATCATTCATTGATGGCAGCATTTTTTTAAAATTATAATTGACATACAGTATACTAGTTTCAGGCATACAACATAGTGATTTGATATTTTTGTACATTATGAAATTACACTATGGTAAGTCTAGTTACCGTCTGTCACCGTACGGAGTTATTACTATATTATTGACTATATTCCCTATGCTGTACATTACATCCCCATGACTTATTTATTTCACAGCTGGAAATTTGTACCTCTTAATGCCCTTCAGCTATTTCTCCCATTGATGGCAGCATTTCTATTTTGTCGAATGTGGCTTTTGAAAGAAAATATGAAAGATTTCAGATCTGTCAGTGGACTCTCTTTAGGCAGAAAAATTCACTGGGTAAAGTAGCCATAATTTAGTCTCTACTCAAATGGATTTGTTAGGACCGCAACCCCAAACAGCCACCCAGTCACTCCTGTTTTCTTGGGATGCACCGCCTACTGGATTCTTGGAGTCTGTTTCGTTCCAGAAGCCTCTCTCTCTTCCCATCAGGGGCTTCCGGGGACTGCTGTAGAAACCCACACTGCTCGAGAGAAGCCACAGGAATTGCAGGGGAGGAAGGGGCACTGTTTCCTCCGATTTCTGCCTCACCTCTCACTTCTCCCCTTTGCTTCTTTGCCCAAATATGTCTCCTGGTGCAGGACAGGAGTGACCTAGAGTGTGCTTGGAAAAAGTCGTGGGTGCTGTTGAATGAAGGCTTCCTGCCCAAGGAGGCACCAACCAGGAGGGGTAGGCTTTGCTCTAGCCTCCAGCTACACATCAGAGGCCCCTCGTTGGTCCTCGCTAAGGATGGACAGAGCTAAAGCCCTGCTCCTTGGACCTCAGCTTGAAAGAAGACCTTGTGGGCATGGCTATGAAAGTGGGGTCTGATCTTCCCTGCCCGTCCTGGAGAGGTTACTGATGGGCTTGATCTTCAAGGGTCTCTTTCCCACCGAGAGCAAGGAGGCTGTAGGTGAAAGGACTTGGGGGTAGCTGTGGAACAGCCCATTTAGGACAAGGAACAGAAACGTGTCACCGTCTCAGGAGACTCACCAGTTCACTGTGAGGCAAGAAAAGTCATCACTTCCCTGTGCTGTTGAGGTCTTTTGAAGGACAGTCTTTCAAGAACATGGAAACAGGGCTTCCCTGGTGGCGCAGTGGTTGAGAATCCGCCTGCCGATGCAGGGGACACGGGTTCGTGCCCCGGTCCGGGAAGATCCCACATGCCGCAGAGCGGCTGGGCCCGTGAGCCATGGCCGCTGAGCCTGTGCGTCCGGAGCCTGCGCTCCGCAATGGGAGAGGCCACAACAGTGAGAGGCCCGCGTACCACAAAAAAAAAAGAACATGGAAACAACCAGGGGAGGCAGCCAGAGTTAGCATTGTACCAAGTTGCTCAAAAGTGAGCCCTCCTGCCCCAAACCTGTGACTTCATGCCATTCTGCAGCCTGGGAGACCCCATGGAATCTGCAGATTCATGAGGAACCCTGGAGTGTTCTTCACGTCTCTAGTTTTGAAGGAAAGTTTGATGACATTTATTGAGAGGCTGCTACCTGCCAGGCAGTGTGCCAGGGGCCTGACAGGCGTGATTCCGTTTAGTTCTCAGTGCTCAATATGCACCTTATAGACGAGGAAACCAAGGCTCACAGTTTTTGACCCTTCCCCAGTTCACTGGGCGGGGTGTGGATTGAGCCAGCGTCGTAGCCCATAGCTGACTCCTCGGTTACTTCCGTGATTTTTCAGGCTGTCCTGAGACCCCTGTTACTCCACCCAGACCCCTCAGGTGGCTCAGGGGACCAAGTATTGTGTTTCATAGCGTGACGTTCCACATAAGATTTCATTTGACAAAAAGACTCTTCTATTCAAAAAGAAAAGTTTAAAATTCCTCACTCCGTGTTACCTTGAGCCCCGTGCTCACTGTGTGCTGGGCGCTGTGCAGGCCATTAACTCCTCCCTGACCCTGCGAGGAGTGGTGTGGCCATGAGGTGAGCGCACTGTGGTTCAAAGCAGGTAAGCCCTTGGCCAAGGTCATAAGCTAAGAAGAGGTGGAGTCCCCAGATTGGGCTCTGGCGGGGCTGCGGGGGGGTGGTTGGCAGCACAGAGACCCTGCTGCCGTCAGGTCTCACCAGGGGCTTCCAGTCAGCCCCTCCAACAGGCACAGCCTTGCCTGGAGGAGATGTGGCGTCGCCCCCTAGTGGATACCAGGTATCATTGCAAGTTTTGGCTCCTGAGTCTTTTGGGGGGGGGGGGGCGTGCGCGCAACTGCATGTAGGCTCTTCCAGAATGTGTACCTTGATGCGTTCACGTGTGACAAACGTACATCCCACAGAGTGAGAAGGTGCCCAGTGGCCAAGTTTTCAGTTTCCCGTGTCTTGGCTCCTTCTTCCTGACCCAGTGGGCATACTAGGCTCCCCGCTGCCTTGGGGAAAGTGAGTGTCCTGTCTGTCTGTCTGTCCGTACAACTGCCTGCTGTTTCCCAGAGCTGCCTCGGGGCTCTGCAGGGGGACCAAGGAGCATTACGACACATCCTTTGCTTGCCACGGTACTTACCCAGCCATTCATCACCTGGACTTAGACATGTCCAGCGGCAAGTGGGGAGGCTTGTAAAAATCTTCTCTGTTCTTGCAGACGACGTTAGATGCGCCCAGGTGTGCATTTGTCTTACGACTTAGTCCTCAGCCCTGTTCCCCTTTGGAATTTTCATTGTAAACACTTGCCAAAATGTCTAAAGCCTGCAGAGTCACTCAAAAGACACCTGTCCCCCTGGTGGGGAGCCATTGATCACATGACCCAACCTGCTCTGAGACTCTGGGCAAACTTCCCACTGCTAAGCCTCGGGTTTCCCATCTGTAATCTGAAAAGCGTGGACTAGAAGAGTTTTTTCAGGCTGGCTCTGTGTAGCCCCAAAGTTCCGCAGTCCACTCATAGTAGGGTCAGGGGAACAGAGCAAAACTTTAAAAGCCACGGAGCCAGACCCTCTAGGAACTTGCTGAGCTCGGAATTCTAGGCTCTGTTGTTCTGCAGCCCTGAGCATCTTCTCTTCCAGGCTGGAAGATGGAGACAGAAGCAGCAGTTTTCAGAAACGATGCTTGGTTCAGCCTCACACGTGTGAAATCTGGCTTGGGAAAGTGAGCTGAGTGCTGTAGGGAAAGCCCTTGGAGGGAGAAGCTTCGACAAGTTGCAGGAATGTTTCTCATGTTCCACAGGCTTTTTCAGTTCTAAATATCCCCGAGCGCTTTGTGTTCCCTTCCTCCCTGACTCGTACCCATGCTCACACGAACCTTCACATGATCCCTTCCTGCTCGGACCGTGAGTCGCCTTTCCAATGCCAGACTGAGCTCTCAGGCCTGGGAGTCACCGCTGCCCCAGGTTAAGGAAGGTTTCGCAGTAGACAGGGCTGGAGCACTAGACGGGAAGGGTGCTGGTGTCTGAAAGCGCTGAGCTCGTGGAAGGCTGTGTATCTTGAGTGGAGGAGGAGGCGGCCATGGGTGAAGGGAGGTGGCGGACCTGTCTGCAGTGTGGGCAGGGCAGGCACTTCCCTGAGACAATCGGAGGGGGCTTAGGCAATCGTGAGACCGCAGAGGGACAGCAAGCCCAGCCCAGGTGACGTGTCCTCGTCGGGTAGACAGCCTGGCCTGCGTCTCCCTGCTCTGGTTTTGGCTGAGTCATGTGGCTCTTGCTGATACCAAGTGGTTCAGAGTGGAGTCTGTGAGGAGGGGTGGAGAAGGGAAAGGCCCAGACAAGGATGCCAGGGTCCTGGGTTCGAATCCAGATCTGCTCTGAAACCTTTCACAACTGGCTCTTCTCTTTAAGCCGTAAGTTCTCCATCCGGTAGATGAGGCGGCTGGGACCCCAGTTCCTTCCAGCTGAGGCAGCCTGTGACCTGGGAAAGACGTGATTTTATCGGTCAGAGCTCAGCTCTCTTGTACTGTCAACATTCTCTCCCCACATCCCCCTCCCTCCCCTCTCAACTGTAAGGGTTCTGGGAGGACACAGGGAGCAGGCGGACGGACAGACAGGCTGTGGTCCAGATGTAATTCCACTCTAGAGTCCCCCCCCTGCAGCCATTGTGGTTCAGGGGCTTTGGTCTTTGTACTCCTGTGGTGCCCTACAGAGGGGGTGCCCTTCCAGAGCCACAGGTGGCACTCTCCTCCTGGATCGCACATCTTGTCCTGGCTGTGAGCCAGTCCTGCCACATTTGCTCAGACTTCAGTGGGGGTTCAGGGACCTGGGGCACACTTGGATTCCAGTCCTGCCTTCTCTCGTCCCTGGGCCTGGCTCCTTGTCTGGGAAACTTAGGCAGTGATGCTTCCTCTTGGAATCACATGGTGGCTAAACAAGATATTTGTCAAGTGCTTCTCGTAATCCCTGGCTCGAAGGGAGCTGTAAGGTGTGGCGGCAGGGGTGGCGTTAAAGCGGAAAGATACAGAGAAGGCACCCAGCCACGTGAGATGCAGAGCCTCGCCTTGGGGAGTGGTGCAGCCTAGGTCTTTGTTCTTTGAAGAGTGTATGTATTTCTTGAAATTGGCAGAAGAAGTCACTAAAATCATTGTATTATTCGGTATTTCAGGCTTAAGGAAAGGGGTTTGGAGGCATGGTACTGGTCTTACAAAATTATGTGATAATTCCACTTTAAGAGCAAATTAGTTGTTTGGGGCAATTTTGAGAGATACTGTGAGGGAGGAGAAGCAGTTACAATTCCAGTACCCACATGGAACTCCTTTAACAATTTGCTGTTCTGAAAGTGACAAGCGCCTCTACACGGGGGCTCTGAGAGTCAGACTCACTTTAAGAAATGGGGTTTTATCGAGCCAGAGCCAGTGGTGACCTCTGCCTAGGCTGCTGATACCCAGTACCCCATCTGTGTGCCGTGGAGGAGGGGGGGTGCTCAGTGGGATGACAGCACCTCTTTCCAGCTCCACATTCATGACATCGTGTTGGTAATTGACTGGCCACGGTGGGAGTGTTCATATCATGGAAATTGGCAAACACTTCAAAACCAAGAGTTGTCTTCCAAGTTGGATCAGCGAGGCTTAGCGTTTAGGGCGACACAGTGAGTCAGTGGCAAAGCTGAAGTGTGAACCCAGGTCAGGCTGACTCCAAAGCCAGTGCTTTTACTCCCTAGGTCATGCTGCCTTTGGTCTTGGCACATCAAGGTGTCCGTGCCTTGGATGATTTCCTTAGGATTTCTTCTGGAAGCGGAATTACTCCATCAAGAGAAGCATAATGCTGGACTTGGAGAGTTTTTCAGAAAGTTGCAAAACCAGGCCTGCAGAAGAGGTCTCGGCCCACTTCCTAACTGTTCCTTCTTTGTCTGTTTCCAGCTGTATGGAAGGCGGGCCCCCTGGGAGGACCCCGCCAAGTGGGTGATGGACACCTATCCTTGGGCAGCCAGCCCTCAGCAGCACGAGTGGCCTCCCCTCCTGCAGCTCCGGCCCGAGGATGTCGGCTTCGACGGCTACTCCATGCCTCGGGAGGGGTCAACCAGCAAGCAGATGCCCCCCAGCGACGCTGACGGAGACCCGCTGGTGAGTTCTCGGCTTCCAGAGCAGCTCGGCATTCACTGAGCACTTGCTGTGTATTGGGCCTCATGCCAGGCACACCGGAAATTTGGAGGTGACTGAGCCCCAGCCTTGCTTTGGAAGGCTAGACCGATCCCAAGATTTGGGACATTTGTGCCAATATTTTCTTCCTTGTTTTTAGTTTTTCACTCGTGTCTTTAACCCCTCTGAAATTTTTCAGATAGAAGTTCCAGAATTTGATTTTTCTCCCTAAATGTCCTTACACCACTCTTCGCCCTCTGGTTTGAGTGCCAGCTTTATCATGTCTTGCCCAGTAGCCCAAGCCAAATGGTCAGGAGCTTAGGCAGGGAGAGGTTTGAGGGCGGGAGGGACTCATGGAGGAGAGGGCAAAGGGGGCCTGAATGCGAGTCCCCTGGCCAGTGACATGAGTTAAGCCTTTAACGCTGCCTGAACACCTTTACTCCACTGATGCTAAAGCAATAAAGGCCCTTTAAGAAGAACCTGGGTCAGAGATCATACCACTACAATTCTAGAACTCTCTGCCAATATAAGACCCATACGTAGGCGTACTGCGAAATTAGACCTAATGAGTCAAAAGCCCTATTAAAAGACCGTTGAAGCACATATACCGGAACCTCCCATGGTTAAATGACCATTATCATGCTATAAATTTAACCCTGAGCTCTCTTGGCAACTAAGGCAAGAGGAAAAACACTGCAAAGGATAATGCTTGCATTACCTAATGAAAGAACATATTCATAAGAGATGCGGCAGGATTAAAAGACAGTTGACTTGCTGTTCTTTCCCTAGTGACTGATTTGCTAGATAAAAAATAATAATAATAGGTGCTTTGGGGTTGTCTGCTGCTCCTGACTGGCGGGATGCAACTATGGTCCTATTGAGACGTTTTACACGGGAATTCTATGTTAAATGGATTTATGGCCTGTATTACTAAGCACAACCTAATGTGCAGTGTTTACAACAGTGGTTTTCCAGAGGAAAGGATCGGCCTGTAAAAGGCTATTTCTAACGTTAACCGTTACTAAAAGCCAAAGTCATGGAACTATTTTTGTGGGTTCAAGCTCATGAACTCTTAACTTATGTAAAACTAGAATTTAGGATATCTAGAGGAAATAATGGCCAGCTCAGCCCTGGACATTCTTTTCTTAACCAGGGATATTTGTGTCACTGACTAAACACAGAAGGCATTTAGGTAAGACCCGGGGTTCTCCGAATAGTTACACAGAATTGTTCTTCCAACCTCGGGCTCCCAGAAGTCAGCTGTGCCGGCCCAGCTACCTCTACTTACCAAGTTAGATACTTGGTGTTTCCCCCAAGTCCTGTTCTCTCTGCCCAGGACCACAGGTGTCTGCTATGATAGCCCTCCTGTTAACTGATCTCTCACGCTTCTGAGACTGAGGCCTCCAGGAGGGCAGGAATGTCCCGTTTTTATTCCAGACCATATGCTATGGGTACACAGGGAATGTTTGATGAGTGAATGAGTAATCCTGGCTGCGAAGGATTTTTCTTTGTACTTCTGCTCTACCCCTTCCCAGTTGCAGCCATGCAGATGGACAGCAGATGGTGGTGCTTCTGTGGTTGGCCCACCCAGGCCTACTCTGCTAGGCACCCCGGGGGGCAGCCAGCCAGGGGGCAGCTGGGTGTGAAGCCCAGCTGCACCAAGTCTGAAGATAGCTCAGAGAGACCCTATCTTCCTAATTTTGCTAGATAAAATATAAAATACATACACACACGGTTTATAGTTGTAAATAAAATTAAAGTATTTGGGCTTCCCTGGTGGCGCAGTGGTTGAGAGTCCGCCTGCCGATGCAGGGGACACAGGTTCGTGCCCCGGTCCGGGAAGATCCCACATGCCGCGGAGCGGCTGGGCCCGGGAGCCATGGCCGCTGAGCCTGCGCGTCCGGAGCCTGTGCTCCGCAACGGGAGAGGCCACAACAGTGAGAAGCCCGTGTAACGAAAAAAAAAAAAAAAAAAATTAAAGTATTGATAGTTTTCAGTTCCCCATCTCCCCCTTGAACACAAATGACCAATAGACTGTAGACCAGGGAAGATGCGAGAACACTGTCTTTAAACTCTTAAGAGAAATGATGGTGATGATGATAGCAGATTTATCACATTTATTGAACAGTCACTATGTGCCAGGCCCTATCCTAAGGGTTGAATACACACTGTGTCATTTAATTCCCTACTTCAGCCCTGTGGGATGGGTACTGCCAGTTTCTCTATTTTGTGGATGAGGAACTGGTGGCTCAGATACATTAAATAATTGCCCAAAGGTTTCTGAATTGGAATCCAGGCCTCTCTGTGCTCCGAGGCTCTGCTTTACTGATGCTGTCCTCCGCCTCCCCATGGAGGCCTTGACAGGAGCTGGAGCCCAGGTGACTCCAGGCTGCCCTCTGGCCAGAGGCAGGACTACAGATGGGCTCGATGCTCATCGAAGGGGGAAGGAACCCTGTGCCTCGAGGTCAGCGGTGCTGGGGCGCTTGGCTGGCATCTCACCCAGGCTGAGGGCTATATTTGAGTAAGGTGCCCCTCCCAAGTAAAAAATATATACATATTATCTTTTAGAGGATTTTGTATTTTCAGTGATCTGCGTGTATTAATCCACGCCGTAACGTTATAGGGCAGGTATAATTATTCACATGTGACCAGTGAAGAAACTGAGGTGTAACAGTTAAGTCACTGGCCCAAGGTCATGCAGCTAGTAAGTGGTGGAGCCGAGACTTGAACCCTGGAAGCCTGGCCAAGGGCCCATGCTCTCGTCCACTGCGGGCCACAGTTCCCAGGGTGAGTCTAGAGGAGGTGGCGTGAGCTTTGGAGAGGCCAGGCGTGGCCGGCTGACCGGCCCGGAAGCCACGTCGCAGTCTCCGCTCTTTCCCCAGATGAACATGCTGATGAGGCTGCAGGAAGCAGCCAACTACTCCAGCCCCCAGAGCTATGACAGCGACTCCAACAGCAACAGCCATCACGACGATATCCTGGACTCGTCCCTGGAGTCTACTCTGTGACGGCCGGGCCACGGAGCCTGCCCTCCTGCCCTCTCCACCTCCCTCCTCTGCACCACCCTGAGGGCGCCCTCCTGAGCCAGCCCCCGGCCTCGGCGTGAGTGCCGCACGAAGACCCGGACCCTCCTCGTCCTCCAGCCTTGACCTGGGTGCAGGCACCCCGGGCCAGCTGCCTCGGGACCGCTTCCTTCACAGGGAGAACTGCACCATCTTCTGTGTCAATTATTGTCCTGCCTTGTTGCTGTGACCTTCCTAAGACACTGAAAGATACTTCTCGGGAAAGGACCATCACCGTTGAAATGAAAAGGGTTTTAAAAAAAAAAAGCCAACCCACTTGAAGCTCTGAAACCAAACAGCATCCTGCCCTCAGCGGCCCAGAGACAGAAGAGATTAGAGCAGAGCTGAAAACGGAGACAGCAGGGCTTCCTCCGTGCACAGACCCTGCAGCTCCAACCCCGCCGCCGCCCTTCCACCACACCGGCCACACAGAGATCGGATGCCAGCCGGGGCCCTTGCTTTGGTCACACTCAACAAACTGCAGAGCCGCATTGCAGGAAAAACTTAGGAAAAAACAAATCGTGCTTTCTCTTTGGTTTGTTTTTTAAATGGTGCTCTCCTTACCCGAGAGGTATTTTGCCTGTTCCAGTTCCTCCCTCGCCTTTCAGACCCATCAGCCTCTGGTTCTTCCCTAAGAGAGAGCGAGGCCGAGCGGATGTGGCCGTAAACGCAGAGCTGCATGTGTCTGTTTCCTTCTCGTACAGAAATGAATCAGGTCTTATTCCTGCTAACACTGTGTACAGTGAGAATTGGTCTACCTTGGCGAACCGATCACCCCTTTGAAAATGAGGTTGAGTTTCTCCCTTTCTGACTCTTTTGATTTTGAAGACGTTTTCCCCCTCTCCTTCCCCTCATGGTCAGAATTCATCCTTTGGTGAACGTGAGAACCGCAGGAGTTGGCTTTTGGTTTGGTCCTGCTGAGTTTTGGTTTTCAGTTGTCCACCCTCACAGTTCTGCACACTCGCTGCCTCCTGCTGGGGCCGGGGTCGCTGTGCCCCGGACAGTGGACCCAGGACCCCGTCCTCAGCGCGTGGGTGAGCGGGACCTTGCCTTTCCTCCTCGTCCTCGAGGCTGCGGGACACACGTCGACACCTCCAGCATGCCAGCCCCGACCTCAGGTGGGGTGTGAGGTCACCTCGCAAAACACTTGCACTTTCCCCAGAACCAACGTGACGTCACACAAGTCAACAGGTGGAGGCAGCTGCTCCCTTCCAGAAGCTCTGGCCTCCGGCAGACGAGCCTTGCCTGACCTCTTCGGTGCTGACCTTCCCAAAGCGATGCCTTAACTGGTTTTGTACTCACCGTGTTCATTGATGAGTGTCGTGCCTGCCTGGGGTCTGTTTTTCTGTTTTCCCCATCAGAGCAAACAGGGCTAACAAGTCATCTGCTCACTAGGAGAACTCAAGCTAATGTGACTTTTCTCATCCAAAAGACTCATTCGTGTGGATGCGTGACTGTGGGAAAAAGAAAAAGGAAAAAAAAAAAAAGTTGTTTCTTTGTTTTGTTTTTTTTTTTTTAGG
The DNA here is from genome assembly GCF_026419965.1 of Kogia breviceps. NCBI lineage: Eukaryota > Metazoa > Chordata > Mammalia > Artiodactyla > Physeteridae > Kogia > Kogia breviceps. Next base: position 36,595,607 of record NC_081316.1, on the reverse strand, counting down.
TTCTTATCAGTCTCCAGCTAACACCCTGACTAGACAACGATCTGTCTTGTGCAGGAAAAGGCAAAAGTTCCTACCATGTTACATGACATTGTTGAGCCATGCTCTGCTCGTATGTGTCTTCAATATACTGGTGTTTTCTCTACAGAGTGTGGTCAATCTTTGAGTCATTTGTTTCTGTTTTATTTTTATCAGACCCCCATGGGGGGAGTCTCTGTTAATGATCAGGGTTTTTACTCCATTTTTTTTACATTTCTATTTCCAAAGGTCCCTCTCTCAACATCTTTTGTTTTCTTAGCACAAAAGCCTGACCTGAAACCAGTCACATTACATTGGATGACACCATTTGCTTCCTCTTTGAAAAGAAAAGGGGAATGTGTCCCTCTAACAGGTGAATGGAAAACCTCTCAGCGTGCTCTTTTCTTTAATCTCAGTAAACTCAGACTCTATTCTGCTAAGCCTTCCTTAGTCATCTGGGTGTGTGAGTGTGTCTTGTTCCGTTTTGCTTTTCATAAAATGTTTAAAGCATGTATTTAGCCTGTGACCTCAGGGGTCAGTCACACCCTGAGCCTTCTGGTAAACCTGAAGAATGGTCCTTCTCAATTTATCTCCCAGTGATGACCTTACACGCTCATACTGTGAATTTGGGAGGAGGTGCAATGGACTTCTCCTCATGGGCAGTTTTCCCGGTCACCTTGTGAGTAGACACCTGCCAATATCCTTTGAAACGTTTTTTTTGTTTGTTTTTTTGTTTTGTTTTTTTTACAGCACCCTCTTTTCTCTTTCTTTTCTCCCCCGTCCCACAGACTTCCCTCCCACCGGGTCCAGGCTCAGCTCCGAGACCTCTGTCCCTGGTGCTGCCTGACAAGTGAACGGTGGTTTCAAGGAGTGTAGCCTTGTACGAGTCACAACTCGGGGTCGTTCCTACAGTTTCCGGAAGCAGGGGTTGTCTGATATGCACATTTCTAACTTTGGTCCTGTTTTGCTTTTGTGTCACTCACCTTTGACAAAGTGACTTTGTGCTCATTTAGGGCTCTCTCCGAAATGCTTCCATTTTGCCTTTTTCTACAGTTAGGCTAATTTTGAAAATGTATGAAATTCTATGCAACATTTGTGTTGAGTTACCAATGGAAGCCAAAAGTTTTCTTTCCAAACTGCCAAGAATTTTACAGGCCATAAGTGAGATGGGAATTCCCTTTAGTTTAAGGTGGTGGGTGGGCAGGGCGGGGACACAGAACAAGACTTGCCTAGACCTTTGTTGTATCTTGGGGACATAGTTTATTGTTGACGCTTAAACTTCAAAATTCTGTGTATTCAAATTTGATAATGGCGAATCTACTTCAAAAGGAAAAAATAATCCAACTTTGTGGATACGAAGTGGAAGGTTTGCTGTTTTGATCTAGTTATTTCCAGTGGAGCAGTTTATGAAATATGTTCTATAAGATGTACATTTTTTCATTGTAACATAGAAATTGTAAATAATTGATTAAAGTGCTGCATTTTGATGAATTTTTTCTAGCCATTTTTAAAGAGAAAACTAGGAATTGAGTATTTTGTGTACGGTATGTTTCCGTCCTCCCTCCCCGTCCGCCGTCCCTCCCTATTTAATTTTCATTTGTCATTAGGTTTCTGGATTTGCCAATGATCTGCCGGAGATCATGCCCCACATCATAGAGAATAAAGCTGATGATTGTACCAGTCTTAAATTATTCATGATTCAATAAAATTGATGCTTATTTATTCAGATTAGTGGTTTGGCTTTTCTGTGCTAGAGAACGTCCTCATCGGAGTTCAGTTCCATGCCAGGAGGAAGTCATTCTTACTTGGATGCAGGAAACACAACGAGAGCCCCCCCAAATCTGCAAACCCATCTTTGCTGCTGTGTCACCGACATCCTACCTCTTCTCGGTTCCTTGCCTCAGTTATTGCCTGTGTGGAACTTCTTAGCAATGCAGGACTTTGTGCTCCTCCCAAACTTTGAGTCACTGGGGATCTTGTGGAATTGCAGATTCTGATTCAGCAGGTCCAGGGTGGGACCTGCGATTCTCAATTTCTAAGAAGCTCCTGGATGAGGCCAACACTCTAGGTCCTAGACCACACTTTGAGGCAAGCTCTATCTATAAGTATCCAGCCACCCCCCCACCCCTCAGTCGACCCCTTGGCACAGGAAAGATTTTTTTTTTTTTAATGTATTGAGTACCTGCTAATTGCCAGATGCTTTCCCAAGTGCTCCAATATAATCTACAAAATGACCCAGAGGAGGTAAATTTTCTTATTCCCGTTTTGCAAGCGAGAGGAAAAACGAAGACAAAACATCAGGCTCAGAGAAAACAACTTGCCAAGGATCCTGCAAGCTGAGAGGTGAGAGAGTTGGAGTTTCAGCCCTGTATTCCAACCCCAAATCCTGCCTGTCATCTCAGGGGCCCCGTTCCGCATTGCAGCTGATATCCACTGCAGAGCATAGGCAGTGAGAGATGACATCACATCTTAACCTTCACTTTTACCAGAACAACAAAAACTGTGAAGGCTTGGTTTGAAGTGAGGCCTGTGGGGTCACTGTGAAATTGATCCAACCCAGCTGGCTCAACTGCTGGTGATGTGAAATGTCCAACTCAATGTAGCACACAACAGTGGCCCAGCCAGGGGGCAGGTAAAGAATCCAGACGTTGAGAATAGGCAGTTTTTAATGCCTGTCAAAAAAAAAAAAAAAAGAAAGGGAGCTGGTACGACGGTGTGGCAACTAGATATCCTGAATTTCCAAGGTTTTCCGCATCAAATATTCCACCCCTACGTTTATACAATGAAATGTTACTCAGCCATAAAAAGGAGCAAAATAGTGCCATTTGCAAAGACATGGATAGACCTAGAAACTCATACAGAGTGAAGTAAGAGAAAAACAAATATCATATAATATTTCTTATATGTGGAATCTAGAAGAATGGTGCAGATGAACTTATTTGAAAAGCAGAAATAGAGACACAGATGTGGAGAACAAACTTATGGATACCAAGGGGGGAAAGGGGGGTGAGATGAACTGGGAGATTGGGGTTGACATGTATATGCTACTATGTATAAAATAGATAACTAATGAGAACCTGCTGTATAGCACAGGGAACCCTACTCAGTGCTCTGTGGTGACCAAATGGGAAGGAAATCTAAAAAAGATGGGATACATGTATACATATAGCCGATTGACTTTGCTGTACAGCACAAACTAACGCAACAATGTAAAGCAATTATACTCCAATAAAGATGTTTAAAAAAAAGAATATTCTTCTTCCCAATCCATTTTCTTAAGACATTCTCTCCCTTGACCATAAAAAGAATTTATGTAAAAAAATGAAACATAAAAATGCAAGAACTATAGAAAGCATCATATGTAATGTATTTAATGGTAAAATGTTGAATGTGTTCCCTTTCAGATTAGGAGACAGATAAAGATGCCTCCTTTCATCAGGTAACATCATAGTAGAGAACCCCAGTCAGCACAGAGAAGCAAGAGAAGTAAATCCTGAAGATTGGAAAGGAAGAAATTGGAATGTCTTTACTTACAGATAGCATTATGTACTTAGGTCATCCAAAAGAATTCACAGATAAATGATTAGAAATAATAAGCTGAAAATTTTTGCTGGATACAAAGTCAGTACATGTAAATCTATTGAACACCTATATGCACCTAAATTTTTTTAAATTAAAAAATGCCAATTTTAGAGCATCAAAAATATCGAATACTTAAGAATAAATTCAGTGTAAGAGGGGCAAGACCTCGGAATTCCCTGGCGGTCCAGTGGTTAGGACTCCGTGCTTCCACTTCAGGGGGCACGGGTTTGATCCCTGGTCAGGGAACTAAGATCCTGTAAGCCATGCCCCATGCCGCAGGGCCAAAAAAAAAAAAAAGATGGGCAAGACCTCTACATAGAAATCTATAAACCATGGGGAGAAGTGAAAGACCCCAAGATATGGAGGAATATGTGATGTGTATGGATTAGATGACTCAATGTGAAGATATCAGTTCCTCCAAAACGGTCTAGAGAGTTGATGCAAGCCCACTCCAAAGCCCGACAATTTTTATGGAATCGACAAGATGGTTTTACAATGTATAGTGAAACGCAAAATGTGAAGTATAGCCAACTACTGAGCCTGCACTCTAGAGCCTGCAAGCCACAATTACTGAAGTCCGCGCGCCTAGAGCCTGAGCCCCGCAACAAGGGAAGCCACTGCAATGAGTAGCCTACGTGCCACAACAAAGAGTAGCCCCAGCTCGCCGCAACTAGAGAAAGCCCGCGCGCAGCAACGAAGACCCAACGCAGCCAAAAATAATAAATAAATAAAATAAAAATTTTTTAAGAGTATTAAAAAAAAGAGGGTCTTTGCAGATGTAATTAATGAAGAAGAAGTTCTGTTGGAGTAGGGTGACTCTTAATGCACTATACCTGGTGTCCTTATAGGAAGATAACCTAAGGATATGAGGGAAGAGGGCCACGCGAAGGTGGAGGTGGAGATGGGAACTGGGCAGCTGCAAACACCACAAGGATGGATGCGCTTTGCTTCCACCAGAAGCTGGGGAGAGGCAAGAGAGGATTCTACCCAGAGTCTCAGAGAGAGCACTGCCCTGCTGACACCTTAGTTTCAGATATCTAGCCTCCAGAACTGTGAGAGAATAACTTTCTGCGGTTTTAAACCTGCCAGTTTGTGACACTGAGTTATGGCAGCTCTAGGAAACGCATACAGTTACATACCCGATGTATACATGTATGCACCAAGAAATATGTGCACAAATGTTCACAGCAGTTATCACGTTCATTATAAGAAAACCTGGAAACAGTCCACAGGTCCACTGACAAAACTGTGATGTCAGTGTCCTCCAGCAGTGAAAATATTTGTGGGTGGATATTGAGTGAATGCTGAGTGAAAGCAGCCAGACCCAAACTGATGCCAAATGTGTGATTCCATTTACATAAAGTTCACACTGCCGTCAGGTGTGGGCATGTGTGTAGGTCATAAAACTAGAAGGAAAAGCAAGGTGGACAGGGGCAGTGGTCAGGAAGGATAAGAGGCTCTGGGTTGCTGGTGGTGTCCTATTTTGTGACTTGGGTGGTGATTTCATGAGCAGCTGCTTTGTTATAGATCACTAAGCTGTATATCTTTGTGCACTTTTGTCTGTGCGTGTTATACTTCAAAATAAGGTTTTTACAGAGTGTATGCTACCCCAGGCTGCCCACCTGGCCACCACACCCAGTGAGTGCTGCAGGGCAGCCAAGAACGCTCCTCCTGATCGTCAGCAGACTGAGCTTCCCAAGTCCATAAACCAAGGACACAGTTTGCATTCACCTCGACACTAACTGATGTGTGAGCTTGGATGGGTTGATGCCAGTTCCCTATGCCTCAACCCCCTCTGAAGTAAAATGAGGCTAAACCACCTGTGTCTTGCAGGATTCAGGGAGGCGACGCATCCAGAGGGTTCCTGATGCCATGAAGCACTCACTCCACCTCCCTCATCCTCCCAGCTCTGGCTCCTCTGGCTGTGCAGTCTCTCCAGTGTGTCAGGGGACAGAGCTGCTCAGCCTCAGATGGGGGAATTGGGTCCAATAGGGGAGGATGCAGAGAGGTGAGTCTGGACCCCAGACAAGGGGAAATGTCCTGAAGTTCACGAGTAGGGAATAGGCTGCTAGTAAGCTCCCCATCACCATGGGAGCCCAAGCACAGAATGGAGGACCACGTGACAGCAGCAGCGGAGGTATCCCAGCCCTGGCTGGCAGGTGAGTTCCAGTGGTCTTTGGAGCTCTGCTTGCCCGGCAGGATCACTTCAGACAGGGCATGATGGAAAGAGCACTGGGGTATAGAGACCTGAGTTACTGGCTCCTATCCTGGCTGCCTCCTTCAGACAAGCCCCACCTACTCTCAAGGCCATAGTTTTCCCATCTGTTTAGTGAAAGGATTGGACCAGCTCAGTGGTTCCCTAATATGGCTGACCACGCTGAGCCCAGGAAGCACGTTAGAAACAGACTATGACCCCCCTTTAGCCCTGGAGAATCAAAAGGAGCTGGGGACTGCTGGCTTCTCCCAGCTCCTTCCATTCCAGGGTGCAATTACGGGCAGCGCTTTCTACTCATAGTAGCCACGAGGGGGCAGGAAAGCCCAAGCAATACCAGTCCTCCATTGGGATGCACGTGCCTCTCTTGGCAAAATTTCCTCCCTCTTTTTCTCTCTCCCTTCCTTCCTCCCCGCCCCACCCCCACCACCATATCACCAAAATAGGATTGGATATGATCCTCAGACAACTGAGTGTAGTATTTTCCCTTCCACTCCATGCTTGGAGGATGAAGCTGCATTCTCTAATAAATGGAATATGGAAAGGAATTGACGTGTGTCAGGCATCTTGTTAAGCCAAGGAATTTGCCTTCATGGATTCATGTGATCTGCATAACAATTGTGTGAGTGGGTATCATCATCCCCACTCTATTGACTGTTAAGGGACTTGTACAAGGTCTCACTAATTAGGGACAGAGTAAGGATCTGAACCCAGGACCCAGTCAGATTCCAAAGCCTGGAGTCTCTCCTATACCACATGGTGCCCTCCACCTGCAGTTGCTGAAATGCTTACATCCATAACCTCATTGCTGGTCCACCTCTCGGCCCTGCAGGTTAGGCCCAAGAAGGCATAGTTGCATTCACAGGAGGGGATCAGAAAGGGGAAGGAAATTGTCCCCAAACACACCTGAGCTAATAGAGCCACCAGAACAAGAACCCAGGTGTCCTGGCTTCCTTTCCTGGGCAACTAGGGAAGCAGCTAAGCACACAGGCTCTGGAGTCCTACAGAATGGGTTTAAATCCCAGCTCCCCCATGCATAAGCTGTGACCCTGAGAAAGTTGTTACCCTCCCTGAGCCTCAGTTTGCTCATCTGTAAAATGAACATGAAATATCCACCTGTAGTAGATGCTGTGTCCTTCTCAGCATCCATCATCCTCTCTTGCTAACTAAACCCTGATGGTGTGCAGGCATCTACCCCTCCCCACAAGGTCGTGTGACTCAAGGAGGCTGACCCCCATCCCCAGGTCCAGGGTGGAGTCAATGGTCTAATGTAAAACCCAGTCTGTTTCCTAGGGGATGGGTCAGGAATAGACCTATGATGAGGTTTGTGGGAAAATCTTTGGGGAAGGGGTGCTTCTGGGAGAGTTTATCTCTTAAGAGAGACCCTCAGGGGAGAAATGCTTCCTCTTCCTCTGACTATCCTTAGGTCTGAAAGGTGACCTCCAACCTGGTGCCATCATCTCGAGACCAGCCTGAGGATGAAGCAGCAAGGAGGAGAGCAGAGCAGAGATGGAACTGGATCCTGTCGTCCAGCCACCGACTCATCTGCGGCAGGAGTCCACTCTCCCTCTGGATGCCCAGTTGAATGAGATAATGCGTGGAGTCTGCTGAGTCCAGGTTTCTATAACTAGACACTGGGAGGGAGCCTGGAGGATGCTTGAGGGACGTACTTGCTGAGACAAGTCCTGTCAACCGCTGAGCTCAGCACCTGGCGGCAGTAAGCACCAAACCAGTAGGACCTGCTTCTCCTCTGGGGGTTGCCTGTCCAGACACCAGGGCGAAGGCCTGGGCCGCTCTGTGCAGTGTAGAGTGCTGGCCAAGACCTTGTGCTCTGCAACTGGCCTGCCTGGGTTTAAACCCCAGCTGTTTTAAACCCTGCCTGGGTTTAAACCCCAGTAAATCCACTTACTAGATGTGTGACCTTGGGCCGGTCACTTAACATTTCAGTGCCTCTGTTTCCCCACCTGTAAAATGGAGGTGATAATAACAGGACCTGCTTCTTGGGGTTATTGTGAGGATTGAATGGGTTGAGATCTGCAAGGCTCCAAGAACAGCGTGTGGCACGTTGTAAGCGCTCAACAAACGTTAGCTGCTATTGTCATATTTGTTCCGAAAAGGTTAGCAAGATCTTGGGTTAGAATTTTTGTTGGCCTCCTGTCTAGTGAGGACAAATATAGTTCGTTACCTGTGATGGGAGGGCTCCCAGAGTTACCAGAAAGGGGACCTCTTCCAGGGTTCTTGTCTAACACTCGGAAATGAATTGTCCAAGGAGACACATGTCCTGACAAAACAAAAGACTTTGCTGGGAAGGGGCGCTGGGCGGAGAGCAGCGGGTAAGGGAACCCAGGAGAACTGCTCTGCCACGTGGCTGTGGCTCGTAGTCTCAGGGTTTATAGTGGTGGGGTTAGCTTTCCGTCTTGTCTCTGGACAGTCATCTTGCTGTGCCCATATTTGGTCTGACAGAGGGTCCTTCCTGGTGACACACGCAACTCTCAGCCAAGATGGATTCCAGCGTGAGGGTTTCTGGGAGGTTGGCGGGACATATTATGGGCTGGTGTCTCCTCCCTCCTTTTGTTACCAACGAGGGTTCTTGGCCTTCCCCAATCAATACAAGTTGACTAGGGGCCAGACAAGAAATGCAGGCAAGGCTTTACTGGGGCCCCTGCTGCAGCAGTGGGGAGTGAGAACAAACCACAGATTCCCTTACTTGCTCGCTTCCCAAAAGGGGGCAAGTTTGTCCCTTATATGGGATGAGGGTAGTGGTGCGTCCAGGGGTCGGGCCAGAAGGATGGCTTAGGTGTTTCGCCCACCCCTTAGGTGGTAGTGTGTGCAGGAGTCATGCTCAGTACCCTGCTTTTGCTCCTGACACCCTATTTTTGTTCCAGGCTCTTCAAAAGTGGCAGTTGGGTTTTTTGGTCTCTTTGTATCTTTGGGGTCCAGAATTTGCCCCAACTGGGCACGCACACAGCTATTTTTTTTTAACACCTTTATTGGAGTATAATTGCTTTACAATGGTGTGTTAGTTTCTGCTTTACAACAAAGTGAATCAGTTATACATATACATATGTTCCCATACCTCTTCCCTCTTGTGTCACCCTCCCTCCCACCCTCCCTATCCCACCCCTCTAGATGGTCACAAAGCACAGAGGTGATCTCCCTGTTCTATACGGCAGCTTAGCACACATCTATTTTTAATCCCATGTAGTTTCTTTGTATTTTGTTGCTGGAGGAGAGGTGTGTCCATGTGTAAGCATTGCAGCACTGCAGCAAAGGGTCCCAGGTCCCAGCCTGTCTCACTCTTGGCCCCTCCCAAATTCTCCCAGCTAGCTTTCAGCAGCCTTCCTTACCCGGACCTCCTGTTGTGAGACAACTCATGCAAGGGGTTAGTATTGTGCTTGGTCAGGGTGGGCAGTTTCAGTCAATGGTTCCCTAGCATTAGGAGACCTGGGTTCCAGTTCAGACACTGCCATGAACTTGCTGTGTGACTTTTAGAGAAACATTTCCGTCTCTGGGCTCAGGATGGTCAGATGTGGAACAAAGGCAACATGCCCGTGAGATCTCTTTAACTGCTGACCTCTTCCGTTGTTCCCTTGGCGCGTCTTTGCTCTGTATCCTGATGTGGGTAAGCCCTGGACCAGCCTCAAGCACCAGGACAGTGGAGGAGCTTGGCAGGTATCTGTGGGTTCGAATCCTTCCTCCCCCTGCTGTCTGGCAGATGAACGAGGAAGTCCTGGGTCCACAGTGAAGTGCAATCTGTTGTAATGCAGCTGCCGTCTTGAAATTCTTCCTAAATTTTGAACAAAGTGCCCTGCATTTTCATTTTGCACTGGACCCTGCAGATTATGTAGTGGATCCTGGTTTAGATTCATGCGCCTGAGTCCTGTGTCCATTCATCGAGCTGTGTATGGGAGACAACCAGCCACACCCAGACCACATCGACCAAGAGTGGAAAAACTGGCTCGCCAAAGGCAAATCGAAGCGTTGTAACCAAGAGAAGGGAATGATTGCTACGTGGGCAAAAGTAGACAGATGTCCATACCAACATGGAAGTGGGAAAGTTCCAAGGATGTGGGGAAACTCTGTGCCGTTCAGTCTGAACCTCCACAGTGTGTGTGTCTCTGTGGAGAGTATCACACAACCGTATTAGAAATACTCAACCCTTTCCCATGCCAGGAGCTGTGCTAAGCATGTTATATGCACTATCTCGTTTCATCCTCACAGCGACCCTATGACGTGAGTATTATTAACCTATCGCTAATAATAAGTATTATTAAGTTAATAATTATTAAGTCAATAGTAAGTATTATTAACTTAATGTTAAGAGACATCGTCTCTTCCGCCTGTAATGGGACAAGCAGCTAAGGAGTGCCACCACACTCCCTCGATGGGCGCAGTGCATTGAGAAGTCCCCCCAACCCCGTGTTCCCGGCAGCCCTGTGCCTCCGCTTCACGGTCCCCATTGCTCCACTGCAACGGGCTGTTACCTGTGTCTCCTTCACACGTGGTGAGCTGGAGGCATGCTGATTCCACCGTAAGGTTCTAGCACCTGGCACAGATCTTGGCTCCTATCAGTAAAGGTGATAAGGACAGAGAATAAAGAGAGACAGGGGCTTTCCTCTTGGCGCAGTGGTTGAGAATCCGCCTACCGATGCGGGGGACGCGGGTTCGCGTCCCGGTCCGGGAAGATCCCACATGCCGCGGAGCGGCTGGGCCCGTGAGCCATGGCCGCTGAGCCTGTGCGTCCGGAGCCTGTGCTCCGCAACGGGAGAGGCCACAACAGTGAGAGGCCCGTGTACCACAAAAAAAAAAAAAAAAAAAAGAAAGACAGAAGGAAATACAGACGTTTAAAGGGCTCAACATGGGAATTCCCTGGAAGTCCAGTGGATAGGAACTGAAATCCCACAAGCCTCATGGTGTGACCAAAAAAAAAAAAAAAAAAAGGACTCGATGGGGAGAAAGTGAGGTAGAAGGAAGCCAAGTTCGAGGAAGTTCAGAAGGTAAACGCCCTAGGTGTGCACATGAAATAAAGTTACATCAGCAAGGATGGAAAAATGCTTACAACTGAAGACTAGTGGAAACAAACAGACCTAACTGTGCATCAGACGAATGACAGAACTTTGTACAATTTAGTGGAATATAATCTTATATGTACTTGTAGGCATGCTGATGTAATCATTCCAGTACTGTTTTGTGAGTAATGTATGTAGTATATGTATGTAATACATATGTAATACACATGTATTACATAATACATATGTATGTAATACATATGTGTTACATACATATGTATGTAATACATATGTATTGCATACATACATATGTATGTGATACATATGTATTACATACATACATATGTATGTAATATATTTGTAAGCAAATATATTGTATGGGGTAACGATAATTCTCACATAGTGTGAGGGAAGGGAGATGAAAATATGGAATGGGGAAAAAAAGAAGAACCCTATGCTGCTGTAGATGATCAGTAGGATCTCTCTGCCTCTCTGTCTCTTTCTGTCTCTCTCTCTCCTCTAAGGGCATGGAAGCAATGATATTACAGTACAAATCAACAGACTTAGCCACCAGATCTTGATATCTAAATACCATGCCCCATTTAAAAATAAACCTGAGCTTCTTAGAGAAGTGGCTGATTCCACGTATGGGGCAGACAAATTACAAGGTGAGCCTGGAAACTCTGGTTGTCCCAGAAAGCATGGAGGCGCTTAAGAGCTACTGGAGACATATCTGAGGGACTCCCATTAGCTGAGTCTCAGATCACTGAGCATCAAAAAGAATAACGGTGGTGATGCATCATAACATAATTGAATAAACCAAACATCCGTGGGTCCATGGGGATAACAAAAGGTTAAGGGTACCACTCAGAGGTATACCGCTCAGCCTCAGGTCTCCCTCTTTTGTCAAGCAGGCATAAAGGGATAGTTTGAAAGAAGCCGGGGAGACAAAGGCGAGGAACAGTTCTGCATACATAATATTATGAAGTAGAGACTTCATGGTGAGAGAGGAGGCAGGAAGCATTTTTTTTTTTTGATGGGAAATTGCACTTAAATTCCCGATTTCCCGCTTCTCCCAGGCAATCTGCCCACTTCCCACGTGGTAACAAACAGCTGGAGGGAGCAGCAGTCTTTTTTGGGGGGGCTCCAGAGTCCCCGCCAGTCCTGGCCCCCTTCAGTATGTGTCACCTGCCTGATCCCTGAAAGCATCTGCATTTATGACCACTAGTTAAAACTGCACCTCTGAGAATTAGTGTCTGCATTAGGAGTCAGGGACGTGTGTGTGTGTGTGTGTGTGTGTGTGTGTGTGTGTGTGTGTGAGAGAGGGAGAGTATTTGATTCAACATTTACTAACAGGACAATTGAGAGAATGAAGAGGTAAACTCCCACTTGTGAAGACGATTTGCAGGGACTCTTCGTGGACTTCACTAAAGACTTTGGGCCATCAAATTTCTCTTTCTTAGACCTAGAGCATCCAACCACCACTACTTGTCATGCAGATGCCTCTTCTTTATCTCCCATTCTGGGGAAGAGTAAGTTATCATTATCATGTGGAACAGAAGGAGAAGCAGATAGAATTGGAGTGAGACCTTTCCCGAGGGACGAGGAGTAGAGTTTTCCAAAAAGTCAGTGGAAGTCTTCCTGGTTAGTGTATGAAGAGGGAGGCTCTTTTGAAGGGAGGCCAAATGTAACGATGGGGTGGAGTTGAGAAGCAGTGTTAGGAACTAGGAGAAGGGTTTGAGTTCTTAGATGCTGCAAAAGACATTGGTGGTTGTCTACCCAATAGTTTTCCTACCCTTCTGACTAATAGAACCCCAGTTTCGTTCAGGCAACAATGTGCACAACCACAGAGAGTGAACCACAATTGGCCTAAGCCAAAATGGCAGCTCCTTTGCTTGTGATGGGTCAGGACATGGCCCTGGATCCAGTTCTGTCAAGTGAGATGGAAGATGTCTGCTGGAGCGTTCTGGGAAGGATTTCCTCCAAGATAAAAGAGATTCATGTGACAAAAAAGCTCCCTTTGCCATTGTCCTTGTGGCTTCCTGATGTGGAGGCTATCATGTGAAGAAGTGATGACTGGAACTGCAACAGATACCTTGCCACCCCTGAAAAAAACAAAACAAAACTCAAAAGCCAACATCTAAGGAAGGTTGAATAGAAGGATGAAAAGAACATGGGTCTTGATGAAGTGTTGACGGACAAACAAACTCTAGGCTGCCCTATATCCTGTTCCCATGAACTAGGGGAAACATCATGTTTGGTATACAGCTTACGTCTTCCACCTTTAATGATTCCATCCTTCAAAAAGCATGGTGAGGGTGGAGAATCTAGGGACAAGGCAGTAAGGGAAGTATGGCCTGGTCCATATTCATACCTCTACTGATGCCCATGGAGAAGTGGCAGCATCCTATTGGGAAGAGGGGTCCAAGAGTCCTAAACAATGATGAGCAAAAAGATGGGTGGTCACCCTCAGGGCTGCTGGAAGTAGTAGGGGAGTCATTATGGCTCCAGGAAATGCTGCCAAACCGACAACTTGGAAAGAATTTAAGAGGAAAACATCCTCCTTCCCAGTGGGAGGTGACCTTGAAATATGAGGGAGGGAGGCTGATGATGCAAGTTGTAGGAAAGTATAAAGTTATTAGCATGCAATGCTCTACCTATAGAGCACGATAAGCCATGCAGGAGAGCCTAAGTTTCAGGCATGATCACCTGAGGAAGAAACATGACGTTTTATCAAAGGCCATTTTGGTCAAACGCATCCTGTGTGAGCTACTTGGTGACTTGCTGGTCTGTGTTGTAACATTTTGCCTCTTTAACAATACATTTTAACATAAAATTTTGTCCAAGATCGGAGGAGCTCGGATCCAACTTCCTCTTGCTACTCTTCTCAACCAGGTAACACATGTCTGCTTATCTGAGGTTTTATGGGCAATTCCTTAACTTACTTCAATAGCATGCTTTGTGCATAATAGCTGCTCATCACATGATTTGTGGGTATTACTCAGACTTAATGGCAGAAGTTTGAGGCACAACAGAAGGACAGAGATTGGGGGGTTCCTTTATTATTTTCCAAATCATGCCCTCCCTTCCTTCCATGCTCGAATCATTTCTCGAATACCTCCTATGTGCCATTTACCATAAAGCGGCTCACTACCAGAGATGGTATAAGCTAGTAATGGTTAAGAGCATGGCCTCTGAAGCAAGACTGTTTAGGTTTGAAGCTTTGCTCTGTCACTTGCTAGTTGTGTGATCTCCAGCAAGTTTCTTAATACTTTGTGCCTAGGTTTCACTATCAGTAAACATAAAATAAGTTTATCATAGAACCAATATTGTTATGAGGAACAACTTAAGCAATAAATGTATTATTTATAGACTAGTACCTAGTAAGCAGTCAGTAGATTTTAAATGTTATTACTCTGTCTACCTGTAACTTGGCCTTGAATAAGAGAGGTCAGCTTCATATCCCAGTCTCCACCTCCCGACTGGAATCCAAAGCTGAGTGTCCATCTCCCTTCTGCTCCCCTTTATCAAAACCCACTCCCTGGGGCTTCCCTGGTGGCTCAGTGGTTGAGGGTCCGCTTGTCGATGCAGGGGACACGGGTTCGTGCCCCGGTCCGGGAAGATCCCACATGCCACGGAGCGGCTGGGCCCGTGGGCAATGGCCGCTGAGCCTGCGCGTCCGGAGCCTGTGCTTCGCAAGGGGAGAGGCCACAGCAGTGAGAGGCCCGCGTACTGAAAACAAAACAAAACAAAACAAAACCACTCCTTCTTTCTCCCCACTTTCTCTTCTACAGGAAATCCCATTTCCCCCAATAACCCCTTGCTCTTTGCCCCCATTCAGCACCTATCCCCCGAATCTACCGCCAAGGTTCATTCACCCAGAGAAGGCTTCACCACCTAGATCACTCCCAGTCCTCATCTTTTTCCTGAACTCCAAAAGCACCTATTGTCAGAGCCCTGTCCTGCCTGCCTGTTTGCCATCCTGTTCTATGGCTGCCTTGTCACATCACACAGACTGTGAGTCATACCATGGGGTGCAGGGCGTGGGAACGTGTCGCATGTCTTCCTCTGAATTGCCCTCCACACACACCTGTGTACATAATCAGTGCCCATCAGAGCCTGCGAGATGCCTAACATCATTCGTTCATGCACCTCCCCTTTGATCTTCACTCCACTCCCACTCTAGTCCTAATCACTAAACTCTCCTTCTCTGTCTCTGTCTCTCTTAATTTTTTTTGGCTGCGCTGCACGGCTTGCAGAATCTTAGTTCCCTGACCAGGGATCGAAACCAGGCCCCCTGCAGTGGAAGCATGGAGTCCTAACCACTGGACTACCAGGGAAGTCCCTCCTTCTCTCTGGATGTATCTTTCATCAGCCCACAGACATGCTCCAGAATCAGCAGACTTTAAAAAAAAAAAAAGGAAAAGCAAACCCTGAACCTCCCTTAACAACACATCCCTTTCCAACTCCTGTTCCATTTCTCTGCTTTTGTCTATAGCCAACCTGATTGAAAAACTTGACTATTCTTGTCTCTGGTGACTCTCAGACTTTTTGACCATGACCCACAGTAAGAAATGCATTTTATGAAGCAGCCCAGGGCACACACACTCAATGTGTAAGCACACACTCACGCAAGCACCCACACTCACACACATGCACTGGCATACACACAGTCACACATAAACACACATATGAAATAGAAACAAACATTTCAGAAAACATTACTCATGGAATATACACTGAGATTTTCTATTCCATTCAATGCTATGTTATGCCATTTCATTAAAACAAAAAACAAAAAACTGGCTTCTATAGACTGAATGTGTCCCCCCACCCTACCTGCTGCCACCAAATTCCTATGTTGAGACCTAATCCCCAACGTGATGATATTTGGAGGTGGGGCCTTTGAGAGGTGATTAGGTCATGAGGGTGGAGCTCTCGGGAATGGGATTAGTGTCTTTATAGCAGAAGCTTGAGAGAGCTCCCTCACCTCTTCCTCGGGGTGTGGAAGGCATCTTCTCCATTTGAGAAGACAACTGTATACCAGGACGTGGCCCCTCACCAGACAGTGACTCTGCCAGCGCCTTGATCTCAGAAGTCCAGCCTCCAGAACTGTGAGAAATAAATTTCTGTTGTTTATAAGCCACCCAGTTAATGGCATTTTTCTTGTAACAGCCTGAACAGACTAAGACACTGGCCTAAACTGTTGCTCCACTTCCTTTCTCCTATTAACTTTTTGACATGGAGAAATGTTTAAATATATTAAAGTTCAAAGGACAGTATAATAAACTTTGTTGTTACCACTTAGAATTTACAAATGTTAACACTGTTACCACTTAGAATTTACAAATGTTAACACTGTCATATGTCCTTCAGATTTAAAAACATGTCCCCTACACTCCCATCTCCCATTTCCCTTTCTTCCTCTTTGGAGGCAGGAATTGGGTTTTTATCCTGTCTGTGTTCTTTTTTTTTACGGTACGTGGGCATCTCACTGTTGCGGCCTCTCCCGTTGCGGAGCACAGGCTCCGGACGCGCAGGCGCAGCGGCCGCGGCTCACGGGCCCAGCCGCTCCGCGGCACGTGGGATCCTCCCGGACCGGGGCACGAACCCGCGTCCCCTGCATCGGCAGGCGGACTCTCAACCACTGCACCACCAGGAAAGCCCGTGTCTGTGTTCTTAAACTTCTACTAAATCTATGTGCATCTACAACAATATGTGTTTTTCTAAGTGTTTGAAAATTTTGTATTTCACATTTAAGTTTTGGGTTTTTAATTCACGTGAATTTTTGCATATGATGTGAGCTCAGGATCAAAAGTGTACATAATTTTGGAGAGACAGTTGTCCCAACATCCTTTATTGAAGTGCACGCTTTCTCTCCACTGAATGAGCAAACAGCAAGGTTTTGTGTTTTGGTTCTGTTTCTGGGGCATTTATTCTTTATTTCCCTTCTGTTTGGCCTACACCCATGTCTCAAATAAAACTGGTCTTCTCAGGGTCCCTGATGATTTCTATCTAGCCAGATAGTTTGTATTCTCATCTCGACTGCCTTTTTTAGAGTTTTGGGAGAACTGGCATCCTTCTACTTCTTTGCCTCTATGACAACCTACTTCTGCTGGCTTTCCTCCTACCATGAGTGCTGTTTCCGTTCCATCTCCTTCACAGGTGCCTTCTACTCTATCCAGTCCCAGCACAAGCTCCTCCTCCTCCTTCTCCAACCCTTCTTTGGCTTAAAAAAAAGTACACAAATGATACACAAATACGTTGTTTCCAAAGTAGAGAAATGAAGCAAGGCAGATCCATAAGAGGAACATAAAATATCCCTTTTTTATTACTCATCACCTGCTTCCCCACAGAGGCACGTGGACTGTTGGGTGTGGGGGGCTGAGGATGTGAGCTGCCCCACTATCCACTCTCCCCTTTATCTTCTGTAATCAAACCACCCAGAAGTCAGATTACACTGAAATGTAAAGCACTGCCCAGTTTAAACTGGTTTTGCTTCCTTTAAGTAGGGTTGTTGATTAATCAGACCTGGAGTTATTTTAGAGACAGCACTGTGCACGTGCAAGATGGGAACCCACATCTCCAGGATGAGCCCGGAACCAAGAATCTTTAGTCTACGGAACTCAAAGAATAGAAATGTTGCCACCGGAGCCCTTTACGAAGTATGAAGTCCTTCGGTAAAGAAAAGTCAGCTTCCAGCAGCACGAGTAACTTGATTACCATGGATGGACTGATTCCAGACTAGCCAATCAGCTTCCAAGTTTGAAATTCCCCTAACTGGTTAAATTTCACCCTCAACTCTGGATAGGAGAGATAGCTTTGAGCCCTGCTTCCTGTCCCCTTGCCAGTTGACCTTGCAATCAAGCTTTCTTTTATCACAAGCCAGTGCCATGGTATTGGCTTCAGTGCATGCTGGGCAGCAATAACAAGGTTTCCCTCCCACACAGCTGTGTGCAGCTCTGTGACTGAGTTCTGGCTCACGGTGGAGAAGTTCAACTTGTGTGTGCAACTGCAGGGATGTTCGCTCAGAGAAAAAGACATGCCCTTCTCCTCATCTTTGCTCCTTTCTACTGTCTGGTTGCCAGAGCCAGAGCAGCCCCCTGGGACCCTCCAATAAGTGGGATTCTTTTCCCACACCAAGCAACTTTGCATCGCCAGCTGGGAGTCCTTCAGTTCAACTCAATGCTGACGCTATTGGCGTGGAGATGGAGTCAGCTGCCAGGAGTCAGGGCTCAGCCCCACCAGACTTCAGATGCCAATTCCAAGTGCAGCTTCTCACCTGTGCTTCTGACCAAGAGGCTGTGAATCGGAGGTTCCTACAACGCCCTCCTCAGTTTCCAGTAATTTGCTAGAGCGGCTCACAGAACTCAGGAAACCAGTTTACTTACTAGATTATCGATTTATTATGAAAGAATAGAACTCAGGAACAACCAGATGGCAGAGCTGCACGGAACAAGTTATGTAGGAAGGGGCACGGAGCTTCCAGGCTCTCAGTCACTCGCCCAGCACCTCCATGGGTTTACCAACCCAGAAGCTTTCTTTAAACCCCGTCCTCCTGGGCTTTTAGGAAAGCTTCATTACGTAGGTATGGCTGATTAAATCATTGGCCATTGGTGATTGAATTCAATCTCTAGCCCCTTTCACCTCCCCAAAGGTGTGGATGGAACTGAAAGCTCCAACCGTTTAATCATGCGGTAGGTTCCACTTGCCCCCAGCCCCCCCCCCCTTTTTTTTTTTTGGCTACATTGGGTCTTCATTGCTGCGCGTCGGGTTTCTCTAGTTGCGGCCGGCGGGGGCTACTCCTCGTTGTGGTGCGCGGGCTTCTAATTGTGGTGGCTTGTTATGGAGCATGGGCTCTAGGTGCATGGGCTTCAGTAGTTGCGGCCTGTAGGCTCAGTAGTTGTGGCGCACGGGCTTAGCTGCTCCACGGCATGTGGGATCTTCCAGGACCAGGGATCGAACCTGTGTCCCCTGCATTGGCAGGCGGAGTCTTCACCACCACACCGCCAGGGAAGTCCCTGGCCCCCATTCTTAAGTGCTTTCTGGAACTCACCTCATTAACATAAACTCAGGTGTTGTTGAAAGATGTTTGTTATGGATAACAAGACACCTTTACCTGTCTTATCACTTAGGAAATTCTGAGGGTTTTAGGAGCTCTGTGCCAGAAAGGAGGACAAAGACCAAATACATATTTCTTATTATAAATGACAATATCACGGACCCCAAACTGGGAGCTGCCTATTGAGGGAGACAGGAAGACCCAGAGACGCTGTTCCAAACCCATCCTTGTATACAGGAGAAGAATGTGAGTATTGTAAACCTTTGTTATTTGGGATTTTCTCTCACACTCAAAATTGACCTAGCTCAAGCTAGATATCCTTTAGGATATTTATTAATAAATATATCTTTTCTTTTCCATGAATGAATTCATCTATGGGTCTGTGGCTGGCTTTTTTACTGAACGATACAGTATGCTCCTCCATCCTCCTCACCTCCCACATTGAATTCATTCTTACAGCCTGTGGATCTTTTTAGCCCTCGCCCTCTCTGTACCCTCACTGTCACTCCCCTAGTGCAAGCCACCATAATTTCTTTCTTTCCTCTTTTTAACAGGGCTGGGTCTTTGTTGTTGTTGGCTGAGAGGCTTGCGAGATCGTAGTTCCCCAACCCGGGATCGAACCTGAGCCCTCAACAGTGGCAGTAAAAGCACTGAGTCCTCACCACTGGACTGCTAGGGAATTCCCACACCATAATTTCTAAGTGTTGCTAACTGATCATTCTGCTTCCACTCTTGCCTATAGGTAAAGGCAGTTTATTCTTCAATCCGTTCTTCACCTTGAGTTCAGGACGATTTTCTAGAAAACACAGGTCAAGTCATGTCAAGCCATATTAAAAACCCTTCTGTACTTCCTGTCCCATGTAGAATGAAATTGAAGCCCTTTAACAGGGCTACAAAGCTGGGAGAGATTCTCTCTGCCCATCCTCTGACTCCCATTTCTTTTTAACCACATCGTGTCTCTTGGTTCCTTTCTCCATTGTCATGCCCTTTGCAGACTCCTAAGTCATCTGGAGCATCCTTTCCACAATATGTGCCCCACTGGTGCCTGATATCTGCTAAAATGTCACCTCCTTAAAGAGGCTTTCCCTGGCTAGCTTTGCACTCTATTTCCCTTATAGCCCTCATCACAATTTGTAATTTTATATGCATCTGTTCATTGACATGTCTTTCTGCCTCTCCTGCTGGACTGTAAGCTTCCAAGACCAAGGACCCTGCTTGTTTCAAGTATCACTCCATCCTCAGGAACAACCAGAGATCCAGACACAAAGAAGATACTCAGTAAATACTTGTTAAATGAAAGAACCCTGACTTAGAGTTAAGAAACCTTGGTTCAGGTACCATCTTTACTGCTTATAGGCCGTGCCACCTTGGGGAAATCAATCAACTTTCAGAGCCTATGTGGAACATGGGGAAAATGAAGCCTGCCCTGATTATCTCATGGGGTTGATGTGACAATCAAATGGGATGAGGTAAGGTAAAAATGTTAAACTCTGAACAAATGTGAGGGGTTGATTTGATGTTGAGGTGAGGAAAACTTATGTGAGAACTTAGAACGAGGACCTACTTTCTCAAATACCTGTAATGTAAAATAGGCCTCTGCAAACCAGTGTGTCCAAGGCCTTGTTAATAATTAATAACCGTTCATTCCTGGTCATTTCCTCCCATTATACAGCTTGAAAAGGAAGGTTTTCTTGGAATACAAACTTTAGCAGTACTTACGCCATCAATCCCAGTAAATGAGTCCTTTTGAATTAAGAATGAGGAGTTTAGTGGCAGCTGCTGGTTGAAAGTTTTTTGCTAAGAACAATAAAACCTCAGCTCTCTCGCCCCTTGATCTGCTTTGCTTAGTTTGTTGGTGATTGCTGGGGTGTGGTATTTACAGAAAAGTTTAGAAAAGTGCAGGAGGTGGCCTGTCCTTTCGCATTGGATGCCTACGTGGTGTAAATAATCCTCTTTTAATCACAGTCTAAACATGGTCCTAAAACAAGATGTTTGTGCCAAAAAGAATTCCAGGAGGCATTACCCTGATGCGGGGGGGGGGGGGCGGTTTGGAGCGGGGAGCAGGGATGAGTGGCTTAAATAATAGAATCATCAGCCCCACTGGGCTCGGGCAGGGGGTGGGGTGCACACTTTTGTTGTGTGGATTACCAAAGAATGAATTGAAGCTTCACTTTTCCTTTTAATAATCACCTTACTCTAATAGTACTTTTGCCATTTAAACTATAAAGAATGTGGTCCTGTTTTCTCCCTTGCAACACATCTATGCAAACACATTGGATTTTTTAAAAAATATTTTATTTGGGAATAATTTTAGATTTCTACCAAAGCTGCAAGGGTAGTACAGAGAGTTCCCGTATAATCACTTATCTTCCCTCATGTTAACACCTTACCTTACCACGGTACATTTGTCACAGTTAAAAAAACCAATATTGGTACATGACTGTTATCAACTAAAGTCAGTGCTCTATTCAGATTGCCTTAGTGTTTACCTAATGTCCTTTTTCTGTCCCAGGATCCCATTTGATTGGGATTGTTTTTTTGTTTGTTTTGATTTGTTTGAATTTTTATAAAATTTTTATTTTATAAAAATTTTATTTTATATATATTTTATATTTTATTTAATTTAATTAATTAATTAATTTATTTTTTTTTTGCGGTATGCGGGCCTCTCACTGTTGTGGCCTCTCCCGTTGTGGAGCACAGGCTCCGGACGCGCAGGCCTAGCGGCCATGGCTCACGGGCTTAGTTGCTCCGCGGCATGTGGGATCTTCCCGGACCGGGGCATGAACCCGTGTCTCCTGCATCGGCAGGCGGATTCTCAACCACTGCGCCACCAGGGAAGCCCTATTTTATATTTTTATATTTTACAATGTTGTGTTAGTTTCGGGTGTATAGCTAAGTGATTTAGTTATACATATACATATATCTACCCTTTTTCGAATTCTTTTCCCACTTAGGTTATTAGACAATATTGAGTTCCCTGTGCTATACAGTAGGTCCTTGTTGGTTATCTGTTTTAAATATAGCAGTGTGTACATGTCAATCCCAAACTCCCAATTTATCCCTCCCCCCCACCTACCCCCTGATTGGAATTGTTTTCACACCAGCATCAAAAAGTCATTTTTGAACATTTTAAAGTAAAACCATAAACTTAAAATCAAGGACACTTTTTTCTTTTTGGAGAGCGTCAAGTTGCAGACTTACAGGTCTTTCCGAGGAAAACCATTTCTATAATTATTTAATATTGTCTTTCCAAATTCAGATTGTGGGACCCCAGCTAAAGACACTCTTTAAAGGAAAGCATGAATGTCTACCCAGAGGATCCCAGGTAGAAGCTGCAGTTGGTAGTGGGGTGGGGAGAAGGGGAGGAGACTTGGGTTCTATGGTGCCTTTGCCCTTAGTGGAAAAAGAATGTGCTGGAGTCTCTGCCATCTGGATAATTAGGTGAAAGTTGCTCAGCCTCAGTTTCCCATTCTGTCACATGCAGGTATTGATGTGTTCATGCAGAGCTGTAGTAAAGGTTAGATGCAAACTAAATGGAAGCTTTAGCAATATGCCCAGCACACTAGGACTCAGTAGCCATTACTGTTATTCTTTTATGTTTAAAGAAAGGGAACGAGGCATTTTGGAAATGTTTACTTAGTGGCTGCTTGTTTCAATGTATTACCACTGAATAAAAACGTCTTATAAAATTGCTGGCCACAAATACACTCAGAAACACCCCTCTGCTCTTCCTGGTGTATCTTTCTGGAAACAAAACAGTGTATGGTTTCCTCTTCCTACCCCATACATACAATACCATCCTTCAAGACTTGCGGCAAATTTCTCCACAAAACCCACTAAATGCTGGGAAAAGGCCATAACCAGGAAGATCATTTGTCATGGTGATTAAAGGAAGTAATGTATATAAAATGCTAATCCCCACATCTAGGACGTAGTATGGTCTGAAATAATAATAATTAATAATAGCTTTTCTTTGAGATAGTGGCAGTGAGAATGGAAGGAAGAGCAGAAAATCTACTAAGGACTTACATACCAGGACAGGCCTTAGAGGGTGATCCCTTGTTTGGAACGGATGAGAGAGGGAGAGGTCAGGAATGGCACTTGTCTCTAACTTTTGAGCAAGAGAGATGAAGGCATTCATGGAGTTAGGGGAAGACTTGGATGCGGGTTTTTTCTTGTTGTTTTTTGGGGTGTTTTTGTTTTTGTTTCTGCTTTGTTTGAATGGAGTATTGCAACTAGAAGACTTGCCCTTGGTCCTGGGCATGTGGAATTTAACAAGTTCTTGGGACATCCAAGGGCAGATATCCAAAGACTGCTGCTTATCTGGGTCTGGAGCTGAGGAAAGAGATGTTCGAGTGCCAGGTTGGGGTTCACCATCAAACAGATGTTAGCTGGAGTCAGAGAGGAGAAGATCACCAGGGTAGCTCGTGGAGAAAGCAGCAGCAAGGGCTAAGGATAAAGAGAAACATCTGCGTTAAGGGTAATGAGCCGAAGAATGAGCCTTTGCCAGCTCGAGGGACTGAGAGACATCCGGCAGTAGCTAGAGGGAACAGAAGAGGAGATTTTCTAAGATATGTTTGGAGGAAGGGATAAAGTTGATCGTGTGTCAATACTGATACTACTGAGGTGCTACTGAGAAAGGTGGGCTGAAGATGGATAGAGAAGGGATTCCTGGAGGGAAGGGAAGAGTTGACAGAGGAGGGAGGGAACTGAGGACCTGTGGAAGGCACAGGTGTGGTTGCAGCTAATTTTTTATTTTTTTCCCCGGTACGCGGGCCTCTCACTGTTGTGGCCTCTCCCGTTGCGGAGCGCAGGCTACAGATGCGCAGGCTCAGCGGCCATGGCTCAGGGGCCCAGCTGCTCCGCGGCACGTGGGATCTTCCCGGACCGGGGCACGGACCCGTGTCCCCTGCATCGGCAGGTGGACTCTCAACCACTGCGCCACCAGGGAAGCCCGCAGCTAAATTTTTAAGTGGAGTGGTTCGAACTTGGCCAAATAGTTTCCTCCCATCTCTCCCCTAGTCAAAGCACTTCATATGTTTAAATGATGAGCTCTCAAGGTGTGATCTGGGGACCCTGGAAGTCCCCAAGACCCTTCCATAACTGTACAGTGGTGTTTTCTGTACAGTAGGGGTTGCATGTGCAATGGTGTCTCCCTCTGACGGCTAATGGAATATGTGCTTGTATAGTCTTGTGTTTCTTAGAATTTTCTAAGGTGGTGAATTTAGATTTATGTGCATTTTAGTGATTAACTTAGTTTTTTTTTTCTCAGTACTTCTGCTGTGCTTTTACAGCCCTCTTCACTTATACCTGCTATGACATCTATAACCTCATTATCACCCAGTAAATTGCTATTTTGAAATTCCCAAATTTTCCTTGCGCCTATGCAGAAACACAGGAAGTGCACATGGCTGTCTTGTTTAGCAATAATATTTTTAAATTTTTTGAAAATGTTCTACACTGTAAGATTTTGCCAAAAACTGCTATTATTTTAGAATTTTATATTTTATTTAAAAATAAAAGAAAATGTGCCATATGTTTTTCTTATATTAAGGGTGAATTGTTGGCTTTTGAAAGGGAGACTAGAAGAGTCACTTTCTCAACCCATAGCTGCACTGTCTTTCTAAAGATGCTAACAGAGATAAAAGTGACATATCAGAGTTCATGGAAGGCAGGAATATACTGCCCCTCCCCCTCAATAAACAAAAACAAAAGCTGGATGAAACTGCAAAAAAGAAGGAAAATATGTTAAAAGTTAATTGATGTAATAATGTACCTTTATTGTCTTACACAACAGACCATTCGGGGATAGTATTATGGTTTCAGTTAAATTGTACTATCATTCTGAGACCAATCATTCAGAGTTTAAAGAAAGGAATTGAATTGCATTTTTAAAACAAAGATGTGAGGCACTCTTTAAAAATTAAAAATTGGGGCTTCCCTGGTGGCGCAGTGGTTGAGAATCCGCCTGCCGATGCAGGAGACACGGGTTCGTGCCCTGGTCCGGGAAGATCCCACATGCCGCGGAGCAACTAAGCCCGTGAGCCATGGCCGCTAGGCCTGTGCGTCCGGAGCCTGTGCTCCACAACGGGAGAGGCCACAACAGTGAGAGGCCCGCATACCGCAAAAAAAAAAAAAAAAAAAAAAAAAAAAAAAAAATTAAAAATTGTTACAGATTTTCAGAGTAGAAATGGAAAGGCTAGTAAAGCATCTCACAGAGTAAGTTAGCATCTTGCATTAGCTAAGGAAATACACTCAGCAGCTGAGAGACTAATTAAAACAGCTGACAATGCTGAACACCTGCTGGATGAACAGTCAGTAAAAGAAGTCATGATGGTGCCACTTTCCAATAATAGAGTATAATCAAAAACAGAGTTAATAAATCATCTGCAAAACTGTAATTTTGCTTTGGAAATGGACAAATCTGCAAAAGTGCCCAGACATTCTATTCTGTTTGTATTTGTTTAGTATTCACAACAGCTAATCATCACAGAAGATCTGTAAATGCTTGACAGCAAACGCAAGTGTTACTGAAGTATTTATAAAGTATTGAATACCTTTTTGAATCTTATGTTTTATTCAACTACTGTGTTGACATTTTTAGGGCATTTTTAGTGCAAAGTCGGTTGTTGGTACAACTACTGGCACCTTGACACAAATCAAGGCAGGGGTGCTAAACTACACCAGTGGTCATTGCATTCTCTGCTGCCTCCTGCCCACAGACAGCCATTTTTACTTAAGAATGTGGTTGGTGGGGCTGGAAAAATTATTATCAAATTTAAATGCTTAAGTATATAACGTATAATCCTTTTAATACTATGTATGATGACATGAGAAGTGTGCATAAAGCACTTCTGCATTGTGAAATGTGATGGTTATTTCAAGGAAAAGCACTTTGCGATTCAACTAGCCACATTTTTCATGGAACTCCATTTTTACTTGAAAGAATGATGATGGATAGAAAAACTGTGGTTTCAGGGCTTCCCTTCCCTGGTGGCGCAGTGGTTGAGAGTCCGCCTGCCGATGCAGGGGATACAGGTTCGTGCCCTGGTCCGGTAAGATCCTATGTGCCTCGGAGTGGCTGGGCCCGTGAGCCATGGCCGCTGAGCCTGCGCGTCTGGAGCCTGTGCTCTGCAACGGGAGAGGCCACAGAGGTGAGAGGCCCGCATACCTCAAAAAGAAACAAAGAAAAACTATGGTTTTAGACATGGGTATCTTGTAGACATTTTCTCAAAAATGAATGAAGTGAGCCTTTCACTTGAAGAAAAAATTAAAGCATTTGTCCCCATAATAAAATTAGAGTTTTCAAATAAAAACTTAAGTTTTGGAAAACTTGTATCTGCCACCATGAGCTTGACAGCTCCTTAACTCTTAAAACTTCTATGATGAGATGTGTGACATTAACAAATGTGATGTTTGATAATATATGGAAAGTGTCAATGTTTAGAATATTAACATTACCCAGTGAACCAATGTTTTCCAAATGACCAATGCATGATGTTACAAAATCAAATATGGGTAAAATACCCATTCAAACTGCAAGACAGACCAATGGACTTTAATGTAACATAGTTGAAAACTTCATTGATAAGAATTTAGATTTCAAATTGCTACTAACCTTTAAAAAACTACCACTCATCAAGTTTTGCTGTTGTACCAAAGAAGAGCCACAGTCATCTAAGGTTAATCAAATACTGCTCATTTCCATTTGCGTATTTGTATGAAGCCAAGTTTTCTACAGATAAGAGAATTCAGCTGTCTCCTATTAAGCCAATCATTAAAGCGTTTTGCAGAAATGTAAAGCAATGCCACTCCTCTTTCTAATTTTTTTGCTTTGTATATATACTTATCTTTCTTAAAGTATGGTATTTGTATGGATATTTAACAAAATTGTTTTAAAATGAAGTAATAAGTATGTAAATTTTTTCTCAGTCTTAATTTCTTATACCAAAAATACCGATAGATAAAACCGACAGAAACAAAAAAGTGTTTTAGATATTCAGTGATTTTTAAGAGTTTTATAAAGGGGTTTTTTAACACCACAGTTTGTGGATCACTGGTTTAGACCTCAGGGAGGAGAGCTGGTGGTTCGAGACATTTAGGTGGATGAGAAAGGTTTTTAAATAGCCCATGATTTTTTTTTAAATTTGGATTTCTTTTTCTTTTTAATTAATTAATTTATTTATATTTTATATTTGGCTGCATTGGGTCTTCGTTGCTGCCTGTGGGCTTTCTCTAGTTGCTGCGAGTGGGCGCTACTGTTCGTTGCAGTGCGTGGGCTTCTCATTGCGGTGGCTTCTCTTGTTGCCAAGCACAGGCTCTAGGTGCTCGGGCTTCAGTAGTTGTGGCACGCGGGCTCAGTAGTTGTGGTACATGGGCTTGTTGCTCCACGGCACGTGGAATCTTCCCGGACAAGGGCTTGAACTTATGTCCCCTGCATTAGCACGCAGATTCTTAACCACTATGCTACCAGGGAAGTCCCTAAATAGCCATTGATTTTTTTCTCATAACTTCAGAATATTAAAAAACATACAGCTCTATTAAGAGTGCCTATTCAGGGTTTCCCTGGTGGTGCAGTGGTTGAGAGTCCGCCTGCTGATGCAGGGGACACGGGTTCGTGCCCCGGTCCGGGAAGATCCCACGTGCCGCGGAGCGGCTGGGCCCAGTGAGCCATGGCCGCTGGGCCTGCGCGTCCGGAGCCTGTGCTCCACAACGGGAGAGGCCACAGCAGTGAGAGGCCCGCGTACCGCAAAAAAAAAAAAAAAAAAAAAGTGCCTATTCAAAAAATATACAAATCAATTTTCACTGCAAAGTTAAGAAGCTGTTACAGTGGAGGATTACTGGACTGAATGTCAATGTTATGACATAGTATGAGTGTGTTTCGTGTTTGGTAATTGCAATCATTGTTGCTTTTGTTGTGGTCATCCATTTACAATGCTTGGTGTCAGTCTATTTATCTCTTGTAAAAACAAAATACAGTGTGTGTAGTTTTTACCAGTTTAGTCAAGGAAGCAGGATGGTGTGTATTAGAGTTAGATGCACCTGAATTTGAATTCTGGCTGAGGTAAGCATGAGGAAATTACCAAAACTCCATGAGGAAATTACCAAAACTCCTAGCCTCAGTTTGTCCATATGTATTGTGGGATAATAATATCTACCTTAGATGGGTTATTGTGAAGATAAAACTTCATGTAAATTTTCACTACTTAAAGTGTGTTCTGTGGACCAACAAGGGGTTAGCAATGGTAAATACCCAGAGCTCTGACTCATGATCTACATTTTGATGAGATCCCCGGGTGGTCTTATGCTCATTAAAGTCTGAGAAGCACTGATGTGTAAGGAACCTAGCAGAATGCCTGCCTGCCACATAATAGGTGTTCAATAAAAATTCTTTCTTTGATGTATTTATTATTCTTCAGCTTATAACTATTTTAGTCTTTTGGACTAAAGTAATTGGTTTGATTTAAAAAAAAATAAATTTATTTATTTTTGGTTGTGTTCAGTCTTCGTTGCTGCACATGGGCTTTCTCTAGTTGCAGCGAGCAGGGGCTACTTTTCTTTACGGTGCACGGGCTTCTCATTGCGGTGGCTCCTCTCGTTGTGGAGCACGGGCTCTAGAGCACAGGCTCAGTAGTAGTGGCACACGGGCTTCCTTACTCTGCGGCATGTGGGATCTTACCGGACCAGGAGCTCGAACCCATGTCCCCTGCATTGGCAGGCAGATTCTTAACCACTGTGCCACCAGGGAAGCCCAGTTGGTTTGATTTTTTAAAATACATCTGACCAGTTAATTTAGTGTTTTTCTTTTACTTTATTATCAGCCTAAGTAATCCTTCAACTTTCAGACCTATGGTCTAGAATCTAGAGTGTCTCTGTTCCTCCTTTTAATTAATTTATTTATTCAACACATATCAAACACCTAATACATGTTAGGGACTATGCATGACACTAGGAAAACAGTATGCAAAACGAACATGATTCTCACCCTTGTGACGCTCAGCTAAAGTTGGCACTTAAATGAGCCAACATGTGCCATTTGTAATTCTCAAGAAGAAAAGCTTTGTGCATATGGGGGAGTAGCATACATTTTAGAAAAACCTCCAGTGTATATTTTTTTCCTTTTCTGGGTTTTCTTAACTTTTATTAATACAGAAAGAACTTTATTTTCATCACATAATACTTCTTGGTTTGAATTTTACATTGTCTTATGATAATATTGCTTACCTCAGGGAATTCCCTGGTGGCCTAGTGGTTAAGATTCCAGGCTTTCACTGTCATGGCCTGGGTTCAATACCTGGTTAGGGAACTGAGATCCTGCAAGCTGCACTGTGTGGTGTGGCAAAGGAAAAAAAAAAAAAAAAATTACCTCAGATTTTTTTCACTTGCCTGCCATAATTTTGACCATTGCTGGATTTTAAAATCTGCTAACGTGGGAGTTATTTTTCCAGTACTGAAATATTACTGAAATTCTGCACCCATTAAACAACCCTCTATTTCCCTGTGACCCCAGCCCTTGGAAACCGCAATTCTACTGTTTCTATGAGTTTGACTACGTTAGATACCTCATATAATTGCAATCATATAGTATTTGCCTTTTTACTACTAGCTTATTTCACTTAGCATACGTCCTCATAGTTTATTCATGTTGACAGGATAACATGTGACAGGATTTCTTTCCTTGTTAAGGTGGAATAATATTCCATCGTGTGTGTATTCCACTTTATCTATTCACCCATCGATGGACATTTGGGTTGCAGAAGCTATTGTGAATAATGGGAATGATGTGAACATGAATATCTCTTGGCTATTGTAAATAATGCTGCAATGCACACGGGTGTGCCACTGGAGTACTTTGATGTAGACACAAATCCATCCCCATGCCTGAAAATAGTTCTCGACTGTAAGCAATAACTGCAGGCTTGAGCTGGCAGAGAGGGAAAGGAGGGCCATTTCTGGCCAGGATTCCATCTCTGGTTATCTCTCTGGGCAACAGCAGAGGGAAGGAGAAAATAGCCTGAATCCCTCCGAGCAGAGAGGGTTTCCTGTCTGAAAGATTGTATGCCTACCATAGGCAGGACGGCCATGCTAACACTTTCATATGTATTGAGGGGGAAATGTGGGAGATTTCTTGAATTAAGATAACTATGATAATTAAGATAATTTCCCCCCCAAATTCCCATGACAATGAAAACAGTGATTGCCAGTGTCAGGAATGGGTCCAGGAGGGCAGGATATCAGGACCTTAATATGGAGACGGCTTGTGTTATTTGAAAAAAGAGTTGAGAATAGAATATATTCAAATTTCAAATATAATGCAAACTGTTGAAATTTAAGCTTAACAATGTTTTCCTGGCTGTTGTGGTATGAGTTAGGACAATAAACAAATGTGTTATGTGCCTGATGTGGCAGAGATCAGTCTCTCAAAGAGCACAGAGCCCTTGCCAGGGTTCTAACCTGATGTTCTTTACTGGTTGCTGGTTAAGTAAATCATTTTTGCTGAAAGTTAGTCTTTAAAGAACTTTAGTTTCACTGGGGAGCCCCAGAGTCTGTATCTGGGCTCCCAAGTCCTGCCTGTAGATGTCATTCCTATTAAAATCAGTTCATACACAGAAGTCAAAACCAACTTTGGGCTTCCCTGGGGACTAGGAAATATACCTTCAAGGAGGGAAAGAAAAACCATTGCAAAGTTGAACCACTTAAACTGACTTTCATTGTTGTCTTCTAGTCCATCATTTCAGTCCTTAGAGTAGGGGAGAAGGATCTTCACAGACTCAACTTGTTGACGTCACTTGACTGGAGCTATTTTACTTGTAACCATAGCAAAATTGGCTATTTTATGGTACAGGGAAGCAGAAAAGGCACTGGCCCGAGAGTCAGAGATGGGTTCTAGTTGTAGCTTGTCCTCTAACTAGTTGGGTGCTTTAGACAGTGCCTTTCTCTCTTGAATATGAGCATACCTTCTGTAAATTCCAGCAGCACTTGGACTAGAATAGCTCCATTCCTTGCACTAGAATAGCTCTAACATTCTGTAAGTTAGGGATAACACTTGATCATTGCGTGCATCCTACTTTTTATTTGGCATTTGTTCATTTGATACATATATACATATATAAAAATCTGTACATGGTAAAAATACAAAATAAGTATTTTTTTATAAGTTACTCAATTAAACAGCTACGTTTTTAAAGTTTAAAAACCATTGCAAGAGAAGGAAATCTAGTCAGTCCTTTATATCATTCACAATAAACTTGGTATAAAATATCCATACAAGTGTACAAAATAGTGTACAGTTCACAAAAGCTGTGCAAAGACAGCAAAGTTCTATGAAAAAAAAAAAAAAAAAGCAAAGAGGCTTGTGGGTCTCTCTCTGTTCACATCATGCCCAGTGCTCAGTGAAACCTCCCCGGAAATAATAAAAGGGCACAAGGTAGAGTGCTTGGTGCATATACTATGCATGCAGAAATAGTAAAGAAAAGGCTTTAAAACACACACTCGAAATAGAGGCCGACTCTTCCTCCCATTTACAGAACTCACTTCTTTGCCCAGAGAGCATTTGGAATATGACACATAGAAAAGACTCAATATTTATGTGGTACCTTAGACCAGAAGGCATGGGTAGATTTTTTTTTTTTTTTCTTTTCTGAAATTCTTGAGCTTTTTAAGGGCACTGCTACGGGAAGACTGAGTTACCAGTGTCTGGAGTTGGGCAAGAGGCTTTCCATACCTAAGATGGGGAGGTGGAGGGATCTAGGTAGTCAGGGGTCTTAAAGTTACTGCTTGATGTTGTGACTCCTATCTCGGTTTCCTACTTCAGAAAAGGTTTCTTACCTTACAGGGTTGTTGCTGCCGCAGACCAGCAGGGCCTGGCGCACAGCTAAACCCAGGCTGGGAAGAGTGAACACCCCACTGTGTTGAAAATATCTTGCAATAAGGAAGATAGAATAAGGAAGCTAGACAGGGGTCCTCGCCGCAAAGTTAAGGCTGGGACCAAGACCTAAATTTTACTTATGCGGAGAGGGCTGTTGGTAGGTGGTGTGGAGCAAGGGAATGTCGCTGGGGGGCAATGGAAGGGGCCAGGGTGCCCTCGACGACGCGGCAGTTCTACAGCGGGGAGCGGCAGCGTCTGCGCAGCGGGGGCAAGTGAACACGCACCGAGTCCCACCTCTTCCATTTCAAAGCACTTATAATCAGTACCCCGGGCGCGGGAGGGCTTCTAAGACACGGTGATCTCCTCCTCCTCGCCCTCCTCATCCTCCTCGGAGTCGGAGAAGTCCGAAGGTTTGTCGGGGCTGCCAGAGTGCGCGGGCGAGTGGGGCAGCGGCCCTTCTAGGCGCGGGTCCCGCAGGTGCCGAGGGTCGGGGGACGGGTGATGATAGACCAGGCGGTGGCGGAGGCTGCCCGGGCCCTCGTCCTCCTCCTCGTCGTCGTCCCCGGGACCCTTCTGGCCCACGTCGCTGAGGTCCGGGTGCGGATTGAGTTTGGTGGGAAGGGTCTGCTCGCGGCAGCCCCCGCTAGACAGGAGCTCGCGCTCCTTGGAGTTCCGCCACTTCATGCGTCGGTTCTGAAACCAGATTTTCACCTGGGGCGAGACAGTTGAGAGCGGGAGAGAAGCAGAGGTTAGCGCAGAACCCCCGCCACCGCCCCAAGTGGGTGGGAAAGAGGCCCTGTTCTTCCTCTCTTTGCCGGCTCCCCACCCGGTAAAGTGAGTTCGGACCGGAAGTGGCCCTTACCCTACCCCCACCAGCTCGGCGGCACGCACCTCTCGCCCTCTCTTCCGGCACCTGGCCCAGGTGGGCGGGGGTGGGAGAGACGCTGGGCCCGGTAGAGACGGGGCGGGGAGAGTAGCAGGCTATCGCGAGAAGCCTCCGCGAAGCTGGCTCGTGCACTTACTCCCTCTCTCGACCTTACCGCGTCTGTACAATGGGACCTAGGCGGTTTCAGAGAACCTTCCCGTTCGTACGATGCGTGGGGGGAGGGGCTCTGGGGAGACTGCCCTCACCTGTGAGTCTTTCAAGCCCAGCTTGGCCGCCAGCTTCTTGCGGTCGGGCTTGCTGATGTACTTCTGCTTCTGGAACATCTTCTCCAGCGCCTTGCGCTGCACGTCGGAGAACACGGCTCGACGCAGCATGCCCCGACGAGGCTTGCCGCGGGCGGCCAGTGGCCAGGAGAAGGTCCCCGGGATGGGCACGACGCTGGAGGACGCTGCGGAGGCCAGGGGTGCGAGGTGAGTGAGTGGGCGGTGGCCCGCCCGGGCCGGCGGCGTCCGCCCCACCATTGCGGCCTCCTTAGGTTTTTCTCTCTGATCCCTTCATCTCTTTAAAGCTCTCCTTTTTCTCCCCCTGGAGAATAGGCTACGAACCTGCAAACCTGCGAGAGTGAAAGGCGCTTTCTGCCCAAATAACTTTCCCTTTCAACCGTGCAAACCCGGATTAGGTAAAACCACGGAAACACAGAAAAGACCCCCCACAATAGCCTATTTCGTTTTTCCATTCAACGGTCTCAGGGAAACTAACTTGAGTGCATCAGCTAATATAGCTGCAGAAAAAAGTAAATTGTAAAAATAAAGTAGCCAGCCACTGGGTCCCCCCCTAAGCTTTTTAACACGTTTGTGGCTTTTGCATTCTTTAGATGAAAATGAGGTGATTTACTGATTTGATAGAGAGGAGAAAATCCGCTTTGGATTTTTTATGTTTTGAAAAATCCAATCAGTATTCATCTTTTTTTATATTAATCTTTCCTCCCCTCCCCCACAAAACGTAAAGAATTCGGCCAGAATACATGAAAAGTGGCAGCTAATTAGCACATTGACCGCTTCCCAATGGGTATTGGCATGATAAAAGGGGGGAGAGTTTCGCTTTAAGGGAGAAAAACCCCCCAAAAGAAACAGAGACTCTAATGAAGCGTGAATGGTAATTGTGTAGTAATGAACTAACAGAAAAAGACTGAGGACAAGCAGCGAAAGCCATATATTACTGGGACAAAAGAGATTTACACTTTCAAACTAAACACAACTGCAGGCCAAGACCATTGGGAGAATACTGATGGCAGAGGCTTCTCTTCCCCGAATCATTTTCATTAAATGGACATGAAAAGCTATTTATAAAGCTCGGGTTGTTTTTGTTAGAGCATTGAGATGGGGGAGAAAGGGAGCAAATTCCATTATCAGCAGTAGCATGAATGGTGAGGGGGGGGTGAATTCTCTCTCCCCCTTTCAAAAATCAATTGCTTGTTTCTTTCGCTGATATTTGGAAGTGCTGTCGAGGTTCTACCCATCCCCCACCGACCATGCCCAGTCTCTCTTCCCTTTATAAGAGTTACTGTCTCCTTAATCTTGACCAGCTGCAGAGTTTTTGAGCCATAGTTTGAGTCACCACTGGGATTCCAGGATGAAGACGTCCTGGAACCTGTTTAAGGTGTTTCTCCTTTAAACCGGGACCCAATTATGGGCTTCCCTCCGACTTATTTTACGAGCTCTAGGATCTTTAAAACGGTATGGCGGTGGGGGGACGGTATGAGAAAGAGTTTGGGAAATCAGGTTGGAAATAGAAGGTTGGGGTTGTGGGAGGATCTAGTCCCCTTCCCCCTGGGCGACCCCAGGCATCCCACACAAGAGGGCACCCCATGTGGTCTTGTGAAAAGCCTGAAGCCCTGAATGAGTCTTAAAGAGAAATTAGCCCCGGCTGGTAGGTGTCTCTCCCCGGCTCGGAGGGGCGAGGGTTGGTCTGTGTGTGGCTGCCCGGAGGAGCTGACCAATTGGTCATGGTGCTGAAACCTTTGTGGGGAATCGTGGCCAAGTGCACTGACTCTGTGGGAAAACGGCGGCGTGAAGGGATGCCAACAGCTCCTCGCCGGGAAGGGAACCGCCTCAAATTTGGACCATGACAATTCCTGCTAATTTGTAGAGCAGGGAATTGGTGCAAAGTGTCAAGCAGTCACTGCTTGTGCTAAATAGGGCATCAAATTGGCGCGACGGATTCGTGAATGTTGTACGCCTTGCAACCTCTGAACCGGAGCGTAACCCCGTGAGGTGGACGGAGAAATATGGCTTCGGGGCAGGGAGCGACGGGGTGGGGCTGGGGTGACGCCCAGCCTCCTGAAAGGAAGGGGGATGAGACCTACCTGGGAAATAAGAAGATCTGATGAAAGGCTGGAAGGAGCCTTCAAAGTAGGGAAAGGCGAAGGTCTTGGGAGGGACACTCTGGAGCAAGGCGGGGGACGTTTCTGGGAGAGAGTGAGGAAAGGAGGAACAGAAGGAGGGAGACAGAAAGGGAATTTGATTAAGTACATGATTATTGTGCAGCACAGTGAATACACGACATGATTAACCTTTCGGCTGGTTTCAAAGGCATCTTACTCAGTGTACTGACGCAGTAAAGTAAACCTTTTCCTAACACTGTCTCTATCTGTGGAACCCCCTCCCCCAGTAGCCCTCGGAGTCCCCCCCCCCGTGTCATCCTAGGCACTAACGAGATAGAAGAACTGGTGGTGGGGGGAGAAAAGAATTGCAGATCGATAATACTTGCTAAGCTAGTAAATATATTGTCTTGGGTTTAAAAAAAAACTGGCTTTCAGAAGCTCAAGGACAGAAACGCAGACGTCCAGGGGCGTGCGCGCAATTTCACTGTGCCAGGGAACTGTGCGCGCACGGACTGTAGGTGTTCAAATTCATTCTGAGGGTGGGGCGAACCTGGAGGCTTTTCTTCCCGGGAATCGTCTGAACCTAAGTCTCACATTGCTTGACAGTGGGGCCTCGGGGATCTTGTGTACGTGTGTGCACTGCTGTGAGCGTGGGTACCCGCTGCGTGTGGGAAACTGAGGCCAGAAGGACTCTGCATCTAGACCGGCTCTTAGCGTTTTGCTTTCACTTACCAGTTCTGGGCGCCGAAGAAAGGATGGCGTTCACTCCAAACTTCAGAAACGTGGGCTCGCTGGCAGGGGAGACGGCCGTCTGCGGTGAGCCGCCCCGCCGGCTGCCTGGACCCGGGGAGCCCAGGTCGGAGGCCCCTGTGTCTGTGAGAGCCGCAGAGGCCCCCTGCCTAGGGGGCGACATGCTGGCGGTGGGCACGCTGCGGGGCAGGTAGGCGGGGGGTCGGCTGATGCGGATCAGATCCTCCACCAGGAAGCTCGAGTGGCCGGAAAATGCCGACTGCAGGGACTGGGGCAATGTTAAGGTGGGCGTGGGGCGCAAGAGGCTGGGGTACCCGGCTGGGGGCGCGAGGAGGCCGGGGAACATCATGTTAGGCGAGGGGCGGGCGGAAAAACCCTTCTTCCAGTGGCCAGAGGGTAAATGCTGGGTTTCCCGCCCCTCCCGCCCTCTCTCTTGGGCTTAGCAAACGTCTTCTAGTAACGATTCCACTTGGGTGTCTGCGAGTCCTCCGCGGTCCTCCCGTCGAGGTGATGGTTTTATAGTGGCCCGCCCGTTAAAGCGTTTTGAAAAGTGACAGCTCTGACAATGAAGTTCAACAAAGTTCTCCACTCGAGCTTCATTCGCCGGAGGCTCTGGGCGCGCTGATTGGCGCAGGGGTGCAATTTATGATTGGATTAGTCTTCATAAGCATGGCCCGCACAATGGGCTGGCAACAAAGGCTGGCGCGCATCAATTCTGCGGATCGACCGCCTCTTTGCAATACAGTGCTCCCCCAAAGCTCTCGCCGGGAGTTTTTGTTCGGAAGCAACACCCGGGCTAATTAAATGCCTATTTAGAAGTTTCAGATGACATCTTGCCTCATAGAAAAGGAATTATTTAAAGAATGCACTAAATTTATTTGCAGCTCCCCTGCTGAGCCTGGAAAATAAATCAATAAATATTCATAGAAATTCATCTCCAGGCAATCAGTAAAATAATCCTCCCCCCTTGTGGGGAGGGCAATGGAAAATTTCAAGTCAGTGAACATGAAAATATGCTCCCTCTTCGGTCTCTGCCCTATACATTACTCCAGCTGAGGCATAAAGCAGATGTGATGGGTGGGTTAAATAAATGTGGGGTAGGGGAGTGCCGTTCTAACAACCCAGGGAGACTTGAAATTGATGCTTTGGGGCTATTGGATGTGCGTCCCTAGGGTTGGAGGGGGGAGGTCTTGATTTGAGTTATTTCATGTTGGGAAACTAATTGAGATTGAGAGAGTTAGTGGATACCTGAATAGTCATATGACTCTCCTGCAAACTCCCAGCAACTTAGGAAACGATTTTCAGCGACGTATCTTTATAAGTGTCACTGAGGAACAAACGGCAGTTCACCCGGAGGAGGATCAGAGGAGAGCATTGAAAAGGGGCAAGGCAGCCGGATTCCATTCCCAAGGGCTTACCTCTGCTGAAAGCTGCCTCAGGCGAGGACACCTGGATGCTGTGGGTGCTCTGCTGGCTCTTTTCTAACCTCTACAAGCCCTCGGCAGTTTCAGTAGAAACTCACAGCCTGGACTTTTTAAAACCACAGCAGCGAAGGTTGGGATTTGTCCCGAGAGAGTCCTACCCATTGCGGGTGCTTAACCCGGCCAAAGTTTTGCTGCTTCTTCATTAACTGCAATGTACAAACAGGTGAAAACAGCACGAAGGATGCGGTTCCCCAAAATGTTGGTCCATATGAGGAATGACGATTCTTACTTAATTTGGTGCCTCAAATGAGAATCTTCCTGTAGACAGTACTTTGTTTTCTGCTGGGTTGGGACTGGGGTGGCTCTGAGCCTCAATTCCGTTTCTCGGCTCGGCTAGATAACAGATGTGTAAAATGTCCCATTCATTTCTTTAGTGTGGCTGAACCTCCCCAAAGAGAAGTGTGCAGCCCGCCAGGCCGCCTTGATCCTATTAACCATGAACTAACTGTCACCTTCAGCTGGTTTTCCTTTTTTGCTTTTTAACACAAAGCTTTCTCAAAAATCTTATTAACCAGCTTTATTTCTCTCGATGGTTTTGTTCAGGGCGTTTTGTGTTGATGATCTCCATGTCGCTGCTTTAACCATTCAATAAAAGTGCATCTGCGATTTATATCACATTAAACCAGAAATGGAGCCCGCTAAAGCTCTCCCTTGATTCAGATTAAAAAGTTATTTAGGTCGGGCTCTGGAGCCGAATTAATGCTCCAACATGACGCAAGTACGGAGTTCCTGAGCCCAAGACTGTTTATGGAGGCATTCTGGGCAGCAGGCCCTGGAAAACCACTAAGGAAAGAACAACTGTTAAATAAGTGGCTATTTAAATATGGGAAATGCGTTGCTCAAGTTAACTGGTGTCCGCTGGAAACGAAAGAGACAGATCTCTGGAGAACTTCAAAGGTTCCTCTTTTTGAAGCTTTGCCATAAAATAGGGGAGAAAAAGTCGAAAGTATTTGAACACCTGAGCTCTAACCTTGCCACAGTTTTCATTCGCTATCACCCCTCCCCACCAACTGCTTTCTGGAAGCA
Organism: Kogia breviceps; assembly: GCF_026419965.1. Taxonomy (NCBI): domain Eukaryota; kingdom Metazoa; phylum Chordata; class Mammalia; order Artiodactyla; family Physeteridae; genus Kogia; species Kogia breviceps. Next base: position 36,557,327 of record NC_081316.1, on the reverse strand, counting down.
GGAGGGCCAGCTCTGGTTTTTGCATTCTCTCCCTCCTTCTCGTCTTTCTCCCCTCTTCATTCCCTTCCTCTTCCTGCACTCCCTCCCTCCTTCCTCCCCTACCCCACTGCCGGGAGTGGTTGCCAGTTCCCAGAAGGAGGAAAGCCTGGACTAGAGGTGTTGGGTTTCCCATCAAGGAAGTCGGAGTGTAGCTCAGTGGTATAGCATTTGACTGCAGTCTACTGGAAGATAGAGCCTACATTTGCAGGGTTGTGTATTGAGGGGCGGTAAGGACTGAAAGCCAGTCTAAGGACTTCCTGACCACCACCACCCAAGACCTTCCCTAGACCTCTCCAGCTGAGGTATTTCCCTGGGTGTAGTTTTTACAGTTACTATCTTGACAATTGACACGCTCCTTGGCTCCCACCCTCACACACACACCCACACACACACACACACACCCACACACACACACACCGGCCATACTGCCTCACTCTAGACTAACTGCTGCTAATGTCTCTTCTTTTAAAAGGGGGGCCTGACATTTTTTGGAAGGTGGGTCAACCCCTTGCTGCGATCCACGTGTTCTTGGCCTCCAGCGGTGCGTCTCCATAGCCTTTTTTCCTTTTTCCAAGAGGGAAGAGTGAAGGCGGGGGCGAGGGCTGGCGGCCCCGTGAAAAGGCAAAATAAATCCTAAGGAAGCAAGAAATCGGACGAAAGGATCTTACTTTTAAGTGATTTCCTTGAACGCGTCTTTTCAAACTCCGCCATAGCCTAAGGGGCTGCGCAGCCGGCGGCTGCGGCTAAGACCTGTGACTAATGCCGTTTGACCTGAGCCCTTGGGGTTTTGTGCGTCCTGCCATTCATTGTAATGTCGTTATCTTCAAGTTTATTTCAGAGAAGTCACTAGCGTCCTCTCTCCCAGAGCCGGGCTTTCTGTCTGTTTCTCTTTCAGGGTAAAAAAAAAGACGGGAGGGGAAAAGAGAATCGGAGGCACCGGTTGGGGTGAAGATCCTCGCCTGTGCCGCGGGCGCCGCTGCTCGCTGGGGGAAGGCCTCAGTAGAGGCAGCCGAGGCTCCCGGGGCCTTCGAGGCCAAAGCTGCCGGAGCCTCCCTGGGAAGGCAGGAAGGGCTCCGGAACCCGTCTGGGGTTTCTTCCCCCCGCCACGCCCCCGGGGCCTTGGATAGCTGGCGCGTCCCTGCCCGACGCGCCGGGGTCTGGCCATGGCGCACCCTCTCCAGTGTGGGTCGAGGCATGAGCGCCTGCCCCGGGTGGGTAAGTGCAGGCCGCCCATGGGGAGGCGAAGTGCCCGAAGAGTAGAGAGTGGCTTGATATATTCCTCGCCCTCCGAAAAGATAACGAACGTAAGTTCGGGAAGACTGGGACCGCAGGGTCGTACTTTGCAAGGGTTCAAACCCCCAGGCCGTGGCGCTCCCGGACCGGAGCTACCAACAGAGAATGCTTTGCAAGTTTGGCAGGCTGCAGGGTGGCGGTGGCATCGGAATTAGCACCCGCCTCCTGGCTTCTGCCGTCCCAGGGAAAAAGAGGGAGCTGATGCGCGAGGCAAAGGAGGAGGGCAGCGAGGCTCGGGCTGTAAGAGCTTTCCTACAGCCCCAGCTCTTTAGGCGAGCCGCTCTATTAAGACACCTCTAAGGGGTTCACCTTCAGAAAAGGCCACAGGGAGCTACCGGCCGCCCCAGCCCTTTCTAGCATCTCCCCGCACCGCTCATTCCTTTCACACTCACTCCCCCCGTTTTCCTTGAAAATCCTTCTATTGTGCCAATCAAGCAGATGGTTTGCAGGAAATATAGCTTGGCCTTGCTGACCGAAACTAATTTTAACTAGCTTTCCAAGCCTGAAACGTTTGTTTTGCTCTTACAAAATAGCCCCCAAAACAGCTGGCAAGGGTGAATTAAACCCATTAAAGACACATTTATAAGAAATTATATTCACATAGATTGCCTGAACCCCCTTGTGCAGCCTGAGAGGGGAGATGAGCGCATTTAAATGAAAATGTCGCCGAAAGCTCCCCTCCTTAACGTAGCCTGAACGCCTCAAAAACATTTTACTAAATAGATTAACTTGACTATTGTCTTGCATCACATTTATCAGCTTCATTAAGTGAATAGCTGAACAAATATATTACGCATGCATGAAAAGCTCTTTTTCGAAGCGCCTCATTGTGTCCTCAGCCCTGACAGGTGGTTAACTGTGTGTTGTGTTTTTTTGTGGGTTTTTTGTGTTTTTTTTTTTCTTTTTTAACCCGAAGAAAGAGGGTGTTTTTAGAGCAGTGCTGTGCGCAGGCCCGGCTTGGTGGGAGTTTACTTTAACTGGCTGCTTGGGCCCTGCCGCCCAGTGATATTAGCACCGTGAGATGTTGGCAAAGGCGATCTGAGCCCATTCAAGATAATCAAAATTAAATTTTGGTGAGCCGAGCCTTGAGTGCTTTTTCTCTCCATCACTCCCACCTCCTTGTCTCGGAAATTAATTTTATAATGCTTCTTTTCAAAGCTGATGTCCGTCCGTCTCCCCCCCCCCCCCCCCCCCCCGTCCCAAAAGTAAATTGCCTTTGCGTTTCCTTGATTAACAGGCTCTCCGCAGACTGCAGTGTTAAATATCCTTTTAACTCACATTTGGATCCATTTCACTTTACTGAGTGTCTTTGGGGAAAGTCCTTGTTTCCCAGGCCTCAGTGTCCCGGTGTGGGAAACAAGGGACTGGGGCCCTAGAAAGCTCTCTAAGGGCCCTTTCAGGTCTGACCTTCTAAAGTTTAAAAATTCTCTGCTCTTTGTCACCCCACTGCGGGTCCCAACCCAGCAACTCCCAGTGTCTGGCCTCCACCTGGAGGACCTGAAAGTCTGCATTTCCGGGTACTAGAGGTGAGCCCTGAGTGGAGGGAAGAAGCCTGGAGTGAGCTGGAGGCTTCAGTGCTGATCCACAGGGCTTCTGCTCCTTGGGTCTCAAGATCCACTAGGAGCCCTTAGGTGCTGGGCCCTCGCATCCCACCCAGCACCCCGCCCCACATCCCTCCCTGCGTTGTACTTCTCTTCGGTCCTGGTCCCACAAAGAGGTGCGGCCTGATGCTGGGTGTGAAACAGGAGGTGTTGCTCCCTTGGTCCTGGGAGTTGCTTTTCAGTCTCTTTAATTACTTCTTGCGCTCCCCGCCCCCCTCTCCCCCCATGAACCCCTTCCTCACCTGCCCCTGCCCCAGCTTTTGTCCTCTTCCTCTCATCTCAAGCTGAAACTATTGGTTTCCTGTCCCAGAATCTTTGAGGGACGCCGAGTGGGAAACCATATGGGATCTTTCTCTGGACCTGAAAGAGCCGGCTTTCGTCGACGGTGGGAGGGAGAAGAGAGGGAATATATGTCTTCCACCTTTTCAGTCCCCAAGGACTCCGGGATGGGGAGCAGGTGCCTCTTAGCGAGGCTGGGTTTGCAATGGGGTAGAGGTGGCCCTAGAGGGAGTTGGCAGTCTAGCGAGTTGGGTGGCAGGTCCCAGAGAAATGGATGCCACCACCTACGACCGCCACCCACACTTCAAGAATAGAGGACTCTGGGGCTTCCCTGGTGGCGCAGTGGTTGGGAGTCCACCTGCCGATGCAGGGGACACGGGTTCGTGCCCCAGTCCGGGAAGATCCCACATGCCGCGGAGCGGCTGGGCCCGTGAGCCATGGCCGCTGAGCCTGCGCGTCCGGAGCCTGTGCTCCGCAACGGGAGAGGCCACAACAGTGAGAGGCCCACGTACAGCAAAAAAAAAAAAAAAAAAAAAAGAATAGAGGACTCTGAGAAGACTGGTCTTGTTGATGTGCAGTGGTTGTGCGAAGTCGATGCTGCCAGATTTATACCAGTCTTTCAAGCTATCTCTGGGGAGCTTGCTGTCTCGATATTAAACCTTAATCTTGTCCAACGTTTAAGAACCCACAAGGGAAAAAGACTTTGGCCTATGGACTGAGATTCTGTTTCCCAAACCAGAATCTTGCTTCACCTTCTCCTTTTTCATGTTAAAAAAACCAGATGGCATGTTTTCAAACATAGAAGGAAGAGGAGTCATTTTAGATCTAGGGCCAGTTGGCTGCGGAAGGTGAGGGCGGGGCGGGGGGAGGGAGCATCGGAGGCTAAACGTTCCAAATTCTTCAGCTCATCTTTGAAATGTAGAGATTGCCCTTTTGGGACAAAGAGGTATTTTTCTAATCCAGATACTCATGGGAGGATTAGAGGTAAGACTGCTAGTTCTTTATAGTGTAGTAAAAATTCATTTTAAAAATTATTTTTCTTCTAACAGGAAGTGAGTCTTGATTTGGTCAGAGGAGAGACCTATCAGAGAGAGAGAGGCTGTTTGGAACCATGAGTCCATACTTGAGAGAGAAGTATTCGGATGTGTATGGGGCTCTAAGTTGCTGAAGGTTTGTTTTGCCTGAGGCTGAGATGGGTTTAGAGGTTATTGCAGGAAAGAGAGAAGGAAAAGTCCCCCAAGACTTTTGCCTGCTCTGCAGTTATGCTTAGTCAGTGTAGGGAAGCAAGAGGGAGGCATGAGAGAGAGAATGTGCCATTCCTCTTACATGGGGAAGGGATGGGGGGAGATAGCCTTATTTTAGTGTGTTACCTATGCTGCACAAAGGCCTGAAGACTAACTGCCAGCTGCTGTCTACAGGAGGAAAATCAAAACATTCCCTATCCTGCTCACCCTCCTTCACTATCAGCTTTTCCCTCTAACTGCTGAGAGAAAAAGATAGTCATCAGACAGAAAGGCCTTACACTTCCTTCCTGCCGGCTTACTCTCCATTCTATTCACATCTCCACCGAGCCAGGTCCTCTCCTGCCTCCCTGGGGACAGTGTGAGTTATCTAATCTCTGTTGCCTTTCCAAATCCACCTCCTACTCCTTCTCCCCCTTCTTTTGTCCTCAGAGACTAGCAAAATGCATCTAGGGAAATGCACTGACACCAGCATACCCTGATGGTTGGTTTCTTCTGCTTTGCTTCAGTTAGTGGGAGGCGAAGGCACCAACTCAAGGATAGGAGAGAAAGGTTGGGGTATTTCTTCCTCTCACTCCCTTCTTTTTTTAAAATTTATTTATTTTATCCATTTATTTTTTGGCTGCGTTGGGTCCTCATTGCTGTGCGTGGGCTTTCTCTAGCTGCAGAGCTCCGGGGCTACTCTTCTTAGGCTTAGCTGCTCCGCAGCATGTGGGATCCTCCCAGACCAGGGCTTGAACCCGCGTTCCCTGCATTGGCAGGGGGACTGTCAACCACTGCACCACCTGGGAAGCCCCCTCCCACTCCCTTCTTGCTTTGTTGCATTTCTGTGAATAACTGTAGCTGCAGCTCCCAAGCTCACTGGGCCCTGCGATATAATAGCTTTCCACTTTTGCTAGTCTTTGGGGCATTAACATTCCTTATTCCCTTAACCTCACCTGCGCTTCTGTAAGTGGTTCCTTCATTGGAAATATTTGCTGCTGAACTCCTGACTGATACAGGGACCTTGTTTTTCATTGTCCTCTCTGTCTATAGCTTCACTACCCCCTTCACCACAGGTTCTTTCAAGCTGTGCTCATTTCAAAAGGACCGTCTCTTGACCTTATGTCCATTTCTAACTGCATCTTTTTACAGACTTCCTCTAACTTTTGTGAGGCCTGAGACAAAACTATAGATGGAAGTCTGTAGCCCACCCTACTCCACTTCCCACTCTGACTCCATTCTACATCTTGAAGGGCCACGCATCCAAGAGTGTGGACACCTGGTCCACTTATCCAAGATCCATCCATATCCCCTGCACCCTCTCCAAACAGCCAGAGGCTTAGGGATGGGCACACTAGTGACATTATCCACTCATGGGAAGATAGACGTAGGAGAGGCTTATGTAGTCTTTGAAAACAGGCTTGGTTCCACTTGGGTAAAGAATTCCAGAGCCTAACAGGGAGCATATAGGCTCTAGGTGAGCATGTCCCTTTGGCCACATGGACATGGGTGGAGCTGGAGGGGAGCCGGACTGGGGCCCTTTCTGAAGTTCAGGGCCCACACAAGTTCCTTGTTTGTCCAGGTCGAAGCATGGTACTTCTTTCACAACCAGACATTTTTGAAAAGCAACGTCTAACCTTGCTTTCTGCTATTCTTGCCACCTTCATGACCTTTCTCAACCTGCTGCCACCACATTCCCCTGAGGTGGATTTGTTAGTGTCATTGATGCCGTCCCTGTTGGCGGTCAATGATCTTCCCTAATTCTATGTGGCCTGCCTACAGCATTTGTCACTGTGGACCTCTCCCTTCTTGGCTTCATGGTTTTCTTTTTCCTCCTCAGACTGTTCCTTCTTGCTCTGTTTGTGAACTCTCTTTTCTCTGCTAAGCCCTTAGATGGTAACATTATTCTGGGTTCTGACTTTGGCTCTTCCCCCAGACAGTTATTGAAATTTTGTTTATTACTTATTCTACCCCTGTTGAACTACATGCACTTCCCTAATTATGCCCCACTCTCTCAAACCCCAGTGCCTTTGTGCACACTGATCCTTTTGGATTCTTTTCACCTGGCTAACTTCCATTGGTTGGGAAAGATTTGTCTTGAGCCTCACCTCCTTTGTGATCCTTCTTTGACATGTACTCTGAGGTCTATGTCTGTTGGATATTTTCTTTTAGTACCTAACACTCACCTTTAATAGTGCATTTATTACACTGTATTTAGAGTTGCCAGATAAAAATACTGGATGCACAGTTACATTTGAATTTCAAACATACAAATATTATTTTAGAATAAGTATGTCCCAAATACTGTGTGAGATATACTTAGACTAAAGAAATTACTCATTGTTTATCACAAATTCAAATTTAACTGGATATTCTGAATTTTTATTTGCTGGCAACTGTACCTATTGGAATAATTTACATGTTTGTTTCCCCTGTAGACCATGAACTTCTTAAGGGTAGGCACCATGTCCTTTGGCTCTGTGTCCTAATGCCTGGCACATAGCATGCATTCAGAGAATGTGTGCAGAGTGATAAAACCTTCAAATTTGGGAGCACTTTGCTGCCTCATTTCAAAGGACCTTTCCTGCTTTGAAATTGAGTGTATTTAGTTCACTGATCTCTCTTCTAACCTCTTCTAAAGTCTTATCATTATTAGCTCTTCATTTTATACTGTTTGGTTCTCTAGATGGTAACCAGATGGAAAAGCTCCCAGATTTTGTCAAAAGAGTGTCTGATCTTCACCTGTATCTCCTAGGGCAGTCCTCTTTGCTGATTGAATGATTAGGTGATGAGGTCTGTTGGCATTGTTGGTCATTAGATATTACTGGTGAATATGCTTAGTTGACTAAATATGTTTAACAGAGAGTCAAATTCCATAGCACAGGAACCAAGCTCAGATTAACACATATGCACTAACTCTTCGTCTCACAGCATTAAATTAAGTAAATATTTAATTTTCACAGTGTAAATAATGAATCCACTGGCAGTTCCCCACCCAGCCCTCACTTAGGGGGTATAAATATATGTGATTTTTATACATGTTTATATACATACATAAATATATATGTTAATGAACTCATCACTAGGAGGAATTCTGTGGTCCAGAAAGCAAAATACTGCAGCTCTGAAAACTGGTGCCTGCCAGCTAATCCTTAGGCCTTAGGTACTAAACCGGTTGACGTGAGACAGAAAGCCAACACAGGCATGGGTATCAGAATTGGTTAATTATGGTGGAGAGGAAGTTAAAGAAAGCAAGACTCTCAGAGAAAATGCAGAGATATCCAATTTATTTTCAGAAAAAAAGTCAGAATGTAGAACTAGAGCTGCACTGTCCAATGCAGTAGCCACTAGTCACATGGAACTATTCAAATTCAAAGTAGTTAAATAAATAAAACTTAAATAATTTAAATAAAAATTAAATTAAATTTTAAAATTTAAATAAAAATTAAAATCTTGGGCTTCCCTGGTGGCGCAGTGGTTGAGAATCCGCCTGCTGATGCAGGGGACACGGGTTTGTGCCCCGGTCCGGGAAGATCCCATGTGCCGCAGAGCGGCTGGGCCCGTGAGCCGTGGCTGCTGGGCCTGCGCGTCCGGAGCCTGTGCTCCGCAATGGGAGAGGCCACAGCAGTGAGAGGCCCGCGTACCGAAAAAAAAAAAAAAAAAAAAAAAAATTAAAATCTTGTTCCTCAGTCACATTAGCCACAATTCAAGGGCTCAGTAGCCACGTGGGGCTAGTGGCTACTATATTGATTGGCATGGATATAGAACATTTCCATCACTGCAGAAGTTCTTTTGACAGCGTTGACTAGAGTTCCTGAATGTGGACTGAATCTGTTGACCTGGGGAAATGGAAACCTAGAGGAATATGACTGTCATATTCAAGTACTCGAAGGGCTGCCAAGAGAAAGAAAGTAAGTAATGAGTTCTAAGTTACTAGAAGGAACCAAAGAGAGGCCAGATGCATACTTTACAGCAACTAGAGATTTAAAAACATAAGTCAATTCTTATTGCCCCATCCTCTCCTTTCAATCAACAAATATTGATTGAGGTCCTACAGTGTACCAGCAGGCACTGTTCTAGGTCTGGGAACCCTGGAGTGAACAAAACAGACAGCTTGTGCCATCTTGGATCTTCTCATTCCACTTAGGATGAAGTAGGAACGGGCCCCTGCCAGCCCCTCCCCGTCCCCCTCCTCTACCACAGTCCTGACTCCCATCTCTTCTCTCTTCCTCTAAGATGCCAGGCTCTTTCTCACCAGTATACCTTTGCATATGCTTTTCTCTCTGCTTGCTTCATTTGGTTAACTCCTACTTATCCTTCAAACTGCAGTTTAAATGCTACTTTCTCATCACCCAGTTTTAATCACCGTGCATTTTTTTCTTCTTGGCAATATATCTATATCTATATCTATATTTATACATATACAGTAAGTCCCCTACATACAAACCTTAAAGTTGCAGACTTTCAAAGATGCGAACGTGTGTTCCATCAACATCTGATGTGAGTGAAACTGCAGCTTGCCCTTCGTCTCCTGTTGCTGAGGATCCTTCAGCTCTACCGTCTCCCACCTCCTCTCCCTCCTCCAGTCAGTAACTCTCTTGCCTGTTCACTCAGTGCCAGTCCTTGTATGCCAGCTGTTGTGCTGTACTATTGTACTTTTCAAGGTACTGTACTGTAAGATTAAAAATGTTTTCTTTATTTTTCTGTTTTTTTATAAAGTCTTTTAATTTTTTATTTATTTTATTTATTAAATTTTTGGCTGCATTGGGTCTTCGTTGTTGCGTGCGGGCTTTCTCTAGTTGCGGTGAGGGGGGGCTACTCTTTGTTGCGGTGTGTGGGCTTCTCATTGTGATGGCTTCTCTTGTTGCGGATAACGGGCTCTAGGCGCGTGGGCTTCAGTTGTTGCAGCACGCAGGCTCGGTAGTTGTGGCTCGCGGGCTTTTTTTTTAATGTATTATTTGTGTGAAAAGTATTATAGACCTATTATAGTACAGTACTATATAGCCAATTGTGTTAGTTGGGTACCTAAGCTAACTTTGTTGGACTTACGAACAGATTGGAACATGCTCTCGGAACAGAACTCGTTCGTATGTAGGGGACTTACTGTATAAAGAGAGAGCACACATTGTCACTCACTAGCTGTGTGACTTTGGGCCCAGTTACTTAACCTATCTGTTCCTTAGTTTTTTCAACTGCCTCATCTAAAATGGTAATAATAAAACTTACCCTAAAAGACTATGAAAAATGTTTATTGCCTAGAACAGTGACTGGCTTATATTTAGACACATAAGAAATTTAGTACCCTTTTCTCTCAAGAAACTAAATATCCTAATTCTATACCTGATTTCCTTTTAAAATGTCAGTGAAGGACATTTAAACCAATAATGATAGCAACAGCAATGATAATGATAGTTAGCTTTATTGAGAACTTACTATAAGCCTGGCACTGTGTTAAATATTTTCCAGGCATGATTTACAGTAATCCTCAAGACAGCCTCATGTGGTAGATACTATTATTATCCCCACTTCCCTACAGGAGGAGATACAGACACTTAGGGAAATTTAACAACAGAACTAGGTTGGCTTTGCATTGTGTCAGCCTGGCTAGGCTGAACTCTGTTTCTCAGAATTCCCTGTGCAGCATGACTCCAGTTAGGGTGGGCTGCTAAACAGGCTTGAGAGATTTGGAGGGTGGAAGGAAGCAGTGGCTGGTTTGTCACTGACCAGCTGGCTTATGTCACTGGTGTGAGGCAGCTGGTCCTCCACTTACCCCAGCTTCTCTGACTCCTGTGTTTACCCCCCTGTAGGAGGGTGTTGGCTTTTGCAGGACATTCACCCCAACAGGGTCAGAGGCAGTAGAGACTGACATGGATTTCCTTCTGTTCTTGTGGGGTTTCAGCTTGTGTTTGTGGATTCCAGCCTGCTCCTGATATGTGTATATTACACTGCCTGTTAGTTCTGCTTCTGATTGGATCCTGACACACAGTTAGTAAATACCAGAGCTGAGGCTTGGAACTCAGTCTGACCCTAGAACTTCCTTTCATAACCATTATTCTGTGCTGGCCCTGAAGAAACTCTAGGGATTTTGAAGGTAGATGAGACTAGTCTGAGGTTTGAATTTTAGGTCTGGAGCCCTCTTCTGCCTTGAAATATTACAGTGATTAACAGGTCATTATACTCATGGGCCAAACTGACACTCAGAGGGCATATAGCAACTGATAAAGTTTACCTTAGTTTATAAAAATCAGAAGTTCTCAACATGGGTAATATAGCCAATGTTTTAAATAATTGTAAATGGAAAGTAACCTTAAAAATTATATAAAAATTAAAAATAAACTTCTGCTACAATAATAATGATGATATGAGCACATATTTAGCATCTACAGAATTTCAGGTACTGCTTGAAGTGCTTATGTATCAACTCATTTAATCTTCACAGTCCTCTCAAGAAGTAGAAGCAGGAGTTCCAACACTTACTTTATTCATAGAAGTAGGTATTAGATTTCAAAAAAGTGAACTTTGTGAGGGCAAGGGATACAGAGTGAGGGGAGCTGTTAGTTCCCTGCTCTGACAAAGGGAGATAGATATAGATGAACCTTAGGTCTCCACTAGCTCCATTTTGGAGAGTGTATATCTAAAGCATTTAACACATACCTATCAGTTAGGGTGATTTGGACTGCAGTAGCAAAAGGACCCACCCCAAAACAGAGTAAACTACAAAGAAAAGTTATTATTCCATAAAACAAGAATTCCAGAAGTAAAACAGGTTCAGAGTCCATTATTTATTGTCTCATTGATATCATCAGAATCCAGGTTCTTTCTCTCTGCTCTGCCATCCTTAATATGTTGAGTTATCCTCTTTGGCTGGCTCCCTCATGGTGTCGAATGGCTGCCTCATCTCCAGACATCACATGCAGATGACAACATCCAGCAGAAGGAGAGTCAGTTTATTGTCTTCTCTCTCCTTTTATCAGCAGGAAAAAAAATCTTTTCTAAAAGCCCACCTGGAGGATGTCTACTCCTGTCTTCTTGGCCAGAATAGTGCCAGTTGCTCATGTCTAAGCCAGTCAGTCACTGGCAAAGAAAATGGAATTACTATTTTTTAATTAAATGGATCTAGGGTAACCTTCCTGGAAATAGGAAGGACCTAGCTTCCTGAAATACATGGGTGTTAGATTTCTGAACAAAGAAGATACTGATTAGCAAAGGAAAAGGTGTGTGGCTTTATATAGGCAGCAAACAGTGTCTGTTACTACATGTTAAATAAAGCAAAGTGTATAAACTGTGCCTTACCCAAAGCTAGAGCCATGGATGTGTCCTGGTAGCTGCCCTTTACCACTGTGTCTTACTCCTGTTTTTAAAAAATTTTTACTGACCACCACAGATACTGCCAATGCTCACCAATGCCCATTCTTCTCTTTATGAGGACACAGACAACATTTTCTAGCTTTCCTCACAGTTAGATGGAGCCATAGACCCTGTTCTGGGCAATGGAATGTGGGCAGAAGTAATCTATATTACTTCCAGGCTTGGCATATAAAATCTCTCAAATACAATCCTTTTTCTTTTTTCCTTCCATTGGGATATGAAGGCCACATGTCAGGGTGGCAGAGATACAACATGTAATGAACCTGGATCCCTGAGTCATGGCTTGGAGGAGAGCCATCCATCTTGTATTGGACTGTGCCATGAGTAAGCAATAAGCTTTTATTATATGAATTTATCCTATCGTGACTAATGTACCCATCAAATCATCTTCCTTGTGCCTTGTATTTTGAGCACAGTGGCTGCAGATCTGGTATGCAGGTCTCAGGCTGCTTAGAGGGTTACCTGAACATGCATAAAATCCCATGCATGTTAAAAATAAAATCCCTTTCATGGTAGTCTTACTTAAGTACTTCCAGTGATAAGGAACTCACTATTTCTAGCAAGAGATAACCTCTGGTTAGTAAGAGATAACATATTAATGAAAGATGGCAAATACACTTCAGTTCATGTGCCGAATCTCACTGATTAGTAGTTGCATTTAAGCTACTATTGATATGTGGAGAAGGATTCTAAGATCAACTCTGGGTGGCCTGGGAAAATTTTCTGCTATTAATTAATAATGCCTTCCAGGGCTGTGGCAGCAGGAGCGGTAAACCCATGCTCCATGTAGCATCTGTGGTATGAGAACTACGGGGAGAAAGCTCATAGGAAAGAGGTTTGCCATTAAATAACAGGACTCAAGGGGATTGGATCTTGGGATACATTTCCAGGGATGATGATACAATTGCAACAATAATTATGCCTTCCGTTTAGCGAGTACTGTGCTAATGCTTTATATATATATATATATATATATATATATATATATATATATAAATTTCCTTGTCTCCTCATAACAAGTCCATTTTACAGACAAAGAAACTGAGGCTCAAAGATGTAAAGTAGCTTGCAGGGCATCATGTAGTTAATTTAGTGGCAGAGGCAGATTTGGTCCAGGGTGGTCTGACCCAAAGTCTGTGTTCCTACCCTATGTCACCTATGCTGTCTATGGAATTGGGGAGGGAACTAATTAAAGATTTCTGAACTTCTGTTTTTTGTTGTGGGGGAATGTGTGGTACACTGTAGGAGGTTTAGCAGAATTGCTAGCCTCTACCCATTAGATGCCTATAGCATAATCCCCCCTCCCTCCTAGAGAAAAATGTCTCCAGACATGCCAAACTGGGCCCGGTTGAAGACCAGTGGGTTAGAGGAAGGCATTCCTATGTTTGGAGCATTTGTGGTTCTGGGCAGGCAGGTGATATGGGAAGGGGCTGAAGAGCGATGTGGGAACCTAGGGGGCAAGGGGGTCCATTAGGGTAGCCTGGGAGCCTTTGTCACATGAAGAAGGCTGAGTCCCCTAAGCTCATGCACTAAGTCTCCCAGATATTTCCTGTTAAGGGGCAGGATTGAGGAGGGAGAAGCTTGAAGGAGAAGGCTCCCGCGGCCCCAAATTGTAGGTAAAGGAAGAATGTGGAGTGAGGATTTTAACCACACAGGTCACCCTGAATGCTACTGAGAGCCTGCCGCTGTGGGCACATCTCCTACTCAGTAGATATGGAAGGAGTGTTTGTTGAGTGAATGGTGACCAGTTAGACCAAAGGAAGGGAATAAAGCAGTTGCACTTATTTTTAAGTAAAACTATGGTATGAAACAGCATTCTTGAAGAGTCACTAAATCTGTACTTGGCAGACATTCAGCAGCAAATTTTAGACATTTGGGCAACGGCACCAGTGTTCAGATGAAAGAAAAAGACAGTGTCTCTTTTAGTGAGAATGAATTACCAAAAGCTAACATGTTCACTCAGTGCCTCTTTAAGTTTTAAATGGAAGTCTGTTTGATATGAAAACAGAGGTGTTCGCGCTGGCATAAACAGAAAGCAAGTTGCTTTGAAAAAAATATGAATGGTATTTGGCAAAACCACTAACTTTCCTTGTAAGTAGGTGTTCTGAGGCAATGTTCATGTATTTCAATTCTTATTACTTATTTTGCTTTCTCTTATTCTCAAAGTGAGTAGCTTCTGGGGCTTCCCTGGTGGCGCGGTGGTTGAGAGAGCCATGGCCGCTGAGCCTGTGCGTCCGGAGCCTGTGCTCCGCAATGGGAGAGGCCACAACAGTGAGAGGCCCGCGTACCGCAAAAAAAAAAAAAAAAAAAAGTAAGTAGCGTCTTAATATACGTATTTAGTTCGAATGTGTTTTAAAGGGTTTCTCAAATTCAGAGCCTCTAGAGGGATGGTGGTTACAGAAGATATCCCTGCCTTCATCCATTCAGAAACACAAGCGTTGCTGTAGGGTCACTGTCCTCTATTTTAGAGAAGCTAAAAGAAGTTACAGAAATATTTAAGCTAATTAACTACAAAGCTGACAAACATACCAGCAGCACAAGTTCAATGTCACTTATAATTTCTGCCCTTTTCTCAAAAAACCAAGTACTACAATCAGTTGGGGTTGCTTTTTAACAAATAAAGCTGGCTTTGTTTTCATCCTTTCTCATTTCCATTTTTAGCATAGTTCACAAATTCATATTTTTTTCTGCCACCATTCAAGATATTTTTCCCTGGGTTATGTGCACTAAGTGGTATAAAGCATGAAGGGAGAGGGGACCGTTGTGGTCTGTGCTATTCACATTTTGCCTGTTAATCTAATTACCAAGGTAGGGGCTCCAGAAACTGAGCTGCCCACATAGAAAAGCTTTCCCCCCACCTGGTGGATTGTTTAGCCAAGCTTCTTAAATGGGCAGAGTTTGGGGTTGGGGGGCAGGGAGAGAAGTGAATCTTTTTTTCGTTGTTGTTGTTGTCAGTTTCTGTGCAGAGCAACGGAAAGAATTTAGTGGTTGTCAACATGAGTTTAGTACAAAGGTATGGTTTAAAATGTAGGTTCATTTTGACTGAGCTTCAGGTCACGCAAGCCTAGGGAAACCTGTGCTGCTATTTGTTTTTTGTGTGTTTTAAAAAGAGTTCAGAAGACGCCAGGGAGGGAGATGAAGCGGAGATGGGGGCCGGAGCGTCCCAAGGGGATGACGTCCTTTACAGGGTGGATACTTCAGGGGTGTTGTTTCCAGAGGCTCTCAGTGATGGATTGTGTGAAAGGGCAGCTTTGAATGAACAGCCCCAGCCAGGCCTGATTTTGAACTGGTTTTCAGTCCTTGATTCCTACACACAAAATAAAATACCTTGTCGAATAGAACCCATTGAGTGAGGATGATGGGCTAAGAGCCGGGGTACGAGGTGGCAGCGTGGGTGCTTGTTTATCGAGCAGGAGTTGTCCGTTGTTCCTGGGGCCGGTGAAAGGAAAGACGCCAGAATCCAATGGCTGGGGTAGCATTGATGTGAGGTAACGGGGTAATCGGATTGAAAGGGTGCCATAGTATTTGTGTCAGTTCACATCTCGTCAAAGGAATAATATGAGGTGCTACCTAGTTGAGGCTTTGGCCCGGGAGGGGAAGCGGGGGAGTTCTGTTAGCAAGCATCCAGGCCTCATTGGATTCAAATATAAATTAATTCTCACAGGAGCATTGCCTGATTAATCTATTTGCATAATAGTAGAAAAACTACAGAGTGGTTACTCTTTTTTTTTTCCCCCCTCTGTAGGGATTTGGACAAGAAAAGGTTTAAATTCATTTGAAAGAAGGGTGTGTGAGAAGTCAGCAGAAAAAGCCCCCTCTGGGGCTCCCAGGGCTGTTTTCTGGATGGAAGGGGTTGGTAGTCGAGGCAAGGCCTGTTCACCCAAGAAGTTTAACTCTTCCTGGGAAAAATCACCTTCTTCTGAGGCCCTTTCCTAGCACTTGCTTTAGGGGACTTTGCTCTTGGCTCAGATGATAGTACGAGGTTCAGAGGAGGAACGGGCCCCAAGTGAGCTATGCCCCTTGTTTCAGATTCTGGTCCAAGACCATCGTAGTTTCAGAAAATATATAGATAGGTTCCGTTCTGACTTACTCTGCTTCACTGGTGTTTGTGAAACAAATCTCAGGTCTATTTGCCATTCCACAGAGAAACAAAGTAACTAGGTTTCTAAAACTCATGCCATTTGCAAACTGTTTTGATTTTGAATCATGTTGATTCAATAAGCACCCGCTTAGCACTGCCTGGTTCAGTATGTGATCGTGGGTGTGCCGATGGGATCAGTGTTATCTTTTTAAGAAACCACATTATAAAAACAGAATGTGAAAAGGGGGCTAAGGATTCCTGAGTTTCAGATTTTCAATGTCAAACGTTATTTTTCCTGCAGACACTTCAATAATAGAAATTTTAAATGTTGCTATAAACATTGCTTAGCAAATCCAGCTTTGATTACTTCCAGCCTTTGCTCAAGAATAAAGAGCCTTCTTTTCATAGTCCTATAGACACTATCTTCAGTACTTCTTACTCATTCTTATCACCTTTATTCCCTCATCTTCCATTGTTGTGATAAAGAAAGCCGCAAGTCATTCAAATGAAGCTGCCATGTTGGCTCAAAATGCTTCTGTTTCTACAAGTTCCAGATGGGGATTCTTTAAAAACAATGGCAGGGGAAATCCTACTTTCTAATTGATTGCATGGTTAATTCCAAATTTTATCATGAAAACTTTCTGCTATAAGAGAAATGCCTATGGAAGGTACTCAACAAACGTTACTTTCACTTTCGCTTCACTTGAACATATCCAGGATGACAATGAGAAAATTCTCTTGTTTCTTAGGAACATCCAGGAACAAGAGCCTAATACAGCAGAGAGGGAAAATGATGTTCTGGGAATGTCAGCTGCTTTGGGGGTGCCAACCCGCCTAGGATCCCCTTCTTTGGGATGTGTACTCCCTCAACTCCTACTAACAAGGGTGAGCCTCCAACAGTTCTTTTTTTTTTTTTTTTTTTAAGACTTTTATTTATTAATTTTAGAGCAGTTTTAGTTTTACAACAAAATATCAGCATCACTTAACCAGAAATGGTACATTTTTGCCAACAATGACCCTACATTGACAGGTCATAATCATCCAAGTCCATAGTTTACCTTAGAGTTTACTCCTGGTGTTGCCTTTTCTATGGGTTTGGACAGATGCATAATGACATGTATCCATTGTTACAGTGTTATACAGAGTATTTTACTGCCCTAAAAATCCTCTTGCTCTGCCTAGGTATCTCTTTCCCTGATCCATCCATGGCAGTCAATGATCTTATTGTCTCTATAGCTTTGCCTTTTCCAGAATGTCATCTAGTTGGAATCACACAGATTGGCTTCTTTCACTTAGTAATATGCATTTAAAGTTCCTCTGTTTCTTTTCATGGCTTGATAGCTTATTTCTTTTTAGCACCGAGCGGTATTCCATTGTCTGCATGTGCCACAGTTTATTTATCCATTTACCTATTAAAGGACATCTTAGTTGTTTCCAAGTTTTGGCAATTATGAATAAAGCTGCTCTAAACATCTACGTGCAGGTTTTTGTGTGGATATAAGTTTTCAGATAAGGAGGTCCCTGGGACCCAGTAGGGCAGGAACCTGTGAGCAGCAGTATTGCCGAGAGAGGAGGCAGCTCATCCTGGCTGCTGCTAGTGGTAAGAAAAGGGTCTCAGGCGCCAGGCATGGAACCCAGAACACTCTGGTTTGCTCTGGATGGGCCTCAACTGTGACACTGCACTCAGTCCTGGATAAAAACTGCTTGTGAGAGGTGCTGAGCCTAGTGGAGGGGTTCTGAGGACAGCATGGAGTCTCAGAGAAGGAGATCAGAATCATTCCACACGGCTTCAAGTAAGTAGAACTGGGACTAATCAAGGAAAACGTATTTGGCTGAATACAAATAAGACCTTTCTAATAGCTCACTCTCTAATCCATGTAGTCTCCACCTGGCAGTCACAGTGACCTTTTTATACATAAATTGCTTCAAGAAATGCCCCTGCTTAAAACCCATCCACGACCTCCCATTGTGGCCTCCTGTGCCCTGCTTCATCGGCCCCTGCCCACCTCGCCAGCTTCCTCTTACCAAGCTCACTCTGTGTTCACTAAAAGGTCCCTTCACCTTTTGGTTCCTGGAACCAACCAAGCTATTCTGTGGTTCAGGGCCTATGCAAAGGTTATATTATAGATCCTGGCTAATTCCCCCCGCCCCATCCTTGAGATAGAGCTTAAAGATGGAGAATTTTCAGGCTTTACTCTCCAAATGCATCTGCAAATCTGATCTTTTTCTCACTGCCTCCACCACCACCTGCTTTTCCTCGCCCCCTTCATCTCTCACCTGTTTTATTGCAGTAGTCTCTCTGTTTCTAACCTGGTACAACAGTCTCTGTATTCAACACAGAAGCCAGAGGGGTCCCTTTTAAAATGCAGGTCACGTGATGGCATTTCTCTGTTCAAAACCCTCCAAAGCTTCCCATCTCAGAATAAAAGCCAAAGCCCCCATCACCTTGCCGTCTTCCCCACTACCCTATGATGCCACAGACTTCACCTCCTGTTACTCCTCCTGCTCTCTCCGCCCCAGAAACAGCAGCCTCCCTGTGGCTCTTTGAACTTGGCAGGCATATTCTCAACATGGGGCCTTTGTCTGACTGTTCCCTCTGTCTGAATTGCTCACCTTCCAGGTATTCCTATGTATCACGCCTCACCTTTCTCAGTTCTGGCCTCCAATCTCACCTTAGTTTAATGAGTCCCTCCCCGAACTCCCTATATAAAGGAGAACATCCCTACCCCCTCCAATCCCTAAGGTAGAGGTTCGGAACGATCCTGACCCCCACAGGGGTTTGTGATGGTTCTGGTATGGCTGGAGCACAGGGCTGAGACCGTGGGAAGTAGATGATCACTTTGGATAAACTGGCTCCTGTCCAACTGTGGGATGTGTTCAAAGGCAGACTAAAGATGCTGGACTTTTAGCCTATCGGAAGCAGAGAACCTTTGGAAATGTTCAAGCGGGGAGAGTCTTGATAAAGCAATTGTTTTGGACAAGTTATTCAGTTGGTGGGGAATTAACCAGGCAAACAGCATGTCTATGGATAAAGATCGGAGCTAAGTCAGGGTCCTGTGAGAAGCATACTCAGAGAGTCTACGTCACTGACCTTTATTTAATTTACTACAAGTAGGTTGTGCATATATTACAGAACATCTATTCTGGGGCATATAAAGAAAGAGGCAACAAGGCCTCTTCCTTTGCAGAGATGGCAGCACAGCGAGGATTCTGAGAAATGAGGAGTCCTGGCTTGGTGATAGGTTTTCCATTTCCGGGAAACATTCTGGAGTCTCCGAGCTTCGCTTGGTGCTGGGCACTGCTGTTGTCACCTTAACTGCACATCCTTTCCCCCAAAGTGTGCTCCCAGACATCGTACTGAAGAGGAAAATCTTCAGTGGCTATAGTTTCTAAAGTAAATTTATTATTCATTATTCACATAGATTAATTTGGGTCTGCAGAGCCAGCCCTGCAGGGACTAATTGATTACTTATTTCCTCGCAGGCACACAGTTTTCTCCGATGTGGATCCTCCCTTTGTGAGACCAAGGGTTGGGTCATGGCTCCAGCTGTTCTTTTAATTCACCGTGACCTTGGGCAGTCACTTCACCTTTGCCCCTTGATTTTATCATCTCTAAAGTGGAGACATTGATATCATATCTAACTTTCTCAAAGGGATATTGTTGCAGAGGAATTAGTGGATTTTTAAAGGAATTAAAATATAGAACATATAAATATTCGTTATCATTGGTATTATATCACAACCCCCAGAACAACTACTAAAATCACTGGTGCTACTACTGCTGCCTATTCTTTTTTTTTCTTTTTTTAAATGAAATTATTATCCATTATTTACTTCATGGATCATGACTTTAGTGTTGTCTCTTATAAGCCATTGCCATATCCAAGGTCATCTAGATTGTCTCCTAGGTTATCCTCTAGGAGATTTATAGCTTCGTTGTTTTACCTTTAGGTCTGTGATACATTTTTGAGTAAATTTTTGTGGAGGGTGTAAAGTCTGTGTCTAGATTCATTTTTTAAAAATACTTTTTAAATTTAATTTTTTATATATTTTAAAATTTAATTTCATTGTATTTTATTTCATTTAATTTTATTATTTAATTTATTTATTAAATTTAATTTCCCACCCCACTTCCGAGGCAACCATTGTGTAATTTTTTTTTCACAACAGATTATGATGCCCATTTAAAAAATTTGTTTTAAAGTTTATATATTTATTTATTTATTTTTATTTTTGGCTGCATTGGGTTTGGGTCTTTGTTGCTGCACGCAGGCTCTCTCTAGTTGCGGCGAGCGGGGCTCCTCTTCATTGTGGTGCGTGGGCTTAACGCTGCGGTGGCTTCTCTTGTTGCGGAGCACGGGCTCCAGAGCGCAGGCTCAGCAGTTGTGGCGCACGGGCTTACTTGCTCCGCGGCATGTGGGATCTTCCCGGACCCGGGCTCGAACCTGTATCCCCTGCATTGGCAGGCAGACTCTCAACCACTGCGCCACCAGGGAAGTCCTGCCTATTCTTATTCTATACTTTTTCTTTTTACAGCTAGAACTGAAAAGCAGAGAAATATCAGATCATGCCCACGTCCCTGGCAACAAGTTTTTTTTCCTCTCAGAGAAAGATCCCTCTGCAGGTCCCTCCCTCTCAGTTGGTCCTCCAAAGCTTGTCACAGTGTGTACGAGTCACTCTGCATGGGGTGGCCATGGATAAACACTATGTATTAAGTAGCCCAGGTATGATTACCTGTGACCAGGGGATGATTTTTCCCTTCAGGGGACATTTGGCAATGTCTGGAGACATTCTTGGTTATCACAAATTTGGGGTGTCGGGGGGTACCAGAAGAATGCTACTGGCATCTAGTGGAAGAGGCCAGGGATGCTGCTGTTTAATGTGCAGGACAGTCCCTCAAAATGTTGTCTGGCCCAAAATGTCAATAGTCAAAGGTGAGAAACTCTGAACTAACCTAAGGACTTTAATTTTCTTCTAAATTTGTTTATTATAAGCAGGTTTCCTTTTTTCTTTTTCACTTTTTACTTTTTTTTGGTTGAGGAATAATTTACATATGGTGAAATGCGGATATCTTAAGTTTAGTTACAGTTTGATCACTTTTGGCAAACGCAGATGTCCTAGCAATCCAGATTCCTGTCAATACATAAGCCATTTCCATAACCCTTAAGAAGTTCTCTTCTACCCCTTCCCAGTCCGTTCCCACCCCACCCCCCAAGGCAACCATTGTCTAATTTTTTTTTCACAACAGATTATGGTGCCCATTTTAAAAATGTGTTTTAAATTTTATTTATTTATTTATATTTTTGGCTGCATTGGGTCTTTGTTGCCGTTTGCAGGCTTTTCTCCAGTTGCAGCGAGTGGGGGCTACTCTTCATTGCGACGTGTGTCCTTCTCGCTGTGGTGGCTTCTCTTGTTGCAGAGCACGGGCTGTAGAGCACAGGCTCAGTAGCTGTGGTGCACGGGCTCAGTCGCTCCACCGCATGTGGAATCCTCCCGGACCAGGGCCCGAACCCATGTCCCCTGCGTTGGCAGGCAGACTCCCAACCACTGCACCACCAGGGAAGTGCCCCCATTTTTAAAAATTAAAATAAAATATTTTTTTGGCCGTGCCACACAGCATGTGGGATCTTAGTTCCTTGACCAGGGATCAAACCTGCGCCCCGTGCAGTGGAAGTGTGGAGTCTTAACCACTGGACTGCCAGGGAAGTCCCTGCCCATTATTTTTGAATGTTAAAGATGTCATATCTGGAGCATGGTAGTTGGTAGGGCTAGTTAGAGCAGAGATTATTAGACCCCAGGGACCAGGGAGCTGGCCCAGAAGAATGAGGCTTGAGAGGTATGAAGGGTAAGTCACATGCAAAGAGCAGACATGCAGGTAGCTGGCATCAGAGAGATCTTGCAGCCAACAGCTGACAGAGATGGTCAGGTGGGTAGGAGAGAAATAAAGGAGAGCCAGGGACAGGAAGCAGGGCCCTAGTCTTAGGGATGCAGGTGGAGGGGCTGGGTGGGGGCTCTTGACTGACTCAGGCAGAGCCAGGCTGCTTGAATAGAAGCACGTGTTGAGCGTCTTGTCAGGGGAGGTGTATTTGTCTCCTCGGGCTGCCGTAACCGATTACCACAAACTTGGTGGCTTAAAATAATAGAACTTTATTCCCTCACAGTTATGGGGCTGGAAATCCACACTCAAAGTGTCCTCTAGAAGCCGCAAGGGGAAAATATGTTCTTGGCTTCTTCCAGCTTCTGGTGGCTGTCTGCTTTCCTCAGCTTCC
Organism: Kogia breviceps; assembly: GCF_026419965.1. Classification (NCBI taxonomy): domain Eukaryota; kingdom Metazoa; phylum Chordata; class Mammalia; order Artiodactyla; family Physeteridae; genus Kogia; species Kogia breviceps. Next base: position 36,535,174 of record NC_081316.1, on the reverse strand, counting down.
TCGGCTTCCTCGGCTTGTGGCCACATCCCTCCAATATCTGCCCTGGACTTTACATTGCCTCCTCCTCTTCTGACTGTTCTCCTCTGTGTGTCTCTTATAAGGATTGGATTTGTCACTGTCAGTGTCACTGGTCATTGGATTTAGGGTCCACCGGGATAATCTAGGATGACCTCATCTCAAGGCTCTTAATTACATGTGTAAAGACCCTTTTACCAAATAAAGTAACATTCATAGGCTCCAAGGATTTGATGTGTACATCTTCGGTGGGAGGTAGGAATTTTTCAGCTTACCACAGGGAGCAACGTTTAGAGAGAAGTTTTTTGAATTGGGCTATGAAGTTGGAGTGAGCCCACTGCAGGGCTGGCTGAAGGCCAAGCTGATAGTCCACAGATCTCAGTTCCTTTATATTTCTCCAGTCTAAGGTTGGGATTAGTTCCAGGGAATGAAGGACGTTAACATTTGTTAAGCATCCAGTACTGCCAGGCACAGTTTTAAGTGCTTCATTATCAGATCCCTTTAATTCTAACAAAGACCCTCTGAGGTAGCTATGCCATTTTCCCCGCTTCATCTCTTTGTATTTTGAAAATAGTCAAACTTAGAGAAAAGTTGAAAGAAAAGTACAGTGAACACCTATATACCCTTCTCCTGGGTTCACTAATCACTGCCTTATTGCCTCATCTGTTCTCTGTGTGCTTACATATGCATCTGGGGAAGGGAAGCTGAACCATTTGAAAGTAAGTTATAGGTCTCCTGATATTTCAACCCTAAATAAATCAGCAGCATCCCCTTGATGTGACACATGAGAAATAGTTACTTTTATTTGACAAACGAAAAAATGGAATCTCAGCAATGTTAGGCACATTTCTCAAAGTCTCAGAACCAAAATACAAAACCAGTGTTTGAGTACAAGCCTCTTTGACTCCCAAATGCATGCTCTTTCTGCACATTTTAATTCATTTATCTGTTTATTCATTTAGTGGTTTTGGTGGGGCGGGCAGCTGTATGCACTGAGGATACACTGATTAAGGCATGCAAGGTAGAAAGATAATAGCTTGGTAAACAGATAAATATAACTAAGATAACTTCAGGGTCTGTGATGAACAAGGACTTGTAGGAGAATAGTGGCGTACAGCCTGGGAGGTTAAAAAATGTATATAGTTCATGGCCCCTGCCTTAAAGGAGATTGTAAGGGAGCAGGATTCTTAGAATTGAGAAGTGGGAGTCTTAACAGTAAGGAGACCTCTCTTCCTCTTCCCCCTTTCTCAAGAAGCTTCAGCAGGAGATGCTTTACCAAAAGAGAGGATAAACCAAGAAGGGGGAAGACACAAGGTCCTGGAAATAAGAGATCCAACCCAGAAGAGAAGCAAAGGGAAATCTGGGACAGCAAGACCAGAGGATGCAGTGAGGAGCAGGAGGATGGAAAGGTGCAGGAGAAGACAGAGAACTGATGATATCCGATGCATTTGAGCACAAAGTAAAGAGAAGAGTATTTAGAGGTGTTGTAGAATTCTGAGGGAGAGTTTCAGAAGAACTTAGTGAGAGCTACACAGAGAGCTATGTAAAGAAAAAGAAGAAATTATTAGCTTCAGGAAAAAAAGAAAAACACAATAAAGGCAGTGTAACCATTGCCTAATACTAGCTCATCAGTGCACAGTATTTGCATACTTGTAGTAAAGGACACATGTAATGGTGATTGTACCAAAAGTAGAGATAGAATTATTGTGGGAGACATTGAGCGTGAGGGGTAAACCTTCACCATCTGTTATGGAAAGTCAATAGCTAATGTCTAAAACGTACTAGTCAACAAAACAGAGCTAGAAGCAAACTGTTTAGAAATATGGGGGTAAATAGCAGAAGAAACTGTTAAAAATATAGGAAAATAGTTCTATCTGGAAAGTAGGAGGAAGGGGCTAAGGATTATTATTGTAACCTTTGTAGTATCATTTAACAATTAAATGATGTGCATGTACTACTTTGATACAAATAAAAATGAACACAAGTTGGTAAAGGGGAAGGAAGAGAGGGAGGAAAAGAGAGAAAGCAAGAGGTAGAGGGAGGGAGGGAGAGAGGCTGACTGAGTTGAATTTCCTTTTCTCTGCTAGTCTGGAAGAAAAGAGCATGGCTGGGTTAGAATAAACGAAGATTCAGAAAAGACAGCCTCGGGTAGATGAGGACTGGAAAAGGATATTGATTATTCACAAACTGGATAATCAGACCTTAAATTATTTAAATTAGATGTGCTAGAAAGAAGGCTGTGTATCCAACAGAAAACAAGGGATCAGTACTCTTTAATGTTGAAACCAGATTATCTAGAGTTGATCAAGAATTCCTTATCATATGAGCTCTTCAGATTAAATGGTTCTTAAGACATTTTCATCTTGAAATGGTATATGCTTTTTCCTCATTCCTAACAATTAAGTAATAAGTATAGCTAAATATAAATGAACTCGCAGATTGTGTACTTCAACTTTTTAACGATTTTGTAATTCATCCAAGATTTTTTCCAAATGCTTCTTATTTTCAAGAACTTCCAGAGTCTAGAGATAAAAACAGAAATAAGACCTCAACGTTGCCCTTGATCTACAAGGGATATTTAAAATATTTTAAGTTAGGCCACAGGGTATAATATTTATATTTTTCTATATTCTATCTAATTTGTCAGGGCAATCCATTTTGGTTTTTTTTGTGTGTGTGTGGTATGCGGGCCTCTCACTGCTGCGGCCTCTCCCATTGCAGAGCACAGGGTCCAGACGCACAGGCTCAGCAGCCATGTCTCACGGGCCCAGGCGCTCCGCGGCATGTGGGATCCTCCCGGACCGGGGCATGAACCCGTGTCCCCTGCATTGGCAGGCGGACTCTCAACCACTGCGCCACCAGGGAAGCCCCCATTTTGTATTTTTAAAAAGTTAACATTCTGAATTAGCGCTAAATTTGTTATATTGGCCTATATTTTTATTTCATTAATAATATTGCTTGCATTTTCTAGACATTCCCCTAAAAGCACATATTTAATTTTCCTCAGTTGTTTTGGTTACAAATTCTCCTGACTTTTTAAATTTTCAGCTTTTATTTGTCCACCTCTGGTATTCTGAAGGCTGAGTTTCATCATAGCTGTGATATGAAAAGGGCTATTTCCCTAAAGTCTCTTTTAAAAATTGCCTTTTCCTCTTTAACATGCTATAGAGTTTATGTAGAATAATGGAACCATTTCACAGTCACTCCTGTGAATATTTACCTTGCACATGGTAGATAATAAATATTTCATTGAACGAATTTAGGATTGATGACTATTCTTATTTGGGGTCATAATAGGTGAGAGTTAGTCAATTTGAACATATGTAGGGTTTAAACACAATCTGATGGGAAATACGATATTCTTAGTGCCTTCCCTTCAATCAAACACCAATTCTTTTAGCTTCGATTTGAAATACTTCTGAATTATTTGCCCAGTGGTAGGTTTAGAGAAGCCTTCCCCTATAATCCAGTCTCCTGTTTCTTTGCTATTATCTTCAGTGATTGAGTCAGATCCAGAAAACCCCAAACTTGCTTTCTTTGAAGTTAAAGACTTTTGGCTCCACCCAGGCTTAGGATGTCAAGTGAGAGTAACAACCATTACTAAGACAGTAATAGGGTTAAAAAAAGAAAAAGGAAGAAAAAAAGGGCATACAGAAGGTAAACATTCATTATTATTTAGAATATGTCAAGTTTTAGGTTCATGAATATATAATTGAATCAATATGATATACACCTAGTCCTCTAAAAATTTTCCCATTCTGATAAAAGTCTTTATAAATCTAGAAATTTTAGTACTTGGATTATATTCATTTAATAAAATTGGATTGAATTATATGAAAATATTTGGTCTAACTTATCTACCATAGTTGGATTATGCTACATAATGAGATTGACATCCCTAAAATAAGTCCTGACTCTGCAGCTTCTGGCTTACGATTAGGCAAGTCCCTGCATGTTTTTTTGGCCCGTCTGTCCCTCTGGCTGAATCTCAAAGCAAGCTCATCCTCACTCTCTATGCTTCAGCTCTGTCCCTCCCCCTCCACCCCCAGGGCCTTTGCACAGGCAGCTCCCTCTGCCTGGAAAGCTCTCCTGTACCCCCAACGCCCATCTCATTCCTACTCATTCTTTAGGTGTCATTTAAAATGTCATTTCCTTAAGGAGGCCTTCCCTGACCTCCAGTCTACATGAGATCTTCCCACCATAGTGTTGGTCACAATGGTAATCAATTTATTTCATGATTATTTGGTTTTTATTTTCCTCCTCCACTAGATGAGACAGAGATTATGGCTGGTTTGTTTACCTTTGTTCCCCTTTGAGCACCTTGTCTGACAGAATGTTTAGTATGTATTTACTGAGTAAATGAATAAAAGCTGTCACTCAATGCTTTTATTAATGTTCTGTACCTCCATTTACTCTAAAATAGGGATCATAAATCTACCTCTCATGCTTGTTGTATGGGTGAAATGAGGTCTAGGGCTTGAAAACATCTTGAATGGTGCCTGCATGTAGTAGACATCAATAGATATGGAATAAAGAGTTTAAAAATAATAGTACTTCTTCAATATGTGAAGCAGCACTTAAGTGGAAAGCCTTGAGTGTTAGCAACACCATTCATATGATGATTTATACTTCATAAAGCTCTTTCCTCTACACAAAGTGGCAGATTATATTTTTCCAAAGATGGCCCTACCAATATATGTCTGTCCCCTGCCACATCATCATCTTACAGTGGCACTGACACTCCTCCTGTGGAGAGGTGGGGGCTCTCCTTGAATCCCAGTGGGACTTGTGACTGAGGGAAAATGGCAGAAGTGATGCTCTGTGACTTCTGGCTTGGTGATCTGCCCAATCAGGCACTTACCCCTAACCTGCTACCATGCTGTGAGGAAGCAGTGAGGTAGTCAAGAGTCAGCCCTGACCATCAGTCGTGTGAGTGCACGAACCCTCTGAGATTCCAGCCCCAGCCATTGATTGGCCCCAGCTGATACCAAGTGGAGCGGAGATAAGCTGTCTCCACGGAGCCCTGTCCCAATTGCAGATTTGTGAACAAGGTAAATGTCATGGTTTTAAGCCACTCTGTTTTGGAGTAATGGTTATGCAGCAATAGATGACCAGAGCTCATGGTCATCACCGACCCTGCTGTACTATGCAGCAAGCAGGGTGGGTATGAGCATTTATTCCCATTTTTGAGATGAGGGAGCTGAAGCTCACAGGGGTTCAGTGACTTCTCCAGGATCACATAGCTAAGTGGTAAAGCCCTAGCAGCTGGATTTCTAGGATTTGTCTTCCCAGTACCTGCTAAGTCCTGACTCTCCTTACATGGGCCTCAGAAGTAGTGGGGGTACCAACCCTCTGGGAAATCCCACCTCCTGTTTAAGTGGGCTTGGGAGGCTGGGGGCTCCCTTCTCTTAGAACTTAGGTTCCTTCAGATATTCGAGTGTCCTGGTCACACACTTCAGAGAGAGGAAGGAGAAAATTGGAGCAGATGATAGCCTTAGATAGTACTTAACTTTTCAAGGTGCTAGGTATCCCTTATGCCATAAAAGTTCTCCGTTGAGGCTTGGCAGGTGTTATTTACACACACACCAGAGAGAGAAAGGTTCAGAGAGATAAAGAAACCAACTGGAGGTGTATCCATGCCTCTTGACCCCAAATATGGGTAGAATTTTTCAAAAGGTTTATGTGCCAGCCACCCCCTGCCCACACACCCATACACAAACTTGGTTTACTATTTTTCATCACAAGGAACTCAGTGGAAAGTCAGCTCCCACAGTGACATCAGCTTTGATTACCCTGACTAGACAGAGTATCACAGCGATTGAGCATAGCACATGGTACCTAGTAAATGCGCATGTTTTGAAGGCTCCTGGTGATGATAGGATAAAATCTAAACTCCTTTGTATTGGATACGCACAGAGCTCTCTCTGATTTGTTCCTTTCCGCGCTCAGCCTTGTCTTCTGCCTCATGGTCCTTGCCTACCATACATCAGCAGTGGTTAAGAGTGCTATCACCTGCCTCTCTGGCTTTCACGTCTGCCTGGGTTGTCTCCTTTCTGCTAGTCTGCTGACAAACTTCTCCTTCTTCAAATCTCAAGTGCTGTCTTCTCGGAGAAGCCTTCCCTGATGCTTCCAAGCCAACTCAGTCAAGTCTTGCACTGAAGCAATTTTATTTTCCTTTCTAACTGGATGCACCAAAATCAAAGATAGAGACTTCACCCTTCAAATGTTTTCTTTCCCAGTCTTAAATGCTTTGCCTAATGCAGAGAGAGCACTTAGAAAAGATTGACTTGATGAATAAATTATCTCATTTAATCCTTATGACTACTCTGTAAAGTTGGTACCTTTACAATCCCATTTCACAGACAGTAAAACTGAGTTCAGGAAGGTGAAGGGACTTAGGGTACCATGGCTAAGCTGTGGCACTAAGTATCAAATCCAGGAATGTCTACTGCCAAAGCCCCTTTTCTTTCTCCCGTGCCACAGCTGTGGCTGCCTCATTGTTCCGGTATGGTTGGATTAACAGGTAGGGAAACAACAAGAAAATCCTCTATAGACCAAGGCCACCCTGGAGCTCTCTGCCCTGCTCTCAGGAAGTCCCCCACCTGCTCTGTGAGTCAACACAGCTCAGAATGCACCTTTCAAACTAGCTGGTATGATTAAAGGTCAGTGCCTTTTGTCCCTCACGTGATTATTTTTTTTAGAGATATTTTCCTGATCATATGATCTATTATTTCCATGCCCTAAACTCTCTAGAATAGCTTTAGGACTTGGGCTGCACCTGATTCCCATCAAGGTTTCTGTGGACCCCCTCTCTCCCCCTCCAGATTAACCTGGGTTTGAAGTTTTGATTCATTTCATTCTGCATTAATGGGGGATTCTGAACTCTCTGCTGCTTTGAAACAAGCCCTACTGGATCTGTTGGCTATATGGTTGCAGAGGAAATGATCTTCTGCCATGTAGCTATAGAAAGTCGAGTGGTAGAAGTAAATTAACCTACTGTTTCCACAAAGGGATATGCTGAGAATTGCCAACAATATTTATGTGGGCATTGTGCTCCCAGATACACTTGGATGGCAGTGAATTGTCAGTTACTATGACAAAATAACTGAAGAAATCAATCTGCCAAGTATGAATAGCTCTCAATGGGCTTCAAGGTTCTCAGGTTAAGGGACCTGCGAAGCTGACAGCGGTTGGGTCTCATATCGATATGATCTTCCTTGGGGAGCATGTAAATTAGCGGAGATGGAAGCAAAGAGGTCTGTTCCCCTGCCCCTAAGAAGGGCATTTTCCAATATTCACATGGAAATGAAAGACCATTTTAGAAGGCCTGGAAGTCCAGCCATGTTAATTGATTCAAATCAGACCTTTTCTCCAGAAGAACCTTGAAGGCCTTTCTAAAACACATACCTGCCCAATTCCATAGAAGAGACATGAGTTTCACCTTCACATACGACATTTTCTTCCTCCTTATTCGTCCTCTCCTCGTCTCTAGCTAAGTCACGTTGGATTGCACAAAAAGTAACACTGTGGAGAAATCAAGTATGAGTCTCTCTCTCTCTCTCTCTCTCTCTCTCTCTCTCTCTCTATATATATATATATATATATATATATATATATATATATATATATATATATGTAGGCACACACCCAGTGAGAAGTGATTTTTCAGATTCTTCTCCATTGGATTCTAGGCCATCCCTGGGGTCCTCTCCATTTCAAAGAGAGTGATTTTTTAATAAAATCTTTTTATGGGTGAGTACTGGATAAATTCCCATCCTATTGATAATAAAAAGAAAGATAAAGCTATTCATTTGGAACATTTGTAAGGACTTGACTTCTGGAGCAAGAGTTGGGAGGGATAAAATATTGAAAGGCATAGGCTGTTTAATTTCATTTCTGTTATTGCTGATTTGTGATGTGATTTTAGGGTGACTCACGTAAATCCTTTATATATAAATAACCCATAAAATCAAGTTCTGAGGAAATTTGATATTCTTTGTTCTAAAGGCAAAAGATTATTAAAGTAATTATGATCAGAAAAAGAATAAAATAAGTCATTTTTCTGTACCAAAATTCTAAAATATCAGACTTGGTTCTATTTCTTACCAACTAAGTCTTTGTGAGCTCTATGAATTGTGTTCTATACATTTAAAATAAACTAAGAGAAAATGTTAACATAAGATTAACTCAATGTAAACATGCTAACATGAGAACTGGAAGAAGCACTGCAGGAGTCAGAAAGCCTGGTTGAGTACTTAGGATAACCACATAGTAGCTGGCAAATCTGGGCTGAACCCCAGTTCCATCACCTGTTAAATGGGGATAATTACAACCAGGTCATAGTTAATGACACTGAGATTTCAGAGATGTCAAGTTGGTCATCTTTGTAGTTGTTGACAGACATGAAGTCTCCTCTGGAAAGCTATTATGGAGGACAAAAGAAGAAACTCTAAAGAATTGCAAACAGTGTATAATTCAGTATTGAACATTGTATTAGGATTTTAGAAGCAGGAGACTTGCGTAAGGGTTGGAGGAGTCAGGAAAGGCATAATGAAAGATGCAGAACTTGGTCTAGGCCTTAAAACAGGTCCAAATGTAGTTTTATGCAATTATTTAATATGTAAAGAGCTCTTTAAAATCAACAAGTCAAGTATACCAATAGCAAAAAAGGGAAAGGACATAAAAGATAACTCATAAATGACAAAAATATCAAGAAGAATCTTAAAATATTCAACCTAATAATGAAGGAACTTCAAATAATAACATGCTTTCCTCCCTCCATTTAGTTGGTAGAAATTTAAAAAAAAAAAAAAAAATCCTTACCCAGCAGTGAAAAGATTGTTTTTGCATCTTGTTCATGGAGGGCATATGAATACAACCATTTTGGAAGACAATATGGCAGTATAAAGAACATGAAAAGTGTTGTTTAATCTTGATGAAATCATCAGAGATGTCCACAAAAATACAAAATACTTGGGCTTCCCTGGTGGCGCAGTGGTTGAGAGTCCACCTGCCAGTGCAGGGGATACGGGTTTGTGCCCCTGTCCAGGAAGATCCCACATGCCGCGGAGTGGCTGGGCCCGTGAGCCATGGCCGCTGAGCCTGCGCATCCGGAGCCTGTGCTCTGCAACGGGAGAGGCCACAACAGTGAGAGGCCCGCGTACCGCAAAAAAAAAAAAAAAATGTACAACATGGAGCTCTTATAGTAGCAAAAAATAGAATTACTAGATACCTAACTACAGGGAATTGGTGTAATAAACTTTGATATTTAATATTAAGAAGAATGTTTTCAAAGACTTTTCAATGGCATGGGGAAATGTATCTGGCATAATAAGTGATTAAAAAGCCAGGTTAAAAATTATACATAAGATTAATTCTATTAAAAATGCCCTTGTATATGTGTATTATATAGGTATATTTAAATGTATATTAAAAAATAGTGACTATTTCTGAGTGACAGGACTATGGATTTTTATTTTATAATTTTTCTAACTTTTCTATGTGAACAATAAATGTTATTCCTTTGCATGTATTGTGGTTTTGTACTTATTCTTAGTCAAACAGAGAAGTACTGATGTTATTGTTTTGCTTTGTAGAAAATCAGTTCCATTTTCTTGGATAACTCTTTGTTGCTTTCTCCCCATTGGGTCAATGATTTATTTTTGCTACTCTAGAATCTTGCCCAAATGCCATATTTCTCATGAGTTAGGAGGCGCATATCCTCTTGTCATTACCTTTATGCAATGTTCTTTCCTCCTTTTGGCCAGATCATCTATTTTGCAAGAGGCAGTAAGAATGGTGCTTAATGAAGAGCATGGACTCTAGTCTAATTGCCTGGGTTCTGTATAACCTTAGGCAAGGCATTTAACCCATACCAAGTATCTTTTGGGAGTGGTTAGTAAAAGATGCTTAATGAATATTTATTACCTTGTTGAGATGAATGATACAAAAACATATTTTGTATCATCATAAATGAATGATACAAAAACAGATAACAGGAAAAGAGAGGCCTTATATCTACTGTCTTCCATGAACATTTACAATGTGCCTTCTGGCTCCTGAGTAGAGAGGCAGCATATTTTTTTTTTTTTTTTTTTTTTTTTTTTTTTTTTTTTGCTGTACGCGGGCCTCTCACTGTTGTGGCCTCTCCCGTTGCGGAGCACAGGCTCCGGACGCGCAGGCTCAGCGGCCATGGCTCACGGGCCCAGCCGCTCCGCGGCATGTGGTATCTTCCCAGACCAGGGCACGAACCCGTGTCCCCTGCATCGGCAGGCGGACTCTCAACCACTGCGCCACCAGGGAAGCCCTCCATTTGAACGTAATTGGCAGAATCAGCTTCTATTAAACATGAAGCTTTCCTGTCTGTGAGAATGTCTTTTTTTTCTCTGCAAGTTCTGGGAAAACTTAGCAGATTCATTCTTTTAAGGGAAGTGATTATGTGATAACTGGCTGCAACTAAATTTACCCTGAAATGTGGTCATATTTAGTCTCTTTCTTGCTCATGTCTTCCTAAAAAAAGAGTAAAACTAAATAAGTCCTCCCTCGTTGAATTTGACATAGATGATTATGAATGACTTCAGAAACAAACCCCAGTGCCCTATGAGGCAAATTATTTGAGCCCACCCCATGTGACCTATAATGTTTATGGTTTTTAAGAATATAAGAGACCTGGTTTAGGAAGTAATTATAAGAAAGCCAGATTGCAGAGAAAGAAAGTGAGAGAGAACCCAGTGGCATTGAATTCTAAAAGTCTGCCTAGCAAGAAGCCAGCGCAGGAGATGTGTAGTTCAGAAAAGGGTTCGACTCCTTTTGAACCTTTATATTCTCTAATCCTTGAAACAGGTTTGCTCTCTTGTTCACATTCACTAAAGATCCAAAACAGCTGGGTAAAATCTGGAATAATATAGGGTTACTGTTAACATGTTTAAATTGAGATCAAATCTTAATCTTTTTCTTTTCTGTTTATTTGCTTCAAAGGGTTTCAGGGGCAGTGATGTGAATTATTCTGCATGTGCTTGATAGATTTTAAGCTTTATGAGAGGCAAGATGCCTGCTGACTTTGTGAGCATGAAAAGACCACTCTGACCAGGGTTTTCAGATTCGGTTAGTCTGAAAGTAGTGACTCATGTAGGTCATTATTCCCACAAAGGCAAAATACTTGTCTAATTGGACTACAGGTGGTTTATACCAGGTTGTCTCTTTACCTTAAGACAAGTGGAGAAAATGTTTAGGTGAGAAATGTTATTCCGGTTTATAACAAGGCTCACAAATTAATTTTCCAATTGCTGAGTTCTGAAGGAGATTTTAGTGTTAGAAGACGAAAACGCAGATATCCCCATGTCCAACGACTTGCTCCTCTTCTACCTTGGCTTAACTGAAATTTATGAGCAATTGCATTAATGTTTTTTTCAATTTCTCCTTTGAAACTTCTGGAGAAAGCATCAAAATCAAATGAAAAGTTTTCCTCAAAGAGCCGCATTTAAGTAACTTACATAAAAGATGCATCACTAATAATTCAGTTGAAATTTAGAATATTTAAATTTGAATTTCCTCTTCATAAAGATGTAAATTTAAAACACATTTATTTAGTGGAGGAGTTAAAAATAGTTTTATGTTCTCTAATTTTTTTTTTTCATTGCTCAAGCAGATATCTCTAGGTTTTATATCTCTTGTCATTTTCCTAATGAGAAAAGATGTCAAGTGTCTTTACAAACCTTTCAGTTTGTATTTGGTTCTGGAGAAGTTTTAATTTAAGTATACTATGAATATAGCCATACTGCCGTCGAAGGAAACTATGACTGTTTTTTTTTTTAAAGAGTCTGGTTTAAGAAAAATCAGACATATGAAACATTAACAAGGGGGTGTTTATTCGCATTAGAAAAGTTTTCTTCACTTTACAGAATAATTTGCACTTGAGTTCCTTGAAATGCAGCAGTATTTGTGCATTTGAAATATGATTTTATATAAAACGATTTTTTCCCAGAAGTGTGTATTTATTAGCATTAAAATTAGTACTTAAATTTTATTGCATTAGTCTAATTACCCAGATAATTATGGTTTTTAAAAAAGCTGTACTTTTCACTTGAACTACTACCCACAAACTGAGAAATATTATTTATAGAACTTAAGAACTGGAAAGGAACTTAGAAACACTTTAATAGAGCCCTGTGTCCATTTGGTATTTCATTGTTGAGCTCGCAGTTAGAAAGGAAATGCAGAAAAGTTGGCCAGCATTATCAAATTATTCCAGCTCTCATTTTGGAAGTGTGTATGTATGTGTGCTTGTGTCTGGTGTAAGAGGTTGGCCAAAATTTCACAGCTCAAAAATGATCAAAGGCGCGTTTTCTACAACCCTTTATTTACAAAGTGGCAAATGAAAAGGAAGGGATTTTAAAGTCTTTATATGTGCTTTTTATTTTTAAAATACATGTCATTCAGCACAGATAAATGTAATAATTTAAAATGCTATTTGGCCTTTGTTCACCTCCGCGCTACCGCCTTCTCATCGCTGTTTCTTTAAACGTCTGAATTTGAGAAATCTTTTGAAATCCTCCCCCTCCACCCCCCCTCTTGCTATCCTGAAGACAACACACACTCCAAGTCACGCACACTCTCTGGCCACACACACTGGCCACAGAGGGAAAGGGGAGACATTTTACAAACATTTTAAAAAGGAAAAATATCAAATCAAAGACAGTTTTGCCATGGGCAAAACCCGGCTGTCTATGACCCGGCTGTCTATGACCCTCAATAAAAATCATGTTCAGCAATGGTGAAAAGTCCAGCGAAGCAAACTGTCAAACAGGAGGAAACAACCCTTGAGGAAAGGGGCGCGTTCATCGTTTTACAGATTTAAGGAGGGACCGGCAGGGACTGCTTTAGAACCGCTCGAGGCTGCCCCTGCACGCACTTTGCGCAGAAAGCTGGGCGCTGGACCTTTTGAACTCTGGCCGCTCGACAAAAATACCCTTTAGAAAAGGTGGCATTCACTGGGCTGTCAGAATTAAGCGACACCGAATTAAGGCGCTCATAAGACCGCGTTGGGCTCAGAACAGAGCCTCTGGTTTTAATCCCGACATTTTGGATTAATATCAGGTGTTAATTTCAAACAGGGCAGCCCTTTGGAGGAGATAAAGAAGGGAACGTCATACTTACTAAACTTTTTTTTTTTTTATGCTAGAAGAGCGTGGGGGGTGGGCGTTGCGTTTCTTATCACAAGCATCCCAGTAGCATTAACTGCGTGCGGAGGGAGTAATTGTGAGGGGAGGCAAAGATCGAAACAGCACTCTGCGTTCCACCAGGTCCTCTCGGGAACGGCGGGTCTGCGAGGGGGAAGCGCCCTCCGCGCAAAGGCGTTTTGCAGAGTGCGGGAGCCCCTGTTCCCGGAGTGGCCCGGAGTCTGCACCCAAAGGTAGGAACCTAGAGGCCGCCGCTATCTGCTTCCCAGCAGTCAGCCAGGGTCTTGTGAACACCCCCGTCCGAGATTCTCCGCAAAGGGTGGCTTGGAGAGGGTGGAACTTTGGAGTGGAGTTGTTCTTTCTTCTTTTGAGTGCAGTGTGAACACAAAGGGCCAAATTGGGCCTCCTGGTCTGTGGGTGCTGTTGCGTTTCAGACCGGTGTCCTAGCTGCGAAATCAGCCCCCCTTGTCGCGCTCTCACGCCAGACTCCGCACTGTTAAGAGCAGTGGGGCCCGCGGCATACCGTACTCGTTCCATTAGGCCCGTCGGTCGAGAGGCCAGAGCCTGGCGTCAGCAGAGACGCGGGCACCCTCGGTCCCCCGCGCGCCCCGCCATGGGTTGCTGCTTTCCCGCCGGTTGTTTCGGGCCGGCCAGCCCTTCTTCTTTCAGCACAAAGGGTCTGAGGTGCATTGCTTTCTTTGGCGTAAAGCCCTCGCCGGGTCAGAGTGAAATCTCCGCTTTTTTCGGGAGCATGGCAACACAAAAGGTTTAAGGGGGGAAATTGTTAAAAGGAAGCCCCTTTCTCTTTAGGCTGAATGCAGTGGGGAGATTAAAACTTTCATTTGAGATTTTGCAGTATTCATGGTGGTGGGCCCATGAATGGGACTGAGTCAAAGCCCCCAGTGCTGCTGTGTGTGCCCTTTTATCTCCCGCACATCTTCAGACACAGGTTGTTTTGCACTTGAAAGAGGGGAGAGAGGGGAATGTGGGATTTTGACAGCTGATATTGGCCTCTGAACTCTTGATGGGGATTTTCTAATTAACCCCAAGTACCCATCAGGTGGCCAACACAGAATGATTTCTGTCAGAGAGGGCAAAAAGTTTCCCGTTTCGATCAGTTGGACGGGAGAGTTTTTAACTTTCAGAGTAAGGAAATTCAGGAAGAGTCTCTGAGTACAGATTTGGAAAAGCCTGATGGAGCAGGCTGGATTAGGGGAGGCAGCCGTGAGGACACCAGTAACAGAGGCTGTGTGCGGGCCATCTAGACGTGGCCACCATCAGATCATTTGGGGAGGGTGGATGTGGTTGCTGAGACTCGGAGAAAGTGATTCTGTGTGCTTTGAGAGTTAAATCAGCTAAGACATTTGGGTGGAGAGCTCTAACTTGTAGTTTGACTTATGTCTGGACGTGGGAATTCCCATTTGTTTGTTAGGTGATTTTAATTCTAGTTCAAACCCAGGACTCTTTGCCAAGACCCTAGCATTCGCTACAATCAATTCCGTATCGTTTTAGTAAATGCACCTGCAGTTGAAGAGATGATGGAAATGGTGTATCAGCCTTTGTCAATGAAGAGAGAGCTACTGATTCGTTGGTTCAAAAGCAAAACTGTGGTGGGTTGTTTTAGAACAAGTCCCAAGAAGAAATAAGTTTGGATGATGAACTTCCAAATTCTAAGTCCCTTGGGGATTCAGTTTCAGTGTATTTGGGGGTGAAGTCTCTGAAAAGTATGTGTTTAAAAAGGGCCCCAGGCAGGTGATTCTTCTGACTGGGCCAAGCTCCAGGGCAGTGTTTCCCAAGTTTCTCTGAAGATAACAAGACTAGGAGTGCTTGTTTAAAAAAATCAACCAGACAGACTTTGGGTGTTCATCTTCATACTGAAAACTCCAGTGGATAGTTCTGAAAGTGTATATTTTTTAACAAACTCCTCAGCGTGCTTCCGAGGCCCCCAAATCTCCTGTTTTTTCTTTTATGCCACTGGGTGCTGCTTCCCAGTCTCCTTCACAGGTTTCTTTCCAACTCCCTGACCTTTAAATGTTGAGAGAGCTCCACTGCCCAGTGTTTGGTCCTCTTCTCTTTCTAAGCCCCCTTCCTTGGTGATCTCACCTAGTCCTGTGGCTTTTCTACTAGACCCCCAAGTTACAGCTCCAGCTCAGGTGTCCCTTGAGCTCTAGACTCTCCATCTATCTAATTGTTTGCCTGGTACCTCCACTTGACCTTGACCTTTGTCCTAGAATTTTCTCACAGGCATCAGAGAGAAGGCCATTGTGGCTGGAGCGTGCAAGGGTGGGAGGGCAGTAGAGATGAGGTTGGAGAGGAAGGCAGAGCCAGATCATTAGGGCCCTTTTAGGCCATAGGAAGGGGTCTAGGTTTTACTTAAAGGGCCATTGGAAAGCTTTAAGGGTGTAAGGAGTTGGGGAGACATAACGGGATCTAATTAAGTTTTCACAAGGACACTCCGGCTGCCATGTGGAGAAGGAATTGGAGAAGGGCAAGAAACACAGGAAATGGAAGCTCAGATAGGAGTCTTTTGCAATAGTCCAGGCAAGAGATGATGGTAGCTTACTGCAAGTAGAAGCATTGGAGAAGGAAAGAAGTGGACAGGGGATAATTTTGAAAGTAGCAACATCTGGACTAGCTGAAGGATTGGATTTAGAACATGAGGAAAAAAGAGAAATCAGGATAACACCCAGGTTTTAGGCTTAATAATTTCGATAGTGGTGCCATTTACTGAGAGAAGTAGAAGGCAGTGCTTCCTAACTTTTTTCATTTTGTAACACATTAAAAAATGATATTTGTAGGATTCAGTGAGTAAACTAGAGGGGATTTGCAGATGTCTATATGAGGCTTGGTGAAATTTTTCTTTATATTTTCTTTGTATATTTTTTTATTATGATAAGAAAAATAGAATACAAAGCATTAGGGAAGATATAGCAAATACATTTTAAAATACCTCTTAAATAAAATTTAAAAAAAAATTAATGAGAAACTTGCTTTGGAACATTGCTTCAATGAACATGACTTTTTTTAATGTCAGGTTTTAAACTTGAAGTAGCTACACACAATTCTGATCAAGACTGTTTAATGATAAGCTCTTCCAATTCTTGAAAATCACAACAATGAAAACCTTTTTTCACACAGGAGACAAAATTAGAAATATTTTTCTCACCATTCAAAAACTTCAAGAGTTGCAGTTAAATGTAAGGACTTTTAATGTTGAAATCTCTTGTAATATTTCTAATGGATTTCAAGTCCAATCAGATATTTTCATTTTCATTATTTGTTCATTCAACAAGTATTTACTCAGGCTTGCTAAGTGCCAGGTACTGTTCTAGACACCTAAATACCAGGTCTTTCAAAATAATGATTAAGTCCTAATTTGCAGAATCTGCTTGCCTGCCAG
Source organism: Kogia breviceps (assembly GCF_026419965.1). Lineage (NCBI taxonomy): Eukaryota > Metazoa > Chordata > Mammalia > Artiodactyla > Physeteridae > Kogia > Kogia breviceps. Next base: position 36,518,581 of record NC_081316.1, on the reverse strand, counting down.
TAGCTCATTTGTCACAAAATGTCATCTGATTTATGTGAAGGGAGAGAGTAAAAGCCGCCAGCTAGAGCCCACCTTTGTGTCCCCTAACCTCTGTCTCTTTGTCCTGTGCTCTGTGCTCCTTGGGCACCTGAAACTCCTCCAGTAGCCCTGAGGGTGTTACTTGCCCAAATAAGTGAGGGCCAGGCATAGCTCATTTTGTTTGCTGATCTGGGGGTTCATGACACTGCTGGGCATGGCATCTGGCCGTGCTCAGTGATGCTGCTTTCAAAGGATGCTTGAGTAGCTGCATAGGGCCAGAGACAGCTGTTGCAGGGCCTCTGATGGCCCCAGAGTCCAACTGGCCACCCTCACAACCTGATACCTCGTGGCACACGTGGGTGCTATGGCACTTTGGGTAAGGGGCTCTAAATCAACCAGAATTGTGTCTCCTGCCCCGTTCCCCCTCTCCCCCACCCCCATTCACATATGAAGCCCTAACCCCTAATGTGACTGGCCTTCATGGAGGTAAGGTTAAATGAAATCATAAGGGTGGGGTCCTAATCCAGTATGACTGGTAAGAAGGGAGAGGGAGAGAGACACACACACACCTTGGGATGTGCAAAGCACGGAGGAAGGGCCATGTGAGAACACAGTGAGAAAGCAGCTATGTACAAGCCAAGGAGAGAGGCCTCAGGAGAAATCAAACCTGCCGACATCTTGATCTTGGACTTCCAGGGTCTAGACTTGTGAGACGATTAATGTCTGTTGTTTAAGCCACCTGGTCTGCTGTATTTTATTATAAAAGCCCTAGCAGACTAATGCAAGAACTGAGCCAAATGCAGAGGTTTTCAAGCTTGGTCCCTCATTGGGACCATCCGAGGAGCTTTAGGCAATACTAATGCTTGGGTTCTCCCCTCAGAAATTCTGATGTGATTGGCTTGGTGTATAGCCTGGGTATCAGGACTTTTATTTTTATTTTTTTTGTATTTATTTATTTTATTCTTTTTTTTTTTTTGGCTACGTTGGGTCTTCGTTGCTGTGCGCGGGCTCTCTCTAGTTGAGGCGAGCGGGGACTACTCTTCGTTGCGGTGCGCGGGCTTCTCATTGCGGTGGCTTCTCCTGTTGCGGAGCACAGGCTCTAGGCACACGGGCTTCAGTAGTGACTCATGGGCTCTAGAGCGCAGGCTCAGTAGTTGTGGCACACGGGCTTAGTTACTCCGAGGCATGTGGGATCTTCCCGGACCAGGGCTCGAACCCGTGTCCCCTGCATTGGCAGGCGGATTCTTAACCACTGCGCCACCAGGGAAGCCCATCAGGACTTTTTTGATAAGTCCTAAATATCAGCCAAGGTGAGAGCCACTGGGGTAATGGCTAGAAGTTTCGAGGAAACAGTTTAATTTGACTGAAAAACAAAAAAACAAACGTTTTTTGATTTGGGTTTGCTTAATGAAGTGGTTAGATAACCCCCCTCCACCCCCCTTCACATCACTGAAAGTATTTAAGCAGAGGTTGGAAATGGTGTGAGGGTTTCATGGGAGAGTTGCACCAGATCACCAGAGTACCATCCTCCTGGGAAATGAAGCATCCACCCTGTCACACCCCGCCCCCCCAAGCATCCAGCCTCACCCTTGCCTGACCCACATGTGTGGACATTCTACTTGAGCACCCTGGATCCCTCTCACCTGGTAGTTTCTGATCCACACCACTCACTCTCTAATCTGTCTTATTTGAGTGTTTCTCTGTGACCTTCCAGGTCCTCACCATCAAATGAAGAGGCTAAACTTGAGGTATTCTAAGCTTCTTTCCAGATCTCAGATTTCTTAATTTTAATCAAGTAAAAATATAGCTTCCTGATTGTAACAGGAGATGGGAATTAAGTGAGCAACTTCAAGCCATATCAAGTTCCTCTCTAAGAGAAAGGCAGATTTAGTCAATGAGCTATGCTTATTTCTACACAAATTGAATTAGTAGGAAATGAAAGGGTCACCTGCTAGAGATGTCCCTTTGGCCCTGGCAGATAAATGCTTTTCTAGACTGCCTGGGAAAGCTTAAATTTGTTGCGGGCACACCTGTCAGCCTTGCTAGTGTTTTGTTTTGGATTTTTTTTCTGCTAGATGCTTATTATCCTGTAAACTGGTGCAGTAAATTGGCACAGAAGGGGGTGATGTGTCAGGCATTCAGGTGATCTCTATGTACCCCCCAACTGCTGGAAATTATGGGCTCCTGGGAGAGGGAAGACATCAGAGGCCTTTCTGCTCTTAAGCCTTAGAACCTCAAGTGGGATTTGCCTTCCTGTATGTTTTATTCCTCCTCATTGTGGATTTTGGGACTCAATGTGCTCTTGTAACTTTGGGTCCTGCCCCAATTCTCCCCACTGGGATTCTCCCCTTGTTAAGTGCAACTAGGGAGTAGAGTACACCTGCTCTGCGGCCCCTTTTATGCCACCTCTGAAACTAGCTGTGACACTTTGGCATTGAACCATTTAATGTCTGATAATGTGGGAAACAGGCAGGAAGTAACAAAAGTGGATGTAACAGTGATTTTAAGCCCTACAGAGTTTTAGAGTCAAAGCCCCTGGCCTTCCCTTCTTGCTTCTTTCTGATGGAAACTAAAAGCCTAACATGAGAACAAGCGTCACGTGTGTGTACATGTGTTGTGTATGTGTATATATACATATATAAAGATACTTATTTTAAAGAATTGGCTCACATGATTGTAGAGGCTGACAAATCTGAAATCTGTAGGGCAGGCTGGCAGACTGGAAACCCAGGTGGGATTCGATGCTGCAATTTTGAGGCAGAATTCCCTTTTCTTCAAAAACCTCAGTTTTTGCTCTTAGGGCCGTCAACTGATTGGATGAGACCCATCCTCATCAAGGGTAATCTCCTTTACTTAAGGTCAGCTGTTAACCATATCTAAAAAACACCTTCACAGCAACACCTGTATTAGTATTTGATTAGATAACTGAGTGCTCTAGTCTAACTCGGTTGGCACATAAAATTAACCATTATAGGCACTAAGAGGCCAGCAACCTCTGGGCCCAACTTTTGATTCAGTCTTTGCAATCTTCTAGGTTTTGGGGGGGAAAAACCCCATCATTTTTGACCTTGGTTTCTCTTTCTAAAATGATCTGGCCTATCTGTGGACGTTGCCCCCACTGAAAAACTAGTTTGGAGGTCAAGGCTAAAGAGGCATAGACTTACAGGATGATATTGATGAAAAGGGCTTGAAAGATGATCTGGTCAAGCCCCTCAATTTACAAATAAGGAGACTGAAGCCCAGCAAAGAGGTGCTATTTAAAGCCAAGAGATTGTGACCCATGGCTGCAAAATGTCACTACAGCCATCAAGTGTATTATGACAGTAATTGCTGTATTTTCTTTTTTTTTTTGTGGTAAGCGGGCCTCTCACTGTTGTGGCCTCTCCCGTTGCGGAGCACAGGCTCCGGACGCACAGGCTCAGCAGCCATGGCTCACGGGCCCAGCCGCTCCGCGGCATGTGGGATCTCCCCGGACCGGGGCACGAACCCGCGTCTCCTGCATCGGCAGGCGGACTCTCAACCACTGTGCCACCAGGGAAGCCCTGTATTTTCTTAAAAATGGCTCTCAGTGACAATGTGCTGGCCTGGGTGTGGGCAGGATCCTGCATAGACTCAGGAATATCCATCAGGTGCCTACAAAGGAACCTTCTGGAGATTAGACCTTAGTAGAGTACAGTCCGTTGGCATCTAGTAAGTGTCCATATACTGAGAAGGCATGAACACACTGGGCCATCTTGAGGGAAAAACACATAAGAGAAAAGGTGGAACCGCTGTGAGAAAGGAGGAAGAAGGAAGGGTGACTGGGTGAGGAGATAATGCCAGAACTACAAATAGAATATTCTGGTTTTCCTCTTCCCTCTCTCTGAAGGCTCCTTCTCACTCTCCTTGACTGGCTCATCCTCCTTTGCCTAAGTCCTTTAAATGCTGACATTCTGCTAAGTTCAGAGCCCCCTTCTCTTCTAATAGTATCCTCTCTCCCTAAGTGAAGCCATCTACTGCATGGCTTCCACGTCACAAATGATCCTCCAGTATGAACCTGCAGCACAGATAACCTCTATGAGCTCCGGTCATGTATATCTGACAGCCTGCTAGCATCTCCATTTAGATGCTGCCTCAAGCTCAACATTTCTAAATTTTTTTTTTTTTTTTTTTTTTTTTTGCAGTACGCGGGCCTCTCACTGCTGTGGCCTCTCCCGTTGCGGAGCACAGGCTCCGGACGCACAGGCTCAGCGGCCATGGCTCACGGGCCCAGCCGCTCCACGGCATGTGGGATCTTCCCGGACCAGGGCACGAACCCGTGTCTCCTGCATTGGCAGGCGGACTCTCAACCACTGCACCACCAGGGAAGCCCAACATTTCTAAATTTGATCCCACGCATCCCCACAGCCCCTGTCCTTTAAACAACAGCAAAGCACGAATGAAAACTCATTTCATCTTCCTCCAGGGTTTTTGTTTTCTCTGAGTGAATGGTATACCACATCCATCAAATTGGATGAGGTGGAAATTTAGGAGACATTCTTCACATCCCTCCCTGTTCCCCATCATTATTTCTTCAGTAGCTCTCAAATCCACCCACTTCTCTACATCTCTTATTCCTAAAAAGCACATCATAACTCAAAAGAATTTTCACAAACTGAACCCAGTCATGCAACCGGCATCCAGATTAAACAACAGTACATTACCTGCTCCCAGAAGCCCCCCTCGTGGCCCATTTCAATCACTAACCTTCCCTTCAGTTAGTTATTCACTAGTTATGAATGGTATCGTTCAGTATGAACTCTTTTGTGTTTCAGACCGTCCTGTGTGGAAAAAGAAATCTGATGATGTCTTGTCATCTGACTCCCTTGTTTAGAACTTTTACGTGGCTTTTTATTGCTCATTAGATAAAGACCAGATTTTTCAGCCTGCTGCTTCTCTTACCATACTGCCTTGCTCTTCTTTCAAATACCCAAATGTCACTAGGTCTTTATATATGCTGTTCCTTCTTCCTGGCATACTTTTCCCACCCCCTTCTTTACTCCCCTGGGCTAATTCCTTCTCATCCTTAAGATCTCAGCTCACCTTAGTCTTCCCCAAATAGATCAGGTTCTTCTATGATCTCATAGCACTTTTCCTTTCCAGCCCTTATCAAAGGATGCTGTTGATAACTGTTTTTCCCTGACCAGCCTATAACCTCAGTGAGAGGTGGCAGTGACAACATGAGCTCGATGGGGCCAAAATGGGGGAGACCACAGAATGAAGTGGAGGAGGGGAGCCCCAGGGACAAATGCTGCCCACCTTGGCTTTGCTTAGACCAGTTGAGGATAGTTGTTTCTCACCCCCTAAATTCACTATTTGGGGAAGGGTTTGCCTTATTTATTTTTTGTTTATTTATTTTACATAAGTAATAATCACTGTAAAAATTCAGTCAGTATAGATGTATATAGAGGGAAAAATAAGAGAAACCCACTTTCTATTGTAATCCTAAATCTCTGCTTACCCCAGAAGTGACCACTACCAAGAATGAGGTGTACATCCTCCCAGACATCCTTCCCATGCATTTACAACATGTGAATGTATATAGATTTTGGGGGTTTCTTTTCAATTAAGTGGGGGCATATTATGTATATCTTTCCATGACAGTACATACAGATCTACGGAGCACCCTTAAACAATTTCCACTTCACTAATTCAGATAAACCACTACTTTCCATTCTCTTTATTCAACATACAGATGCATGCTTGAGGTCTTATCAACATTCTTGGCTAATAGGTCACTCTGTAGCCACCGGGCATGTCTGCGCTCATGGGTTGAGTCGTATGCTTACCAAGAGTTGAGTTGTTTGTTCCCAAACCTGTTTATGCTAGTTGTCTTTGCTACTGTAGTTATATGATTTAACTAAATGTGAGGTAAATCAATGACATTTCAGTGCAAAATGAAAGAGAGCTGTTGTTTCTCCAAAAACTACGTTTGATGTTTTGGGATTAAGTTCAAAGATGATCACTAAAACAAATTGTTATCCAAGTAAAGAAAACTGGGACTATTGGGGAAAAAATAGTAAAAACGGAAGGTTTTGTACTTGCTTCTCAAGTGTCTTTAAGTTCTCCGTACACTTAAATAAAAATGAAGCTGGAAATGATATGTGATGTATTACAGGTGTGGTTTCTGTAAGAAAGATGACACAGAGCACCGATTATAAGACTTGTCCTCACAGAAAAGCATAGGCCTCATTTCAAGAGCTTGGCAGATTGATGTTCATATACATGTTTTAGATTAAAATAACGTTTTAGGTCAGTGTGTATTATTTTGCTTGATCCTCTGCTTTCTTTTAGTATTTATTTATTTGGTTGCACTGGGTCTTAGTTGTGGCAGGTGGGCTCCTTAGTTGTGGCATGCAGACTCTTAGTTGTGGCATTCATGTGGGATCTAGTTCCCTGACCAGGGATCGAACGCGGGTCCCCTGCATTGGAAGTGTGGAGTCTTAACCACTGCGCCACCAGGGAGGTCCCTGATCTTCTGCTTTAACTGCACCTTCAACTAGCTAACTAACTCCCAGCCCCACCTGCGGGAGCTTCCACTATATGATAGGATAGGAGAGGGTACCATGCCATATCATCCCATTCCATACCATGCTATAATATACTATTTATGTTTTACCGTTTTTCTTCAAACTAGATAGTAAGAGCCAAAGTGTGTCAGGACAGCACATAACTTTTTAAAGTCATTTAGTGACTTTCTGTCTCTCTTCCTGTCTCTCTCCTCCCCCACCCCCCATAATGACCATGTCCCAGGCACTGTGGCAAGCACATATATACCCTAGTCTATATATTTTTTAAATTTTTATTTATTTTTGGCTTTGTTGTGTCTTTGTTGCTGTGCGCAGGCTTTCTCTAGTTGTGGTGAGCGGGGGCTACTCTTCATTGCGGTGCGTGGGCTTCTCATTGCGGTGGCTTCTCTAGTTGCGGAGCACAGGCTCTAGGCACGCGGACTTCAGTAGTTGTGTATCCCGGGCTTCAGTAGCTGTGGCATGTGGGCTCAGTAGTTGTGGCTCGCGGGCTCTAGAGCGCAGGCTCAGTAGTTGTGGTGCACGGGCTTAGTTGCTCCGCAGCATGTGGGATCTTCCCGGACCAGGGCTCAAACCTGTGTCCCCTGCATTGGCAGGCAGATTCTTAAACACTGCACCATGAGAGAAGTCCCTGCCCTATTTTATATTGGCAGTAGCCCCATGGAATAGTTGGCATTATTCCCATTTCAGAAGTGAGTAAACCAAGGCTCATATAACCTATACAACATATTTCTAAGTGGCAGAGCTGAGATACAAATCCAAGTCTGCCTGATTCAATGTCTGTGTGTTACCAGTTGGCTCCACAGCTTCCCCTGGTCCTTGATCCAAGAAATTGAACTCATCGCACTCACACTAGATCAGAAACTCTCAAAATGAGATCTTGAAACTCCTGCGGGCTTCCAGGACTCTTTCGGAAGCTCAAAATTATTCTCATAACCATACTAAGACGCTATTTGATTTGTTCACTCTTATTCTCTCATGAGTGTATAGTGGACTTTTCCAGAGTCTACGTGACGTGTGATATTGCCACGGATTCAAGGCAGAAGTAGCTCTGAAGATCCAGCTGTCTTCTATTAAGCCAGACATTAAAAGGGATTTGCAAAAATGCAAAACAATGTTAACTCTTCTCCCTATTTTTTTGTTTTGGAAATAGAGTTATTTTTACCCAAATAGGTTATTTATGTTAACAAGTTACAGTTTTTGGAATACTGAATTAACAAATATTTTTTGTTATTTTTGTAAATTTCTCGGTTTAAATTTCTAATAGAAGGATAACTGACAGATATAACACACATAAACAAAATCCCTTTGGAGTTCTCAATAATTTTTAAGATTGTAAAGAGATCTTGAGGCCAAAAGGGGGAGGGTATATGTGGGCATTTTGGTACTAAGTGATGAGTAGGATCCAGCCACGCAGGTGGACCATAGCACCCAGAGGCTGTGGAGTCAGATGTGACATAATCCAGGAGCAGGATCAGTGTTAAGAAAGTCCAGCTGGTTTTGCCATCATTTTCCTATTTTTGTTATAGGGATGAGATCCTAAAAGTTTGTATACCTCACTATGGAGGCTCAACTTTATCATACGATCATTGGGAAGCCAGTGGATGATTTTGAGTTGGAGAGTGACATAAACAGAAGCCAAGGCAAATGTTAAAGGTGTCGTTGGAAACTGAGGTGGTTGGATAATGAAGAGAAGAAGGATTCAATGCAAGCTTCTGGCTCAGAAACTAGGAAATCAGAACATTGCAGGCACTTGCCTTTGGTCACACAGCTTGGTGACAGCAGAGCATCTGAGATAAGCGTTCCCGAGCTCGTTTGCTTTCCACTGTACTGAGTAAGGCATTTCTCATCCTCCTCCCCTGGTTTCCTTCCCCTCTAAACCTCAACCAAAGAAAAAGAAGAGAGAAGTGGGCACGCTCTTTCCAACTCTATGCTCTCCCTGTCGAGGGTGCACCACTGGAATTCAAACAACATTTCTTTCAGTAAAGCTGCTCTTTGGTGGGTCTCTCGTCAATTAACGATGGTGCTGCTGTGTGATGTTTGGATTGTACAGGCATCAATAGAGCCACGTGAGGCTCGTAATAGGGCAGGATGGGCAGGGTGGTCATGTCACAGGGAGACTGTTGGCTGAGCTGGGCTGTCTCCAACGGCCCAGGTGAAAGCGAGTGCTGGGGGCTTGCAAGACTGTGGGTTCTGACTCGTTATCGCTCCCCAACCCAGGCTGTCAGAAGAAGGCACAGTCATCGCAGTTCTGATGGGTGCTGGAGCCTTAATAATAAGTCTAATCAATCTTGCTGACCCTTCTTATTTCAGCTGTTGCTGTGACAAATTGTTTATTTGCTGAAGTTCAGCCCAGGTATCAGTGGTGTGTGTGTGTGTGTGTGTGTGTGTGTGTGTGTGTGTGTCCGCATGTGTGTGTGTGTGTATTTGGGCAAGGGTGGGTCTGGTTAAGGAAGCATGCTAAATTTTAGTATGCCATAGAGTGCATGCGTGCTGGAGGTCTTGAAAGAAACTTGTTCTGTTTATCTTATGTCATTCTTCTCATTTAATTTTAAATTCAGAATGCGACAAGTGGTTATTAATCACAGTCTGTGAACATTTCCACTTTATGTTTTGGCCTCAAGAGACTAGATGAAAAATCAAAAGTTCCTCTATTGAAGTATTATCTATAATTTAAATCCCTTCTTTGGGACCCTGAGTGTGCTGACATTTGTAAAGTATTCCTAGCCAAGCAAGGCAGGAAGGTTTCCATTGGGAAAGGATTTGATAGCAGAAACTGACTTCCTTTGTCAATGTCAATTGGTCAAATCCATCGGTTTTCCTCCCTCCATGTGTTGCGGGATGTACCCTCAACTTTCTACTGGTGATTTTCAGCTTCTGATGTAGAACTTCATACATTTGAGGATTAGAGGAAAATTTTAGGAGGAAGAATTATGTAACAGCAGCAGTTGGTCTCAAAGTCTTTTATGGTCTTTCGAGTTACAACATTCTATGTGCAATATTTTAGTATATTTTAACTATTTACTTGGTAATTGCATTCAGATGTCCCATGAGCACCTTCCAGCCAGTATGTGATAATCTTGTTATTCTGTGGCCCAAACTTGCTCCTTTTGTGTTCTCTACGTTAGTAATGGGAACCACGAAGCCCAGAGCTGTCCAAGCCAGATCCCAAAGGATCTTCATTCTTCTCTTTCCTCTGTGCCCTACACCTAAGGTAACATAAAATTAATCACTCAAATCAAGGCACTTTTATAAGTGCAAGGGGGCACTGTTAATACTTAAGCCAACACAGTGGTCTAAACTGAAATTGTCTTGGGCAAACTGGAACATATGGCCTCCATGTGTAACGTATAATCTCCATTGTAATCCTTAAATGTCACTCAATCTATTTCCTCTTTCAGTTGCCTTTGCCACTGTTTTGGTTTAGGCCCTTACCAGCCCCAACCTAAACTAACTAACTGCCTCCTAACTGGTCTCCCTGCTTCCAGGCGTCTCCAGTCCACCCACCGTTCCCATCCAGGTCGCTCCCTGGCTTAAATCCCTTCAGTGGCTCTGGGTGGGAGGATGAAGACCAAACTCCTTAGTGTAGAACGCAAGGCCCTTCTTGGTGGCTTCTTCCCCTTCCAGCATCCTTCCCACCCATTTCTTCTCTACACCCACTTCTCTAGTTTTTCTGACTTGCTTGCAGTGCCTGACATTGAACCACCATGTGTCACGCTTTTGCGCGTGCTGTTCTCCTGTTCAGAACACTTAGCCTTCTTGTCGGTCTGTCTGAAATCGTTCAAGATTTAGCTCAAATGACCCCTACTGGAGAGGACTTTTGCAATGTAATAACTATGGGTTTAGCCTAAGAGAACCCTGAGGGTAAGTGTTGTACTTGGTCAACATCAGGAAGCTTTGGACCTCAGGTAGGACTGCTACTGATTTTTGTGTGAACCTTAAATGGGGTCCCCCTCTGGGCAGTTATAACCCCCACAGGCTCACGGTTGGCAAGTGGAGCTTAGCCTGCATTTTAGGTCGCCACTCCCATCCATCCTTTGTTCTGCACACAGACTGCCTACTAAACCAAAGGTGCAGGCCACCCAGTACTCTGCACATAGTGGACCCTGGGTGAATGACTGTTGGATGAATGTCTTCTAGGATGTGAAATAGCTTAGTCTCATCATTGTTACACACTTGCTACCAAAGTGCACGTACTATATAACCCTGCCTCCTCTGTCGGCCCCTCCCTTCTCTCCTGGGACACCTTAAATACTTGCTGCTACCGATCCTCCTGCCTCATCACACTGGACTCTTCCCAGTGAATCCTTTGGTCATTTATTTCATTTTCTAACTGTCTCTTTTGGCTGGTTAATGCCAGTTCAGATTGTCAATGTCTTTTTTCACAGTGACACTGACTTATGTTCACTTACCTAACTTTACTTTCTTGACCTGCTCACTTGATGGGCACAGCAATTTATAGCTATCATTTATCCAAGTGCCTTTTTGACCAAAAACAATGTGCTTTTATGGTATTCTTAAGGTTGCAAGTGATAAAAATTCAATCTGAACAAACTTAAGAGAAAGGGGTCTTTAGTCTGTGGATTCTGCCGTGTCTAGTGGATACCAAGGACAGGGCTGCGTCAGGGCCCCAGAATACCTGGACCAGGCACAGGAATGCAATCAGGACACGCTCTGTCTCTTGCACTCTGCTCTAGGTGCATCTGCTTTATTTATCTCTTTGAAAATTTGTTGTCTCTATTTTTTTGACTCGTGGTGGAAAACAAAGTCATTGATAGCCCATTAAGTTTTTATGGTGCAACTTTATCTACCTGAGAGGGATTGAAAGACTCTCTCTCAATCCCAGTTTCAAAATCCTGAGGCAGAGGCTCTGTGTTTTGATATGAGACAGATGTACTGTCCTAGACCAGTGAAGGTATGTCATGTAAGAGCATGGCAGCTTCTGCAGCAGTCATATAGAGGCCGACCAGGAGAGGAGAGGTCATGAATTCACTCTCAACGAGGACTTACTATATACCCAATGTGTGTTCACTGTGCTAGAAGAGAAGACACAGGGGTGAGCAAGCTGACCTGCTCTCCTGGAGCTTCTGTTATAATAAGGAAGAGAAATCATTAACTAGGAGCCAAACGAACACTATAATTATGAGGTTGATAATGGGTATGAATAGGGCCAAGGAGGGCTGCTCTGAAGAAGTGACATTTAAACTACAAGTTAAAGGGTAACAATGAATGAGCTTTTGCAAGAACTGGAGTAAAAGCTTTCAAGGCTCCTCTGGGACAAGGAGAGGGCAAGTGCAAAGGCTCTGACCTGGGGAAAGGATTGAGGTGTTTTAGAGTCAGAACCAAGCCCTCTCTGTATGTAACAGAATAAGTGAGGATGAAAGTGTTCTGAGATGATGTTGGACAGGAAACGCAGAGGATTGTGGGCTGTGGTAATGATACTCAGCAGTGGGAAGTTATTGAAAGATTTTGAGAAGAGTTAACATCGCCTGGTCTAGGGGCTCTGTGGGAGGCATGGATTGTAGAGATGAGTGCAAATGCTGGGAGACTGGGAGAGTTCATCACTAGATGGTTTGAACTATGGTTATACTAGTCCCTTGGCAACTACTTGGATGTGGAAAGAGAGGGAAGGGGAAGAAGAATCAACAGTGTCTCCTGGAATTTGGCTTAAGTAACTGGATAGATAATGGTGGTATCATTTACTGAAAAGCCTGGAAGGAGACATGGGCTGGTGTGGGATGAGAGGAAATCAAGGCCCATTTGATGACTAATTTTGAGATATCAGTAGGATATCCAAATAGAATTGTCAAGCAGCCACTCTGATATGTTAATTTGCAGCTGTTAAGAGAGATCTAGACTAAAGACATAAATTTGAAAGTGCATAGATAGACCACTGTTTCAAACAGTGGCACATGTAATGTGCTTGACCCCCAAGTCGATCATTTTAAAACACCCCCTCCTCTACATGACAAAATATTTTTCATAATAGCCATGTAATAATAGGTAATATTCAAATTTTCTTGATTAATACTTCAGTTTTAAAAGAAAAATTAACAATTAAAAGTAATACATTTTCATTTTAAAGATATTCAAGTTTAGTAATACATTTCAGTGTGAGTTATATATTTTACACTTACCAACAGAAATATTACACCTTGAAGTTCACACTCAGTTTCACTGTTTTAAAGACAAATAAAAACTCCAAATGTTCATGTAGAATGACAGGATTGAAAAACTCAAGTTTGATTTTACCATTTTACAATCACTGTGCTGTCATTGTTTATTTTAAATCTACTGCCTAACCACGGGAATATGTAGTGCTACAGGGGGAACAGACATGAACTGTACCTGACACAAGACTGAATAATTTCAAACTATTACTAACCTCTCTTGAAATGAATGCATGTAGCAGAGTCTGCACGTGTCCTGTGGAAGAGGGGGAGGGCTGACTGCATAAATGGGCATTCTCCAGATGAACTTCCATGTCCAATACAATGCTTATTAAAGAATAAGTAATTAAATATGCTAATTTGAAACTTACATATTTTTATTAAAGCTCAACAGTAACTGCAGCCATTGTTTACAACTTAAATCAATAAAAGATATGCCCTCCCACCTTAGGAGTATTTTGTTGCTGACACTGTTTAGAATTGGTGATAATGAAAATTAGACCCACACATAGCTGGTCCTATTGTTGTTTTAATAATCTCTACAGACCATGCATCCCCATTGCTTGTACCAGAGATGGACAGCTCTCACTGCCCTGCCCTTGGCACCCCTCTGATTATAAGCTATGGGAATGGCTGAGATAACCTGGGAAGAAAGTGCAGCTGGAGAAAAAGGACTAGGACCAAACTTTGAGGCATTCTTATATGTAGAGAGTTACGGGGAAAAAAGGTGAAACAACGAAGGAGACAGAAGGAAGAGCCATTGAAGTAGGAGGAAAATCAGGAGTCTAATTTCACAAAAGCAAAGGCATAAACGCGTTTCAAGGAGAGTGTGGTCGGTGGGGCCCAGTGTTGCTCAAAGATCATATGAGATGATAACTAAAACATGACCTTGAATTCTGCAGCCCATATCTGGTGGATGACTTTGACAAGGTCAGTTTCAGTGGAGTGGTGGAAACAAGGCAGATGGAAGTGGGCTGAAGAGTGACTGGGGGATTAACAGGAGTACGTCTAGACAACTGGTTTGAAAAGTTTTACTACAGTTGCCTGAATTTCCCAGTAGTAAGTATAAGAATGAGATTGGAGTGGGGAGGGGGGTTTTAGAACCCAAAATACATATGTTTGGTGGACAGGGAATTGTGGGGCAGTAGGTGGTAAAGAAGGGCATGGAGACAAGTCACTGCTAATTTTCTCACAGGTTGCTGACTATCTCATGATTCAAAACATCCATACAGTTATCGTCTTCTAATGAAACTTGCTTTTCTAAGGCACCTTTATCTGAAAGTAATTTCTGATTGAATGCTGTTGATGTCCTCTTTGTTGTGATTTTCCTAGCAAATACATTATTAATTTTTATATTACATTGCCAATGCATAGTTGTTCCTTCAACGTTGTGGGATAATAGGCTCATCGATTAACTGGGGAACCTAACTTAACATCTGTGGCTTTAGGAATATGTGTCCCAAGAGTCAAACAATGGAGTATTAGTGTACTTTTGCATTTCAATCTGTTTGTATATTGGAGGCAATCCATTTACAATTAGATAATTACAGTGGCTTCCATTCTTCCCCTTGGCAATGTTATTTTGCAGTTCCTCTCATCCGGAGACAGACTCTGTTTCCCCACCTTTTGAATCTGGACTGATCTTATATCTTATTTTGGGGCCATAGAATGTAGTACAGACCATGTGTTAGTTCTGAGTCTAGACCTCAGGAAGCCTTGATTGCCTCTGTTCTTTCTCTCAGAACTTTGCCATTGCCATGAAAATAAACTTGGACTAGCCTGCTGGAGGATGCGCCACCACGTGAAAGCAGGGCTAAGCCATGCCAGCCAAAGCCATCCTAGACCAGTCTGCCCACAGTCAGTACACCAACTGACCCTAGGAGGAGGCCCAGTTGAGATCAGCCAGATCTCATCCAGATCAGCAGAACTCATGAGGATTAATAAGTGGTTGTTGTTTAAGCCACAGAGTTTTGAGTTTACTTGTTTACCAGCAATAACTAACTGGTAGAATCATGGAGCCTTGGCACATATATACAATGGAATATTACTTAGCCATAAAAAGAAATGAAACTGAGTTATTTGTAATGAGGCGGATAGACCTGGAGTCTGTCATACAGAGTGAAGGAAGTCAGAAGGAGAAAAACAAATACCGTATGCTAACACATATATATGGAATCTAAGAAAAAAAAATGTCATGAAGAGATTAGTGGTAGGATGGGAATAAAACACAGACCTACTGGAGCATGGACCTGAGGATATGGGGAGGGGGAAGGGTAAGCTGTGACGATGTGAGAGAGTGGCAGGGACACATACACACTCCCAAATGTAAATTAGATAGCTAGTGAGAAGCTGCTGCATAGCACAGGGAGATCAGCTCTGTGCTTTGTGACCACCTAGAGGGGTGGGATAGGGAGGGTGGGAGGGAGGGTGACGCAAGAGGGAGGAGATATGGGAACATATGTATATGTATAGCCGATTCACTTTGTTGTAAAGGAGAAACTAACACACTATTGTAAAACAGTTATACCCAAATAAAGATGTTAAAAAAAAAAAAAAGAATCATGGAGGCTTGGACCTTCGGAGATGGTACTTAAGATGGAAGCTGAATGCGTTATGATTAGATACAGCAATACTTTTTTCAATTACTTGGAGCTTCAATATAGCATATGCCAGAAGTGCATTACTCTGAACGTTGAGTTGTGGATGTTATTAGCTCATAAAGAAGTGATTATTTTTAGTGTATTCTGATGAAAAGCATTCATGGGAAAGGGCCAGGTTAATTTTACTTAGATTCTTTAACTCTGACTTTCTTCATGCCCATCCCATGACCGTCTCAAATCTTAATGTTACGGCAGCATAATCACATTCTTTTGCTCATTAAGTAGAAGGATATGATTTCAATATGGCTTCTTCTTTGAGAGCAGAAAATTGCTGAAATGATACTAATGAAATGCTCACTGACTTACATGCCCTTAAAAATATCTGAATTATTTGTGTCAGTCTCTTTTTTCTTTGACTTTTTTCCGTAAGCATCTACTTGGCATATCTACAAAGGGATGTCTTCCTGCAGAGGGGAAAGAAGTGTTCACCGGTTCTAAAAAGCTGCTGACATAGGTGAAGATTTTTTTCTCTCATCACTGCATCATTTCCCTGAACAGACTGTAATTTCCTCAATTTCCCACGCTTATGGTCATCAGTGCTTGGCATTACCACATCTTAACGTTAACAAAAAAGAAATTTCATGGCTTCAGTTTTCATTTGAAGACAAAGAGGAAATGAAGACCTCATTCGAAATATGGAGTGTCTCCTGTTGGCGCACACCTGCTTTGGCCACGTGTTGATGCCCGTGGCAGACTTTGCTCTCTACCTGCCCACTCCCGTGCCCAATCCCTGCTGCTAACAAGGGGGCCAAAACCTTGTCGGAAGCCAGTTTCTGTGATACCTACACATGGTGCTGCTTATAGAGTCTGGACTCTTCTTTCCTTTCTGTATCAAAGAAAGCCATTTATGGGGAAACTTAGGTAGCATTTATATCAGATTTATTTCCCTTTGCATTTCTTAGACTACTCATGTGGTTTTGAAATGAGATAATTGCATTTTTCTTTCAAAATTTGAAATTGTAAATTATGATAAATCCTACTAAATTTAGAAAGAACTCTATCATGTGGGGAAGTTCATTACTCTGTGAAGTTTTTTCTGAGTCTCCTATTTACTAGGTGTATGACTTTGGGCAGGTTATATAACACTTTTGTGCCTCGGTTTTCTCACATGTAAAATGATAATACAGTCAGCCCTCAGTATCCATGGGGGATTGTTTATAGTAAAGGATACCAAAATCGGTGGATGCTCAAATCCCTTATATAAAATGGTATAGTATTTGCACATAACCTATGCACATCCTCCTGTATACTTTAAATCATCTCTAGATTACTTATAATACCTATTAGAATGTAAATGCTATGTAAGTAGTTGCCAGTGTGTGGCAAGTTCAAGGTTTGCTTTTTGGAACTTTGTGGAAATTATTTTTTCCTGAATAGTTTTTTTTTAACATCTTTATTGGAGTATAATTGCTTTACAATGGAGTGTAATTGCTTTACAATGGTGTGTTAGTTTCTGCTGTATAACAAAGTGAATCAGCTATACATATACACATATCCCCATATCTCCTCCCTCTTGCGTCTCCCTCCCACCCTCCCTATCCCACCCCTCTAGGTGGTCACAAAGCACCGAGCTGATCTCCCTGTGCTATGCGGCTGCTTCCCACTAGCTATCTATTTTACATTTGGTAGTGTATATATGTCCACGCCACTCTCTCACTTTGTCCCAGCTTACCTTTCCCCTCCCCGTGTCCTCTACTCCATTCTCTACGTCTGTGGCTTTACTGAATAGTTTTGATCCATGGTTGGTTGGATCTGTGGATGTGGAACCCACAGATATGGAGGGCCAACTGTAGTAA
This sequence comes from Kogia breviceps, assembly GCF_026419965.1. Classification (NCBI taxonomy): domain Eukaryota; kingdom Metazoa; phylum Chordata; class Mammalia; order Artiodactyla; family Physeteridae; genus Kogia; species Kogia breviceps. Next base: position 36,501,392 of record NC_081316.1, on the reverse strand, counting down.
TACCTACTTCACATGATTGTTATGAGGCAGCATTAGTCACAATAGCCAAAAGATGGAAGCAACCCAAATGCCCATGGATGCATGACTAGATTAAACAATGGGGTATTATTCAGCCTTAAAAAGGAGTGAAATTCTGATATGTGCTGTAACATGGGTGAACTTTGAAGACATTATGCTAATGAAATGTCAGACGCAAAAGGACAGATATTGTATGATTCCACTTATATGAAGTACCTGAGATAGTCACATTCATAGAGACAGAAAGTAGATTAGTGATTGCCGGGGGCTAGAGGGTGGGGGAATGGGGAATGATTGTCTAGGGGGTACAGAGTGTCAGTTTGGGATGATGAAAAAGTTCTGGAGATGGATAGTGGTGATGGTTGCACAACAGTGGGAACGCACTTAATGTCAATGAACTGTATACTTAAAATTGGTTAAAATGGTAAATGTCACGTTATGTATATTTTTCTACAATAAAAAAGTGAAGGTTTCTACACATGTCATAAGTATGAATAATAAAAATACTCGGAAAGAATGGATACCTTCCTATCTTGTATTTTAACTGTATCATTTAGACAGCAGAAGGCAGGTCTTTGAGGGCATTAGAGTTTTAAAAATTTATTTTATTTTAAAACTCATATGGACTAATTGAAAATTTGAGAAGTACAGACAGGCATAAAATGAAAATAAAAGGGCCATCCCCCTTTCCTCTGATGCTCTACAAAGTAACTTTTGACATGCTTTTTCTCTGTATCCATTCTGTTTGGGTATATATAAGCAAATATATATATTTGGGTGGGGGAGGGGAGAGAGACTACATTTGAGAAAAATACTTGGGCTCAATGGTACTATTCAGTAACTTTCATTTTTCACTTGATATCATTTAAATTCAGAAATAGATATCTACCCATTCTTTTTAATAGCTGCATGATGTTCTATAACTTCTCGTCTCTTTTCCTTCCCTTTCCCTTTTATTAAAAAAACTTTGAGTTATAATTTAGGTAAAATACACCTATTTAAAACGTGCAGCTTATGACGTTTTGACAAATATATGTAACACCCTGCTAGTCAAGGCGTAGAACATTTTGATCACCTCCTTAAATTCCCTCACAGGTATTCTCTCAAGAATATATATATCCTTTTGTGAAATGACAGTCAAATATTTTGGCAATTTAAAATTTATTTTATTTTTATTTTTGGCTGCGTTGGGTCTTCATTGCTGTGTGCAAGCTTTCTCTAGTTGTGGAGAGTGGGGGCTACTCTTCGTTGCGGTGCACGGGCTTCTCATTGCGGTGGCTTCTCTGGCTGCGGAGCACGGGCTCTAGGCGTGCGGGCTTCAGTAGTCGTGGCTCGCGGGCTCTAAAGCGCAGGCTCAGTAGTTGTGGCACACGGGCTTAGTTGCTCCGCGGCATGTGGGATTTTCCTGGACCAGGGCTCGAACCCGTGTCCCCTGCATTGGCAGGCGGATTCTTAACCACTGCACCACCAGGGAAGCCTGGCAATTTTAAAAATGGGTTGCTGTCTTCTTACTGAGTTGCAAGTGTTCTTTGTATTTATTCTGGAAATAAGTCTTTTGTCAGGTGTATGTATTGTGAATATTTTTTTCCCGTTTGTATGAGGCTTGACCTTTTAACAGTGTTTCTTGAAAGTCAAAGTTTTTAATTTTGATAAAATTCAATTAGTATTTTTCTCTTATTTCTAGTGCTTTTCTATCATGTTTAAGAAATCTTTGCGCAGGTTCCCAGATGTGGTGGTGCAGTCAGTGGTGGCTTGGGCTTCCACACCCGGCTGGGTGGCCAGTTCACTGGGGTTGGCTGGTGGTGTGAGCTCCTTCAAGGGGCAAATGACTGAGTATCCAACAATCTCCACTGACTTCTTGGATAGGGAGAACCTGAGGGCCCACACCTTCCTGTCCCGCTGCCATAAGGATCACATGAAAGGATTAAGAGGCCCTACTTTGAAAAGAAGGTTAGAGTACAGATGAGGAAACTGAAGAACCAGAGAGGTTAAATTAGTTGCCCAAGGTCACACAGCCAGTAAATGGCAGGACCAGGATTTCCACCAGCTTGAAGGTTTACTTATACTGTTTGCTGTTACTAAAGAGTTGTCAACTAGTTGTCTTTAACTAAAGATTTTGGGAGAAACTAATTATATCAACTGAAATTGAAACTCCTACCCAGATATCTTTAGTCAATGAAGCATCAAGAGAGAAGGGAGAGATTGTTGTGACTCTCTTACCAGCTGGTCATTGCCCAGGATCAATTACGTTTTTATTTCAGGGTAATAACAGAACTGTCTTGTACATGGGAGACTTCAGACTCGCAAAAGGAGAAGCTGCTAGAAGCTTGCATTCTGGGGGCAGACTGAAAGACATCTTAGAGTGTGTACTTATATACTACTTTCTGCAATCCAAAATATTGTTAAATTCCTAGTTGGGTGGAGTGTCTGAGTGGAATATCCGAGCTGATTTGAAGCTGGATCGTTCAGAGTCTGTACCTTGATGTGTGGCTGAACTGCAAAGCAGCTTACAGGTAGCAGTATTAATCAGCCTTAGTGAGGAGTTAGGAGTCCAGGTTCTTGTGGATAAACGAGACATTTAGAAACATACCTGACATTCTTCATCTCACAACAGACGGTAGCGCTCAGATCCACACATGTCAGCATCCAAAAGCAGAAGAAAATTTTCAGTGGAATAAGTCACCCTGCAGAATTAGTTCCAAAAATAGAATTACACTTTACAGTCAGCATTAAGCCATCCACTATGTGGTTTGGAGAAAGAACCAGAAAAAAGTGTCATCGTGAGGATTGGAGAGAGTTTGTACAGAGCTCACTTTTTTTTTTAAACTCCTCCTACAGTGAGATTCAAGATATTTTGAGCCACGTCTGTCCTGTGAATGTTACGGAACTCAGGTCCGCTGCTCACCACTCGAAAGTCAGTACCTGAGAGGCAGTTGTTGGTACAAAGGAAAATTGCTTTTAATCAGAATGCCAGCAATCTGGGGAAAAGGTGAACTCATGTCCCCCCAGAAAACCAACGTCAAAGATTTTGCTCAGCCATGAAAGTTTTTAAAGGGGAAGTAATCTCAGTTAATCATTGAGATGGGGGATCAAACGCTTAGCCATCTCCCACTGTGTGCAGGCTTGTTGACACCTTGTGATCTTTCTTTAGATGCTATCTTGTTCACATGGTTTGTGAGATTACTGAAGGGGAAGCTACTAGGAAAAAGACCTGGTCTTCAGTTAATTACTTATTCTTCATCTCTACTTTGATCTAAGGAAAGAACCAACAGGTTAGGCAAGGTATTGTGTGATCAAAAGATTTGAAAGGTGTATTTGGGCCGGAGATGAGCAGATCTTGGGAGTGCCTGGTTTAAAAGTTAGTTACAATAGTCTCTTCTTGGACCCCTAGGTGCACCCTTTCTCATTTCTTAGATTAAAATGAGAGATCTCTTGGAGCTCCTACTGTCTGCACAGGTGCCTAATTCTGGATTTTTGCATGCCTCTGGGTCCAGGCTGGAGATACTGGTGGAAAAAAAAAAAAATCCCAATAATTCACTGCTGAATTGGTTCTTGATTTGAGTTTTATCCCTTTTCTTTCTTTCATTCATTCTTTCTTTCTTTCCCTTTCTCCCTTCCTTCCTTCTTTCCTTCCTTTCTCTTTTTCTTTCTTTTTTTCTTTCTTTCTTTCTTTCTTTCTTTTTTTCTTTTTCTCTCTCTCTCTCTCCCCCTCCCTCTCTCTTTCTCTCTCTCTCCCTCCCTGTCTCTTTCTCTCACTCTCTTGCCCACCCTTCCTCTTCCTCCCTCCCTCCCTCTCTCTTTCTCTTTCTTTCTCTCTTTCTTTCTTTCTCCCTCCCTCCCTTCCTTCCTTCCTTCCTTCCTCCCTTCCTCCCTTCCTCCCTTCCTCTTTCTCCTTCTTCCTCTTCTTTTTCCAATCAGCCTCCTGTTTTCAGAGTCCTCAGATGCTGTCCCATGCATTCTTTACAAGGTTTTTAGTTGTATACTGTGGCAGAGACAAGGTGTGCTATAAAAAAAACAAAAAAGAAAAAAGTTAGTTACAATGTAGCTTTGCTAAAGTGACCAGCAAAGGGGCTTCCTGCTGAGGGCAGTTTCCTGCAAAGAGCTGCTCACATGGATGCATATCCAAATGCCATTCCAGAAGGTACAACTATGGATAAAGTTAAAGAAATCTTCAAGCCTTCATGCTGGTCTTCCCCAAAGTATGGAGCCAAAGTATAAACCACTTGGAAAATTGAAGAGAGCTAGAACAATCCACCTAGACTGAGGAGGAAAATGATGATCTCTTTGATGATTCTCTCCTTGTACTTTTAAGGCACAAGGTTCCAAACTAGCAAACTCTTCACCCTGAGGTATTTCCCATGGTGACTGCAATATCACAAAACCAGCCTGACAAATTGAGAAAGGCACAGGATGCCTCAAAGCAGAAAGTACACCAACCTCTCTTTGGGCAAACGTTACAGATTATGAAGAATTCATCAGTGAAAGTGAAGAATTAGAAATCACATCTTCATCTTAAGGATTTTCATTTAGATTGCTTTTAATTATATAGATCAATTTATGGAAAATAGACACTTTAGTAATATTGAATCTTCCAGTCCATGAACATTTGGGTCTTCTTTAATTTCTACCAGTACTATTTTTTTGTTTGTCTTTACTATACTGTTCCTAACTATATTCTGTTAAACTTATCACTAGGTATTTCATATTTTTTGATGCCTTTATATGTGATATTAATAATACAAAGTCATTTTTCTTTCCTTTCAGCATTGAAAAAATGCCATTCCATTATTGTTTGGCTTGAGAAATCAGTGATAATCCTTATCTTCATTCTACTATATGTGTTGTCTTTTTTTCCCTTTCCGACTGCTTTTAAGATAGTTTCTTTATGATTGGTTTTCAGTAATTTAATTAAGATGTGCCTTGATGTGTGTTTTTATGTTTATTCTTGGAATTCATTGTGATTTATGGATTGACGGTTTTCATTAAATCTGGGAAATTTCTGGCCATAATTCATCAGATTTTATCCTCTCCAAACACTCCATCTCCTTTCCTTCTGGGAACCCAATTACCGCTTGATGTTTTTCCACAGTTCATTGAGGCACTGTTATATTTCTAAGCCTATTTTCTCTGTTGCTTTAGTTTAGATAACTTATGATGCCATGCTAAATTCACTAATATTTTCTTCTGCAATATCTAATCTTCTATTAAGTCCATCCAGCGAATTTTTCATTTTAGAAATTGTATTTTTAAGAACTAGAGGTTCCCTTTATTTCATTTTTATAGTTTCCATCTGTCTCCTCATTGTGTTTGTTTTTATAAATCTGTGAACATATTTATAATAAGTTTTTCAAGTCTTTTTAAAAAACTGTTTATTGTTTCTCTTATTTTGGGTCTATTCTAATGATTAATTTTTCCACAGGTCATATTTTCCTGACTTTTCATAGGCTAGTAATTTTTAAGTTATATTCCAGACATTGTTGGTTCTAAATCTTTGAGTCTGGATTTTGTGATCTCCTATTAAAGCATGCTGAATTTTATTGAGCAGTTAATTTTCTGGAAGATCAGAATTATTCTGTAAAGACTTTTGAGGGACTTTCCTGGTGGCGCAGTGGTTAAGAATCTGCCTGCCAATGCAGGGGACACGGGTTCAATCCCTGGTCTGGGAAGATTCCACATGCCACAGAGCAACTAAGCCCATGTGCCACAACTACTGAGCCCGTGCTCTAGAGCCCGCGAGCCACGACTACTCAAGCCCGCACGCCTAGAGCCCTTGCTCCGCAGCCAGAGAAGCCACCGCAGTGAGAAGCCCACGCACCGCAACGAAGAGTAACCCCCGCTCGCCACAACCAGAGAAAACCCGCGCACAGCAACGAAGACCAAACGCAGCCAAAAATAAATAACTATATATTTTTTTTAAAAAGCCTCAAGTCATCTTGAATCCTAAAAACTCAGGACTTCCTACCTCATAACTTATATCTTACTGCCACCAGAGGGCGCTCTGCAGGGAAGATGAGCTAGGTTTTCATTCAGACCAAAAACCCTTCTAGGATTTTTGTGTTAACACTTCCAGGAAAACTTGAGGCTTTCCTCACACTTAGAAGTATGCCTTCTACAGAAGAGATGCTTGATAAATATTTGCTGATGATAAGTAGGAAGAGGCCAGGTGAAGAAGTGGAGGAGAAACCCAGAGAGCTGGGTTCTGGGTGCTTACCCTTCTAGCAAGTGGCTGTGAGATCTGAAGCATAGCCGCACAGCCTGATGGGGCTTTGTAACTCTTTCTGTAAAACGAGAATAATGGGGTTATTGGGGGAAATAAAATAATCTTTTTAAAAGGATCTTGAAAAATATAAAATGCTATACAAATATGACAGGTAAAGAAATGTCCCTATGGAAACAAACCTGCAAAATGTTCTACTCACCGGTACATTATCCTCTTCAGTAAATGATGGCCCAAGCCCTAACACGATACACTTATTGCCAAGGGCCTCTAAATGTGTGTGTCTGCTTCCCCTTCCTGATGTTGATGCAGAAACAATTTTTATCCTGGTTATTAGCACATTCCTGGACACAGGGGCTGCTCATGAGGTAGTTGTATGTCATGGTTGGGCCTGAGGTGTATCCAAATTCCTGCTGTGATAGGGAATTACATACACCCTTGGCGTGTTTCCTTTTTAATCCATTCCGTCCCTGGCATTCAACACACACCCAGAGATCTCTCTGGAAAAACCGGGAAAATTGGTCTAACACCCACTGGGTCTTCCGTGGTTCCTTGAAAAATTACATGTTCCTCAGTGGCACCTCTCATTGCTTTTCCAAATTAGCAAGAATTGACAGTCTTGAAATTTAGAGACACATAACTCATAAACATGCATTCAGTATTTTCTGGCCCAAGAACACAAATCTCTACATTTTTGCTGTCCTGAAATATATTCTGCTGAGATTATGTTTTCTTCTTCCTCTTCTAGGCTGCCCCACACAGATTAACCTTCTCCAGTACCCTTACATCAGACCGTTCTTGGAATCCAGAAGCTCCAATGTTTTCCCACTTCCCACAGAAACCAGTCAGATTCCTCCAGACCCCGTGATGCCCCCGCGGCTCCTGTGTCAGTCGACTGCACTGCCAGTCAACCTGAAGGTGTCTCTGACCTTTGCACATACTCCAGGCTTTCTTATCTCTGCTTGTGCCCTCCCATCCCCACCTGCATACGGCCGAGTCCTGCCCGTTCCACCTGGCAGAATTTCAATGCCAGCCCTTTTCTGGAGTAATTTCTTCCACCTCTCAACTCTCACTTAATACTTTCTGCTTTGTACTCTAGGGAGCTATGACTCTCTTCTTCTTGTGTCCCATTTATCTTTGTATTCCCACAATATCAGCACATGATAGGTCCCCTATAAATATTTGCTAGGCAACATAGATGAATGGAATTTAATCTAAAGGATCTTTAGGGAGTATCCCATTAGAATACGTATCCATCCAAAACTAAACGTTGTCTTTTCTTTAGCAATAGTTATTTGTAGCCATTTCTATTGTCTCAGTTCCCCAGCTGACCCCTTCCTGAGGTCTGTGCCTGTTTTGGCTAAGTTTTTACTTTTCTCCATATTAAATTTACAGTTTATATCAAGCTCACTTGTTTAAGTTTTTTATTTCTGTTCCCACTGTTCTCATGTCCCTTTACAATGTATGCAATTACATGAGCTGCCTTTGAGAGCAAGATTAGATTTTAAATCTTGTGATTAACCTTTCACATTACGAGATTGCCAGCTCCAAGTTTCTCGCACACTTCTCTTGTTTTGCTCTAGACTAATTTCTCCATTTCATCTCTTTTGTGTTACTTTGTAACTCGATTCTTGGCTGCATAGGCCCAGCTTGAGAGAATTTCTTGCCTCCCTAGGTTTTATAGAATGACTCTTCTGCATAAAATCAAACAAATCTATAAATGTTGGAAAACAGCCTATCTAAATCTGCCTGGTAAGAGTTCCAGGTGGCTACCAGAGTTGCAAAGTTCTCGTTATTCTGACATTTTGAACACAAGATCTTCAAAGAAGACGTTTTGAAAATTTACTGAAAATACAAATTGCATGTATTTACACATGGAAAATGTTCCTAAATAGGAAAGTACTTAGCTTTAAATTGGAACATTAGATTGGAAATCTTTTCAAATTCATAAACTGCTGAGGTTTTGGTCTACATTTGTTGAATTCTTATTTTTATCCAATTTGTTTTAATTTAAAAAAGAAAAACCTTTTTGAGCTTAGAAGACCACTTTAACTTTTATAGTGCAGTAGAAAAGTATTTTGCCAGTGACCCAACAAAAATGATAAAGGTGTGTATTTAAAAAAATACTTACAATACATCCCTTCAGGAAATAACTAATTTACAAGTAAACAAGATATTTGATGTTTTAAGATCTTTCTCTTAAGATCATTGCAATAACTTCCAAGAATACTTGATTTCCTGGCAGTTTGAATACAACTAACATGAATAAACAATCAGTATTTAGACCTACAAAAGAGATTCATTTATAGTAATTGGTTATAGATAACATCCTAGGCATGAAATTAATTCCAGCCTGATCTGAAAACCCTGATAGTGTTAAAATGGATGTTTAATGTGTTATTAGTTAATGATATTTCATCTGAGGACCTTATCAAGTTGCACACAGCAAAGCTGTTGTCATTATTTTTTACTCTTCCAAAGTGACACTTTAATGAAATGTGTCAGCACACCAGTGTTAGGATACGTTTCATTAATGCCCAGCACTTTTGTTCTATGCTTTACGTTTGGAAACAGATTTAAGTATTAAGTGCCTCTAATGTCTGCAGCCAGGGAATCCTTTCCGAATTTGTAACAGTGACCAGAACAGACCGCATTACACTCTCCAAATGGTGTGGTTTTGCATTTGAATGTCTGAATTATCCCGGTTTCTTAGAGACGACCAAAACGCCAACATCTTAAATCCTCAAAATACTGTCCGCTTCATTGAATGCTCGTGATCTAAGCATATGTGTAATTATTCTGTAATTCTCCCCAAAATGTGATTCCTTGGAAATGCATACTAGGTTTCTCCTATTGTAAATGCAATGACTATTTCTTTGTGGCCACTTCTTTAAATACGGTAACAAGCAAGTCTGTGTGTCTGTGTGAACCGCCTTGATAATGATGATTTCTTCCCAAGCTCTCCTTGGGACACCCATCAGGGAAAATGCGCCCTGCATTTGTGTAAGAGAGAGACCCTGATCACAAAAAGACCATTTAAGATGGTATACATTACAACTAGAGGATTTCTTGCCAGAAACAGGCCTAATGTCACTCACAATAGCCTTAGAAATAGTCTCAGATAGTAAGTTAGACTTTGCACATGTTACCAGGACCAGCTGTAGTAATCCATGGCTGCATATAGATTTTAGAGAAGAATAGAATCCCATGCTCCTTTAAAAAAGCTTTGGTTGTGGTCAACCATGGAAAATTAAAACATACACTTTAAAAACTGACAGCTGGAAAGAAAAGTGGTGGTGGAGCGGGGCAGGACGAAGTAGAAGGGATGGTTAGGGTATATTTTAACTTCGGTTTTTATTTTAAAGTCTTGCACTTTCTTTGGGAAAACCCGTCGGTGGCACCTTTCCCTGGAAACCACCTTAGTGGGCAGTTATTCCAAGCTGTGAGATCCTGTGTATGGAAGTCCTTCGCAAATGGTTAATGTCTCCTTCAGATGCGGCTGGGCTGTTCTTATTACAGCCCCTCATTAATTCCAGTGTGAGTCATTTAATTTGGCCTTTTGGTTTAGCAGAGTGCAGTGGGTTTGTGGGTGTTTACTGGTAAATACAAACGACCATGGAATGGCGGGGGCCGGAGGGGAAGGAAAGTCAACTTGCAGGATCATAGTTACTCTGTGGATAATTTGATAATCACTCCGCAGCAGGTGCTCGCATTGAGTCATTCCTCCTCTTGGCATAATTTTGCAAATAGCTTGGCTTTTACAGCCTGTGCCATTCTCGCAGCATCATTTCTAACGGTAGCTTTCAAAATGATTTCAGCATCATGTGAGCTGGGACATTAGTTTCCTACTAGTCCATCTCAGTTATTTGTTTATTCTTGGCAATGAAATTTTTAGAAATTTTAAATCTGGGAGAAAATAGTGGGAGACAGTAGAAAAATCAGTCTTATTGATCGTTTAAAGGAATTTTAAAGTTTGAATTAAGGGAAAGCTGTTTTAATCTTTTCAAAAATATGCAAGCAACAAGCGAAGAAGTGAAAACGTTGGCAACTTTTGTACTTGAGAGGAGGATAGCAGCTGGGGGTGGAGGGGAGTCAGGCAGTGGCGGGGAGGGGTTGGGAAACAGCCCCCATAGTGAAGCCTGTCCTCTGTACTTGCCAGGCCCCCATGAGTGATGCCACGGCTGGCTGTGTTCCATTAGCATTAGAAAAGACCAATTTTATGTTGCAGAGTAAATTTTAGAAATTTAAAAGAAATGACGGAAATAAGAACTCAGGACGCACTATGTTGCTAGGAGATTTGGATCTCTTCCCAAGGAAAGAATGATGTGCGGAAAATCAGCAAAAGATTTCTGAATTCTTCATCCTGTTTATATGTATTTTACAGTACTGTACTGTATCATTTATCTGGGTGTTATTTATTTGCCAGTCTTACGAGAAAACAAACTTAAGGCTTCTGAGCAATAAAAATATGTGTCCCTAAGTCTGCTCACTAACTTTATGACTAAGAAAGCCCCTCAACACTGACTCAGAGCCTAATTACTCGTATGTTACAAATACTTCTAACACACATGGATATCCGCTTCTCCAGCTCATAAAAGATTAGAAGCAGCATAGCAGATGGGGAACAAATGAGGAGAGGATCTCGGACATACTGGGAGCAGCAAGAAATAATAGCTGACAGCTTGATTGTGAACGGGGAGACAGAAAATCCATATAAAGCAAACATAACACTATGAAAGCTTAGCAGTCTGGAGCCATTCAGGGTTTTACAGTTTACCAATCCCAGAAGGTCTCACTGTGTCATAGCACAGAATAAAAACTGATGCTCCTAATCATGACTTTGAGTCATCAAGAAAAGACTGTGTTGTTAAATGTGCCTTTTTAAAAAAATCTGAGGCCTATAGCCAGTGTTTATGAGGCACTTAACTTTATAGAAAAAGGAACTCAGTAACTGTCATCTTTATGTATAGCCCCCAGAGTCATGTTTCAATCTCGCCCACGTGCAGGCATTCATTTTCCCATATATTGCTGTCATGAATGTGAATGTGCCTGTCTTTAAAAAGGCATATGTAGAATAATTTCCACTGGAATTGGCTAATATTGATATTAAGATGCAAGTCTTTGTGCTTAAAAAGCTGATCTTTCATACTCTGGAAATTACTATTTATGTGGAGATTATTTCTGTCTCCATAATGCCAAGTAATCAGTAAAAATCATAAAAATTCCTCATGCTTTGAATTTTGGCATAGCTAAATGTTCTTACTTAAATTGAATTTTATAATTCTTTCTCTAGTGACACAGCTGGTATAGTGAGAAAAAAAACTCTAAAATGAGAATCAGAAGATTTTTCTTGGTCCCTGCTCTACCTCTGAGATGCCAGGCGTTTACTCTCTGGTGCTCAGTTTTCTTACCTATTCAGTGAGGTTCTCAAACCCCATCCAGTCTGACAAACTATGATTTTTTTGAAATGGTAGCTCAGTAAGTGATCGGTGATTCTCTTGGTGCTTGATGCAGGGCTGAACCACAGAGGCTGCCTTCCATCCTGTGGGGATTAGAGGGACTAACCTCAAACTTTATGCTCACCAACATCCTGTTAAGGTATTTTAAAATGACTCTAAAAGGACGTAGAGCCAAAAATGTTAATAACCTTTATCTCTCAGTGGTGAGAACACAGAAGATTTTTCTTTTTTTTTTTTTTTTTTTTTTGCGGTACGCGGGCCTCTCACTGTTGTGGCCTCTCCTGTCGCGGAGCACAGGCTCTGGACGCGCAGGCTCAGCGGCCATGGCTCACGGGCCCAGCCACTCCGCAGCATGTGGGATCTTCCCAGACCGGGGCACGAACCTGCGTCCCCTGCATCGACAGGCGGACTCTCAACCACTGTGCCACCAGGGAAGCCCTTTTCTTTTCTTTTCTTATGCTTTTCTCATACTTCCAACATTTCTAAAACAAATGTGTATTATTTTTATAAGGAAAAAGCAATAGAAGCTATTTTAAAAATATAGACACAAAAGGGAAAAACTTGAGGCCTTCTAAATGCTTAGAGAAGTTCTGTCTTCAAGGCAGAGCACGTTTGAAATAGAATTTGGATAATGTTACATCCCCGGAAGTAGAAAATCCACTCGGCAACTATTATGTCTGCCACATTCAGGACTCTCAAAATGAGTGGTAATTTTTCAGACTTGAGGAATAAAAGTAGCATCCAGCAAACCAGGGGAATATGGCATTAAAAGAAAAATCCCCAAATAAACAACTACTTATAATCCTGGGCTCCCAGCTGCCTTTTGTCTTCTAGATGATTATCATGGCAAAATATCCTCCTTGCCAGGGACAGTCTCATTGTGATTTGTCAAATGCTAACTGATAAGACAGGAGCATTTTTTCTAGACTCTGAATCTCTGGCTACTTTCCCCAGGATCATCTCCTTGGATAATTGTTAGGAAATTTGCAGCCTACCCAAAACCTATCTAAAAATACTGGAGAAATAGAGAAGGATCCAGGAGGCTGATGGAAGCTCTGAATGTTTAATGTCCCAGGAAACTGGCTGCCTGGATGCTGCCGGCAACTAGGGAACCAGTCGATTGCAGCTCAGGAAAATGGACCTGGCCCGGACAGCCCCAATTTGGCAACAGCTTGTGGGGAGTAAATCCTCTCACTGAAGGTTTTGCTTAATCTTAATACATTCAATTTCAAAATCTGCCCTTGATCTAAACCCCTTAAGCTTCTGGGGGAGGACTAAGGGCCTTCAGGGTCAATGCCAATAACAAAAGTTAGGAAAAATCCACCTTTCCTCATATCTCATCGCTGCATTCTATAAGCTGTTAACTCACTGCAGAAAATGTTTCCTTTCAATGAAGTTGTCTTTAGAGAACCCTCCTCCCTTCACTTTAAAGATGACATTCAGTGCTTCGTTTTTCAGATGTTCAGCATGTGCAGTAGAAGGAACACCAGACAAAATGTTAGGAGGCCTGGGTCATAACCCTGAATGTGCCCCCACCAGCAGTGGCATTGTGGCAGAGCAATTGCTCTGAACTTGTGTTATCAGTACAGTGAGTTGGTTGGGCCAGATATATTTTTCTCCTAAACTGTGGTCTTTGTAACACTTGTCCTTATAAGTGCTTTCCCAGGGGCGGGATGATTATAATCAAATAAGCTTGGTGAACACTGAAGATCACATCCCTCCTTGGAGATTCACAGTGTCCCTCAGCATATTAAAGGTTCTGAGAAGTCCTGTAGCAGAGAAACTTATACAAATGTTTTCAATCCAGTATTTCCCAAACTTCTTTACTAAACCAAGAAGCCCCTTTTGTCTGGTAATTCCTATTTTGAAACCAGACTCCCATTCTGACAATATAATAGATGGTTCTGTGTCTGATCTACATTTTAGCAGTTACATGAGTATATATGTAGAGGGCATGATCAAGATCAAGGCATGATATCTTTTACATCGCTGGGGGCTTAAGGTTGGGAGATATAATTTATTCATTGGTTTAGAGAATTAGGATCCAAAGCGACTCAGCAGTTGCATTAGTTTCCTGTGGCTGCTGAAACAAACTACTGCAAATTTGGTGGCTTAACACAGCAGAAGTGTGTTTTCTCACAGATATTGTATTGGTGTTGTATAGCCATCTGTACAAATGCAATATGGTGTAGTTATTACCCAAGTTCCTATATGTAATGTAAGACCCTGTGTCCCAGGCCATAAAAGCAGTATTATATAGTAGTGAATAGAGGTGAATTCAATTAGATCAAGATATGAGTGCAGACCTATCACTTAATATCTACATCACCCTAAGAAGTTATCTAATCTTCAAAGCCTCAGTTTTCTCATCTGTAAAATGGAGATAATAATAGTACCCATCCCAGAGAGTTGTTGTGAGGATTAAATGAGATGAGGCCTGTAAAGGGCTTAGCATGTTGCCTGGCTAATAGTAAATGCTTAATACCTTCTGGCTGTTATGATAATGCTTATAATTGTAGAGTGAGAATATATTCTGGAAGACCCCCAAAGGAGTAGGAGCACTATGGTAGAGATCTGGACCCATGGCATATGAGGAGGACTGTCCCTGGGGGACGCGAGATCTGCCTTCAGTTATGCAAATATGTTCTCGTTATTTTTCAAGGGATAGAAATCCAACTTAAACTCAATTTTAAAAAAAAGGAAATTAGTAGTTTAACACCCCTAACTTAAAAATTTAGGGAAATACTAGCTTTGGGCCTCATTGGATACAGGTATTTAAACAGTGTCCTTAGGGGAATTCCCTGGTGGTCCCAGTGGTTAGGACTCCACACTTTCACCGCCTAGGGTGTGGGTTCAATCCCTGGTCGGGGAACTTCCCTGCAAGCCACATAGCGGTGGCCAAAAATAATAATAATAAACATTGTCCTTAGGATTTAGCTTTTTCTCTTCAGTGCTCTATCTGTTCTGCCTTTCCTCTGTGTCAGTTCCATTCTTAGGTAGACTTTCCTCTCATAGTGGAGAGATAGTTGCCAAGGACACCAGGCTTTCCCTTAACTTCTCAGCAGTTCAACCAGTTTCCAAAATATCCTGGAATTGATTTTCAAGGTTGTCAGGTATTCTGTAGCAGACAGGTTTTCTGACATGGGCAATCCAGGGTTGAACTCTAAATGGCCAGGCTTAGGTCACATGTCTCTCCCTGAACCAACCACTGTGACCAAGGATTTGAAATGCTGTGATTGATCAGCCTGGGTCCTCCCTTTGTCCCTGAGGCCCCCTGGCTTAATAGTGAGGGGAGTGGGGTTTCCTAAGCACACTCAGGAAGCTTTCCCAGAAGGTGTGGGAATGAATGAAAGACAAAGCCATAAATATCCCTTATGGCAGTACTGGGGACCTGGTGGCAAATAATGAGCAGAATCTTTCCTCTGCCTGGCTGACTACTCATCTGTTGTTCTGGCTGGCTCATTGCCCCCTAGGCAGAGTCTAGGTGGAGAGAGGCTGAAATTCATCCAGATACCACCCTTAACGTTCCCTGGGACTGCCCTGCTCCTATGGCCAATGGACCCTAGAGCTTCTGAGCACATACTGTGTTATCCACCCTGGGACAGTTGTGAGAGTGAAAGAGGATGCTATGAATAATTGTGCTAGGACAACAGGCATAAGCCAGGGCTGTCCCAGGAACTCTAGGACATGTAATTATCCTATTGTGAGCCAACCCAATGCAATTCCACCCAGTTCTACCAGTAGTGACAGAACCCTTACTGTGCTGGCTCTGGGGCAACAGGTGAAAAGGTATCAATTTGGGATATTTGCTGCAGTTTTAGCAGCTCCGTCTTCTCTTTCCTTCCCCAACTCATGAAACCGCGTTTGCTGGCAGAGGTGTACTTGTCTATCATGCTCCTCAGTGGGAGAATGAAAGACCTCTGTGTTGACCCTTTGAGAGACATAATAAATAAAAAGCCTACTCTTTCATTCTGGAATATCAGACTCTTGCTCAGGCTAAGGAATTCAAAGTATGAGTGAGTAGATGGGTGTGGTGAGCTTGAGACAGAGCCCCTCCCTGGCCTTTAAGGCCATACCCCAGTTTTCCCAACACCATTTATTGAAGAGACTATCCTTTCCCCATTGAGTATTCTTGGTGCCCTTGTCAAATGTTAGTTGACCATTTATGCATGGGTTTATTTCTGGGCTCTTTATTCTGTTCCATGATCTTTGTGTCTGTTTTTGTGCTAGTCCCATTACTGGTTGATTACTTTAGCTTTGTAATATAGTTTGAAATTAGGAAGTATGATGCCTCTAGCTTTGTTCTTCTTTCTCAAGGTAGCTTTGGTTATTTGGGATCTTCTGTGGTTCCATATGGATTTCAGGATATTTTTTTCCATTTCTATGAAAAATGCCATTGGAATTTTGACAGGGGTTGCAGTGAATCTGTAGGTCACTCTGAGTAGTATGGACATTTTAACAATGCTAATTCTTCTAATCCGTGAATACAGGATCTTTCCATTTATTTGTGTCTTCTTCAGTGTCTTTCATCAAAGTCGTAGAGTTTTCAGTGTACAGATCTTTTACCTCCTTGGTTAAATTAATTCCTAAATATTTTTTTTAATGCATTTGTAAGTGGGATTTTTAAAAATTTCTTTTTTGGTTAGTTTGTTCTTAGTATATAGAAACACAACTAATTTTTATATGTTCATTTTGTATCCTGCAACTTTACTGAGTTCATTTATTTGTTCTAATAAATTTTTAATGAGTCTTTCGGGATTTCTATATGTAAGGTCATGTCAAACAAAAATAATTTAACTGCTTCCTTTCCAATTTGGATGGCTTTTATTTCTTTTTCTTGCCTAATTGCTCTGGAACTTCCAGTATTATTGGGTTTTTTTCTTTTTTTTTAAATGTAGTTGACATATAATACTATGTTAGTTTCAAGTGTACAACATGGTGATTCAACATTTAAATACATTACAAAATTCCAGTGCTATGCTGAATGGAAGTGAAACAGTAGATACCTTGTCTTGTTCCTGATCTTAGAAGAAAAGCTAAGAAAAGAAAAGAAGACCTTTCAGCTTTTCACTGTTGATTATGATGTTAGCTGTGAATTTGTCATATAGGCCTTTATTATGTTGAGGAACATTCCTTCTATACCTAATTTGTTGAGAGTTTTCATCATGGAAAGGTGTTGAATTTTTCAAATGCTTTTTCTGCATGAATTGAGATGATCACATGATTTTTATCCTTTATTCTGCTAATGTGATATATCACATTTGTTGATTTGCATATGTTGAATCATCCTTGCATCCTAACAATCCATAAACAAAAGAATGAAATTGGACCCTCATCTTACACCACACACAAAAATTAACTTGAAATGGATTAAAGACTTAAAATAAAATGTATTAACCTGAAACCATAAAACTACTAGAACAAAACAAAGAAAAAACTCCTTGAAATCAGTCTTGGCAATGATGTTTTTGGGTATGACACCAAAAGCCTAGGCAACAAAAGCAAAAATAACACACAGAACTACAGAAGCAATCAACAAAATGAAAAGGCTATGTACAGAATGGGAGAATATATTTGCAAACCATATATGTGATAAGGGGTTAACATACAAAATATATAAGGAACTCATACGACTCAATAACAAAAAGCAAACAGCTCAATTAAAAAATGGGCAAAGGGCCTAAATAGACATTTCTTCAAAGAAGATATGCACATACCCAACAAGTATGTGAAAAGGTGCTCAATATCACTAATTATTAGGGAAATGCAAATCAAAACCATAAACCTTGCACCTGTTAGGATGACTATTATCAAAAAGACAAAAGATAAGAAGTATTGGTGAGGTTGTGGAGAAAGATACTACACCTCATACTACATGCTCATTCCTACCTTAGTACCTGTGCTCCTGCTATTTTCCCTGATTGGCCCACTCTGCCCTCAGATCTTCCTGGGGAAGACTGTTCCTCTGGATCAATCAGATTTCACCACAGATGTCATCTCCAAAGATCTCTTTCCTAACCACTCAATTTAAATATCTCCCTCACTTCATATCTCACACTGTTGACATTCTTTGTTTTGTGGGACTGTCCTTATGCATTGTAGGATGTTTAGCAGCATCCCTGACGTCTACCCACTAGATGCCAGTGACATGCCATCCCCCACTCCCACCCAAGGTTGTGACAACCCAAATATCTCCAGACATTGCCAAATGGCCCCTGAGGGCAAAATGGTCCCCAGTGAGAACCACTGATGTGTTTCTCTCATGATCTGGGGGCATCAGTAACTCCTGATTCAATTCCTTGCTGGCTTCACTATGATTTCCCTCACCATTTACATTCCTCTTGTTAAAGCTTATGCTCTGTTTGACTCTTCGGTTACACAGGGCTATCTCTCAGCTTCTCTTTATTCTAGATTCCTCATTGAAGAGGAATCATTTCCAGGAATGGGAACTAGAAGTGGTTGGGAAACCAACGTCCCTTATCTGGAAACATGAATAATGGGCTGATGAATACGCTTTTCTGTGGGCCATTCTCTGCAGGGCACAAACTGGCTACAGGATAGAGAGGCAGATTCGGCTTACAGATGTGAAATATTGGATTGGGATGGTGCTTTTTATATTTTAAATAGTATGCTATTAGGTGAGACATGTACTCTCCAGTTTAGCATGGCGTCACCACATCAGTGCATCAGTGTCTTATATGTGTCCAGTTCACACATCTCTATGGCCTGCCTGGCCACCGTAAGCAGTTGAAGTTCATGACCAATCATGCTTTAGACATAAAGTACTCATCTAAATGAAATATTCTAACTCTAACCTATTCACAAATAGAGAATGGTGCCATTGAAAGTGGAAGATGGGATAGGCTCTGTAGACAGTTTTATTTGTATTTCTACTGTAGGGTCCAGCATCATAGACTCCGACTATATTTATTTTCTCTCTTAGGTAGAGAATTTTGGACTCTAGATGGAAAGTGTTCTTTTCTTCTTCACATTGACACCTGCCTATTTGCATTTGAAGTTGTACTCCTGAGTTTAGGGGACCAAGGGGGAATAGCTAGAAGAATCCTGGTGCTCTCATATGATTTTGGTGACCTTGTGCTATTTGAAGACTCTTCAGATTCTTTCTTGGGTATTTCACCTTCTAAGAATGGATTGCTGATGCATTTTATCTATTTTTTTTTTTTTTGACAAATATGGGGCTCACCAGGTTGGGGCTTAATTTGACAAGAGCATCCCAGTAAATAAAAGCTAAACTAAAATACTTTCTATTTCCTGATGAGAAGGTATAGCATGTGCAGACTCTAATCATATTAAAGTATTTCTGCCAACTGCTTATTACCTCAACAGTAATTCTTCTGGGATTTAATAAACAGCTTATCTGTTAAATCCTCAGAGAAACTTCCTCTCTTAACTTCTATGGCAGCTCATTTGTACTGTTCTAAGGATCCTTTTGTCATTACTGCCTTGCTTTGTATAAGGAACAATTTTTCCTTCTAGACTGTAGGGTCCTAGAAGCCTATGATCATGCTTCACACCTTCATGTCTCCACCATGTCCAGCAGAGGGTAAAGATGCACAGGAGATTCTCAGTATGTTTTGTTGGATGAATGAATATGTGATTTGAAATTTGGGAAGGGAGTGCTGCAATTAAAAAAAAAAAAATTTAAAAAGAAAATTTGCAAAATACAGAGATAAATAGAAAACAGACATTATCTATATCCCTATTGTTGACAGTCACTGTAAATACTTCAATGTCTTTTTTCTTTACTATATATTTAGATAATATATTTTGCCATAAAATTGCCATTATACTTAAATGCAAGTTTGTGTCGTGCTTTATTTTTACTCCTTACTACGTAGTTTGAGCATTTCCTAAGTCTTTAAATATTTTTCCAACACGCCTTTTTTTTTTTTTTTTTTTTTTTGTTTCGGTACGCGGGCCTCTCACTGTTGTGGCCTCTCCCGTTGCGGAGCACAGGCTCCGCAGCCATGGCTCATGGGACCAGCCGCTCTGCGGCATGTGGAATTTTCCCGGACCGGGGCACGAACCCGTGTCCCCTCCATCGTCAGGCGGACTCTCAACCACTGTGCCACCAGGGAAGCCCTCCAACACACCTTTCTGAATGGCTATGTAGCATTTCAATGATGGCTAGATAATGATTTACTCATGGACATTGGATTGGTTTTAATATGGGCTATTGCAGATTTGCTTTGATGAACGGTTTTATGCAAACATAGGATATATAATTTGATACGTTCTTAGAAGTCAAATTATTGTACCAAAAATTTAAGAGCTTTTGGTACACGTGTTTGCAACTCCATTCCATTTTTCTCCATAGGGTGTCCCAAAGCAAATTTATTAGGTGGTACTTTACTCACAGTAGTGATGCAGAGGATGACCAACTTCTGAGCAGCAGCTGCAGTAGTAACAACTGTAATAAAGATAATAATAACGACGCCTGTATATCAAGTTACAGTTTAGACAGTGCTTCTCTCTCACTTATCTTCTTTTGTACTTAAGACTTGTTTTCTTTTGTACTCAGATATTATTTCTGTCTTACAGATGAAAAAAAAACGAAAACTTGAGAAGCTTAAATGGTTTGTTCAAAATCACATAACTCATTGGAAGTCTTATATGTTCTTTCAACCACACCAAGAGGGTTAGAGACAAAAATGAAGAGGAGATGCGGATATGGAAGGACCCACACAACAAATGTAACGAAAAGAACCTTTGAAGTTTGGATATAAGCTCAAGAGAGAGATTGGCAACATTTTGTGACTAGATCAATAAAAAAAATCTTTTGGAGCTAGGGCTGAAATTTTAAATTCTAGGAACATTTCACAAAGGGTAGTCCCTTAAGCTCCTAAACCTCAAAAATACTTTCCTAAAATACCCTGATAAATGTGTACCTTTGTGGCCCCCTAATTGTGTCTGGTTGGAGATAACGTTCTAGGCTGGAGGTGATTTTATCAGGAGAAAAGGATGTCTAGAACTTGTTTTAGGTGCCCAGACACTGTCAGAGCTAGAAGGGACTTTAGAAATCATTTTATCTCATTCCCTCATATAAACTAAGTCTCAGGAGAAGTAACTCACTCAAGGTCACACAGAGATTCAATGTCAGGGTTGAGGCCAGACCTGAGAAATACAGTGTAAATCTGGACAGAGTACAGAGAAGGAACCAGGTTAAAATAAAGCAAAGCAACTTTTTTAAAGTTCTGGACCAAAGGAGTTCTTAATTCATTTAGTATGAGTATTCCTATTGTGTTACATCCAAATGCAGTTTCAATTTACACATAATGCAAGGAAACACCCTTGTAAATCACTCAAATAAGCTTTCCTGTTTATTTTATTATACTTGTTTTTTTACCTTTAGCTAAATAATTTATCAGGATTGTATGAGTCATACAAATAAGAAAGCAGAATCATGCATTACCAGGCATCTTAGTTTTAAGTATAAGTAAAATCAGACCAGTTGTTTCTGAACCTAGTTGATTCTCAAAATCGTTTGGAGGACTTTTTGAATGTACACATTCGCAGAGCCCCACCCCAGGGATTCAGATTTAGTAAATCTGATGAACTTGACTACTTCCTCCTAAACTTGCTTAAAAAAAAAAAAAAAAAAAGAGATTTTCAATTGTAACTGAATCCTTGAAAATAAGATCATGAATTCTCAGGAATTCTTAACATATAACAGAATGCTTTTTAGGAAATGTCAAAGCCAAGTGACCATTCCTGCTTAAAAATTAATTTGGGGAGGTAAATCACTTAATGTCTATTCAGAATGACCCTATACTTAGAAATGTCTGAAAAAATTAAGTTAGGGAGGCAATAATAGGCAATAAATGGATTTTCTGTTGTGTAAATGTTTATACAGATGTTGTAAGTGAGACTTTTCAAAAAAAACCCATAGGTTGCTGACAGCAGACAACTTTGCATATGTGTGTTAACAGGAGAATGTGCTGTGTTTCAAATGAATGGGGAAGCCGGTTTAAATGACTTTCAGATTAGCTGGAACAGATGGAAGGGTCACAGTTGAACAACTTGACACACCAGCATAAAGGCAACATTGGAGTGGAGTTCATTGCCTCTGACAGATACTGTCAATCAACCCTGGCGCTCTCTCAAGTTAACCAACAGTCTGGACCTTTAAAGATTTTAAAAAGACTTTTTTAAAAAAAAGTATTATGAGGCAAGAACTGGAATTTATCTTTTTTTCCAGGACCAAACTCTATCCCACCCAGACTACCTACCTAGGGTTTTTAGACAGGAAGTAATAGATTATAGACATTTTGGAAACTAATATGATATAAACTTGGCATTAGGGGCTTTCAATAATAAATAAAAAATTTAGTCCACATGATGGCTTTTGAGGTTTCTGTTGTCACACTGATTAGAATACAGTGCAGAATACCAGAATGAAGGAAATGCAAGTGTTTTTCTTAACTATTCAACTTGGATTTTGATTAACTGTTGTTATAACAATATGTACAAGCAAATATTAAAATATACTATATGTAGGTTATTTTTTCTAGGTCTAACTTTGTAACTTGATATGTGTTAAACTTTTGCATGTGGCCCAAATGGTAAAAAAAAAAAAAAAAAAATTCTCTTCCACTGTGACCTGCTCATCAAGAACAGCATGGGGCTTGGGAAGTAGCTTTGTCCCCTCAGGCCGCTAGGGGACCCTTGAAGAGTCTGAAGACCCTTCCGGACCATCAGCCCCAAGTGGACTCTGCAGAAAGCTACTGTTTTCTTTCCTGCCTCAACATAGCTGATTAATCCAAATTAACACATTGGTTCCTATGTGCTTCTATGCCTGTTGGTAGAAGGTTGGAGTCCTGGAAATTTCAGAAAGGGGATTGCAAAAAAAGAAAAAAAAGAAAAGAAATGTTACCATTTGCAACAATATGGATGGATCTAGAGGGTATTATGTTAAGTGAAATAAGTCAGAGAAAGACAAATACCATATGATTTCACTTACATGTGGAATCTAAGAAACAAAACAAATGACAAATGTGATGCCACAGAAACAGACTCATAGATACCGAGAAGAAACCGGTGGTTGCCAGAGGGGAGGGGGTGAGGGGATGAGTGAAATAGTTGAGGGAGATTAAGAGGTACAGACTTCCAGTTACAAAACAAGTAAGTCACGGGAATGAATGCACAGCTTGGGGAATACAGTCAATAATATTATGATAACTTGTGTGGTGACAGATAGTAATTAGACTTACCATGGTGATCATTTTGTCATGTATAGAAATACCAAGTCTCTATGTTGTTCACCAGGAACTAACATAGTGTTATAGGTCAATTATACTTCAATTAAAAAGCAAAGAAAGGTGATTGCTATTTGCACTTCTCTGTCAGGGAAGGACTCTGATTTTGATCATTGGCTGACTATGGACCCTAATAGTCTGAGAGTGCCCATGGGAAGCAGAGAGGAGATGCTAATTATTAGAAGCGTAGGGAATGACACAGTATGTGTCTTGACTCAGTGATTAGCTTTATAGCTTGAGCTCTGTCTTTTGAACTAGTGGCTTGAAAACCAGATGGACCATTGGAGCATCGTGCTCATGGTATTTATATGGCCATTTTATATCCTAAATACACCTTCATAGGACCATGGGCTGTAGCCCAAAGCTTCAGAGGGTGGAAAGCAATTCTCTTAACTCTGTTCTTACCCAAGTCATAGCATCACCATTTCCTCCGCAAACAATGATCCATCTTAGAAAACCTGTCTTATTCACAGCCTAGAAGAGGGAGCCCAAAGAACTGCATGATTCCAGCCTGGTCACAGCCACTTTGCTGATGTAGACACCTGGATCAAGCTCAGCTAATTAGAGTCTCTGTCCCGGAAGTTGAAATTTAGGTAGAGATTGAGTCAGTTGGCAGTGTTGTCATCCGAGCTATAGGCATGTAGGGTAGTCAACATGGCTACCCAAAGCCTCAAGCAGGTAGAATTTTGGGAGAATAGAAACTAAAAGCTTAGCAGAGGAAACTAATCCATAAAGAGGAAGAGAAGAGTAGGTTAGATATGGACAAAGGAGTCAAGGTGAGAGATCCACAGGGCTCCAGGTAGAGGAAAAGAATGGATAATTTTTCTGTTCTCATGAGAACTTGCTGTACATTCTGTAGTTGGTTTGTGGGAAATTCCTCTTTATCCTCGTACTAAACTTACTTAATTTGACAAAGTTTCTGTTTTTTACAAGCAAATATTATGACTAGGAAACCATGAAATTTCCATTTATTTCTTTAATTTAAAAAG
This sequence comes from Kogia breviceps, assembly GCF_026419965.1. Taxonomy (NCBI): domain Eukaryota; kingdom Metazoa; phylum Chordata; class Mammalia; order Artiodactyla; family Physeteridae; genus Kogia; species Kogia breviceps. The sequence continues at coordinate 36,477,433 of NC_081316.1, read as the reverse complement.
TTTATTGAGCACCTACTATGTAGCTGGCATTGTGCCAGCCTTGGGAAATACAACAATGAATGAAAAAGACAGCAATGGACTCCTCAGTAGTTTACAGTTCATGTCAGTGTCTTGTACTTTCCCTACCATCTTCTCCAAGCCACTTGTGGGACTTGTACTATGAATATAGAGAAGTAAACCAAAGTCTTCCTCTGCTCCAATCTCTCTTCCTTTTTCCATCCATTTCTTTGGTAACCCGCCATCTAGGTGCCAAAATGCACTCACTGTGGGTGACTACAAGGAGGTTCTTTTTCCCACTGTTCTCTGCCTCCTCACTTTATTTTATTTTATGTTTGGCTGTGCCGTGCTGCTTGCGGGATCTTAGTTCCCTGACCAGGGAATGAACCCAGGCCCTGGGTAGTGAAAGAGCAGAGTCCTAACCACTGGACTGCCAGGGAATTCCCTCTGCTTTTCCATCTTAAAACTTCCTTCTCCATGTCCAGTTTTCATAGGTCCCTGCTAAAGAATAACTATGTATTAATGAATCATAACATATGAATGAATTATTAATGATTTAATTTGGTATTTGTGTCACTTACCTGTTCCTAAGGGGAACCATTTTAACCATTATAAAGTGTACGTACAATAATGGCATTTAGTACACTTGCAGTGTTTGCCACCATCATCCTTATCGAATTCCAGAATATTATTATCACTCCAGCAAAAAAAACCCCTACCCATTAAGCCCTTACTCCTCATTGCCCCTCCCCTAGCCCCTGGCAACCATTAATCTACTTTCTATCTCTATGAATTTACCTATTTGTGGACATTTCATATATATAGAATCATATAATATGTGGCCTTTTTTGTATGGCTTCTTTCACTTAATATTTTCAAGATTTGTCTGTGCTATAGCATAGACACTATTTCATTCCTTTTTATGACTGAATAATATTTCTTGTATGGGTATAACACATTTTGTTTATCCATTCATCAGTTGAAAAATATTTGGGTTGTTTACACCTTCTGGCTATTGTGACTAGTGCTGCTATGAACATTCATGTGCACGTTTTTATTTAAATGAATGTATTTTTAAAGAAAATTTGATATAGAAAAATTGCAAAATATTCTATATAAAGTGAGCAAAAGCCTATGAAATTATAATTAGAGTCAGATTCAATTTTATATTTCAGTGTATAAAGACTAGATGGATAGAAAAATCTCCAAAAGATTCACTCAGTTGTTACTAAGTCACAGATCTATGGATGATTTTTTTTACATTTTTCAAACTTTCTATAACTAACATATATCATAACAACTCATTTAACAACTTATCTAAGCAGCTTATTTAAAAATGAGTGCTTGGGAGGTGAGAAAATAGAGGTAGTGAGTGCTATCTATTGTTTTGAGGACCATGTCACACAGGAGATGCTAGTCATGTAGTACTAGTAGAGGATGAGTAATTGAAGGATTTTTATAAAGATGGGTGATTTGAACATATTTGTAGTCTGCACAGGAGGGTCTGGCAAAGAATGAGAGGGTAATAATACAGGGGAGAGAGGAAGAACAAGGTCCGGATCTTAGAGAAATCAGAAAAGGAAGTGATCAGGGATAGAGATTGGCCTAAGAATGGGAAAAGATCCATCTTCCTGTTAGATGAGAGGGTGGTTTGGTGAGAGTGCCGGCACATGGAGATGAGCTGTAGGTATATAGAGAAAAGTTCGAGGGGTTTCATACCTAATATACTTAATATTCTTGGTGGAATAGGGTAAGTCAGATGTTGGAAAGAGTAGGATGGATTGTGTTGTAACTTTGAGGAAGAATAGTGAAAGCTTGTAATGTGCTAGGGAAGTAACCAGGCATACCCAGACTTCTGCACTACTCAATCTGTTGTTTATTGCCTTCACTACATTCTAAAATTCATTAGTTCTACTTTCCTTGTTTAAGAAGACTTTCCTCTGCGTAGGTTTTTTTCCCCTTTTGTTGCTAATTTGATCCTGTTTTTTTATAGATGCAATAGCTTCTAGAGCTTATTGACAGTACAAATTGGAGACGTTTCTATAGTTCTCTTTTGTTTTTAGGTTTTTATATCTTCTCATACCTCATATTGGCCCTTTCTTTGGAATTGCTTAATATTGCTATGCATCCAGAGAATTCTTTCCTTTTGCTCATCCTTACAGTGTGAAGCCTCTGTTTGTCCAGTATTGAGGTTTCTATGATTGATTACGTGTGACCTTTATATATTGCTTTAAATTTAGATGAAAGGGAAAGTACACACTTCAGATTTACTGTAGTGTTACTTTTTGACTTGGTTAGAATTAGGTTGGACTGTATCTGAGATATGAAATAGCAGTATTTTAAATGAGACAGAGATTTGTTTGTGTCATATGTAAAGATCTGAAGACAATCAATCTAGGGTTGATAAGGCAGCTCTCTCCAAGTCCTGAGGGACTCAGGCTCCTTCGAGCTTTGCCATCATTAGGGTGTATTTCCTATGCCCACGGTTCATGATAGAGTTCCAGCCATCACACGCTCATTCCAGATAGCGGGATGGAGGAAAGGGGAAAGAATAAACTAAGGGAAGTTTATGGAAGCTACCACATGATACTTGCACTTACATTCCATTGGCCAGGACTGAATCCTACCTGCTAGGCAGGCTGGGAAATAAATATTTTATTCTAAGCAGTCATGTGACCCACTAAACATTTCACTACTTAGAAAGAGGAGGAGAATGGCTATGAGGGGTAACCCACAGTCTCTGTCACTCACTGATCAGAGAAATCACTTCATCTCCTGGGGTAGAAGGAAGCAGCCACACCAGCAGTGTCTAAGCAGGGCTACTGACTTTTGTGTGTAAGATGTTTCTTCCTTGGGTATAGCTGCATTAACCTCACACATTCTCTTCTCTCACTTGCAGGACTGCTCTTGCTCGGATCTACCTTTGGCAGGTCCTTTGTGTGTTTTGACCAACCATCCATCCATGTCATGTATGGTCTGTTGCAACAAGATTCCCATTCCTTTTGCGTTATAGCATTCTGCCTTCTAGAGGCTTTAGGAAGCTTGAAATTTGATTTCCTGCACTAATTTCCCCCAAGAAATGCTGCAAGGTAGGGATTGCTGTTTGGGTTCCACTGGGGTTTCTTCCATTGACAACTCATGGCATATTGGTGCTCCCTCCAGACAAATGGTACTGCTTGTGTTAAAATCTGCGGAAATTTCTTAAAATCGCTGGCATGTGAGTTTCCCTAGCTTCCAGTGATAAATTGGATTTTCCTTTATGATAGTTGATTTTCTTTGATAATTTTAGTAGAAATTTTATTGAGAGAGGGCACATTAAGCATAAAGCTTATTTAGCCTTCCCTGGAGGTCCAGTTGTTAAGACTCCGCACTTCCAATACAGGGGGCATGGGTTCGATCCCTGGTCGGGGAACTAAGATCCCACATGCCACGAGGTGTGGCAAAAAAAAAAAAAAAAAAGCATAAGGCTTATTATCACATTCTTCAATCAGAATCTATTCTTCGTCTTTCTTAGAGTGTCCTAGATGATAACTTGGCATATCCCCTCCACTACTAGGCTGTTTCCAAAATTGAGATATTAATATGATGCATAAGACTTTCTGAAGGCTTGAAATCACTTTATCCAAGAAACCCCAGAAGAGATAAACACCACTGTGTGTAGAGAAGTTTGGGTAACTAAAAGTCATCAACCCATTCAACTAACTTTAAGGAAAGGGGGGTTTTTGTAAGGATGTACAGAAACTGAATCTGGAACCAGAAAACCACCAGGTAGCTGCTCTCTCAGTCTCTCTCTTATTTCTCATAATAATGTTGCTGCTTCTGTCCATGTATGATCTGGGTTCCTTGCTCTCTATCATACGGCATCCTCCTAGCCTCAGGGTACCTATGGTCCCAAGCAGACACCACAGCCCCAGGTCTACCTCAAGACCTTTCTACTCATCTCTAGCAGCTACTGTCTTGTTCTTGTTCCGAAAAGAAGAATCTGGATTGGCACAGCTCAGTTTTGTTAACAAGTTTTTAAAGCATTAAGTCGCAGCTTACCGGACAGGCTGTTCTCCAGGCCAAGGCCCCCTCAGTTCACTTCAGCTGAGGCATAGAGCAGTGTGAGAAACACGTGGTGCAGAACACAGCTCTTTAGAGCAGCGAGGACTGTAGCTCTTGCTGGGCTCGTCTGCACTCGATTCTAACCTAGGTTGTGTCTAGGACTGCTCCACGTTCATTGTCTTCTTAGCCAACAAGAATAAATGCTAGGGGCTTCCCTGGTGGCGCAGTGGTTAAGAATCTGCCTGCCAATGCAGGGGACATGGATTCGAGCCCTAGTCCAGGAAGATCCCACATGCCACTGAGCAACTAAGTGCGTGCGCCACAACTACTAAGCCTGTGCTCTAGAGCCTACGAGCCACAGCTACTGAGCCCGTGCGCTACAGCTACTGAAGCCCACATGCCTAGAGCCTGTGCTCTGCAACAAGAGAAGCCTGCACACTGCAGTAAAGAGTAGCCCGGGCTCTTTGCAACTAGAGAAAGCCCACGCGCAGCAACGAAGACCCAACTCAGACTAATTAATTAATTAATTAATTTTTAAAAAGAATACATGCTAAGCCTCCTTAGCCACGCATTCAAGGCTGCACCCTCTTAAAGGTGCCCACTTTGCTGATCATGCCTCCCAATCTCACCCTCTTTGCCAGACTCACTGAACTATTTACTGCAAAACCCACCATAGGTATTTCCGCCTCCAGGCTTTGGTCACACTGCCTACCTTCCCTCCCCCACCTCTGCCGTCCTTCAAAGGCCAACTGAAGTTATTCTTCCTCTATACCAATAACAGCTACTCTTTGTTGAACATCTGCCATGAACCAGGTATTCTCCCAGATACTTTACATACATAACCTCATTAATCCTTTCTACTTGCCTTTCAAAGTAGGTATCATTATTCCCATTCTACAGGTGGGCAAAAGGAGGCTTGGCGAAGTTAAAGTACTTACCCAAATTCATGCAGGGAGTAAACGTCGAAGTTGGAATTCTCGCCTCAGAGTCTGATGCAGAGTCTATACTTTTTCTTAAACCATGCTTAGTTGTGAAGAATTTCCTGATGAGTTGAAACCCAGTTTTCTTGCCCTGTTTTGAATAGTACTTGATGTCTATTCTGCATGACTGATTTGATATTTCATAAATGACTACTTATGATATAATTGTCTTTTTAAAACAATACAAATTTATTTATTTATTTATTTTTGGCTACGTTGGGTCTTTGTTGCTGCCCGTGGGCTTTTCTCTAGTTGCAGAGAGCGGGGCCTACTCTTTGTTGTGGTGCACAGGCTTCTCATTGAGGTGGCTTCTCTTGTTGCAGAGCACAGGCTCTGGGGGCGCAGGCTCAGTAGTTGTGGCTCACGGGCTCTAGAGTGCAGGCTTAGTAGTTGTGGCGCACGGGCTTAGTTGCTCCACGGCATGTGGGATCTTCCCGGACCAGAGCTCAAACCTGTGTCTCCTGCATTGGCAGGCAGATTCTCAACCACTGAGCCACAAGGGAAGCCCAGATATGATTGTCTTTGGGGGTGTGAACCTTCCCTCCTCCAGTAAGCTCTAAACCAGTGGTTCTCAATGGGATGGCATTGCCGCTAGGAGGCATTTGGGAAATGTTTGGGGTGGGGACCAGTGATCACATTAATTGGGGAGGACTATTGTCATTTACTGTGCAGGGGCAATCAATGCACAGGACAGTCCCAGGCAATGAATAATTACACCACAGTTCACAAAATTTTGTGATGTTCCACTGGACATTCAAGGTTAAAAACTTGTTTATAATTATCCAAGGCTCAAACCTAACTGTTTTACATATAGATACCAAGTAATCTTTGCACAGTTTAACATATGGAGAATTTCCCAGGAATGCAATAACCATTGTTAAAAAATAAAAAAGGACAGTTATACTTTGTTTAGCATGGCCTTTGACCAAGAGTTTTTCACCATTTCAGAAAATGCATCCACTGATGGCAACACAGCTTGTGGTACTTGAGTCTCCACAAAATATAGCTATGTTGTTCTGCTTTTATAGTGATTGCATTTACAGTAATTCTATATGTAGATGAAAACTTCTTATAACTGCTAGTGTAAGCTTCTTTTAAGCATTTACATATTGAAATACATGCTGTTTTATTATAAATTATTTTCCTTTATTTCACCTTTATATTACTGAAGAGCATCATTGCTTTTTTGGAATTACATATGTAGGTAGGCTAAATAATATAATATCTGTAAATAATTTTCATATAGTAAAAAGGATGTTAACACTATGTACTGGGAGAGAAGAGGATGAAGAAGCAGGTCTATGAGGCCTGCTAGGGCAAGGACCAAGTCTCATGCTGGTCCAAGACAGCTGGACTTCCCAGAACTCCTGGTGGAGCTTTGTGTACTTTGGAAATAGGTCAGCATTTTGGGGATCCAACCAGGAGCAGGAAGGTGGCTCCAAACAAGACTGCTAACTGCTGGGGCTATGGGTGAGGAAGGTCCCTATCTCTCAGAGTTCAGTCCTGTTTGAAAATTAGATGGACAATGCAATGTCTCTAGTTCCTGAATGTGCCCTTGGGTCCCACACGTTTGAGCTCTGACTGTTCCTCCACCTGGAAGCGCTTTTCCTCCCCCAACCAATCTCTGCAAGGACAAATCCAACTTTTAAGGCACAATTTTCCTGCTCCTATCCTTTCTCCTCCCTACTCTTGAAAATTGAACTAATATCTGTTTTTTCTGGACTCCTACGCTATTTTGTCTGCAGCCCTTTCGTGGCACAGTGGATTTTCTAAACTATGCCTTAGAGTTCTTTGTATGTAGTCTCATTATCCCACCCAGAGAGTGAGTTCTTGGCCATGGGGATCTCTTCCAGACTCATTTCTGTATCCCCAAACATGGCAGAGGACCAGGCACAGAGTAGGTGTTCAATAAACAGTTGCTGAATGAATAAGTGAGTTACTGACAAGCAGTCCTACTTTATGAGGCCGAGAGGAAAGATGTCACAAAGTGATGGATTCTCTGCAGTGAGTTAGAATTAAGGTGGGATTTCCTTTGAACCGTTTCCCCCAAGCTTTCCCTCAGAGAGCTTTGCGCTGATGCTAACGGGGGACCAACTCGAGTAGTACACAAGTGCATTTATTCCTGGTAAGAGAAAGAATGCTAATGTGCTCAGTGGGACAGCCTCCTCCCTAACGTCCAACTGTACTGAATTTATTTTTTTTTTAAGATTTATTTATTGATTATTTATTTATTTTATTATTATTTTTATTTTGGCTGCGCCGGGTCTTAGTTGCGGCACCTGGGATCTTTGTTGAGGCATGCAGGATCTTTTGTTGCAGCGCATGGGCTCTTGGTTGTGGTGCGCGGGCCTCTCTCTAGTTGTGGCAGCGGGTTTTCTCTTCTCTAGTGTGGCATGCAGGCTCCAGGATGTGTGGGTTCCAGAACGCGTGGGCTCTGTAGTTTGCAGCACGTGGGCTGTAGCTGAGGCGCGCGAGCTCAGTAGTTGTGGCAGGTGGGTTTAGTTGCTCCGTGGCGTGTGGGATGTTAGTTCCCTGACCTGGGATCAAACCCGTGTCCCCTGCATTACAAGGCGTATTCTTTACCACTGGACCATCAGGGAAGTCCCCCTACTGATTTTAGAAGATCTACACAGCAATCAGCATGTTGATCAAAACCCTTGTGGTTTCATCAAGGAAGTGTTGCTAGTGCTTGATATTTCAAAACAGAGACCTCAGAGATGGTTCTCCTTGAAGTTTGCGTTTTGTACCAGGGATGTTCCAGAGGAAATGCTGGGGGAATAAGGGGAAAAAAGGAGGCTTCCCCCACTTTTAGATTCATTTTCCTCTAAATGAGAAATCTCTAAAAGGGTCTCTTTATTTTTCTGGAAGAGAGGGGGCAAAGCATTCATTTTGTTTGTTTCACACAGTGAAATAAAAGGTGAGCAAAGAGTACAGAATAAAAAGAGCAACAATAAAAAGTCTTAAACTTTCCTTCCTAAGCGTTCTCAAGCCTCAGTGATCTTAAAACAGGCCTTTGAGGTCATGGAGATATTCACTTCTGTTATTTGAATGAGGAAATATAAAGTAATAGGAGGAGGTAGTGTCTCCTTCCCTGAGAAGCCAGCTTAGAAAGATCTGAATGACAGGTGGTCAGCATCCTTCAGAAGCCAGAGACTGGCCTCAAAGGACTCCTAAGAGTCTGGTGAATCAGAAGAATAACAAAAGAAAAACAGAATAATGATATAGTAATCAAACCTATCATTTATTGAATTCTCTTTCCTACTGGGCACCGTGGAAAACACTTTACATACATGGATCTATTTTAAGCTTTGATAGAAAAGAACCTGTGAGATAGATTATTTTTAGCCCTATTTATAGATGAGAAAACTGTGACTCAGACAGGCAAGTGGCTTGCCCAAGACCCTGCAAATTAATAAGTGGTAGAGCTTGGAATCACATCCAGCTTGGTGCTGCTCTAAAGCCCGGGTTCTTCTAGGACATTCTGAAGACAAACATGCCCCCAGCGTGTCTATGCCCTGTAGGGACTCCCTACATTTTCAAAACCAAAAGAGACAGGGCTCAGACAACAAACAGAGGTTTTTTCCTTCATTAAAAAAAGTCTTGGATTCCCTGGTGGCGCAGTGGTTGAGAGTCCGCCTGCCGATGCAGGGGACACGGGTTCATGCCCCGGTCCGGGAAGATCCCACATGCCGCGGAGCGGCTGGGCCCATGAGCCATGGTGCTGAGCCTGCGCTCTGCAACTGGAGAGGCCATAACCGTGAGAGGCCCGCGTACCGCAAAAAAAAAAAAAAAAAAAAAAAAAGAAAGAAAAAAAGTCTCCTACAACCCAAATAAATAAACCCATAAGAAGAGCAGGGAGAAGGCCAGAGCCTCTGGGAGTTGGCTTTCACCTGTAGAAGAAAGCACAGAGATTCCTCCTGGGGACCGATGGCCCCATTTTTTTCTCTCTTGTTTCGGAAAGAGGCTTGGCTGTCAGGCTTTGATTCAGAACAGGAGTGCATTCAGAAGCATCCTCTGGCGAGGCTGGGAAGCTGCTCACATCCCCGGAAAATTCAGTGGGAGAAAAAGGTTATGGAAGCGAGCAGGAGTTTATTCAACAGTGTCTGAGGCCTTTCAGAACCATGAGTGAGTGTCTATAAAGAAGCAGTCAAGCATAGGCTGGGAATTATCTCTGTTGGGTGCCTACCTGTGACAGGCCCTCAAGAGCTGCTAAGAGGCTCATTCAGTGCCTGGGGGACAATGGGCAGTGGGGACAAACAATTCAGAGGAGTCTATCATTCTGGTGGTGTTATCTTTAGCACTGAATAAAACCGGAGTTCCCCCTTTCTGCCTCCTAGTCAGCACTATTTTTAGGAGCCAGTGGTACTTTTCAACTCTCTTTCACTATTTTTCAACAGGTTCACAAGGGCACGAAGTGCAGTATATAAAAAGAGGATAATGACTTGAGTGCAGGAAAAGGCCCAATGAACAGAGCAGCCAAGCTTGCCAGGGACTAGAATAGATGAAAGTTTGGAGAAGAGTCAAGAAGAAATGGCATTGTCTGCATGGAGAAATTCCCCATTTTACATACGGTACTTCTGAGATGCTAAAGTAGACTTTCTGAAGTTCAAAGTTTAGAGGAAAAGGAGTCAACTTTGAACCGCTATGAGTGAAAAGCTGGGATAACGTGAGGCGGCCTTCTTGGCTAAACCATTCATGATTGTCTTGTGTGTGCCTTTACTACTCAGATGCTGATGCGTGAGCTTTCTTTTCGGGGCTGGTTTCATGGGTGTGCAGCCTGTGCAGTCACACAGGACCCCAGGCTTAGAAGGGCCCTCATCTGGTTTAATGCTCTACCATAGCTGTCTTGAAATTCTTGATAATTTTTGAGCAGGGGACCCCACATTCTTATTTTGCACTGGGCCCTGCAAATTACGTAGCCGGTCTTGGATTAGAGAAACAAAGAGCTGTCACATCTACACAGTCTCAGACACCAGCCCTTTGCTGTGTCAGAGTTATATGAGAAGTTAAAATATAACGTATAGGGCTTCCCTGGTGGCGCAGTGGTTGAGAGTCCGCCTGCCGATGCAGGGGACACGGGTTCGTGCCCCGGTCCGGGAGGATCCCACGTGCCGTGGAGCGGCTGGGCCCGTGAGCCATGGCCGCTGAGCCTGCGCATCCGGAGCCTGTGCTCTGCAATGGGAGAGGCCACAACAGTGAGAAGCCCCGCGTACTGCAAAAAAAAAAAAAAAAAAAATGTATATTATATAAACCCCCAGTTGTGTAGCCTGTCCTGTTTTTTGTTTGTTTTTGCTTGTGTTCATTCCATGCATTGTTCCTGTTATAGGGAGAGAGTTGGTGCTGGATTTTTTGAAAATGCATGCTATTTTAAAATTCCTGGAGGAAGGAAACAGTGTTTGTGCAAACCTGTGTCTGTGTTGTTCTCTGAGTAATTCTATACTCTGTTCCACATGGGATTCCTCATTCGAGATTCCCTTATGTGATTCCCTGGCCAGAGGCTCAGGAGGAAATGAGGTCCTTATTGAAATCTAGGGGGAGTTGGATTCATCTTGGGGAAGTTTTTTCTTGGTCTGCTGGGTATGGGGAGGAACCAAAGAAAAGCCAGCCTTTCTGCCTGCTGTTTCTAAGCCCAGTCGCAGCCCCAAAGTTGGTGACATCCAGAAAAGTTAAGACAACATTCACGGAACTAGAGGAGAAATGGAAGTTAACACCGTGGGGTGGTGTCTCCCTCGATGGGGATTGGAAGTGTCTCACATTAAAATCAGAGCAGGGCCAAGGGCATACCCCTGATGGTGCCCTGCTCCAAATAAAAATTGTGTATTAGTGACATGTTACCTAACTGACGCTGGAACTGAGGGTTGAAGAGAGAGATCATGCCAAACTATGCTATGTAAACTTTCCACCCTTTAAAATTTTTTCTAATTTCAAGAGGAAATTATTATTAACAACGATAATAATGACAATAAACACAGGAAACACACTGGGATAATGATCACAGATGTGGCTTCCAATCTTTTATTTATTTATTTTTTTTGTGGTACGCGGGCCTCTCACCGTTGTGGCCTCTCCCGTTGCAGGGCACAGGCTCCGGACGCGCAGGCTCAGCGGCCATGGCTCACGGGCCCAGCCGCTCCGCGGCATGTGGGATCTTCCCGGACCGGGGCACGAACCCGTGTCCCCTGCATCGGCAGGCGGACTCTCAACCACTGCGCCACCAGGGAAGCCCTGGCTTCCAGTCTTGATTCCTGCATTTCTCACTGTGATATGGGCAATTTCCTAACCTCGCTGATCTTTGGTTGTTTCATCTCAAAAGGATGGAGGAGATCAGGACGATCCTACATCTCAAGTCTCTTGTGAGACTCAGACTTGGCTATAACCTGTGTCTTAAATCACTTGAAAGTGGAGCACGTTGTCATAAATGCTGAAAGGCAGTTCTCAGCATGCCAGACTCTATTATTTGGACACAGAGCCCTTCCCACCTCTGCCCCCTCCCACCCTCTTTCCCTTCTCAGGCTTCTCAGTCCTTGTGTGCTCTGGGAACAGTCTGGGCCCCATGTCTGGAATGTCCAGGTTGCCGGCGGCAGCCGGAACCAGTATCTGTAGCGAGGGATCTGAGACCCCACTGCCAGCCCCAACCCCTTGTCATCCTCGTGGGATGACTGGCCCATCGGCCACCGTTCCCTCACCACTGGAGTGTCACCTCACAGATGGAGGACCCAGTCTGTGGGAAAGAAGAGACCATGACTTATCGGAACATATGGTTTCTTAATTCACGTTAAAATGTCTGAACCCTGTTGCATCTGGTGCCATTTTAGTTTGTTAAAAATGCCACACAAGGCTGTGACTAAAGGGGAAGAAATGGAGAAAAATACAGTTATTACACACTCAAGAGCCAGGTTTTGCGGCTCATTACCCAGTGGCCTCCGTGACTAATTAGGTTTTGTCACTGTTGCTGGGTCATTATGCCTTAATTTTTTTGCATAGTTATTCAGCCGTCACTTGAGGAAAAATGAAGTAGAGAAATACCCTTCTCTGTCTCCCCTGCTCTGAATCACTCAGGCTAAAAAACTCTCCCTCCCGGCAGAGAGTGCCCGAAACTGATGAAATGATCATTTTGCCACAAAGGGACAAAGAAGTGTTAGTGGATTAAAAAGGCGCTTCTTTATCTGCCGGCAAAGGCCTCATTGAGGAGCAGCGGGCACAGTTCAGCGGGGAAGATCATTAACTTTGAAGCCAGTCACCCAAAGAGAATGTTTGTCCCTTTGCTTCCTTTGTTGCCCAACTGGCCTTAGCAACCTCTATTTTTGAACTCGTCCTTGAAAATACTGGGGGAAAATGCCTAAGAAAATAAAGGCCTTAGGTCTTCTACAGGCCGCAGGCCTAGGTTAATTTTTGCCGGCAGCAGAGGAAATTGAAGACACCGTGGTATTAGCACAGTGGGGCTTGTGTTGGGTCTGGGATAGTAAAAGGACCCATGGTGAGAGGGGAGACATTGGTGTCAGTCACGGGGTAGGACGCCACAATGGCTGGTAATTGGCGTGGGTCCACCTTCGACGTCTGTCCCGCTGAGCCCGCAGCCCCCGGCCCACTCTTGAGCGCCATCACTAACAAGTAAACAATTTATCAGGGTTAGGTCTCCTGCGGGTTGCCTCATCACACGCTCCATTCAGCCCCGGTACCCCACCCCCCAACCCCCGTGCCAGCCCCGCCACACACACAAAAATTTACGTACACCGTGCAATTTGGGGCAGACGCACCATGTAACAACAAATTTACAACAGGCCTACCATGAAAATGGCTGTGTCAATATAGCTGCGAACTGGGGTAGCAGAGCAGCTGTGTCGGGCCAGGACTGGTGGCCCCCGGAGGATGTCAGGGGGAGAGGGTCACAGGCATCGGATCATATCAGAGCTAATTATGACCCCTGCATTTTTGACACGATAACTCACACAGATGTTCACTAGAATCGATCAATGTCTTATAAAGAGCCTAGCCATGTTAACTTCATTCTCTGGATTTGACCAGAGTGCAGGGCTTGGGGCCTGCGGTGAGGATTTTGACAGAGTTGGCTGTTGTATGGAAAACAGAACACTAGACTTTGGAAACCCCAGACCTGTCTCCTTTACCAGCTGTGGGACTTTGGTCAAGTTACCAGTTTCATTCCCGATGGGCACGTTTTACAGATTGCATGAGCTTTTGCGGGAACTATATATCTAGTATCATAAATAATTCTGTGTAGGGATTTCCCTGGTGGTACCGTGGTTAACACTCCGCTTTCCCAATGCAGGGAGCCCGGATTTGATCCCTGGTCTGGGAACTAGATCCCACACGCCGCAACTAAGACCTGGTGCAGGCAAATAAATTAATTAATTTTAAAAACTCTTAAAAAATAATTCTATGTTGATAGAAAAGTAACTTTTATTGAGCCTCTCCTACACGCCATCTCATTTAATCTCACAACATTTCTAGGAAGGGAATGTTGTCATCAACCTTTTACAGAGCAGGTAAGTGAAGCTTCAAAAAGTAAAGGAGTAGTAGGTACCAGAAATGGACATTAGAACCAACTCTGTCTGCCTAAAGTTGATTCTGTTTCCTTGTAGTTTTGCTAGGAACCAGATAGTCTTAGGGAATTTTAAATACACCATCTCATTTTCAGATTGATAAAACACAGTTCTGTCTCCTGGAAAACATTTCTTTAGAGGATTGGGATGGAAAGGGAAATCCCTTTCAGATAGGCAGAGCTTGTCAATACGAGAATATTTTGTTTATCAGTTTCTAACATTCTGTCACTGATTTTCACTATGAGATTTTTTAATCTAATCCAACATACCCTCAATTATTAGACACACACTATTTCATGTGCCACCAGAAAAGAAAAATTCCTGCCATTTATAATTGTAGTGTGCTATTAATTATAGAACTTCTGCCTATTTAGGAGATATTAAAATGTAGAAAATTGTGCATTTTAGAATCAGATATATATACTTGGATCTCAGCATCATAGGGCTGGTAATTTTTTCCCAAGTTCTTCTTGGAGAAAGCACTGACTTTATGTGCTGTTTCTCATCTCTTTCTCAGATGCCAGGAGTCTAGGCAAATCAGGACTTATGCATTAACGACTGCATAAATAGTAAAAGAGGAAATGAGTGAATGAAGTTCCCATGTCTTAAGCTTCTACCCCTGAAAGAAGGTAGAAACCTCACTTTAGGGAGGAATGCTTTCTGTCCTGTCCAAGTCTCCAGGTCCTGTTTTACATTTTCACCCAGAGATGAAGGAGGTAGAGACCAGAGACTACCTTCTCGGCCTTTACAGTTGGAGGTCTAGCTGATCCTGGTCCCCCTGGGGTCTTTGTGTAGGGTGGCCTGAGCCAAGGTGGGGGAAGGGAGAGGGACTGTCTCCCCAGCCAGGAGTCTCAGCACCATTGTCCTCTGTAGCAGCTGAGACAAAAGAGCAACTTTATGCTAATCAGTGTACGTGAAATGAGCAGTTTTTTACAAAATTTAATTCTTTCATTTGGAAACCCAATAAAGGAGCAGAGGAGTGCAGCCACATTCCTCAGTGAGGCGCACAGCTGGGGCGGCCTTGGTCGAGAATGTGTGCAGGCAGTGGATAACCTGACATAACCCACCTGGCCTGGCCATCTCTTTAGTTGGCTCTTCAACTTGGGGCCCTGTGCATCTCGGGGGCAGTGTTGCAGCCAGCTGTCTTTGTGGAAATGAAGTGAATACATTCACCTGTTGAGGAGAGAAGGAGCCATATTAGAGGGAGAGGGAAATTGTCTGCAGTTATCAGGAGCAAAGGAAGTAGAAAAGAGCCTGCATGAACCAGACCTACACAAGGCAACTTATATGGGTAAGGCTTCCAGAGTAAGGCAAGTGCTTTGAAAAAGCAAAACACTTCCTGCACATAATCTGCTGAGCGTTCTCCATTCTTCACAACGTGTCTCTAACCTCCTTAGATCTCCTACAAGCTTCCTAGGCTCCCGTGCTCCTGCTAGACTATGAGCTCACCAGATTCCATGCCTTTGGCCTTGCCCTGTTGCTTCTGTTGCTGCGATTGACCTTTCATTCATCTGCCTTATCTACTTCATCTCCATCTGTCAAAATCGTATGCATTCTCTTCATGTTCTGAATCAAATGACCCTTCCTCCTCCACGCGGCCTTTCCTGACTTCTTATATCAGGAAGGATGTGGTCTTTCCTTCCTTTCAGCCCGAGTGACACTATCTTAGAGTTTCCATGGTGCCTTGTGTGATAGTCATTTTGTGTCATTTCATGACTATAGCTTAGGACTGCTCAATGCGGCAGGTTGCTACAGCCTTTAGAGGACTGTGTCTGGGAGAAGCACTCTCCACCAGGTGAGGACACTAAGACAGACAAAGATATAGACGCTTAGAAATACAGTTCACCAGGCTGAACACAGAGCAATTTTTATAACTTTCTTAAAATAACAAAGAACATCTTTAATATTAAAAAAAGAAAAACAAAAAAGTTTTTAAAAATTGCCTTAATTCTACCACTCAAAGATGCCTTTATTTCCTTATTTTTTTTTTTCCAGTGCACATTTTTTTTTTTCTTAGCGATATAGTTTAGGGCTTCCCTGGTGGCACAGTGGTTAAGAATCCGCCTGCTGATTCAGGGGACACGGGTTTGAGCCCTGGTCCGGGAAGATCCCACATGCCGCAGAGCAACTAAGCTGTGCCACAACTACTGAAGC
Organism: Kogia breviceps; assembly: GCF_026419965.1. NCBI lineage: Eukaryota > Metazoa > Chordata > Mammalia > Artiodactyla > Physeteridae > Kogia > Kogia breviceps. The sequence continues at coordinate 36,461,697 of NC_081316.1, read as the reverse complement.
CTGCACACCTAGAGCCTGTGCTCTGCAACAAGAGAAGCCACCTTAATGAGAGGCCTGTGCACCACAGTGAAGAGTAGCCCCAGCTCGCTACAACCAAAAAAAAAAAAAAAAAGCCCGCGTGCAGCAACAAAGACCCAACACAGCCAAAAATAAATAAGTAAATAAATTTATTCAAAAAACAAACAAAAAACAATATGAACTACTCCCCTTTCATTAAATTTTCTTCTATAGATAACTTTTTATTTTCATTTTTGACATGGAAACTTCCAAACATATACAAATATAGAGAGAATGGTGTAATGAATTCCAGTAATACAATGCAGAATATAATGGATGAATACTATCATGAGTTAACATATTTCTCTGCCCTCTGTATTTCTTATAAATTGGCACTTATATCTCAGAGTATGGTCCTGGGCCAGCAGCATCAACACCTAGGAACTTGTTATAAATGCAGATTCTTGGGACCCACCCAGACCTGTCCAATCAGAAACTTCAGTTAAGGGTCCCAGCAGTCTGTGTTTTCACAAGCCCTCCTGGGGATTTGAATGCACACTGGGTTTGAGAGCACCTGAACTAGAGGTTTGATCAGATGCAGGATTGACTTTCTGGCGTAACCGCTTTAGAGGAGGTGCTGTGTAAGTCCATCAGGAGGGACACAGTGTCTGTTTGTCTCTAATGTTTGCAACCCTTAAGGATTATTGCCTACATCAAGGCTTCTCATACTCTGTACTATTGATGTTTTGAGCCAGATATTCCTTTGCTGCGGGGGACTGTCTTGTGCATTTTCAGATGTTTAACAGCATCCCTGGCTTCTATTCACTAGATGCTATAAGCGCCTCTTCCCCGGTTGTGACAACCAAAATTGTCTCAGATGTCAAATGTCCCCTGAAGGGCGAAATGGCTCCATTTGAGAACCACTGACCTAGACTCATTATTTCCTTAGAGGTTGCAAAATGTTGATATTCTAAATACATCATTCGGTCTTTAGTTATCAGCTGGTGTCCTTTTATAAAGACAAACTTCCCCACAGCAGCTGGTGACTTACAGTGAGGTATAGTCAGTCCTATAAGAAAGGCAGGATCAATGCTTAATTCTTTCCCTTTATCAGTTTTTAAAGAGTTGGTTTCCTAGGCTCTTCCGAAGATCACAAATGAAGTTTTGTTTTGGAATCTTTCGATTAACACTTTGAATTATGAATGTAATCATATTGAATGTGTTCAACCCATTGATGTTGTTATTCTGATTGATATTCAGATTGTCCCAGCTCTGGCTGGTAGAGACTCTTTCAGTTGGTCTAATTTAAATGGCTGCAGAAAATGTAAGAATGTATTTGCAAGTCAAGGCAAGTGGTGTTTGTAAGTCGGATCAGCAGTCGTAATATAGGGAGGTAACACAGGGAATGTGCCCCAGGTGACACACCGTGACATAGTCTTTCATTTACTCATTCATTCCTTCAGCAAACAGATATTGAACCCCATCTCCCTGCCAAGCCCTGGGAATATAATGTGGAGGAAGATAAGCTTCTCTTCTCTCATAGGTAGGGTGAACATATAATTTCTTATGCAAACCAGAACCCTTTTAAAAGGAAAAGGGAATGCTATTAATAATTACACAAGAATGATACTGGCTCAATAGGTTTTAACTAGGACTGTCTTGAGCAAACTTATGGAGATTGTACTTTCCTGACTGGAACCCCACCACTGGGCTGTGTTTCAAGAGCAGGACTTTGGGTTTGGGTTGACTGTTGAGGAGGATCCTTATCCAGGCAGCCAACTTGCTGATCATGTTACAAAGTCCCAGGGAAGAAGGCCGAAGCCCAGTTATCAAAACCTTGGCAACCCGAGGTCGAGACCAGACAAGCAGGAAAGGTGATGATGCTCAAATCCCAAACTTTAGACTAAGGTTCCTTGAATCCTTTTGATTCAGAATTTGAAGATCAGAACTTATCCTATAGACTGGGGCTACGGTACGACCAAAGGTGGGCACTAAATGATCATGGGGTGAGTCCAGGAGGCCTTGACGGACTGTGTACCTGTCTTCTACCCCTCCTTGAAGACAAGCTTCTCAGGGTCTTTGGATCTCTTCCCCTTTGCTCCTGCAGCACCTCAGTGGATTATTATACCTTGTTCATGCAAGGACAGGGAGGGACCCTAAACTATTTTGGCTCATCTTTTTATAGTGAATGCCTCTCACTTTACCCATGAGAGCCAGTTTTCTAACGTGTATACTATTTAACAGGATACTAGGACCATAACTCATAATACCCCCTTTTTGACAGCCTGTATGCCAATTAGCAGCATGTGAGTAATTGATCAAGAATGACCTGGCCTCCTCAGGAGTGTATCTTTTATGAGATAGCACTAGCCAACTGCTCCTGGGCAGTACATTCTAGACACGTGAGCTGACTGCCCCTAGAGTTACAGTGTATGCTTCCTGATCCATCGATACTGTCACAAGATTATACTGAAGTATTTTAAAGCACTGCAGACATTGTAACTCCCATACTGCTGACCACTGCGCTGAGCTGTCAAAAAGGAAAGTCCCAGAATCAGAGAAGCAGAGAGGCAAGACTATTTCCCTAATAGTTTTACGTGCTAACTTCTCATTTCACCTCTCAGAACCTCGTTTTCCTCATCTAAAATGGGAATAACTGTGCTAGCCAAAGTTAACACAGTACAGCCTTGTGGTGAGTTCAAGTAAAATGTTAATTATCATCCTCTCATTATGTCTCTGTCAATTACCTGTCCCCATGTTCTTGGAGTCACTTATTTAAGCTAATTTGATGATTGAGGTCCTATAATCCCTGGAATTGAGAGAAAAGGTTTACTCTCCAGTTCAGACTCTGAATGACACCTGGATGTGGTGAAAAATGAAATTAAACAGATTATTTGGTTTACCAATACAGGACTTAATACCCCGATGTTTCAAAACATCCTGAAGTGTGCCTGACTTTGTTTTTTCAAATTTCATCCAAATGTGGACTAGGCCTAGTCAGAGCTTTGGTTTGAAAATTAAGCCCTACTAATTAACATTTGCCTAATCCCCTCTGTGGATCCAGGGTTGTGTTCTCAAAAAAAAAAAGTGAAAAACAGCTCATTATTAGGTCTTTGATATGGGATTCCAGACATTTAGAGTTTCCCCCCCTATATCAGAGTCTTTGGAGGTACAAAGACAAAGCACTGGGGAGATTAATTTCATGTTTCAATACCATGTTTTTTATCCTTCATTGTGTGAAAGGGAAGATTTTGACTCTTCTTCCCAAAACGGAAACCTCTTCCCTTTTTGCAGGAACATGCACAGCCAAGATTGCCTCTTACTGCGTTAACTTTGTCAAGTTAACTTTGGATGGTTTCCTTTTTGCAGTTTTCGAAAGATAAAACAAGGTTCTGTTGAAATCCATATTTCCTTTTTATGTAGTTTGCTGCCTGCTCTGTGGATCCATTTCCTCATCTGTCAAAATAGACAAAATGATTCCGCACCTCATTGACCCATTGGAAGTTGTAATATCAAACTATCAATAAGTATTTGAAGTAAGCCAGGTTTGGAAAAGGAAGTCTAAAGTAATTAAGCCATTATCTATAGAGTATATATGAAGTTTTCATTTATGAATTTGTACTTTCATGTATTTATTCAATTAATTCAACAAATATGTATTGAATGCCTTCTATCTGCCAGGTACAAAAGTGAATATAGTCTCTGCCCTTAATGAGCATCCAGTGTGCTGGATACAGACTATTCTCTTGCTTCTCTACATTTTAAATCTCTTTTTTAATCCTCTCTGAATTTCATCAGTGTCCCTCAAAGGTGACACAAACCCAAACTGTGTTGGCTGGACTCAAGATTGAAGTAACAAAGATTGGCTAATGCTGTCAATGTGATTACTTTCTATGAGGGGAAAAAAGGTAGCAAACATTGGTAATTCTAGATTTATTCCCCTATGAGAAAAGTTCTTAACAACTCAAAAAGTAAAGCATTTAAGTTACTCCAATGCTTCAAATTTTCATGAAACAAGAATGGTATAAATTCATACCCATGTTTTTCAGTTGAGTGCCTACTAGCTCTCCAGTGATTGTAATTGCATTGTTCCATTTTTCTTTTTTTCACAAAGGTAGTGGGCATCAGATGTTGAATAGGCTGTATAGTTCATGCCAAAATACCTAGGTGTCCCGCCTACATAATAGTAATCATGTGTATTTGGAAGACGTTGTACATATTTTATTTCATAGTAGCAGGATATGTGGTTTATTAATTCAATTTTTCATTTTTGATTCAGGTAAACAAGATAAAAACAACACAACACAACAACAACAAAAATAAAGGAAGGGAGATTTTGTGATTCAAAAAATTGTAAATGTGCCCTGGAAACAATTCTGCCCTAAGAATGCTGCTGCAATTATGACATGGTGATGTCTTCATTTGTTATCTGGCTTTGAGGGTTACTAAGTTACTTGCCTCTGGGCCTCTGTTCCCTATGTAATTGATCTCTAAAATCTTTCTGTTGTGAAAATTACATAGCTCTCTTTTTTTTTTTTTTTTTTTGCGGTATGCGGGCCTCTCACTGTTGTGGCCTCTCCCGTTGCGGAGCACAGGCTCCGGACGCGCAGGCCCAGTGGCCACGGCTCACGGGCCCAGCCACTCCGCGGCATGTGGGATCTTCCCGGACCAGGGCACGAACCCGTGTCTCCTGCATCGGCAGGCGGATTCTCAACCATTGTGCCACCAGGGAAGCCCCATAGCTCTCTTTCTATTCAGTTATTGAGTGCAAATGAAGGACTATTCTGTTGTGGAATTGTCCTTTCTAAAGGAAACATCTGAAGTGGCTATTAATACTCTGATGCATAATTGGTTAATTTCTTCACCTGGTGGCAATGGCTGTATGTATGAGAGATTATGAGGTTTGGAGTCAGCATTTCCTCATCATCTAGTATCTGCCGGACCTAGAGAAAGGATTTCTCCACAGGTTCTCAGTCTCCCTTTTATTAAAAGTGGCATTAGGGCTTCCCTGGTGGCGCAGTGGTTGAGAATCCGCCTGCCGATGCAGGGGTCACGGGTTCCTGCCCCGGTCCGGGAAGATCCCACATGCCGCGGAGCAACTAAGCCCGTGAGCCATGGCCGCTAGGCCTGCGCGTCCAGAGCCTGTGCTCCGCAACGGGAGAGGCCACAGCAGTGAGAGGCCCGCATACCGCAAAAAAAAAAAAAAAAAAAAAAAAAAAAAGTGGCATTAATAAATGGAACTTACAGAATTTGTGTAAGGATCAACTTGAGAAGATGTATGCTGTCGTAATGTGTAAGGGATAATCCAAGTATTAATCGTACTTTTCACCTTCTAATGAATCTCATTAAGCTCTCTGGTGCTAGTTGCCTCATAATATGACCGCAGGTACGTGTTGCACATTGATATTATTATCACAGAATTAAAACTGGCGTTCTTTTTTTCTGCTACCTCTTACCTCCTCTCTGCCAATGCCAGGACCATCTGGATTCCATAAGCTTGCCTGAAGCTCTTTCCTTGACTAAGAATTGTAGAACCTCCTGCAATCACACGCAAGGAACATCTGCTCAGAGAAGCCAGTCAATATTGTGGAAAAGTTCAAAGACTGCAGCCCATTGGTAGTGTCAGCTTTACAACCAGGAGGTAATGGCATTAAAGGGAACGGTCGTAATACCCAACAATAGTGACCTCATTAACCAGTGATTTATCATGATGAAAAGACCTGTTTAACCTTTGGTCTCCACAAGCTTTTCCTTTTAACAAAAAAGTCTATTATTTCAAATTGTCAGGAGATAATTTGTGAGTTGTTAAAGAACAGATTCGATTACTCTGAAGACAATTATATGAAAACTGTACTCACTGCAAGGTGACTACACAACAATTTTTGTTTTCCTCAGTCTTTTTTTTTTTTTTTTCTGGGAACAGACAAAAACACAGGAGTTTGATGACTTTTGCCACAAGAATCAATTGCAATTGTACCTTCTAATGGCCCTGCTGTAGATGTCTGGTTACAAATTGGGCTTTCTTTGAAACTAGTATAAGGGAGACTTGAGCAAAATGGGATCATTGGCATTTAAGACAACATGTCAAGCTCCTCTGTCAATTCCGTGCAACATTTACAGAGGGACTATTGCGTGGTCCACTGAGTTGGACACTGTGGGGTGGGTACGGCTGTGGATGAGGCTGGGCTCTGCATTCCAGAAGCTCAGAAACTTCTGTGGAGATGCTCTCTCAGTTTGTATTTTTTAGAGCCCTTCTAACGATTCATGAAATGATTGTGTGCCTGTAGGTCTCCTGCTGGTTGGTTCTGCCAATGGCCAAGGGGCTCTCATGCTAAGGAAACTGATCAGAACAACATCAAAGAGCTAGGAAACAAGAGAGAGAAACAGGTGCATGTTTGGGGTTTTGCAGATTGCTTGGAATTATTAACTCTGTGAATTTTGTCCCTGTGGTCCAAACTGAGGGAAGAGAAAAACTGTAACATCTGTGCCACTCCAGGTCTGGGCCTCTTTAGAGCAGAAACTGTCAGTTGTGACAAATTGAGCCCAATTGTATGGAGGCTTTTGTGAGGTAGACAAATGTCCATCAGGGTCTCAAACGACCACCACACTCAGTTCACTTGTGCCTTCTCTCTAATTTACACCCTGAGACCCTGAGGTGAGGGACCCTTCTATTTGGTTGCCTGACCACAGTAAATAATACCAACTGGAGAACTTTTTAACTGAAGATGTTTAGAAAAAGACCAACTTTCAGAATGGGATGGCAGATAGACATTTCAAGTGTCCGCTCACATTGTTTTATTACCGATGCAGGGGTATACAAGATATTGGAAATATGATCATCCTTGATGAGATTGTATTCAGAGGTAAACCTGAACTCCAGATTTTGGTCATAGGTTAAAATTTTTGATGCTGTCTTTAAGAAAACTTTTGCTTATTATTCATGTTTTTCAAATATCTTATATATTGTTTTGAATGTTTGCTCTTAAAGACTAATTTCAAATTTTTATATCAGTATTTTCTTGGGGAGTAATGTTACCTACTGCCTGGTTTTAGTTGTTTGCTAATTTTTAAAATTTTTGTTTAAAAAATTATCTTCTTCACAAACCTAATAAGTTATTTCTGATTTTATTAGGAGAGAAAGAATAAATAATATCCAATTTTACCTTAATAAATATTTCTACCTGATTATATCATTACATGGATTTCATTAAAAGAAATAGATCTACGTTCTTGAAACACCTCAAAATCCAGTAATTATACAAAATAGTAGTGAATGGAGAGGAAGGACCTAATAGAATCCATTCTTAAATTGCCATTATTAATTAAATCAGTTTACCTTTGAGTGCTGTATACCTACTAACTTCCACAGGAGTTCTGAGGCAGCTTAAATAGGTTGTAAGACAGATAAAATGAGAAGTAAAAAAAAAATCATATAGAGGAAGAGTTTAGTAATGTGACCTAGAGACATAGTTCTTTGGCTTAAGCCAAAAGGAAATACGATAAATTACATAATTCCCATTTTATAGTAAATGGAAGTACACAGGTTCATCAGGAAAGTCAAATCTTTTCCTGGGGGGAAAAATTCTAGAAAGGACTTATAGATGGTTGGGTTTTAAGCTATTAGCTTCAAAATGAAAACCATTCAGATCATTATCTCCTAAGGTCCTGGCCTTCACATTTCAGCAGAGGAAATGCCTGGAAATTAGGATTTCTATATAAACCTTCCATTCTACTACTTGAAAATAGTAACAAATTAGAGGAAATTAAAGTTACATTTATTATCTCAACTGAAAAACCTATAAATGAGTAAATACAGAACATTTTTAAGCAAAAAAGGTAAGACAATGGGAGAGAACAGGGGTGTATCAAAATCAAGCTAATTATCTAATTGCCTGTAGCGATATTACAGACAATAGTCAGGCCCTTTGGGAAGGGAGGCTCTCTATCCTTCTTGGATAACAGTTCCAAATGGGCTGTGAAAACCTTAATCAGTAGGAATAAAAACTTTGAGGAATTTGGAATTTGGGTTGAATTAATGCTTAATTTACTGAAATTGAAGGAAAGAGCTATTTATTTTGACTGTTGTAATTATATACTTTTTCTAACATTTCTGGCACTTTGTTACCTAAGGAAGAAAATGCAATTGAATGTTTCCAGATAATTCTGGATCTTATGGCTTTGGGAATCATCATTTTGAAGAGTAATTCTTATTATAAGATGATCTATAAATCCTTTGAGGGGCAGACTCTGCCTTGTTCGTCTTTTCTGTTATAGGGCTGAGTAGGGGCCCAATAGAGAGTAGGTAGCTGTTATCATTGGCTGAGTTGAAGGGAAGTGTCCAGGATTGGTGAAAAGGACTAGGGTAAAGAGACTTCTCTATGCAATGACCCTGGCAAACACCCTGAGCATTGTTTGTTTTAAATAAACTACTGGTAGAATCTTAGGATTTTAAAACCGGAAGGATCTTTATGGTGAGGTTTGATGTGGCCAATCATATCCTTTCCCCTCCAATTTCAGGAAAAGTTGAGAATTAGTCACAGATTGCCAGGAGAGCTAAATTGGGAAATGATCTTGTACTTGAGACCCAGTGGAATTTCTAGAATTGTTACTTGCTTATGAAAAGGAGACTGAATCTGCAGTATGGACAGTGACCCAAATCAATTACAAGGGAAACAACTAACACACACACACGGGCATACACACACACATGCATGCATACATACATGCACAGGCCTCTACACCTGCCTTAATAGTGCTTCTAGAACTATCTGTGCTGAAGAACCAGTTTTTCCTTTTTTTATTCCTATCTAATAATAGACCCATTAACTTGCCAAATGCAATAAGAATGGATTACTAGAGAAATGAAATGAAGAAAGCAAAGACATATAAAACACAAATTGCAATGTTTATTAGATTCAACAGATAAAAAATTATGTTTCCATTAATATAATAAAACAACAGGTTAAAAAAAGAATTACAAAACTGTATATATAGTTCATTGAAAGTGCCTATAGGCAATCAATATATAGAATTGTCAAGCATAACAAAATTTAAAATTATGAGTGAAATAGCAATTCCCCACATTTAATGCATATATGCACACTTTAGGTGAATGTTGTATATATCGATGTTATTTGCATTAGGTTTATTGAGGTATAACTTACATACAGCATAATTCACCCTTTTTAGGTACACAGTTTGATAAGTACAAAGGTGTACGGTCATGTAACCAATCAAGATATAGAATATTTCATCATCCCAGAAAGTTCCATTGTTCCCCCTTACAAGTAAACCCTTCTCCCCAAACTCCCATTCCTTGGCAACCACCTGTTTTCTGGTGCTGTGATGTTTCCTTTTCCAAAATGACATATAAATGAAACCATATATGATGTAACCATTTGTGTCTAGCTTTTTTTACTTAACATAATGCTTTTGAGATTGAGCCATGCTGTTGCATGTAGCCATAATTCATTACTTTTCATTGCTGAATGGTACTCCATTTGTATGGGATGTGTACAATCTGTTTATCCATTCACCAGTGGATGAACATCTGAGTTGACTCCAGTTTTGGTCAATTATGGATAAAATTGCTATAAACATTCACATACAAGTCTTTGTGTGGACACATGATTTCATAGCCCTTGAGTAAATACCAAGAGTTGCTGTGTCTGATGGTAATTGCATATTTAACTTTATAAGAAACTGCCAAAATCTTCCAAAGTAGCTTCCCATTTTACATTTCCACCAGCAAAATGAGAATTCATTGCACACCAACATTCCGTACTATCATGTGAAAAAATTTTCAACTATTTTAATAGGTGTGAAATGGCATATCATTGTCATTTTAATTTGTATTTCTTTAAATAACTAATGAAAGTGAGCATCTTGACATGAATTTATTTGTCACTATAATCTCTTTTTTGGTGAAATAGTTCAATTTTTTTTACCCAATTTTTCCAATTTAAATATTTATTCATCACATGTACCAGGTATTGTGTTCCATATTGATGATGAATAAGTCTACTGGAGGTATATATTTAGCCAAATAATTAGAATACAGTATGATAAGAACATGGCCCAAACTTGATATACAGAATCACATATGCATAAAGATAATTATTATAGTTACTCTGTGACATATGAATGACACAGACAAGCTAAACAATGTAAAACCAATTGGATCACTTTTTAAAAATTTCTTTATTTTCTTTATTTGTTTTTGGCTGCGTTGGGTCTTCGCTGCTGTGTGCAGGCTTTCTCTAGTTGCAGCGAACGGAGGCTACTCTTCGTTACAGTGTACGGGCTTCTCATTGCCGTGGCTTCTCTTTTTGCAGAGCACGGGCTCTAGGCACTCGGGCTTCAGTAGTTATGGCTCATGGGCTCTAGAGTGCAGGCTCAGTAGTTGTGGCGCATGAGCTTAGTTGCTCTGCGGCATGTGGGATCTTCCCGGACCAGGGCTTGAACTTGTGTCCCCTGCATTTTTTTTTTTTTTTTTTTTTTTGCGGTACTCGGGCCTCTCACTTCTGTGTGCCCTCCCGTTGCGGAGCACAGTCTCCGGACGCACAGGCCCAGCCACTCCGCGGCACGTGGGGTCCTCCCGGACCGGGGCACAAACCCATGTCCCCTGCATCGGCAGGTGGACTCTCAACCACTGCGCCACCAGGGAAGCCCTGGATCGTTTTTAAGTGAAATTTTTCACTTTGAAAAATTTAGATAATACAGGTAAAAAAAAAAAAAAAAAAAACCGAGAAGAAAAATCACTATTAACATTTTGGCCTGAATAATTGCACTCTTTTTTGTTTGTAATTATTTTTTGTTAATTTGCCAAATGGGAACATACTACACCTGTTTGAACATCTTTCTAGGGTGTTAAATATTCTTCTACAGTATCATTTTAATGGTTGCATTGAACTGAAACAAATATACTGCCAGCTATTTCTCCAGAACAAATGGGTGTATTGGGGATCAGCAGAGAATTACAATTCAGGGTCTGCAACCATGGCGAGCCACATGCAAGTCCCCTGCACAGCAGGAGAAGGAGAATGCTTTTATAGAGGGGAAAAGGAAGTTGGGAGGGCTATAGTAAACAAAGAATCCGTGACTTTTCATTGGCTGAGTTATTGGCAGGAAAGAAGAGGAGGTCTCTTTAGTTTTTTATTAAGTCCATATTAACTATTTTTTCCTTTATGGTTCATGTTTTGTGACTTATTTAGAAATATTTGCTTCATATAAAATCACAAAGATCTTCTCCCATGTTTTATTCTAGGAATTTTATAGTTTTAGGCTTACACTTAAGTCTATAATCATTTTGGGTTAACTTTTGTATATGTCGTGAGTAAAAATTGAGATTTTATTTTATTTGACGTATAAATGTTCCACTTTTCTTGCATCATTTACTGAAAAGACTGTACTTTGTCCTTTGAATTACCTGGACATCTTTGTCAAAAATCAGTTGAATGTATATCCGTGGGCATGTTTGTAGACCCTCTGTTCTGTTCCATTGGTCTATGTCTATATTTACTCAAATATTTCACCATCTTTATTAGTATAGCATTGTAATAAGTCTTGAAATCAGTTGGTGTTCTACTTTTTCAAAGTTGTTTTGGCTTTTTTAGATACTTGATTTTCCATACTAATTTTAGAATAAGCTTTTAATTTATAATTTATACAAAATATCCTGATAAGATTTTTTTTTTTTTTTTTTTTTTCCGGTATGCGGGCCTCTCACTGTTGTGGCCTCTCCCGTTCCGGAGCACAGGCTCCGGACACGCAGGCCTAGCGGCCATGGCTCACGGGCTTAGTTGCTCCGCGGCATGTGGGATCTTCCCGGACCAGGGCATGAACCCGTGTCTCCTGCATCGGCAGGCGGATTCTCAACCACTGCGCCACCAGGGAAGCCCCCTGATAAGATTTTGATTGAGGTTGATTTGACTCTATAGATCAATTTGAGAAGAGTTGATATCTTCCCAATACAGAATCTTACAGTCCATCAATATGGTACACCTATTTATTTAGGTATTTAGTTTTTCTTATCAGTGTTTTATAGTTTTTAGCATACAATTCTGGCATATATTTGGCTAGATTTATCAATAAGTATTTCATGTTTTTCAGTGCTATTGCAAATGCATTTAAAAAATTTCTGAGGGGCTTCCCTGGTGGCGCAGTGGTTGAGAGTCCGCCTGCTGATGCAGGGGACACGGGTTCGTGCCCCGGTCCAGGAAGATCCCACATGCTGCAGAGCGGCTGGGCCCGTGAGCCATGGCCACTGAGCCTGCGCGTCCAGAGCCTGTGCTCCGCAACGGGAGAGGCCACAACAGTGAGAGGCCCGCGTACAGCAAAAAAAAAATTAAAAAAAAATAAAAAATTTCTGATTGTTCATTGCCAGTATATAGAAATATAATCAGTTTCTGTATATTGACTTGTATATTGCAACCTTGCTAAACTCACTAATTACTTCTAGTAGCATTTAAAAAAAAATAGATTCCATGGGATTTTCTACTTAGATGACCATGGTGTCTGCAAATGAAGACATTTTTAGTTCTTTCTTTCCAATTGTTTGTCTTTTATTTCTTTTCTTACATTGTTGCACTGGTTACAATCAATGCTGAATAAGAGTAGTGAAAGCGAACATCTTTGCCTTCTTTTTGATTTTAGTGAGGAGAGCATTCAGTTTCTTACCAGTAAGTATAATATTAGCTATAGGTTTTTCATAGATGGCCTTTATAAGGTTGTTGAGGTCCTCTTCTATTCATAGCTTGCTGAAAATGTTATCATGAATAGATGTGGATTTTGTCAAATGCTTTTTTTTGCATTTTGTTTTTAGTCCATTGACATGATTGATTAACTTTCAAACATGGAATCAAATTTGCATTTTTGGAATAAACTCTATTTAATCATGATGTATAATATTTCATATACTGATGGATTTGATTCGATAAAATTTTGTTAAGGATTTCTCTGTTAGTAATCATGGGGGATATTAGCTTGATTTTTTTTTTTCCTACAATGTCTTCTCTGGATTTGCTGTCAGGGTCATGCTGGCCTCATAAAATGACTTCGGAAATATTTTCTCCTCTATTTTATGTAAGAGTTTGTATAAAATTGGCATATTTCTTTCTTAAATGTTTGGTAGAATTTACCAGTGAGCACATCCAGGCTTGAAGTATTGTTTGTGGGAAAGATTTTGATAATCGATTCAGTTGCTTAATAAATAAGAACAATTCAGATTATCCATTTCTTCTTGAGTAGTTTGTGTCTTTTAAGGAATCTATTTCACCTAAGCAATCAAAATCATTGGTATAAAGATGTTTACGATATTATCTTATAATCCTTTTAAATTCTGAAGGCTCTGTATTGATATCCTCTCTTTCTTTGTTAATATTGGTAATTTATGTCTTGCCTCTTTTTTTGATCAGTATGGCTAGAAGTTTATCAATTTTATTGCTCTCTTCAGAGAATCACTGTTGACTTCATTGGTTATCTCCATTATTTTATTTATTTATTTTTTAAAATTTTTATTTATTTATTTATTTATTTATTTTTTGTGTGTGGTACGCGGGCCTCTCACTGTTGTGGCCTCCCCCCTTGCGGAGCACAGGCTCCGGACGCGCAGGCTCAGCGGCCATGGCTCACGGGCCCAGCCGCTCCGCGGAATGTGGGATCTTCCCGGACCGGGGCACGAACCCGCGTCCCCTGCATTGGCAGGCGGACTCTCAACCACTGCGCCACCAGGGAAGCCCTCCATTATTTTATTGATTTCTGCTATTATCTTTTTAATGTCCTTCCCTTTGCTTGATTTGGTTTTAATTTGATCTTCTTAGTATCATAAGATGGAATCTTAGATTATTGCTTAAAGGAATTATTTGTTTTCCAATAGAAACATTTAATGCTGTGTATACATTTACCTCTTGGCTACATCAATATTTAGTTTTTAATGTACAAAATGAGCTTTCTTCATGGATTGACAGATTTCTAAATACTAATGACAATGTCTGCATTACTTATCATGGATCAGTCGTGAACATTTTGGTCAGCAGGTCACATTTGAGTGTCTCTGCTTTAGAAGATGGGACCTGGCTTCTAACCTGGGTTTTCTCACCCCATGGCTAAAGACATGAGGGCTAGAAGGAGAATATTGTACCTGTGACCTTTTGGCCAGACAATCAGAAAGAGAAAAGGACAGGCCCTGTGGAAACATCAATCTTTAACACTGCGTACCACCCAGGAGAGAGAAGTGGCTGCAAGGAATCAGACACTAGCCGTCTCCCACCTTAAGTAAGGATCAATGAAAGGAAGGGCTAACAGTGCCATTCTGATACCTTAAAGAAAGTAGAAATTGCCAGTCTACAAACCTATATAAATAAGGAGAAAGAGAGGCCATAGCCCCACTCTCCTTTCACTGCCCCCATTACCATCCAGTTTTCCAATTGACACACCTTAGAGATAAACTACTACATTTAATAGTTTCCTAATTAAGCTCACAGTGCTTAAGTGATATGCCTAAACTCAACCAGCTGGTTAGTATTAACAAGAGAGAATAGGACTTCCCTGGTGGTCCAGTGGTTAAGACTCCATGCTCCCAATGTAGGGGGCCTGGGTTTGATCCCTGATCAGGGAACTAGATCCCACATGCTGCAACTAAGACCCAGTGCAGCAAAATAAATAAATTTAAAAAACGAGAGAATAAAAGGCTTTTTTTACTTTAATGTACTCTTTTCACAATATTAAGTTTATCATCTTTTCCTTGACTTCTAGCTTCTAACTAAAATGCAGGGGTGTGTGTGTGTGTGTGTGTGTGTGTGTGTGTGTGTGTGTGTGTGTGTGTGTAGAGAGAGATATGGATTTTAATTACTTAAAGGTTTTGATTAATCAGCTTCTAGTTGATAGAGATAAATGTCATATCAAAGATTTCTAGGGCTTCCCTGGTGGCGCAGTGGTTCAGAGTCCGCCTGCCGACACAGGGGACGCGGGTTCGTGCCCCGGTCCGGGAAGATCCCACGTGCCGCGGAGCGGCTGGGCCCGTGAGCCGTGGCCGCCGAGCCTGCGCGTCCGGAGCCTGTGCTCCGCAACGGGAGAGAGGCCACAGCAGTGAGAGGCCTCCGTACCGCAAGAAAAAAAAAAAAAAAAAAAGATTTCTATCCTAAGAAATAGGAATTTTTATTCAAGTATAGTTGATTTACAATGTGTTAGTTTCAGGTGTACAGCAAAGTGGTTCAGTTATATATATATATATTTCAGATTATTTTCCATTATAGGTTATTACAAGATATTGAATATAGTTCCCCGTACTGTACAGTAAATTCTTGTTGCTTATCTATCTTTTAAAAAATATTTATTTATTTATTTGGTTGTGACAAGTCTTTGTTGCGGCAGGCGGGCTCCTTAGTTGTGGCAGGTGGACTCCTTAGTTGTGGCTCACCAGCTTCCTAGTTGTGGCACGTGGGCTCCTTAATTGTGGCATGTGAACTCTTAGTTGCGGCATGTATGTGGGATCTAGTTCCTGGACCAGGGATCGAACCCGGGCCCCCTGCATTGAGAGCGTGGAGTCTTAACTACTGTGCCACCAGGGAAGTCCTTCTGTTTTGTTAATATATGTAGCAGTGTGTACCTGTTAATCCCATGCTCCTAATTTTTTCTACCCCACCTCCCTTTCCTCTTTGGTAACCATACGTTTATTTTCTATGTCTGTGAGTCAGTTTCTGTGAGTCTGTTTTGTAAATAAATTCATTTGTATTATTTTTTAGATTCCGCATATAAGTGATATCATATGATATTTGTCTTTCTCTGACTTACTTCACTTACTATTATAATCTTTAGGATCATCCATGTTGCTGCAAATGGCATTATTTCATTCTTTTTTATGACTAATATTCCATTGTATGTATATACCACATCTTCTTATCCACTTATCTGTTGATGGACACTAGGTTGCTTCCATATCTTGGCTATTGTAAATAGTGCTGCAGTGAACATTAGGGCGCATGTATCTTTTCAAATAAGAGTTTACATCTTTTCAAGATACATGCCCAGGAGTGGGATTGCTGGATCATATGGTAACTCTATTTTTAGTTTTTTAAGGAGCCTCCATACTGTTCTGCATAGTGGCTGCACCAATTTACATTCCCACCAACAGTGTAGGAGGCTTCCCTTTTTTCCACACCGTTTCCATCATTTATCGTTTGTAGACTTTTTGATGATAGCCATTTTGACCAGTGTGAGGTGATACCTCATTATGGTTTTGATTTGCGTTTCTCAAATAATTGGTGATATTGAGAATAATTTCATGTGCCTGTTGGCCATCTATATGTCTTCTTTGGAGAAATGTCTATTTAGATTTTCCGCCCATTTTTTGATTGGGTTTTTTTTTTTTTTTGATATCGAGTTGTATAAGCTGTTTGTATATTTTGGAAATTAAACCCTTGTCAGTCACATCGTTTACAAATAGAAATAGGAATTTTAATATACCATATTGTTAATTGTGATTTATGTCAAAAGTCATTTATCTTAAGAGCCTGGATCTGTCTGACTCAAAACTCTGTGCTGTTTTTCACTTTGTCTCATTTCTTCGCACATGTGATTACAAGCCCCAAATAATAAAGGCACTTGATGTTTGCTTCCCAGAAGCATAATTCTCTTGCTGTTTTCTCAATTGGGCAACACTTGCCCTCAGGGTACTGACTCTAGGACACAGGGCTCTAAATAACTGCCCTTATTTTCACTTTACAAGAGGAATGAAGGCTTTCATGGGTCTGTTTGAAGTTGAAATTAGTGTTGAAAGTGAGGTTGCTCCTCTTCCTAAATTGTCCCAAGAGCAAGGAGTCAGGTGGCTCTCTCTCTTCCCAGCCAGCCTCCCACCCCCAAGCCACACCCCTTTACTAAAGCAAAGGAGTATGCATCTATCTGCATAGTCATTAAAATGCACGGAGTCTCGGAACTGGCTTTCTCTCCCCCCATTCTACTGCCTGACAAAGGATTTGGGACAAAAGACCTTCTTCCCGGTTTGTAAAACAGTTGTGTAAAACTTGGACTGTAAAGTCACAGTTGACTGCTTTAATGTGGAACAGCTGGGAGGGTGTAGACGCACTGGCAGGTTGAGACAGGGACTGGGAATGATCCTCCATTCTGCCAAGGGTCGACTTAGTCACACCACCTGCTGCCCCTATTATGTCAAGAGCAAACCAGTCATGACAGCCTCAACAGACGGACACACGGCACCAGACGGTGCAAGGGAAGTTAAGAAAAGATAAATTAAGTGATCAATAAAGATAAGGGACCTGCTCAGCAGTAAATGGTGCTGACAGACCAGACAAAACATGAAGCAAAGGGGCATTTGATGACGTGGGGGTGTGCGGGGCTTACCGTCAACCTTCATAGTATTGACATTTCAGAGACCACTGGGACATTGGCAGTGGATTTTTCTGGCTGGGCTGACTTGAGTTGGAGGTGGCTGCCTTAATCTTTCCATCGTACATGGAGATGGGTTCAGGGCCCAGTTTAGAAGTGTAGTAGCCACATGCACGGAAGAGGTCACTAGTGGCCTTGACCCAAGCCAAACTGAACAGTACATGGTGGGTGAAATCCAAGGTTAAGGTCCACAAAGCTTCCTCTTTCTTTTGACTTGCTTATGGGCTAGGCACAGTGCTAGGCCCTAATGGGGATGGAGGTATGGTAGTGGTAGCAGTGATGATGATACAAGATTGCAGTCATTCTCCTAGAGGATATTGTAGACTAATAAAAGAACCAGCCCATTCCACTTTAAACAGCCCACCCCCCAAACAAGTTTAGATATTATCTCTTAAGTACTATAGTGGAGGGATTTACAGCATGCTAGAGAGTGACTAAGTCTGCTTGAAGGAATCCAGAACACTTTTACAGAGGAGGCTGGGAGGGTCAAGTTCAAGGAGAGGCGTTTCTGGCAGAAGAAACAGCTCCAAAAGCACAGAGATGTGACAGATTTGGGCTTCCTTCTCAGATCTGGATCTGGGGGGAATTCTCAAAGTCACAAGCTACTCAAGGTTGACTGATTTAAACAGTATAGTCTTATTAATATAAATAGGAGGATATTGTGGAGGAGAATAAAAATTTAAATTAATTTTTTGAGATAAAATCTAATACTTTCAAGAAATTTGGGGCTGTTCCATAAAGCTATTTCAGGCTTTGTCTCCAGATATGCCTGGGGTCTGTGCTTATTCTTCTCTGCCATCAGTAAAAAAGTTTGAGACTAGTGTAGGAGGTGGTCAGTTTGGTGTAGATGGAAAACGAGGTACATAGAAGGAGGGGTTGGGATGGACAGAGAAGAGAGCGAGAACAAGGCTGGTCAGAGAAGTGTGGCCATAGTAGGAAGGGCCTCGATGCCTCCCTTTTAGATAGAGTTTTACAACATACAGAGTACTTTTACAGAATTATTTCATTTGACCTTCATCATAACCCCATTAATGACTTTGCAATGCAGATAGTTGAGCACATGTATGAAATTTGTTGTTTAATAATTGGAATTTAAGAAAGGCCATCTGAGTATAGTAACAAGAATGGACTTGATTGGAAAGATGAGAGAAAGAAACTGAAATTATTGAGTGCCTGCAAAGTGCCAAGTACCTTATCATCCATTATCTTATATGGGTTTGGCTGCAGGTGACAGAAAACTCAGAATAAGATTAATTTAAACAAGGTTGGTTATTTTTAATCATTCTTAAGAGATGTTCAGAAGTAGTCATTACAGAGCTGGTACTGGAATCCCACTGTCTCAGGATTTAGGCTCCTTCCGTTCTCTGTTAAATTATCCTCAGGGGCCACGAAGTTTTCTGAGTTCCAGCCATTATGCCTTTGTTCCAAGAAATAGGAAAGATTAATGAAGTGCCAGGTAATACTACTAGTTATATCTCACTGGCCAAAATTGAGTCATGTGACCATGACTAGCTGCAAAGGGAGGTGGGAAATGTAGTCTTCTAAGTAGGCAGCAGTATATGCAGATAATAAGGAAGGGAATGGATACTGGGGTCAACGACTAGAAGTTTGGCCACAGAATTATTATCTGTGCAAGGGAACAGTTCAGAAAAGTAAATTATTTGTCCCAAGTCACAAAACTGTAAAACAATAGAGCCTAAATTCATCTCTAGTTCTCCCTGAATCTGAATCTGATGCCACTTGTATTATAACACTCCGCCTGGACATGGCCTGTGGGGATATGGAGTGGTGGTGGAGGTGTGGGTGAGGAGTAATAAAATTAAAGCTGCAAACATAGGAGTACATGGAATAGCATAATACAGGTCAGAATTGAAGAAAAAATAAAGAATCTCATATCCTATTTTTAGTAATAATAATAGACTGCTGTTGCTTGAATCTTGACCACATACAAGGCTTTATTTTATTTTATTTTTGATTGTTAAAATGATTTTTTAAAAATTTATTTTATATTGGAATATAGTTGATTGACAATGTTGTATTAGTTTCAGGTGTACAGCAAAGTGATTTAGTTATATATATACATGTATCTATTCTTTTTCAAATTCTTTTCCCGTTTAGGTTATTACAGAATATTGAGCAGAGTTCCCTGTGCTATGCAGTAGGTCCTTGTTGGTTATCTATTTTAAATATGGCAGTGTGTCCATGTCAATCCCAAACTCCCAATCTATTGCTCCTCCCCACCCTTCCCCCACTGGTAACCATAAGTTCATTCTCTAAGTCTGTGAGTCTGTTTCGGTTTTGTAAATAAGTTCATTTGTATCTTTTTTTTTTAGATTCCACATATAAGCGCTATCATATGATATTGTCTGTCTTTGTCTGACTTAACAAGTCTCTATTTTACATTAGCTCATTAATTCTCCCAAATTTGGGAAATAGTTATCATTAATTCTTATTTACAAGATAAGAAATCTAAGACTCACAGGGGTTAAGTAATATGCCCAAGTATGACTCTCTCTTTGGGCTTTATTTTTATGCCACACTATCTCTCAATGTATCTTTAGAAGACAATGAATTTGGATTTATAGGTTTTTATTTATCAGCACTTTTTTGGAAGTATTACTATCATTAATTCAGAGCTGAAAGAAACCTTAGTCCTCACAATTCAATTTCCTTTTCACTAATAGTGGAGACACAGAAGTGTAACGACAGCAATGACGACAATGACAATAATTATCATTAAGGTATATTGAGTGCTGTTGGGTAGGTGAGTCCTCAAGCCTTGTCTCCCAATGCTGGCCCTACTTGCTCTCACTTTCTACGACCAATGTCACAGGAAGAAGAGTAGGCTAAAATGAATAACAAGAATCTAAAACATGGACTGGGCCATGGTTATCAATAGACAGGGTCACTGTGTTCAAAAGCACCTACCATCTCCTCCTGCCTGTACGGTGAGCAGATCCATATAGAGCTGGCACAGCAGGCTGGGCCCGATCACCTCTCTCTCCCTCTCCCTACACCTCCTCTTCCTGCTCCTCCTGTTTCCTCTCTCTCTCTCCCTTTCTCTCTCTCTCTCTCTTTCCAAACCTGACCAACTTTTCCTCCCTCTTTCCGTTGACCTCCCTCCCGCATGAATCCACCAGAAGGTAGACGATTCTGAGGTTTAAAGTTAGGAGGAGAGTGGGAAGGCTCTGCCTATAGTCCTCAAGCTCAAATCATGCACTCCATCACAGCTTTTCCAGAACTCAGGACCAGGGGGTGCAAGCAGTAATGCCAAAATGGAAGTGTAGTTTCCATTCAGCTCTTGTTCCTCATGTGTTTATCTCCCTCAAAGGAAAGGGGTGATTGCAGGGCAGGACTTGGACACACCTGGGTTCCTCACTCCAATACTGTCAATTCATCCTTCACCGGTAAGAACTGACCACGCGCCAGGCACTGTGCTCAGCACTTGATGTGCAAGCCCTCCCACTGTCCACACAGCCACATGCTAGTAAAGCTGTTCTTCTTACTGACGAGGAATCCAAGACCCACCGAGCGAAGGACTTGCCCAGTGCGTGGCAGTGCCACCAGGATCAAAATCCAGGTCCGTTGGACTCCACCCCCTGCTCTTTCTGAAGGCTTACGTTGGTCCTCTCCAGTGTGCCAAGGGAGCCATGTATCCCAGTCTAGTCTTGACCGGTAGCTGTGGCAATCCTAAATTAAGTAGAGGATCCCAGTTTTCCAAAGTTGTTCCGATAGCGACCATCCTGGTCTTTGATGAATGCTTTGTATCTGTGAGCTGATCACAAATCAAGCTGGCTGTGGGATGGTTTCCTTTTACGAACCTGGCTCCACAACCCTAGTCCGTGGAACTTCCATGCTTCCTGTTGCCATACCTGCTTACTAGGCCCACCAGTTTCAAAAATGATTTTAGCCAGTGACTGTAAGTGTTATGACAGGATGTGGCGTGTACCCGGGGTGGCCATCTCATGCCGCGTTTGGCTGTTTTGCCTTCATCTAGGCCAGGTTTTCTTAGCAATTTCTGGAGATCTTCTTCCTCCACAAATGACACTTTCTGATTTAAATAAGTGAGACATTGGGGACGTCATGGAGAAGCCTGCAGCAGAGTGGCCGAAGACGCCAGCCCAGGTCCAGTCTCTTCATCCTGGCTGTGGGCCTCTCCGATGCTCACCTTGTGTGCACACCCCTGTCTTCAGCTGCTTAACAGCGTTGCCAGAAATGCCGTTGAGCTCCAGTGAGTCAATCATGTGCATGAGTGTGTTGTGAAATAACCAAATAAACGTCATTTTTTGGTAATGTCTTCCATAGTAGAGTGTAAGCTTTTCAAGAAAAGGGACTATGTCTTATTCACCTTAGTTACCTGTAATCGGGGAGAATAACATCTACCCTACTGGATTCTTATAAGAATTAAATGAAAATATAAAGCACCTAGCACGGGGCCTACATACATAGGTGGTAAATAAATATTAAATCTTTCCCACCCAATTCCTTTTTTTATGTTCCTAGGCCTTAGCACATGCTAAACATTAGTAAATATTGAGAGAGGCAGTATAACATATGGGTTAAAAACAATAATAATAATAATTTATATATTGTGCAGAGTCTGTACCAGGCAGTATTCTAAGTGCTTTATATATATCCACTCAGTCTTCATAAATATCCTTCTAAAAGGGTCCTGTTATTATCCTTGTATTACAGATGAGAAAATAGGCAGGAAGAGGTTAGTTAACTTTCCCAAGACATCATGGCTAACACCTAGCTGAGCCAAGATTTGAACATACACTGTCTGGCTCCAGAGTAAAGAGCATAAACCACAGACCATATGTTCGATTGCAAATGGCCCCCAATTCTTTGCAGCTCCTCCCATCAAGAGGCAGAATCTATTTTCCCACCCGTTAAGCCTGGGCTGGCCTCGTGACTTGCTTTGATCAATAGAATGCAGGGAAGTAGCCATGAGTTCTGAGCCTAGACCTCAGTAGATCTTGCAGCTTCTGCTCTCACTCTTTTGAAAGGCTGCCTCCATATGAACAAGTATGCATTAGCCTCCTGAAGGATGACATGGAGGGAGGGCCAGCTGTCCTAGCCATCCCAGCTGAGGCCCGGCCCTATGAGTGAGACCCTTCTAGACCATCCAGCCCCAGCCATGCCAGCCGAGATCAGCATAACCTCCCAGCCAAGCCACAGAATCATAAGAAATAATAGAATGGCTGTTGTTTTAAACCACTAGGTTTGGAGTAGTGATTAGGCTGATCTGCTTAAAGGCTGTGTGTCCTTGGACACACTGCTTAGCCTTCTGGAGCCTCCGTTTTATTATCTATATGTGAGACTAATTATTCCCACTTCACAGGATAGTACATGTTTGGTACCTGCTGTATGGTGTGAGTAGGTGCTCAAAAAATGTTAAATTCCTTCCCCACGAAGAATATATTATGTAAAGATAAGTTTGAGAGGAATGCAAAGTGGCTAGAAGATCAGATTACAAAAATTATAATTTGTAATCAAATTGTAGATCAGAATTACAAAAATTGAAGAAGATGATAGGTCACAAATGCTTGGAACAGATAAGGAGGTATATTGAATTTTGCTGTAGGGGATTTGGAGTATTGATTGCATGACTGGATTTGAGGATCTTTAAGGTTCATTCTATTCTTGACGTTTGATGAATCTCTGTCTTCAAGAATCATTATATGAGCCAGTATAAAACTTTCTCCTATTCTCTTTTCCTCACTACCTTTCTAACCAGATTTCCTTGATTGCCCACTTGGTAATTCTGGGTAGTGGTTGAAATCTTACATGCTTTGTTGGGTGACCCTCTTTCTAACCCTACCTTAAACACAGCAAGAGTAGGGACTGAAAAATGTTAGCTGGGCTTCCCTGGTGGCGCAGTGGTTGAGAGTTCGCCTGCCGATGCAGGGGACACGGGTTTGTGCCCCGGTCAGGGAGGATCCCACATGCCGCAGAGTGGCTGGGCCTGTGAGCTGTGAGCCATGGCCGCTGAGCCTGCACGTCCAGAGCCTGCGCTCCGCATTGGGAGAGGCCACAACAGTGAGAGGCCCGAATACCCGCCCCCCCAAAGAACAAAATGTTAGCTGAATTGAGCATCAAGCACAGGGGATCCAGTTGCTTTAACAGGAATGTAAAAATAATTAAAATCGTAAGGGCAAAGGGAGGTAGAAATGGCAAAATTTTTCTTTTACTGATTCATGAAACACACATAAATGCCTGCAGGATGGTTACTGTGTGGTGTTTTTATTTATTTGTTGTCCTGGCTTGTTGGCTTGGTGTTTTGTTTGTTTTGTTTTTAAAGATTGGATTTTACTGAGGGAAACCTTTTATAAAAAGTGTCACTGCAGTTTCTGTCTGTTGCCTATGGGGGTCTCATCTGAATTCCTTGATCTCGATAAATGATTTCACTAAAAACCCTGCAAATGACCTAACTCAGACTTGCATTTGGTGGACGGTTTTTTTTCTTCCCTTCATTAAAGACATTTAAAAACATAAACCAATTGAAATGGAATATTTCAACAAGTGATAAAACTAAGTTTCACATCAGAATTTTGGGGAAGTGGTCGTGGCTGTGGCTTTTAATAGAGAGAACTGAAAATATAAAATAAACCTTCACAGGGTCTGAGTTGAAATATTCTATACTTCTCCGATATTTTTAAGGAAGAAAAAAAATTCCCCAATCCAAATCCCCCCCCCCCCCCCCCCCCCGCCGCCGTCTCCTCTGGCTTCAAGGTCTGGCCTCGTGCTCATCCATCCTCCCTTCTTCACTCTTTGCTGGTGGGAGTCCTCATCTCCAGGCTTTGCAAACCCCAGCCTGGCTGATGAATCAACATCATTCTGTCTGTGGCGCCCCATGCACTTTGGAGACAATGGTCAGCTTCAAAGTTTGCAGAATTGTCCAGTCCGGTTTTGTGAACGATACTAGTGGGACCACATTGTCAGGGTGAGGGGTGAGACAATGGTGCATCTCTGACATCACCAAGCACAAGAAGCTCTGTCTCCAGCTGTACAAACAGCACAGGAAATGGATTTTTTTCCCTTCGTGTTATTTTTTTGTCTATTAAAATTATGCAAACCCGGCAAATACAACAATTGCTTTGTTAAGTCTCCGAAATGTCTAACGATTCATTTCCCAAATAAGGAGCCCGCGGTGCCTTTGATGCTGAGGATGGTTAATCCCAAATGTAGAGAACTAATAAAATAATCAAAAAAAAAGCCCCCAGCAGTGTTGATAAATTTCAATGATCTCTTGCTCTCTCTCCCAGGATTGGACGAGGCGGGATGGGGCTACCTTCAAGTAGTACTTGAGTCGGAGCTGCATTTTCTCTTCCCTGGGCCCCTGTGGCTGAATCGCCTTAGCGGGGCTGGGGTTCGGAGGTGCTTGGGGCCAGAGGAGACAAAGCAGACCCGCTTCACAAAGGCAAGGGAGCCAAAGAAAGCAAAATTGAATCTCTAGCACCCTGCTCCTGAGCAAACAGACAAAACTAATGGGTCTGCCATTTCTCCTCCCATCCAATTACTGGGCTCCAGCACAGAGAATATGGCAACATCAGCTCACACAAATTCTAATACTCTTAATCCCTTCCATACATATAAATCTCACATCCACCCACATGACTTCATTACCAAAGCCACCCAGGCAGGCGGTGTGAAGGAATGGGCCCACCAGCTGCAGAAACCTGCCTTCTTCAAGTTTTAATCAGCTAATGAGGGGTATGCAAATGAAAAGCTTATGGGATTACGGCTTGTCCGACAGCGGTTCACCCTGAGTGATGGAGGACTAATACAGGTGTTAGTAAACGGGTTATTAGGCCCAGCCTAATTTAGGCCTATTCATGCTGGCTTGCACTCTTAGCCTAACCGTTTGTCCTCCTGCTGGGGACTCAGCAGGAGCCATCTTTAGGCCTGTGGTGGGTCTGATGTGAACTCCTACTAAAGATATGAAGTTAATAAATCCGGCTCTTGGGTGTTTAGGCATACACAGCAACACAAGAGCGGTCTCCGGTAGAGGCTTTTCTTCCTTCCCCACAGGGAGAAGGGCCTGAGAAATGGCTGTGAAGCACCGAGAGGGAATTTTATCCAACATGATTCACTGCTTATTACTGCCTTTCCATACACCGTCAGGCAAATGCTATCTGGGAGTTGCACCTGGCCCATCGTTTTTTTTTTTTTTCTTGTGACGCAACGCAATGACTTGGTTTCCCATCTCCAGAGGGATGTACCCTGTACAGCCTATCTGCAGAATGTGCAGCTGAGGACAGGAGTCAGAGGCCGCCTGGCTTCAACTGGGCAGTTTCCTTGGAGAGGTCACTACCATACAGGGTCAGATGCCCAGCTCTGCCAGCCTAAAGCCTAATATGGTCCGTACTCCTCCTCTGCAATTCTGAAATCCCCAAAGCTCAGAAAATCAAAGGTGTTTTTTTTTCTTAATAATTCATCTGGCAGCAAAGCCTAGCATGAACTGATGCGAGGCTTCTTATAATCTTTCTATCCCATCAAATGTCAGTGTTTATATATTTTTTTGCCAAAATGTGAATATGTCTGATTATGAGGTGCTGCTGAGGGTTTTATATAATGTGTAGTATATGTTTGATATTATCGTTTTCAAATTTAAAAAAAGTCTGAATCCTGAAACATACCTGGCCCAAGGGTTTCAGGAAAGGAGTTATAGAACTGAATAACCAGTCAAAAAAACTACTTTATAAACCTCTACGTAAAAGAGGAAACATTTTCCAATGACTAGGATACTGGTAATAAGTACAGGTTAGCCTCTTTCTAGTCATTAAGTTACCTGTGAAAGCAAAATAGTAATCAGAAGTTAGAGGATAAGGGCTTCCCTGGTGGCTCAGTGGTTAAGAGTCTGCCTGCCAAAGCAGGGGACATGAGTTCAAGCCCTGGTCCACGAAGATCCCACATGCCACGGAGCAACTAAGCCCGTGCACCACAACTACTGAAGCCCGCGTGCCTAGAGCCGGTGCTCTGAAACAAGAGAAGCCACCGCAATGAGAAGCCCGCGCACTGCAACTAGAGAAAGCCCACACGCAGCAATGAAGACCCAAAGCAGCACCCCCCCACCCAAAAAGAGGATAAGCATAGAATAATTCAAACAAACAACAACAATAACAGTAGCTAATATTCATAAAGTATTTAGTATGTGCCAGGCTTTGCAAACACTGCGTGATTTGGCACACACGAAAATCTCCAAAGCAGTTACTATTATGATTCCCATTTTACAAATGGAGGAACCAAGACTCAAAGAGGTAATCTCCCGATAGCCTGGAAGTATCTTGAGAGAGATTTCATCCAGGTTCAGGTAAAACATAATAAATTCTAGTTACCTTGCAGCAGAATTCCCAATTCTTGTACCCAGAACACTCTCACTTTACCTCTATCCCTGGGATGCCACAGCAGAAACATTGACCAATTACGGATAACTTCTGTTTCTGAATGTTATTTGGCGTCATTATTTCCTCATGACAATTGACTACTTACATTTTCTTTTCCATTATTCTCACTTTCCTGAGAATACAACCTTCAGCATTTCAGGTTTAGCATCTTGTGGAGCTTTCCTCTTCCTTCCTTTCCCATTATTATTTATATGTGTGTTTGCTTATAAAGTATCTTGAGATTAGAATTCCAGGCTTAATTTATCCTCATGTCTCTAATAAGGACTAGTACAATGCTTGAAACATGGAATTCATTCACAAGATACTTAATGAACATCTGTTGTAAGCCAGATGCTGGGAAGACAGCATGGATGAAGAAATAGATGAGGTGGAAGTAATTAACATTTATTGAGCATTTACTGTTCTCATTCCCAGACAAATACTAACCTGTTTAATTCTTCCAAAAATCCTTGGAAGAAAGGGCTAATGTGATCTCAACTCTGATTGTAAAGCCGGAAGAGGTGAAATGAATTGCCCCAGGTCAAAGAGTTAGCGTGTAGCAAAATTGGGATCAGAATTTAGGCAACTCAGCACACAGTATCTGTGTGCTAAACTATTTTGCCAGGTTGCCACCCTACAGGAAATAGTCTCTAGAGATGTCTGCAGACTCATAAGGAAAACTAACCTGTAAAACAATTACAATTCAGTATAACCAGTGTAAGAATGCTGAATAGTGAGAACACAGAGGAGAGGTTGACAGCCTGGAGAACCTGGGAAAGCCTCCTGGAGGAGGTGGCATCAATAGATTGACTGATTCATTTACTTTTGTTTATTAACAAGTTTTCATTAAATACGTACATGTGGCCGGAACAATGCAAGACACTGATTCACAAAGAAGTAGGGAGACAGACAGTGGTGTGTTGGTTAACAATCGGCTTTCCAGAAGAGGAAAAAGAGACCGCAATTTGTAATGTCTGATGACTTCTGTGCATTAAACAGTCCTGCCTGGCTAACACAGAGCCAAAGTGACATCAACCCCCTTGCAAAACATCCTGTAAAGTTAACAGTCAGCTCTTGCAAGCCAATACAAGCTGGCTCCAGCACACCACTGGACATGAGAGCATGAGGCCTTGCTCTCAGGTTAATTACAGTCCAGTGCAGTAGCTCTCACAGGGCGTCTGTGAGGTCAAAACTATTTTCTTTTTTTTTTTTTTTGGTGGTACGTGGGCCTCTCACAGTTGTGGCCTCTCCCGTTGCAGAGCACAGGCTCTGGATGTGCAGGCTCAGCGGCCACGGCTCACGGGTCTAGCTGCTCTGTGACATGTGGGATCTTCCCGGACCGGGACATGAACCCGTGTTCCCTGCATCGGCAGGCGGATTCTCAACCACTGCTCCACCAGGGAAGCCCTAAAATTATTAATATGATTAAATATTGATCCTTGAATACATGTCTTTTGAACATTCTGTGTGATGACCTGGGAAGTAATAAATAAAGCAGTTCTTCATGCCAAAGCATGATTACCTCAAGGCAAGGCATTGTATGATTGTTCAAGTTGTGAACTGAGCTAGCTGCTTTTTTGTGAAACACCGTTTTTACTTGAAAGAGCAACTGACAGACAAACTATGCTTACGCAAACTGGAATATTTGACAGACATTTTCTTGCAAATGAATGAGGTGGGCCTGTCTCTTCAAGGGAAACAACTGACAGTACTTGTTAATGGTAAAATATGAGATTTCAAGCAAAAATTACAATTTCAGAAAACTGTATGCCCCCCATCATGAATTTGACATATCCCAATAAAAAGACCTCTTCAGTGAGATTAAGGGTAATATTAGTGAAAATGACATTTCAATATTGTATAATGAAATGTGTCAACATTTGAAAGATCTGCTTCACTTAGTGAATCAGTATTTTCCAAATGACTGGTGCTGATGTTAAAAAATCAGACATGGATAAAAAATCCATTCAGAGCATCAGGTAGACTAATGGATTTTAATTTAACAGAGTATGAAAATTCCATTGAAATGGTTTCAAATTCCACATTGCAACTAACCTTTCACAAATCACCATTTGTCTAGTTTGGGCATAATGTCAAAGAATAAAATCCACAGTTATCTGAAAAGGTTATTACTTTTTTTGCAGCTACATACCTACTGGTGAGGCCAAATTTTCTTCATATACTTCAACCAAAAACAACATATCTAAACAGATTCAATTCAGAGGCAGATATGAGAATTCTGCTGTCTTCTACTAAGCTAGACACTAAAGGGATTTTCAAAAACATACCAAATATATTTTGTCTTGGAAAATAGTTATTTTTCATAAAACATGTAATTTATATTGTTGTTTTTAATGAGCTAATAAATATTTTTAAAACTTTTTAGTTTTATTTTTTTACCACTATAAATATCAAGAAATATAACCCTCATAAACAAAAACCTTTGGAATTTCTCAGTAATTTGTAAGAATGTACAGGGGTCCTGAGAACAAGAAGTTTGAGAACTGCTGGTCTAATAGAACATTATTATTTGTTTTGAAGAATGAGTAAGAGTTTGCCTGTTGGAGATGATGGGAAGGGGAAGCCAAACAGGCTGTGTGAGGCCAAGAGGGCATGTGCTTGGGTTACCCTAAGAGGGTCAGTATGCCTGGATTTGAGATATGTGGGCAAGAGGGGATCGATGGGTGCGAGGGACAGCTAGTGAAGCTTCAGAAGCAGTCAGGATCCTTGTTTGCCTGCCTAGGAGTTTGTATTTATTTGGGGGGCACCAGGAGCCACAGGAAGTCTTTAAGCAGGGTCATGATCTGATCTGATCTGCAATTTAGAAAGGTCACTCAGGCCCCTGGGGTCTGTAACATATTTATCCAGGGGTCAAAGGCTAATGAGTGAGAGCCCAACTCCAGGATTTTTGCTCAGCTGGCACTGTGTTTCAAAAGTTTGGAATTTGATATCCAGATTGCTCCAGACCCCACCATTCCCTTTTGTCTTACACTCCCCTAATCCCCATATTTATGCTATCTTCTTAGTCCTCACAGTGGTGTGAACTTGAGAACACTACGAGAAGGGGTGCACTCTCTTGACTAGACAAAACTGGGGACTTCTCAGTGCTTTGTGAGTATCCTCTTTGGCTAGGACCTTCGAAATGCAATTGATATTTGGCACACACAGAAAGAAAAGAAGAAGGCTTTGTGTAATGAGTAAAATCAAGCTTGCAAAATTTAAAATCTCTAATTTTTAGATTTCTCTGATTTTCTTTTAGTGGGAAAAAAGGCCTATTACATGTTACAACTTGATTTTCTACAAACTGTCTCTTCTGGAAAATAGCAAATTTACATGCCCATTATGGAAGGAGGTATCTCTTATCCTCCTGAGGACAATCTTACAATAATAAGTTGGACTTAAAAAAATTTTTAACTGGGTGGTTTGTGACCATCTAGAGGGGTGGGATAGGGAGGGAGGGAGACGCAAGAGGGAAGAGAACTGTCACTTATTTTCCAAGGAATATTGTGATATAATCAAAAACTGAGAGAGAGAGAGAGAGAGAGAGAGAGAGAAAGGAAAAAAAATCACCTCTAATCCCCCCTCAATACCGTTTTTATTATTTTTTCATGGTCTCTCTCAAAGTTGGTCCACAAGCATATACAATTATAACACACTTGTTATCATAGCATAAAAATAATTTTATATTCTACCCTTTTCATTAAGGCAAGGAGAAAAATGGACATAACCAACTTCTATTTGCACTTTCTTCTGTACACTGAATAATTGCCACTACCACTACCAGCACCCTCCTCCCCACAAATTTACCTTTCAACTAGATCCATACACTTAATTTTTAAAATTTTGTTGTTTAGAGGGTTTGGAGGTAGTTTCATGTACAGTAACCTTGGTTTTAATTTTTTTCTGGCCTATCATTGTAAAATCAAGTTAAATTCCTACTTGATTGTACCAGGTTCATATGGATTTGCTAATGTGATCCTTTGCATTCTATCTCTGCCAACATCTTCAGAATTCAGCAAGGTGATATGAGAGTTCTGGCTCTTGATAAATTTGACCAGGGTCTCTTCAGAGTATGTTGTACAAATGTCTAAAGAAATATTCTTCTCTTCCTTCAAAATTCCATTTTCTGGAATGATCTCATTGCTATAGAACTGCTTTTTTTTTTTTTTTTTAGAATTGCTATTGAATAACAATGTAGCCAAAGTCAATGCTTAAGTGCTTCCCAGAATGACTGAAGACAATTTTTCTGGCCTTGGAATGTGTGGGTTTGCGGGGTGGGGGGGTGGGCAGGTGTCCAATGAATTTCTTTCCTTGTACTCTGAAATTATCTACTTCTTACTGCCCTTGCCTCAAGCCTAGTTTTAATGAAAAATTCACTGCCCTTAAAAGTAAAAGAGCAATTAAAAGTATTTGGATGTCAGTGTAACAGGCAACCACTTGTACTTCTTGGTGGTTCTGTTTCTCTCAGTGGAAAATTAATTCCAGATGAAAGTTACTGAACAAGGAGTCGTGCCAATATGATGTTGGTTCTCAGAACACAAAATGAGCTTCAGTGTTTTTTATCTATAATTGTCTCCTTGAAATAGGGGGAAATTTTTAAACTTTTTGGTTCCCTTGGAGAAGAGAGGACCTAACTAAATTTCCTGAATTCTTCCACACAAAAGTCTTTTTTTGTTCCCTAAATACTTTTGCTGTTGGAAATAAAGAATTCGGCAGACTAAGTCCTTCAGCAAATGTTTCAGACACCTAATTTGGGCCAACACCTTGTCCTGGGATTGGCCTGTTAACCTTTCACCTTTTAC
This sequence comes from Kogia breviceps, assembly GCF_026419965.1. Lineage (NCBI taxonomy): Eukaryota > Metazoa > Chordata > Mammalia > Artiodactyla > Physeteridae > Kogia > Kogia breviceps. The sequence continues at coordinate 36,430,106 of NC_081316.1, read as the reverse complement.
CCAGCCTGCTATGGGGCAATGATCCTCTTAGAATCCTCCTCAGACAAGGCTACAACGTGGGATGCTTAAGTCTGTTTAACCTGGGGATTTGGGGAGGCAGCTTTTCCACACTGCATTGTTCATCACCTCCATTTGTTTTCTATAGTTCCTCCCAATTAGTTGGCCAGGGCTTTGAAAACACATGTGATTTCTAAGGCCTTGTAAGCCATTCCTCTATTTTGAGTGGGAGAAACAAGAGTAGGTTCATGATTTATAAGATGTCATTATGCTTACATGCTTAAACATAGTCCATAAAGAAATAGGTGTCCCACATATTACAACATATGTGAATAATAATAACTGATGTCTCCAACATGCTTTAGAATTTACAAACTATTTTCTATGTCTAATTTCTTTAGTTCCTTACAATAAACCTGTGAAGTAGGTGGCAATTATAAATGCCCATCTTACAGATGAGCAAACTGAAGTTGAGGGAAGTAAAGGACGTTTCCAAAGTTGCTTGGTTAGGTAAAACTGATTTTATTGCATATTTCCATTTGTTTTTTTTTCCCATCTGAATAATAAGCTTTAACATTTTATTTATTTATTTTTATTTTATTTATTTATTTTTTGGCTGCGTCGGGTCTTAGTTGAGTAATGTGGATTTTCGTTGCGGCATGCAGAATCTTTCGTTGTGGGGCAAGGGCTCTTTGTTTCAGTACGTGGGCTTCTCTCTAGTTGTGGCATGCGGGCTCCGGAGTGCGTGGACTCTGTAGTTTGCAGCGTGCAGCCTCAGTAGTCATGGCCTGCGGGCTTGGTTGCATGTGAGATCTTAGTTCCCCGACCAGGGATTGAACCCACATCCCCTGCATAGGAATGTGGATTCTTTACCACTGGACCACCAGGGAAGTCCCCCCAAGCTTTTAAAACTTAAATAATTTGCTTTTTCATTTGATTAACTCATTTTTATTAGTAAAGAACAACTAACCAGGGAAAGAAAAACTTGCTATAAGTCTCCTGTTCTCACAATATAGAATTGGCAAGAGCAAAGAAAAAGAAAAGAAAACCAAAACATCGGAGCCCAATAGAAAATCTAAAAGACGATTTAGTACATTTGAGAACTTCTGTGTTCAAGGGTGCTTATTATAGCAAAGCTTATCATCATAAAAACAAAAATAAAACTGGAAGTATTCATTGATAGTGGTATATGGCAAATGGTCAAATAAATGAGTACCTCAACTCTATAGAATATTTTTCAGCCTCTAAAGAAAGTTATACCTTTATCTCTTAACTCAGATGGCCAAGATGTATTTAGTAAATGAAAAAAAAAAAGAAATGAATCTGGTATGATGCATTTTTACTTTTTAAAACTTTGCGTGTGTGTGTGTGTGTGTGTGTGTATCTGTATGTACTGTGAAGACATGTACCACTCTTAGGGTCATATTGGTAAATAATATGAACTTCTTAATAGTTTTAGGTAGGAAAAGTTAGCTACTCCCCTACAATCTCACTATTGGGCTGTAATAAAAGCAAGTATCTGACTCAATTATTATATTTATTTATTTATTATTAGCAAACAAGCACAAACAGGTCACATCACCAGTTCTGGAAGCTTAATTAGGTCCAGCTCTGTCCTCTAGTTGCTTTATTCACTGCCTTGCACAGCAGGTTCCCTTGAGCCAGATGTGACAATACTGCAGGGGCAGGATTCTATTTCCCTTATGGTCTTTCAGGCCATCAGAAATCCCCCAGGGCTTCCCTGGTGGCGCAGTGGTTGAGAGTCTGCCTGCTGATGCAAGGAATACGGGTTCTTGTGCCGGTCCGGTAAGATCCCACATGCCGCGGAGCGGCTGGGCCCGTGAGCCATGGCCGCTGAGCCTGTGTGTCCGGAGCCTGTGCTCTGCAACAGGAGAGGCCACAACAGTGAGAGGCCCGCGTACCGCCAAAAAAAGAGAAATCCCCCAAAACAAACTAGACAGTACCCTTTAGGATCAGGCCTCAGACACCATCCCTAAGGGAGCAAGCTATAGCCCTTACTGGAGTCTTAAACTCTATCCATGCAAGGAAATGGAGTGTCTGTAAAAGAGTTTAAATAAGCCGTATGTAATTGAATACCACCAATTTCACCAATGAGAGCCTATTTTAACATCTATCATGCTAACAAGCTACTCATTTCACCTGTGAAAATCCCATTTCTGACATTCACTATATAATCAACCAAATGTCCTTGTGTCTTTCAAAGATGAAGATTGCTGAAGCAGTTATAGTAGCCACATATGGATCAGGGCAACTGACTGTTCTTGGTTTGTGACTTAAACCAACTAACACACACAATACCACACTGTCTGGATCCAAGCATTTCAAAACAATTTAGCTATATCATAACTGTTTCATAGAGAGGAAGAGGAAGATTCCACACAAAAGTAATGTATATTTGTTGGGTAGAAATGGAATGAGAATAGAGATAGAGAATATTAACTTACTCTTTATAGGCCTTTATATTATTTCATATAACACAATAAGCTCATATTATTTTTTTACTTTAAAAATCTTAGAAACATATTTAAAAGGAGGCAGTAACTTTACAAGTGAAAAAGCCAGATTGCCTTTGCTCATGCTTTTCTTTCCACGTGAAACACTTCCCTTGCCTTTACATTACCAGGGGTCTCTTCCTGTTCCAGTTCTCAGTTTAGACCCTACATCCTTTGGGAAGATTTTTCTTCTTTTTTTTTTTTTTTTTTTTTAAATTATTTATTTATTTATTCTTGGCTGCATTGGGTCCTTGTTGCTGCCTGCGGTCTTTCTTTAGCTGCAGAGAAGGGGGGCCACCCCTCGCTGCCATATGCAGGCCTCCCATTGCGATGGCCTCCCCTGTCTCCCCTGTTGCAGAGTGTGGGCTCTAGTTGCATGGGCTCTAGTAGTTGTAGGCCACGGGCCTAGTTGCTCCGTGGCATGTGGGATCCTCCCAGACCAGGGATCGAACCTGTGTCCCCTGCATTGGCAGGCGGACTCCCAACCATTGCGCCACCAGGGAAGCCCCTGGGAAGCTTTTTCTAACTGTTCCAGACAGTCACAAGCTTGTTCTCTATGTTTCTGTTGCACCGTAACCATTTCCTAGCAGAACACTCATAACAATTCCTATTTGTCTGTTTCTTTTGCTAGATTATACATTTTATGAGAGCAGGAACTTGGCCTTATTTGGTGCTGTGTCTCCTAACACCATGCCTAGCAATAGTAGGCACTTGACAAGTATGTGCTGAATTTATGAAAGAAAGAATGGATGAATGAAGGAGTGAATGTCAAGACATAGAATTTAGTATTTTTGTTGGACTTCTACCTTCACAATGTTTATGAAACAGGCCCAATAGGATTTCAAGCTTTCTTGCTCAACTAGTTTCTTACCATCATTTCATGAGAGAAGATATAGGTCACCAGTGTAATTTTCAATACCAACATTTGCATTCTATAAGGAGGGAGTAAAAATCTCCTCTCATAATAATCTGGCAGATCAGTGGTGGAAATTACACTACTCCAGACCTATAGTTCAAGTCTTGGACTCACCATTCATTAAATGTGAAATTTTGGAAGAGACATCTAACCACTCACTCTGAATTTCAATTCCATCATCACTTGTAAAATGGAATAAAAATTGCTACTGCAAAGGTTTATGGTAGGGATCAAATGAAATAATATATGCAGAAACACTCTGTTAACTATAAAGTGAGAGGCACAAGTGTATTTTTTTTTCTTTTTTGTTTTTTACAAATGTATTTTTGATTATAATGAAAGTAGGATGAAGTTTCGCTTTTCCTTCTGGAACATTAAGATTTATCCATTGTTAGGGCCTAGGCACACCACATTAATCTTTTGGGCACATCAGAAGGGAAGAATAATAGAATCATAAAATAATAGAGTCTGAAGGGATCACAAAATCCTAGTTTACCCTCCCCATTTTGTAGCCAGGAAAACCAAGGTCCAGATAAATTGTATGGCTTTACTCAGGCCACAGGGCAAGTTGGTTCAACTGAGGTCATCATATCCAAAGGATCATCTTAGCATCTTTTTCCAGTTTACTTTTTTAGTGCTGCAGAAAGAAACTCATTTCAGGCAGAACTTGCCCTGCTTTGACAGAAAGAAATACTCTTAATCCCAAGCACAACACAAAGACTTCTTTGAGGAATTTACTCATGTGTTGAGCAGTGAATTCAATTATTGCAATGACAAATGCAAATTTCCCTGAAAAAACTGTGTCATCTGTTGGCAAATTCATAAATGAATCTTACTGCACAATCTTCATGAGCTTGTGCAAGTCTTATGCAATGGCAGTGAAACAAATATTAACAACTAAAAGACCCACAAAAACTCTAAAGTCTGACACAATAAAAAGAAAGACTATGAACCACAAACCTTGCCTTCCCATTGATTTTGTGTTTGCAGGAATTGTTTTGGGAAGAGAGCTTAGGGTTTTGTTTTTAGTGTGGTGATAATAATGATCCCTTCCATTTCTGAAGGCCTTAAGAATTTTCAAAGAGAGATCACACACATTCTCACTTTGATCCTCACAACAGCCCTGTGATGGAAGCACGCAATTTTCTAAGAAGGTCCACTTATGTTTTTCAACTGATCTCTTCTTTTGTTTCAGGCATATTGCAACTCAAGGGGCTACAAGTCTCAAGTGCAAAGAGTCAGAATAATTCAGAAAGACAAACATAATGGTTGAGTTTTTCTGAAGGAGCTGTGTGTGTGTGTGTGTATTTATGTGAATGATAAAGAACTAATAACAAGAAAATGTGGGAGTGGTGTGGCGAATAAGAATTCCAGTAGCCTATGGGACTAGAATACCCACAGTAACTGGATTTACTGTTTTAAATTTTCTATTTATATGCTTCTCTTAAGATAAGGCTAAAGACTTTGTAGCCTCAACTTTAGGGAATTTTTAAGTTTGTCGTGGCAGTAGTAGTTGTGGTGGGATCACTTGTTTAGTAACTGACATCACCAGCTGTGTGATAGCAACATTTGGGACAATATACTATGGCCTCTGGTGTCAGACTCCCTCAGTTCAAATCCTACACCCAAAACTTATTAGTTGTATGTGATGTTGTGTCAATCCCTAAAGCTGTTGGCCTAGTTTCCTCTTCTGAAAAATGGGCATAGTAATAGTACCTACCTAATAGGGTTACTGGGAAAATTGAATGAGTTAGTATATATAAAGTGCTGAGAACAATGTCTGATACAAAGTAAGAACTGTACACTCAGCCCTCTGTTTCCGCGGGTTACACATCTGCAGATTTAACCAACCACAGATCAAAAATATTAAAAAAAAAATTTTTTCAGAAAGTTCCAAAATGCAAAACTTAAACTTGCCATGCACCGGCAACTATTTACATAGCATTTACATTGTACTGAGTATTATAAGTAGTCTAGAGATGACTTAAAGTATACAGGAGGATGTGCATAGGTTATATACAAATACTATGTCATTTATATAAGGGACTTGAGCATCCAAGGGAGGACTGTATGTGTGTGCTAACATCTGCATTGTTTCTGAATTTGTGTCCTCAGCGTCTCCTTTCACTAGGTATTAGAATGCTAGGTGTGTGTGTTATGATGTACAAGTCTTCATAGCTTGGGATCAGTATTTTCTGAACCTTTTCACACAAAATTGGTGTGAAAGTATTTTGCAACTTGGTTTGGAATTTCTTACACAGGGATTAGGAGTCCTGGCTTGAGAGCCAGACTACATGCACAGCGTTTCTCCTCTACTACCTTCAAAGCTATGTGATCTTGGGCAGGTTATTTAATCTTCCTGGAGCTGAGTATAATAATGGTACCTATTTCCTTGGGTTGTTTTGAGGGCTAAATGAGATAATATATTCAAAGTGCTTACCAAAGTGGCTGCCAAATAGTTACAGAATTACTCTTAGTCAGCATAGGAGAAGGAGGAAGAGAAGTATACTTGTACTCCGAAACTAAACTTCCATTTTTTTAAAAAAGGGAATCAAAAGAATAGCTAAAGTGTAACAGGGGCTTACTATTTGTGCTGAGTCTTATACTAAACTCTATATGTGTATTATCTCATTTAATTATATAATTATAATAGTATTATATCTATCTATATATAATAATATATATTATTGATATATATTGTATATATACCTCTGTGACACAATTTTTTTTTTTTTTTTTTTTTTTTTTGTGGTACGCGGGCCTCTCACTGTTGTGGCCTCTCCCGTTGCGGAGCACAGGCTCCGGACGCGCAGGCTCAGCGGCCATGGCTCACGGGCCCAGCCGCTCCGCGGCATGTGGGATCTTCCCGGACCGGGGCACGAACCCATATCCCCTGCATCGGCAGGCGGATTCTCAACCACTGCGCCACCAGGGAAGCCCTCTGTGACACAATTTTGAGATCCTTTTTTCTCTGACCAATCGTTGTCAGCAGGCCTGGACTTATGACACTTTAGTAAGAATGCTAAAATAGTGAGAACTGTGTTAGCTTCTACAGCAGTTCTCATCAAGACAGCAGAGGCTCCATCCCATGGTCCTCTAGTGAGGAAGGGCATTATGCTTCCGTAGTCAACAGTGTGTTCACTTAGTATCCCTCCCTCCCTCACTGGTTCAGTGGAAAATATACAGATGGAGAATGAAAATAAGAATTTCTCATTTTAGTTGTTAATATATCTTGGACTGAATCCTCGAGAAGTTTCTGAGTTAGAATCTCTGGTGTCTTTTGAGAGCTAAAACTGACTTTAAATGGGTAAACTGCTAGCCTGGAGAAGGGTTTGATTTTTTGAAGGCATTACTCATTCTTTTGCTATAAAGTACATCCTGGGTTGTTTGTATGCCTGTTATAGGTGATATTGCATATTTAATATTTTTAATTAAGTATAGTAGATTTACAATATTGTGTTGGTTTCAGGTGTACAGCAAAGTGATTCAGTTATATGTATATATATTCAGTTATATGTATATATATTTTTTCAGATGATTTCCGATTCTAGGTTATTACAGGATATTGTTATACAGTGTTATACAGTAAATTCTTGTTACTTAGATATAGTAGTAGTATAGTAGTTTGTATTTGTTAGTTCCATATTTCTAATTTATCCCCCATTCCCTTTTGGCAACCATAGGTTTTTGTGTATTTAATTTAATAGATAGATATTATGAAAAATTTGACATAAGCTTTATGCTTCATTTTCACAAGCAAAGTGAAATACATAATGCAGACGATTTGGGGCAGAAATTATCTAGATCAGCACTACAACGATAGAAACGTTCCATATCTGCAATGTCTTATATGGTTCTCACCAGCCACATGTGGCTGTTGAGCACTTGAAATGTGACTAGTGCAGCTGCGGTATTAAATTTTTAATTTTATTTATTTTAAACTTAAATTTAAATAGCCAGGTAGCACTATTATTTGTGATACTATGGCTGCTTCTTTTAAGGTCTGACCACTAAGAAGATCCCAGAGCAGTGAAAGGGCTAGAAGAAGCAAAGCCCCAAAGCAGTAGCAATAGCAAATAGCAATCTGGTGCCCAGATCTTGGCTCCTAAATACCGTGCTCTATGAAAAGGAACCAGAGCTCCTTTGAGAAATGACTGATTTAAGGGTTGGCCAAGGAAAATGTAAGATGAGCCTGGAACACCTTATTGAATCAGAAAGCAAAGATGTGTTCAAAGAATAATGGAGACATGATGAAAAGACACAAGAGTTCTGGTTTTGGTCAGGATGGAATAAGCATACTATACTCTATTGCTTTCTCTGACTACAACTAAAAATCCTGGATAGAACGTGTAAAACAACTATCAGAAGACTCCGGGAGGGGGATCAGAGCAGGAGGACTGGGTTGGAAACCCAGTCCTTGAGGGACAACCCAGCAGTGAACCTCCTGGGTTGCTGCTCTCTTTCCCTCCTAGAGAGCCTGCCTCTGGCTCTAGGGCAGCCTGAAACTTACAACTACGAGCGAGTACAGACAGAAAAGGCTTTGAGGAAAACTCATGCTTTCTAGCCCGAGGACTTGGAGGAGGAAATCCTGTGGGACAGAGGTCTTTTAACTGTCCCTGGCTTACTCCAGGTGAGAGCCAGCAAGGACACAGCAGACCTCCCCTTCCCATCAGTGACAGCAGCAGCAGTGGAAGTGGCCCATGTAGGGTGAAGCTCTGGGGATTCTCCCCACCCTCTACGGGGTGAGCTCCAGCAATGAAGGGGCATCCCTTTCCCAACATTAGCATGGCGGAGGTGGCCGATACAGGGCTGAGCCCTTGTGAGTTTCTGATATATACCAGGTGCAACAAAGGGACATTATTCAGATACTCTTTTTGCTGTGGCCAGTCATTCAAGATGGTTGTATCTGCTTGAGTTGGAAAACATGAATCCCTTATCAACCCTATTGATAGGACAAACAAAGGAAAGAGACAATACAGAATAGAAAATAATATTCTTCCCTCCTGCTGTGGACTTCCTATCTGGCTCTGTTGTAGGCAGCCATTGGCTGAGATGCAGCCTGGAGGCAAGAAAGCATCAACCATTTCCCACCTCAGGCTTTTATTTTGCTTAGCAGAGGCCAAAGTGGTAGGTAATGATCAGAGTGTGAATTAGTTAAAGTGGCAAGACTGTTGCTAAGCGACAGAAACCGCAAGGGTGGTGTCTACATTTGAGGATCATGAGCAAGATTTCTGGCTTTGGACCTTAGTCCACTGACACTAACAGATTAGCAGCTAACTGTGGTTTTAAGGATTGCTTTTGCCAGAGAGGTCCCGAGCTTGCAAAATAATGTCTTGAAATCGATCAGCTTTTTTTTTTTTTTTTTTCAATCACTAGATGCCAGAGCTCAAACTAGTAAGAGAGAACTGCTAAAGCAATATAGCCTTCAGAATAGGAATTCCACTAGAAAATACTTCCCTGGAGTGGCCATGAAGGCAAAGGACAATTGGGTTTCTGTCACTTGCAGCTTAAAAAGCCTTTACTAGTACAAACAGAACTTTGGTTCTCTTTTTTCCTGCCAAGTTGTCTCAAGACGTCTTGTGTATACACTTTTCTCATATATTCCCAGTCCCAATATCCCCTCGGGTCATCCTTCCAAGTTTACTCCAGCCCTGAGAGTAGAACTGAAAGCAGAGTAGAAGGGGAAACTCTGTTCTCTTTGGACCCAGCTGACATCTTGATGTCCCAAGCCTGGCCTGGCACCTTTTTCCCACTCCAAGAAATACCCCAGCTTTGAGAAACATCATCACTGCCGATGGTAACTTACATATTATGTGTAAAATGAGAGTTAGAACTAGATGAGTTTTCAAATTTTTTCCAGATTCCTCTGGGGCGTGGGACTCGGGCATCTCATTAACTAAAGTGCACCCTATTTAAGGAGCCATGGCATATGAATGGGTCCCTCTTAATTCCCTGGCACAAAGCCATGCTTGTAGTAGGTTTCTTAGTGACTATTCCATTGATTACTAATCTGGGGCAAAGCCAACACAGCTAAAGCTTTCTCCATATAGGTTCATTTTGTCTTACAGTTCTTGCCTTGGGCTGTTGTAGTCTTTTGATGAAGGTCTTAAATTAACAAGCTCATTTCACATCTAGAACTAAGACAACCCTTCCTGTTCTCCCCATTCCAAATGAGGGCAATTTCATCCCTATCACTCCCAGATCCCTCACCCCCAAAAGCTCAGATACCAATTAGCATCCATTGGAGATTAATAAACAATACAATAATGACAGATAAAAAGACTAATTCTGTGGCCGAGAGAATCACTTTAATTAATTTAATCCTGGCTGAAAGATCAGCTGTGCTCAGGCCTGCTCACCAGCAGGGCCCATTTATCCCAGTCTGTCCCTTCCTTGAAACCCAGGGTATGCTCAGGAGCCGGCACTTAAGCAACAATGAGAAACAGATTGTACTGTCAGGCCTCATTAAAGGTCATCATTAGTATTCCAGTTTGAAGACAGTTGCTCCAGCTCAACCTTTTACCAATTCTTCCCTGGCCGCATTGTGAAATTTGGTTCAGCTGTGAAACGGAAACATTCTCCCTGGGCTCCCAGCGTTGGGATGGGTATCATTTGATGCCTGTCCGCTCTGCAGCTTAAAGGGCAAATCCCCTGGGGAAGTGACGGTCCAGGACTCTATTTAAAAACCGGGTCATGTGCAGCTGCCTCGAATCCAGACATTTCAAGGAATAGAACTTTCTAGGACTCAGCCATAGCAATCAGAAATAGGATAGATTTGTCATCTTCCCCAGGAGGCTATTTCCACTGTTCTTTTGCAAAAAAAGCTGGAGAAGATTTTTTAATGGAACCGGAGTGAGTGACAGATAGGAATCACCATCAGAGTGGGAAATTGTTTGGGGCCTAAGGCTCCATAGACTGTCAGGAGACAACCCTGGTAGTCCTTTAAAGGCCACCACCCTCAGCGCACAGCCTCAGCGGGCTTTGGGGAGACAGTTTTCAGACTTCTCACTTCACACGGGATGCGAAATTTTAGTTTCCTTTCTCTGCAAGTTGCCAATTTTTAACTGCTTTCCCTCTGCTGAAGCAGTTTTTATTTGTAGGTGGTTATGGGCACAGGGGTAACATTTTACATATTTTTTTACTCTTTTTCCTGGTAAGTAGAGCCATCCTAACTAGGGTGTAAGGAGATATATCTCGTTGTGGTTTTGATTTGTATTTCCCTGTTGATAGTGATGCTGAGCAGTTTTTCATGAAATGTCTATTTTCTTTGCCCATGTTTTAATCAGGTAATTTTTGTTGTTGTTTAACTGTAGGCAGGTCCCACTCCTTATTTCCTCTTTGGATACTTCCATTTTGTACGTAGTCTCGGTAGAAGATAGTAGCTCTTATCCCAGGATCCCCGAATGCCAGATTTCACCCTCCATCCCATGTGCAAAAGAACAGATGTGATTTCCAGTTGATCAATCAGACACCTTCTCATCTTCTGTGAGCACCTAATATCTATCTAAGGAACCCCCTCTTTTTCTAATATAGCCAGAATCTGTTTGTTGCTGCAATAAAAAATCCTAATGATACTCTCTGCAAGTTCGCTTTCCAACTGCCTCTCCCCCTATAGATTTTCCTGTGAAGACAGTGGTGTATGTGTCAAATGTCTGAAAGGAAGGACACAGGCAAAAGAGACTTGAGCTAAACATCATGTTCATAGAGTCTCAGACCTCAGTTTCTCTCTGAGTGCCTTTGGAATAAGAATAAATGGACTTGTACTTTACCAAATATTGATAGTTAGCTAAAGCTAAATCACTATAGGCTGTAAATGGGAAATCTGGAATAGACTATGTCCTTTCTACCTTCCTCTTTCAGGGCTATCCAGTGGTTCCTGATCTTTAGCATGCCTGAGCTATCTGGGACATAAGAAGATTCCTGGATATTCTTTCCCTACCCTATACCCCAAGATTCTGGTTCAATAGGAGAGTCTGATGAGGGTGGTCTCAGGACTATACCCTGAAAAACACTGGAAGCCAGCCTGAGGATAAAGCCATTACACAAAGAAGGAACAATTAGAGAAATTCAGAGAGAAACAAAGTTAGAGCCCCAGTCAAACTGTGCTTGAAGCTTGATCCACTATGGTTTTAAGGAAGAGAATACATTCCTTGGAGTATTTATGCCAAAATTAAAGTTGGTTTTCTGTTACTTACAACTGAAAGCACCCTAACTGATATAAAAATACTTTCACCTCACACATCATATTATTGGATAATCAACACCACCCCATGAAGAAGGTTTTAGTTTTATTCCTATTTTCTGGATGATGACACCAGCTTAAAAATCTGGAATCTTTGCTTAAATGCAAGCATTATATAGAGCCAGATGCATGAAGGTAGGTCTTATTGAGGCAGAGGGACCTTTTGTTAAGGAAAATAAAAAATTTCCCCCAATTATGACTGGATTCACTACCTTCCTGCAGTCTTTTCTGGAAACTGGGCCCACACCATGTTCATTATGTGGCTACCAGTTGTAAACAGATTCAGTGCCACAGACATACAATTTAATTATTCTTAAATAGTTTTTAGTGTTTCAGTATTTCTCTTCTTTCCTCCAACTCCTCATTCCCCTAAAAGATGCTCAAACGGTAGTTGCTAATTGTTGTCTGGCTGAATTAAAATGAAAGGACAGGTAACCTAAAGGTAGAATAAACTGTGGTTTATTCATGTGTGTGACTGAGTTCTAGTAGTTTATGACACATAGTTTGTCCTCAATAAATTTTTCCCGAATGAATGAATAGCAGTCACGCCTTTCTATTACAATGCGACTCCACACCCATGACATTGGAGAATGGGCTTTTCAGTGAAACACTGAAAAACAAACAACAGGTTAATACAGGGTCTCATCTTGCTTTCAAAGAATAATGCTTTGAAACTGACAGCAATTTGTAGAGTTCCACTGGATGCCCTTAACATCAGTGCTAGTAGCCATAACCATGAGATGTTTACAACCCAACTTTCACATAACTTAACATCAATATCTCTGCCTTGTTACACAGGACAGAAAAAGAGTTTCAACACATTCAGTGCGAGTTACAGCATACTCAGACCACAGGCTAGGGCCCATATGGCAAAAGGTTTAAAAATTAAGGAGTCCAACCATTGCTGAAAACCAAAATTGAGATTCTTCATTTTATAATATGTGTCTACCATGTTTTGATAACATTAATAATTGAAAAATCTCATATGTTGCCTAGGTCATGAAAGTTTAAAAATCTGCCCTTAATTTGGCATTTCAACATGACAGGGTAGAGTGAAAAGTAATTGTTTTAGACCAGAACACCTGGTTCCATTTCTGGCTCTAACATTTACCTGGTATGGACCTTAGGCAAGTCATGAACCTATTGGAGACTTCTTTCCTCTTTTATAAAATGGAGATGAGTCACTGAGTCATTGTGAGTGTCCAATTATGCAATATATGATGGCAAAGTCCCTTATATATTAAATAATATCATGTCAAATGATTTGTGTGGCAAGAACAGAAAATCAATTTCAAAGCTTAAATCTAGAGAGAAGGTATTGGCTTTTATAACCCAAAAGCCCTGAGATGGATAAGGTGCCGTTCTTTTCTCTACAGTCTCAGGATAGCTGCCAGCAGCACACTGGGCTACAGACTTTCTCTTTCATGTTCTGGGGGGGCGAGGAAGATGCTTCCCATATCCTCCAAACAAAAGTTCTAGGTTTTACTGTGATTGGATGGCTCCTGAGTAATGACAGAGATTAAGATTATCCAAACTGGTTTAGATCAATCAGGGCCCACCCTAAGACCAAAGGACGAGGTCAATACCACCCAAAGTACATAGAGCTGGACATGAGTGATGTTTCCCCAGAGCAAAGAATGGGAAAAAGGGAAATAAATGCTGAGTAGGCACAAATCTCTACTTCTTTGTATGAATGGCACAGATTTACATTCTGATGGATATTAGTATCATAGCTCAGTTTGGTATACATCTGTATATTTAATCTATTTTACATTTTTAAGATATTTAAGTGGTTTAACTCATATTTCCTTCCTTGTTGTTGCCACCTCTCATATTACTGAGATTACTCCCATGATGCAGTCATATTACACATTTGGTTTGTAACACATGGACGAGCTTAGAAAACTGCAAAGCGCTATACAGATGACAGATACTTTCCTTGCTACTTTGTCACAATGGTCCTTTGACTTTGGGGTTGCTGGCTAGCATGTTAGGATCATGAGATTCTTTGGCTAGTCAAGTTCCTTGGTAACTAGATTTATTCATAAAGGATAAGCCTTATAGGTTCCAAGAAAAAACTCCTCACCCCAGCTCTTATTAGACAGTCTAGCCTGAGGCTTTTCTGAAACAGGTGGCTCACTCGCTCTTAGTATAATAGTACTAGTCATTTTTGTAACAGCTTAATTCGTATGATGATTTACAGTTCACAAACTTCTTGAAAAGCGTCTGAGAGCAATGGATGGATGTTGAAATTTTGTAGTTTTGGGGCCTAGGGGTCAGACCCCTAAGTGAGCGGTTTGTCTAGTGTAGACTGAGAACTCATAACCAAGATTCCTAATAGCATAATTATTTAAGATCTAAGTCCTAAATCTTTTTTTCTTTCTAAACTTCCTAATATCATATGGCTTAGGATAAAAGTCTTCAGCTTTATAATTATTGCATTTTTTTAAACATCTTTATTGGAGTATAACTGTTTTACAATGGTGTGTTAGTTTCTGCTTTACAACAAAGTGAATCAGTTATACCTATACATATGTTCCCATATCTCTTCCCCTTGCGTCTCCCTCCCTCGCACCCCTCTAGGTGGTCACAAAGCTTAGCTCATTTGATTTTGACAACCTCCTTTGAGATAGGTAAGGGTTATTAGCTTTGCTTTACAGATGAGGAAACTGAACCCCAGAAAGGATAAAGGACTTGCTGAAGGTCAAATAGGAAGGGTCAAGTCCAGGTCTTTTGATTCCAAGTTCAGTACTCCTTCTACAACAGCATGGCGTATACATTTGGAAATTTATGGGGACCACAACAGAAATATCAGATTCACTTTGGGCTCTAGGAAAGGACTTAGACATCTGCGTTAGTAAGTGCTTAGAATCAATTAGTAAGCTAGGAATAGAATCTTCATCCTTGGGGAGTTTTACAAGTTAGAAGAATCTCCAGCCTAATCCGAACAGTGGCTACAAGAAGAGCTAAATGACTTAAAGTCTCCTTCAACTCTTAAATTCTAGAATTCTGGAATCTTTATTTCAGGGGCAGATCATCATACCAAGGGCAGATCATCATGCTGTGATTACACTGTCAAGAATAACTTACACATATTAAAGCATCTGTTTCTGACAATTAGCATGGTTTACTAACAATTAGGTCCACTTTTGAACTATGACTACAGAAGGAGGTAATGTTCTCAGGCAGTCCATCTTATCCTGGAAAAAGAGAGTAATACCAACCAAATGAATTCATGTTGGCTCTGTAGAAAGTGTGTGATCCCTTCCAAGCAATTTCAAGGGAAAAGGCCATCCGATTTTAAATTGAGGAATTTGGTTTGCAGATGAAGTCATTCATCTTGTGGCCACTAACCATAGTTATCCAATTGATAACCTTCCCTCTCTTTGAATTCGAGTAGGTTTGATTTAAATCACTAGTTTTCCTACAAAGAGCACATTTTTGTTTTTTATTGTATAATCCTATATGATAGTCCTTGCAATTCAGATAGTTCATTCAAAAGCACAATACCTTGAAGACAGTAATTTTGATATCCATTTTTATAGCATGTTGGAAAACAGAAGGATGATTTTGTAATAAGCAGAGCTAATTAAAGCAGATGGTTTTGAAGTTACTGGAGAAAATGGTAAATCATCTCCAGTGTAACGTGGATTATATATGGGGGGTTATTTTTGTTGTGTTAGCATAACGAAACTATTGCCAAAATTACATTATCTTTGAATAAATACTTGCGTTTTGGATGTTTTCTCTTAATAAGCATATGTAATTATTTTAACACAACAAGCACATGTTTATTTTAAAATGTAATTACTATGTTTTCATTTAATTTCATTCCTTTACATATAGCTAGATTTGTACCAAAAAGAATATGAAGCAGAGCGCTATCTTTTAATTTAAAAGATTTTAAAAGTGCACATAACATAGAGTATTTCAGTTCAACAAAAGAAACTTAAAATATTATCAGCCAACTTTATTCTTTTTGTTTATATACAGTTTGGGAGTAAACCTAAGTCTTTCCACTTTTCAATTCCCAAATGAATTCTTTTTTTTTTTTCCAGAGTGCACATTCATTTATACAAAAAACTTTTCCAGGAGCTATTTAGGCTAGTTCAGCCTCCATGTTCAAAAGGGTGCACATTTTTCACTGAAAAGGAAATAGTAACCAAGTGTAAAGGTAACAACTTAAGGAAAATCCAGTTTGAATGGACATGAATAATTTCCAGCTAAGGTGTTTTCTACAATGGATACCACCTCACTGATTACTGTTTGCAATAGTTATTCAGTTTTTGGGTCAAACTGTACTTTCCAAAGTCTCTTTTATTTTTTCATTTTTATTGGAGTGTAGTTGATTTACAATGTTGTGTTAGCAACACAGCAAAGTGAATCAGTTATATGTATATGTATATCCACTCTTTTTTTATATTCTTTTCCCATAATAGGCCATTACAGAGTATTGAGTAGAGTTCCCAGTGCTATATAATAGGTTCTTATCAGTTATCTATTTTATATATAGTAGTGTGTATATGTGAATCCCAATCTCCCATTTTATCCCTCTCCCCCTTAACCCCTGGTAACCATGTTTGTTTTGTACATCTGTGACTCTACTTCTGTTTTATAAATAAGTTCATTTGTATCCTTTTTTTAGATTCCACATATAAGCGATATCATATGATATTTGTGTTTCTGTGTCTGACTTACTTCACTCAGTATGACAATCTCTGGGTCCATCCATGTTGCTGCAAATGTCATTATTTTGTTCTTTTTTATGCCTGAGTAATATTCCAAATGAATTCTTGATTTAGACTGGATTTGTCCAGGCCAGTAGTGGTTGGTAGAAATATTTCTGAACTGCTATTAAGTGTTAGATTCTCACACAATAATCTCTAGTGGACCAGGCAGCTTTTGTGACTCCTTCTATTCCTTGGTGCTTTTTTCTTTATACTCTCACCAGCCAATATTTATTTACTGAGTGATTTATCCATAGTACAGTGATTTATCATGATTGACCTTATGGCAGGATGACTTGGATGCCCAGGTAAATTCTTCTCATCAGTTAAGGCTTAGCAGTCTTGTTGACTGGAAAAATAAGGACTACTGTCATTATCATGACTATCGTTATTGAATCAGGTATTGACAAGAAAAACTGGATTATAAATCCTTGGCTTGCTGAGCTGTGCTCAGAAAATTTTTCTTAACATCATTTTAACACATAATAGTACATTTTCATCTGCTGTGGCTCTGCAAGAACTCTGATTTCTATATTTGAATGAGTTATACTGATCTCCACAGTCATTAGATGGTTTTTCAGCGTGAGAATGAATGTGACAGGGCTAAACTAATTACACTTCTCATCCATGATGAGGATGAAAGTAAACTGTCTGCTGTTATAATCAGATTGTATATCACTTATCTTGTTCAGAAATGGTAAATGCTATGAAAATAAAATTCGACAATAATAGTAGTTATCAGTTATGCTGCAGCTATTATGTCCTAGGCTCTTCCCATACACTGTCTTATTTAATCCTTCCAAGAATCCTGTGTCCCAATACATCCATTTTACAGAACGCGTGTATCCTTTTACTAACTTTCCCCATTTCCCCCACCTCTCAGATCCTGACAAACATCATTCTACTTTCTGTTTCTGTGAGTTCGACTTTTTTCCTTTCCTTAGTGTCATGTTTAGATGCAAGTCAGTGTGTATTTCAGGCAGCCGGTGCTGAGATAGTTAGCACTGCACCGCCCTCTTGTGCTTTCAACCAAGTTTACAGCATCGATACTATTAAAATCTCACTGCCTTCCTTCCACCCAATCTTCTCTTTTCCACTTCAGCAGTTGAGTTTGCCTGCTAGTTTTAAATTTAAATTGAGGTTTTAGAAGGCTCTTAGCAGATAATGGTGGCTTTGTACACGCTGGAATCCTGAATGCCTCCTCCGTGCAAGATTTTCTTCCCTTCATTGCTCTCTGTTAACAGTAAATTGCATAAAAGTGGTGAAAAGACCCTAAAGCAGCCAGTTTCCAAGAGCTCAAATGTTTGAAAGAGAAACTGCAATATTTATCGCTGAGAAGTTGACTGTGTTCTGGTAATTCATTTTTATAATTAGTTAATTATGAATTCCCAGTTATAAATAGTTAATCGATGTTAATCGTATCTCCTGAGAGGAAACACATTTGACAAATAGTCAAACCGATGAAAAACCCAGTTCCAGGCATCCTTAAAATGACTTTAAACAGAAAGAAGAAAAGAAACTCTGAGAAATTTTTTTTTTTTTTTTTTTTTTTTTTGCGGTACGCGGACCTCTCACTGTTGTGGCCTCTCCCGTTGCGGAGCACAGGCTTCCGGACGCGCAGGCTCAGCAGCCATGGCTCACGGGCCCAGCCGCTCCGCGGCATGTGGGATCTTCCCGGACCGGGGCACGAACCCGCATCCCCTGCATCGGCAGGCGGACTCTCAACAACTGCACCACCAGGGAAGCCCGATAAATTTTTTTTTAATGACAAAAATGCCAACAGATGTAAAAAGACTCTCCCCAAAGTAAACCAAAATAACCAATTTTTGTAAAACCAGTAGCTGAGAAAATTGTTTTCATCAAACTTTTATTTTGACCAAATTGTCCTCTGAGCCAATTTAATTTCAACTAAACTGCTTTCTTCCAAATCATATTTGGATAAATTGTTTCCAGTTTGCCTTTAGCCAAATCCTATGTTACCCACCCAGACCAATCAATATAAGGAATTCAGTAATCACAATGAGATTTTTTTAACCTAGAAATGTATGAATTCAATTTATGTCTTCCCTTATATATCTTGCTTGGTTTTTTCATGTTTTCATAACCATGTAATTTGATCCTCACAAAAAGCTGAGCGATTATTTCTATTTTACACCCAAGGAAATGAAGGTCCAGTGAGACTAAAGGATTTGTCCAAGGCCACACGGCTGGCAAGTGGAAAAGCTAGAATGAGACCCCAGACCTTTCAGGCTCTATGATGGGGCCAATTCCATCACAATAGTGCCAAGAATGTAGACCCTACCTTGCTCTTAGGGATGGAGCCTAGAACAGAGTTTGGGAACTTTCACACTCAGTTTCATTGTACTCACCAGGTGCTCACAGAATCCTGCTGTGGAATCTGAGGGAAATGAGCTCATTTTAAGGGTAGAGTTGATATATCCATCAGTCTCTGTGTGTGTGTGTGTGTGTGTGTGTTTCGCTCCTACAATGTGACGATATGGAAGAAACAAGGATTTTTGACCAATGTTATCAAGTGTGTAATGTTCTCAAGGCTTCTGCTCTCCAAGTTGTCCAGCGTGGTCAAGGAAAGCCAGCCCACACTTGTTTGTTCATTCATTCAACAAATATTTATTTTGTGCCTATTCTGTGTCAGGTACCATCCTAGGTGTTGGGATGTAACAGTGAGCAAAACAAAGTCCTGCCTTCATAGAATGTTCTTTCTAGCAAGACAGTTAGTAAATAGTATATAGCACAATAGGTAATTGAGGGATACATTTGATGGCTCTGATTATAGTGACTTTGACCAATACTCAGGGAAAGGAAAAGTCTGTGAACGTTCGAGGGGTTGGAAACGTGTCACTGTTACACGGAACCAAAAATGACTGAGGTCATACTTTTAAAACATGTGTTATACCAGAGGGTATTTGTGTCATTTGGGGGGAATGACAGTTTCTGAAAAAAATGTCAGTTTTACAATAAGAGTAAGACTAGAAATGGATTCAGATCTTGATTCTTTCCTTTATTATTGTGTGATCTGAGATGTGTTACTTAGTGGTTTTTACTCTCAGTTTCCTCATCTGTAAAATAGAAATAATATTAGTACCTGTCTCATCTCTACCTCTTACTTCGAAGCCCTTGTGCTTAACCATTACGCAGAATCCCTCAGAAGATGTCAATGGGTGAACAGGTGAAGAGGATAAAGAGAGTTTTAAATAAGAAAAAATAAAGTGTTATGATAATTTTGACTTCCGATGTTACTAATAAGTTCAATGGAAAATTGCGGGTTCATTTATCTTTGCACTCACAGCATCTAACCAGCAGACACACAGAAAGCAACTAATAGATGTTTGACAAGTGAATTGATTCATCATTAGCAATCTTCCTTACCCTCTGCATTCTCCAACACTGCTTACATATTTTAGCGTTTTTTCTTGTGAACTACTCACCTCACCCGAAAGTATTAGCCAATAAACTTATGCACATAGTCATTTCATTTCTTTTTTTTTTTTTTTTTTCCCTCGGTACGCGGGCCTCTTACTGTTGTGGCCTCTCCCGTTGCGGAGCACAGGCTCGGGACGCGCAGGCTCAGCGGCCATGGCTCACGGGCCTAGCCGCTCCGCGGCATGTGGGATCTTCCCGGACCGGGGCACGAACCTGTGTCCCCTGCATCGGCAGGCGGACTCTCAACCACTGCGCCACCAGGGAAGCCCGTCATTTCATTTTTTAAA
Organism: Kogia breviceps; assembly: GCF_026419965.1. Lineage (NCBI taxonomy): Eukaryota > Metazoa > Chordata > Mammalia > Artiodactyla > Physeteridae > Kogia > Kogia breviceps. The sequence continues at coordinate 36,409,983 of NC_081316.1, read as the reverse complement.
ACTCAAGAGAACTAATAATAAGCATCCTTATATAAAGATCAGAGAAGACTTTCTAACACTGAGTGGTTCCTGGGAAAACAAACATTTCCACCGTCTCTGGCGCCCTCGTGTGCTTTGTGGTGGCAACTAAGCAACAGTGCTGATGCTTCCAGGAATTGAGATCTGAAAAAATTCTACAAAACACACACTCTAACAGATAATTTTTTTTTCCCTCTCTGCCTGTTACTCTAATCAGTGCTTGTGTCAAAAATTGTAAAATATTATGTAACCTGAGTTTCCCTAGCCCCAGTAGGCTGTAATTTACCTTACCAGTTTGAATTTCCTCCAGCTCTTATTCCTAGAGACTTACACAACCTATAAAATGCATTTATGTGTTTTTTTGGAAGTATGTGTCATATGTGTTATCTGGCAAGAATGCTCTCATTGCTCTCTCTCTCCTTCACTCTCTCCCTGTCTCTCTCTCATCCTCATGTCAGGGCTCTGATTTCCTTAAGAAGTTAAAGGGTAGGAAATTCTCTTTGGAAGACGGAAGCATATCCACTCTCCTTTCACTTTGCCTTTACATACAGTGCCCCTTGAAGCACTGTTGCTTGTTCTTCAATGTCTTGCTGAGTTTTTGTTTGTTCACTAGTACCACAGGCCTTTTAGCTTTTCAAGTCCCCCTGCACCATTGGACTCTGACATGTGAGCACTGGAAATGAACAGAGGCTCAGGAGGTAAATGCAAGTGATAGATTCTGCATTGCCTTAAACCAGGTGTCCTGCCCGAGCAGCTCGATAAACAGGCTTAGATATTTCAGATTATTAGTTAGACTTGAGCTGGAACCTGCGTTATATTTCTATGAAACTGAATAATTAGTGATAATATTAAAATGATTAATAATGGCTGACTTTCATTTAGTGCTTAGTAGGTATTAAATACATTGCTGAGTGCTTTACAGGCAGCATTTCACTTCATTTTCACAAGTCTCATAAGTAATGTTATAATCTTCATTTTGCAGATAAGAAAACTGAGATGTAGAGGTTACATGCTTTGAGAGACACTATAGCTTTGAGAGAATCTGTTTGCTATAGTTGTTTGAGCCAGAAGACTGCAGTTCCAATACTGGCTCTACCACTTTCTAACTGTGTGACTTTTGATGATCTGCTTAACCTCTCTGTGGCTCAGTTTCCGTATCTGTAATAATCACTCCTGCTTCATAAGGATATTGTGGGTATTAAGTGAGTTAATGGTCCTTGGCATATCATAAGTGCTATGTAAATACTGATACTTTTACAAAAAGGAAAAGCAAAGCCCAAGTTGGTTCAGGCTACTATATGGTCTCCCTAAGATAAAGACTATGCTTTTTCTCCTGATGGATGTTGTTAGGAAATGGATCCTAATAACATGTCCTGCTGTGGTGAATTTCTCCTTTGACTGTGCAGCAGAATCATCTGAGGATCTTTAAAAACTACTGGTCCTGATTTAGTAGGTTTAGGGCAAAGCCCAAGCATCTTTATTTTCCTAAAGTTTCAAGAGATTCCCATCTGTAGCCAGAACTGCAAGTCACTGCTGTAAGTACTTAGATGTTGACAAAGATCTTTCCCATAATAAGATAATATTTGTTCAGTGCTTACCATATTTTAGATACTGAGTGCTTTATTTGGATCATCTCTTTTAACCCTCCAACAAAAACTTCATGAGTTAGGTAATTATTATCACCTATCCTTTACAGATGGGAAAACCAAGGAATAGAAAGTAAGCAACTTGCCCAAGGTCACTTACATAGCTGGTGGCAGGGCTGGGATTTTAAACCAGGGGGACCGATGCTGTGGCCTGTACACTTGGCCATCAGCCTAGACTGCCTTCCCATGTGGTGTCTAATTTGAATTTTGCCATAAATCTGTATAAGTGAACTGGTTTTGCCATTATCCCCAATTTATAGCTGCAGAGACAAAGGACTGGACTGAATGTGCACAGCTAGTCAGTGTACAAACTGGGGCTTACACCTGGGTCTGATAACTTGAAATCCTATGCTCTTTCTATATTGTTGCAGAGAACTTCAAACAACCAAGGTTGATAGTTATTTTATAAGGTCTTTCATATGCATTACCTCCTTCTCTTTCCTGCTTTGGACTGCTTTGGTCCATGCCTTCATCCCATCCGGCAAGAGCTTCAACCAAAACCCCTCTTCTATTTTTATCCTTTCTCTGCACCCTACTTCCAGCTTCCTTTTTATCCACTAAATGTAGAGCTCATCAAGCAACTCTTTTGCTTAAAATTTGGCTAACATTTGTTCTGTTTGCCATCTGTAGTAGGTTGAATGGTGCCCCTGCCCCCCCAAAGAAGTATGTTCATATCCTAACCCCTGGATCCTGTGAATGTGGCCTTATTTGGAAAAAGGATCTTTTCATGTGTAGCTGAGTTAGGGATCTCCAGATGAGACCCTCCTGTACTTCTCTCGGTTGGCTCTAAATCCAGCACCAAGTATCTTTCTAAGAGATAGAAGAGAAGGCACAGACACACAGAGGAGAAGGCCATGTGAAGACAGAGGCAGAGATTGGAGTCTGCAGCCACAATCCAAGGGATGCCCGAAGCCACCAGCGCTGGAAGAAGCAGGGAAAGAGCCTCCAGAGGGAACATGGCCCTAACGACACACTGATTTCGGACTTCTAGCCTCCAGGACTGTGAGAGATTAAATTTCTGTTGTCATAAGCCACCCAATTCATGGTAATTTGTTACAGCAGCCCTAGGACACTAATACACCATCTCTTCACTTCTTGACTTTCACGGTTCGTGACATCTGTGGCTTCTCTGCTCATCAGGCTCTGGGTCTCAAATAAACCCTCTGCCCCATCTGGTGATCCTTCACTGTCTTCTGCATGGGACCCTTGGGTCCTTTATGTGACTTCCCTCAGTTTGCTTCCTCTTTGCTGGAAAGAAGACATATGCTATCTCAACAGAATTTACCCTCAGAAGGAAACTGTCTTTTGAAGTGGATAATATAGGGAAGGAGATGAACTCTGTAAGGACAGACGGTAGAGTGGGCAGGGCACCCTTTGCCCATGAGTTACTTGCCATGTTTTCTCCTTTTTGTTTTTAAACCCTTTCCTATGTTGCTTCCATTAAGGAGCTCATCTGAGGTTTACTACTTGCACAAGTTATACCTCAGCCTTGTGAAACAGGAGGGAAGGGGGCAGGGCACAATCTTTAAAAGAATGACATAGCCCGAGGACACGACGTAAACTGATTAGAACCAAATAGGTCCAAGATGGCAGGTGAGTCAACTTCCACTAGTCCTTGAGCCTCAGTATATGCTCCCTGTAACACATCAGCAAGCTAAATGACACACCCACAGGCGCCATGACAGTTCCAAGGCCATCCATAAGTGTCAAAAGGTGGATGGTGGCCCAATTCCTGGAAATCCCCGCCCCTTCCTGAAATAGCTGGAATACTCCTTCCTCTCATTAGCCTATGGAATTACCCACCCCTATAAAAACTGACAACCCCATACCCTGGTGCTGCTCTCACCTTCGGAGATGGCCCACACTCTGTCTGTGGAGGGTGTTTCTCTCTAAATAAATCCACTTCTTACGTATCACTTTGTCTCTCACTGAATTCTTTCCGTGATGAGACAGCAAGAACCTGAGCTTCATTAAGTCCTGAGACCAGGTGTGTGATCTCAGTTAAAAGACTGTGGATTCAAGTCCCAATCTGGGTTTTGGCTGTGTTTGAGTCCTGGCACGTGGTTTCAAGTCCCAGTCTGAGTTACCTGGTTTCACTTGTGTATCACTTGAAAAGTAAGAATGTTTGACAAGTTGCTCTCTTACTCTCCTTCTAGGTCACATAAAAGATGCAATCCATCCATACAAAAGTTTTTTTCTTGAGTACCAACTTAGTATTAAACACCACCCCAAGAGCTGAGGCTGTATTGGTGAGATAGATGTGGTGCCTGAACTTACAGGGTAGAGTCTTCCTGGGGTGATGAATACTGGCCTTCTCTACTTGGACTTGCCCAAGGTCACACAGCTATTAAGTGGCCAAGATTCAAATTTACTTATATCCGATTTCAAAGTTCATGCTTTCCACCACATCAGGCATAACCATCAGAGTTCTGGCAGGAAAACGCAGAGTGTTGAAATGGGATAAGCGAGGAGACTTTAATAAGAGAAGATTTACAAGAGTGTGGGAGGGTTAAGAAAAATCCAGCAAGGAATGGGGCTGTGTCCCAATGGTAACAACAGCCGGAGGCATTACCACACCGGGGTGTGAGAGGTGCGCTGGGGAGGTGGTTACAGGAAACTTGGAGAGCACCTGTATCTGTGAGGGAGGTCTGGTGGGAGCAGTGCCCTTTGGCAGAGGACCGACCCACAGTGACCCTGTTGCAAGGGATGTGGGGAAGTAGAGACCCTTATCTCACATTCTTCCCCTTTTCAGATCCAACCAGTGCCTCCCATTGGCCACATCCAGCTAGAAGCCACAGGACAAGGGAAACTGGGGTGATACGGGCCTTAGAGGTCAGCTCTGGGGTCACAGAGAAGGGTGCAGAGCGTAGAAAGTGGATCTGAAGGGGCAGATGAAAATGCCCAGTATGCCAGTATTTCACAAACTCTTCTCATTCAAATATTTCCTTCATGAATTTGTCATATCCCATGTGTACTCTATACTCACCTATTCTTTTTTTTTAACATCTTTATTGAAGTATAACTGTTTTACAATGGTGTGTTAGTTTCTGCTTTACCACAAAGTGAATCAGTTATACATATGTTCCCATATCTCTTCCCTCTTGCGTCTCCTTCCCTCCCAAACCTCCCTATCCCACCCCTCTATCACCTATTCTTAATATTTTTAAAACGTCCTCACTTTTACACACCTTATTAAATGTATTAATAGTAATAAGTACGAATAAATGTATTACTAGTAATTAATGTAGTATGTGGCTACCTTAAATAGAGGAAAACCATTAAAAATACGATGAAATCAAGTTTACTGAACTTAAAAAATTAAAATGGAATAATAATTATAAATGATGATTTATCTCATGAGGGCAGGTACAGTTTGGCCCCTGCCTGCCTCTCCAGTGTCCTCTCCCCTACCCTTACCCCAGGCGTTTATGCCTCCATTTCAGTCATATTGGGTTTTTGGCCCCTCAAAACCAGCCATACTCTCACCCACCATAGTGCCTTTGCATAGGTTGTTCTTCAGAATTGATCAATGAGAGAACACTCTCAAAAATGCTAGGGAACCTGAATAATACAACAAAATAGGACAATCAGCTAAAAAGAAGAGGAATTACGCTTTCCTGAAGACTATTCTAGAATTGCACTGGTATCGTTAAATATTTTGTCATTGATCTTGATATCCTGGTTCTTGTCCTGGCATCAAACTTTAATTCTATGGTCTTAGAACATATATTTAACAGATATGTGACTCAGTTTCTCCATGTATAAAATGAAAAAAACTGGCATGGAAGCAGGAAACATGTGAGCACATATGCCAGCAGTTCTCCACTCATACAACTTTCAAAAGGGAAAAAAAAATTACTGTCAAGAACGTGATAAAGATACCAAATCAGCTACCTAAATTGTTGAATGCCGTTCATGGTTGCATTTGTTCTGTAACAGGGGAATACAGAAACATTTTCTTCCAAACACCTACCTTTTCCAAGTCCAAACTCTTTTTACCCCACCAGATACCTTAGTCATGCTACATTTATTTATAACTCTCCTTTGCAAAAAAATCATTCAGCATACATATTTATATGAATAAATGGGATAATGAATGGGGAAGAAGTATGGCCACTGTAGATACTGTTTAAATCCATTCTTCTTTCTTTTTTAAAATAGTGACCTCTACTTCTCAGCCACAGCAATCAGAGAAGAAAAAGAAATAAAAGGAATCCAGATTGCTACTTTCCTTGGGGGTACGACCTCCTTCTCTACTCACAGACATGTGGGAGGCGTTGGTCCCATCCCATCTAGGCTTCGTTCCTCTGGCCACAGTGATGGTCAGGAGGGTCTCCTTAGTGCTCCTCAGGCAGAACTAAGGAGACACAGCTGGGGACTTTTGCTTACAATTGTGCCCTTTTCTGTTGGACTTAAATCTGGGAGGATGCACTGATATCTTGAATAATCCACTCTCTTCATTTCTGCCCCCTGCTCTATGCCCTGAAGAAAATTGGTCTGCACAATATAAGCTCCTTCTAACTTCTAGTTGACTGCAGCCAATTAGGAGTAACAGCAGGAGATAAGGGAAGGAGAAGAGTGAGGCTGGGCTATTATTCCCCTGACTCTTCCTCTGTGGGGTTGCTGCATACTGGCTGTGTTCCTCTACTGAAGATCACAGGTCCCATGAGACAGCTCTCTCTGTCTCAGTTTTGGTAACTGATCCCCTCTCCTCCTTTGCTCTTTGAAATGTCATCCATTTAGTACCCTTGCCTTAGACTACCCACTTTGAATGCCATGTCTTTCTTATCTTGGACCTTGACTAAAACGGGACTACAGGCTGGAGCTGCCCACCGCCTTCGAGTCATCTTGTGGGGTCTGAAAGTAAGATGGACATGAAGGAGAGCAGAGCTAAGGGAGGAGGAGGGATTGAGTCCTGGCCTCACTGGCTGACTGCCTGACTCCAGTGATGTCTGAAGCTGTCACACACACTGACGTTTTCAATGATATGAGTCAGTGTATTTCTTTTTTTGCTCAAAACACTTTGAGTTGGTGTTCCAATTGCTTGAAACAGAAAGTCTTTATTAAGGTGTCACTAAAAATATGGCTCTAAAGTGAAGATGCGGGCTTCCCTGGTGGCGCAGTGGTTGAGAATCCGCCTGCCGATGCAGGGGACACGGGTTCGTGCCCCGGTCTGGGAAGATCCCACATGCCGCGGAGCGGCTGAGCCCGTGAGCCATGGCTGCTGGGCCTGTGCGTCTGGGGCCTGTGCTCTGCAACGGAAGAGGCCACAACAGTGAGAGGCCCGCGTACCACAAAAAAATAAAAAATAAAAAAAAATGAAGATGCGTGGATCCCTGATGCTAAAGACCCTACATTTGACCTAAATACAGAACTACTTTCCAGTTCCAGTCTCCCTGAGGCCTGATCCTACAGCAGATCCTATCTTCAGATCTCTCTGAGATTCTGTCTCCTTTACACACTATGTGTATCCTTACAATATTCACCATCTTTACTCAAGTTAACATGAGTGAGTCTCTGTTTCTTGGAGCAAAGTAAACATAATAAAACAGTTTCCATTTTATAGATAAGAAAAGGGAGGCCAAATAAATGAAGAAACTTCATCTAAGTCAAAGGTAATGTCAGTCCTGGACTTGGCAGGCAGGTCTTCCAGCCCAGGACCTTTCCATGTTACCCCAGCTTCCTTGTGTTCCCTTTGCCTTTTTCCGTTATGTGTTTGCCTTCCCATTTGCCCTGAAATTTTGTGGCCCTGTCCCCCTAGAAGCCTAGGGTGTGTCACATTATCTCAGGGTCTTGATGCTAGTCAACTGTCAGAGAACAAAAGCCATGGGCTTATCTTTTTCTGAGTTTCCATCCCTTGTCTGTCCATTCATTTGGCATTTAGCATGTGTTACCCTATGAAAGTTTGGGAGATGTTGGATAATGTTAACTTGTACTTTTATTTAGCTCCCCAAGTATTCATAACTTGCTGTCTCAGGTGAGAGTACATTTATCTGGTATCTGATTCATCCTGGAAAAATCTGTAGTGCTTACCACAGTATTTAGCTCACATTAGAGAATCAGTAAGTATCCATTGACAAGATTGACTAAAAGCATCTTATATTAGGCAAAATGCTGGCTAAGCTGCTGTGACACAATTACAGTGGCTCCAACACACCAGAAGTTGACTTCTCTCCCACAGCCCAGAGGTGAGCGGACAGTCCAGGGTAGGTAGGCAGCTCTGTTCTATGAAGTCATCCAGGGACTCGGGTTCCAGCTTCTTACTCTGACATCCTCTAGGGTGTCTTTCTCCACATGGTCAGAGCTGGCTCACTTGTACCACTTTCACATCCTGGCCTAAGGAAAGGAGGAAAGGGAAAGGGAAGGGAAAGCAGGTAGCTTTCTTATTAAAATGTGATTCAAATATGCACATATTATCTCTGCTTGCAGCTCATTGGCTAAAACATCATCACATGGTCACATCAGCTTGCAAGTGTTGCTGGGAAGTATAGAATCTAAATAGTCAGCCATGTGGTCTGATAAAACTCAGGACTCTGTTGCTAAAAGAAAGATGAGCCATTTGACCACTTACCATCCACTGGAATGACTAAAATTACCAAGATTGATTTTCACCATTGATTGATACCAAGTGGGTGGGAGAATAAAATAGTGCACCCACCTTAGCGAACTCTTTGGTCATTCCTCTCCTAGGTATTAACCTAAGAGTAATGAAAACATATGTCCACTGGTACAAGAATGTTCATGGGGGCCTTAGTCATAGGAGCAAAAAACAAGAAACAGACTAAATATCCATCCATATGAGAATGATTAAACATGTGTTGGGATAGTCATACATTGGACTGCTACTCAGCAATAAAAATGAACAAATTGCTTATACATCAACCAGGGTTCACTTACCCATTCAGCATAGTAGGCACAGAGCCCAGGCCCGTGAAAATGTTTTAATTTCTTTTAAAATCAGAAGGAAAAAATGAACTTTTAGGTTGAAGAAAATATTTTATTACATGAGACGGATATATTTGTCCTTATAGTAACACAGTTATAAGAGATACATTTAAAATTTTATTTTTTATGAAGGAAGGGGCCCATGAAGTCCCTAGGACCCATGAAGTTATAACGCAGCCCTATAAACAATAGGAATGAATCTTAAAAACATTATTTTGAGCAAAAAAACCTGGAGATACAAAAGAGTACATGCTGTATGATTCTATTTAGTTAAGTTCTATAACAGGCAAAACTAATCTGTATTGATAGATCAGAGGGTGGTTGCCTCTGGGACGTGAAGGGATTGAAGGCACTTTCTGGGGTGAAAGAAATGCTCTGTATCTTGTTTTAGGCGGTGATTACCTAGGTGTATGCATAATTGTTTAAAATCATGGAACTGAACCTTTTGCATCCGTGCATTTTATTGTATATTAATTATGCTACAATTTTTTAAAAAAAGAAAATCAGTGAAACAGATTTGATGAATGAATTCTTGAGACGGTGTTAGCTGACAAGATTTTCAGCTGCATTTTAGTAGAAAATTGTTAGGAGCTCAAAGGGAAGAGTTCAGGCACTGTGGCAGGCCAAAGTGGAACAAACCTCTCTGCTCTGTATCAGTCAAGGTTTTTGACTGCAAGCAACAGAAATTAGCTTAAGGAGAAAATGAAATTATTGCAGGAATAACAGGAAATATAACAAACAGTCTTTGAAAACAGGCAGGAATTAAAGGAAGGAAAACAGAAACAATCAATCAGATCACTGGCAGATCCCACGATGCCATTATCCCGTATCTTTGCTCCACCCAACCAAACTCTATCTCAGTTTTCCACTGCATCTTTTTATTACTCCCCCCAAAGTAAAAAAACCTGGATGAGAGTATCTGATTGGCTGAGTCTAGATCTCACCTACATATAATAATCTTCTAGGAGTTGGGAGGGGGAACATATTTCACTTGGCTTCTAGAGTGGCAGGTAGGGCCCTGTCTCCCACTTATTTTGGAATTCCCTATAATAAGATGTGTTTGAATGCTGAGCAGCCAAAAATGACCAATGTCCACAACACTATTTGTGTTGTTCAGATTCTGGCATGTGATCCTGACTCCTGTCCAGGACTTCCAAGATCCAGGATAGGCCCAGTATAGATAGTTATGTTCTAAACCATGGATCTTGGCTCTGGAGAGTGAACAGGAGATCAGGTGTGGAAGGTCGCCCTGGCTCCACCATCTAGAACCTGAGCGGGGAAACCAGTTGTACTGGTGAGATACAGTGAGAACTTGAATTGCATGAGAGAATATTATTATTATTATTGTGTGTGGTATGCAGGCCTCTCACTGTTGTGGCCTCTCCCGTTGCGGACTCCGGACGCGCAGGCCCTGTGGCCATGGCTCACGGGCCCAGCCGCTCCGCGGCATGTGGGATCCTCCCGGACCGGGGCACGAACCCGTGTCCCCTGCATCGGCAGGCGGACTCTCAACCACTGCGCCACCAGGGAAGCCCTACATGAGAGAATATTTGAAAGGCAGAGAAGATAGTAGGCCTTGGTGATGAATTTAGAATGTGGTAAGGCAGAGAAAGGAGTCAAAGGTGACAGTCCGAATTTCTGACTTGAGAGGGAAGGGGTGAATGAAGATTGTGTGGACGAAAAGGGACAGTGACACTGAAGAGAGGCAAGGAGTAGACTGGTTTTATTGCTGATTGAGGTGGTTAGAAGGGAAGGGTTACGTTTTGATGTGGTGAATTCAAGATGAAGATGTCCAGCACACAGTTGACATTACAGGTTTTAGAAAGGCATCAACGAAGATCAAGTGTATTGGGCTGAGGCCTTGGATAAGGGTGAGCTCAGCTCAGGTGGTGAGGAAGAACGCCTGGGAGAAGGTTCCAGAGATTCCCGATATTTAGGAAGTAGTCTCCAAGCTTCCTTCCTAGCCTGGTGCTGCGCACGTGCTCTGGGCCCCTCTCGCCGGCGCCCAGGCACCCTCTGGTCCCGGCGCGGGCCACCCCTCCACATCCCGCCCTTGTGGGCGGGGTGAGCAGCGATAGAGCGAAGTCACCCGGAAGACGAAGTCCGGTAGGCGCGGACCGGGGAGGGGCCCCGCAGAGTCGGGCGAGGGGAGGAAAGCGCTGGGCTGGAGGGATGGCCGGATGTCCCGGCCCGCAGCCCTGAGCGCGGCGGCGGCGGCGGCGGCGGCGGCGGCGGCGCTAGTGCTTGCGCTGCTCCTGCTGCAGCCTGAGGACGCGGGGCCGGGGGCCCGCTCCAGGTAAACCCTCCGCGTGGGGGACCAAGCTGTGCTCCGCTCCCCTGCGGGCGGAGGCAGGAGGGGCCGGAGTCGGGGACACCGTGGGGGAACGAGGCCTCCTGGTACCTGGGCGCATTCCCTGTTCCAGCCCCTTCCAAGGTATGGGTTGCCTCAGGAGCGGGGAACCAATACGGTGCCCCGCCTTGAGGGTGACTCTGCACTTTCCCCAACGTCTAGACTGCAGAGAATAACCGTTATCTTCCTCCAGAACAAATAACCTTTGTTCCCAGGGTAAGCACGGCTGTCCCTTTAAATATCCGGAGACCAGCACCTGTTAATGTTATTTCTGTAGCATGGCCGATAAAGAAGCGCTACTGAGGCTTCGGGAAGACTTCAGGATGCAGAATAAATCCGTCTTTATTTTGGGTGCCAGCGGGGAAACCGGCAGAGTGCTCTTGAAAGAAATCCTGGAGCAGGGCCTGTTTTCCAAAGTCACGCTGATTGGCCGGAGGAAGCTCACCTTTGACGAGGAAGCTTATAAAAACGTGGTGGGTATTTGAGCTGGGACTCAAAAATGTACCCGCAGTGGTTCTTCAGAGTGAGCATATTTTATGCTGCAAGGCTGAACATTTCCCTGCAATGGCGGCAGGAGGTGTTCAGAGCGTGACCACGATTGGTCTGTGAGAGGCCTTACTGGAAGCTGGATTGTAGGTCCAGGTGGGCCTCCCCCTCACTGCCAGGCCTTGGACAAAGCCCTTGTCTCAGGCTTTGTCCCCATAAAATGGGACCTAAGCGTAAAGGGGTCTCGGGAGACAGAGAAGAGCCATGCTTCCAGGGTCCTTTAAGCTGGCTTCTAGAAAAAAAAGCCCTGTGACCTTGGGTAATTTTCTCAACCCCGTTGCTTGTTTTGTCTACCTGTCCACTACACACTAAAGTTAGCAACTCAGAAATTGCTTTGCAGAGGGGGAAAGGTCTATGGCACTGAGAGGTGGGGTTATTCACCTACAAGAATTTGCCCTGCCTGACTTCTCAAGGCTGCAGGCTTGTGTCTGTAAGTGGCATAGTCCCTTTCCTGTCACTTACACTTTTCGTGGTTAACCCACTGATACACCAGACTTCAGTCTGGTGTTAATCCCCTAAATATTTGAAGCCTGAGCTTGGTGGAGATTCCTTTCCCCTTGTAAATGGAGTTATTTGTGAACTGCAGTAAATTAAACTATAGTGTAATTCTGAGACCCGCCCCCCCCCCAACCTGGACCCACAGGTGGAACATTCCAAATAACATATGGTCTTACAAATAAATGTTCATGACTCCTGCAGGTCCATGATCAGGTCATTTTACATATGTCTTTGGTCCCTCAGGACTTTTCTGTTAAAATGGACATCTTTGTTCAGACTTAGGCAGGTAATATGTGATCTTCATCGTCTGGCTTCATGGGGACATGTCAGACACCTCTGGTCATTAGAAACTAAAATCGAGTTCTGTGCTTTGACAGTTGAGTTTTAGTGGCACCTCTTTTGGTCAGGCACTTTTTGTAAACATAACTTTTCTTCAGCATTGTGTATGGTGCCAGGAAAATGCTTTTGAAAGAGTCAATGGTAGAGAGGGAAAGCAACATTTTATTCAAAGTCCTGAATGATGGGAACTTCCCAAACTTTTCTTTTTTAAGCTTCACAACAAACTTAAGAGGTTAGATAGAGGTTCTTAAATTTCCATGGGCATGAGAATTACCAAGGGTGCTTATTAAAAGTGCAGTTTCCGATTCAGGAGTATTGGTGTGAGACCTAGGTATATGCTTTTTGTCAAGCACTTATTGACTGATTCTAATGCAGGTGGGTCGTGCTGTAGACTGAGGGAAAGATTATCATTCACATTTTACTGCTGAAGAAACTGAGACATATAAGTAACCACCAAAATTATTAACATGCCTAGTAAGTAGCAGACCCAAGACTCAAACCTAGGTTTTGAGGCTCCAAACACCATTTCCTTCCCCAACATTGTACCTCATTGGTATTTCTCCCGGTAATATACAGAGAGGTCTTTTATTTTTCCAGAGAGAAAATTATAATTGAACCTGACTTTAGAGGTCTAGATCACACCTAGTCCAATTGTGTGTACTGTGGATGTATGAGTACATTGTTGATTTTTGAATTCAGATTAATTGCTTTTTGGTGGGAGAAAATAAGCTTGCAAAATTTGATGTTAAGTGGGTGGACTCTTTACTAATGTTGTCATTTATTCTTTAAATCTAGAGGGGGTATTTTTGTCTGGTTTTTTTTTTTGTTGTTTTTTAATAACATCAAGTAATATACAGCTATGTCTTTGTTGTCTAGAATCAAGAAGTGGTGGACTTTGAGAAATTGGATGACTACGCTTCTGCCTTTCAAGGTCATGATGTTGGATTCTGTTGCCTGGGTACCACCAGAAAGAAAGCTGGGGTGGTAAGGAAGCAATCTACCCTTTTTCCTTTTCTCCGGTCAGAGATGTCGAAGATCCCATTTTTGTTCCCTCTTTTGCTTTATATTTGCTGTGCTTAAATGTAAATTAGCTCTTATCATTTAAGATTCCATATACTGCCCTAGCCTTTGCTATACTTTGAATAGTACTTATAAGTTCATCTTTCCTTCAGCATAATCCTTGAGTTCAGGCCTGTGTGCTGGAGATGTCATAAATATTTACACGGTCTTGCCTTTTGCAGATATCGTGGTCACTACTTGCCCTGACTTATGCAAAGCATTATGTCTGAGTAAAAGTAACTGGCTCATGCTCTTAGCAGTAAGTTTTTTTGGTTTCTTTATAAATGTCTTAAACTTAAAGCATTCTCTCTCACTTGAGTGATTTGCTTCAGCCTGTTTTCATGCCAAGCTTTAAACTTCTGGGCTAGAACATCAGAACGGAGGCATGATTCAGCTAGCCCCCGGTGATGACTCAGCCTCCAGCGATGATTCAACCCCAATGGTGATTCAGCCTTAACTGACGCAGAACTATCCTAACACACATTTTATTCTTTTTTTAATGATGTTCTAAATTGCGTCGGCCTCTGACTAGAAGTCAAATTTTACTACATAGTTAGAAATCAGAGCTTACTATGTAGATCCTGGGCAAGTGTTAATACGTACATCTTATTTAATTTATACCTTGACTATAGTTTATCCCTTGGACAAAATTTACTTGCTGGAGTTAAACATGTCTATTAAACATGCAGGACCATGATGCTGCCATGGGGGCTTACCATAGGTTTATAAACAGGCCCATGCATCAGAATCATTTGGAGAGCGCAGAACTATTGGTTTATACCAACCAAGGAGTTAGGCTCAGATGTATTTCTCTGGGCTTTCTGGTGATCGATCCAAAGAATAATTCTATTTATGCTTTCAGTAGGGACAGATTTCCAAATCTTCTGTAGTTCTACCATGTGCCTGTGGGAACACATCTGAGTTTTGAGCTCTGTCCTGGGAAGTGTGGATTATCGAGAAGTTTGACTGTCCTGGGAATTGGCACATTATCTCTCCTAGGAAGGTTCATTTTCCTGCTGATCAGCTCCTGCAGTCTTTTCTGTCCCAGGGACAGTCACAAGGCATGTGCCCCCTGACAGCACTGAAAAACTTTTGTTCTAGTACACTGCAGGTTACATTGTCTCAAGTGCCAACCTGACTTTGGTGGTGACTCAGCAAAATAAAAACACTACTGCATTAGGCATAGAGCAGTTGATTTTCATGACATAAGGCAAATCTCATTATAGGGCTCTCCAGGGGAAAGTCTAAATTGCTTTGTTGCATCCAAATCACATAATGCAATTTTAATCAGAGGAGTTGGATGTCTTCCCTATCCAGAATATTTTTTAGATGGAGTTGGTTCTCCACCCCCCAACTAAATACCTTTTGTTCTCCAAAGTCAGTTTGGAAAGATAAAAGTAATTAACGAGTAAGCAAGAGAAAAGACTGGTAAACCACGTATAATCTCAGAAATAAGTTAGGGCTTAAATGGTTTAAGAGGATAGTGACAGAAAAGCTGACATTTCCTCCAGAAAGTCTTTTTTTTTTTTTTTAATTTGAAGGTAATTTAGATTGGATGCAGTATGAAGTTTGGAAGTTCTGATAACTTCAGGCAGTTTAAAAGAGCTGACAATTCACAATTGGCTAGGTAATAATAGTTGTTTGAGAGCGGGGAGGGTGTGAGAATTTCCAAGCTCACTCCACCTGGTATTCTGGTCAGCAGCCTTCTCTGTAAAAAAAAAAGAGAGCATGAGATGGGTATCGCAAAGCTGGTGGCAAGCCTATTGTCATTCTGTAGCTGTTTTGTAACTGGAGCAGCCCACATTTTACTTTAGCAACTTGAAGAAATTCAGGGTTTCTGTCTCAGTGTTGAAATCCTGTGAGTAGCCCGCTTATTTCCCTATGACCTTCAGTTTAGTTTGCTGGGATGGATGTTATAACAAAAAAGCATAATCAAGGTGGCTTAAACAACAGACATTTTCTGTCTCACAGTTCCCAAGGCTAGAAGTCTGAGGTGGAGGTGTTGTCAGGATTGGTTCTTTCTGAGGGCTGAGAGGGAGGGAAGGATCTTTTCCAGGCTTTTCTCCTTGACTTGTAGATGGCTGCCTTCTCCCTGTGTCTCTTCACATGGTGTTTTTCCTATGTGCCTGTGGCTATGTCCAAATTTCTCCTTTTTATAACAACACTAGTCAAACTGGATTAAGAACCACCCTACTTGGAATGACCTCATCTTAACTAATTACATCTGCAAATAAGGTCACATTCTGAGGTACTGGAGGTTAGGACTTCAACACAGGAATTTTGAGGGGGTAACATTGCAACCCATAAAATTCAGTCTACCCAGATTTCTTTTGACACTGGTGCTAGGGATAGGTCTGTTAGCTTTCTTCAGCTGTTTGGAAAACCATTTTCTTTAGCAGTAAGCTGGTTAGATGCTAATCTTCTTTCTTTTCACATTCACAAGCCATAGTTGTCTAATGAATGAAGTGATTTTGTGACTTGGCCCTAATCCAGATCTACTGGATCAGAATCTCTAAGGTTGGAAGCCTATTTTTAACATGCTTCCTGGGGCATTCTGATGCAGCCAACCTTTTCTTCTTGTGGGACCTGCTTTCTGGATGCATTAGACAGTATTAGTCCTCTTCACCTGCTGGGTTTCCAGGTACTGTTGTCCCAGATGGCCTTCACCTTGCTTTGGTAAGTAACTTATGTGCTAGTGAAGGTTGAAATACCCTTTGAAAACCAGATAGATCTACATTGGCCGTAAGTGAAGAGCAAAACCTCACAGGGGCCAGAGAATGGTGCTTTCCCTTATTAAGAGAAGGATTTGGTTAGTGAGTTTGAGGGAGTGTGATTTAGTTTCACCTTTTCATTTGTCTCCTCACCTGGTAGGCACAGGCTCCAGAAGTCCAGGCTCTTGTAGTCTGTTGAATGGACAATGCCATTAATGTGATGAATGCAGCCATTGTCACACTAAAGTCTCATGGCCTCAGATTCAAATGATACACTCTTCTAATCCAGGGGCTTGTAAACTAGACTGTGGGCCAAATACAGCCTATTTTTTTTTTGCGGTACGCGGTCCTCTCACCGCTGCAGCCTCTCCTGTTGTGAAGCGCAGGCTCAGCAGCCATGGCTCACGGGCCCAGCCGCTCCGCGGCATGTGGGATCTTCCCGGACCGGGGCACGAACCTGCGTCCCCTGCATTGGCAGGTGGACTCTAAACCACTGCGCCAGCAGGGAAGCCCAAGCCTGTCTGTTTTTGAACAGCCCTTGAGCTAAGAATGTTTTTATATTTTAATTAATTAATTATTTGTTTGTTTTAAGTTCTTTTTCTTTTTTCTTTTTTTTTTGTGGTACGTGAACCTCTCACTGTTGTGGTCTCTCCTGCTGCGGAGCACAGGCTCCGGACGCGCGGGCTCAGTGGCCATGGGTCACGGGCCTAGCCATTCCACAGCATGTGGGATCTTCCCAGACCGGGGCACGAACCTGTGTCCCCTGAATCGGCAGGCGGACTCTCAACCACTGCGCCACCAGGGAAGCCTAAGTTCTTTTTCTTTTGAATTTTTGAATTTTATTTTATTTATCTTTTTATATAGTAGGTTCTTATTAGTCATCAATTTTATACACATCAGTGTGTACATGTCAATCCCAATCGCCCAATTCAGCACACACCCCCCCCCCCCCCCCCGCTGCTTTCTCCCCTTGGTGTCCATACGTTTGTTCTCTACATCTGTGCTTCTATTTCTGTCCTGCAAAAAGGTTCATCTGTACCATTTTTCTAGGTTCCACATATATGCGTTAATATACAATATTTGTTTTTCTCTTTCTGACTTACTTCACTCTGTATGACAGTCTCTAGATCCATCCATGTCTCTACAAATAACTCAATTTCTTTCCTTTTTATGGCTGAGTAATATTCCACTGTATATATGTACCACATCTTATTTATCCATTCGTCTGTTGATGGGCATTTAGGTTGCTTGCATGTCCTGGCTATTGTAAATAGTGGTACAGTGAACATTGGGGTGTGTGTGTCTTTTTTTTTTTTTCATTTTAAAGTTTTTATTTTTATTTTTAACATCTTTATTGGAGTATAATTGCTCTACAATGGTGTGTTAGTTTCTGCTTTATAACAAAGTGAATCAGCTATACATATACATATATCCCCATATCTCCTCCCTCTTGCATCTCCCTCCCACCCTCCCTATCCCACCCCTCTAGGTGGTCACAAAGCACTGAGCCAATCTCCCTGTGCTATGTGGCTGCTTCCCACTAGCTATCTGTTTTACATTTCATAGTGTATATATGTCCATGCCACTCTCTCACTTTGTCCCAGCTTACCCTTCCCCCTCCCCGTGTCCTCAAGTACATTCTCTACATCTGTGTCTTTATTCCTATTCCTGTTTTTAGATTCCATATATATGTGTTAGCATACAGTATATGTTTTTCTCTTTCTGACTTACTTCACTCTGTAGGACAGACTTTAGGTCCATCCACCTCACTACAAATAACTCAATTTCATTCCTTTTTATGGCTGAGTAATATTACATTGTATGTATGTGCCACATCTTCTTTATCCATTCATCTGTTGATGGACACTTAGGTTGCTTCCATGTCCTGGTTGAATAGAGCTGCATTGAACATTGTGGTACATGACTCTCTTTGAATTACGGTTTTCTCCAGGTATATGCCCAGTAGTGGGATTGCTGGGTCATGTGGTAGTTCTATTTTTAGTTTTTTAAGGAACCTCCACACTGTTCTCCATAGGGGCTGTATCAATTTACATTCCCACCAACAGTGCAAGAGGGTTCCCTTTTCTCCACACTCTCTCCAGCATTTGTTGTTTGTAGATTTTCTGATGATGCCCATTCTAACTAGAGTGAGGTGATACCTCATTATAGTTTTGATTTGCATTTCTCTAATAATTAGTGATGTTGAGCAGCTTTTCATGTGCTTCTTGGCCATCTATATGTCTTCTTTGGAGAAATGTCTATTTAGCTCTTCTGTCCATTTTTTCATTGGGTTGTTTGTTTTTTTGATATTGAACTGCATGAGCTATTTATATATTTTGGAGATTAGTCATTTGTCTGTTGATTCGTTTGCAAATATTTTCTCCCATTCTGAGGGTTGTCTTTTTGTCTTGTCTGTAGTTTCCTTTACTTTGCAAAATCTTTTAAGTTTCATTAGGTCCCATTTGTTTATTTTTGTTTTTATTTCCATTACTGTAGGAGGTGAATCAAAAAAGATCTTGCTGTGATATATGTCAAAGAGTGTTCTTCCTATTTTTTTCTCTAAGAGTTTTATAGTGTCCAGTCTTACATTTAGGTCTCTAATCCATTTTGAGTTTATTTTTGTGTATGGTGTTAGGGAGTGTTCTAATTTCATTCTTTTACAAGTAGCTGTCCAGTTTTCCCAGTGCCACTTATTGAAGAGACTGTCTTTTCTCCATTGTGTATCCTTGCCTCCTTTTTCATAGATTAGTTGACCATGGGTGCATGGGTTTATCTCTGGGCTTTCTATCCTGTTCCATTGATCCATATTTCTGTTTTTGTGCCAGTACCATACTCTCTTGATTACTGTAGCTTTGTAGTATAGTCTGAAGTCAGGGAGTCTGATTCCTACAGCTCCGTTTTTCTTTCTCAAGACTGCTTTGGCTATTCGGGGTCTTTTGTGTCTCCATACACATTTTACGATTTTTTGTTTTAGTTCTGTAAAAAATGCCACTGGTAATTTGATGGGTATTGCACTGAATCTGTCAATTGCTTTGGGTAGTATAGTCATTTTCACAGTATTGATTCTTCCAGTCTAAGGACATGGTATATTTCTCCATCTGTTTGTGTCATCTTTGATTTCTTTCATCAGTGTCTTATAGTTTTTTGCATACAGGTCTTTTACCTCCTTAGGTAGGTTTATTCCTAGGTATTTTATTCTTTTTGTTGCAGTGGTTAACTGGATTGTTTCCTTAATTTCTCTTTCTGCTCTTTCGTTGTTAGTGTATAGGAATGCAAGAGATTTCTGTGCATTAATTTTGTATCCTGCTACTCTACCAAATTCATTGATTAGCTCTAGTCGTTTTCTGGTGGCATCTTTAGGATTCTCTATGTATATATCATGTCATCTGCAAACAGTGACAGTTTTACTTCTTCTTTTCCAGTTTGTATTCCTTTTATTTCTTTTTCTTCTCTGATTGCTATGGCTAGGACTTCCAAAACTATGTTGAATAATAGTGGTGAGTGTGGACATCCTTATCTTGTTCCTGATTTTAGAGGAAATGCTTTCAGTTTTTCACCATTGAGAATGATGTTTGCTGTGGGTTTGTCATATATGGCTTTTATTATGTTGAGGTAGGTTCCCTCTATGCCCACTTTCTGGAGAGTTTTTATCATAAATGGGTGTTGAATTTTGTCAAAAGCTCTTTTTGTATCTATTGAGATGATCATATGGTTTTTATTCTTCAGTTTGTTAATATGGTGTATCACACTGATTTGCATATATTGTAGAATCCTTGCATCCCTGGGATAAACCCCACTTGATCATGGTGTATGATCCTTTCAATGTGTTGTTGGATTCTGTTGGCTAGTATTTTGTTGAGGATTTTGCATGTATATTCATCAGTGGTAATAAGAATGTTTTAATATTTTTAAATGGTTAAAAATTTTCAAAGAGGACTAATGTGTCATGACACATGAGAATATAAGAAATTCACATTTCGGTATCCATAAATAAAGTTTTATTGGAACATTCTCATTACTTTATATATTATTAGTGGCTACATTTACACAATGATGGCAGAGCTGTGTAATTGCAATAGAGGCCTGCAAATTTGAAAATATTTACTATCTCACCCTTTATAGGGAAAGTTTGCCAACCCCTGTTGTCACCTATAGTATTTTATTTGATGTCTAGGAGGGGGCTTGTGAAGTGGTGAGGTCCCAGATGTTTCGTGAGACCCAGATCATAGCCTCTGTTTGGGTACCAAATGGCTGTGGGACCTTGGGTATGCTGGTTAGCTACTGTGGGCCCCTGTCTCCTTGTCTGTACTAAGAGGGTGGTGACCACCGAAGCCCCTTTGGCCTGCAGAACTCTCTTTCAAAACAGAAAGAAAGGAATGCCCCAAATGGAAAAAAATGTGTGGATAACATAGAGATTGACTCAGGAATCCTCTGTATCTATAAGATTTTATTTTTCTATCCAGAGCTCTTTCTCTAACCAAGATCTTGGTTCCCCCTCTGTACATCAAATATAGACTTGCCCTCCAGGACACAAATAAATGGGGTCTCAGGTCATACCATTTGTTGTTTGTCAGTGTCTCTGTTTTCTAGTCTAATTTATAGGGTTGAATTGAAAAGGGAGTGAAGGAGAAAGAATCTGAAGCAGAAATATAGCCAAGTGGGACCCTTTGTGGAATGAATTCCTCCCTTCTTGGAAAAGGGTCTTCTTGACCTTGACTCACTCCTGCCTGCTTGCTTGTCAGTGCTGAAATACCTTGTCAGGATGAGTTGTTCTTAAGCCACAGTGTTCCCAGTTTGCAGGCATTGGTAAAGAATATTAGAAGGAATACTTAGCTTTGGATTTTCATTAAGACTTAAAATAAAGAGTAATTAGAGAATTTGTCTCCCTAGATGTTTGTAGAGCCCATGAAGACATCTCTGCTGTATCATATCAGTATATTGTGTTTATTTTTTTGAGCAGGTGCTGGGAAAGGAAATTTATAGTGGGAATTTATTTAATCATTTCCTTTTTCTAGAAGGACTCTGATTCCTGTCTTAGAGTAAAACACACCAACTGTGGAATCATAAAGACACAAAGACATAATGGACTTAATGCTCTCAGAAGAGACATCTTTTTTTCTGCCATATGGTTGGGGAAACTAAATATGGTTTTTCTGAAAATTGTGTTTCTGGGATATGGAGTAGCTTGTTTTAGTTTGTTTTTCTATTCTTTTATTTGAGGTGCTAGAGAACAAGAAAGGGTTTAATAATAAGATCTTAAAGATAGCTCCTTTCTATCTATAAAGGGGGTCTTCCTCACTCCAGAGAAAATCAGTGTGTGTCGGTATCTCTGAGCCAGTGTCCGGGATCCATGTTTAAGTTTGGTTTCTGAGTCCTTGAAAGCCGTTGACCCCTTTGCTTTTGAGTTTCATTCACCAGCTAAAAGGCCACGCATCAGGGTGGGGGAAGTGAAATTCAAAGTTTGTGGGCTTGGAATGATGCGTATTTATAATCAGCTTGAGGGCTCAGAGGATTTGTGAAATCGTTTTGGATTAACAGCCATTGATTGCTAATAAAACAGTATTGAGCTTTGTCCAGAGAACAGCGGTGGAGAAAGGTATGGGCACCTTGTCGACAGGACCCATTGAGCACGGATGATGGGCTAAGTGTGAGGGTCTCTGCAGCAGCGTGGGTGCTCGTCCTGCACGGAGCCGTTGTCAGTCCTTCGCCAGGCGGTGAAAGGAGGGACGCCAGAGGCTGATGGCTGGGGTGGTATTGATGTGCCTTAGCTGACTAATCAGATTGAAAAAGTCCCATGGTATTTATGTCACTTTAATTTTCATCAAACAATTGGAGACGGCAGGACTCTATTAAGGAGAGGTTGATGCAGAACTAAAGCCAGATAAATTGGGGTCTCAGTTTAATCAAATTATCCCTTTACTGGCCCTGGATTAAGTGAGAGGGACAGCGTCGGTCTAGAGCCTTGTGATTGGCTGAAGCTTTCCCATATTTTTAAAGACGCTGATGAAAGAAGAAACATTTTAACAGAGACACCTCTAATAAACCTTCCAAGAAATAGCGCTAAACCAGCAGCAGCAACAGAAAGGAATTTATTTCACTAGTCAACGATGTAATTTTATTGGGAATAATAAACCTGTTATCAAAATCAGTTCTGGTGAATTGGAGTGAGGGGAAGAAAATAGATGTGGAAGAGAAATAGAGTGTTTTAGAATTTTTTGATGTCGTTTTGGGTTGTTTTTCTTGGCACATTTTGAGCGCATGTAAAAATCTCAATCCAGAGAATGGCTCTGAGGAGATCAATCACAGCCCACTCTCAGGATGTGCTGAGTATTAAAACTGGTTTGCTACACACTGATTTAAGAAAGCAACAACATGAGTTTCAATCAGTGTGTAGGACAGGTCGCTGAGTCCGTTATTAGGATTGAATGTCAAAGTCTACAACACAGGAGGAGATGGGGGTGATTCCCGGCTAAGAGTTAAGTTTATATTACCTAAAAAAAAAGAAAGAGGAACAACACTGCCCTGCAGGTCGTGGACATAGTTAAAAATGCTCCCTAAGTGATAAGAAGAGAGGACGAGACAGGCTTTTGGGGTAAAGGTGGTGCTCTATTTCTGGATCTGGGAGCTGGTTGCAGAAGATGTTTATTAGTTTATGAACAGTTTAATAGCCAGCTCTATACTTAGAATATATTTACTTTTCTCTTATGATCTACTTCAATACAAGGTTTGAGAAGTTTGCTTGGGCCCCTTGTTTTAGAATTGAATTCTGTATTAGTTTTCTATTGCTGCTGTAACAAATTGCCTCAGATTTAGTGGCTTAAAACAACGTAAGTTTATCATCTTACAGTTTTATAGGTTAGCAGTCCGATGTGGACTTTGCTGAGATAAAATCAAGGTGTTGACAGGGCTGATTTCCTTCTGTAGGGTCTAGGGGAGAATCCATTTTCTTTACCTTTTCTGGCTTCTAAAGACCACCTGCATATCTTGGTTCATGGTCCCTTCCTCCCATCTTTAAGGCCAGCAATGGGGGATCAAGTGCTACTCACGTTGCCTAATTCCAGCCTCCTTTTCTGCTTCCCTTTTCCACTGTAGGGACTCTTGTGATTCCATTGGGCCCAGTTGGATACTACAGAATAACCTTTTTCAAAGTCAGCTGATTAGCAGCCTTAATTCCACCTGCAACCTTAATTCCCCTTGGACATGTAGCCTCTAACACGTTCACAGGTGTGGGGATTAGGGCATGGACATCTTTGAGGGGCCATTATTCTGCCTACCACAGTTATGAATTAGTTCTGTTATTAGCTGGTGATGGTGTGAGGTAAGAAGGAACACGAGTACGGTGGGGGGCATGGCTCAGAGAGTCAGGAACTTGCACTCCGCTCTCAGCTCTCTCACTTATTAGCCAGTAGTTCCTGGATCGCTGGACCTTGTTGTCACATCTCCACAGTGAGGGGGTTAGGCGTGATGTTTCCTAAGGTGCCTTCTATCTATCTTATGAAAGATACATATCTCCATACAAAATACAACAGTTAGGGTCAGTAGCTACCAGAGGGCAGATTTTTAATTTAAAAAAAAAATCACTGGGGCAGTAATCCAGTCTTCAGATTTGTAATCCTCATTATATGAAACTTCGTTATATAATTGTGGGTACCCATGAAGTTCAGCTTCAGTAGACTTTAGACTGCTCTTCAGCTGTACCAAGTTTGAGGATGCCAGACTTTGTGGTGGTCCCAAGAAGCTGTTACTACATGGAATTCCCTAGTCTGGGTACAGGCCGGTATCCTTCACTTAGGCCCTGGAAATCAGTCTGTAGTCTCTTGTTTGCACCATCCTCTCACCTCTTCCTTTGACTGCCACTTAGTTCTTTTTTTTTTTTTTCCTAATTGGATTTACCTTTTCTCTGCTTTCGCTGGACCTTTATTCATTCATTCAAATATTTTTGGAGCACCTGCCATGTGCTGGGCATGTACTGATGCTGAGATGTGAATTAGGAAAGACCCAACCGCTACCCTCACTGGACTGAGTCTAGACCAGGGGGTCTCTAAATGCTCTTGATTATATACCTGTCAGTAAGAAAAATTTGCAGATGCACTCTTTACTAACGTGTAAAGTGTGTTGTAAAACATACACAAGGGCTTCCCTGGTGGTGCAGTGGTTGAGAGTCCGCCTGCCAATGCAGGGGGCACGGGTTTGTGCCCCGGTCTGGGAAGATCCCACATGCCGCGGAGCGGCTGGGCCCGTGAGCCATGGCCGCTGAGCCTGCGCGTCCGGAGCCTGCGCTCCGCAACGGGAGAGGCCACAACAGTGAGAGGCCCGCGTACCTCAAAAAAAAAAAAAAAAAAAAAAAAGAAAAGAAAAGAAAACATACACAAAAATTGGAAATTAGATAGACTTTGTTCTCATAGTGCGTGGGTAGTGTTCTCAGTCACCCTCTGAGACGCTGCTATGTTAGAGTTGACACACACAAAAAATAGAGAAAACAGAGAGAGGGTGGTAAGGTTGTAAAGGATTAAGGATAAAGAAATGTGAGACTAAAAACAGTTTCTCGGGGACTTCCCTGGTGGTCCAGCGGTTAAGATTCTGCACTCCCAGTGATGGGGGCCCGGGTTTGATCCCTGGTCAGGGAACTAGATCCTGCATGCCACAACTAAAGATTCCACATGCCTCAACTAAAGATTCTGCATGCCACAACAAAGATCCTGCACGCTGCGACAAAGATCCCGCACGCCACAACTAAAGACCTGGGGCAGCCAATAAATAAATAAATATTAAAAAAACAACAAAAAACCCCCCAGTTTCTCAGCCTGATATTATTGTTCCTTTTGCTCCTTGCAGATTTTCTTGGTGTCTGTGTTTCAGTGTCATTGTTGTTGTTTTTTCATTGCAATCTGGCCTTGCTACTAAAGCTGGTACATCTATCCTGAGCATCATATTGGAGCCATTCCCAGGGTCTAAGCCTGACATTCGTGTTTTTTGGATGCATTTTATTTGAATCCCCATCCTCGTCCACCCTCCAACCCCCCAGAAGGACTCTTAACCTGCCACCCAAGCTGGTAAGTAATCTCTAAGATGAACTCACAGCTTTTTGGAAATAACTCACATCCTTTTCACCCTTAGGAGGGATTTGTTCATGTTGATCGAGATTACGTCTTGAAGTCTGCAGAGCTGGCAAAAGCTGGAGGGTGCAAACATTTCAACTTACTATCCTCTAAGGGAGCTGATAAGTCAAGCAATTTTTTATATCTGCAAGTCAAGGTTTGTGCATGTTTCTATCTTTTGTATACTTTGGAGAACCTTGGCTAATTGGCAATACTAAATAATATAAAATGCGAAGTAATGCCAAAATGCATTAAATTATGTATTTTTTATAACTGCAGGGACTGCTTTTTTGCAGAGATATACTTAGTAAATAGGAGTGATTTGAAAGATAATTTCCAATGTCTTCCCCTCTGTTGATTATCTAGTCATCATGAAATGAGATGTTGCAGCCCTGGTCTTGAAGATCAGCCCAGAATCTTAGCATTAGAAGAGACTTTGAGGCAGTGATACTTAAACTTTTCCAGAGTAGATTAAGTGTTATTATTGAGTATGGTTCTTGTCCTCAAGGAATTATAATCTCCTTGTTTGAGGGGATCCCCAAAGCCAGCCCCAAGTTTGGGAATGCACTAGAAGGCCTCCCAGGACTGCCATATAGTTATCTTCACAGCCATGATGTAGTATAGTGAAAGAATATAAAGCAGAGTCAGTGCAGGGAAAAAGAAGTGCATGGAGTGAGCTCTGGAGGAATCTAGGTTCAGGCTTCCAAGGGTCTTCTGCCAGTGGAGTTACACGTGTTTCATTTCTCCAGCAATGAGTATTGCCTACCAGAGAAATTCACCTGAGCTCAGGAGTCCAGGGTTTTGATGGGGGTCAGTCATGTAGGCACCCTCAGCCTAAAAAATTTACAGACTTCCAGAAGGAAAGCAAGTGTCCAGCATAAACCACACTGTTTGTACAAATAGTTTAGGTATAGTAAAGTACCCTGATCAGTTAGCTAATGACGGGAACACTCCTAAAATCTGAGTTCCCAGACACAGGCCAAAGGACAACCTGGCAAGCAGACCTTTCTAAGAATAGCAGTTTCAGCCTGGTACTCTTGTACACATGTTGCTAATAGAGACAAAACACATCTTTGTAAAAAGCCAACTAAGAAATGCACCCTCATAAAAACTTACATATGAATGTTTATAGAAGCATTATTCATCATAGACAAAGAGTAGAAACAACTCATATCAGCTGATGCATGGATGAATAAAATGTGGCATCTACCTATAAAATAACATTGATTTAACTATGAAAATAAATGACATATTATAGCATGGGTGAACATTGAAAACATTATGCTGAATGAGAAAGGCCAGTCACAAAGGGCCACAACTTACATGTCTTAATTTATAGGAAATGTCCAGGATAGGCATATCTATAGAGACAGAAAGATTAGTGGTTGGCTAGGGCTTGTGGGAGGGGATGGGAGTGAATGCTAATTGGTACGGGGTTTCTTTTGGGGTGATGAAATATTCTCAATTTAGATTGTGGTGAAGGTGGGACAACTGTTCTGTGAATGTATTAAGAAACATTCATTGAAAAAAGTTTTTTTAATATACTGATTAAAATGTATTTTTTAAATATATTGATTAAAATGTATTACTGCAGATTATACAGTGCTGTAGGTTAAGTGCCAAATGAATGGTATGAACAGGCCGAGAAGGAGGCGGCAAGCAGGCTGCTTAGTTCATAGGCCTTTTAAAGATCCCTGTGGCCGAGTTCCTGTGGCATTTCTGTCCATAGAGATGCCTGGTGTGAAAATTCATGGATTGTTCAACAAATTTAATTTAAAGCCTCATCTACATGCTCCGTCTCTTGAAATGTGGTGGGTTTTGTTAGGAAGTGAGTAATATAAGGAAGTCTGTGGTTCTTCTGACCTCCTGAAACTACCTGGAAGCCAAAAAGGTTAACATCCCCTGGCTTGCAGCACTGATTCTGGAGTGACGGGCAGTTCTTTTATGGCTGAACTCCTAACATGTCACTCTCTGGATCTGTTTCATTAGGTCACATGACAGGCTGGACTGACTATGCAGCCATTTACTCATTCAGTGCATCTTTTTTCACTCTCTACTACATATCAGGATTAACTGATCTCTTCCTTAACTTCCCAGACTCTCTGGAATCTAAAAATCTAGGGAGGGATATTAACTAGTATTGAGATGTGCAGAAGTAGATTGTCTTCAAAACCCCAAGTTATTCTTGTTATTCTCTCTTAAGCATTACATCAAGTTGGTCTTGATTAAATACTAAAAATGTTTTTTTTTTTGTTAACAGGGAGAAGTGGAAGCTAGGGTTGAAGAGTTAAAATTTGATCGTTACTCCATATTTAGGCCCGGGTAAGTATTCTTACTGCCTAAGAGTACACCACTGTTGGTTATTCCCTAGAAGCTGGTTTTTCATTTGAAGAGGCTGACAAATTTCTAAGATATGAAAGAAGTTGGCTGGAGGGAGATTGCTTCTCTGAAGAACCCACTTTTAGCTTTGAAGGAAAGGGTAGACGGTTGGTGGTGCCAGGTTCAGAATAGTCTGAAATTTTCTGGGTAGCTTTGGCTGCCTTCTTCTTTAAAATCCTCTTCGTGCCCAAATAAAACCATTTATGTACTGTATTAGTGTGTTTGGGCTGCCGTAACACTAACACTGCAGAATGGGAGGCTACAAGTCCAAGGTCAAAGTGTCATCAGGGTTAGTGTCAGGTGAGGCCTCTCTTCCGTCTTGTTGATTGATTGCTTCTTTTCTCTGTGTCCTCCTATGGTCTTTCTTCTGTGTGAGTGGAGAGAAAGAGAGAAATAGCTGATATCTCTTCCTTTTCTGTAAGGACACCAGTCCTATCAGATTAGGGTCCCATCCTTATGACCTAATTTAACCTTAATTACCTCCCTAGAGGTGTGTCTTCAAATAGGACCCCACTGGGGATTAGTGCTTCATGAATCTGGGGGGACACAGTTCAATCCATAACATCCTGTATGGTCTGAATGCAATTTACCGTCTCTTCCTCTGCTCTTCTTTTTCTCTTTAGAGTTCTATTATGTGACAGGCAAGAATCTCGCCCAGGTGAATGGTTGGTTAGGAAGTTCTTTGGCTCCTTGCCAGAATCCTGGGCCGCTGGTCACTCTGTGCCAGTGATGACCGTGGTTAGAGCAATGCTGAACAACGCAGTGAGACCGAGTGACAAGAAGAAGGAACTGCTGGATAACGAGGCCATCCACGACCTGGGGAAAGCTGATGGCTCTCTCAAGCCGTGACCACACTGGAGAAATGCTTTCTATTGTCAAACGCAACACCCATCACCTAATTGGTAATTTCAGGGTTGAAAAAAAAACATGTGCTTTAACTGTGGTTTTCACTATTCTCAGTCACCCAGATCCAATCAAAAAATGATCGTGCTGCATCAGCATTTTAGAGCCTGATTGTACATATGTAGACATCACCCCGGGAGCCTTTCAAAAATAGAGATCCAGCAGCTCCCTGGTGGTCTAGTGTCTCGTATTCGGCACAGAAATGAGAGGTTCATAGGCCCTACCTCAGACTTTCTCAATCAGAATTTTGGGGGTATGGGCACAGAAATCTGTCCTTCTATTTAAGCTTCTCTTATGGTTCTGATGCCACTGGTTGGGAGGCCAGCTTCGAAAGCTTGTCTGCAGAGTCACATCAGCAGTGAAAACTTTATGTATCGTGCAGATGAGTCCTGAACAAAAATTGTTGACATTTGTGTCTCTGAGTTACCCAGTGCTGACTGCATGTTAATTGTGTAAGTGAACATTGTGCCTTACTATTTCTTTAGAATATATAATAAAAGTTATTATATAACTGAGCTTATATAATTCATGGGAGAATTAAATAGAAGGATTAAAATAAATGGACAAGTTGTAGGTTCCCTTAGATTGTTAGAAAATGCCCAAGTATCGCTGGTAATATGCAGTATTTTGGCCAATGGGATTATAGA
The DNA here is from genome assembly GCF_026419965.1 of Kogia breviceps. NCBI lineage: Eukaryota > Metazoa > Chordata > Mammalia > Artiodactyla > Physeteridae > Kogia > Kogia breviceps. The sequence continues at coordinate 36,380,844 of NC_081316.1, read as the reverse complement.
ATAGCAGCTAATATATATCAAGTGCTTGCTCATCGCCAGCTTTTACACATGATGTCTGTCCTTTAACCCTCCAAACAATCTTTATAATTCTTACAGGCAGTACTATCATCCCCCTATCTTAGGTGGGGAAACCGAGGCTCACTGTGGTTAAATGCCTTGCCCGAGGGCTTAAAGCTGAAGCCTAGGAAATGTCAGAGCCAGGATTCTAACTCAAGTGAGCCTGAATCCATAGCTTCTGTTTTTTGTTTATTTTTGTGGTACGGGGGCCTCTCACTGCTGTGGCCTCTCCCGTTGCGGAGCACAGGCTCCGGACGCACAGGCTCAGTGGCCATGGCTCATGGGCCCAGCCGCTCCACAGCATGTGGGATCTTCCCGGACCGGGGCATGAACCTGTGTCCCCTGCGTCGGCAGGGGGACTCTCAACCACTGCGCCACCAGGGAAGCCCCATAGCTTCTGTTTTTAACTACTCTGCAAGAGCATCCAGTATCTGTATTTCCAGGAAGTTCCAGTTCATTGTTACTGGATCAGTACATGCCATGGATGAATAAAATAGAAATGTATGGGTTTCTTCATTGGTCTAGGATCCCTCTAATGATTAACTACAAAATGTTCACATAGCCAGTAAATGTATATCTCAAAGTGCTTCACTTTAAAAACTATGGAAAAGGAAAGGAAGAGGCAGAAGGAAGGGTCAAAGTCAAGAGGAACACACTGTTAATTTCCTGTCTTAACTTCTGTGGGCAAAGTAATAAATTTCAAGCTTCAGTGGACTCCTTGAGAGAGAGAGAGAGAGAGGTAGTGGTTTTTTTTGTTGTTGTTTGTGTTTTGTGTGTGTGTGTGTGTGCGTGCGCGCATGCACCTTTAGAAGGGATTGGACATTCCCAATGTCAGTCATCTAGGAAAGAGGCATATTTTAGGATGGGGTGAGGACTTGGAAAGTGGGCTTTAAGAAGGAGATGGAAGGAACATCTTCCTCCTGCCAGGTGGAGTTCCTCTGGGGCTGGACTCTGAAGAGCCTGATGTTTAGGTGATAACAAACATGGGCTCCAAGAAATGAGGCACAAATTAAGGGGACTCCATGAGGGTATCCTGAGGCTGGTGGGCTCTAAAGGCAGCTAAACCCAGTGGCCAGTTTTAAGTTATTCTCTGTGTGTTGAAATTCCTTACCCACAAACTTTCTGTCAGCATTCTTTCCTGATCTCAGTAGTGAAGTGGGGTGATGGGAGAGGGTCTGTGTTGACCTTTGGAGTAAAGAAAAAAGCTGCTGTTCCCTGCTAAGCTCAGCATTGTGGAACACATAAACTTCAAGGAACAAGATTCTGGCCCAGTCACTCCTCTGGACTGGGTGTTACTTTGCTACTGTTAACTTGGAATGATTGGGTGTTAATGGGATTTAGCAGGTTTCCCTCCAAATGTTATGCAGACAGGGAGAAGATGGGCTTTGCTGGAGAGTATGTTGGAAGGATGAAGGAAAAAGCTGGATGAGCCCAGGCAACAAATGACCTTGAAGTTCATTCAGCTTATTGAAATGCCTCCTATGTGCCACTGGGCACGTAGGCAGTGGGTCTACATCAGTGAATAATAAGTCTAACCCAGCAAAGCCAGCAGATATTCTGGCAGTGGCCTGCAATATAAGGGGGTTTCCAAACTAATATTTGATGGATTCTGTCCTCTAGGGGTTTACAATCAAGGGAAAGGAGTGCATTCAGAAGAGTTCAGCAATAATTCAAGGCATCGTTCTCATTCAGCAATTTTTTTTTATTCAGCAATATTGAGTACCTACCTATGAGTTAGGCCATATATTATGTGCCAGAGAAATGAAGGTAGAGACATGGCCCTGCCCTCATGCTCAAAGGGTATTGTGACTAAAGACAGAAAGAAGAAAGGAAAAAGCAAATGGTAGGTGATAAGAAAGTCACAGGAGGCTGCTGGAATGACAGTGGAAACTACTTTAGAAAAGATGGCCTGAGGAAAAGACTTTCCGGCTGAGACAAAAAGTATCTACCCTTTTGTAGAACATTCTTAGCAAAGACCTTGAGGTGTGAAAATGATTAGCACCAAATAAAAGGCTGGAGGATGGGGCCCAAGGTGGAGGGTTGAGGTGAGATGTTAGGCAGGATTATGCAGACCCTGGTAGGTCACGGCAGTCAATTTAACTGGATAAACTTGTGCCAAGCCCAGTGCTAGCACCTGGGACTAGAAGTTGGGACATACACTTTAAAGACTAAACTCCTTAAAACAGCCCTCGAGGCTGTGGCCCCTCTGTGGCCCCTGGTACACCCACTGGCCCTTGCAGTTCCCTCTCCCCAGCCGCACCCCACGGGGACCAGGGAGCCCCGGAACCAGTGTGGAGTACCAGCTTCTAGCCTGCGTTCGACCCCCTCCGTCATCAGAGGGCGCAGCGAGCAGGTCGCCCCTCCACTAGCCGCTCATCCCTCGAATAAGGGACGCACAAGGGGCACGATGCCGACTGCAGAACCGCTTCCACCTCCGGGCTCTGGGCTCTGGGCAGCGGTTTACGACCTGCCGCAGCGCGAGGAGAACGCAAAAGCCAGGTCCAACCCTGCAACGCCCAGCCCAGATTTCAGCGCTTACTCGGCGCGCGCTGCATCAACCCTGCGGCAGGAGGCAGAGCCCGTGCTCTAGCCCCTCCCACCCCAGCTCACGTGAACGACGCAGCGGCCCCGAGGCCGGAAGCGCTCGCGAGCCGGCGCGCGCGCTCTCCTGTTTCCAGGCGCCGCAGGGTTCCCGGAGCTTCGGCCCCGCCGCGTGCTCGCGCTCGCGCTCACGCTCACACTCACGCTCGTTCCCGGGTTCTCGGGCCGGGAGGGCTCGGAGGCGGTTGCGCGTGCGCTGCCTAGTCTGGTCCCCGCCCCCAAGCGCGCCGGCCTCTCGTGGCATCGCCGCCATGTGTTCGTTAGCGTCGGGCGCTGCCGGTGGGTACCTCGGCCCCTCAGCACCCAGGCCGCGCCGCCGTGGGGCCGGTGAAATCCTCTCCCCTCCCCCTGCGCCTGGGACGCGGAACCGGGGTGGTGGGACCCTGCAAAGAGGGAGGGGGAGGTGCGGGGGAGGGCCCTCCGGGCCCAGAGCGTTCTCGCTTTGCTGCCCCTCGTCCGCCCGCCTGGCACTGGGGTCCGAGGCAGAGCTGACCGTTTGCGTGTGCTAGGCGGCCGGGGCGCTGTGGAGGAGGAGGAGGAGGACCTGCCAGGACTGTCAGACAGCGGTGACGAGGCTGCCTGGGAGGATGAGGAAGATGCCGATCTCCCCCACGACAAGCAGCAGACCCCCTGCCTGTTCTGTGACAGGTTCGTCCACCTCAGCGCGAGGCGCCAGCCCTAGGGTGGCCGGGCCCCGTGGGTCTGTGTGGTCTGCTCATCTGGAGTCCAGTCCGAGTGGCTGCCCTGGAAGTCTAGAGCCCGTGGTTTGGAGTGAGGGTTTGTTGAGCCGGAAGACCCACAGTGGTTTACAGGGAGGAACCATGAACTGGAAGCCAGGTTACACTGCTTCACTTCGACGGGCCTCAGTTTACCCTTGTGTAAAATGAAAGGGTTCTGGGCCGGATCTGTGGTTCCCACATCTGGTTGTGCACCTCTGTCACCTGAGACACTTAAGAAAAAAATACACAGATGCTAAACTGTGTACCTCAGCCCTTCTAAATCAGGGATAGGGTCTAGGAATCTGTTTCTACAAAGACCCTGTCTGAAGTGATTCTAAAGAGTAACAAGTTTGGGAGTCACCAAACTCTATTAATCCCTCAACCTTCTAGAACCGTTCAGGCTCTCCCATTCTATAATTCTTTGACAGTTAGAAAGCTTATCAGGTGTAATAGTTCCATTTGAGTCGTTTAAAGAATCACCTTTGTTAGGGGCTTCCCCCCCACCCCCTCCCATTGAAGGGGAAGGAACTGATGCCATTTTCACTTAGGGAAAAAGACGCTGCAATACCAGTAACTTGTTCAAAGTCACAAAGCTGTGGTTTGTCTTATAACCAAACCCATGTTTTTTCCACTTAAAATTCTGCCTCTTCATCTTTAACTTTGGCTGCTGTCCTGGGCAAGTGGGTGTGAAAGAGGCCTGGTTGGCACTGGCCAGTGTTACTTTAATAAACATTTTACGAGTATTCCCTGAGTCTGAGCATGGTGCTGATTGGTGGTATATTAGCTTCTGATGATTCGTCATTGTTCCCACGTGTAGCCTCATGTGGGTAGGTACGGGATGTCTGCATATACTCTAGTCGTCAAAAAATAATATTTATTGAGCACCAGGGAGGTACTTCTTTGGGGTAGGCTGTGTAAATACTGTATAAGTAAGCTCTCTCGGTAAATGTTTGTTGAAAACTGCATATGTGCTAAGCATACAGAAGAGGTAATGCAGGTTGTCTGCCGTGTGTTATCTTATTACACGTCCTTCAGTTTTGTAGGTCACAGAATAAAGGAGCCTGGGTCTCACAGTGTCTATAATACAAATCCTTGGGGAGCACTGTAAGACCACTTTTTGAAATATGGCACTTTGGGAATTTACCAGCTATAAAATTACATTTTATGCTTTATTTCTAAAAGCAGTTTGAGCTGTGTCAGTTCAGAGCCTCTGAAAGCAGAGTTGATACTTAGAGGAGAAAAGAATCTTATGCAGTGAATTTTCCTGACTTAAGAGACACAGTCTATCAAAGGGAGTTCTCTTTCTTAAAAGCCTTGTGATAAATTCAGTGCTATTATTTGGCAAATTAAGCTCAACATTTTAAAGGGTAGTTTGTTTTAGGTGTAAAATGGGACTCAGAAGTACTAATTCCCTTTAGAAGTGCTGGGTTCCTCTCTGCAGGTGTGTTTGTTTTTTTTTTAATTAATTGGAAGTAAAACTGGAAACCTGCAGAGTGAGGGGGAAAAGTTTATATCTAACATGAAGTCAATATTTAGACTTCTTTGGGGACTATTTCATGAAGGTATTGCTTGGTTTTTCAGGTTATTTACATCTGCTGAAGAAACATTTTCACACTGTAAGTCTGAGCATCAATTTAATATTGATAACATGGTTCATAAACATGGTGAGTAATTTTTAGAATAAAGAAAATTTTAGTTGTGAAATTTAAGTTCAAACATTGTTTTTCCAGACCGTTCCTTTCCTATACAAATCCAATATAGTGAAACACATGACAACAACTTAAAATGTCGTGTTTTTGACAAATGGCTTTTGAGGAAAGATTGATAAATAAGTCATTCTTCTAGATATTTAAGCATAAATGTATTTAAGCTTAAATTGCCTTCACAACTAAAAAGGAAAAAAAAAACCAAAACAACCTTGGCATGTGATTACATTTTAATCATTTTAGAACTAGGAAGACAAGGGGCGTGGATATTAGAATTAGGGAGAGCAAAGGATAGAGGTGGACTTTGGAAAAGGAGGTGGATCATTATGAAAAAAGACAGCTTATCAGGTCAAAGCATAACATGGACTTCAAGGCATAGAAGATTGAGTTTTATAACGAGTTTGGTTAAGAGTGTGGAAAAAGCAAGTGCTAAAGTTAAGGTGGTAATCCAGAGATTCAGCTGATGATTCTATTGAAACTTGCATCTAAACATACTTAAAGCCTTCTAATTTAAACGAATATAGAAGAGCTACAGTATCCCACTAATATTAACTAAATACAGAATTGGCTTTTTGGTCTCTGTATTTACTAACAACTAGAAAGGACATTACTGAAGAATACCAAATATTAGGCAGATTTGGGGTCTCAGATAAACATATGATACAGTATGTTTATGAATCATAAATTCAACTGCGGCTACTTTTGTAAGATATAAGTGACTTAGTTTCATTTTTTTCATGTTTTTATTGTGCATTTTAAAACTGAATTGGAACTGTACTTTATATAATTTTATATCTTTTTCAATACCAAATAGGGGTTTTTGTATGCTGTTACACATATGAAACATTTTTATATGCTGGTATGTTCTCATAACAGTATTTCCCATGACAAATAGTAATTGGTTGGATATGCTATTGTTTTCCCTTATTTTAAATGCTGCTTCATTTCTGAAAAGATGAGAACCAGATAACAAGCCTCACTATTTTTTCATTTGCATCATTTAACTTAATGTAAAAGCTATACTTTGTATACCCTGTGTCCTGGCAAAATTATAGTTTAGTAGGTACCGTAAAAATTGGGAATTTAGAAACTTTAGTATCAACTCTAGTATTAACTGCCAAATACTTGGTAAAATCAAGGGCCTATTTTTCCTCATTTGTATTGTTCTGATAAGTGAGTAGAATTCTAAAAATTAATTTCCAATTTTTCAGAAATGCAAGAAAAGCACTTAAAAATTTGTCCTTTCTGGCTGTTTCTCAATTGAAATATTCTGAAGTGTCGGAGTTACTGTTTCTAGTTCTTAGTAAGAAATTCAAAATTTTTAAGTAGTAGTTTAGAGGACAAATATTTTATTGTCTAACCAGAGAAGCATCTTTGGAGCAGGTTAATGAAACAAAACTCATGTTATGTTAAAATAGTTGAATTATTATTTTTTTTTCCTTTTTAGGACTTGAATTTTATGGATACATTAAACTAATAAATTTTATTAGACTTAAGGTAAGGTGGTAGCTTAATCTACAATTTTGTTTAAAACCTAAAGATGTACTACAGTGATTATCAATGCACCGATTTTTAAAAGAATATGAGGAACTGCTATATAAGGAACTGTTTTAAATTTGACACTCATCATATTGGGGGAATCATGGACATGAGGAACTAGCACAACATACAGCACCAAGTAAATGGATACATACCATACTTAAGTGTGGTTTTTAATTTTGTGTAAGAGATGAATCAATGTTAAGTGGCAAAGTAATTCACTGTCAGATAAAGGGGAATACTGATAGTCTTTCTGTAAAATCAGATAATTTCTATTGTGATTTTTTTTTTTTTTTTTTTTTTTTTTTTTTAAATTTTTGTGGTACGTGGGCCTCTCACTGCTGTGGCCTCTCCTGCTGCAGAGCACAGGCTCCGGACGCGCAGGCCCAGCGGCCATGGCCCACGGGCCTAGCCGCTCCGCGGCACGCGGGACCTTCCCGGACCGGGGCACGAACCCGCGTCCCCCGCATCGGCAGACTCTCAACCACTGCGCCACCAGGGAAGCCCTATTGTGATTTTTAAGTGCCTTGGTTGCTCTTTTTGTTCTGTTTTTTAAAGTTCTTTGTTCTAGTCAGTTGATGTTTATATTGCCATTTCCTCAAAATCTAAACAATATAAAACTGTGCATTGAAACAATTAAGCAATCATCCAGTCAAGTTAATGAAATGGCAGGTGAACATAGACTCTTTAAATAGAGATTTTGTGTGATGTAGGCATGATTTCCTTTTTTGTTTAATTTTCCTGGTTTTTTGGTAGGGGGATTTTGTGATTATGTACAGTGAAAAAATATGCAATTAATTTTACTTCCAGAATCCTCCAGTTGAATATATGAATTCCATATACAACCCAGTGCCTTGGGAGAAAGAAGAGTATTTAAAGCCGGTATTAGAAGATGACCTTTTACTTCAATTTGGTAAGATAAACATATGGTATCTACTTTAAAGCAGGGTCATTTGTTATGGCAAAATAGTGGTTAGGTGTTACAGGAAAATATATCATCCCCTTGATTCTCTAAAGACCTCGTCAGGTAGTTGGTTTCAGTAGGAATGTTAAGTCACTTAGAAAGTGAGAGTCACACTAACAGTTACTAGGGAGGAATATGAGCTTGGGTTAAACATTGTGTAAAAGATGTTTTGAAACATAAGGAAACTTGAGAGAATAATTTTTAGTTGTCAGACTGATTTTTTTTGTGTGTGTGTGGTACGCGGGCCTCTCACTGTTGTGGCCTCTCCTGTTGCGGAGCATAGGCTCCGGATGCACAGGCTCAGCTCCATGGCTCATGGGCCTAGCCCTTCCGCGGCATGTGGGCTCTTCCCGGGCTGGGGCATGAACCTGTGTCCCCTGCATCGGCAGGCGGACTCAACCACTGTGCCACCAGGGAAGCCCAGACTGATTTTTAATGTAACTAAAATCGACAAAATTTTAAATTCAAATTAAAAAATTTAAATCAATATATTTAATATTTAATAGATTTAAGTAAATTTAATAATATTGCTGCTTTTGCCTCATAATCCAATCAGATACTTGACTTTTCTTAAGACATCTAATTTATGGAGCTTTCGTTTTGGTGCAGGACAGATTCCACGAACATTCCCCACATACGCTAACTCTTAAGCCTCCCTTGTGGCAGGGTCACTTATCTTTTGACTGTAGCTTTCTTAGTTTCTTGCTCTGTGCTTTGATTCATTCCTTATTGAACAGGAATCTTATGAAAATTCTGTTGGCTCTCTATAGGTCTAATTTGTTGGAGTTCATGATTTATTATTATTTTTTAAACTTATGCTTTTTTTCATGTTTTTTTGTGCCAGTTAGGTGAGATAGAGGGGTTTGCTGTCTTCAGATCAGCAAGACCATTCTAAACAGACACATACCTTCACAGATAGTAGTTTGACAGTGTGTATTTGAGCAGTCCTTTGGTAAGTGGGAACTGTGGAAAACCACTCATTTCCTTGAGAAGTACCATCACGAGAAGTTGTGTGGCAGTGTGATGCAGTAGTAAGAACCTTAATGTAGGATTCAGGAACTAAGTGACCCTGGACAAAGCACTTAAACTTTCTGTTTTTTTAGGTCTTCATCTATAAAATGAGAACTAGGGCCAGATTTCCAACTTTCTAACTCTAAAATTTGGTGAGGCCTAGGTTGATTCTTTCCCATTTTTACAACTTTTATTAAATTTTATTTCTCCTCAAAGTAACCAAAGTGATCTCTTTGATACATGACAAAGTGCCCACTAGGTGTTTTTCGTGACTCCCTAAACTAAAAATTGAACACTCACAGGTTGAAAGTAGTTTGTTAAGTACTTTAGAAACATGAAGAAATGAATCCTCATTGGGAGCCCACAATCTAATAGTAGGAGTGTTTTGTTTTTGAATGACTGTCCTGTATTATAAGGTGGAACATAGTAAGTTTCATGGGAAGTAGGAAAAATAGTGTAGTTCAGAAGAGGAAGAGATTATTACTCAGATCAGCAGATACCGAGTGCTATTTGCTGGTCACTATGGATACAGATCGGTATTGACCTCTTCACTCTCCAAAGGTATATTAACTTCTTTCAGACTTAATTTATAAAAAGGTGATAATGACAAGGTGATAATGACACGAAGGAGAATTTATTGTTATTAGTAAATAAGTTCTAAGGAGTTTAGATGAAGAAGTCACAACCGAAATCTGGAACAGTTAAAGGACCTAGTAAAGGAGGTGGAACTTGAACTGGGCATGCTTGTTAGTGCACCGCCCGTGTCTCTCAAAGGATCTGTGGGACTTCCCTGGCGGTCTGGTGGTTAGGACTCCATGCTTCCACTGTAGAGCGCATGGGTTCGATCTCTGGTCAGGGAACTAAGATCCCACAAGCCGCACAGCACAGCCAAAAAAAAAAAAAGCAAAAAGATCTGTTCTCCTGGCCATTGGTGTAGAGAGATGGAAGAGAAGGTCTTCATTCTCATGGCTCCTGGCTTGATTACTGACCATTTCACCTGCACTGTCTTTCAGTAAATAGTTATTGAGCATCTGCTTTGTATTAGGCTTTGAGAATATAAAGATGACTAAATTTAAAAAGGAGATGACTAAGAAAATAGGCAATGAAAGTACAGTGTAAGTGGGGAGAAGTAACTATACTGATGGAGAAACCTGGCAAACACTGCCTTAGCCAGGTAATGAAGGTTAACGTCATTGGTGATAAGTCGTGTCACTGGTATGGACCCTTTATATCATGTGATGAGAATGGCACTTTACCTCAGTGGTCTTCCTCCCAGGCCAGTAACCTCAGTCTAACCATGAAAAACCATGAGAGAGAGACACAAAGTGAGGGACATTCTACAGACTGCCTGACCAGTACTCCTCAAAACTTTCCATGTCATTAAAAACAAGGGAAGCCTGAGAAGCTGTTGTAGCCAAGAGGGGCTTAAGGAGACATGACAACTAAACATATGTGGTATCCTGGGTGAGATCTTGGAACAGAAAGGGGACATTAGGGGAAGACTAATGAAATCTGAGTGAATAAAATGGAGTTTAGTTAATTTTTTTTAAAGTATGGTATAATATTTGAAACATATTCCACAAAGGGTTAATATCCTTTATATATAAAAGACTCTTGAAAATTAAGGGACAAAGGATCAAAACAGTTGATAGAAAAATGGGGAAAAATTCTACCAAAAAAGATAGGAAAATAGCCCAATAGCAAGATACCATTTCTCACCTCTCAGACTGGTAAAAAATTTTTACAATATGACAACACATTCTGTTGACAAAGCTGTGGAGAGACAGGCACTGTCATAAGATTGCTAGTAGAATGCAGATTTAGCAATACCTAAAAAACTGAACATGTGATTTTTAACTGAGCAGTTTCACTCATAAGAATTGGTCTTGAAGATAAACCTCCAACGTTCTGAAAATACATATACAACAGATGCCCATATAGAGGAGAGTGGTTGAATAAACTATGGCACTTCCACACCATGGAGTAGTATACCCCTATCCTCTATTAAAAAGAATAAAACTGAACTGGTACAGAGTGTTATCCAGGACATACTGTCAAATGAAAAAGGCAAAGCTCAAAAGAATATCTACTGTGATACTCTTCACATAAGAAAGAAAGAGATATAAGAAAATGTTTATATGTCTGCTCATTTGTGCAAAAGAAATACAGGAAGGATAAACTAGAAACTGAAGAGATTGTTACTGAACGGGGTTTGTGGGACAAGGATGGAAGGAAGGGTGCAGTGGGATTGAGGTAACAGGGATGAGGATCGAGTGACACTTTGCTGAGTATATCTCTTTGTATAGCTCCAACTCTCAGGACTATAGTAATGTTTTTTATAGCCTTCATATAATCAAAAAACTCAACAATTGAAACAGCGAGGATATATGTATGCAAGGGTGCTGCTGGTGCGAAATAGAATGCAGGCACTAACAGATGAACTGAACTGTAATACAAAGGAATAATGTAACCATACTGCAGGGAGTGGGGAGGAAAAGAACTAGATGAGTAACTGAAACCTTTAATGGATGTTGTGCTGGGGCTACAGATAAAAAGAACTGCATCCACGTTGTAATCCAGTAAGAAAAGGCATTTCTTGCAGGGTAAGGATTAGCAATTCTGACACTATTTTTGTGTATGCTAGAATGGAACAAGTAAGTTAATAATTTATGGATGGTGCTTCCCTGGTGGCACGGTGGTTAAGAATCTGCCCGCCAGTGCAGGGGACACGGGTTTGAGCCCTTGTCCAGGAAGATCCCACATGCCGTGGAGCAACTAAGCCCTTGCGCCACAACTACTGAGCTTGCGCTCTAGAGCCCGCAAGCCACAACTACTGAAGCCCGCACGCCTGGAGCCCGTGGTCTGCATCAAGAGAAGCCACTGCAATGAGAAGCCTGCTGACTGCAACGAAGAGCAGCCCCCGCTCACCACAACTAGAAAAAGCGCACGCGCAGCAACGAAGACCCAACACAGCCAAAAATAAATAAATAAAATTAATAAATTTATTTTTAAAAATTTATGGATAAAAGCCAGGTTTCTCACAGTTGGAGAATGAGGTTTCATATAAGGAAATGAAGGGTGAAATGAGTCCTGTGTTGACAGATTGGAATCAGAAGTATCAGTGTAAATTCATAGTTTTTCTTATACAGACAGACAGATACAAAAATATAGATGTTTGTGTGTGGGGGCGTTAGTATAATACATATACTTCCTAGCTCTGCTGAAAGGGCCTAGAAAAACCCCAGTAGCAATGAGCATACCTAGTACTCAGATCTTGATTTATAATCCTTTATTAATAAAAGGAACCAAGGGTCCTTAGAGAGGTGATTGATTTCCAGGTGGGGCAGGGAAAATACAAGGTAAGTCTAGGACATCTTGTCCCAGAAAATTAGGAAGTACTTAAGAAAAAGTGGGGGAAGAGGGGACTTAACCTAAAGAACACAGGAAGCAACCTGAAGGACCTCCTAATGGCCAAAGCTAGAAGAATTTAATCAATACAGAAAATGACAGTATTGGGTTTTAACCCATAGGATAAAATAAATGTCCATGAATTCTTATTGACATGAATAATCAACCAAATAATGGGAAGTAGTAGCTCAGCTTCAGCGTAGAATTCCTATTAATAAATGTCAAAGGGAAAAGAGAAACAGAAAATCGGCATTAGGCAAACACCACAGTAGTAACTTGTAGAAAAGAGCAACCCATGCATGCTAAGATTAGTGGGCGAAAATTTAGGCCGGTGAGATAGGATTTGCATAGTTCAAAGTATGTCCCCCAAGAAATTTGTTAACTACAAAGGAGCTGTTAAACTTTTGAGTGGAAAAACTGAGCAGACACTACCATAACCAAGTGATCAAGGTTAACATCACCAGTAATAAGTGTACTGATGCCATGAACCCCTTGGTGTAATGCTCTGAGGAGGCAACGTCATTTCTCTGCTGTTCTTGCCAAAAATGTTTAACCTCATTCTAATAATGAAAAATCATCAGTTGATCCCAGGTTGAGGGACAGTCTACTATATTACTGATCAGTGTTCTTCAAAAGTGTCAAGATACAGTTATTGGGTGCAGTATTCTATAAATAATTCACGGTGCTGAATATTTTTGTTCAGATCTTTTATGTCTTTTTGGATTTTTGAAAATCTACCTCTGTCAGTTGTGTTTTTTTTTTTTTTTAATAAATTTATTTATTTTATTTATTTATTTTCGGCTGCATTGGGCCTTCGTTGCTGCGCGGGCTCTCTCCAGCCACGGCAAGTGGGGGCCACTCCTCGTTGCGGTGCACGGGCTTCTCACTGCAGCGGCTTCCCTCTCTGTGGAGCACGGGCTCCAGGTACGTGGGCCTCAGCAGTTGTGGCACGCAGGCTCCAGAGCACAGGCTCAATAGCCATGGCACACGGGCCCAGCCACTCCGCGACATGTGGGATCCTCCTGGACCAGGGATCGAACCCGTGTCCTCTGCATTGGCAGGCAGACTGTCAACCACTGCACCACCTGGGAATCCCTGTCAGTTGTTGATAGGGGTGTATTTAAATCTCTGACTGTGATTGGAGGATTGTCTTTTTTTGCCATTAATTCTATCAGCTTTTGCTTCGTGTATTTTGAAGCTCTCGTGAGGTTTATTCTCATTTATAATTGTTACATCTTCTTGATAAATTGACTATTTTTATGGTAATTTTCAGCTGCCAAAATGAAGTATCCAGGTGATTTGAACCTCCTGAGACAGAATGTAGATGTGGAAATTCATCTTCCTGAATATGGTTTAGGACTTTAGACTGTTTTCATATAGTTATGCATCTTAATGTTTACTGAATCGTTTCTCCTTTTCAAAGCTATACACTTAACCTTTAATATATAATTATCTGTGTACAGTTGGCCTTCATATCTGGGAGTTCTGCATTTTTGGATTCAACCAACCTTGGATCAGAAATATTCAGGAAAAAAAAATTCCAGAAATTCAAAAAGTAAAACTTGAATTTGCTGCCCGGTGACAACTATTTACACTGTATTTATAACTATTTGAATAGCATTTACATTGTGTTAGGTATTATAAGGAATCTAGAGATGATTTAAAGTGTTATATGTAAGTACGCCATTTATCCAAGGGCTTGAGCATCTGCGGGTTTTGGTATCTGAGGGAGGGGGGTCCTGGAACAAATCCCCCACAGATACCAAGGGACAACTGTGTTATTAATGCTAACAGCTTTTATTCTGACTCACTTCTTGCAGCAGAAAGCAAAATAGAGAAACTAGCCAAAACAAAGAAACCACTTTCTTTGTTTAGTTCTAATCCATAACTTAAACTAACAAGGTGGTTTGCAGACGGTGTGAAGAATTTTAAAGACAAGGTACACAATGAGAGTTTTAGTAGGAAGTAGAAAATATGGTACACCATCCTTTAATAGTTTGGCAATATTTTGTTGCTCTCCTTAATTTTTGGTGAACTAAATAGTGGATGAATCTATAGTTTTTTAAAACAATGAGTCAGTATTCTGCTAGACTGTTTAGAGCTTCGTGGCACACCCATACTGCTTTTATAACAAGTTCAATTTAGGCTCTAGTCTCTAAGTTATAATATTATCATATATTTGTTAAGCTTAGTTATTTTGTCCCAGCTCTAAAGAATTGTTGCAGTTAAAAACTGAATAGGGAAAAAAAAAGTCCTGTTTCCCTCGTACTGAGGAGACAGTATAATATCTGCCTTGTTTTTATTGCTTTAAGTTGATTTGACAGTTAATTAGACCGGTCAGTGGACATTGGGATTTTGTAAAACTCACTAGTTCCATATATTAACTTCTGTTTGCAGAGTTAATGATTTACATATAGTGAAATTAAATTTAAATCAAGAATTTTTAATAATATTAGGAATTAGGATATTTAATAATGTCAGCAATAAGACAGTGTATAGATTGCACACCACCTTACCCACAATGATAAAGTTATTGAATGTACAGAATTCCTTACCTACACACTGTCCTTAAGGAATATCTAAATGTCATACCTGTTATTCTACAGATAAAGACCCAGAGGCTGGAGGTGGCCCTGTGTGGTGGCAAGAACACGGGCTGGGAAGGCAGGCATGGGTTTGAATTGTAGTTCCTTCATTAAACAGCTGCATGGCTTTGGGCTAGTCAATTTCTCTGAAATTTATTTTTTCCATGTCTTAAAATAGGGATAAATGTTTATATTTTAGGTTTGTTTTGAAGATGGAGTGAGATGTAATGCATGAACTTGAAAGATACCTGATGATCAATAAATATGAGTTTTTTCTACTTTTTTGTTTCTTCCTGGGTTTGGTTCAGTACAATTAATGCTTATTTATGTGTTCAGTTTAGCCAGCTAGTGAAAAGCTTAGACTAACAGCATGCTCTTTAAACTCAAATTGGAATAGTTTGGATATTAAATATTTATTTAATTAAAAGTACTAATTTTTCTCAGTTGGCCACATAATAGGCACTTAGTATATACTTATTTGTAACACATTTACATGTGCTTCATTGTTATAAGATGGCCTGATGATAATGTCCATTTATTTGTTTAGATGTAGAAGATCTTTATGAACCTGTGTCAGTTCCATTCTCATACCCCAATGGACTCGGTGAAAATACATCAGTTGTTGAAAAATTGAAACACATGGAAGCCAGAGCACTGTCTGCTGAAGCTGCGTTAGCTGGAGCACGTGAGGATCTGCAAAGAATGAAGTAATTTATCAATCTTATAGAAAATTAATTGTTTAGATCCCCAAAATAATATAATTCATAAAAAGGTAGACTATGGTAAAATATTTCATATACTGGAAAGCACAGTGTAGATATTTAATTTCAATAATATTAAAGATATGCAGTATTTTTTATACATTGTGGATATAGTTGATTAACATAAAATTCTGTAGTTTTATCTGTCCTCTTATATTTCTTTATAATTACTTTTGTATTAATGATAATTGTTCTGGGGAGTGTTTTCCTCTTGAGTGCTTTTTGTTCCTTGATATTGCCTTCCTTTGAATTACCTATTTCTTTAAAAAAATATATTTATTTATTTATTTAATTTTGGCTGCGTTGGGTCTTCGTTGCTGCACGCGAGCTTTCTCTAGTTGCGGTGAGCGGGGGCCACTCTTCTTTGTGGTGCACAGGCCTCCCATTGCGGTGGCTGCTTCCCTTGTTGTGGGCTTAAGTAGTTGTAGCGCAAGAGCTCTAGAGTGCAGGCTCAGTAGCTGTGTTGCACAGGCCTAGCTGCTCTGTGGCATGTGGGATCTTCCCAGACCAGGGCTCGAACCCGTGTCCCCTGCACCGGCAGGCGGATTCTTAACCACTGCACCACCAGGGAAGTCCTGAATTACCTTATTTCTAATAGATTTCTCCATTTTACTTTTCCTCTCCTGGACTTGTTAAAGTGTAAGGATTAATATTTTTTAGGCTTGGGGAAAATACAGGGTTGAAATTTTTGTTTTTAAAGAATCAAAATATAATTATGATGAAGTATGTAATCAGAAAACCAGCTACATAGGATGGTTTTCTCTAGTGAGTAAATTAACATTCTGCTGGCTTAGTACTTGTCAGAATTTAATGTGCATACGAATCACCTGGGTATCTTGTTAAACTAGATTCTGATTCAGGAGGCCTGAAATAGGTAGTGTCTGAGATTCTGCATTACTACCGAGTGTATATACCTCTAGCTTAACCTATTAGATTTGTAAGTTGGTTGCTATTGCCCAATTACCCATTTGATGGTTTGCCAGAATGTCCCCAGGAAAAATAGTATAGCTGATTGTAGTTTCCCTTTTTCTGAGATTTTATGCTGGGTAATCTAGTAACCAACAACTCTATTATGTGCCTCTTTACACTTCTCTCCCATATATACCTCATAGATTCTTGATGTATTGTGATCAGAGAAGGAACTGAGTTTTAGAGCCTGAGCGGATGGTGTTGATGTGTGTAAATAATTCCCAATTTGGGTCTGCTTTCTGCCTATATAACCCTTCCATTAGATACTATGGTTTTAAAGAATATTCATAGCATTGGAATATGCTATATTGATTCAGCTACTAAAATAAGATTTGGAACAATAGAAGTAATAAAGTTGAATAAAGTCATAGTGTGCTTGTTTTGTTCACTTGAAAGATAAAACAGCCATAGCCTGCATAGTTGGCAGTGCTTTTGTGATTTGTAGAAGGAATGCTTCCAGCTGGGTTTGAATATGCCGTTGCTTAAGATCCAGCAGGGGGAGCTTTCCGTTGCTTAAGATAGAATGTGATTTAGAAGGCTCATCACACTCCGCACTCCCCTCCTCCCCCTTCCTCTTCCTCAGCCTCTAGCCTTTCTTTTTTCATGGTCCAGTAAACTTGTCTCAAGGGTGTATTTCAAATTGATTACAGACAATTTGCTCAGGATTTTGTGATGAACTCAGATGTCAGAACCTGCTCGTCATCTACAACTGCCATTGCAGACCTCCAGGAGGATGAGGATGGTGTTTATTTCAGCTCATACGGGCATTATGGGATACATGAAGAAATGCTAAAGGTTAGAAAAGAGCACAAATGTACCAAATCCATACTAAAGGAAAAATAGAGTAAAAAAGGTTCTTAATACATATGGGAGAACTGCGTTTTTGGTTTTTTGAGAACTGCTTTTTAAATCTTTTTGGAGCTTCATAGCTCATCTTGCATTGAAAAGATTATAGAAGCATCAGAGACACTGTAAATTCTGTTTAAAATCATTATTAATTTTTATTATGAGATTACCTTTTGCTGGAAATATAACATTCGAAAAAATTGCTGACGATTTTAGTCTTCTCAAGAGCAGCTTCTAAATAGGAAGAAAAATATGATTGCCGTTTAATGTGTGAAGGAAATGATTAATTTTAGTGTTTTAATTAGCAGTACTGACTTTAGTTTGGGCTAATAATAATTCTTTGGTACGAAGTTAATTATAAATAATTCTCACAGTTATGACATTACTTTTTTACATTTGAAATCATTGCTATATAGAAGAATTTCCTAAATCAGATACTTGAATTTGGTTGGTTTTAATTTTTATAATGGTAATGTCCATATAAACTATAAGTAGATTTCTAGGTTTACCTGGTATATTATGTACATTTTATCATGTATTATAGATTATAAAATAGCAAAACGGTTTTTAATTCAGTAAAACTGAAAATATCTAACTAGAGTAAAATAAATGTTGGAGTGTAAAAATTACTGAAAACTTTAATGTTTATCTCTGTGAATTTTAGATGCCACTACTTTTTTTTTTCTTAAAAACCAACAAACGAAAAATTTCTTTCTGAATCACCTTCCTTAAAAGATTGGTTTATTTTATGGACACCCCAAGACTGTGTTCCTTGAAACATGCCCATTTAAAATAACCAGGGGTAGTTAGTATGTATATATTTTGTTGAGTCAGTGTTGCAGGATCACAGAGTGGAGGTTTGCTGATTAATAGTAATTGTAATTACTTGGGGTCTTTTAAAGCAGTGTCATGTCATTTCTTTGCTAATGACTTGTCACAGTTGGTTGTGCTTTTTGTTGTCACTTGGGTAGTTGCATAGCATTACAAATAACAGTTATCTTATAACTGTTGCTAAGTAATAAATTAAGTCCAGAGTGAATTTGTTTAAAAGAAATTGACATACTCCATTTTCTCTGTTAAAATTAATTTTATTGTGTCTAGAATATTTCCTTTAAAGGAGTTAGTCTAAGCCCATGTTTGCCATTTTAAATCACCCCATCAGTTTAAATGCCATGAACCTTTAATGCTTTTGATATGGAAATTGTATTGGGTTTTTCAGACAGATAAGGTTACTGAGACTCCTAGAAGATAGTACATCTGAGTGCTCGCAGTACAGTCTTCAGGGAAATCCATTTGGACTTACTTCCAAATCTCTGTCCTGGACCCTTGTAGCTCTGTATCAACAACTAGAGGATCTTTACACCTGATGGAATATTTTAAGTCCTTTTGATGTACATATATATTTAAGAAGTTCCAGCTGGAAGTTTCCAGTGCTGTGTTTTCATTTTTAGAGAATCACTTAAGACTCCTTAATAATATAATTTTCCATGCCTTAATTCCCCTTTGCTGTTATATAATGTAACCACTTTCTCCTTGGAGATAACTTGATTAAGTCTTCTTAGGCAATACGGATATATTTCATTCAAAAAGAACTATTTGTCAATTTTATGTTTTGTTAGGTTACATACTGTGGATGAATATGAAATGTGCCTTATATCAAGCAATATTTCTTCTGTTTCTTATCAAAACAATTCTTAACACACATAATTTGTTCAACGTTGTGCTACTACTGGAGTCTCATATGATCTTTATAAATAAATTAAAATTGAGAAGCCATGCATACAGGACTTATTTTTATGGTTAGAATTGGCCTTGCTTTTATAAGAATATTATTTGGATTTTTTGTTACTTACTAGTCACAGGTATTTTAATGACAATTTTTTGGCATATGTTGTGATTATAATTATAAATAAAGATAGTTTGTAATCTTACTTTCCAGAGTCAAGGTGAAGCTAACCTTTTTGAATTCAAGAGATAACGGGACAGTGGACGTTAACTTTCAAAATCCTTTGCCACTTTATCTTTCTGAAGAAGAGTCATTGTTGCTAATGTTATAAATCGGAGATGCATCACTCTCTCTCCTTTTTTTTCCCCCCAAGTAAAACATTGTTCATCGTGGTGAACATTTATCACAGATTATAGTACCATTAAATAAGTTTTCATTACTGCATTTTTCTCATTGTATCTGCAGCTGACTCTTGCATTCTCTCCACCTTCATGAGCCTATACATTTAAAACATACTGTTACTTATATAGGTAAAATTTATAATACATAACTTTTCTGTTGTCTTTGGTCTTATACTTAAATTTTTAAAATATTTGTAGGAATTATACCATTACACTGTACTAGCCTTAAAAGATTGTCTTGCTTCTTAATATTGGACCTCTAATTTTATTCTTCTTTTGTGCTTCTTAGTTTTACTAGGTTAGTGCAAAAGATAACTTTATTTCTGTTTATTACCTTATTTTATATTGAAGAGTTATTAGTCTTTTGTTAGAATAAAATTTTAGAAATGGTTTGAGGTCTAGTCTTTGATTTGCTTGGATTTTCATGTTTAGTGAATTTTCCTCTCAAAAATTCATTTATTAAATTGAAGCTCTGCTGTGTCCATGGCACTGTGTTTAGTAGACTTTGAATTTCATTGCACCAGGGTGAGCATATGAGCGAAAGCAGATGGATGTGTAGGAAGAGACTGGATGAAGGATTGTAGTTGAGCTGAGCAGCAGTGCATGGATTTAGGACAGGAGTTGGGATGCTAGTGATTAAGTCAGAGCAGTGGTGAGGCAGTGTGATTGGTGAGAGCTTTCCCAGTGACTGCCTTCTTGACTGATGTTCACCCTTTGTAGGTTTTGTTGTGTCAGCAAAAATCACTGGTTACAATGTAAGAAGAGTATAAAAATGGTAGAAATGTATGAAATGGTATGTTTCTTTTTAAAAAAAGACAGTTTTTAAATTAATTTAAATCATTAAATTCTCATAGTAATTCTTTTTTAAAAAATTTATTTATTTTTGGCTGTGTTGGATCTTCATTGCTGCACAGGGGTTTTCTCTTGTTGCAGCGAGTGGGGGTTACTTTTCCTTGCTGTGCGTGAGCTTCTCATTGCGGTGGCTTCTCTTGTGGCAGAGCATGGGCTCTAGGCTCGCAGCTTCAGTAGTTGTGGCACGTGGGCTCCAGTAGTTGTGGCTCGTGGGCTCTAGAGCGCAGGCTCAGTAGTTGTGGCGCATGGGCTTAGTTTCTCTGCGGCATGTGGGATCTTCCCAGACCGGGGCTCGAACCCGTGTCCCCTGCATTGGCAGGCAGATTCTTAACCACTGCGCCACCAGGGAAGCCACATAGTAATTCTTAAAATACATCGAGGGAAAGATTTAAATTTTTAAGACGTGATTTAAAATTTTGTTTGTAAAGCAATTAGAAATAATTCCATCAGAAAACATGGAATTAATTATGGAATTTCCCTTTTTTAGATCCAGCAATTAAGTAAAACAACTTGCCTTTTAATTTAAACCCTTTGTACGTTTTTTTTAAATCCAAGTATTGGCATAAAAAATTCTTTTTGGAGGGTATGGACTGTGTAAAGTTTTATGTTGTAGTATTTAGTGAAACTACTATTTTTTTTTTTTTTAACCTAGTGTGAAACCAAAAACTAGAATTCCCGGTCTGAGATATTTTTTATCATACTCATTTTACTCACTTGGCAGCAGAGCCCCTTACTGCTGAATTTGCTGTCAGCATGTCTCAGCTGAGGTGATTTAAAAGGGAATCAGCTCTGTTCATGCACCAACATAAATGTTAACATTCAGTGCCTGCCTTGGTCACAGGTCATGTGAGACTACAGAGTGAAGTCTCACAATATGGTCTGCGGGGCTCAAGCGATTGACTTTTAGGCTTATAAGCTTTTAAGCGTCATTTCCTACTACAGACATTTCTAGAAACAAAACAGGATATAAATCAGATAGGTGCTGATCAGTGACTTTCTTAGGAAACTATACTCAGTTGATCATTTTTCATATGTAACTGTAACTTTTACATCTATCTAGTTTGGTTTTTTCCTCCCATATTTTAACATAGTTCTACCACAGGGAATCAGGCTCTAGATTCCAGGCCCTATTTAAAGGAGTAAAACATCATGTTCATCTTCTACTAGCATTAATTATCAATTGAAGTCTTATAATGCATGTCAAGATAAAAATATGTACATTTTTAAGACCTTAGGTCTTATTTGACTTTCAGTGTTGTTCTTAAACGTTTTCTTTGTGTGTTGTTGTTATTTCCATTCTTTATTATTTTCTTTTAGGAAAAAAGATTAGGCTTGGTTTTCCAGGCAAAATGTAGCTATGGAAACTAGAAGTGTGTGATAAATTTGCAAATATCTTCCTTAAATATTTTTATTTGTTCAGACTATCCTGTAAACATGGTGTCTTCCTCTCTCTACCCTAGGACAAAGTACGAACAGAAAGTTACCGAGATTTTATATACCAAAATCCACATATCTTCAAAGATAAGGTGAGTAGCATGGACTACAGAATTGTATGTTTCATGTGGATCTTGGGCAGGAGAAATCCTCTCTTAGGTCATCATTGTGATAGCAGTTGATTTCATGTACACCGGCTTTATTTCATGGAAGACTTTTATGATGCTGTTCTGTGGTACAGCATACTGATAACAGAAATGCTGATTGGTGCTGTCATTCAATATACTCTTTTTTAAAAATTGAAATTTATTAATTACAGTAACATAGCTTAGTTAACCTTTGCTTATCCAGATAATTTTGCTTAAACCATATTTTTAATTTACTGTGATTCCTATTCATTTCAAATTATAAGCTCTATACCAAAGCACTTTTAATTATTATTTTAGTTTGTGTTAATTAGTTACAAATTAATAATTTTAAGAAGTCGGTATTGGTAGGTAGGGTCAAATATTGTAAGGTAGAATTTATTTTATGTGCTTTCTTTCAAGACCTCATTTATTTACCCCTTTATTAGTTACTTTATTTTAAAAAATGTTTAATTTTTATTCTTGGCTGCATTGGATCTTCATTGTTGCATATGGGCTCTCTCTAGTTGTGGCAAGTGGGGGCTATTCTTTGTTCCAGTGTGTGGGCTTCTCATTGCAGCGGATTCTCTTGTTGCGGAGCAAGGCTCTAGGCATGCGGGCTTCAGTAATTGTGGCACGTGGGCTCAGTAGTTGTGGCTTGCAGGCTCTAGAGCACAGGCTCAGTAGTTGTGGTGCACAGGCCTAGTTGCTCCACAGCATGTGGGATCTTCCTAGACCAGGGCTCAAACCCGTGTCCCCTGCATAGGCAGGCGAATTCTTAACCACTGCACCACCAGGGAAGCCCTGAGTTACTTTAAATTTTGCAGTTAGTGTTAATACTGCCTCAGGTTATTTCAAAGGTGATCTTTCACTTTGTATATGGGTGGGTGTGTTAAAAATGTGTCATTTGTTTTTCCTCCCTTGTGAATTTTTCCATTTTTCTTCTTCGTTTTCTCCTTCACTCCCTTTCTACTTTGGCATGGTTATCTAAAAGTTCAGGTTTTCTGTTTTTGTTCCTCCTCATTGGAAATTAGTCCACTAATTTAGTCAAATATATTATCGTCTCTGCCACTTACATACTTCTGCCTGGGCATTTTTCGCCACTCTTTCCTACTTCCAGAACATGTGTATTGGTAACATCAGGTTTTTATAATTCCCCTTCCATCTCCATTTAAAAGAAGATACTTCTCTCAGGTTATTTCATGGGCTTTACATGATGTTGCAGTAGTGACTAACAATCTTTATATGTTGAAAATCTCTTTTCCTGATTTTTATGTTGTTTGGAATATCATGTAGATTGGCTTTTCATTTTCCATACCTGTTTCCTAAGAGCGGTGTTTCACTTGTGATCTAGCCAAGTTGGGCCTGCGAAATTTATACGGTGCTCTGGTATCTTTTGGCCAAAGCATTACCTATGAGGGAATGATGGTATGTGTTTCTTTGTTTTTGCTAATTCCCCTATAGACAAATAGATTATTTTATTTTTAAAGTATTAGTTTTTATCAGTTCTTTATACTTGGCTTTTTTGTATGCTTTTTATATGTTTTTGCAGCAAAGGCTAAGAATTTTTTTTATAGTCTTTATGTTTGCACCCAAGTGCTGGAACAATTTATTTAATATTTGTCTAAAAAAACCACATTGTTTCCAGTAAAGCAAATATGTTACTATTAAAAATGTTGCCTTATATTTACAGTTTGATTTTGCCTAGATTTTTATTTTATTTTTTCAACCATGTTCTAGTCTGGGAATCATTAGTCCTGCCTGGCTTCTTAGGAACCATCTACATAATAATTTTAGACAGTGGTGAATCTCTGTGGGCTTCACTTGTAAAATGATTTTTTATGTATAGCTGATTCACTTTGTTATAAAGCAGAAACTAACACACCATTGTAAAGCAATTATACTCCAATAAAGATATTAAAAAAAAATTTAAAAATAAAATGATTTTTTACACCTTTCTGGTTCTAAAATTTTATGATTTTTGTTTTTATAAAAGCACTATCATTTTCTTTCTTTGAGCTGTCTTTTTAAAAATACTTTTTGATATGAATGCCATAAGAATTCATTAAGTAAAAGTAGTTAGAAGTTTCTTTTTCAATATGCTCTGAATAGACTTTTGTGTTATATATTACATAAGAAGATACTGAAAAGGCACAAGTATTAGTAAACTTAAGATTAATCATTGGGAAATTAAGTAATTATGAATATTTCTATGTATATGAAGCACATCTTACTGGGTTCATAGACCTATACACAGTCCCTTTCTGCTTTTAATTTTTTATTTGTAACAGTCTTATAGAAATATTGTATATATTATATTATACATTTTTGGACAAAATACGTGACCATGGAACACATAGAATGTTTAATTATTTTGTGTTCCACTTACCGCTTTTACTGAAGAGGTTAAATCTGCTCAAGTCAGAAAGGCGCTTACTAATAAACTGGGAGTGTTTTTCCTTAGTACTTTGCCTAAGATGCTTTCATTTAATTTATCAATGTGTAATTAATTTTGCTTGGCATTTGTGTTTTCTCAAAAGTATACTGTAATGTAAAATATTATGTGTGTCAATTTCTAACTCTTTGAAGTATATTCAGGATATAATTTTCTATAATTAACAATATTAAATAATCTAGAGCTTTCATATTTTTAAATGATTTGGGATACTTTATATTACACTGTGACTACAGATTTAAAAAAATATACGACACATTTAAATGGCATTTGATAATTTACAGAATACTTTCAAGCATGTTGTCTCATTGCTGCTATACAATATACCGATATGGTGTATTCATAGCAGGTATGTATTCATCTCTATTTTTCACATGAGGAAATTTGAAACCAGTAGGTTAATTGACTTTCCCTAAAACAGGCAGCTAAAAAAAAAGCAAACAAACGAGGGTTTTAGTACTAGTCTTAATGCCCTTAACCTTGTGCCACAACACTTTGAACACTGTTATGTTAAAATAGAATTGAGTAATTAGGGTGGGATTCATTAGTGATATTTTAATTCACACTATTTTTCATATATAGGTCATATAATTTCTGTGTGCCATGACAGAACATGTTCATGAAATTATTTAAATATAGTTCTTAAAAATATATGAAATAACATGTTTTCTTAAGTTTTATTACCATTGTTTTTGTTTGCTTTTATCTCCATTAGGTAGACAAATTTCATATTGCAGCACTAGCTTCTGTATCATATTATTTAGTGGATGGTAGAGATTTATTTTTCAAAAAGGTGCTTATAATTTAAAATGTCATCCTTCCTTCCTTCTCTTCTCCCTCCATCCCTCCCTCCTTCCTACTTCCTTTCCTAATATTGTTTTAATTCACAAAGCTCCTGTGGAGGCCATATGGTTTCTCAGATTTAATTTAACTTTGGGTGGCATAATTGTGCTATCACTCACTCATAATTAATTTCTGTTTGTAGTTCATTGAAGAAATTCACAGTAAGGTGCTTTTTTTATGCTTTTATTATCTAAGTTAAAATTGATTCACTTTTTCCTTTTTTTTTAGAAACAGTGAATCACATTCCTTCATCATTTTATAAAATAATGTTAGTGTATTCTGTTTTTTCTACCTCTTTCTTTGATTTACCAGGTTTTAGTTTAGTTGCCCAATTACCTAAATCTGAGCTAGGTGTAATAAGTAGTTAGTATATAATTAAAAATATAATTTAAATATAGGCTTTAAAAAGCAGATTGACCTAGGTATGTTTGAGTGCTACCTTTACAAATTACCAGCTCTGTGATTCTGGATCTGTTACTTTCCTTGTCTGAAGTTCTCTTTCCTTCAGAAAAGGTTAAAGAAGAATTTTATATATATATATATATATATATATATATATATATATATATATATATATATATATGCATATGTATATAAATTATATATGTGTGTGTATGTATAGTCTTAAAAAAGAACACACACTCTAATTGGAGTAAATGATACATATCCTTCTGTACTTAGCTTTTGTAGCTCAGCAATTTCTCTAAGATAATCCCTTATTAACATTATTTTAATGGCTCAAAAACCCAATGTAAAATTGTCCATAAATTGTTTTAATTTATATTAGAAATAATGCTGCATGTAAAAATATAAAATATTAAAAATCTTTTTATAAATATGAGAGCAGAATAATAAGATCCTGACAGTGGCCTCCCTAGGTCAGAAAGGTTCTACCCAGGATGGTTGTAGTGCTGCCAACTTGTCTTTCCGGAAACAGTGTGTGGGTGTTGATATTCCCAAACACCATTGCCAAAGCACTGTGCTATCAAACTTCTATATTCCACACTGATCTTTTTAAAATTTTTTTAATTTTGCAAATATTTCAATCAAAGTTTTTGGGAAATTATCACTTACTATTGTGTTATATATATTTTTATATTTTATGCCACATAATATTTCAAACTGATATGCTATAACCATACTATAAATATATATGCTCTGTGTTACAGTATTTTCTTGATGCTGTGGTTAATATATTT
Organism: Kogia breviceps; assembly: GCF_026419965.1. Lineage (NCBI taxonomy): Eukaryota > Metazoa > Chordata > Mammalia > Artiodactyla > Physeteridae > Kogia > Kogia breviceps. Next base: position 36,354,643 of record NC_081316.1, on the reverse strand, counting down.
TATTTGTAACTTAAAAAAAATAGTTTTGTTTGCAGTGATGTTGTATAGATTGCATTTTACAATTTTAAACTTTCTTGTGTGTGAAGTGGTTATATTAAAATGTGCTGACTTACCCAGATATAGGCCACATGTGCAGGAACAGTCACATTCTCCCTTTGGAGCCATCTGGGCCATGTCCTTCTTAGAGCAGTAGCCTTTTGGCAACCTTATTTCTTCAATAGAAATTAGATTGTTTAGATTCTGTCTCTTCTGGAGTAGTTTTGGTGTATTATATTTTCAAGATATAATGGAACAGGGCTTCCCTGGTGGCTCAGTGGTTAAGAATCTGCCCACCACTGCAGGGGACACGGGTTTGAGCCCTGGTCTGGGAAGATCCCACATGCTGCGGAGCAACTAAGCCCATGTGCCACAATTACTGAGCCTGCACTCTAGAGCCTGCGAGCCACAGCTACTGAGCCAGCATGCCACAGCTACTGAAGCCCACATGCCTAGAGCCTGTGCTCTGCAACAAAAGAAGCCACCGCAATGAGAAGCCTGCGCACCACAACAAAGAGTAGCCCCCACTCGCCGCAACTAGAGAAAGCCCACATGCAGCAACGAAGACCCAATGCAGCCAAAAATAAATAAATTAATTATAATTTTTAAAAAAAGATGTAATGGAACAGACTTCACTTATACTAGTAAACAATACAGAAGATAATATGTGTAGGAACAGACTTAACTAATATGCAGGACTTAGATGAAAAAGACTTTTTAAAACCCCAAACTCCTGAAGAACATAACATGATTTAAACAAATTGAAAGTCATACCATGTTCCTGAGTGGAAAACACAAAATAAAATTGTCTGTGTTCCATAAATTTCTATTTTGGTGCAATCCCTATAAAAAATGCTAAGACTTAAAAAAAATCAGACAATCTGATTTTCTTGTTCTTGTGCAAAAATAAACATATAAAATTGTCCAGAAGCACTGTGAAAACAATTGGCAGTGAGGGTGGACCTGTTTTACTAGATACAAATTCTGCCAAGCTTCTATAATTAGAATAATTATTGGTACATGATTGTATAGATTAATGGAGCAGAATAAAAATCTAGAAATAAACCAAAATATACACAGATCTCCAGAGGGACCCCTTACTCTCCTCTGTCATGTGAGGACACAGCAAGAAGTCATGTTTGTGAACCAAAAAGCAGGCCCTCGCCAGAGTCAACCTGTGCCTTGATCTTAGACTTTCCAGCCTCCAGAACTGTGAGAAATAAATTTCTGTTGTTTACAAACCACTCAGTTTATGGTATTTTTGTTATAGTGTGCTGAATGAATTGAGACAGGGACTTTAAGCATTCACTAAAATTTCTGTGTGTTTTGGTCTGTCTCCATTACATAATCACCTCCGAAAGGCCCCAGCTTCTAATACCGTCATTTTGGGGGTTAGTATTTCAATGTATCAATTTTGGGGGGATGCAAACACAGACTGTTTAATAATAATGTTGGGACAATTGGTTAGCTTTCTGAACAGAAGTAAAGTTGGAACCATACCTCTTAGTATATACTATAATTTTTTTTAAAAATGTAGTAATGAAACTATAAATGTACCAGAAGGAAATGTGAATGAAATAGGAGAGAATATGGGCTAAGTTGGTCTAATTATGATCAAAATCCAGAAGCCATTAAAAGAAAGGATTAATGAGTTTGACTGTTAGTAAAGAATTTCTACATAGCAAAGATCAGTTTAAGTAGAATCAAAAAGCGAAAAATCATATGCTGAGAGAAAACATTGCAAAGTCATATTACAAAGGTCTGATCTTAACTAACAACTCTTATTTGATAAAATTTGATAAGAGAAATTTGGTAAGAGAAGAACTAACAACTTGGTGGAGAAATGGAGAAAGGATATAAGTAGATGGTTCACATAGAACTACAGATGGCTCTACAACATATGAAATAATGCAAAACCTCATGATAATGAAAATGCACATTAAATCTAGACCAGTATATCATTATTTTGTACCTGACATATTGGCAGAAATCTGAAAGTTTGATTATATGGGCTAGTGTCACCTGTGAGGAAATTGGCCCTTACACATTGCTGATTGGAGTCTTCATGAGTAGAATTGCCCTATGGCGGGTAATTTATGTTTAGCAGAATTATAAATATGTATATTCTCTCTGACCCAGTGTTTTTATTTCTAGGAATAGATTTACTCCTTTATACTTCCGTAGAGTTACTCGTGTATGAATGGGATTAGGTATAATGTTATTTACAGCATTGATTGTCATGGTAACATTTCAGGAACTACGTAAATGTGGATTAGTAGATTGTGGTACAACCGTGATATGGAATTCTGTACAGCTATATAAGAGGAAGAAGTTCTATAAACTGATATGGAAAGATCTCTAAATTATATTGTTAAGGAAAAAAGCAATGTGTAGCACAGTAGGTATAATATGCTTCCATTTGTGTAAAGGAGGGAAGGAAATACATATATAGTATTGCATTGTATATGCATAAAAATTCTTTTGAAGGATAAATAAGAAATACACTTTTTGATGTTTAAACTGTATGAATGTTTTACCTAGGGAAAAAGTAACTGTTGAAAAATATAATAGATTCTTAATTCTAGTTCTGTTTTTCTTAACAGTAGCTTCCCATTACTCAGAATAAAATCCAAGAGCTTTATGTGATCTGACCCCTGCTTAACCCTGATCTCACCGCCAAGGAACCTTTCTCACCCAGCTCAGCCACAGTGTCCTTCTTGCTTTGCCTGGAATCTTGTGCTTTGCATTTAATATCTTCTATGGCTAGAAGTCATTTCCTCCAGATCTTTGCCTGGCACACTCCTTTACTTCATTTCCTTCTCTGCTCACATGTATCAGAGAAGTATTCGCAGACCTATCTAAAGTTCTAAGAGTGTGTCCCCCCACCCCTTGCTTTAACCTCTGTGCTTGAGTTTTCTTTATAACACTACTATTCTCTGTTAACATTCTCTGTTCTTTATTCTCTATTCTTTGTTCATTGTCTCCCCCATAAGATTGTAAGCTCTGTTAGGACAGGGACTTGGTCTTGTTTGTTGCTGTACCCCATCACCATGATCAGTGCCTGCACTTAGTAATGCTCAGTGAATATTTATAGTAGGAGACTACTGAAATAATTTCGTATTTTGAGACAAGTGTATAGGGTTTCAGGTCATTGGTAATGAAAGACTTAAGGCACTACAGTTTTCAGTAATTTCTAGTGTACCTCTGAGTATTTTGCTGAATGTGTTTCCTTGGTAATTTTAGTTTTTTTTTTTTTTTACTGTGAACCAAGCAGGTTTCACTATACTGTTCTGGGAAGAACCATATGAAATTCTTGATTATAAATAATTGCTCCCTGCCTGTCCCTAATAACATCTTAAATTTGGTTCTTCTTATTTCTTTCACCAGTTATAATGAATATCATTTTAAAAAATTAAACTCTCAAGTTACTGAATTCTAGAAGCCAATTTGTTTTTATTGTACATTACATGTATTATTAAAATGAGTTGAACATTTAATTTTGGAAGTGGAGAGGTTATGGCAATATTCCATATCCATGATTCCTTTATTATTTTTTTATATCTTTATTGGAGTATAATTGCTTTACAATGTTGTGTTAGTTTCTGCTGTATAACAAAGTGAATCAGCTATATTTATACATATATCCCCATATCCCCTCCCTCTTGTGCCTCCCTCCCACCCTCCCTTCCCACCCCTCTAGGTGGTCCCAAATCACCGAGCTTATCTCCCTGTGCTATGTGGCTGCTTCCCACCAGCTAGCTATTTTACATTTGGTAGTGTATATATGTCCATGCCACTCTCTCACTTTGTCCCAGCTTCCCCTTCTATCCCCCTGCCCCGTGTCCTCAAGTCCATTCTCTACGTCTGCATCTATATTCCTGTCCCACCCTTGGGTTCATCAGAACCAATTTTTTTTTAGATTCCATATATATGTGTTAGCATACAGTATTTGTTTTTTTCTTTCTGACTGACTTCACTCTGTATGACAGACTGTAGGTCCATCCACCTCACTACAGATAACTCAATTTCGTTTCTTTTTATGGCTGAGTAATATTCCATTCATGATTCCTTTATAACCATTTTTAAATTGTACTGGATCAGGCTATCTTGCTTAGGTTAATTCCTGCCACTCAAACTTGAGAAAGTTTATTTCTGTTAAAATTAAGAATTACTAAGCCTAAATTAGAACATACATACAATAAGGAAATAAAAAACAGAGACTAATTCCCTCTTAATAAGTCTGTGGGAATTGCTTATTTCATATAAAACATTTGTTAAATTTACATTGTTGCATCTGATTGCAGCTGACTGTGGCCAAAACACTGTTATGAATTTAAAACAACTTAATGTAATTATATTTTCAATTTCCTCAAATAGAGATTATTACTATATCTGATCAGTAAAGTTTAAATTTTTATTATCTATTTCTAGCCAGAAACATCATCATATATGAATAGGATTTAAAGTATTAGACCTTCTCGATAACATCTATTTTTTTATTACACCAGGTAGTTTTGGATGTTGGTTGTGGAACTGGAATTCTCTCTATGTTTGCTGCTAAAGCTGGGGCAAAGAAGGTTCTTGGAGTTGATCAGTCTGAAATACTTTACCAGGCAATGCATATCATAAGGTAGATGCATTTTACGGCTTGATTTAAGATTATTTTAAAATTTAATGATTAATAGCTATTGATTTTCTTGTCTTTAATAGCTATCCAATGCAGACTCAAGACAGTTGTCTTTTAGTAAAAATTCATTCCAGAATCATAAGATTTTAAGTTGTATTGACCTAGACATGTTTGAGCTATGAATAATCTTTTCATTGTTCTTCTCATTGATGAGAATTATTTTTATATAGTTTTCTGTCCTTCCAATTATGGCTATAGATATGCTAATTACAATAATATGAAATTAGAAATCATGGACATATAGGGCAGTGTTAGAAGACTTGCTACAAAACTCAATATATCAGGGCTTCCCTGGCGGCACAGTGGTTGAGAGTCTGCCTGCTGATGCAGGGAACACAGATTCGTGCCCCCGTCCGGAAGATCCCACATGCCGTGGAGCGGCTGGGCCCGTGAGCCATGGCCACTGGGCCTGTGCGTTCCGAGCCTGTGCTCCGCAACGGGAGAGGCCACAACAGTGAGAGGCCCGCGTACCACAAAAAAAAAAAAAAAAAAAACAACCCAATATATCAGTAGTATTTCCTTTAGCAAATAGCACTTCAACTAAAAAGGCTAAGGATTATCTTTTTCTTTTTGACAACACTAGCCCTTGTGCCTCCTCAAATTAAAATAAGTAAATTTCAGAATGGCTACAAACTTAATTATGTTCTCTAAAAATATCTCCTCTCTTTGAGAAATTAAGTTTGTTAGGTTAATTGACCCATGATTGATTTTACAGTTGGCTTATATCCTAGTAAGAAGACCTTCACTTGAACTACAGCTTTTAGAACTAGATTTTGTTAGCTGTGTACCTAACCAAAGCATGTTACATTTGGAACTTTGGAATAATTTCCAGAATAATTTTAATATCAGGCTTCTTAGTGATTCTTTTTTCCCCCAGCTTTATTGAGATATAATTGACACATAATATTGTGTGAGTTTAAGGTGTAAAATGTATTGCTTTGATACATTAATATATTACAGAATGATTACCACTGTAGCATTAGCTAACACCTCCATTGTGTCACATGAAATAATTACCATTTCTTTTTTGTGTTGGAAACATTTAAGGTCTACTCTTTTAACAGCTTTTGCCGTGCTTACGTTAGATTCTCAGCAATGATTCTTAAATGGTCCTCCCACTGATACATATGTTTATTCTTAAAATTGGTTAATATTGATCATTTCTGATTCGTATAAAATTTAATTATGTAAAATATTTAAATTTTTAGATTTTATTGCAGTGAAGTCTAGTGTTGTGGTTAAGAGTGCAAAGTTTGAGTCAGACAGGTTTGAGTCCTTGCTCTGTCCCTTCTCCGTTGTTTGAACTTCAGTTAAATTACATCTAACCTCTTTGAAACCTCAGTTGTTTTACTATCAAAATGAAAATAATGATGAGTACCTCATACGGTTATGAGTAAGGTAAATAAGTTATAAGTAAGATATGCACCTCAGTCTGTTTGGCATATTGCCTGCCCTGGCATGTAGTAGGTATTCAGAAGTTAGCAACTGTTATTACTAACAAGTACCAAATTAATGTTAATGAAAAAATGACATTGCTCTTGCTTAGATTTTTTCATAGATAGAGGTTTGTGGTTATTATTTTCATATTAGAGAATATGCATCTATGTTGCATATGCAATCCATAATCTAGTAAAGTTTTTTTTTTCCCTTATATTGCTATTAACTACAGCATCATCATTTTGGGGGTTCTGTAAAGAGCACCCTCTCTTGCTTGTGCATTACCACCATCCAAACAGATGTGAGAACCACTGTCCCAAAGAAGAGATTGTTTTAGATGAATTATCAAAATTTTATTGTTGTGATAGTAAGATTACAGTAAGATATTTCTATTAGAAATTCTCATCTTATGAAAGACCATGTTCATTTATATATTCATTTGTCATTTTTGATTTCTGTAAGGTGAGACTAGATGTGCTCCCATTTTAATTCCTTTATGAAAGAAAAAGATAGTGATACTACTCATTTTATTTTGTTTTGTCTTCATTTTATTTCACAGAAGCCCTGATTCCTAGTGACTTTTTAGAAATATGTTTGTACAATGATTATAATCAAATTCATTGTGTATGAAATTTAGTGCTGGAGTGTATGGAAATTTTGCATGAGAGCATTTATTGAAAATGACTTAGCATTCAATTCTAGGTACATTTAACAGTAGAAGTTGCTAACATTAACTTAGTACTTTCTATTTAATTTCTTTTGAGGTAGGTACAAAAACAGTACATATATATATATTTGTTTTTATAGAGATTAGGAAATTGAGACACAGAGACTATGTAACTCTCCATATTTGTAGTGTGGCCAGGATTAGATCCCAGGCAGCCTGACTCCATGGTCCATACTCAAAGCCAATTTACTATGCTGTCTCTCCATTTCACTACTGACAGTGCATGTGTTGGTTGCATTCTGTAGTTTGCTTTACTTAGAACCTATAGAGTTTGAAAATCAGACCTTTTTGTTTTGGATGAGCCAACATTGTACTTTCCTTCAAAGATGTTCTCCTTTGCCTTTTTTTCCCCACATCTTTATTGGAGTATAAATGCTTTACAGTGTTGTGTTAGTTTCTGCTGTACAACAAAGTGAATCAGCTGTATGTATACATATATCCCCACATCCCCTCCCTTTTGAGTCTCCCTCCCACCCTCCCTATCCCACCTCTCTAGGTGGTCAAAAAGCACCAAGCTGATCTCCCTGTGCTATGCAGCAGCTTCCCACTAGCTAGCTATTTTACATTTGGTAGTATATATTAGTCCATGCCACTCTCTCACTTCATCCCAACTTACCCTTCTCCCCATGCCCTCAAGTCTGTTCTCTACATCTGTGTCTTTATTCCTGCCCTGCCACTAGATTCATCAGTACTGCTTTTTAAAATTCCATATATATGTGTTAGCATATGGTACTTTTCTCTTTCTGACTTACTTCACTCTGTAGGACAGACTGTAGGTTCATCCACCTCACTACAAATAACTCAATTTTGTTCCTTTTTATGGATGAGTAATATTCCCTTGTATATATGTGCCACATCTTCTTTATCCAGTCATTTGTTGATGGACATTTAGGTTGCTTCCATGTCCTGGATATTGTAAATAGAGCTGCAGTGAACATTGTGGTACATGACTCTTTTTGAATTATGGTTTTCTCAGGGTGTATGCCCAGTAGTGGGATTGCTGGGTCATATGGTAGTTCTATTTTTGGTTTTTTAAGGAACCTCCATACTGTTCTCCATAGTGGCTTTATCAGTTTACATTCCCACCAACAGTGCAAGAGGGTTCCCTTTTCTCCACACCCTCTCCAGCATTTACTGTTTGTAGATATTTTGATGATGGCCATTCTGACTGGTGTGCGGTGATACCTCATTGTGGTTTTGATTTGCATTTCTCTAATGATTAATGATTAGTGATGCTGAGCATCTTTTCATGCATTTGTTGGCCATCTGTATGTCTTCTTTGGAGAAATGTCTGTTTAGGTCTTCTGCCCATTTTTGGATTGGTTTGCTTTATTTTTTTGATACTGAGCTGCATGAGTTGCTTGTATATTTTGGAGATTACTCCTTTGTCAGTTGCTTCATTTGCAGATATTTTCTCTCCATTCTGAGAAATGGAAATTCTGTCTTTTCGTCTTGTTATGGTTTCCTTTGCTGTGCAAAAGCTTTTAAGTTTCATTAGGTCCCATTTGTTTATTTTTGTTTTTATTTCCATTTTTCTAAGGGGTGGGTCAAAAAGGATCTTGCTGTGATTTATGTCATAGAGTATTCTGCCTATGTTTTCCTCTCAGAGTTTTATAGTGTCTGGCCCTACATTTAGGTCTTTAATCCATTTTGAGTTTATTTTTGTGTATGGTTTTTAGGGATTGTTCTAATTTCATTCTTTTGCATGTAGCTGTCCATTTTTCCAAGCACAATTTATTGGAGAGGCTGTCTTTTCTCCATTGTATATTCTTACCTCCTTTATCAAAGGTAAGGTGACCATATGAGCATGGGTTTATCTCTGGACTTTCTATCCTGTTCCATTGATCTATATTTCTGTTTTTGTGCCAATACCATACTGTCTTGATTACTGTAGCTTTGTAATATAGTCTGAAGTCAGGGAGCCTGATTCCACCAGCTCTGTTTTTCTTTCTCAAGATTGCTTTGGCTATTCAGCGTCTTTTGTGTTTCCATACAGATTGTAAAATTTCTTGTTCTAGTTCTGTGAAAAATGCCATTGGTAATTTGATAGGGATTGCATTGAACCTGTAGATTGCTTTGGGTAGTATAGTCATTTTCACAATATTGATTCTTCCAATCCAGGAGCATGGTATATCTCTCCATCTGTTTATATTATCTTTGATTTCTTTCATCAGTGTTTTATAGGTTTCTGAGTACAGGTCTTCTGCCTCCTTAGGTAGGTTTATTCCTAGCTATTTTATTCTCTTTGTTGAGATGGTAAATGGGATTGTTTCATTAATTTCTCTTTCTGATCTTTTGTTAGTGTGTAGGAATGCAAGAGATTTCTGTGCATTGATTTTGTATCTTGCAACCCTACCAAATTCATTGATTAGTTCTAGTAGTTTTCTAGTGGCATCTTTAGGATTTTCTATGTGTAGTATCATGTCATCTGCAAACAGTGACAGTTTTACTTCTTTTCCAATTTGTATTCCTTTTATTTCTTTTTCTTCTCTGATTGCTGTGGCTATGACTTCCAAAACTATGTTGAATGATAGTGGTGAGAGTGGACATCCTTGTCTTGTTCCTGATCTTAGAGGAAAGGCTTTCAGTTTTTCACCATTGAGAATGATGTTTGCTGTGGGTTTGTCATATATGGCTTTTATTATGTTGAGGCAGGTTCCCTCTCCCTCTATGCTCACTTTCCGGAGTGTTTTTATCATAAATCGGTGTTGAATTTTGTCAAAAGCTTTTTCCGCATCTATTGAGATGATCATATGGTTTTTATTCTTTAATTTGTTAATATGGTGTATCACACTATTTTGTGTATATTGAAGAATCCTTGCATCCCTGGGATAAATCCCACTTGATCATGGTGTATGATCCTTTTAATCTGTTATTGGATTCTGTTTGCTAGTATTTTGTTGAGGATTTTTGTCTGTGTTCATCAGTAATATTGGCCTGTAATTTTTCTGTGTGACATCTTTGTCTGGTTTTGGTATCAGGGTAATGGTAGCTTCGTAGAACGAGTTTGGGAGTGTTCCTCCCTCCACAATTTTTTGGAAGAGTTTGAGAAAGATAGGTGTTAACTCTTCTCAAAATGTTTGATAGAATTTGCTTGTGAAGCCATCTGGTTCTGGACTTTTGTTTGTTGGAAGATTTTTAATTATGGTTTCAATTTCATTACCTGTGATTCGTCTTTTTATATTTTCTAATTCTTCCAGGTTCAGTCTTGGAAGGTTGTACTTCTCCAGGAATTTGTCCATTTCTTTCAGTTTGTTCATTTTATTGGCATATAGTTGCTTGTAGTAGTCTCTTATCTTATGAATTGCTGCGGTGTCAGTTGTAATCTCTCATTTTTCATTTCTAATTTTATTGATTTGCATCCTCTCCCCTTTTTTCTTTATGGGTCTGGCTAAAGGTTTATCAATTTTGTTTATCTTCGCAAAGAACCAGCTTTTAGTTTTATTGATCTGTGCTATTCTTTGTTTCTATTTCATTTATTTCTGCTCTGATCTTTATGATTTCTTTCCTTCTATAATTTTGAGTTTTCTTTGTTCTTCTTTTTCTAGTTACTTTCGGTGTAAGGTTAGATTTGAGATTGTTCTTGTTTCTTGAGGTGAGCCTGAATTGCTATGCACTTCCCTCTTAGAACTGCTTTTGCTGCGTCCCATAGGTTTTGGATCGTTGTCATTTGTTTCTAGGTATTTTTTGATTTCCTCTTTTATTTCTTCAGTGATCTCTTGGTTATTTAGCAGCACACTGTTTAGCCTCCATGTGTTTGTGTTTGTTACTGTATTTCCTTTAATTGATTTCTAATCTCATAATGTTTTTATCTTCCAGCTTACTTATCTGTTCTTCTGCCTCAGTTATTCTGCTAGAGTATTTTTGTTGTTGTTGGAAAAGATGGTTGATATGATTTCAGTTTTCTTAAATTTTCCAAGGTTTGATTTGTGACCCAAAATGTGATCTGTTCTGGAGAACGTTCTGTGTGCACTTGAGAAGAAAGTGTATTCTTCTGCTTTTGGTTGGAATGTCCTAAAGATATCAGTTAAGTCTATCTGGTCTATTGTGTCATTTAAAACTTGTGTTTCCTTATTTATTTTCTGTCTGGATGATCTGTCTATTGGTGTAAGTGGGGTAAGTCCTCTACTATGATTGTGTTACTGTTGATTTCTCCTTTTATGGCTGTTAACATTTGCCTTATGTATTGAGGTGCTCCCATGTTGGGTGCATAAATATTTATAATTGTTACATTTTCTTCTTGGATCGATCCCTTGATCTTTATGTAGTGTCCTTCCTTATCTCTTGTAATGGTCTTTATTTTAAAGTCTATTTTATCTGATATGAATATTACTACTCCAGCTTTCTTTTGATTTCCATTTGCATGGAATATCTTTTTCCATCACCTCACTTTCAGTCTGTGTGTCCCTAGGTCTGAAGTGGGTCTCTTGTAGACAACATATATATGGGTCTTGTTTTTGTATCCATTCAGCCAGTCTGTGTCTTTTGGTTGGAGCATTTAATCCATTTACATTCAAGGTCATTATCGAGATGTATGTTCCTATTACCATTTTCTTAATTGATTTGGGTTTGCTTTTGTGGGCCTTTTTGTTCTCTTGTGTTTCCTGCCTAGAGAAGTTCCTTGAGCATTTGTTGTAAAACTGGTTTGGTGGTGCTGAATTCTCTTAGCTTTTGCTCTCTGTAAAGCTTTTGATTTCTCCATCAAATCTGAATGAGATCCTTGCTGGGTAAAGTAATCTTGGTTTTAGGTTTTTCCCTTTCATCACTTTAAATATGTGCTGCCACTCCCTTCTGGCTTGCAGAGTTTCTGCTGAAAGATCAGCTGTTAACCTTGTGGGGATTCCCTTGTATATTATTTGTCGCTTTTCCCTTGTTGCTTTTAATAATTTTTCTTTGTATTTAGTTTTTGATAGTTTGATTAATATGTGTCTTGGCATGTTTCTCTTTGGGTTTATCCTGTATGGGGCTCTCTGTGCTTCCTGGACTTAATTGACTATTTCCTTTCCCATGTTAGGGAAGTTTTCAACTATAATCTCCTCAAATATTTTCTCAGACTCTTTCTTTTTCTCTTCTTCTTCTGGGACCCCTATAATTCGAATGTTGGTGCGTTTAATGTTGTCCCTGAGGTCTCTGACACTGTCGTCAATTCTTTTCATTCTTTTTTCTTTATTCTGCTCTGTGGTAGTTATTTCCACCATTTTTATCTTCCAGCTTACTAATCTGTTCTTCTGCCTCAGTTATTCTATTTTTTTTTTTTTTTTTGCGGTACGCGGGCCTCTCACTGCTGTGGCCTCTCCTGTTGCGGAGCACAGGCGCTCCGGATGCACAAGCTCAGTGGCCATGGCTCATGGGCCCAGCCGCTCCACGGCATGTGGGATCCTCCTGGAACCGGGGCACGAACCCGTATCCCCTGATCCCCTGCATCGGCAGGAGGACTCTCAACCACTGCACCACCAGGGAAGCCCTAGAGTGTTTTTAATTTCAGTTATTGTGTTCATCACTGTTTGCTCTTTAGTTCTTCTAGATCCTTGTTGAATGTTTCTTGAATTTTCTCCATTCTGTTTCTGAGATTTTGGATCATCTTTACTATCTTTACTCTGAATATTTTTCAGGTAGGTTGCCTATTTTTTCTTCATTTATTTGGTCTTGTAGGTTTTTACCTTGCTCCTTCATCTGCAACATATTTTTTTGTCATTTTTAAATTATTATTATTTTTTTATGGGTGGGGCTGTATTCCTGTGTTACTGGTTGTTTGGCTTGAGGTGTCAAACAGTGGAGTTTTCAGGCAGTTGGATAGAGCTGGATCTTGGTGCTGAGATGAGGACTTCCGGGAGGCCTCACTCCGATTAATATTCCCTGGGGTCTGAGGTTCTCTGTTATTCCAGCAGTTTGGACTTGGCCCTCCCACCACAGGAGCGTGGGCCCGACCTCTGGCCTGAGAACCAAGATCCCGCAAGCCTTGTGGTGTGGCAAAAAAAAAGAAAAAAGGAGCAATACAATAATAAAGAATTAAAAACAGAATAAATTAGAAAGATAAAAAATATATTAAGAAAAATAAAAATATAATTGAAACAACTGCAACAAGGTAAAATAAAACCACAACAGAAGAAAGAAAAAAAAGAGGAGGGAAACAGCCCAAAGTAGCAGAACAATAACAAAGTATAAAGAATAAAAGAAAATTAGAAAAATAAAAGATTTGTTAGAAAAAATAAAAATGTAAATGAACCAACAAGGTAAAACAGAACCCCAGTCTAAAAGAGGAAAAAAGAAAAAAATAGCAAAAAAAAGCCTTGGCTCTGGGGGCGGAGTTTAGGCAGGGGTGGAACTTAGGCAGAGGCAGGTTTTAGGTTGGGGCAGTTCCTAGGTGGGTGGGGGATGACGTTTCAGCATGGGGCGGGGCCTAGGCTCAGGACCCAGCAACCAGAAAAGGACTAGGGAGCAGGGCCTAGGCAGGTGATGTTCACACGTGGGGCGGGGCCTCTGCTTAGGACCTGCATGGACGGGGTGAGGCAGCAGGTGGAAAGTGTGGGGTTCCAGAGTTTGGAGGTAGGGCCCTGGGTGGGGGTGTAGGGGTGGGGCTTGGGCTCTGCCTGGCAGGAGGGAGGCTCCAAGGGCAGAGTATTAGGCCTGGGAGCCCAGTAGGCTCTCTGGTGCCTAAGTCGACTGGGAGAGCGCTGGCTGTGTTCTCTTCCATGGCCCCCCCAAGCCCACTGTCTCCCCCAGGGTCTCCCTGTTCCCCGCTGGACCCCTGACCGTGTGCATGTCCCACTGGGTGTAGGAACACCTCTCCTCCCCCAGCCGCCCCCCAGGGGTGCCGGTCCAGGAGGTCCGGCCTTTACTTCTGCTCCCCCTTCCCTCCCTCCCTCTCCCTCAGGACCCCCGTGGCTGGAGGGAGCCTAGGTGGCAGAAGATCAGGCCTGGGATCTCAGCAGGCTCCTGGGGGCCCAAGTGGGCAGGGGAAAGCTGGCCACAATCCCTTTTGATCCTCTGCCCTCCCAGTGGTCCCCAATTTCCCCCTTCGGGCGTGGAATCCCTTCCCTTCCCCCAGCCGCCCCTCAGGGGCACCAGTCCCGTCCTGCCTCCACTTCTCCCCCTTCACTCCCCCCCATAGCTCCCATCCTACCTAGTTGCTGGGGGTTCCTTCTGTCCCCTTAGGTTTCCATGGTGCCCCACTGGTGCCTGGTAGGTGCCCTGGTTGTTCAGAGAGGTGAATTCATGTCCTTCTAGTACACCATCTTGACTCCACCCCCTGCCTTTTTTATATTGTGAAAAGATAGCTGTTTCCATAGTGTTCTCAGCATCTCTCCTTTGTCTTCCATTCGATTATTTGAAATTTATACTGTGGGGTGATATAACCTCTGTTCTTCTGTTTGTGAATGTCCCTGTAGAAGAATATTCAGGAAACAGTTTATGTTAATATCCCCAGCATTTACTGGCTCATTATTCTACCAGTTGAGGCAGAATAGCATACTTCTCTCAGCATCTGGAACCATATGACTTGATTTCTAATTTTGGCTTTTTGACTGTTTAGCTTTATGAAGATGGGCAAATTACTTAACTTCTTTAACCCTGGTCTCTTCATTTATAAAATGGGGTTGATGGTAGTACCTGTCTCACAAGATTATTATAAGGATTGAATCCATTTATTGTGCTTTACAAAGTGGCTGACATGTAACTGCTTACTAAATGTTAGTAATTATAACAATATTAGGTGATAACTGTAGTGGTATGTTTGGCTTGGCACCAGTGCCTCCAATAATACTTTACATTTGGTTGGTTTTGTTTCTAAAATGATCATTTCTTGCAGCTATCCCACCAACATATGATGACTCTCCTTTTTGTATTCTTTTCTGTTTCACAGTCTATTCTCTTACACCATAAAGCTTCCATATTCACTCTCTCCTCCCTTGAAATCTACCCTAAGCTTCTCTTATACTTGTCTGTTATTGCACTGGAGTTTTCTAGAACTATCATCAGTCAGTGAAAGCAACTCTTCTGATTAGCAGGCTGTGATTGTCTTTAGCAATTCTGAGGCTTCTTTCTCTGTCAGAAATCTATACACAGCAGGATTTCTCTAAAACTCCATAAGCTTACATCTGAAAGAAGTACTTTAAATTCTAAAAGATGGATACTTTTAAAATACATGTTTCATTATTCTTTTAGATATATTTGATTTACAATCCTTGAATTGTGTTCAAAATAATGATAAAATAATTTTTATTTCTTTGTTTAAAAAAGAGATCTAACATTTCTAAAGAAATGAGTGTAGAATGGAGTAAGTTTTGGCTTTAATGTAAACTGATATATATATATATATATATATATTAGGGCTTACATACATATATAAATTATTTGTATATAAACTGAGACTTAAGAAGAAGGTCAGGCTTGCAGTTCTGAGGTTGTAGATGTGAATAAAGTAGAATATGGATTTTTAAAGATGTTATATTAGCAGGGGCAAATAGAACTCAAAGTGATATATGGAAGGAATGAGAAATTGTTTCTTTTTCTAGCTGTTACATTCCAGTGAATGATCATTTCAGAAACATAAACTTAACAAAGGACAGCAAAGCTATTCAGTTGCCAGACAGTTGTATCCAGTGTTCACCCTCAGGAAGCATAGGTAGCTTCTGGCAATATTTTTACCATTACTCTGGCTGCCTTTGGTGTCTCATTGATTCCGCTGTGGAATAGCTCATTATTCAGACTTTTGGATGTTATTGCAGAGGAGTTTTCATGAGAAGATTAATCTATCATATGGCTACAATGCAGTGCTTTCAATCTCAGTATGACATTAAAGATGCAGTCTTTTATATTGCCTGTTTCTAGAATACTGTTAAAAATGAAACATTAAGAAAAGCCTAGATCTGTTGTCATATTTATGTAAATGTCCTTCTCTGGATTCTAGGATAGGAGCTTTATCTTCTTAATATTTTTGTCCCTATAACACCTGGCAAAGTGTCTTATACGTGGTGGATACTTAGTGAAAGGTTTTTGAGAAGAATAAAGTAACTTAATGAACTTAAAGATAGTGGTGGTTTATATAATATTTGGAACAAGATCACAAAATACACTAAGATAAATCCTTGAAGTAAGGGATGTTTCTTCATATTGTTTCTAAATATAATAGAAATAAAAGAAGAGCAAGTTAAAGCTGAAGGGAACTTTGAACGACTGATGAAGCTAAAATGGTAAAAAAAAAAAAAAAAAAAAAAGAAAGAAATTGCTGCTCAGGAGTCTTCTAATGAAGGTGATCAAGATGGCTTACATGGAAACTAAATTCAGTTTTTCTTGTGTCCCACCATCCCCTTAATTTTGTGTCAACTCAGTGGTCCTGTCTTGGGGATCCCATGACTACCCACTAGTTCAGTGGTTCACTGGAAGAAATCACATGACTCAGTATAAAGTTGTGTTCACAGCTAAGATTTATTACAGCAAAGGATATAGTCCAGGGACAGCAAGAAAAAGATATCCATAGGTAAGGAGGTCATGTACAGGCTTCCACAAAATCCTTTCTTCTCTGCAAGAGTCACACAAGATGTACTTTTCCTTCTAGCTGTGAACCTCAGAGACTCTTAAGAGATGTCTCTACCCAAGGAAGTTTGATTGAGTCTTAGAGTCTATAGTTCTCAAAGAGAACTGGTCATGTAGGCACATACCTGTTGTGTGACCAGCCATTGTACAAACCCATGTCAGATACCAGGTACATATCAGGAATCTTCATGTTTACTTTAAACATGCTGTCTTCCTGATTTGTCTTGGTCCACATCTTCACATGTATAGAATAGCATCACTAACCAGAAACTACATGAATGTTCATGAGTTTTGTTCTTAGGGTTTGATGAAGAATTACTGCCATGGTTACAGAGATAAGTAAGAACTGAGAGAACAGACCTGCATTAATTCTTCTCACAGGTCAAAATGGAAACCTGGGACTCACACTTGATGTTTCCTTCATCAGCAAACTTGCCGGAGATAGAGTCCTCTTGAAAAGCCTTACTGTTTCTCAAATCCATCCCTTGTCTACAGTTGATGTTTCTTTTATATTTATTTATTTATTTTTATTTATTTTTGGCTGCTTTGGGTCTTCGTTGCTGCATGCGGGCTTTCTCTAGTTGCAGCGAGCAGAAGCTACTCTTTGTTGCGGTGCGCGGGCTTCTCATTGCGGTGGCTTCTCTTGTTTTGGAGCATGGGCTCTAGGCGTGCAGGCTTCGGTAGTTGTGGCACGAGGGCTTGGTAGTTGTGGCTCACAGGCTCTAGAGCACAGGCTCAGTAGTTTTGGCGCACGGGCTTAGTTGCTCTGTGGCATGTGAGATCTTCCCGGACCAGGGCTCGAACCCATGTCCCCTGCATTGGCAGGCGAATTATTAACCACTGCGCCCACCAGCAAAGTCCCTCGTTTATGTTTCTTAAATCCGTGCCTTAATTCACATTCTTGTATTGCGTATATACTCACATGAATTAACACATCTGCACGTAAGTAGCTTGGTTATTTGTATTCAGTTATTTGGTTTTCTGTCATGTACTCCCTTAGTGCAGCCAGATTGATTTTCCTACCAATTCTCTTCACCTTTAAATAAATAAAGGAAGAAAGGGGTAAAAAGTTGTTTTTGTGTTGGGAAGACATGAGAGGATAAAGGAGAAACTAAAAATTACCTCTGATCCTGGTATGAGATCTCACTGTTAACATTTTGGTAAGGCTTTTTAAAGACTTAGGTTGCAGGAGATGAAAATACATGGAAATGTAAGCTTTACTAAAAATATCAGCTCCCTAAGGTTAGACAGGGATTTTTCTCTGTTTCATTCACGGATGTGCCCCAACCACCTGGGAGGGTACCAGACACACAGGTAGGTATTCAGTGTAAATACTTACTCAGTGAATGAATGAATGAATGAATGTATTTTCAAGACCCAGGACATCAAACATTCAAAGCCAGATAATCGTCAACACAAAAGACTGAAAACCTATTGTCTCTGCTTGAATCCAGGTTATTCTTTCTCCGTTTTTTTTCATTGTGTTAGAAGCTAAGCTATTGCTAATTTTAAATAATAAATGTCCTCAGTGTTAGTAATTCCACAGCTACACTCTTGTAAACACAAATGGTACATTTGGGAGGGAGCCAGCTCATGGAATAGCTTTGTTCTGATTGCAAGTCTGGCCCCTGAATTGAAATTATCTGCCTGGTAGTACTTGTTGTTTATGAGGTGTCCTTACATCTTTTCCCTATCTCAGATAGTTAAGGATTCTTGTTTTTTTACATTTATGAATGGAGGACTAGATTATTTCATAAAGGTAATTGGTATGGGTTTTCTCTCATCTCCCTGAGAAGAAGGGAGGGAGATCTGTTCTGGGCACCACTTTTCCTATGATTTTTTCAGTTCCTTTGTCACTTCCACTTTGTATACCTCTTGACATCGGGGATTTGTGTTGTGAAAAATGGCTCCCACCTCCACTACAGTCTTCTCTGATGTTTGCACTGAGCACTGGATCCTTCTTCACAAGTTTACCAAAATGATTTGAGTCTCCTTTTTTCCCCCACTAAATTTATCAGAATCTTTGGTGGTTTGATATCACCTTCTAAAATCTCCATGAGTTTATAAATTTATTACATTTTGTATTACTTTATTGTCATTTCAACATGCTTGGGGAACAAGAGAGAAATATGTATGCTTGGGTGCCATAGCTCACTGAAAGCAAAGTAATATTATACCTTGTATACTTTTATATCAGGGTATTCCCTCCCTGTCCCCCTGCCCCATATGCATTTTGAAAAAATAGTTGTTATCACCCATGTATTCTTCTAGGTAAACTTTATAATAATTTTGTCACCAGCTTTAAATGCCATTTAATTGATAAGGTGTTCGTTGTATGAACCCCTGTGGTACTTTATGCTGTTTGCACGTCTATCTCCCTGCTAGACCATTTCTTTCTTAGAACCTAGACTATGTCTTTTATCAAAATCACATTGGGCAGAGGTACATTACGGATTTGATCCTATATTTCTCATTCTAAAATTCCTGAAATGGCTCCTCGTTATCTCTAAATAAAATCTAGACTCCTTTGCATCCCCTCTAACTACTTCCCAACTTTGTCACTACATACTACCTCTTGTTGCTGTAATCATACTAAACTATTTATAGCTCTTCAAACTTGGAATTTTTCTTCCATACACACACACGCACACATACACATAACCACAGGCAGTTTGTGCACACAGAGATGAGGCATCCTCCTTTACCCCCATGCTCGCATACATCTTTGTGGATGCTCTGTTTTTTCCTGACTAAGCTCAAATGTCACTCACTTAGTTAAGGGCTTATTATATTAGCTCCTATGGACCCTGTGTTCTTCACTGCTCTGAATCCCTTAGACCATGTTCTTAAGTGCACAGACTATGTCTTTTATCTCTGTATGCCCAGTATCAGATAATTAATCATGATGATGTCCCTGTATCATGAGATAAAACTTAAATTGCTACTTTTAAGATAGGACATAATATAGGATAGTGATTGTTGTTCTAACAAAATGTTCACTTAGAAAAATAGATAATTCGTGTTTATTGGATTAGTTAAGAGACTTACTTAGCATACTCTTTTTATTATGGTGTTGTATTTCTATAGATTTAAATCTATGCTAGTTTTTGAGCAGGTGTTTCCAGAGATAGAATTCATTTTGAATGCTTTTGTGCTAACGTAAGGTTTAGTGATTGGACACTTGAGAAAAGAAAAATAAGTAAAATCTTTAGTTTCTTTCATGAATGGTAAATCAGGTGGTGATTAAGATGAGCAGTCTCATAAGGGGTTATCTATATGAATGATATCTGTGTTGTGATGTTTTAATACAGAATTACTGGGAATTATGGCCTTTGTCTTTTTTTCTGTATTCCTTGAAATCTTAATCTTTCCAGTTATATTTATATTTGAACAAGTAATTACTGAGGCAAATAGGATTATGACTTGTAGCAGGCAATAAACAGCCTGAGCAGATGGGCTTTTACAGGATACACCTTGATTCGCATGAGCATTCTGAAGATATTTCTACAGCAGTGGAACATTTTACTCTTCTTAGAAGATTGCTTTCTGTTTCCTTTGAAGTGTTTATAATTGTGAAAGCCCAATTAAATATTTCAGTAAATAGTAAGCAACTGCAGCAGTTTTTTCATAGAGAATTTTATTAAATACCTCTGAAAAAACTCAGAGGGGGTATAAACATCCTTTCATTTTTACCTTTGTGTGAGATATACATATTAAGTGCATAACACATTATATGTTCTAATATGCATATGTATGGACAAATAATAGGAAAGAGAACGTTTCCTGCACTTTAAAATTCCTCCCACCTCCATTTGCCCTTTTTCAGTCAGATGCTCTCCCTGCTTGATTGAGGTAAGTACCCTACTGACTTTGGTGGTAATCACTTCCTTTATATTGCTTTATATTTTAACCACTTAAATGGGCATAGTTTAGTTTACTCAGTTTTGACCTTTAGATAAATGAAATCATATATTATGCATTCTTTTTGTCTAGCTTGTTTTGCTCAACATTATTTTTAGTGTTCATTCATGTTTATTGTTACATAGAATGCCATTGATTAATATATCCCAATTTATCTTTTCTGTTCTTGATGGGAATTTTTGTGTTTTCCAGTTTAGGTCTGTTAAGAACGATTTTGTTATGAACTTTTTGTACATGTGCCTGGTACACACATCTGTGGGGTATATATTTACATATAAAAATTGCAGGCTTTAGGGTATTCATATCTTCAGATTTTCTCAATATTGCCAGGCTATTTTCCAGAGTGGTTATACCAATTTATACTTCTATCAATAGTATATAACAGTTCTGGTTGGTATTGCCTACCTTTAAGAATTTTTTCCAGTTAGTTGTATAGCAGTTTCTCATTGCAATTTAAATTTGCATTTCTGTGATTGTCAGTGAGGCTGAGCATCTTTTCATGTGATTATTGGAAATTTGGATTTCCTTTTCTGTGAAATATCTGTTTATGTCTTTTGTTCAGGTTTCCATTGAGTTGGGCCTTTCTATTATTTGCAGGCAATCTTTAAATTTTTTTTATTTGAGTTGTTTATAGGTTTTATGTAATGAAAAAGTTCTCATTCTTGCTTGCTGTTTCACTCTCTTCATAGTGTCTTTGATGTACTGAAATTCTCAATTTTCATGAGCATCATTCATGTTTATGGTTGCCGCTATATGTGAGTTGGGTAAGAAGTCTTATGGAGGTGTTTTCCTATATTCTCTTATAAATTTTATAGTTTTGTTTTTTACATTTAGGTTTGTAATTACCAGGCATTGTTTTTTGTATATGGTATGAGGTAGTGATCCAGCTTTTTATTATTACTATTATTATTATTATTTGTAATATGTTTAAATGACCAGTCTATATTATGTTAATATGTCCCAGTTATGTTAATATGTTAAATGTCCCAGTCTCACTTAGTGCAGAGACCATTCTTTCCTCTCTACTTTGCACTGTTATATTTGTTGGGAATCAAGCATCCATATATGAGGCCAGTATAACCTTTATACCAAAACTCTGCTAAGGCAGTAAAACAGAAAATTACAGGTCACTCATTTGTGAACATATGTGCAGACATCCTATTCAAAATATTAGAAAATTAATTGAGCAATATATTGGAAGGTAAAGTTTATCCCAGGAGTACAAGTTTGGTTAAATTTGAGAAAATCAACCAGAAAAATCTTTTGAGATATCTCGGGAGAAAAAGTCTGATAAAATTCCATATCCCTTCAATGTATCTATATATTAAAACTCTTAGCAAACTAGAACTAGAATGTTATATTGTAACACGGTACGGTGTACCTACAAAAACCAAAATTACATCCTAGAACTTGATGAAGCTTTGAAAGCATTCACTTTAAGTTCAGGAACAGGACAGGGATACTTACCATCACCTTTTCTATTCAGCACTGTAAAGGAGATCCTAGACAGTGGAGCAAGGCAATAAAAAGAAGGGTATAAGAATTGGAAATGAAGGAACAAGACTGTTCTTGTACCCTAGTAATAAGTTTGTGAATATTGATATCAGAAATAAGCTATAAATAAGTTATTAACAATAATAAAGTATCAAGGTGCTGAATACTTTAATTTTTTAATTTGATGTATAGTTGATTTACAATGTTGTGTTAGTTTCTGGTGTACAGCAAAGTGATTAAGTTATACATATATATTCTTTATAATATTCTTTTCTATTATCATTTATTAAAAGATACTGAATATAGTTCCATGTGCTATACAGTAGGACCTTGTTGTTTATCTGTGTTAATATATAGCAGTTTGTATCTGCTAATCCCAAACTCCTAATTTATCCCTGTCCTCTTCCCCTCTCTGCCTTTCCCCTTTGGTAACCATAAGTTTGTTCTCTATTTCTGTGCCTCTGTTTCTGTTTCGTATATAAGTTCGTTTTTATTAGTTTTTAGATTCCACATATGAATGATATCATACAGTATTTGTCTTTCTCTGACTTATTTCACTAAGCATAATATTCTCTAGGTCCATCCACATTGCTGCAGGTGGCAATATTTCGTTCTTTTTAATGGCCGAGTAGTATTCCATTGTGTGTGTCTGTGTGTGTGTGTGTGTGTGTGTGTGTGTGTCTGTGTCTGTGACTGTGTCTGTGTGTCTGTGTATCATATCTTCTTAATCCAGTCATCTGTTGCTGTGCACTTGGGTTGCTTCCATATCTTAGCTATTGTATATGGTGCTGCTATGAGCATTGTGGTGAATGTATCTTTTTGAATTAGTGTTTCTGTTTTTTCTGGATATATACCCAGGAATGGAATTGCTGGATCATGTGGTATTTCTGTTTTTAGTTTTTTAAGGAACCTGCATACTGTTTTCCATAGTACTTGCACCAATTTACATTCCCACTAGCAGTGTAGGAGAGTTCCCTTTTCTCCACATCCTCTGCAGCATTTATTATTTATAGACTTTTTAATGATGGCCATTCTGACTGGTGTAAGGTGGTACCTCATTGTAGTTTTGATTTGCATTTCTCTAATAACTAGTGATGTTGAGCATCTTTTTATGTGCCTATTGACCATCTGTATGTCTTCTTTGGAGAAATGTCTACTTAGGTGTTCTGCCCATTTTTTCATCGAGATGTTTGTTTTTTGGTTATTGAGTATTATGATGAGCTTTGTGTATATTTTGGAAATTAAGCCTTTGTCAGTTGCATCATTTGCAAATATTTTCTCCCAGTCTGTAGGTTGTCTTTTTGTTTTGTTTTGTTTATGGCTTCCTTTGATGTACAAAGTTTGATTAGGTCCCATTTGTTTATTTTTGCTTTAATTTTTATTGCCTTGGGAGACTGAGCTAAGAAAATATTGTTATGATTTATGTCAGAGACTGTTTTGCCTATGTTTTCTTCTAGGAGTTTTATGGTGTCATGTCTTATATTTGAGTCTTTAAGCCATTTTGAGTTTATTTTTGTGTATGGTTGAGGGGTTTACATGCAGCTGTCCAGCTTTCCCAACACCACTTGCAGAAGAGACTGTCTTTTCTCTACTGTATATTCTTGCCTCCTAGGTCGAAGATTAATTGACTGTAGGTGGTAGGTTTATTTACGGGCTCTCTTTTCTGTTCCATTGATCCATATGTCTGTTTTTGTGCCAATACCATGCTCTTTTGATTACTGTAGCTTTATAGTATTGTCTGAACTTTGGGAGGGTCATGCTTTCAGCTTAGTTCTTTTTCCTCAGGATTGCTTTGGCAATTTTGGGTCTTTTGGGGTTCCATATAAATTTTAGGATTACTCTAGTTCTGTGGAAAATGTCATAGCTAATTTGATAGGGATCACATTCAATCTGCAGCTTGCTTTGGGTAGTATGGCCATTTTAACAATATTAATTCTTCCAGTCCAGGAACATGGGATATCTATCTGTTTCTTTAAATCATCTTCAGTTTCCTTTACCAGTGTTTTATAGTTCTCAGTGTATAAGTCTTTCACCTCCTTGGTCAGGTTTATTCCTAAGTATTTTTTTTAATGCAGTTTTAAAAGGGATTTTTTTTTTTACTTTCCTTTCTGATATTTCATTTTTAGTGTAAAGAAATGCAACAGATTTCTGTATGTTAATCTTGTATCCTGCTACCTTGCTGAATTTGTTTATGAGTTCTAGTAGTTTTTGTGTGGAGGCTTTAGGATTTTCTATATAAAGTATCATGTCATCTGCATGTAACGACAGTTTTATCTCTTCCCTTCCAATTTGGATACCTTTTATTTCTTTTTCTTGTTTGATTGCTGTGGCTAGGACTTCCAATACTATGTTGAATAGAAGCGGTGAGAGTGGTCATTCTTGTCTTCTTCCTGAATTTAGTGGGAAGGCTTTCAGCTTTTCACCATTTGGTTTGTTGAACATTTTTGCATGTATATTCATCAGAGATATTGGCCTCTACTATATATGTGTGTGTGTGTATTTTCTTTTGTTTTTTGTAGTGTCTTCGTCTGGTTTTGGTGTCAGTGTGATGATGGTGGCTTCATAGAATGACTTTGGAAGTGTTCCCTCCTCTTCAGTCTTTTGGAATAGTTTGAGAAGGATCAGTATAAGTTCTTCTTTGTATGTTTGGTGAAGTTCCTCAGTGAAGCCATGTGGTCCTGGACTTCTGTTTGCAGGGAGTTTTTTTTTTATTACAGATTCTATTTCATTTCTAGTGATTGTTCTGTTCAAATTATCTGTTTCTTCTTGATTCAGTTTTGGTGGGCTGTATGTTTCTAGAAATGTGTCCATTTCTTCTAAGTTGTCCAATTTATTGGCATATAATTGTTCATAGTACTGAATACATAATTTTTAATATATAAAAATCAATTGTATTTCTGTAAAGAACATGAAACAGACATTGAAATTTAAAGTACATCAAAGTGTATTGTTAATGTTTCTAATCTCCTTCCAGACAATGCAGGGACGTTAAGTACTTTTAATGGAAAATTCATCCAGTGGATGAATGTCCTCCATTAGATGCTGTGCATGAACTACCAGTCAGCTGTTTTAACAACTTCTTCCGCATTTTGCCCTCTGACATTGGTCATTATTTTCTTGCCATGTATTTCTCTGGTATCTTTAATCTTACAACATTCTCTACAATGATTTCTGCAAAGAAAAAACCTGTGAAGACCCTAATGACTACCAGGATTTGAACCATTCTCTACAAAGCTTATTAATAACTCAGTAGAAATGTTATCTAATTTCTCTTTTTCACATCATATTTCGAAAGCTATCTAAACTCCCCTCTCAGTGAGCTGGTTTTTGTTTCCTCCCTGTCTTTTCTCCTGTTGATGCCCCCATTCTTTTGTATGTCAAAAACATCATGCAGTCCTGTTCTTGGTAACTGAACAAAGTAATCAGATACTGCCTCCTGAATATTCTCTTTACTTCCCAATAACAAGATTACATAAAGTGCTCAAGAAGGAGGAGTTGCTGACTTCCACATCTGTTCTTATCTTTGCCAATAGCATTAAATTATATTGTTATCATAAAGCCAGGCTAAGTTGACTTGCATGCATAACATGCCTACTGTTTTAGAGAACTGTTCTTCTTGAGGGTTGGGGTGATGACAGGGGATTACCTCTCTTGGGATAGATAAACTGCAGCCCTGCTCTTACTCACTGTAGTAGTTTAGTTGTTGTATCACCTGGAAGCATCTGTTCACAGACTCTTAGGGATCTGTCATCGGCCCAAGTAATCCTTTCTACTCAGTTGTATGTAAAATAAGTGATAGCATCCTCCTGATTGTTTATCCATGCCAGTAATGATTTCACCAGCTTTTTCTGGGTTGTCTCTCAAAAATGTCCTATCTCTTTCACAAGATATTCTCAGCACTCAGGAGTCCTCTGACCGTGTCCTCCTCCATTTGTATTGTCTTTGGGGTAACCCCAAGCTTTAAGTTCATTACTTTCTTAGTGGATACTTCATCTTCCCAGGCAGCCATATAAGCATAAGAAGGCCTTCCAGTGAGAGGAAAAACTGTTCTTCTGGTCCTTTCTCTTGCCATCATCTCTTCTCTGAAAAGACAGGCATTTTTTCAGAAATGCTAGTAACAGCCAGATAGTGTAATTTTTTACTATCTTCCTCTCTGCCTGCTGCTGCCTATCAGGCCAGTAGCTACTTTCTCTGAATCTCACTTTTGCCACTTCATACCAAGGATGAGTAGGCAACCATCCCAGGATTAGAGCCTCCTCTTATTTTTCAGTCTCCTCCTTTTTCTGGCTAAAAAGTGCCTCAGCCTTTTTGATTCATGGATCTGTGTGAGAGTCCTTCTCACAGCACTACTCTGAGATAAAATATTTTCAAATCAGACAAACAGAAACCTAATTACCCAGGATTACCCAGAGAGATTATCCAGTATTAAGTTTTATTAATAATTTCAGGACTTCCCTGGTGGCGCAGTGGTTGAGAGTCCGCACGAGTTCGTGCCCTGGTCTGGGAGGATCCCACATGCTGCAGAGCGGCTGGGCCCGTGAGCCATGGCTGCTGAGCCTGCGCATCCGGAGCCTGTGCTCCGCAACGGGAGAGGCCGCAACGGTGAGAGGCCCGCGTACCGCAAAAAAAAAAAATAAATTAAAAAAATAATAATAATAATAATTTCAATGATACAGGCAATCAAGATACTCAGAGAAAGCAGGGAGCAGTCTGGTACATAGAGCAGGACTCCTTACTGTGGAAGTTGTTAACCTATGCACCTTACTTAGAGGCCTGTCTACTCTAGGCCAGAGTGTGCATGTCTAATACAGGGAAGGGAAAAATAAAGAAGTAGCTTTTCATGTCCCAGACTTCTCCCTGATTAGTCTGGACCTCTTAATTGCCCGTATTTTTTTTTTTTTTTTTTTTTTGGTATGCGGGCCTCTCACTGTTGTGGCCTCTCCCGTTGCGGAGGGTAGGCTCCGGACGCGCAGGCTCAGTGGCCATGGCTCACGGGCCCAGCCGCTCTGTGGCATGCGGGATCCTCCCGGACCGGGGCACGAACCCGTGTTCCCTGCATCGGCAGGCGGACTCTCAACCACTGCGCCACCAGGGAGGCCCAATTGCCCATATTTTTGAAATTATTTGTGAAGCCTGACATTGGGTAAAATCTCTGGCTTATGTGAGTCAGATTTGACAGTCTGATCTTTTGTATTCACTCACCCAGATCTGTCCATTCTCTTTTCTCATTACTTCCTATTGGGACATAGAAATGCTGTTTTGTTTACATGTTGTCTGAGAGCTGATCCTAAAATTCATATGGAAAACACAAATGACCTAGAATATCCCAAAGAATTTTAAAAGAAGAATACAGTTAAAGGACATACACTGTCAGACTTCATGACTTGATTTAAAGCTATAAAAATAAAGAAACTGTTGTATTAGCATAAGGATATGCATCTAAATCTTGGGGCAGAATTGGAAGTTCAGAAATAAGCTTACAAATTACGTTTAATTGATTTTTGACAAAGATTGTGAAGTCATTCTATGGGTTGGTAATACTTTTTCTTCAACAAAGTTGAAACTATCACTTGTGATAGTTTTTCCGGCAAAGTTTTTTCATTATATATAAAAAAAATGATCATGATGCTATATTGGAAAAAATAACTCAAAACAGAAACTAAAAAAAATTTAGAAGAAAACATAGGTGAAAATATTTGATGTAGGCAAAGATTTCTTAAATATGTTACCAAAAGCATGAACCACAAAAGAAAAATATGATAAATTGGTTTTTATCAAAATTAAAAACTTTAGCTCTTCAAAACATATCATTAAAAAAATGAAAAACCCACAGGATGGAAGAAAATATTCACTATACTTAAATCCGTCAGGGTTTTTATTCAGAAGATGTAAAGAACTCTTAAAATTCAATAATAAGAATACAACTGAGCCAGGTTTTTAAATGGGCAAAAAATTTGAACAAAAGATGATAGGGGAATATGGCCAGTAAGCATATGAAAAAAATACTTGGTCATTAGGAAAATGCAACTTTTAACCATGATGAGATCTTAACACACAGTTAAAATTTAAAAGATCAGCAATACTAAGATGACTAGGTTGTAAAGCTATAGAGAAAACCATAATTCAAAAAGACACATACACCCCAGTGTTCATTGCAGCACTATTTACAATAGCCAGAGCATGGAAGCAACCTAAATGCCCATCAACAGACAAATGGATAAAGAAGATGTGGTACCTATGTACAGTGGAATATTACTCAGCCATAAAAAGGAACGAAATTGGGTCATTTGTAGAGACGTGGATGGATCTAGAGACTGTCATACAGAGTGAAGTAAGTCAGAAAGAGAAAAACAAATATTATATATTAACGCATATATGTGGAACCTTGAAAAATGGTACAGATGAACCTGTTTGCAGGGCAGAAATGGAGACACAGATGTAGAGAACAAATGTATGGACACCAAGGGGGGAAAGCAAAGCAGCAGGGGGGTGTGGGGGTGTGCTGAATTGGGTGATTGGGATTGACATGTACACACTGATGTGTATAAAATTGATGACTAATAAGAACCTACTGTATAAAAAATAAATAAAATAAAATTCAAAAATTTTAAAAATAAGTAGGAATGCTCATATATTGCTTGTGGGAATGTAAAATTGTATGTGAACTTTGTAAAACAAAATCACAGTTTCTTAAAAAGTTGTATCACTTCCATTTAACAGAGCAGTTCTTGTACATAAATGTTAATGGCTTTATTCATTATAGTACAAAGCTGGGATAATCTAGAATTCCATCCCCAGGTGTGTGGGTGAACAAAAGTGTTTTATTCATACAGTGGAATACTACTCAACAATACCTAGGAATGGAACTACTGATATACAGAAACATATGCATGAATCTAAAAAGTATGCTTTTTGAAAGAAACCAGACATAAAGGGGTACATACAGTATGATTCCATTTATATAAAACTCTACAAAATGCAAACTTTTTTTAAAAAATTAATTAATTTATTTATTTATTTATGGCTGCATTGGGTCTTCATTGCATTGTGCGGGCTTTCTCTAGTTGGCGGCGAGCGGGGGCTACTCTTCGTTGTGGTGCATGGGCTTCTTACTGAGGCAGCTTCTCTTGTTGTGGAGCACTGGCTCTAGGCACGCAGGCTTCAGTAGTTGTGGCTTGCAGGCTCTAGAGCTCAGTTTCAGTAGTTGTGGTACACAGGCTTAGTTGCTCCGTGGCATGTGGGATCTTCCCAGACCAGGGCTCAAAACCATGTCCCCTGCATTGGCAGGCAGATTCTTAACCACTGCGCCACCAGGGAAGTCCCCAAAATACAAATTTTAATATGTAGTAAAAGAAAGAAATCAGTGGTTGCCTGGGGATGGGAGGATTTTCTGGAAGGAGCACTAATGAATCTTTGTAAGAAAATAGAAATGTTTATATATTGATAGTGATGGTGGTGGTCACCCAAGTATATCTGTTTTTTTTTTTAAATTCAACAAAATTTACCCTTAAAATGCATTTAATCTTATGTATATAATACCTCAATGAAGTCTGGGGGGAAAAATCCTTCCTTTGTTAGCAGAAGAAATCCTTTATAATTCAGATGTATATCCTTTGAAGGTTGTGAATTTATTTAATTAGATACAAGCTTAGTAGCTTGCTTTTTAGCTTTTTGGAATTATCTCTTTAACTATGTTGTTTATTTGAAATTGCAAAAGGCAGGGGTGAAAAATATGTGCTAATCTTGTGATCAAGCATGTAAAAATATCTAATGAATGGTATTGGAGAAGGTTAAATTATTTATGATGGGAGGAGAATTTCAAGTTTTACACAGCATACAGTATTTTGTTATTCATGATAATACTTTACCATTATATAGTGCTTGAGGATGTGTACATAGCTTTCACAAATATTTCATCCTCATAATAGACTGAAGTAGTTAGGGAAGATATCATCTTTCTGTTTTACACATGAACACACAGGCTCAGTGAGATTGTTACATAATTCGGTGAAGACCGCTTAGCTGACAAGTGCTAGAGGAGCTGGAAATCAGTGTAAGAGCTTCTGGCCCTGTCTCTCCCCTGTGACACACTACTTCCCTTTAAAATATACTTTTGTTGTCAGGTCTGTCTCCACCTCTCCCTTAAAAATAAAAAGACCCATTAACTTTATTGACATGTATTTTTAATAGGATTTGGGTTTCTTTTCATGCTGTAGTTTTAAATGCCGGTTTAGTTGTATTATTGTATTAACCAGAAACATTCTGGGGGGTTCATGATGTGACCAAAAAGCAATTACAGTGCCCTGAGAATAAGTAAACTTTGAAAAAACATACCTTTGGGTTCCATAAACTAAAATGAACGGTTGCCAAGAAATTATGTAATTTGACTAGTTTTCAGAATCTGTTTAACATACTAATTTAATTCATTATGACAATTTTCAGACTAAATAAACTTGAAGATACTATTATGCTAATTAAAGGAAAAATCGAAGAAGTTCGTCTTCCTGTAGAAAAAGTGGATGTTATTATATCTGAGTGGATGGTAAGTGTTTGCAGAGAAAACTACTTTTATTAATTTTTTTAAAAGGCAATGAATAAAGTAGCAGGTGTTCTGCATTTAATTATATTTGATAAATGGCAGAATGGTAGCATTATTTTAAAAACAGCTACAGTCTTTTTATGGTAGTTTATTCTGAAATGGCACTTATTTACTGGCCATTTATAATTTTTTAAAGAAGAGAGTAAATTAGCCTTTTTGCTTTTAAAGTCATAATAAAGAATTATTATTTTTCTACTTTCTAGATTTGTAGAGACCTAAATATGTTTTCCTAAAAGCCTACAAGGACTAGTTAAGGATTTCCTAAGACTGTTTATGTCAAAATAATGTGATGTTGCCAGTTGTTGTCATACTTAATATCCTATCTTTCTGATCTGTTAGGTCATGTAATCAGTGTCCTTTATCACATAAAATAGAATTTATTGGCATTATTAAGATAATAAAATTAAGGTACAATATATAGTTTTATAATTTGCTTTTGAAACCACAAATCAAGACTAGAGTATTTATTTTAGAGTCTGTAAAGTAAAACTAATGGTATTGTCAACTGATTTAACTCACTGATATGCCACTTCCATTAAGACAAGTATATATTATTTCCAGATATACGAAGATTTTTTTTAACCATTTGGAAGTTGTTAAGTTTTTTTTTTTTTAAAAAGTATTTGATAACATGTATTTTCATTAAATGAATTTATCAAAACTTCTTGAAAAGAATGAGTTTTGCTTTACAATTTTCTATAAATTTTGAATAAACATAGAAAATAATAATTCTAGCAAAACTGCACTGATTTCAGGGAGCTTTGGAAATGTTTAGTTTTAGTTTTTGTTTTTTTTGTGGTACGCGGGCCTCTCACTGTTGTGGCCTCACCCCTTGCGGAGCACAGGCTCTGGATGCGCAGGCTCAGCGGCCATGGCTTACGGGCCTAGCCTCTCCGCGGCACGTGGGATCTTCCCGGA
The DNA here is from genome assembly GCF_026419965.1 of Kogia breviceps. NCBI lineage: Eukaryota > Metazoa > Chordata > Mammalia > Artiodactyla > Physeteridae > Kogia > Kogia breviceps. The sequence goes on along the minus strand of NC_081316.1, from coordinate 36,323,290 downwards.
CCGGGGCACGAACCCGTGTCCCCTGCATCGGCAGGCGGACTCTCAACCACTGCGCCACCAGGGAAGCCCCTGGAAATGTTCAGTTTTAATGTAGTGGTTTTAATTTAGAGCCAGTGACTGTCCCTGTTGTTGGCAGTTAACTCTTTTTCATGTGAAACAGTGTGTTGATTTTTTTCATGCTAGGCTTGGCTTTTAACAATTCTTGATCACAATATCATTATTCTTTTTGTACCAAATAATTTGTATCAGCACCCTGATTTCCCTTATGAATTGAGTGAGAAGGAATGAATTTAGTTAGTATAATTAAAAATTCAACATCTTTTTAAAGAGTACAAAAAGGTGTTTTGGAGAAAGTACATTTGAGGCATCTGCTTGGCAACAAAACTTTAAGTAGTTTATACTAAATATTGGCTGACATAATCCTCATTTCTCTAGGGACCATTTTATTTTTCTTGGAAAACGCATCTTTAAAATTACCCCAAATTACACTAGAAGCAAACTAAAAGATAGACTTCACTAAACTTCCTGTCACCTCAGTTAACTAGCTGGGTAGTTTTCATTTCAGAACTTGAAATGTGGTCTAGAAATATTAATATGCAATTGAAATCTTAGAGCCAGTTGGTATAATAATAAATGATAACTTAGCAAGGTTGAGTGAATTTATGAGATTGTTAAAATTATGATGTGAACTTTACTGGAAGGTATGCTGGTCTTGGGCTTATTTTGCCCTCAGATCCATTTGACACCCTTCTTCTTTCTTCTGTCTGATGGAGAAGGGCTACCGCTGCAGGTGGTTTTTCCTAGGCTCCTGTGGCAGGTGACTTCTATTGGGTTTGGGGAATCTAATGGGAAACACTAAAGGGAGATTTATGGAAGGGAGAAGACAGGGCATTTCTCTACTTCTCCTTTGTCTCTAGTGGTTTTGTTGACAGAAGCTGTTTCTTTTGTGGTTCCAATTCCCACTTGTCATAATTCCAGCATCCACTGTGCGACTCTAGCCCTGGGCTCTTGTAGCAGTGCTTTTTCATTTTGTTTCTCTCACTCTTGTAGTTAGACTCTAATTGATGTAAAGGACACCTTTCATTTTGGAGGATTAGTCAGGCATGATCTCTGCCTTTATCGGGAAGGCAGTGTCACACAAACAATACTGAGTCACTGGAACCTGAGATGAAAGGGGTCAGTTGTTTGGAACCAAGGTGCTTTCATAATCCCTTCAGTAAGGGAAACTAATATGTGTGTCCAGGAAGTGGTAACTAAGAACTTTCTTTCTTCCTCTTCACAAAGGTATAACTTAAGAGTTTGCATTATCTTACTATCTGCCTTTCCTTGTAAACATCAGTGAGGTTGGAGTCTAGCAGACTGTATTAAACGTGTTAGGTGGAGCATTAGACACTGTAATTTATGGCAGTTACTGAGTTGTGGCTTGGCAGTATCATTTATAGTATCTTCTATAAGTAAGTCCCCTCCTAACTTTGGTACTTCTACTCGGATTTCTGAGCTGAGAAGCTGGAAAATTCTAATTACATAATTAAACAAGGAGAAGGCCCACACCCACAATGATGGGGTATTCTTTTTTCAAATTTAATATTCTTTATTGTTTGTAAATAGCTTTTCAGGATTTTATAGCGTTTATCACTTAGAAACATGAATTATGATTTGGTTTATCAACAGTCCAGAAACTGGGCCATGAAGCCTGTCATTGGTCACATTTTCAACTGGTGCGTGTTGAAATGTCTTTGTTGTTTTTAGTTTGGTCTGGCAGTGAAACCATGCCATTTCAGTCAACTGCCATGAGGATTAGGTGGCCTTTCCCAGCCTTTCTTGCCTTAAATGATATAATAATAATTATGTAAGTAGTTCAGTAAATTAGATAAGTTGAATTAATCTTAGAGTTAGGGAAAGTATAGGAGATTAACTAACAACACAGATTTTCAATTGTACAGGTGTGTTTTTTCCTTTCCTGTCCATAACAAGAAATATGCTTATGACTTGAATTTAAGGATTTTTTAAAACTCTTCTATTTTTCCTCTTTTATATTTATTACTCTGAAAATTTTAAGCGAAATAAGACTGTACATGTCTAGTATGTATTGTTTTGTCTACTTAAAAGTAGACATAATCTCATATGTCCAGTGGTTCAAGATAAGGAAATGTAAGACATAACTTTCCCTCAACTCTATACCTCTTGCCATTTTTTTTCTTGCTTTTCTTATTTTTCTGTTGGTCCATCAGAGAAAAGGACATCTTTTTACTGCCAGATTTTTGGTATATTTTTAAAAATCAATAAATAATAATCAATAATAGGGACTTTCCTGGTGGTCCAGTGGTAAAGAGTCTGCCTGTCAATGCCGGGGACATGGGTTTGATCTCTGGTCAGGGAACTGAGATCCCACATGCTGTGGGGCAACTAAGCCCACGTGCCACAACTGCTGAGCTCATGTGCCTCAACTAGAGAGTCTGCGTGCCTCAAACTACAGAGCCCACGTGCCATAACTACAGAGCCCACGTGCCCTGGAGCCTGCATGCCACAACTAGAGAAGAGAAAACCCACACACCACAACTAGAGAGATGCCCACACACTGCAACGAAAGATCCCGCGTGCCACAACTAGGACCCAACACAGCCAAAAATAAAATAAAATAAATAAATAATAAATCTTTTAAAAAATAATAGTGAAAAATAACAAAGGTCAAAAATGCAGTGTTACGTTAAATTAACTGTAAAAAATGTTCCTTTGATGACAAAGATTACCGTTGTTTTAAAGTCTTTTGTTTCTATTTCTAAAGTCATGTTATTATTAGTGTTTTTGGTAGAAATAGTTTGCCCCTTAATGGAAGATACTGATGATTAATGAGAGCAAAATATGTGTTAGCAAACTGCCTTATTTCTTTTAATGTGTTTTACTTTCCCTGTTTGGCAAATTGCTAGTAGTTCTGGAAGACTCACCTCAGACATCTCCTCCCTTATGCAGCTTTCCCTTTTAGCCCCTTGATCACATATAAAATCTCTTTTCTCCTTTCTTTTGCAGTTTAGTTTAAGCTTCTATTATACACTTTTACAGTGTATTAGAATTAATTGTTCATGTACCTTTTTTGATTTTCTTAAGACTGGGAACCAGGATTTACTTGGTATGGTCATATTCTGTGAAAGGGATCAGCATTAGTAAATGATGGGGGAATATACATCATAAGAGAACTTTCCCAGATAGAAACTCACTGGCCACAGAGACGATCTTATTTATAATTTTCTGTACATCACAGGAAGGCAAGGATGTAACATGTGACAGAGTTAAGAATATTGCTTCAGAGTCAGACCACCTGAATTCTTGGCCCTATTTTGCCGCACCTAGGTTTATTACCTTGGGCATGTTACTGAACCTCTCTGTGAGTCTGTTTCCATTTCTATAAAATGTCGATAACAGTAGTACTCACTTCACAGGGTTTTTGTAAGGATTAAATGGAATTAATACCTGTAAATGTCATAAAACATTCTGGCACATAATAAGACCTCAGTAATTAGCCATTCAGTTTTGAAAGTTATACAAACTTTTAAGCACTCTGTAACTAGTGCATGAGCTGCTTGAGTAGGTTATTCAATAAATAAAAGTTGGGAATGGTAATATACATGAAGTAAAGAATATTAATACTTGAGGGAAGAACATTCTTGGGGCTTGTGCCTTGGCTTATTAGCCCTTTGTAAGAGCAAAAGATCCTCTGTTTCCATGGCTAGCATTTACTAATTGACTCTGCCTATAATGAGTACAAAGAAGTATGATAATCAGCTGATGGATGTGGATTATTGGGGTTGGGGATATTTTTGTTCATATGAATTAAAATGTATTATATGTATGTTTCAAGAAAAAGTCAGTTTGCTGCTCTGTAAACAAATTTTAGGTAGTACTGATAATACCTAATTATTTTACATAAAATACAAAATGCATATTCAGTAGGAATTTTTTGAGTACTCTAAATATTAACAGAGAGATAGTTACTGTATTTGAACACTGAAAGGAAAATTATGGTTTATAAGCATAATTTTTTCACAGATGTGCTAACATCTGAATTAAGAATAAAATGAAAAGAAAGACAGTAAAAATGTAATTAAGAATAGGCCTCTTGGGCTTCCCTGGTGCGCGCAGTGGTTAAGAATCTGCTTGCCAATGCTGGGGACATGGGTTTGAGCCCTGGTCCGGGAAAATGCCACATGCCTTTGAACAACTAAGCCCGTGCCACAACTACTGAAGCCCACGTGCATAGAGCCCGTGCTCTGCAACAAGAGGAGCCACCGCAATGAGAAGCCCGTGCACTGCAATGAAGAGTAGCCCCTTCTCGCTGCAGCTAGAGAAACCCTGTGCACAGCAACAAAGACCCAACACAGCCAGAAATAAAATAAATAAAAACAAATTTATCAAAAAAAGTAGGCCTCTTATGTATAATTATTTCAGTTTTATAATCTTTACATTTTTTCTTAGCTGCACTCTTAACTACTCCCCAGCCTCCCCTTTATTTAATCTTAATATTTGTTTAAATTAAAATTCACATGACACTCTGCAGCCATTTTATTTCTTACTCTAGAGAGGAGACCGTTTTGTAATAGTGGGATCTTGGTAGCTGTAGGGAAAATTTAAACCTTTGAGAAATTGTTTAAGTGGATCTCAGGCTATTTTATATTGCAGGTACGTTAGAAAAGTGTAGTAATATGTATCATATTCAAATATATGCTATTTTTTTTTTCTGTGCTTGAGACCAAATTTAAGTGAAAATGTTTAGTCCCTTAAGGAAAGTTGTTTATGTTGAACCAGTTATGTGTTATGGGTAAGTTTTTGCTTTTGAAACATAATATTTTGGATGTTTTATATCTCTTTCATCAAATTTCTGGAAGTTGCATTTGCTAAGAGATTCAGTGCATCATATGTGATGGATTCAATTGGATTTATTTGCTTTTTGGCTCTCCGTAATTCCATGTTGCATTCTAGTTGTGCTTAATGTTTGCTCAATGAGTTGTAAATTATTCTAATTATGAAGATAAAGGGCATAAGTTATTCAGGAATATGTATCAACTGTCCTTACAGAAACTTTTCACTATATTAGCCAGAGAACATGAAATACTTGTTAATTTTTATTTCAAACTCAGAATTGTATAGCAATTAAACAAATTTTTTTTCAGTAAAACTGTTTACCTCTACCTGGGAGTGAAAGTAAGCTCCTAAATTTTAACAGTTTGCATTCGCAGACAGATGGGCATTCATTACAAACTCAGATTGTTTCAAGTAACTCAGTTGGCTCAGTCATTATCACTATAATAATTATTATGAAGTGGTTCTACTTAAGAATTATCTTAGGACAGATATTTGATTCATAAGCCTTGAGTAATCATATTAATGCCACCAATTTGTAATAAATAATACCTGCTCCAGTGCTCCACAACCTAGATTAAGAGAACCCCCAATCATGTGTTTGAGAAATAACAAATTATATCTGTGTGAAGATGCAAGGGGGACATTATTAGTATTTTTATGGAGTGGAATGCAAAATTCTTACAGATTTTTAAAGTAAAACACCTGCCTTCTTACTTTTTTGAGCCCTTGCAGAGCTGATTTTAGTAAGGTACTCCCTAATTCCTTGGGAATTCCAGTTCATTCAAGAAGCCATGTCTTACACTGTTTTTTGAAACTGATTTAAAGGACTTGATGGAGATAATTGTCCTCTTAGTTTTTCCTCCCTTTTAGCATAGATCTTTCATACTATCTTTAATAGATCCTCCAAATTGTCAAAATTTAGGTGACAGGACTCTGAAGTAATTATTTAGGTGAAATGAAAAATTTAGCTGGAGTTAGTTACATTAAATGTTGATCTGTTCTTATTAACGACTTTCTTGATCTCTCAATACATTACTTGTTTTTTATTTTTGGGGTATGTGGGCCTCTCACTGTTGTGGCCTCTCCCATTGCAGAGCACAGGCTCTGGACGCACAGGCCCAGTGGCCATGGCTCATGGGCCCAGCCGCTCCGCGGCATGTGGGATCTTCCTGGACCAGGGCATGAACCCGCCTGCATCGGCAGGCAGACTCTCAACTACCGAGCCACCAGGGAAGCCCTTCATTACTTGTTTTGAGTAAATTTTTCAGTGGTGGGTATACATTGATCTGGTTGGCTCCATTTTCAGTCTCTTTCATCTATACGTTTTTAATACTCTTTCCTCTATACCTTTAATACTCTCTTTCCTCTATACCTTTTTAATACTAGAATATTTATTTGGAGATACCCAATTTAAAGTCAGGACTGTAGCTTTGAAGTTGAATGAATGTGAGGTTAACTGACCTTTTCAGGAATTCAGTCTTCAACCTTATTTTTTATTTATTTGTACTTCTGTCAAGTAAAAGGAAGAATAAACCCGAGGCTTAATCTGTTCCCTTAATGAAATATCTGTTTCATTAAGAAATTACATGTGATTTGTCTTGATAAGTTTTGCTAAGTGTTTATCATTTAATACGCTTTTCAAAGACCCCAAATTTTGGCTTTGTTGATTTTTTTTCTATCATACATTTGTTTTCTATTATTTATTTCTGACTTTATTATTTCTCTCTTTTAGTTTGACTTGCTGCTTTTATTCTAGCTTGAAATAGAAGCTTATTAGATCATTGATTTTCAGATTTTCATTTTTTAATATTTTGCATTTGAGGCTTATATTTCTAAGTACTGATTTAAGTGATTTTTAAAAATAGTTCTAAGGGTTACTTTTTTCTGAAATGCTGTTATTAAAAGAAAAACCAAACTACTGTCATATTTTAGAATTAATCTACCATTAAAAAAGCAAAGGCACTGGCACTTCTTGTGTTAAGGCTTAACTAAGTGCTGTAAGGGACCCTCTTATTGCAGAACCAAAAAACCCCTGAAGAATATACATTTTATGTTTTTTTTTCTTATTATGGAAGTCAGTTTTGCTGTTGTTTTCTCTTTTCTGGTTCAGTTCTCTTGTGACTATATTTTTTAAAAGAGAAGGAACACAATTTTAAATAAATTTTATTTTATTAAATAAACATTAAACCAGAATATGATTTGCATCACTGGCAATCCACTAAGATTACAAAGACAGAAAGAAATCTCACCCTTTTATATAACCAAGCACATACAACCTATTGCATACATGTTCTCAAGATGAACAGTATTATTGACTGGTTTTAATTGCTAATTTTTGCTCATTTCTTTATGTAATTTGGGAGGGAAATTCTAGAGTGCAATTATATAAATGTGTAAGAACTAACAGTTTTAAATGAGCTTATAGCTCATTTTGGCATTGTCTTCTATGAAATTTCATTTATTTTGCTTATCATTGTATTTGGGTTTTTTGTCTTTTTATTATTTTTCTGAAAGAGTTTCTTACTTATTCTAGTTACCAATCTGTTACTAGGGCTATTCTCATATCTTTTGCTTCCACTTGTTTCTGGGCACATAGGAGAATTTATCTTCTGTCTCCTTTGAAGTTAGATGTGGCCCTATGACTTGCCTGACTCCCCGAGTGATTATAATAAGCAATGCTTCTTGTCAACCTGTAATACCAGAAATAAATCTTTTTTTTTATTTTAGGTGATTATTTGGATGTTGTTTGTTAATGCAGGGTAACCCAGCTTGTCTTGACAGGTACATTATTCCCTATCAATTATGTTTGTTGGCAGTTTGTGGCTTGTCAATTCACTATTTTTTGATATGATTTGATGAATAGACATTCTCAATTTTTGTGTATCAAATTTATCAAACTTCTTTATGGTTTGAGTTTTTCATATCTTGTTTAATAAATCTTTCTAGAGTTACCATTGTATATTTATTAGACTTCTCCATCTTCCATGCCTCCTCACCTTTTCATATTTTCTAATGTTTTGGCTTTCTGGACTGCATTCTGGATAATTTTTTCAGTTCAGTCCACCAATTCTTTCTGAAGTTATTTTTAATCTGTTAAACATATCCATTGTTTTTTATTTTCCTTTTTTTTTTTTACTTCTAGGTTTATTTTTTCAATTGAAGTATAGTTGACTTACAATATTGTGTTAGTTTCAGGTGTACAGCATAGTGATTCAGGATTTTTGCAGATTATATTCCGTTATAGGTTATTACAGGATAATGGGTATAATTCATGTGCTATGTAGCATATCCTTGTTGCTTATCTATTTTATACATGGTAGTTTGTATCTGTTAATCCCATACCCCTAATTTGTCCCTTCCCCGTTCCCTCTCCCCTTTGGTAATGTTTCCTATATCTGTGAGTCTGTTTCTGTTTTGCATATACATTCATTTGTGTTATTTTTTTTAGATTCCACATATAAATGATATATAGTATTTGTCTTTCTCTGTCTGATTTATTTCACTAAGCATAAAATTCTCTAGGTCCATCCACATTGCTGTAAATGGCAGTATTTCATTACTTTTCATGGCTGAGTAATATTCCTGTGTGTGTGTGTGTGTGTGTGTGTGTGTGTGTGTGTGTGTGTGTGTGTGTGTGTGTGAGTGACATCTTCTTAAGCTAGTCATCTGGTGATGGGAACTTGAGTTGTTTCCATGTCTTGACTATTGTAAATAGTGCTTCTGTGAATGTTGGGGTGCATGTATCTTTTTGAATTAGTGTTTTTGTTTTTTCTGGATCTATACCCAGGAATGGAATTGCTGGATCATATGGTAGTTCTATTTTTAGTTTTTTAAGGAACCTCCATACTGTTTAACATAGTGGCTGCATCAGTTTACATTTCTACCAACAGTGTATGAGGATTTGCTTTTCTATGCATCCTCTCCAACATTTGTTATTTGTAGACATTTTAATGATGTCCATGCTGACAGGTGTCAGTGATTCTCATTGTGGTTTTAATTCGCATTTCTCTAATATTAGTGATATGGAACATCTTTTCATGTGCCTGTTAGTCATCTGTATGTCTTCTTTGGAAAAATGTCTATTCAAGTCTTCTGCCCATTTTTTAATTGGATTGTTTGGATTTATTTTATTTTTTAAAATATTCTTTGGTTCTTCTAAAACTGCTTGTTATTATTATCTTAAACCCTCTTTTAATCTCATGAATCATGAACATTCTTAGTTTATGTTTTGTTTTTTAAATTACAATATCTGTCATTTTTGCAGATCTGCTTTGCAACTTTTGTTTCTGTTGGCCCTCACTCATGGTGTTTGGTTCTTATTTATTTGAGTGTTCAGTACTATTTGATATTGTGCTGTGTATTTTCCAAGGAACTTTATCTGTGAAAAATCCTTTGAAGGATGCCTGGGTAAACAATTTACTAGGGAAATTTTTCAATGTAAAAAATACAGAATGAATGTTTCATTGAGCCTTATGAACCCATCACCCAACTTAACAGTTATCACCACTTTGCCATTTTTGTTTTATCTGTCTCCACACTATTTTTTTGCTCTCTCTTACTGATAAGGACTTTTAAAAATGTACATTCGTTATACCATTGTTAAGCCAAACAAAATTATTGATGTAGTCACAATTCTGTATTATATTTAAAAAATCCTTACTATCTAGTCTGTGTTAACATTTCCCTCATTGTTTCGTGAATTTTATTTTATTTACATTTGATTTGAATCAGGGTCTGCATTATGTCCACGTGCTGCATTTGATTAATTTGTTTCATATAATTAAGCTTTTGGTTTTGAGATAATTGTAGATTATCACATACAATTATAAAAAATTATTCAGATTCCCTGTACTTTTTACCCAGTTTCTGTCAATGATAACATCTTGAAAAACTATCATGCAATGGCACAACCAGGATACTGATATTGATATCATTGAGATACAGAACAGTTCCATCACTACAAGGAGCCCTCCAATTGTCCTTGTCCAATCCCAGCCTTGACCTATGGTAAACACTAATCTTTTCTCAATTTTTATCATTTTGTCTTTTCAAGAATGCTGTGTAGGAGACTTTCCTGGCATTCCAGGGGTTAAGCCTTCACCTTCCAGTGCAGGGGGTGGGAGTTGGATCCCTGGTCGGCAGCTAAGATCCCCTATGCCTTGGGCAGCCAAAACACCAAAACATAAAACAGAAGCAATATTGTAACAAATTCAATAAAGACTTTAAAAATGGTCCATATCAAAAAAAAAAAAAGAATGCTGTGTAAATGGAATCATACATTATCTGACCTTTTGGGATTGGCTTTTCTCACTTAGCATAATTCACTGAAAACTCATCCAAATTAATGACTTGTGTCAATGGTCTGTTCCTTATTTCTGAGTATTATTCTGTGGTGTGGATGTACCACAGTTGGTTTAACCATTCATCTTTTGAAAGACATCCAGTAGTTTGGGGCTGTTACAAATAAAGCTTTATGAACATTTGTGTATAGATTTTTGTGTGAACATAAGTTTTCATTTCTTTCAGAGAAGTGCTCAAGAGAATAATCATGTAGTGGTTGTATGTTTAGTTCTATAAGAAACTGTCAAATTATTTTCCAGAGGGTGTACTATTTTTTTTTAATGTATTATTTACTTTGGGCTGTGTTGGACCTTCATTTCTGTGTGAGGGCTTTCTCTAGTTGTGGCAAGCAGGGGCCACTCTTCATCGCAGTGTGTGGGCCTCTTACTATCGTGGCCTCTCTTGTTGCGGAGCACAGGCTCCAGACATGCAGGCTCAGTAGTTGTGGCTCACGGACCTAGTTGCTCCGCGGCATATGGGATCTTCCCAGACCAGGGCTCGAACCCGTGTCCCCTGCATTAGCAGACAGATTCTCAACCACTGCATCACCAGGGAAGCCCCTGTATTATTTTATATTCCTACTAACAACATATAAGTGATCCAGTTTCACCACATCCTTGCCAACATTTCCTATTGTCACTATTTTTTTTATTTAAGCCACTCTGATGTGTAGTTATATCTCATTGTGCTTTTAATTTGCATTTCTCTAATGGCTTATGATGTGAAACATCTATTCATATATTTTTTTGCTGTCTGTATCTCCTCTTCAGTGAATTGTATGTTTCTGTCTTTTGTTCATTTTCTAATTGGACATTTTTTCAGTGTTGAGTTTGATAGTTCTTTTTACTAGTTCTTTTTTTTTGTGTGTGTATGTGTGTGTGGTACGCAGGCCTCTCACTGTTGTGGCCTCCCCTGTTGCAGAGCACAGGTTCTGGACGCGCAGGCTCAGCGGCTATGGCTCACGGGCCTAGCTGCTCCGGGGCATGTGGGATCTTCCCTGACCGGGGCATGAACCCTTGTCCCCTGCATTGGCAGGCAGACTCTCAACCACTGCACCACCAGGGAAGCCCTTTACTAGTTCTTTATCGGATATGTAGTTTGCAAATATTTTCTCCCACTTTGTAACTAGTTCTCTTAACAGGGCCTTTTGCACAGCAAACGTTTTTAATATTGATGAAGTACAAATTATGTTTTTATTTTTATGCATCATGCTCTTGGTATCAAAATCTTGATATCTAAAATCTGTTAATCTATAGGTTCACCTTCCTCTTTTTTATCATGCAATTCTTTGAAGAAACTGGGCCGTTTGTCCTGTAGAATTTTCTGCATTCTGGATTTTGATGATTACATCCTCATGGTGTCATTTAATATGTTTTCCTATCCCTTGTGTTTCTTGTAAACTTGAAATACAAGGTCAAGAAATAGAGGATTAACAAATTCAAGCGTTTTTTTCCCCCCAGAACACTTCATGTGTGATGGTGGTGATTGATTTCTATTGTATTGAGTCGGGGGACTCATAGTGTTTGGCTGTTACATTGAGATTGATTGAGATTGATCATTGCTTTTGGAGTTGTCAGCCTAATCTACTTATTTTAAAGTTCCCTATCAGCCTTTGACTTAAAGATTTTAGAATTCATTAAAAATGATTTCTTAGATTCATTATTTCATTAGAAGTTATAAAATTGTGATATTCTAATTATATCATTTATTCTTTATTTGTCAGTTGAAGTTATTCTGTAAGTACTCTCTCATCAAACATTTGGTTATAGAGTATAGTTTATATAGGAAAAAGGGGATAAATGCCAGATATTTTCTACTTACCATTTTCAGAATAATGAGCTGTTTCTCTAGCATTTTCTAAAGGGATTTTTTTTGGTTTGTTTTTAGTGTCATTATGAACTCATGGATTTTTAACATATTTGATGTGTTTTGAACCATTGTAATTACTATTTTTGGTGTTCGAATTGGCCTATTTTTAGCTAATGACAGACATTTGAACTTATATCCCTTTAACAGTTCCTGGTTGTCTTCAATATAATAGCGAAAAACAGAAAATATAAGTATGTTTATGTGTCAGATTATACTTTCTGGTACTATAAGATATTTTACAGTCATTTTATACTGCCTAAACCTGGAATCAAAGAATCTGGTTCTTTCATTGGAAAATGGTATGTATAGAGATCACAGTCTGGGTTCTAGGAGTGCTCATTGCTACTGGACTGCCATTTGTTGTATGTTGTTCTTAGTGGACAGGTATAGCTATCTTTTTTAATATTAAAAAAACCATGAGTTTATGCTGATATTTCCAATTTAAGATTATGGAATTTTTACTTAGAGTCTAATTTTGTACTCTGTCTCTTTTTCTTCTATGCAGAAAATCTTGATTCTTAATAATTGTTTATTTACTTTATCATATAATAGTTTACCTATATAGTTTCAAAATTTTACATCAATTTTACTAACAATAAGATTTTTAATGCAGTTTATGATCCCTCTATATTTTCTTTTGTCCTAGAATATATCTCAGGGAAATACACCGTCTAAATACTGTGTTTTAAAGTTACTTGAATTAATTATTTTCCTCTGGTTGTGTAACCAACTTGACATACAATCAGATTTATTTGTTTCCTTTTTCTTCAGTTTGGGAGAATTGCTTCATTTTCCTTTTTTAGTTTAATTATAAACAAATTTATGTGGTTCCATTCCTTTTGTCCCTTAGTGAATAGATAACCTTTTTTTTTAATTAGCTTTTGGTTTATTAAAACGATATTAGATATGTGTATATTTATATTTTCACCCTGTGTTAGGCAGAGTTAAGATACTCTATGCATTGTTCTGTGCTTTGCTTTTTAAATTTAAAATTATATCTTGGCCATCACTCTATCATTATAGAGAGATATACCTCATTCCTTTCTATGGCTATATAATACTCCATTGTACAGATAAATATAATGTATATAACTAACACTCATTTAAATTTCTATTGTTCTTTTGCTGTTACAACTAATACTGTGTTGGACATTCTTGTACATATTTCATTTCATTTTCCTGGAAGTGGGATTGATGGGTCAAAGGGTTAATGCATATGCATATGCAATCTTAACAGTTTTTGCCAAATTCTCCTCAGCACTTACCTTAACCATTCTGCTTTCTTACCAACAGTAGTATGAGAATACCTGTTTTTTCACAGTCTTGACAACAGAGTATGTTGCAGAATCACTTTTAAATTGCTGAGGTTTTTCCTGCCACCTAGACATTGTAAATTAGGGTTGTATATTTGCATGAGGACTGGCTTATGTTAAGAATTATTGGAGGTGGGGGTGGGGTGGAGGGGAGTATGTGTTTGACCACCCAGCACCAAGGTTCTAAACTGGGTTGTTGGGGAGGGAGCAGGGTGGCAGCAGGTGAGATTTTAAATTTACATTTACTCTGTAGATATATTTGGTTGTCTCTGTTTTGTTATTTGGGTCTTATATTCCTCACTTTGGCTGGACCATGGGTTTTATCTCCCGTTTTTCCGTGTTTATTTACTAGCTTTAGCAAATGGCTCTCAAGGCGAAAGCCAGCTTACTGATGCATCTAACTAGATGTTCTTTTTTTTCTTCTGGCATATATGTTGTACTTAGAGGATCAGGAGCTCCTAAAATGCATTGGTGCAGGAAACGGAATGAGATCTTGTTCTTTAAGCCCTGAATCATACTGTTAATAGAGTTCATCTTTCCTGTAGCCTCTAACATCTATAATTTATGAGTTTTGTAGGACCACCATGTTACATATAACTTAATTAATTCTCATCAGTAAAAGTGCTAGCAAGTAATTTAGTTGTATTTTTAAGAGTAGAATTTCCAGTTATAATTAATGATTTTTTTCAATCACTGCAGGATTGGAATATTGTTTTAGAAATACAGATGTATCTTTTTGTTGTTGTTGTTGTTGTTGTACACGGGCCTCTCACTGTTGTGGCCTCTCCCGTTGCGGAGCACAGGATCTGGACGCACAGGCTCAGTGGCCATGGCTCACGGGCCTATCTGCTCCGCGGCATGTGGGATCTCCCCAGACCGGGGCACGAACCCATGTCCCCTGCATCGGCAGGCGGACTCTCAACCACTGCACCACCAGGGAAGACCTACAGATGTGTCTTTCTCCAAAGAAGACATGCAGATGGCCAACAGGCACATGAAAAAGTACTCAATAGTGCTAATTATTTGAGAAATGCAAATCAAAACTACAATGAGGTATCACCTCACACTGATCAGAATGGCCATCATCAAAAAGTCTACAAATAATAAATGCTGGAGAGGGTGTGGAGAAAAAGGAATCCTCCTACACTGTTGGTGAGGATGAAAATTGGTGCAGCCACTGTGGAGAACAGAATGAAGGTTCCTTAGAAAACTAAAAATAGAGTTGCCATATGATCTAGCAATCCCACTCCTGGGTGTATATCTGGAGAAAATTAATTCGAAAAGATACATGTACCGAAGTGTTCATAGCATCATTATTTATAATAACCAAAACATGGAAGCAACCTAAAAGTCCATCAATAGATGAATGGATAAAGAAGATGTAGCATATATATGCAGTGGAATATTAGTCATACAAAAGAATGAAATAATGCCATTTGCAGCAACATAGATGGACCTAGAGATTATATTAACTCACGTAAGAGAGACAAATATCATGATATCACTTATATGAGGAATCTAAAAAAAAAGATACAAATGAACTTATTTACAAAATTGAAACAGACTCACAGACATAGAAAACAAATTTATGGTTACCAAAAGGGAAGGAGGGGTGATAAATTGAGAGTTTGGGATTAACATATACACATTACTATTTATAATATAAATCTATATATAACAGGGACCTACTGTTTACACAAGGAACTGTATTCAATATCTTCTAATAACCTATAATGGAAAAGAATCTGAAAGAAAATTTACATGTATGTATGTATAACTGAATTACTTTGCTGTGCACCTGAAACGAACACCACTTTGTATAAATCAACTGTACTTCAAAGAATAAAAAGAATAGGAAGGGAAGAAGGGATGGATCAAAGTATTTTTACCTCATTGTCCCATAGATTTGCCACACTGGATATTGCATAACTTTTAAATTATTGCCAATCTGGTAGTCATTTGGTAGTCTCATTGTGTTTGAATTCCTAATGAAGTTCAGCATCTCTGCATATGGTTATTGGTGATTTCCTGGCTTGTAACTGTATATAATTTTTTTAGCCCATATTTCTTTTGGGTTACCCACGTTTCTCTTGTTTATTACTGTTCCTTGTTGGGTATGGAAATGTGTGTGTTATCTTTCCAAACTCTATGACTTATTTTTTATTCTTATGTCTTTTGATGAACAGAGGTTCTAAATTTTAATGTAGTCAAATTTATTAGTCTTTTTCTTTATGGTTAGTACTTCCCCCCACCCAGAACGTGGATTTATGTGTGTGTGTGTATAAAACTTCATACCTTCCCCATTTACATTTAAGTTTTTAGTAGACTCATGTAGTTCTGGTAGTAAAAATTGTCATAGTCTTTCTATGGGGCAGTTTTATGATACAGGTCGAAATTTTAAATGTGCATATCCTTTAATCCAGAAATTCTGCTTTAAGAAATTTATCTTAACCAAATACATAAAACATTGAACAAAGATGTCTGTGTGTTCATGTTCAAAGCATTTTTTACCCATTTTATGGCAGATGAGTGCAAAGGATACAGATACTCTTGTTGCTTGATATCATCGGGCACCTTGCATTTTTCCAGGTGTGTGAGAGTGTAATATAATCTGTCTTGGTTACCGTAGAGTTATCAGTAAGGAAAGTATCTTACCCAAAAGTATTTTACATAATTACCTTAAAATTCTCATGTAACTTCCTTATCATATGTGTGATAAATAAAAGGGTTAGCATTAGCACATTTTAAGGTGAAAGAGTCAAATCACAGGCTTGGGAATCACTGAAAAAACTTTGCAGTTTAGATGTTCAATGTCTAAGGCTATTATAAATATAACAGTGAAGTAAATAGAGGTTCTTTTACATCCTTTAAATCTTCTAAGATCATACAAGATCGGGCGCATCCTGTAAAATCTTAAGTTTGGTACATTTCTAGCAGAGAGCACTGTAGTTGAGGAGAAAATGCTTATCTAATTATTTTTGTTATATCTCTAGAGCAGTGATTCTCAGCAATGGAGGGAGCATGTCTAATTTTGCCCCCCCTGGGGTATATGAGTAATGGGAAATGTCTTGGGAACATTTTAGGTTACAGCAGTTCAGGAGAGATAGGGACTGGAGGAGAGTGCTGCTTAAATACCCTGCAGTGGACAGGACAGCCCCTACAAGGAAGTATTATCTGGGTCAAAATGTTGGTAGTGCCAAGGTTAAGGAACCCTGTTTTAGAGTTCTCATTTCAACTTAGATGATATACAGGCTGCCTGACCTAGTCTGAGGCATCAAGGAAGTTTTTCCTTAAAAAGTGACATCATGACAGTATATTTAGTCACATGCATGTACAGTTGAAGCTTCCTAACCAACCTGCATTTAATTCACCAAATTAATGATGCTTTGCATTCTTTTTGTCTAACACCTGCTAGATTCCTATGGCTACCTGAACACTTAGGCTAATGAGGTACCTTTAGTGTGCTGCTCCTCTTCTGCTCGTATCAGTTGGATTGTATTGTTTACCAAGAGCTTACTGTATTTGTTTGCCTACTTATTTATGAAAAATCAGTTAATATTAACATAAACTATTGAACAATATTGTAAGAAAAAAAATTTTGTAATATAAAGCACTAAAACAATTGTGAAGGACTTAGGAGTGAGGGTGGGAATTATAGGATTGAAGTATTCTCCACTTGGCAAGTGGATATTGGTAATATTGGTAAACAAATCTACATTTGTATGTTTTTACTTAAAACATGTTGTTTTCAGTTAACTGACTACTAGTCCCAGTCACATTGGATAAAATTCTATCTATAGTAAATCTTATAGAATTGAGAGGAGTATTGAAAAAGAAGTCCCCAATATTTATTATGCTTCTGAAATGTACTTAAGAATTCAAGATTAGATTTCATAGGTTTATTTATTTGTTGGAAGTAATCTTTAAATATTTTTAAATAAATCTTTATTTTTTATCTTTAAATAAATCCAGATTATTGACTGTTTGTCACTAGACTTTCTACACATACACTCGTCATTTTATTGTTGCCTTCCCCTTGCCTCACTTTTAAATAGTTAATTCTACCTAAGCGTGTGTCAGTAATTCAGTTATTTGAACTGAAAAGAAAATTAGTCAAGAGAAGCACCTTATTCTGAAGGTATCACAAGTTTCTTTTATCATTAATTTATCTATTCCAAGAAGATACCATGAGCAGGCATTTTAAAATAAGGTTCCTATTTCAGTGAATAATGTTAATGGTTCTTCTAGTTCCAGATTTGATCCAGTGTGTTCCTTTTGTAGTTATTAATTTTTGAAGTGTAAATGCAAATTTTAATTTTAAAAAGTGAATGTCGGTTTGGGAAGAAAAGTGCCCCATGAACATCATGGGAGAAATATTGGGTATAATTCTCTTCCAGATGGCACCCCTACAGGTGAGGCAGCAGCCTGTGAAATTACAGTCTGAATTACACTGCAGATGAGCAGGGCATTTGGAGCAAAGTCTTCTGATATCAGTAATAAATGACTTGGTTCAGAACCAAGGACAATTCCCAGGAAATTAAAGCCTGTTCTATCACGTAGGGAGCCTATAGTAAAATGAAGTTTAGCAAAGTGGAAAGTTGAAAGAAAGGACAATAACCGCAAGCAATCCGTATATGAAACTTTTCATCTGCTAACATTTTTATCTAGACATTTTCATTTATCTCACAAATGTTAAGTTTTGTTTCTACATATATCCTAGTATATTCATTGATTTTCTAAAGTAATATTTTTCACAGTGAATGGTGGCTAACAGCCACTTGCCAAATAAGCTTTCACTCTGAAATATTATTAATCAGATACCTATTGTAAGTTCTAATCTTGTTTAATATGCTCTATGGGAATTTTCTTATTTCAGAATACTTGCGTCCTTAATTACAAATGTAGTATAATATAATACAAATACCAAGTCTTATTTTCAATCAGGTAAATCAGTTTAAGAAGCAACATAGAATAGTTATTCAGAACTTGACCTCTGTAGTCAGATAGACCACGTTTCCAAATTCTGACTTGTTCACCTGTTTCTGTGACTGTGAGCTGTTTTTTTTTAAGTCTTAGGATTTTAGGTTATTTAACATTTCTAAGCCTTAATTTCCTCATTAGTTAAATGGAAATAACAGTAACATGTGCTTTAGGGAAGAATTAAATAAGATATTCCATAAAAGAACTTAATACTATGAACTTTGACAGTTTTCACCATTATTGATTGTTATTTGAGAATTTTAATTTTAGAAAGCAAAACAGCATTTTAGAATAACCAATTTGAAGTGCTATGATAGAGTACAAAGCAGGGTAAAGAGATAGAGTTTGGTGGGGGGAAAAGAAGATATTTTATGTGGAGACATTAGGAAAATCCTTTTTGAGGAGGTAATAGTTGAGCAGATATCTGGATACTAAGTGAAATAAATGACCAGTAAAATTGTCAGTCTTCATTGAGTATTAAATAATGTGGCTTAGGAATTCCCTGGGTCCAGTGGTCAGGACTTGGCACTTTCACTGCTGGGGCCCAGGTTCGATCCCTGGTAGGGGAACTAAGATCCCACAAGCCCCGCAGCATGGCCAAAATCATAATCATAGTCATAATGTGGCATATTTAGTAGATAGACTAAATATGTGTATGTATAATCTATTCTTGTTTTGAAGGAATGCTTTTCTACTGATTTGCTAGTTATTCTTTAACATAAAGTTTAGAAACTACTTTGACAGAATAGAAGTCTTGTCATATACAAGAAATATCTTGCTACAGAAATAAAAAAGGTATTATCAGAAATAAAGTATTGTTTTTAATTATACACCAATGAAGAGAGAAAAAGGAGAAAAAAATGGAATGGGAAAAGACAAAAAAAGAAAGACGTGCCTTAGCCTTCTGCTTCAATCCATTTTAGCCCAATTCTACCCCATAGTAGCTGACCCCATATGATGACTTCTGTCAAATTAGTTATAAAAAATGTTCCTTTACAGGTTTTATGTGTTAACTCTGTGCCAGGCACTCTGCTAAATCCTTTACATGTATCAACAAAAACATTTGATTATTTGCTTTCAGAAACTCTCTGACCTCATAATGTTGGCTGACTCTAAAAAATGGGAAGTAAAGACATGGCATTTATGAAAGGATGTTTTTGCTGCCGGGGATGATTATCTTTGTTTTGTTTGCACTCTTATCTCTTGTTGAGTTTAGTTAGCAGCATTGGGAATTGAATCTTAAGGCCAGTGTTTATGAGGGGATCTGAAAATTGTCCAGTATTATTTTTCCAGCTACGTGACCTAAAATACCTCACTTAACTTTGCTAGTACTGATTGCTCTAATGTGAAAATTACATTGTGTAAATAGAACCTTAGAAACTCTCTAATATTGTTTGATCAGGATTCTGATCTTAGCTAAGGTAATCATTATGGGGTATGTGGAAAAGTGCTTATTGGTGTTTATTATTTTATATGGAAGCAGACATATAGGAAAGTCTTAAGTATAAATACTAAAGTTTGGAAGATTAACTAAAATTAACTTTTTTAGCCCAGCGAAACAAATCTCTCTGTCTTCTCAAGAATCTTAAAGTTGGAATTGGCACTAATTTGGCCAACCTGATCAAATTATTTTGATTGGGTTTAAAATTTTATTTCTTAAATTTTAAAGAAATTTCAAGCATTTTAAAGAAAGGTTTCTTATTTTTTATCTTTTTTTTTTTTCTTTTTTTTTTTTCTTTTTTTTTGTATGCACACAATGCGTATAGTCTTGGCTGGTCTGAAAAAAAGAAAAAGTGACTCCTGGGGGGGAAAAAAGAATCTTAGTTCTGACTCGTGGATTTTAATATAGGACCATTCACTAAATATTATATAATTCTGGACAATCTGGTAAGCCTTCATTCTCTAATGTATGAAATGTAATTTAAAAATTCTCACTAGCCTTTACAAATATATTTTTTAAGTAGCTCTTAATTTCTTTTAGTTAAACTAATTAGATTTACAGTTCCAAACCTTTTTACATGTATTAACATATTTAGTTCTCATAACAGCTCTATGGTGTAGAATACCATTGTTACTGTTACTTAACGTCATTGAGTCTCCTTTTCTTCATTTGTAAACTTGCCCAACGTCACATAGAGAAAGAAGCTCCTCTAGGATTTAAATCTAAGAGTCCACCCTCTAAATTGGTTCTGTTGGTATTGACCATAGTACTGATTTAAAATATGGTTATTTAATCTCAGATGAATGACTAATTATAACTTTATCTTAAATGCAATAAACGAGCATGTTGCTAGAAGGAGCTACTTTCAGTTACTGATTGAAAAAACTTTTTTGGTTTGATTGTAGTATGTGGAAGTAAGATGGAGTTTGAACTTACAGAGGGAAAATACTTAGATTTAACTAGCTACTTTGAAAGAATAATACTAGAAACAGTTTGACATGGTACCAGATCAGTAACACACTATACTTTTTGCCCCCTTCCAAAAAACATTGGACTATAATGAATACTCAATTTGTACGAAAATGTGATTTGATTTTAATGTTTTAACATGCAACAATCTTGCAAATAAGGACCATTTTTTTCCCAACCTATTAACATATTTTACCAACTGATCTTTTCTTCCTCTTAGGTAAATAGATGCTTCCTCTTTAAATAATTTTTTTGACAAAAATTATAATTCATTTAAATCAACTGATGAATGCTTATGTATAAGCATTTGTGTGCATAGATCTGCATGAATTATGTCAGATTGATAAAGATTTCTTAGTTGAATTCCAGAAGGCTCTTGTGCTTTGAATGCACAGATGATATTAATGAGGAACTAACTTACAAGAGTTAGACATTTTACTGAAGTGCTCTATCAAGGAAAGCAGTTTCCACCAAATCCTTAATTATCCTAATGTAAACATAGTAATAAAAGAGTTTTGTTGCTAAGTCTGTCTTTTGTAGGCAATTATTTTCTTATCAATGGATTAGTGTGTTGTGGGGAGAAGGTAAATGCCAATGTAGAGTTGTTAGCAGCAATTTAATTAGGTTCCTTTATAAGTGATTCAAGCACTAGAGCTGTATTTTCTGTAAATTTAAATTTGCTGTTAATCTCTTGGGAAGATTATCCATTCTGGTTTGCAGGTTTTTCCTGTGCTAGAGAAACATTTAAAACATTTTTGTTCATTGTGTTGTGTATTGATCCTCTTAGTTATTTGTGCACAGAACAAATGAGTGAGAACAGTTTTGATTTAGAATGATGACATGAGGGTAACATTCATATTGGTTAACCCTTAGCCATAATAGGGTGTATTATGTGCTAAGCACTGTGCTGAACACTTGACTTTCCCTGCTGTTAAGGGCTGTTGGAGGATGGGCCCCAGAAGAAGACTGACAGAAACTGGCATTGATCTCTCACTCATGATTACTTTATCATTTCTGTAATAAAGTGTATAGCATACTATTAGAATGTACAGTGTTTGTGACACTGGTAGTGGCAGATTATCTTTTCATTTGTGCTGTGATTAGCCTTTCTTGGTGGGGGAGTCAAGTGTTTTCCAGAGTCTGGAGCACACTGGGGCTAAGTTTCATGAAATGTATTTCAAACAACATAGTTGTGCAAGGTGTTGATACATGTTAAATAGAAAAAAAGAAGTTTCTAGTTAAAAAGTGGGTAATACTTGTTTAGAATTTGTTCAACCATCCTCTTTACCATAACACTTCTCAGAACTGTCAATGTGCTGATGTGCATTATGAATCTCTATGAGGATGATACAGCATCTGGTCTTTCTCACCTTTCTCCTCCTTTTTTTAAAAAAACAAACAAACAAACAAAAAAACTCTTCGAAGAGAATGTTTTTGGGCAGGAAACATTTTGGGAAAAGGTGTTCCAGACCAGAGTTTCTCAGCCTTAGCTCTATAGACATTTGGGATCAGACATTTCTTTGTTTGGGGGCCGTCCTGTGTCAGTGAAGGATGTTTATCAGCATTGCCCCCCACCCAGTTGTGATAATCAAAAATGTCCCCCAGGGGCAAAATCTAGTTAAGAACTATTGCTCTCGATTAATATTGCAGTATTCCAGGAAATTATAGGATACATTAGCAATTTCTATCTGAAAGTTTCCTTTTAATGCGGAAGAAATAATAGTCTAAAAAGTGGAAGCACAGGTAGAGAAGGTTCAGTACATTCGGCTGTAATAAGCGTTCTGGATCCACTTTGTACCCTGGCCTGATTTTCTTTTCTTTTTTTTTTTTAACATCTTTATTGGAGTATAATTGCTTTACAATGTTGTGTTACTTTCTGCTTTATAACAAAGTGAATCAGCCATACATATACATATATACCCATATCTCCTCCCTCTTGCATCTCCCTCCCACCCTCCCTATCCCACCCCTCTAGGTGGTCACAAAGCACCTAGCTGATCTCCCTGTGCTATGTGGCTGCTTCCCATTAGCTATCTGTTTTACATTTGGTAGTGTATATATGTCCATGCCACTCTCTCACTTTGTCTCAGTTTACCCTTCCCCCTCCCCATGTCCTCAAGTCCATTCCCTGGCCTGATTTTCTAATAATTATTATGTGGAGAAATTATTGCAAAAAATAATTTCAAACTCTGCAGAATATTATATGGTAGAGACAAAAAATATATTTTCCATTAAAACACTAGCCAGATATTTAAAATGATCTGCCTATGATGATGCTGCACTTTTCTAAAATCCATTTTTTCTTTTTTTATACAGGGCTATTTTCTTCTTTTTGAGTCCATGTTAGATTCTGTCCTTTATGCAAAGAACAAATACTTGGCAAAAGGAGGATCAGGTGAGTATAAAAGTCTAGTTTTAATAATCTAATTTTAGTCTGGCAGAACCAAATGAACCTTTGGATTTCAAATAAACTATGCATGACTGAGAAAGTTCCCAATAGAGATGAAAGACATTTCCATCAGAGGAAGATTTAAGACATTTGTTTAGTGTACCATTGATAGTAGAACATTATATAAGATATGCAGGACTCTTAAGTTAATGGTATTCTCATGAACACTTTTAATAAAAATGCTAAGGACTAGATTTGGAAGCTTTTTGGTATTCAAATAAAAATCTAACAGAGACTCCTTGATTTTTAATCATTGTGACATTTAGGGTTTTTTTGTTTATTTGTTTTTGTTTTTTCCCAAAAGAATGTTTCATACTAGGTTGGAGATCATTCACTTTGGTAGCAAATATTCCATGACTTCACTGAATGTATAAACCTGGCTTCTCTGTAATTTGACAAGAGCATTTAAGTAGTGAGTGGTTTCTACTAAGTTTTTAAACCACAGTATACCCAATCAGTATTTTTAAATAGATCCCAATAAATTTGGAAGGCTTCCTTTTCATGGCCACGGTGAACTTTTAATCATATTAGCTCTGCGTACTCAAAGTGAGATTGTGTTTTTACAGGCTTTCTGCTATGAACAGTTGTATACAAATAAATGTTCTCAGGGATTATGTTTTGCTCATCTTTGGCTCTTCACTGAGCTCCACAGCTCCTGGAACATAGATAGAACATCATACATGTTTTTTGCATTGAATCATTAAAACTGAATTGAATAGCATGTCTCCCTTCATTCACCTTTCCCTGTACCTTCCCTTTCTCAAAGCTTCAGAACCAGTAAATTATTTCCATGGTCAGAGTACAGTTGATAAAACTGTTATATAAAAGTGGGTGAAAAGGAGGATACATTTTGAACTGGTGACATAAAGCACTTGACCATACTTATGCCTCCTGCCTGTCCATGTTCTGTGAAATTACTTTGGCAGTAAAAATCGGTAAGGCCAAAACATAAAGCACAGAGAAAATTCTCCAGTACAGTTGAGTTCTTTTTATAATAGCATTTAAATAGATTGCCTTTGTTTTTCAAAATGCTCTCATTTTATCACTGTATTTCCTGCAACCGTTTCAAGATACGCTTCTGATCTCTGACACGAACGTGGCTAGAATTTTTAGATATATTTTACCCTGCAACAATTGGCTGTCTCTCTCAATAATTGCAGTGATTGTTTTTTAAAGACAACTACACTTAATGACTAAAACCTAATATTATCTACCATTTGTTGATTGTCCAATAGTTGCCAAATAATATACTGTACCTTTATTTATCATATTACATGTAATCCTCACAACAGCCCTTTGAGATTTTAGAAACATAGGTGTCCTGGATGGTACATATTAAGTGCCCAAGCCTTGAATTTTTTTTTTTTTCTAAACTCAGATCTGCCAGACTCCAGTATTATTGTTCTTTTCAGTATCCCTTGTTGTTTCTTTACTAAAGTGCATTTTATTGAATCTAATTCTTGCCTTGAAGTTGTTCTAGGGAAGATTCAGAAAACTGTTTCCAAACTGTTTCCATCACTCCCTGAGTGATGTTCATTGATCTTACTGAAGGACTGACAGCAACTTAATACATTTAAATTGAATTATTGATTAAATTCATTAAGAACTTACAGCCATGTGAATAATGAGGTTATAGCTAAAACAGTGGCAGAGCTATTTCCCATCGTCAAAGGGATAAAGTGGAGGCTTTATTCTAGCTCTTTCCATATTTTTATGTAACTGCTGTTAGCACTAAGATAATCTGGAGGTATATTGAAAAGAGGTCAGCATTTAACTTCATAAGCAGTGCTGTTGAATGTTACTTGTTAAAAGAATCAAGAAAAGTAGGAAAAGTCAGAAATGAATAACGTGAAGTGGTTTAGCCTATTTTGTGTATTTGAGTATGCCTTCATGAATAAATATCATCTAGATGCTCATTCTTTTATTGTAAACAAAGTTTTCTTTCATGTTTTTCTGAAGGAAAGATTTATTAAGCAATTAGCAGTGTAAAGATTTTAGAAAGAATGATTGAATTATGACAGAAGGAGGCTATTGAAGACCATATAAGCATGAAGGGACCACAGTTTATTTTTACATGAATCCAGGTTCAGTTTATGTCTCACTTTATATTTAATGGCATGGAGTAAAGCCTTTATAAAAGACAGTCAGCCAATAACTTGAGTATTCATGCTCCTTATCACCAAGCAATTCCATAGTATTTTGGAGGCACTCATTTACTATTGTTATCACTAATAAAAATAAAGCTTTGTGGGGATGGCCTGGCAGTCCAGTGGTTAGGACTCTGTACTTTCACTGCTGTGAGCCCAGGTTTGATCCCTAGTCAGGGAACTAAGATCCCACAAGCCACGTGGTGTGGCCAAATAAAAAATTTTTTTAAAGTTTTGTAAAGTTAGTGAAAGTGGATTTACTATTTTCTTCTGTTATTAGCTAAGACTTACTAATTGTGTATCAGAAATTGTTGTGTTTTACATTCAGCCAACCAAGAGATCAGGAGCAAAACCAAGAAAATGTTAGGTTGAGATCAATGCATATTTTTACAAGGAATTAAGATGAAAACCAATGTATATTTTAGGATTACAGCATAGAATGTAAATGCTTTATACCCTAAAAGTGTCAAATACCACATCTCACAAAAATTGTAAAGGGAATGCAGGAGGTAGTGGGAAAGTGTGTATACTTAAATGGTTTTATCTTTAATAGGAATTTATGGGTTATCATTTAAAGCTGACAACTCAAGTAATAGCATTCGAGCACATTTAGCACTACAGAGGTAATATTAAGATGATACTGTTGATTAAAATTGAATGGTGAAGCTTGTGGTCATTGATCCTGTCTGTGTCATGATTGTGGTGGTGATTGTGTAACTCTCTGTATTTATCAAATCATGTAGAATTATACACCAAAAAGGACAGAGAGTGAGTTTTACTGCGTGTAAATTTTACCTCAATAGAGATGACTTAAAAAAAAAAAAATGAGGGCTTCCCTGGTGGTGCAGTGGTTAAGAATCCACCTGCCAACTCAGGGGACACGGGTTCAAGCCCTGCTCCGGGAAGATCCCACATGCTGCAGAGCATCTGGGTCTGTGCACCACAACTACTGAGCCTGAGCTGTAGAGCCCGTGAGCCACAACTACTGAGCCCACGAGCCACAACTTCTGAGCTCACTTTCCACAACTGCTGAAGCCCGTGCACCTGGAGCCCGTGCTCCACAACAGGAGAGACCACTGCAATGAGAAGCCCGTGCACTGCAACAGAGTAGCCCCCTCTCGCCACAACTAGAGAAAGCCCATGCACAGCAACGAAGACCCAATACAGCCAAAAATAAATAAATTTTAAAAAAAAATGAAGCAGCATCTTCCACCTCCTTCAGGTCAAGTGAATTATGACATAATTTGATTTCTAGCTATTTTGAAAAATTAAAACTCTGTACTAACTCTCCACGTACTTCTGTAATTGTTGTTAGTATTATCAATACATCTCTTTTTGTAATTAAAAAATAATTGGGTGATTAAGAAGAGGAAAGGAAAGGGGAGAACAAGGAAATATACTAACTTTATCATTACTCGCAATAGGAGATTAGTAAATACTGTTAAAAATAGACAACTAAAGATATTCTATAAGGTTGTAATTATAAAGTTAGCTACTAGAACAAAAAGGCAAACTTCGTAAATAAAAGAATTAATACTTAGGAAAAAAGCAAAAAGACCATGTAGTTGAACTACTTAAAAAACAAAACAAAAACTACAGATACAGAATACTATAAAATGGTAGAGTTGTGAACAAGAAAAAGTTCTCATCAATAATGTAAATGGACTAAATTCATTTATTAAATGAAAAAGAATTTCAGATCGGATCACAAGAGAAAACCCAATTCTGTGCGCTATACAGTGACATGCCTAAAACAAAATTATATAGAAAAGTTAAATTTGGGTTAAAAAAGATAGTCAGGCAAATAGAAAAAAAGTCATGATATTGATACCAAACAAAAGGGAATTTGGGCAAAATATTATATAATTATATGAATAGGGCTTAGCATTAAGGAGCAAAATCATGCCCATCTTCATAGCTACTGAAAAGGTTTTTATATTTAAAATGAATAATCTGAAAGTTTAAGAATGGAATATTTACCTAGTTAGTTTCCAGGAATCTCCCTACAAAATATCTACTAATTACAAAAGAGAAAAGAATAAATTTCCATGTAGAAGCCTAGGAGACTCCACTTTAGTCAAGTAATCAGTGTTGACATCCTCCAGAATTGGACCAATTGAAATTGTAGGAGCACAAAGAAATAATTCGTTGCTTTGAAACTTCCTCAGAACTGATAATAGTTTTGTAAAATCATAATTGTTGCATAGAAATGTAGGCGCCCATTAAAGGAGACATCTTCCATGGTACTGGAAAAGAATGTTGTTTTCATTGCCTTTCATTGCAAGGAAAATGAAAGGTTTCTTCCCCCCTCATATGGTCAGAACAAAACTCAACTTTCTTATGAGGTTCTTCAGAGTGTACATCTTCTCTGAGTTATAGTTGTCAGGATTATAAAGTTGAGCACTTTGTTCAGTACAAAGCAAGTTACTAAGACAGCCGTTTCCTAAGTCATTGTTTCCTAATCTTGGCAGACCGTCACAGTCACTGGGACCTTTTGTTAAAAATATGGATCTTCAGACTCCACGTCAGATTCTTTTGAACCAAAATCTAGGTGAAGAGTCCTGTCGTAAGAATTTATTTAAGATGTACCCAGCAGTAGGTATTACTGCCTCTGAAAAGTAGACACAGGTTTAGGTGTATATCATTAGTAGAGCCTAAGTCATGTGCTCATGCCTAACTAGCAAGGGAGGGAGGGAAAGCAAGTTTTTGTCATTTTCAGCTTTTATAGAGGGAAGTAGGCCCTGCCTCAACATAGGAAATCCCTCAAACAGTTCAGAGGGGGGCAGCAAATAGAGTGGCAGATATGTACTATATACACTGACAGATCTGTCTCTCTCAGGTTTTGCCTTAGAATTTGCACTGGAAACCTGATCTGTGCTAATAAGAAATAGCCTCTGTCATAAAGTCCAGGTTTACAAATATACTTTTCTTACTATTTCCCTCTCTGTAGAAAGCTGAGCTGTAGTTTACTGACTCTTCCCCCATTTCTGCTTGGTTGCTTTCCTTTTTAGGATCTCTTTTACCTTATCACCTCATTCCTGTTCTCAGATGGAATGGGTAAGACTGAATGTTTCCATTTTCCTCACTTTGCCCTGAAATTTTATTAATCTCTAAACTTTCTCAACCCTTTTTTGGGTAAATATTACCTTATTTGCTCCTTGTATTATCTGTGAAATATAATTGTTATTATTATTTTTTAAATTTTGTAAATTTAATTTAATTTTTAAAAAACATCTTTATTGGAGTATAATTGCTTTACAATGGTGTGTTAGTTTCTGCTTTACAACAAAGTGAATCAGTTATACATATGTTCCCATATCTCTTCCCTCTTGCATCTCCCTCCCACCCTCCCTGTCCCACCCCTCTAGGTGGTCACAGAGCACCGAGCTGATTTCCCTGTGCCATGCGGCTGCTTCCCACTAGCTATCCACCCTACGTTTGGTGGTGTATATATGTCCATGCCACTCTCTCACTTCGTCACAGCTTACCCTTCCCCCTCCCCATATCCTCAAGTCCATGCTCTAGTAGGTCTCTGTTTTTTTCCCGTCTTACTGCTAGGCTCTTCATGATATTTTTTTTCCTTAGATTCCATATATATGTGTTAGCATGCAGTATTTGTTTTTCTCCTTTTGACTTACTTCACTCTGTATGACAGACTCCAGGTCCATCCACCTCACTACAAATAACTCAGTTTCATTTCTTTTTATGGCTGAGTAATATTCCAATTGTATATATGTGCCACATCTTCTTTATCCATTCATCTGTTGATGGACACTTAGGTTGCTTCCATGACCTGACTATTGTAAATAGAACTGCAATGAACATTTTGGTACATTACTTTTTTTGAATTCTCAACCCCTTTTTCCTTCCTCTTCCTTTTCCAACAGGTGCTCATTTACTGTGGGATAGTCAAGTTCCTCTTTCCTTTTTTTCCATTTGAAAAGCATAAAATGTGGCATCATGAATAAATGGAAAGCATAAAGATTTTGCAGTCAGACCTTGAGTTAAATCCCTGCTTCATCAGATGATTAGTTACCTAGTTAGCTGACGAAGACCAGTAATTTGGGCAGGTTACTTAATTTTTCTGAATTTCAGTTTTCTTATCTGAAAAATGAGGATTATAATCCAGCTTTATAGAATCAGTCAAAAGTCTGAATGAGATGCTTGACATAAAATAGTTGCTCAATAAATGTTAATTCCCCTCCTGAGTTATAGCTGGTAAACATGAGATTAGTGTTAAGTTTATACCTTATAAAAGTTTTGAAATGAATTTAGGCATCATGGTGTTATCACCTGCTGTTTGTATAGTACATATCTCAGTGTTATCAGCCACTAACACTGTCTCATAGTGCTTAGAGGTTTCTTTAGTATTTCCATAATTTACTGTGTACTTCCTCATCTTCAAATCTATTTTTCCCACGTTTATTATTTTTGTTCTGTTCAGTGATACTGCATTAGTGTCATTTTCTACTTTTTTCATATTATAATTTTTCAATGCATATTGCAGCAACATTTTAGCCTAGTTAAGCTTTAGAATGTGGACCTAATCACTTATACATTTATTATAAGTTAACGATGAGGAAATATTCCAATCTCCAAATAAATATTAGTTAATCTTTAAGATAACCTAATTATATAAATTAATTTTTTAAGCTTATTCAATTTCCAAATTATTTATGCATGTCAGTCATTGTATTGTTGACTATTATTTCACTGAAGTCTATCTCCATGTGGTTCACATATATTGTGAAAAGGACAGTGTATTTTGATTTATTATCTCCTTTCGTTCTAAACCTTTTTCCTCTCTGGTTATTTATATACAAGCAGTGATGCTAGTGTTTACTAGGAATTGTTTCTTTATGCATCTCAGTCTTATCCTTTAGTGTCCAAAAGTTTGTGAGGCATTTCTAAGGGATAAAGGATTTCCCATCTTTATCTGTTCACCATGTGAACTGTTCTAGTGACAGATGAATTCTGGGCAGTGAATCGAGAAGGACACAGATGTCAAAGCCATGAATTTATAAATGGTCTGTTAAGAGGGTGCTTTTGTCCAATCAACACTTTGTTAATTTCACCTACAAGAAGGAATAATTATTCAATTATGCTTCTTTCTGACAAAAATCAGGTGACAAATGTGTCAGAATATGAAGGTAAAGGGTTCATATTCTGACAAGTGGCCCAAAATTTTAGCCAGCTGTGAGGAGGTGGATAAAGAATCAATTTGACCTGTAGTATTGATAACAAGTTTTTTATATTCATAGATCTTACTAACTGAAAGATGAAAACTAATTTCATTTCTAAATTCTAACAAATACAGGAACCATGATTTTGTGTATTTTATTTTATTTTATTGATTTTCTGTATTTTTGTGAAATATAATTAGCTTGAAAAATAAACCTTGAGGGACTTCCCTGGCGGTCCAGTGGTTAAGACTCAGCACTCCCAATGCAGGGGACCTGGGTTTGATCCCTGGTTGGGGAACTAGATCCCACATGCCTGCCTCAACTAAAAGATCCTGCATGCAACTAAAAGATCCCGCAGGCTGCAATGAAGATGCCACGTGCCACAACTAAGACCCAGAGCAGCCAAATTAATTAATAAGTTAATAATAAATAAGTAAACCTTGGAAAAATTACATTATATTCCTCTTTAGTCTGTTTCTCTTATTACCAACATATTTTCAAAACTTTTTAATTAGTTTTAGTAACTATAAGTTTTTCCTTATGAATGAAAAAGCTATCCTTATTTCTTAGTAATATTACTGACTAGTACATCATATTGCTTGATACAGAGCCAAAGTTCAGCAAACTTTTTCTACAAAGGGCTAGATAGTAAGTATTTTAAGTTCATTAAGATTTTAAATAATACTCTAAATAGAAGAACTCTGTGAACCATGTTAAGTAGCTTGAATGTACACTGCACAACTCCAGGGGATATTTGGACACTGTGAGTGGTGCTCCCAGAAATAGTGCAGTATAATGGCCCTGATAATGACCTCCCTCATCCGTTTTTCCCTCATCTATATCAGGGATATCTATATGTGGTGTGCTGCCTGTTTTTGTAGATAAAGTTTTATTGGAAAATAGCCATGCTCGTGTATTTATATATTGTCTTTGGGGCTTTCACATCATAGCAGCAGAGATGAGTAGTTTCAGTAAAGAGCATACACAAAAGCTAAAACAGTCACTTTATATAAAATGTTTGCTGATCCCTGATCTGTACCCTTATTATGTTCCTCTCTAAGGGTGAACTTAACAGGATATAATGTTGGAAGGCTTACATGATGGTCATATTAAGTCTGACAAAGTATACAAAAAGAAGTTGCCAACTATCTAACGTTCCTTCAGAATTCTGTTTCTTCTTCACTGCTTCTCATAGTAAGGACCTGGTTCAGGAAACTATAAACACACATACCTTTCCTGTAGCAGATACTCTTGCTGGGTCAGCATTTACAGTAGCACATCATTTACTTTGAAGAATTTGTATTGATCAGAAATTTAAACACAGTCAAGAGGCTTAACACGTCGGTGGAGGAAGAGGAGGGTAGAAGTAACTCAGTTTACACAGCAGTCGACTCCAGCCCAATGCAGCTATCGTATCTGCCTTACATGCCCCCTTAGAGAAGACTTGAGAAACTTCTTATCAGTGACATAGCACCAGTTATTTATTCTGAGTATCTCAAATGTCAGGTTTGGAAGAAGCAATTGCTCTGATGCCAGCAGATCTTATCGTGGGCTTTATTTAGAAGATAATTTAGTGCTGCTGTCGTTGAATAATAAAATTCCTACAGCTGTGGAGGGAAACAGTTTGGGGGAAGGAGAGGGTTATTTCTCTGCTGTTAAGTCTGAAGGCTAGTTAATAATAGTAAAATTATTTCCTTTGTGTATTTCTTCGGCACATATGTACTTGCTTTCAGTTTGTTGATATAGGGGTATGTAACTTATATTTTAATTCACGAATCCCCTAAATGTTGACATTTGAAGGACAAAGTTAATTTTGCTATTTATTAGTCCAAAAAAAGAAGATCAATATTATTTTTAAAATTTTGTGTTATAAAGACTTTTACTAGTTATGAGAAGAGAGTTTCTCCCTGAACAGTCTCTTCCCTTAACCTCTCGTAACACTTACTCTCTTGGTTTTCTTCTTACTTCTGTGGTCTAGCTTCTCAGCCATTTCTTTTCAGCCTCTTTTTCTTCTACTCATCCCTTAAATTCTGCTACTCATTATGTATCCCTAGGTGACCTCATAAGCTCCCATAACTTATACTTGCATTTATGTGCTCATGGTTCCAAATTTATATATTGAACCCAGATCACCGCTTTTGAATTTCAGACCTGTATAGTCAGCTGTTTGTTGGATATTTTTACCTGTTTGTCTCATAAGCATTAAACTCTCATATTCCTCTTGAATCTGCCCTTTTAAAATTTCCTGTTTATAATGGTTAGTACCACAGTTTACCCAGTTGCTAAATCTAAAACTGTGGCATCCTTGACTCTTCCTTCTTTTTCACCTTCACAGCCAGGTGGTCGTACAGCCCTATGAGTTCTACCTCCTAAACACCCCTTGACTGTATCTCCTTTCCATTCCCACAGCCGTCACTCTATTTCAGATCACCTGTATTATTACATTTATCTCTTAGTTTGTCTCTTAGTCTTGCTCCCTACCTTTTATTCTCCCCATTGCACTCAAGGTGGCTCTTCTAACACAAAATCTGATCAAGTTGCTACCCTATGTAAAATTTTTCGCTGGCTTATCATTATTCTTAGAATAAAGTCTAATTTATTAATGTGGTTTACTCAGCACTGTTTTCTTTGGTCCCTCCTTCATTGCCTTCTGTTTCACTGTTCTTCTCAAATTGGAGTGTACTGTGCCTCTACATGCCCACTGCCCCCCTGCCTAGAACACTCTTCCCCTCTCACTGGTAACTTACTTGGTCTTCAGTTCTTGCCTTAAACAATATCCTTGTTCCCCTGCTATAGCCAAATCTGAGTTAGCTGTTTTTTTCTGTAGGTCCCTTAGTAACTTGTGCTTCCCCTTTCTTAGTATTTATTACATCACTAATAATTGCTAATATATTTGTCAGAATTGTGTAAATATAAGTTTGAGTAGGGACATGTATCCACAGTCTATAAATTAGAATAACTTATCAGCACACATTTGGTGCTCATAAATGTTTACCTTTCATAATGAATAAGAGAGGGTAATATGAACTGGTCTTCTACACAACTGTAAAATTCTATCACACAACACACCTTTTTAAAGGATTTGCCTCTTCACATTTCAGAGGAACATTTAAAGTAAAAATCTAGTACCTCTTTTACAGTCAGCATGTTTAATGTTAACAAATATATTTATTTCAGGATTGTGTCCATCCTTTTTAAATAATTTGAGTGGGAACCTATCATTGAAATCTTTGTTTTTATCTTACCATCACAGTAATAGAAATCTTTTATTTATTATTTTTTTAAAGAGGCTACAACGTGGAACTTGGTTATTTTCTCTGATCTACACCTTTGTTAATCCCCCGCTGCTAGTAATCATTTGCTAGCAGTCTGTACTGTTGGATTTGATATTTATATTTAGCCTTTAAAAATTATATTTTGTTATAAAGAGAGATAATGCTAAATTGTTGGATGTTTTATTTGTTACAGTCTACCCTGATATTTGCACTATCAGCCTTGTGGCAGTAAGTGATATGAATAAACATGCTGATAGAATTACTTTTTGGGATGATGTCTATGGCTTCAACATGTCCTGCATGAAGAAAGCAGTTATTCCAGAAGCTGTGGTGGAAGTTTTAGATCCAAAGACTCTTATTTCAGACCCCTGTAGTATTAAGGTAGGTATTTGACTAATTTTATTTTCTTTAACAGTATGGCTGTTTTTCTTAGCTTTCATTTATGCGTTTAGTATTTCAAATTAATATATTGATTTTATATATGTATCTTCAAAACAGTAATTATTCTTTCTATTTTAATTAATCTAAAGCAGCTTGATGTCATAATATTTGCTAGTTCACTGTGTCATCCCTTTGGAATCGCTTCTCTTTATATATTGAAGTTCCTTATACTGAAGGGTTGAATCATTTATTTTGGCTTAGTGAAGACAAAAAGTCCTGCTGTATTGTCATTTCTGCCTCACCAGCACATTCTAGCCTTATCCTAGCATCTCGTTTACAGCCAGATTATTCGTTCATATATGTTTCACACAACTTCTCTCATTCAGATTTCTTCCAGCCTTTTCAGATTAAGTAATATAGTGACTGTGCCCATGAAACTAAAACCCTACTCTGTTCACATTGCTTAGTTAATTACTTTTGTGTTTTAATCTTACTCTTCATCATGTTAATCTCTAGTTTTATTGTCAGTTTTGCTATGTCGAATTTACATGGGTGGAATAATAACTTTGCAGTGAGTGAAAGTCCTATTGCTTTTTTAAAAGACTTCTTAATTTATCTGTTTCAGTTGTATCATCAAATAAATATAGCCTGCTCAGTGTTAAGTTCAGAACATTGTCTCTTCTTTTTTAGTCCACTGTTACTTTCATAGTATCAATAGTTGTTCTCTGCACAAAGTAGATATTCAGTTAGTGTTCATTAATTTTCTTAAATTGATAAACTATTTTAAATTAACACATATAAAGTTTCTCAACAACAACAAGCTGATTAAATTTTCATTCAGCTTTTAAGAAAAAAAAAAAATACAGCCTGGTTAGTGACTGTAGGACTGTTCACTGCCTTGGTAATACTGAGTGTAAGGGATTTATTTGGATTCTTTGACTCAGGGTAGGGGTGTAAGCCAACTCAGCATTAAGACTGAGCAGAAAGAGGAGGGTCATGTGGGTGTGCTAATTTCTCTCTCTAGTTACCTCTTTGCTTAATGCCAAAAATGCTATGAATAAATAAAATAGTTGAAATAGAAAATTTAGGGCTGATAAACAAAGGTGTTTAAAAAGTGTGTGTGTGTGTATATATATATATATATATATATATATATATATATATATATACCCTTTCTCTTTTTTTCTTTGTTTACATAAATATAGTATGTTCTCTGTTCTGCAATCCTCCTATAAATAAAAGGCAGCCATGTTGTAATGTTTTAAAATTTTTCTCAAACTATTTAAAATAGAGTAATGTCTCAGGTAGTCATATGAATTGTGTTCACTGTATACCTACTCATGGTAAGTCAAATGTTGACAGCCTTTACAGCATCGTTTGGTCACACTGCTGTAGCTGAGTCCATCTACTCTCCATAGTGAAATGGAGAAGGATTTGAACTAGGTAGGGCAGAATAAGAAAATAAGGATATTTGGCCATTTTTTTTTCCTGAAGTGAATCTTCGTAGTTGGTTTTGCTCGTTGGTTGGAATTGTTGTGGTTTTTCCTAGTATGTAACAGACTTCAGATGCACTTACAAGAGTGAATTCTGAAACACCTTGTCCTTTTAAATAGCATGTTTTCAACTTGGCATTTCCTACAAAAATATTAACTTATCACACATAATTTATTGTAAATGTATACAGAATGATTTCAGTTGGAACACAGGAAAACATTTTTTATTTGAGAGTATTTTAGTGTGTCTTAGAAAAAACTGTAGTACAACAGAGCCATGATTTGATATATATTATTCTTATAAGAAGTCTAAGTAAAAAATAATAATTTGATTTAAAGAAAAATTAACTGAATAATAGAGCTAGTAGCCCTTAAATTTAGAAATAATCCCAAAAGTGGGGTGTGAATGATTAAAGTTGGCAAAGCATTGGTTTACAGTAATCCTTTTTGCATTAAAAAAAAGAAGGAATACTTACCTGTTTGTTTCTGGGTTTGTTTTTACTATTTTTACTAAGTTCTTCCCTCCACTCTTTTTTAATGGGTAGCATATAGATTGCCATACGACATGTGTCTCAGATTTGGAGTTTTCTTCAGATTTTACCCTAAAAATCACAAAGACATCGTTGTGCACGGTAAGCTATTTCATTCTACTTTCACAGATCTCTTTAGTAGTGCAGTTGATTGGCAGGCTAATGAATTACCAGGCTTGTGATAAATGAAAAAGACTATTGCCTTTGACAGTCCATCTTTGCCTTTGTTACACTGTCGAATAGATCTGTTTTCATAGGTCAGTAGACTTCAAAAAAGTTAGTTTAGTTCAGAAGAGAAAGTATTAGGGAACCATGTTTACAGAATGATTTTTCTTTATAGATTCTTCATTATTACCTATCATATAATTAACTGAGAGCACTCAACTTTATCTTCATCGGCAAAAATTAATGTCCTGCTCCTCCAAATAACTCTTAAACACTCAGTTTAGATGGAAATAAGATGTTTATTTGGTGTAATATTTTATATTCTTGTGAGGAAAATAATGAAGAAACTGATTGTTTACCTTTCCTTAAAGAATCAACCTGGTATAATAGAAAAAGTATGCACTTTAGAAGAGTTAGACAAATTTGGTTTCACATTTGGTTCTGCCACTCACTAGTTTGTTACTTTGTTCAAGTTACCTTAGGTAATCTGTACCTCAGACTAATCCACTGCTTTAAGAAAAATGTTAATAATCCTTTCTGTCTAGAAGACTAGTTACATTTATTAGTGAGATAATATGTGAAAACGCCTACAATGTAGCCAGAAATGTTATTAAAATATAGTAATTTTTTTCTTAAATAATTTCTAAATGTATATTCATACTAAGGTAACAATATATGCCTTTACCGGGAGACTCAGAATGTTAATAAAATGTAGGCCTTTACTTAAGAAGGTATGAATTTACATAGGTGTTATGATATAAATATATTATTTTAAAATTTAATTATATTGTTTAAAAAATACTAATTATAACTTCAGAATTAAAATTTGTATTGAAAACTGTATTGTCAGAAACTGTGTGAAACAGATTATAGTCATGTTAACTTTGACTCTTCAACCTGATTCTTTTCAATACTTTGCTCAGATTGACATACAAAAGATTATATGATTTCTTTAAAATTTTTTCAGTTCATTTTGAGCCAATAATTATTTTATATCCAAATGAGTTTAACTGTGTTCTTTGATGTTTTGAGGAATTCTTTTTTTCATTGAAATTGGTTTTACAATTTTGAAAAGTTAAGTATCTAAATCCCAGATTTATGATCGTTAAGCACCCATTATGTTCATTTAACTGGTGAAAAGCAAAATCTCATTCTTCCCATTTGTTTATCCCAGATTTTCTAATTCTGCTTTTTAATAACTGAAATGATTTGGTCAATTGAAATTATAGGCTAAAGTCTTTAACTCCTAGACTTACTCTGTGTTTTGATATTACTAATCCTTGAGAGTTAAAAAAGACCTCTTTAAAAAAAAATTTATTGAAGTGTAGTTGATTTACAATGTTGTGTTAATTTTTGCTGTACGGCAAAGAATGTATATATCTATAACATATATATGTATATATATGTTATATGTATATACACATTCTTTTTCATATTCTTTTCCATTATGGTTTATCACAGGATATTGAATATAGTTCCCTGTGCTATACAGTAGGACCTGGTTGTTTAATCCATTCCATATATAATAGTTTACATCTGCTAAGCCCAACCTCCCACTCCATCCCTTTCTACCCCCACCCTCCCCGCAACCACAGGTCTGTTCTCTATGTCTTTGGGTCTGTTTCTGTTTCATAGATAAGTTCATCTGTGTCATAGTTTAGATTCTACATATAAGTGATGTCATATGGTATTTGTCTTTCTCTGTCTGACCTACTTCACTTAGTATGATCATCTCTAGATCCATCCATGTTGCTGCAAATGACATTATCTCATTCTTTTTTATGGCTGAATAGTATTCCATTGTGTACATGCACCATATCATCTTTATCCATTCGTCTGTCAGTGGACATTTAAGTTGCTTCCATGTCTTGGCTATTATGAATAATGCTGCTATGAACATTGGGGTGCATGTATCTTTTTGAATTATAGTTTTGTCCAGAAATATGCCCAGGAGTGGGATTGCTGGATCATATGGCAACCCTATTTTTAGTTCTTTGAGGAACCTCCGTACTGTTTTCCATAGTGACTGCTCCAATTTACATTCCCATCAACAGTGTAGGAGGGTTTCCTTTTCTTCACACCCTCTCCAGCATTTGTATTTTGTAGATTTTTAAAATGATGACCATTCTGACTGGTGTGAAGTGGTACCTCATTGTAGCTTTGATTTGTATTTCTCTAATAATTAATGATGTTGAGCATCTTTTCATGTACCTGTTGGCCATCTGTATGTCTTCTTTGGAGACATGTCTATTTAGGCCCTCTGCCCATTTTTCAATTGGGTTGTTTGTTTTTTTGTTGTTGAGTTGTATGAGCTCTTTGTATATTTTGGAAATTAATCCCTTGTCAATCACATCATTTGCAAATGTTTTCTCCGATTCTGTATGTTGTCTTTTTGTTTTGTTTATGGTTTCCTTTGCTGTACAAAAGCTTATAAGTTTGATTAGGTCCCATTTGTTTATTTTTGCTTTTATTTTTATTTCTTCACCCTTTCAGAGTAACCTTATAGTTGTTTGATTAATCATCTATATTTCTTAAAACCTTCCTTTCCTTCCCAGTATGCGTCCTCTAACATGAGCCTGACATGAGTAAGATTTGTGGCCTAATGCGTGTATTACATTTTCATTGTCTGTGAATTCCCACCACCCACCCGTACCTGCTCCAGCTGTCTTTTGCTCTTTGACGTTGTGCCAGCTCCTTACACTCTCCCCTGCCAGCCGTCTGGAGCTATTATGCAAGCCTAGTCTCTGCAGCTACTTTTTAGATTTTTTGCCTGGTTACTTGGGAATAATCCATTAACAAAGGTATTAAGAGGATGAGTGCCTAATTGGAACTTTGTTTCTCCATTACATAATCAGAAGAATTAATGGAAATATGGGAAATAAAAAACAATGCCTGATAAAGTGATGGAGAAAGTTACTTTGGGGAGGAAGAGGTGTGGCTTTCTTAGAGTGAAGGAAAAGATATCCAGTTTTGTACTGCTAAGTACAAACCTTCAGATACATTAAATGCTTTCTTTCTTGTGCTGGGAACTTGAATGAATAGCTAAAAGTAAGATGGACGATTTCTCTGAATAGTTAAGCCCATTTGAAATCTTTGCATAACCATTTATTTATTAATGAGATTCTAAATTTGTGGCCTAATTAAAATATTGGAGGAAACTGGATTTTTCAAACTAACAAGATGCTTAGAACACCCTCTTTGAATTTAATTTTGATCGCATGTGTGCTATAGACTGATAGTGCTTTTAGATGGCTTTCTCAAGTGTGTTGGAGCCTTTAATGGAAAAATATCTTTTCTTTGCAGTCTCCCGCACCAACATACACAGAGACACACACACATACAGCCCAGAAGAAATTTGATAGCATTTCTAATTTAATGTTTTGCATTAGCAAACTATGTTTGGGGGAATATTTAACATGATGTGATACTTATATGTAAATGTTTGAGTCTTGGTTGTCTATAATGGTTGAAGGATAATTTTCCAATTAATGCTAGTAACACATGCATAGCAATTTTCTGACCATTTTTTACTGTATCAGTTGATATTATTGACAGTTAAGGTCAAATCACCTTTGCTTTTATGATGAGATACAAAGCTTTAGTTAGCAACTGGCTTCCTATCTATCATATCAGCCTGTCTAACCTTGCAGTAAATGAAGAATAAAGTCCATTGTTTTTATGGATCAAAAAGCAAATGATTTAAGGCTATACAATTTAGAGCCAGTGTGTTTTATCTTGTGAGTTATGGCTTATTTTTTAATGTCATTTATGTAATTGTGTAATGTTCTCTTACTCTGTGTTCCAGCAGCATTTATATTGGCATCTGTCTGTATAAACTCCTTAAAGATATAGACAAGCATCCTTTTCATAATCCTAGGTATACATTAAATGACTTCTCATACTTCCTTTTATATAAAAATGAGTTGTTTACCTTAAGAATGAAAATATTTAAGAAGGTTTTGTCAGATTACATGCTCACATACATAATGTCTTTGACATGTAAAGATTTTTTTTAATTTGATACATCATCTCTTCAAGCAATCATTTTTCTATCTTAATTTCAACATTATATTTTCTGTCTTTTATTCTACCTCTCTATTAGTGTGCACTGGAATAATGACTGTACAGCAGTGTTCATTTTGTATAAACTTTCCTTAATATGATTTTAAGTCTCATTTAACAAAGAATATTATTTTTTCTAGCCATTTTTCCTTTACTGCAGTTGTTAAAGATGAACCAGTGGATTAAATAGAAAATATCAGACTTTTTCAATACTTGTATTTAAAAACCTCTTATATTTTGGATTTTATACAAGTGCATAAATATGAGTTCAGTGACATTTGAGAGCTATTTAATTTTTATCATAACTTTAAAAATCTTTATAATAATGTAAAATTTTATATTAACAGACATTTCAGTTTGTTAAACAAATATTAAATGCTGACTATGTGCCAGATACTTGTCCGAAATCTGTGGGCACAAGACAAAACAAACAAAACTATACTGTGTCCTGAAAAGGCACTTAAGTGAGAGGAGAACAGGTACTGACAACATTTTAGTATGAATAATAAAGATAGGAATATAGAGATATTAAGAGGGTAGTCTGGGATTGGGAGCACAGAAGTGAGGTATTTTTCTGGTGGAAAAATTATAGT
This sequence comes from Kogia breviceps, assembly GCF_026419965.1. NCBI lineage: Eukaryota > Metazoa > Chordata > Mammalia > Artiodactyla > Physeteridae > Kogia > Kogia breviceps. The sequence continues at coordinate 36,282,243 of NC_081316.1, read as the reverse complement.
TGGTAATCAAATTTTACAGGCAAGATTTCATGATGAAGAAAATAAACTTTACCTCTCAAAAAAAAAAAAAGATTTGTGTTTTAAACATGGAAGCCTATTCTGTTTCAAAGGATGAAAAGATTGACAGAAAAGCTAAAGTATGGTAGCCATGTAGGAAGTTCATTTTGGGATAATTTCTATTCACTTATTTTTTAATTCTCTGGTCTTTTCTTCATTTGTATTCTTTCTGTTGTTGAGGTCGCTAATAAATATTTTCATTTTAAATATCATGTTTTTTAGTTGTAAAATTTCTATTTTGATTGAGTTATTATTTTTCATCTTTTTAACCACTTTGGTCAATCTTTTTACCTAAATTCCTTAACATATTTATAATAATTCTTTTAAGATCTGTTTGCTAATTCTATGAGCCACCTGTGATTCTACTTCTGTTGCTTTTTTCTTTTGACTGTGGTCACATTTTCCTATTTCTTCTCATATTTCATAACTTTATATTTTTTGCTAGACATTGTATAAAAGATAGTACAGTCTTATGTAAGTAATGCTTTCTCCTAGACGGGCCTTCCCTTACCTCTGTCTGGTAGCTAGGATGACGGCCTGATCCCTTTTATCTAATCTGGAGTTGAGCTTGATCAGGGCTGGGTACCACTGCAGTTAATTTACTGTGACTTGAGCATAAGATTAGGCCCCTCTCCCTCTTGCCAACTTCTTGGAAAGACCATCAAAATAAAGCTGAGTTTAGGGAGGAAAACAGAGTCAGGATATTTATGAGGTTTGAGAGATCTGATTTTCAGAGGGTCTGTCAAAGCAGATCAAGGGATTAGAGGGGAGAGGAAAGATCCTGATCTGGGTTTGGCATAGTTCATGATCTAGTTGAGAATTGGTAGTGCCAACTAAAAATTGTCACTTGCTGTCTGCCTTTACAAGGATTAGGTCACTAATCTTCGTGAGAGATTAGTTGCTCCCTCTTCGGAGCAGTTCCTCAGTGCTATCTGAGACACTGTGTCCTGGGCTAGAGTCCTCATTTTGCCCCAAATAAAACAACTCACAACTCTCACGTTGAGCACTGTTTTTTTCAGGTGACCGTAGACACAGTGAGGGGTGGGTTTCAGAGTGAGTTTTGAAGAGTAAACAGTGTAGTTGAGCCATCTGCTTTTGAGAAGAGGGTGGTGCGTATTTACTCTCAGGATTAGCTGAAAAGTTTATTGTTCATATAAATGGGTTTTCTTGAGGTGCCTGAAACAAACCACCTCATCTTTCTGGGCAAGAGTTTGTGGAATAGCAGAGAGCTGAATAGTAATACCATGCTAATGGTGACAGTGAACTGTGTGGTTGCAGATGCTTTTGGCTTTGAGATCTAAACACTGCAAGAAAACCTCTCTCCATGTTTTGTCGTACAAGCACCAGCTTTATCTACCTTCTTAGTTTGCAGAGATGACTAGCCATCCCTTTCAGGATTCTCCAAATTCCAGTGCACCATACTGGCCCAGACCTGGCCATCAAAAATTGGTTGAGTTTTCCTTATCCCAGCAGGGTTCTTGTGCCTGTGGCATTTTTACTGCTTTGCCCACCCATTGCCCCATCATTGGATAGATGCTCTCAGGTGACAGTAACTGTTTCTGTCTGCTCAGTTGGGAAGGGCTCATTCCTCTCTGGAAATAGTTTATTTAGACTTATTTGCATCCAAGGCTCTTTGATGCTTTTAGTGAAAAATATAATTGTTTAGTTTACCCAGTTTGTTGTTGTTACATCAGAGTAAGGAGAGGGTCTTTAGCAAACATACCCTACTAGAAACAGAAGTCCCTGAATGCATTATTTTAAAAGCCCAATCTAGAAAATAAATCTGGGTCTACACATTTAGGATTATTTTTAAGTTAGGAAAAGTAAATGAAAATAAACAAAAGTTAATGTGTGAACTGAAAATAAATTATATGTTGCCTCTCAATTCTCATTTTGTTATCTTTTTCTTTTTTTAAAAAAAATGATATACTTGATAAATGGTAGAAACATATACTTAAGAGGCACTGATATTTAGCTTTGGATGGAGTCAGAACAAGTCTTGACTTACAGTTTTTAAGCCTAATGCAAATGTTATTAAAAGAAACTTTAAAGTGTTTACCATTCAAACTTTCTTGATTCTCAAGGAGTACTCATAGTACTCCTTGTTTTCATTTTACGCTTTAAATAAGCTTTAAATTTTTCTGATGGATTAAGAAGAAACATCAAAATGAGCCCATCTCTTTGCAGTTGTGTTCTTTAACTCTTCTTTCACAGCTTTTTGAAAAATCTCTGACAGTCGAAGCCTACTAATTTTAAACTCATTCCTTGGTATTAAATCAGTTCTTAGTACTTTTGGGTGTAAATTGACGTAATTTTGACCTCGCAAAGCTAATCAACTAAAGAAACTATTAAAACACATCTGTGCTGCTTAGAAATAGTAAGATTTGTCTTGAACTTGAATCATAGATTTTAGTGGGACATCTGGTATATATTTTAACAGGCTTCATTAAGTAAATTTTATGTCTCGGAGGGAGAGCATTTCTAATTGTGAGACTCCACCTCTACAGTCAGTTTTAGGTTTCTACTTAAATGAATAACCATACAGTCTAGAGCCTGTTCCTGAACTTTCTGCTCTCTTCTGAAACCTGAACCTTTGGAGTTAGGCTTAGATGGTGTTGAGAATACTTAAATCTCTTTATTTCCAGGAACTGGTTATTGAATAGTATTATGTGTTAAGAGCTGCAAGGCATTATAGTAATATAATAGACATTAGGCAATATATAAGGCATTATAGTAATATAGCTGCAAGGGAACATAGTAATAAGCCATTAATGCCTCTATTCATGAGGCATTAATGGGGGAGACAGATATTAAAGTTCACTTTGTGGCTATTAGATAATACCAAAGAATTAATGAGAATTTGGTTATATGTGATAAAGGCATTGCAGTTATATAAGGAAATGTTCATGTTTTTTAGAGTCGTAAACAAGTAGGTAGGGGAGAAGTGACATGATGTCAGGCATTCACTTCAAGACAGTTGAGCAAAAAGAGGGGCCCGGGGCAGCGGGAGAATAGATGAAGCAAATGTGTCAAATACTGGTCATTGTTGAATATAAGTAATAGGTACTCAGAGGTTCTATAATTGTGTATATGTTTGAAGTTTTTCATAGTCGGATCTTTTTAAAGGATCATACTAATGCCAATATTCTAAGAAACGCCTAAGAGTGATGAGGCAAAGGTACTGTGCTAAGTTGCTTCTATAAAACTCAGCTATGTGCTGTAGCTACAAAGGCTCAACACATGTTTACTGTATGGCTTAACCTTTTCACTCTTAGAAATACCTTCATATGTTCACCAAAAAGACATGTACAAGAATGTCCATTGCAGCATTGCTCATTAGATCCCTAAACTAGAAGTAAGCCAAACATTCATCAATAGTAAAATGGAGGGCTTCCCTGGTGGCACAGTGGTTGAGAGTCCGCCTGCTGATGCAGGGGTCACGGGTTCGTGCCCCGGTCCGGGAAGATCCCACATGCCGCGGAGCGGGTGGGCCCATGAGCCATGGCCGCTGAGCCTGCGCGTCCGGAGCCTGTGCTCCACAACAGGAGAGGCCGCAACAATGAGGCCCGCATACTGAAAAAAAAAAAAAAAAAAATAGTAAAATGGATAAATACATGTAGTATATTTATGGAATAATATATACATCAATGGGAAAAAAGGGTGATCTTGACTGTACACTATGACATGGATGAATTTCATGAATACAACATTCATGATAAAAGGAAAAAAAGCCAAATACAGAAACATTTCTGTCTTTAAATTTCCATAACAAGCTAAACTAGTATAATGGTGATAAACATCAGAGTAGTGATTACATTTTGTGGGAGGATTTAATCATTGGATTGGAAGGGGAATAATAGAAGCTCTGGGGTCTTGAGAGTGGTCTGTATCTTGATCTAGGTAGTGGTTGAGTGTGTTCATTTTGTAGAAGTTCACTGTGCCAAGTCAGTGATTTCCTCACTTTTATGTGTGTGTTATATATTTTATACTTGTATTCTTCAATAGAACATTTTTAAAGTAAATGATTCTCACATTGGCTAAAAAAAAAATCTCTATTTTTTTGCATGTACATAATATTTCAGTTTAAAAGTTCTTAAAGAACAAACCAAAAAAGGACATCCAGTGGTCAGAAGCTTGGTGAGTAAAAGGAACTTAAAGAAGCCCAGCATGGCTGGTGCATGTAGACCAGTGCTGAAGGAGGGTGGCAAACTGTCCAGATCATTTAGCACCTGTGCTATTTGTTTTTTTTCCTTAGACCAGTGGGAAATAATTGAAGTTTTTTAAAGAGAGTGATATGACCTGAAGGGCACTTGAGAAGGATCATGGTTGGAATTGTGGAGAACTATTAGGGAGACCAGAGTGGATATGAGAGGCCTATGGGTCAGCTATTACAGTACCTCAGGCAAGAAATGATGGTGACTTGCACAAAGGCAGTTTTAGTGGAGATGGAGAAAAGTGGATGTATTTGAGAGCTATCTAGAAGGTAAAATTGCCAGGACTTGAGCATGGATTAGATAATGAGAGATGAAGGAAAGAGGTCACAGTGGTGTCTGCAAGGTTTCTTGCTTTTACAATTTGAAGAATGATGGTACTGTTTTGTAAGACAAAGAAACGTGGAAGAAGAACAGGTTTAGAGATGAGGATAAGAAGCTCGTTTATTAGTATTAGTTATTAGTTATTATTATTAGTTGAAATGCCTTTGAGATATGCAAGTAGTGATGTCCAGTGGAAATTAGAATACTCTTCTGTGGTCTGTCTTGTCAAGTCAGACTTGTGACATATTATGTGTCCACATATGATATATGACAGTAGAATCAAAGAAGTATAGGCTATCATAAAATCATTCTTGAACTAGGATGTATTTTCTAACCTGTGCTACTTCTTGAGGTTAATAGGCTCTAAAAGTTTTCTTTTCTCTCTCTCTCTTCCTTTTTTTTTTTTTTTGGTAGGCAAATCCAAGGGAGTAGCATCATGTGCAAATAGAACTTGATCCAAATTAACTATTCAGGTAGAAGAAAAAGAGTCCATGAGAGAATTAATGGTCTAATTAGTACAGATTAGTAAATCTAATTTTACTAATTTTACTTAATGAATATGTGCCCCCAGAATGAGCCTGAGGTGGGAAACACATCTGCTGTTTCTTTAGTTATCTTCCACTTCCAAGTGTTTCTGTAGTATGAGCATCTTGCTGGGCTGCATGTGATTCTTGCCTCTAAAGGTATATACAGTAGTCACCCTTATACACATTCCAGGACCCTCAGTGCATGCCTGAAATCAAGGATAGTACTATACTCTAGATATACACTGTGATTTTTCTTATATATACATAACTGTGATAAAGTTTAATTTATAATTAGACACAATAAGAGAATGTTCAAATTGCCAGCATCACTACTCTTGGAGTTCAGGGCCATTACTAAGTACAGTAAGGTTTACTCAACAATTGATCAGATAACCGAGTTGGCTACTTAAGTGAGTAATGGGTAGGTAGGATAAACAGCAAGGATACGGTGGACAAAGGGGTGATTCTCAACCTGAACGGGATGGAGCAGGAGGGCGTGAGGTTTTGTTACATTACTCAGAAGGTCGTAGAGTTTAAAACTTATTGCTTATTTCTGGAAATTTCCATTTAATATTTTCATGGGTAACTGATACCGAAGAATGGAAAACTGCAGATAAGTGAGGACTACTGTATTTTTAATAAAACATAGCACTCTGCAAGCCATCTGCTTTATCTGGAGCCCAACCAAAGAAATGGTGATTTGTGCCATTGCCAGAAGAACTGGTTGTATTGAACATATTGAGGGATGGTTTATATTTCAGTCTCCAATGCAAAACCTTAAGGGGTTTTCCTGAGTGATTTTGATTATCTGAGATTTTTCCAATATGTGACTTATCCTCTATATAATATAGGACTCTGCTGTAAAAGAATGCTTTGTCTCATATTTAAAGGGATTCTAGCTAGTTCTGGTATTTTTGAGATTTGGTTAAAGCCCAGGTGTACCGTATGCATTACCTACAAAATTTTGGACACTTCCACTTAATCCTGTCTTATTTTTCATTTTTCCCAGCCACAGAGGGTCCATCCTTCTAAACTGGACCCCTAAGGATTTTAACCTTTTAAAATCTGGATTTCTTCAACCGATTCTCCATGTTTAGTTCCCCTCTTACCTACTTTTGTTCTCTCTCCTTGGAAACATACCATTAAGAAAAACTTAATTTTTAAAAAGATATCTTCCCCACTTCATATTAACTTTGAGGTATATGTTTATTGAGTAGAATAGTGGGAAGAATCACTTGCAGTATTTAACTATTATTTAACCTACGCAGAGAGAATGCAGAAGTCCACAAAATGAGGAACGCTGAAGTTGAGTAAGACATCTTGTCCGTGGAGTCAGCAGATTCCTATGCTTTATCCTCTTTTGAAAGCCATGCTGTAAATGACACTTCTGAATCTGCATTTTAAAAAATTCATTAAAAGTGATACTGAAGGGCTTCCCTGGTGGCGCAGTGGTTGAGAATCTGCCTGCCGATGCAGGAGACACGGGTTCGTGCCCTGGTCCGGGAAGATCCCACATGCCGCGGAGCAACTAAGCCTGTGAGCCATGGCCGCTAGGCCTGCGTGTCCGGAGCCTGTGCTCCGCAATGGGAGAGGCCACAACAGTGAGAGGCCCGCATACCACAAAAAAAAAAAAAAAAAAAAAAAAAAGTGATACTGAAGCTGCCTATTGAGTTATGTTATAAAAGGATTTGAACATCAATTGTTCTGAAATACAAGTTGAGTGGAATGTTGAAATTCTTAAGCTACATTACGATCATAATTTAATTTTAGATAGGTATAGGGTCATGCTTAAAGTCAGCAATGCCCAGGGTCAGAATCAATTTATGAGAGAAATAATCATACTCAAGGCCCGACTAAAATATTTATCTTAAGCACAGCAATAAGCATAAAAATCAAATAATCAATAATAGTGGACTCTTTATTAGAGATGTCAAGGAAGTTCTCCCCAGCCTTATCTCAGAGGCTGCCAGTTAGCATTATTAGGTTGTGATAGTAAATGAGTTTGACCAGGTATTTTCCTATCTGATTCAGGCAGTTATCTCTGGAATAATGACCTATAAGGAAGTAATTTTCTCAGTTCAGATTCCCTATGACTTATGCCCTGGCAGAAACCATCGTAAATATTGGCATTCAGATCTTCTAAAAATCCTAAAGCACTTAGTATTTCCAGACATCTGAGGTATATAGATGTATTCACAGGAGAGATCAGTCCACATGCAAAGATGAGTCAAGAATTAGAAAAATAAATTTTTGTTGTATATACCTGTTTACCTAAATCAGTCCATCTTTTTCTTTTTTAGAAGACTAGATGAGAAAAGGACCAATCTTGAAATAGAAGGGAGTTTTCTAAAAATAATTTAAATCAAAGAGGAAAGTTTAAACAGTGGTTATCTAGCACTGTGGTTAAAAACTTCAAGCTTTGGGCTTCCCTGGTGGCATAGTGGTTAAGCATCTGCCTGCCAATGCAAGGGACACAGGTTCGAGCCCTTGCCAGGGAGGATCCCACATGCCGCAGAGTGGCTGGGCTCGTGCTCCACAACTACTGAGCCTGAGCTCTAGAGCCCGCAAGCCATAACTGCTGAGCCCACGTGTCACAGCTACTGAAGCCTACATGCCTAGAGCCTGTGCTCCACAACAAGAGAAGCCACGACAGTGGGAGGCCCGTGCACTGCAACAAAGACCCAACATAGCCAAAAATAAATAAATAAATAAATTTATTAAAAACAAACAAAAAACTTCAAGCTTTAAAACCAGTGGGCCAGGTTTACCAGTATGACTTTAGAAGAGGTATTTAACTTCTCTGAACTTCAAATTTTTATCTAAAAAGTAGAGTTAATAACACCAATAATACCTGCTGGGTATTATTTTGAGTGCTAAATGAGATAGTGCATAAAAGCATTTACCACTATGCCTGGAACATAGAAAATGCTCATAAAATTATCTGATTAATATTTCCATTCACTTTCCTATTTTGCTGCATTTTTTAAAGAAAGGATTGTTTATTTAGTTTTATTTTTAACATTCATTTCCTTATGGGGATTTAGGATGGTGTGATTTCATAGATTGGATTTACTTGCTCCATCAGGATTGAACAAGCATCACTGATTTGGCTCTCAGTACTATCATAAAGACCAGTTTCTTTATAGGCAAAGATATGCAATGAACTCTTTGACCTGTTCATATCCCTGAATATCTAATGGATTAAAGAAATTAGACCTTCTTTCAAAATGCCGCATTTATGCAAATCAGGTGCTTCTCAAAGCAAAAATCACTCCTTTCTTCTTAGAATTTTGCAGAGAGTCACATTTTTTACTTTTTAGATCACTAAGACAGTGACATAGGTACTACAGCATGCCTGTTCTTTTAACAAGTGATGTGTCCTGGCTGTCCCTAAAGTCTGTACTGTAGCATTCAATCTGATTTCTTTTTTCTCTTTTCCTTATCATCCTTTTACTCAGCATCCATTCCCATGAATGGGGGCCCCGAAAGATGTAAGTCATTGTCTCACTCAGTATTCAGAGGTCACAATAAAAAAAAACACCTAACTTATACTAACTAGTATAATTACCTTTGAAAAATTGCTGCCCTAAATGACAAAAAAAAGTAATGTTACCAGATTTTTCATTCTCACCCCAGGTGTTGGATAGTTTTTAGAAGGGCTCAGGCGGGGAGGTGGTAGCCATCTTTTTTACATCACTTTTCAAAACAGAAAAAAATCCTATTCATTCCTGGAAGGTAAAGTGTATCACATCTTCTACTTGCCTCCTATTTCCTGTCTGTCAAGATTTCTTTCAGTATTCCATCCCCTAGTTTATACTTCTGAAGTTTCATAAAGACAAGAAGCGTCTGCTAGAGATTGATCTCCTAGTCACAAAAATGAGTTTTAATAGTTTTCAGTTTTAAACCTCTGCAACAGTCACAAAACTGATTTCTTTTTTGTTCTGCATTCATTTTTTAATTCAATATATCTACTATTTTGTCCTTAAAATTAAAAATATAATGTTTACTTATCATTGATAGTATTTTCTGGCATTTGAGGAATGAGGAGTGGGCCTTAGAGGCCTTATAGCTTTTAAGGAACATTGGAAATAAGCATGAAAAATGGAACATAAGGAAACAGTAACCATTGCCATTGAGTTATGAGAAACTGATGACATGTGAGGAAGCAGAAGATAGAAAACTAGAGAAGCAGCGGGCTGTAAGAGTTTGTAAGTGGCAAGCACAGACACACACAACTTTTCAAGATGACTTTTCATTCAAGCAGCATGTATTGGATACTAGTGCTGTGTTAGGCACTGTGAATACAATGAAGACTGTAGTCTCTGACCCCAAAGACCTTCATTTAGTAGGAGAGGCCAACATATAAATAATTGTACTATGGTGTTCTATAATAGAATTTAAATACTACAGGCATATATAAAAGATAGCCTTGACCTGGCACACTCTTATTTCCTCACTTTCCTCGAAAATCTTGCTCATATTTAAGGTTTTACCTTACTAGGCATGGCTTTCTTCCAGAAAGCCTTCCTCATACTGTATGCAGTAAATTAGTGGGGAATGATTAATTGATGTTGGTACCTACATAAAGGAATATTCTAGAGTAGTTGAAATCAAATATGAGTTTTGAATAAAAAGTAGGAAATAATAAGAGAAGTAAAGCCTCATGGTTTTCTTTTCCCAAAGGTCGGTAGGAGTTGAGCATATCACTTCATTTCTTTTATTTGTTCACTCAATTAACAAATCTTTATTAATTTCCTTTAGTCCCTGAACATCCCAGGCTATTTCATGCCTTTGTAACTGCACAGCTATTTTCACTAAATGTTTAGATTGACTGCCCAGTCATTGTGCTTAGGCATTGAGGATAGGGAGGTGAACACAGTTGCAGGGAGATTGCCCTAAAGGGCCTATTGGGGTTTACAGTTGAACAAAAGACATCAAACAAAAAGCATTATGAATATGGTGAATGTTATTGCAGGGAATGCAGGGACATTTAATGGATGTATTATAATCTACTCTGCAGGATTAGGGAAGGCTGCCCAGGGAAAGTAACATTTAAACTGAGACTTAACAAGTAAGAAGGAGCTAGTTTAGAGAATGGGGGAGTGTTACAGGGGGTACCTTAGATAGGAAAAAACAAACAGTGCAGTGATGAATCTGCCTTCTGTAGACTGTGTAAAAGGAGTTACCCTTTTACTGAGACCAGCTACAAAAGCTAAAAAAAATACTAAATATTATCTGTTTGAAAGTACCAGAGAGATAAATTAGTAAAGCATTACCAAGCCAAGACTCAGAAAAGAAGGAAATCCAAAGAAATGAGACGGCATTTGGGACTGCTTTTGCCCTGTAGGCATTTACCAGTTCAGAGGAAGCAGCTAAAGGACTGTGTAGCCCTTTTGATAGCCTCACATGGTTAGGAGTACAAAAACAGAGCTCTTTAAAAATTCCCCAGTGCTTTACATTGAGACCCAGAAAGACTGTACCCAAGGGTAAGGTAAAACAGAGGTAAATGAGCCCTTGCAGGGACTGCAGCCCCGCTTCAAATCATCTGGGTGGCCGAGGAAATTCTCAGATCCCCTTTTTATTTATTTTATTTCTTTTTATAAATTTATTTATTTTTATTTTTGGCTGTGTTGGGTCTTCGTTGCTGCGCGTGGGCTTTCTTTAGTTCCAGTGAGCAGGGACTACTCTTCGTTGTGGTGCGCAGGCTTCTCATTGTGGTGGCTTCTCTTGTTGCGGAGCATGAGCTCTAAGCGCGCGGGCTTCAGTGGTTGTGGCTCGCGGGCTCTAGAGCGCAGGCTCAGTAGTTGTGGAGCATGGGCTTAGTTGCTCTGCAGCATGTGGGATCTTTCGGACCAGGGCTCGAACCCATGTCCCCAGCACTGGCAGGCGGATTCTTAATCAGTGCACCACCAGGGAAGCCACAGACCTCATTTTTAGATTAAGATGACTTGGCTTTTGCCAACACCCCCAGGTTCCTGGAAGAAAAAAAGATTCTTTCTAGAAGAGTATTTTTATAGGTCTGAAATTATGTCTGCAGTTTTTCATATATAATGTTCAGAACATAATCAAAGGTAATTAGTCACACAAGGACACAAAACAACATCAATCAAGAACCAGCTAAAACAGGAAATAAAAATAGAGCTCCAGGTGTTACAGGTGTTAGATGTATAGATATGGGCTTTAAAATAACTATGCTTATTAAGTTCAAGGACAAAAGAAATTGCAGATGTCAAACAAATAGTTGGAAATATTTAAGAAATAATAATATAACAGATTTGAAAAAGAACTGAACAGATATTCTAAAACTGAACTGAAGATGAGTTTACTGATAAATATTAAATCACTAGTGTACAGAGGATTATTGAACTGGATTTTATGTCAGAGGATATATCCAGAAGGAAGCACAGAGGAATGCCACGATGCAGCATTGGGAAGGGCAGGAGATATAGAAGATACAAGAAATGGTCTAATATATGTTTAAATGGGAGTCCAAAGGGGAAAGAGATGAGAATATTTCAAACTATTTGGAGAGATAATGGCTGAGAATTTCCCAGAACAGGCTAAAGACAGTGAGCTACAATTTAAGAAGTACTACATAACTTGAATAGGAATGGATGGATATTTTACATTTCTAGGTATATACCCCAGAGAAATTAAAACATATACACACAAACACTTGTTCATGAATGTTCATAGCAGCGTTATTTATAAAAGCTAAAAACTGAAAGCAATCCAGATGTCAATCACCTGAAGAATGAATAAACAAAATGTGGTATAGCTACACAATGAAATATTATCTGGTTATAAAACAGAGTGAAGTACTGATACCTGCTACAGAATGTATGAACCCTGAAATGATGAGTCTTGAAAACATTATACAAGCGAAAGAGGCCAACTACAAAAGAATTCCATTTATATGATATTCCATTTCTATGATTCCATTTATATGAAATGTTCAGAATAGGCAACTCTGTAGACAGGGGATAAGACAAGGAGTATAGATATAGGATTTCTTTTGGGGGTGATAAAAATGTTCTAAAATCAGATTATGGTGATGGTTGCACAACTCCAAATATACTTTTTTAAAAATTGAGGGACTTCCCTGATGGCGCATTGGTTAAGGATCCGCCTGCCATTGCAGGGGACACGGGTTTAAGCCCTGCTCCGGGAAGATCCCACATGCCGCGGAGCAACTAAGCCCATGTGCCACAACTACTGAGCCTGCGCTCTAGAGCCCTCAATCCACAGCTGCTGAGCTCACGTGCCACAACTCCTGAAACCCGCATGCCTAGAGCCCGTGCTCTGCAGTGAGAAGCCACTGCAACGAGAAGCCCGTGCACTGCAACGAAGAGTAGACCCCGCTCGCCACAACTAGAGAAAGCCCACGCACAGCAACGAAGACCCAATGCAGCCATAGATAGATAGATAGATAGATAGAATTATACAGTTTATTAAACTGGGGAAATTTTTATGGTATGTGAATTACATTTCAGTTGAAAAGAGGGGAATAAATCCACACCTAGATACATCCTACTAAGATTACAGAAACCAAAGAGAACATTTTAAAAGCCTCAGTGGGGCTGTAAGTAGAGCATTGGAATTACCTTCAAAGGAACAGTAAATAGATGATTTCTCAGCAGGAACAGTAGAATTGGAAAGACAGAAGATAATTCAATGATGACATCCTCACGGGGACTTCCCTGGTGGCGCAGTGGGTAAGACTCTGCACTCCCAGTGCAGGGGGCCCAGGTTCAATCCCTGGTCAGGGAACTGGATCCCACATGCATGCCGCAACTAAGAAGTCCACCTGCTGCAACTAAGAAGCCCACCTGCTGCAACTAAGGAGCCCTCCTGCTGCAACTAACACCCAGTGCAACCAAGTAAATAAATATTTTTTAAAAAATGATATCCTCACTGTGCTGAAAGAAAAGTAACTGCCAACTCTGAATTTTACCCAACTAAAATAACTTTTAAGAATGAAGCTGAAATAGATATTTCAGGTGAACAAATAAAAAGAGAAAGAAGGACTTCCCTGGCGGTCCAGTGGTTAAGACTCCATGCTTCCACTGCAGGGGGCATGGGTTAGATACCTGGTTGAGGAACTAAGATCCCACATGGCACAGGCAAAAAAAAAAAAAAAAAAAAAAAATAGAGAAAGAATTTGCCCCAGGAAACTGATTTCTGAAGGGTATATAGGCAAACAAAAACGATCCCTGATGGAAGGCCAGAGATAAAGGAAGCAATAAAGTTTAACAAAAGTTGGGCTTCCCTGGTGGCACAGTGGTTGAGAGTCCGCCTGCCAATGCAGGGGACGTGGGTTCGTGCCCCGGTCCGGGAAGATCCCACGTGCCGCGGAGCGGCTGGGCCCGTGAGCCATGGCCGCTGAACCTGCGCGTCCAGAGCCTATGCTCCGCAACAGGAGAGGCCATAACAGTGAGAGAGGCCCGCGTATGGCAAATAAAAAAAGTGTCAACTTAAAACTACTCAATACCAGTCAACAGTAGATTGGATAAATAAATTGTATAGTCACATATGTCTTAGAGCCATATAACAGCGTAGGTAATATGAAATAGTATAAGTGAATCTCAAAAACAATAATAAAGAAAATTAGCCAGGCACAAAAGACTACACGATATATGTTGAAGTATGTAATAGGGAAAATGAATCTGTTTTAGAAATCAGGGTAGTTAGTGAGGTAAGTGTTGGCCAGGATGTGGAGAAAAGGGAATCCTTGTGCACTTTTGGTGGGAATGTAAATTGGTGCAGCTACTATAGAAAACAGTATGGAAGTTCCTGAAAAAATTAAAAATAGAACTACCATATGATCCAGCAATCCCACTTCTGAGTATATATCCAAAGGAAATGAAAACAGGATCTTGAAGAGGTATCTGCATTCCCATGGTCATTGCAGCATTATTTATGATAGTCAAGATATGGAAATAACCTAAGTGTCCATCAGTGGAATAGATAAAGAAGATATGCCATATACATATATATATACACACACGCACACATATATGGAATATTATTCCGCTGTAAAAGAAGGAAATCTTGCCATTTACCACAACATGGATGGACCTTGAGGGTATTATGCTAAGTGAAATGTCAGAAGAAAACGAATATTGTTTGATATCACTTGTACATAGAACCTAAATAAAAAGGCCAGGCTCAGAAACAGAGATCCGAATGGTAGTTACAAGGGAGTGTGGGATGGGAGAAATGGGGAAATGTTGGTCAAGGGTACAAACTTCTAGTTATAAGTTGAATTCAAGTTCTGGAGATCCAATGTACATCATGGTGATTATAGTTAATAATATTATATTATATACTTGAAGCTTGACAAGAGAATAGATTTTAAATGTTCTCAATACAAAAAAAGAAATGATAATCGTGTGATATGATGGGGGTTTAGCTAATGCGATGGTGGTAATCGTTTTGCAATGTGTAAGTGCATTAAATCAACACGTGGCACACCTTACGTTACACATTGTTATATGTCAATTATATATCAATAAAGCTGGGGAAAAAAATCAGGGTAGTAGTTACCCTATGGGGGTGCCTAGGGTTGGCTAGGTGCCTAGGGGGACTGCTGGGTGCTGGAGTGTTTTGGTTCTTGATCTGAGTGTGGGTATCATAGCTGTATTCTGTTTGAAAATTCACCATGGTGTGCACTTTTGTGTACTTTTCTGCATGTCCATTATACTTTAAAAGATTTTTTTAAGTGAAAATATTGGTAAATCTCAGTGAATATTGAATGTATAAAATAATAATATCTTGTGTTTATAGCTAGGAAGAAATGTAAAGGAGTTAGGCCACGTAAGGTATCAATCTACAGAACGTCAGGATTAAAGTATTTACGTTTTAGGTTCTGAAGAGGTGATCTCTTCTACTCCGTAAAACCACTTTCATAAGCAATTTTGAAATTACAAGGGAGAAATCTAAGTAAATTTTAAAGGAATTTCAGTTATAATTTGGGAATATTTTAAGTAGATCAAAAATTAGTTATGTTGGGTTTTTCAGTAAAAGTACCTTTTAAAAATATTCTTGAGACCTGTGGTCTGTTTCGATGCTTTCCATATTGCATGATCTATTTCTAAACACTACTCAGTTTGGCAATATCCCTTGAGAAGTATATGGCACTTAACGTGTATTGTTCTCTAGAGGAATCAGAAAAGGTGCAAATTTCCTTTTGGGATAAAATAGAAAATTAATAGAAGAGGGAAGAGTCTATAATTTAAGCTATTGTTAACATTGGGAGAATATCACAATATGTAATTTTCATTTTTGTTGATTATGTCTTCTTAGTTTAAATACCAGTTACCACCATCAGAGTTCATGCTCTTTATGCAGCAGCTTCGTATGGCCTGTATTTGTATCTTCATCTGGTTGGTTTATAGACAATGGTGTAAGCTTAAAACGTATAATCTTTTTTATGCAGTATCTTCTTACTCTTTCTTTACTTGCTTCAGACTCATCATCAGTTAGCTTTTGAATTCCATACTAAGATTTTGAAAGAAATACTCCAACAAAAAATGAATTGTATTTTTGTTATAGTGATTCTGCTGCATGGATTACAAGCACTCTGTCTCCATGCTTGGATAAACTCCATCAAAAGCACATTATCCTCCTACTTCTGTGGCCAGCTGCCTAATTGTATCTGCTGTAACCACACGCTGTTGGAACATGATACCAATGAAGAACAGAAATGATAAATTACTCCCTGCAGGTGATAGTAATCATGATAATTTTTAATTTCCTTCTTCATCATAAGGTGTAGTCTGATCTTATTTCATTGGCTGCCATCCTGTTACATACACACATGATATGTCCGCTTTAAAGAAGTATTCATCACACCAAAATACCAGAGAAAGTAATTCGTTTTTATTCCGTGTCATTGTTCTTCAAATGAGCATGTATAAAACGAACCGCATCTACCTTTGTATGTATGGGATGAAAAAGCAAAACGTGGCTTAAAACAGATTTTCAAATAATTCAATTTACAAATGCTGTGAGTTATGTTTTTCCTTTTTGTGAAATCCACAAAGCAGAAACAAAACAGCTCATTGTGAAACTCTGTTCTAATACTTAGGAATATTTAAGATGCACAATAAAGCTACATGTCTGTATTATTTTCCTGTGTACTTCAAATTAATTATGGAAGATTCTCAACAAATTACAAGCGTGATCAAACTGTCCCAGAAATTTACTGTATATTTTTCTTTCATTCTGTTTCCTTTTGTCATCATCACTGTTGTTCGTAATTACCACTCATTTTCCTCTCAGTCTAAGTGACTTTTATCACTAAAATTTTTCTGACTATGGTGTGTGGTGTAAGGCAGTGAAATTTTATTTATTTCATTGTGACCTTGCCTTTGCAGATTAACCCAGCTCCTATAGATAATTGATTTCAATGCTTATTTTTCTCTTTAGCATTCCCTTTGCCCCTGACTTAGAGATATTTATGGAACAAAAGGGACATTTATTCTGTGGTCAGGCCTTCAAACCTATCTGATCTTTTTCAAGCACATGTCAAGTTGTGCTGCAGTTATTTATTACCATTGCCTATTAGTCATCATTTTCAATTTCCTGTGGTGGTTGTTTATTCTTGTATTTGAATGTCTTCCACAGACAGAGTGTAAGTTCATTGAAATTAACATTTAAAACACCTAGAGATAGCCTGTCAAAGTGATGGTAACAAGGAGGTGAAACTATAATTGAAAAATAGTTTTATGTTTACATTCTGCAGCAAAATGAATAGTTTTGTCCCCAAATCAGCTGACATTTGATTGTTTATAATGGCCTTGCAGAAATAAAAACACTGATCATAGTTCCACTAGTTTATATGACTATGTTTCAAGTTTAAGGTTTTTTCCTCTTTTTTTCTAATATCTATTTTAATTATCAAGGATCACTTATGGGGGGTGGGGAGGAAGCCCTTTCCCTAACGTGGCATTTTAGGCCTTGCTTGTGTTTGAGAGTAAATACCATTTTAAACCCAGAAAATCCCTTTGGTTTTTCAGAGCAAGCATCTTCCACTTTCTCAGTTAAGTGAATGCTCCCTCTCTGATGAGTACATTATCTGCATGTAATTTTAAATCCCAGGTGAATTTCTTTCTGACTTCTCATGCTTCTGATTAATGTTTTCTATGGAACTGATTTTAATACTACCCTCAACCAAACATCATTAGGAGGGTAAATCTGCATGAGGAGTTGGATATACTATAATGCACTTCAGAGGAAACTATAAAATAGCTGTCTTTCATTTTTATTTTTCTTTCTTATTTTATTTGTCTTCAGGCTTATAAACTGTTTTTTGGTTACCCCCAAACTACTCAATATTTCACTGTAGTTTTGGGTATCTGGGCAAGTGTTAATTTCTTTTTTGATTTTTAACTAAATTTCATAGATAGTTGGATTTGGGGATTGGAAGACAGTTCTAAAATATCTTTGTATTCTCAAATCTTTTTATCTTTATTTTTAAATTTTGTTGTAAACTTGTATATCAGCTTCTCCTCTTTGTTAAGACCTATATTCTATAATTATAATTCTGCAGTGTCCTACTATATTAACATTACCAGTCTGTTTTTTATCAGAGTTAAATATATGACATATCGCTTAGTGTATTTTATATATATTTCAGACTTAGGTCACATTTTCTGATAATGTTGTAAGAGCTTTTTTTAAACTTGAATTTGTTGTTTTCACAAAAGGTTTTATTAGCTAACTAGGGTTTTTTTCCCCCTCCACTTTCTTTTTTGGTAACAGAGAGTATAAGGAATACATAAAAACATATGTATAACTTAAAGAATAGTTATAAGGTAACTCTCTCCCCATGAAACCCACTTACCAAAATCTTTTAAAAATCTTCTTTATGTTTTCATATAGTTTCAATAGTTTTTATTACTGTTACTATTCTGTTTACACCTTTTCTCCTTTACCTGCTACTTCCCCTTAATTTGCTTTTACTAATCTCTTCTTTGAGAAGAAAAATAGTTATTGAAAATGTTCTTTTTGTAGAATTACTAGTTGGGGAAAACTTGTCATTATTTTTCTTCAAATTCATTTAGTTCCTACTATATATTAGACACTGCCCTAACCCTTGATGCAGAGATGAGTGATTTTTGAGTCATTAAGGGAAATGTACAAAGGTAATAGTGAATTGAATGCCTCTCTATGCAATACTATAGATTATTTAACTCAAGTATTATTAAAAATAACTTATTATCACAGAAGTTGTTCATATTTTTGGGAAATGTAAATTATATATAAGCAAAAAGAATATGAATATTCCAAATCTATCATCCACTTTCAATAGCTTGGTGAAATCTTTCCATATAGACAGATGTATATATTCACATCTGTGTAACACAGAATAAGTGCCCATAATAAATATATATTATTCTTTTCACCTAATAGTATATCACAACTATTTTTCCAAATCAGTAAATATTTGTCTACAGGATTATTTTTGATGGCCAAATGGTATTCTATTATTTGTAGATTTTATGCTTTATTAACTGATCACCTGTTGTTGAAATGTGGGCTAAAATTGACATGTTTAAATCTTTGCAAGCATACTTAAGTTTTGGAAGTTTTTAATTACTGGATCAATGAGTATGTACATTGTATGAAATCTTAGTTGTGTGCATGAAAACAGAAAAGTGCACAAATCATAAGTATAGTTTGGTAAAATTGCACAAAGTGATTACCCCACCATATACCCAGCATTCAACTTAAGAAACAGAGTATTACCGGCAACCCAGGAGCCTATCACGTAGCCCCTTCCAGTTTCTACTGGTATTGCAAGGATAACTACTATTCTGACTTGTAACACTAAATTAGTTTTGCTGTCTTTGAATTTCCTGTATATAAATTGAATCATCATGTGTACTATTTTGTGTCTGACTTCTTTTTAATACAACTGTTTTATCTTTTAATATGTATTAGTTAATTCCCCTAGAAAGGTTATTTCAGTTTACTTTCCCAGCATGAATGTTCCTTTCCCCACTAATTGTAGATATTATCATTAAAAAAATCCTTTCCTCAACATGATCAAGGAAAATTATATCATGTTGTCTTAATTTACTTATTTTTTTCTAAGTAGGTGAAATAGTTTCTTTAACATGTTTATTAATCATTTGATTTTTCTTTTGTAAATTTCCTGCTTTTCTTTTGTTAGTTTCTTTTGACGTATTGCTTTCTTATTAATTTGTAGTAGCTTAATGTACAAAGGACAGTGACCCTTTGTTACCTATATTGTAAATACTCTCAGATCTGTTATTAATCTTTTAATTTTGATATTACAATTTAAATTTTTCTTTATTAAGTTTCTGCCTTGCTTATGATACTTAAAAATAAACCTTTATTTCCAGATTTTATAAACACTTGTATATACTGGTGGGATTTCATTCTTCCTCCCTCCTACCCCTCCACCCCCTACACTGATCTTTGTGCATAAATGTGCATACATTGAAAACCCCACCAGATGATGTTATAATTTTTACATTAAAAAAATCATAGGTATCTTAAAGGAATTCAGAGGGGAAACATAGTGTTTTATATTTACCCTACTATTTATCATTCTTCTCTCATTTTTGATGTTTCAGGTTTCCTTCCAGTATTATTGCCCATCAGCCTGAAGAACTTCCTTTAAAATGTCTTCTAAAAAGCCTGTTGGCAATGGATTCTTCTCATATTCTTTCACTTGAAAATTCATTTATTCTGTCTTCATTCCTAAAGGATGTTTTTCTTGGATATAGAATTTTGAAAGGTTTTTTTGTTTTGTTTTTGTTTGTTTGTTTGTTTTGTTCCAATATCTTTTTCTTTTCCATCTGGACCTCCTTTTACATGTATGTTAGCTCCACAGGTCCCTGAGGCTCTGGACATTTTATTTCAATCTTTTCCCCTTGTTTTTAAAAATTAGATAATTTCTGTTGATCTAACTTCAGATTCACTGACCTTGTCCCCCTCTATCATCTCCATTCTGCAATTCAGCAGCCCAGGAAGTTTTTTGTTTCAGTTACTGTGTTTTTAATTTCTGAAATTTCCATTTGGTTCTCTTTTCATAGTTTCT
The DNA here is from genome assembly GCF_026419965.1 of Kogia breviceps. Taxonomy (NCBI): domain Eukaryota; kingdom Metazoa; phylum Chordata; class Mammalia; order Artiodactyla; family Physeteridae; genus Kogia; species Kogia breviceps. Next base: position 36,262,051 of record NC_081316.1, on the reverse strand, counting down.
GTTTCTCTGCTGAGAATTCCTATCTTTTGATCCATTTCAGTGTGTTTCTTTTACGTCATTGCTATTAACTTATACCAGCACAGTTATTTGCTTTAAGTCTTTGTCTGATAGTACCAGCATCTGGGTCATCTCAGCATTGGCATCTGTTGATTGTCTTTTCTCTTGAGAGTTGGTTACATTTTCCTGGACTTTGTATGTTGAGTAATATTGGATTGTATCCTGGATATTGTGGACTCTTAGTTGGGTTATAATCATCTGGACAGTGTTGATGTTTGTTGTTGACAGGCAGTCCATCCAAAGTCAAAATGTAAGTTCTGTCAGCAGTGTCTTGGCAGACAATGGTTCAAATCTCATTTCCATTCTCTTAAGAGTTTGCTATACTGTTTTGGGTCTCTCCTGCACATACACAGTTTAGGAATTGGTCTGAGACTTTCAGTTTGACAGAATTATGTAGTATTTTGATTCTCTCTTGGTATTTAAAGTATAATGAACCTCAAGGTTAAATATTGAATTTGGAGAGGAGTTGAGGAAGACGGCGGGAAGAGTAAGACGCAGAGATCACCTTCCTCCCCACAGATACATCAGAAATACATATACACGTGGAACTGTTCCTATAGAACACCTACTGAACGCTGGCAGAAGACCTCAGACCTCCCAAAAGGCAAGAAACTCCCCACGTACCTGGGTTGGGCAAAAGAATAAAGAAAAAACAGACAAAACAATAGGGACAGGACCTGCACCCGTGGGAGGGAGCTGTGAAGGAGGAAAGATTTCCACACACTAGGAAGCCCCTTTGCAGGCGGAGACTGTGGGTGGCGGAGGGGGGAAGCTTCGGAGCCATGGAGGAGAGCGCAGCAACAGGGGTGCGCAGGGCAAAGCAGAGAGATTCCTGCACAGAGGAACGGTACCGACCAGCACTCACCAGCCAGAGAGGCTTGTCTGCTCCCCCGCCGGGGCGGGCGGGGGCTGGGAGCTGAGGCTCGGGCTTTGGAGGTCGGATCCCAGGGAGAGGACTGCGGTTGGCTGCGTGAACACAGCCTGAAGGGAGCTAGTGCGCCACGGCTAGCCGGGAGGGAGTCCGGGAAAAAGTCTGGAGCTGCCGAAGAGGCAAGAGACTTTTTCTTCCCTCTTTGTTTCCTGGTGCGCGAGAAGAGGGGATTAAGAGCGCTGCTTAAAGGAACTCCAGAGACGGGCGTGAGCCGCGGCCATCAGCACGGACCCCAGAGACGGGCATGAGACGCTAAGGCCACTGCTGCCGCCACCAAGAAGCCTGTGTGTGAGCACACATCACTCTCCACACCTCCCCTCACGGGGGCCTGTGCAGCCCGCCACTGCCAGGGTCCCAGGATCCAGGGACAACTTTCCTGGAAGAACGTTCGGTGCTCCTCAGGCTGGTGCAACGTCACGCTGGCCTCTGCCGCCGCAGGCTCGCCCCGCATCCGTACCCCTCACTCCCCCGGCCTGAGTGAGCCAGAGCCCCCCAGTCAGTTACTCCTTTAACTCCGTCCTGTCGGAGCGGGAACAGACGCCTTCAGGCGACCTACATGCAGAGGTGGGGCCAAATCCAAAGCTGAACCCCGGGAGCTGTTCGAACAAAGAAGAGAAAGGGAAATCTCTCCCAGCAGCCTCAGGAGCAGCGGATTAAATCTCCACAATCAACTTGATGTACCCTGCATCGGTGGAAAACATGAATAGACAATGAATCATCCCAAATTGAGGAGGTGGACTTTGGGAGCAAGATAGATTATTTTTTCCCCTTTTCCTCTGTGAGTGTGTATGTGTATGCTTCTGTGTGAGATTTTGTCTGTAAAGCTTTGCTTTCACCATTTGTCCTAGGGTTCTGTCTGTCCGTTTTTGTTTTTACTTAAAATTTTTTTTTCTTAATATTTTTTATTTTAATAACTTTATTTTATTTTATCTTTATTTTATTCTCTTTCTTTCGTTCTTTCTACTTTTTCTCCCTTTTATTCTGAGCCGTGTGGATGCAGGCTCTTGGTGCTCCAACCAGGTGTCAGGGCTTTGCCACTGAGGTGGGAGAGCCAAGTTCAGGACACTGGTCCACAAGAGACCTCCCAGCTCCACGTAATATCAAACAGCGAAAACCTCCCAGAGATCTCCATCTCAACACCAACACCCAGCTTCACTCAACGACCAGCAAGCTACAGTGCTGGACACCCTGTGCCAAACAACTAACAAGACAGGAACACAGCCCCATCCATTAGCAGAGAGGCTGCCTAAAATCATACTAAGGCCACAGACACCCCAAAACATACCACCAGACATGGACCTGCCCACCAGAAAGACAAGATCCAGTCTCATCCACCAGAACACAGGTACCAGTCCCCCCCACCAGGAAGCCTACACAACCTCCTGAACCAACTTTAGCTACTGGAGACAGACACCAAAAACAACGGGAACTACGAACCTGCAGCCTGCGAAAAGGAGACCCCAAACACAGTAAGATAAGCAAAATGAGAAGACAGAAAAACAGCAGATGAAGGAGCAAGGTAAATACCCACTGGACCTAACAAATGAAGAGGAAATAGGCAGTCTACCTGAAAAAGAATTCAGAATAATGATAGTAAAGATGATCCAAAATCTTGGAAATAGAATAGAGAAAATGCAAGAAACATTTAACAAGGACCTAGAAGAGCTAAAGAAGAAACAAGCAACGATGAACAACACAATAAATGAAATACTGATTTTGGTTTGGGCCCAATCCACATTAACCCTACGGATCAATAAAACTCCACGTTCTTAACAAAAGCAGGAAAGTATAGTAATTAGCTTTATAGTGATTTTTCAGTAATCAGTTGCCAGTTTTTAAGACTTTATAAGCTTTATTTAATGCCAGTTTTAAAACAGATTAAGTCAAGCCTGTCCCACTAATGAAAGAAAAAGGAATGGCATCATTTAAATTTTAAACAAAAATAAGTGAAAATTATTTGTTTGAACGTGTTAATTTCTTCTAGAGGCCTTTTGGAAACTGTTACAGTAAACCTGAGAGTTACTTTGGAGTTTCTTCTTTGGGTATTTGCCTACACATACGTTTAATTTGAATAGTCTTGTTTTCATTTTCAGGAAAAAAAATACGTAATATTTTAAAATTTCATTTATCTCATCACAGAAATAATCATAGTACTTTGCTTTAAAATTGGATGAACAAGATCAGAAGAAATTAAATGAGCTGGCTTCATATAAAAGAGTATGTTTTAGTTATTTATTGCTGTGTTAGCAAACCACTCCAAAACTTAGCACCTTGAAGTCAAAAATCATGTAGGTTTACTTGTCTGTGTTTCTGCGGTCTGGACTGGACTTACGTAATAGTTCTGCTCCTAGGGTTTTTCATGCTGCTTCAGTTGTGTGGAGGCTTGACTCACATGGCAGCATCTCAGTGGAAGAGTCTGGAAGGGCGAGGGGCTGCATGAGCCTCTCTCCATGTAGATTCTCACCTTTCAGTGGTCCACCACGGTCATTACTCTAATTTAACACATAGTGAGTATTTGATTAGCCTTGTTGCCCTTATTATTATGTTGTTTCTGTGGGGAAAAGCAAAATTATATTACTTTATTTTTACTAATATCATGTTTTCCAGGAAAAATAGTGACCTGCCATAAGTTTAAGAGTGTCTGATATTGGAAATGGTTTCTTATTTGCCATGGCTTAAGACTGTATAATCATTTGTTATGTAATTAGTTTAATAATTATTTATATTCCTTTGTTTTTAAACAGGCATTTGCTGGTTACTTCGATATATATTTTGAGAAGAATTGCCACAACAAGGTAGGTATCACAAGTTGTCTCATAAGAATTAATTATGTGAAATACATTTTATTTTATTTTTGTGCCCCAAGGTGTTTGATCATAAGCATTTTGCTGTTGTAAGCAGTTGGAGCTTGTATTTGATGTAGTAGATTAATGTACCATGATATTAAAAATCTTGTACTTCATCAGGTACTTTTGAACTCTACCAATGCAGGTCGTGTTCTCTACGGGCCCCCAGAGTACCAAAACACACTGGAAACAAACAGTATTCCTATTGGAAAAGCCATTTTCAGTTAAAGCAGGTAAGAAAGAAAAAGGGGGGGCTTCCCTGGTGGCGCAGTGGTTGAGAGTCCGCCTGCCGATGCAGGGGACGCGGGTTCGTGCCCCGGTCCGGGAAGATCCCACATGCCGCCGAGCGGCTGGGCCCGTGAGCCGTGGCCGCTGAGCCTGCGCGTCCGGAGCCTGTGCTCCGCGACAGGAGAGGCCACAACGGTGAGAGGCCCGCGTACCGGGAAAAAAAAAAAAAAAGAAAGAAAAAGGGGGAAAATGTCTTATCCATTCTGAAGTAAACAATATACAGTCATTCTACAATGGGCACTTTTAGAAAAAAGTGGGCACTTTTTCTATGCCCACTGTATTTGAAGCAATATGACATACTAAGATAAGTTGTTCTTAGAGCTTACCATGTACATAAATTTTAGGTGGCATATCATTTCATTAAAGAAGTAAGTTAAAGAAAACTTATTTAAATTTAATTTCTGCCAGTTAAAATATATGTGACATTATGTAGCTCATATTTTGAGTACCACAAAATCAGAAAATTTTTCTTCAAGCAATAGCTAATACGTATTAAGTAGCAAATATAAATAGAAGAAAATGTTCTCATTTCCCAAGTGACTAAAGAGAAATATCACCAGTAGGAGTAAAGTGTAAATTAAAGAGAATGTCATTCAGTAGTTATTTTATTCAACATATATTTTTATTTGTCTAGAATGCTCTCCACTGTGTCCACCTCCTCAAATCTTATATAGTGTTTGAAGACTGATCCAATTCTACATTCATCTCATTGATTGTTCACTTACACAAGCACCTGTAGTTTTTACATACCTACACATTTAACTCCAAAAGTTAGAATTTGATTATGGAATTTTTTTTAACTGCTTATTACATATAAGTCTTCTTGTCCCATCTTCACTGAAAGCCTTCTGACTGTAGGAAAACTGAATGTACAAAAGACTTCATTGTAAAGATATTCAACATCAAATTATTTGTGTCTCTCAAAAGCAACACTGAGCAAAAATTTGCAGAATGATTCCTACAATATATGATTTATATGAAGTTTAAAAACATGTAAAACAGCTAGCTGTATGTACACACACATAGTAAAAGTAAGAAGCAACACTTAAGAATGGTGACCACTGAATTCATGGTAGTGGTTCCCTTTAGGGAAGGATGGAAGTAGGATCAGGGAAGGCTACAAAGGGGGTTTAATGCCATGTATCTGAACTATTTCTTTTAAGAACTGAAGGAACTGTGGCAGAATGTTAAGATTTGACAAAGCTGAGTAGAGTTCATTAAATCATTCTCTTTGTGTTTAAAATATTTCATAAAATTCTAATGTGGTTTTGATTTCACTGTTGAGGCATAGAGGAATTTAGTAGATGCAAATAAACACCGTTAGAGTAAAGCAGCACATTGTCATTTTTTTCACTTTGAGGTTGCAGTGCTATGGAAATAAAACCTTGATGGCGTCATTTTCTCTTTCTCTAGAAAGCTTGAGCACAGCAAAACTGAAATGAAGCCAACACATCCTCATTTCTGTTTCTTTGTTTTGTTTTTTGTTTAGCTCTGGTATTTGGATTGATTTTGAGAAAATTGAAAATGCTGCTTTTTTTCCTCATTGTACCCATTTTGTTGTCTTAATGCTAAAATTCTAAAGGCAATAAGAATTCTTTCATGTTTTAATCTTGAGGGGGATTTAAGATAGCATTTGAATTTTCTCCTACCTAATTACAACAAAGTATTATTTGATGCCTAGTGAAATTTTGAAATCCTAAATATTCTTTACCCAGTAATCCTTAGAGTAATTGATTCAGCTTTTTCAGAATAATGTGAAGAAGGTATATGATTCTAATGTTGCCCTCTGGCACCATCTACATTCTCTATTTCTTTCATTGCCATTGTGTGTACTCATATTTAAATGGTAAGGCCAATAGGCTCCCCTAAAATAGCACAACCTGCGGAGAGTCTGAAAGGGAAATTTCATAGTAAGGAAAATGTGGTCATTCTCAGTTACAATAATTTTTTTTTTAACCCTGCTATAGTAAGCCTTTGGTGGTAGTACTGATGAACAGAAGCCAGAAGCTCTGGGGCAGAGTATTGGGGTACACACTAGTCAGAAAAAGAGCTCTGGAGATCTCCATAAGATACACCCTTGAGTTTTAGATGAGTGCTAAGATGTGTGTATGTGGGATGAAATGCCTGAGGTCAGGCAAAGCAGTTGGAGTAGTTGTGAACCAGATATTTCCCAGCATTTACACAGGGCTGTGGGGTATTCAAATTTCAGCAAGCTAGAGTGGGGCATCTTTCTGGACTCTATTCAGTGGAGATTCCAGAAGGACCATAGTAGTGGGAATAAACTATCCCTTGAGTAAAGGCAACTCTGGATGCTCCTTAACAAAGCTTAAAAACAAGTCTTAAGAGGAAAAACTGAACTGCATGTAACCTTAATAGCAACAAAGGAGAACAATAATATCAGATGTTCAACAACATAAAATTCAAAATGGCCAGCATTCAATCAGACATTGAATGCAGGAAAATACCAGTCAGTAGAAACAAACACAGAAATGATAGAATTAGCACACAAGCACGTTGAAACATATTATAACTACTTTTATATGAACATAGGAAAATGTGAGAAGATATTTACAATCCAAATAGGACTTCTAGAGATGGAAATTACAACATCTGAAGTGAAAATGTCATTTGATGGAGTTAACGGCAGGAAAGGTCAGAGAACGTAAAGATACAGCAATAAAATGTATCCAAAAAGAAGCACAGAGAGGGGGAAAAAGATTTTTTAAAAAAAACAATGGGGCTTCCCTGGTGGTGCAGTGGTTGAGAATCCGCCTGCTGATGCAGGGGACACGGGTTCCCCTGTCTGGGAGGATCCCACATGCCGCGGAGCGGCTGGGCCCATGAGCCGTGGCCGCTGAGCCTGTGCGTCCGGAGCCTGTGCTCCGCAACAGGAGAGGCCACAACAGTGAGAGGCCCGCGTACCGTAAAAAGAAAAAAAGAAATTAATTAGAAAGTGGAAATATATTGTAAAGTCCTTATACTTAGATGAAGCAATTTAATGGTGAACTGATGAATTACTTTAAATATGTACATTGTAAACCCCAGAGCAACAGCTAAAATTTTTTAAATTAAACCACAAAATATAGCTAATAAGCTAGTAGTGGAGATAAAATAGAATCCTAAAAGACTATTCAATTCAAGAGAAGATAGGAACATAAACAGATGGACAAATAGAAAACAAAAGGTATGATGGTAGACTTAAATTCAAACATATTGATAATTATATTAAATATGAATGGTCTGTACATCCAGACGATGGAATTTCATTCAGTGCTAAAAAGAAATGAGTTATGAGCCCGTGAAAAGACATGGAGGAATCTTAAACACATATTACTAAGTGAAAGAAGCCAGTCTGAAAAGGCTATATACACTGTGTGATGTGTGATAATGACATTCTAGAAAAAGCAGAACTATGGAGGTAATAAAAAGATCAGTGGTTGCCAGGGGCAGGGGATACAAATAAGCAGAACACAGAGGGTTTTAGGGCAATGAAGATACTCTTTATGTTATTATAATATGGATATATGTCATTTACATGTGTCCAAACTCATAGAATATGTAACACCAAGAGTGAACCCTAAGGTAAACTACAAAATTTTGGTGATTATGATATATCATCAATGTGGGTGCATCCTTGGTTTAAAAAAAAAAAAATAAGGTACCATTACAATGAGTGATGTTGATAGTTGGGGAGGCCGTGCATGTGTGGGGGCTGGGGGATATGGGAAGTCTCTGTACCTTCCTCTCAGTTTTATTGTAAACATAAACCTGCTTTAAAAAGTTAAGTCTTTTAAAAAATGTTAATAGTCTAAACATGCCAATTAAAAGGCAGAAATAAACAATAAAAGCAAGAACTAACTAAATGCTGTTTACGGGAAACACATTTAATATAAAGACAGTAATTCCGGTTCCCAGTGATGTAAGTGCATTCATCCCATCTGTCTCACTGAATGCAGCTTTAAGACCAGAATGCATGGAACAGCTGTTTGAGATCTCTGAAAAGTACATAATACCAGGTAAATTGGAGAAGATGACCAGAATTCGAAGTACCACTGAACTGGTGGTAAATTTGTGATTAGTTTTCCTTCAGTATCCCCTAGCCTGGACTCCATACAGCCTGAAACTCAGAAGAGGGCCTCAGCGCAGACAGGAAGAGCTCCCAAAGGAGCCCTCTGATTCTAGCTTGAGGAGTGGGGAAAGGGTCTCCTAATGCTTAGAGAGAGTGGGGGGAAATCCCCATTTTTCTTTTCTATGTTTCTTCTCTGTTCTCCCATATCACAGCCCCCAAGTAATCCTACAGTGGTGGCAGCAGTAACAGAGGCAGCAGTGGGGACCTGCAGACCCATAAGTAAATGAGTGGGTATGGATGTGTTCCAATTAAATTTTATTTACAAAATCAACAGCCAGACTCAAAAGCCTTCCATAAAACAAATCTCCAGGCACAGATTGCTTCATTGCAAATTCTCCCAACGACTTAAAGGGAGAAATAACACCAGTTCTACATAGTCTCTTCCAGAAAATAGCAGAGAGCTATGAGGGCAGTATTATCTTGATACCAAAAATTAGACAAAGGTAGTACAAGAAAATTAAACTGCAGACCAGTGTCCCTCATGAATACAGATATAGAAATCCTCAACAAAATAGTAGCAAATTGAATCCAGCATACATGTATAAGAAGAAAACACACCATGACCAAGTGGGTTTTATTCCAGGAATGCAATTTTAATTCCAGGAATTAAAATCTTGTAATGCAGTCCACCATGCTAACAGTCTAAAGAAGAAAAGCCACATGATCATATCAGTGGATGCAGAAAAAACATTTGACAAAATTCAATATTCATTCATGACAAGTACAGCAAACTAGAAATAAAAGAGAACTTCCTAAACCTGACAAAAGGCATCCATACAGTCTGTAGCTAGCATCATAGTGAATAGAGAAGGACTAAATGCTTTCTCCCTAAGTTTGAGATAAGGCAAGGATGTCCAGTCTCACCACTCCTACACTCTTATATTGGAAGTCTTAGCCAGTGCAGTAAGAAATGAAGAAGAATTAAAAGCCATTGGAAAGGAAGAAATAAAGCTGTTGTTATTTATAGATAATGTGTACATAGAAAATTCTAAGAAATCTGCCAAAAAAAACTACAGAACTAGTAAGTGAATTTAGTTTAGCAAGGTTGAAATTGACAGGCTGATTCTAAAATTTATACGCAAATGCAAAAGACCTAGAGTAGCCAAACAATTTTAAGAACCATATTGGAATTCTTATACTATGTGAATTCTAAACTTACTTAAAAATTACATTAACCCAGGCAGTATAATATTGGCATATAAAAAGTAAGTATATAGATTAATATAACAATAGGAAATCCAGAGTCTCAGTTTTGTATAGTCAATTAAATTTTTCCAAAGGGCCAATGTAAATTCAATGGGAAAAGGATAGTCTTTTCAAAAAATGGTGCTAGAATGACTGAATATTCATAAAGGAAAATAATGAATCTCAGTTCTTATCTGACACCAAATATATAAAACCAAATTTAAATGGATGATAGACCTAAATATAAAAGCTTGAATCTGTAAAACTTCTAGACGATAACATAAGAGAGAATCTTGAGACTTGAGGTAGGCAAAAGTTTATGAGATATTACTAAAACTCATTGAACTGCACATTTTACATGTTACAGTTTTATTATATATAAATTATGTCTTAATAAAGTTAATTTTTTAAAAACCCATACTGGACCGTCAGGATAAAATCCAGATTCCTTACCTTGGCCCTTTATAGTCTGACCATTTTTCATCATTTCCAACCCCACCCTGTCACAGCCCCACATAAGCCCATCATATGCTCCAGCTCTACTGCTCATTTTTTAGCTAACTTTCCTGTCTTTTCTTCCTTGCTTTTATCTAAGATATTCTTCTACCTAGGAAACTGTTTTTACCTCTTTCACTTGATGAATAATTCCACTTTTCCCTTTATGACCCAGCTTATTTCTGTAAATCTTTCCTCATTGTCCTTAGAAGGTTAACTGTTCTTTGTTCTCCCAGATCAATTCATGCATACATCTGTGTTAGAACATACCAGTGTGCTGTGGTAAAGGGTTCTAATAGAAGATGAGTTGTTTGCCTCTCCCACTTCTTTTTCTTTTTCTAAAAAAATAATTTATTTATTTTATATTTATTTTTGGCTGTGTTGGGTCTATGTTTCTGTGCCAGGGCTTTCTCCATTTGTGGCGAGCGAGGGCCACTCTTCATCGTGGTGCACGGGCCTCTCACTGTCGCGGCCTCTCCCCTTACGGAGCACAGGCTCCAGACGCGCAGTCTCAGCAGCTGTGGCTCACGGGCCTAGTTGCCCTGCAGCATGTGGGATCTTCCCAGACCGGGACACAAACCCGTGTCCCCTGCATTGGCAGGCGGATTCTTAACCACTACGCCACCAGGGAAGCCCTCTCACTTCTTTTTTATCTGATGTAGTATTTGGCATATTAGAAATATCCTGCTGAACGAATGAATAACAATAATAATAATAATAATAATAACAATAATACACGTTGTCATTGAAATTAATTTCCTATCATCTCTGTGGGTGACACATGCCAAGGGCATTTATCTAGCTGCTGTATTTGGGTGCCCCATTTTGTCAGCTCTGATGTTCTCAGAAGTTTTGGCATGGCTGAAGAGAGTTCTCTGTTGTTGAGTTAAAAAGTAGTTTTTGACTCTGTATAGCATGTAAATTTTTTAGATAAAATTAAGTAAAGCCAGGAGTCTAATCAGGACAATTTGCTGTGTATGTACTGCTTATTTTACTGTCCAGAAAGTAATATGACAAGATTTTTTTAACAAATAAAATATTGTATGCATAGCTGTACAGTTATTCTGCCGTGTGAGAGAGAGAGAGAGAGAGAGAGACAGAGAGAGAGAGAGAGAGAGAGTGTGTGTGTGTGTGTGTGTGTGTGTGTGTGTTAATATCTTCAGTAATGATAAATCTTTTTTTGGTAATGGTAAATCTACTGTTGGGGGTAGACTGGATTTTTGGAAAGCAAGAAAAGACAGTGTGAATAGGGAATTTCTCAGACTAAGAATTTTACATTTGGCCAAAAGCACAAGGGAACTATAAAATGATGAGCCTAGTTCGTTTTTGCTTCGTTTTGGGTTTTTGTTGTTATTGTTGTTGTTATTTTCACAGCCTAGTTCTAACAATAGTTCCAAAAGAAGTACTCTACAACATTTGAGAACTTCCTGAATTGTGGGAGTTAAGAGACCAGACTTCCAGGATGAACACTTTTAAAGGATTTAAAGAACACTTACTTTATTTATTTATTTTTTTAAAACATCTTTATTGGAGTATAACTGTTTTACAATAGTGAGAACACTTACTTTAAATTCAGGGTTTTTTTGTTTGCTTTCCTTTAAAAATAATGTACAATTTTATTGTAAAAACTTATGTGGCAGTATTTATTTTTAAAATTCAGATCTTTTTCTTGTGATTTGGCTTTGAAAAATATTATTAAAATCAGGCTGTTTAGTTCTCTTTCTCTGTATATTATTAGTAAGGTCTTATTATGTGCATCCATTTCTTTTTTTTTTACTTTTTAACTCTAAGCTTTAATAGTGATAATAATGATTTTTTATTTATCCCCCCTTGTGGGGAAATGAAATTTTGTTGCTCTGGAAGAAACTTAATTTTAAAAAACGACTAGGACAGAATTGAAATGAAATCAATTTTGTTCTTGATTGAACTGCACCGCTGCTTTGTGGTATACTAGTAGCCATCTGCCGATGATAAAAACAAAGTGATATAGCTCAGTTCCATAGAGAGTGTCCTTTTCAGCTCTCACCACAGTATATACACTTAACAGCATCACTCATTTTATATCTGTTTGACACTGATTAATTACTCTGATCTATTCTGGTATTATAGCCACTGCCTTGGCACTTTAGTCAAGCTTGAACAATTGAAGTGAGTGTAGCAGTGTGAACTATGTATTTATTACTGTGACCCTTCGTGCTATTTAATTAACTTAAATAAGTGCTGTTTGCACCCCCATTTTGAAATTAAGGTTATTACAGAAATAGTTATTTTACTGCTATTTCATTTTGACATTAAAATTACAGCATCAGCTTATAAGACAATGTTATAACTTTTTTAAAAAAATAAATTTATTTATTTATTTTTGGCTGCGTCGGGTCTTTGTTGCTGTGCGCGGGCTTTCTCTAGTTGCGGCGAGCAGGGGCTACTCTTTATTGGGGTGCACGGGCTTCTCATTGTGGTGACTTCTCTTGTTGCGAAGCACGGACTCTAGGCACGTGGGCTTCAGTAGTTGTGGCTCGCGGGCTCTAGAGCACAGGCTCAGTAGTTGTGGCACACGGGCTTAGTTGCTCCACGGCATGTGGGATCTTCCTGGACCAGGGATCAAACCTGTGTCCCCTGCACTGGCAGGCGGATTCCCAGCCACTGCACCACCAGGGAAGTCCCTTAATGTTATAACTTTTAAATTATTCAGATATTTTAATTTAATATTGGTGCTTAAAATTTTTTCTTTTGTGAAAATTTAACAAAATTATCCACTGCCAGTTCATCTTGAGTTGGGCTATATTTCAAATTAAGGGGTACATAGACCACTTAAATATATTCTTTAAACTTGAAATGCAGAATTAGATAACCTGCTTTATAGGCACCAGGGAACATTTCCATTTTGACCCTACACTAAGGATTGAATAGGACAGTTACAAACTAGCCAACTTAACATTTTTTTTAACATGTCTAAAGCAACTTAAAGAGCAGCAACCATTAGGGCACATGCACTAAAAAGAAATATTTGCAACAAAACCTCATATACATCAACAAGAAAATCACTAAAGGTAAATGCTCAGAGGATTTCTTTTTAGATGGTGGTTAAACATTTGAAATATTAATAATACCCATCACTACTGATAATCACTGAATTGCAAATCAAAGCAGATTCTGGTTGTTGTTTATCTAAACAACAAAGATGTTTTTGTCATTTTCTTTCATTCTTTTTCTGTTGTTGCTTGGTTTCTAATAACGCCCAATATTGATGAAGATGGCAGGAATGTAAAACTGGAACACACTTTATGCCTTTTTTTAAAAAGTATTCCACTTCTCATAATCCATCCTAAGGAATCGAGTGAAAGTTTACTTTTTAAAAAAATCTTTGTTATTCTAAGAAGTGAAAGTAATGTAATTTGCTTTTCTTTAAAGTATCTTGCTTTATAGAATTTTTTCGTTTTTGTATAAACAATCTTCAACCTTTTCCTTTTGGTTTCTGACTTTGGTTCCATACTAAAAAATGTTGTATTACTATATTTACACATTTCTCTTGACTCCTTTCCTAAGTGAGTTAAAATGCCCCGCTTACCATGTACTGAATCTCCATAATGGATCTTTTGGTTTCTCTACTATATTCTATTTATCTATGAATTTATTCCTAAGCCACCACATTTTAAAAACAGCTTTATTTTATATCTACATACAGTAAAAATTCACACATTTTAGGGCTTCCCTGGTGGCGCAGTGGTTAAGAATCTGCCTGACAATGCAGGGGACACGGGTTCGAGGCCTGGTGCAGGAAGATCCCACATGCCACGGAGCAACTAAGCCCGTGCCCCCCAACTACTGAGCCCGTGCTCTAGAGCCCGTGAGCCACAACTACTGAAGCCCACGCACCTAGAGCCTGTGCTCTGCAACAAGAGAAGCCGCCTTAATGAGAAGCCCATGCACCGCAATGAAGAGTAGCCCCTTCTCACCACAACTAAAGAAAGCCCACGTGGCAACGAAGACCCAATGCAGCGACCCCCCAAAAAAGTCCTTCTTCTAGAACTTGCAATCTCTTACAAAAAAAAAAAATTCACACATTTTAATTGTACAGTTTAATGAATTTTGACAAATGTATACCCCACCCTAGTTAAGACATAGAATATTTATATCACTCTAAAGAGTTTCCTTGTTGATCCCCTCTGCAGGCAGTCATCCTCACTAGAGTTGGTCATCCCCAGCTTCAATTTCCAGACCAGGAGAACCACTGATCTGCTCTCTATCACTGTGTGTTAGTATTACTAATAGTTAAGGCATTAGTGTTCTTTTAGAATTTTATATCAAAGTTACTATACAGAATATACTCCAGTTTCTTTGCTTTTAGCATATTTTAAAAATTCATCTGTGTATCAGTAGTTTGTTCCTTTTTATTGCCAAGTAGTATTCCTTTTTATGGACTTACTATAATTTACATATGCATCCACTTGCTGACAGACTTTTGGATTGTTTTCAGTTAGGTGCCATTATGGATAAAATGGCTATGGACATTCATGTAAAAGTTTTTGTGTGGGCATATGTTTTCATTTCTCCTGGGCAGATACCTAGGAGTGGGATTATTGGGTCTTATGGTAAATACATATTTAACTTTATAAGAAACTGGCATACTTTTTCACAGTGACTGTGCTTATTCAACATTCCTACCACTGTTGAGGGTTCATTTGTTCCACATCTTTGTCAGCACTTATATAAAAGGGCAGTCATTTTAATTTAAGTCATTCTGTCACATGTATATGTAGTGACAGCTGTGTTTTTAATTTGCGTTTGCCTTATGACTAATAATGTTGAGCATCTTATATGTTTATTGGTCATTTGTACATCTTTTTTTTGGTGAGGTTTCTTTTAAAATATTTTGCTCAATTTTTGATTGGGTTGTCATCTTACTGAGTTGCAAGGATCTTTATATATATGCATACAAGTTCTTTGTCAGATGTGTGTGGTGCTAATATTTTTATTTCAATTCCTAGTTTGTCTTTTCATTTTCTTAAGGTCTTTTGAAGTCTGTTCTTTTGTGTCCTAATTAAGAAATTGCTATCGTAACATCAGTTTTTCCTATATGGTTCCTCTAAAAATTTTATAATTTTGTCAGTACATCTAGGCCTATAATCTATTTCATGTTGATTTTAAGAATAATAGTTCGGGCGCTTCCCTGGTGGCACAGTGGTTGAGAGTCCGCCTGCCAATGCAGGGGACACGGGTTCGTGCCCCGGTCCGGGAAGATCCCACATGCCGCGGAGCGGCTGGGCCCGTGAGCCATGGCCGCTGAGCCTGCGCGTCCGCAGCCTGTGCTTCGCAACGGGAGAGTATCCTGACTCTTTTGTCAAAAATCAATTGACCATATATGCGTAAGTCTATTTCTGAGCTTTATTTGTTCCATTAATCTGTGTCTTTTCTTATGCCAGTAAAACACCATCTTTGTAAGATGATATAAGTCCTACTTTATTCTTTTTCAAAATTATTCTCACTATTCTAGATCCCTTAAATTCCGTATAAATTTAAAAATCAACTTATTAATTTCTGGCAAAAAAAAAATCCTGCTAGGATTTTGATAGGGATTGTGTTTTTTTGTTTGTTTGTTTTTTTATAAATATATTTATTTATTTGTTTTATTTTTGGCCGTGTTGGGTCTTCATTGCTACGCACAGGCTTTCTCTAGTTGTGGTGAGCAGGGGCTACTCTTCCTTGTGGTGCGTGGGTTTCTCATCATGGTATCTTCTCTTGTTGCAGAGCACGGGCTCCAGGCACACAGGCTTCAGTAGTTGCAGCACGTGGGCTCAGTAGTTGTGGCTCACGGGCTGTAGAGCACAGGCTCAGCAGTTGTGGTGCATGGGCTTAGTTGCTCCACGGCATGTGGGATCTTCCCTGACCAGGACTCGAACCCGTGTCCCCTGCACTGGCAGGCGGATTCTCAACCACTGCGCCACCAGGGAAGCCCCAGGGATTGTGTTGAATCCATAGATTGCTCTGGGGAGAACTGACATCTTAACAGTACTGAGTCTCATCCACAAGCAAAATGTATCTCCCCATTTACTTAGATCATCTTTAGCAGTGTTTCATAGTTTGATGTAACTAAATGTTACATATATGTTGTTATATTTATCTCAAGTATTCCATGCTTTTTCAGTGCTATTGTAAATGCTATTGTGGTTTTTTATTACAATTTCTAATTCTTCATTGCTCACATGTAAAAATGCAATTAATTTTTTGTATTGATCTTATGTCCTAAGATTGCTAATCCTTCTTTCAGTTCTAGTAGCTTTTTTTTTTTTGAATATTGCTTAAGGATTTTCTGTTTGTTAAGACCATATGGTCTGCAAATAAAGACTGTTTTACTTTTTTTCCCCCAGTCTATATATTTTTTTCTTCCCCCACATCTTAATGCTTGACTAGGACATCCAAGAGAATACTAATTAGAGGTGGTCAGAATGAGCATCCTTACCTCAGTCCCAATCTTAGGAAGAAAGCATTCAGTCTTTCACCACTAATAATGATGTTATCTGTAGTTTCTCATAGATTTTCTTTATCGGGTTGAAGAAGATTCCTTCTATTCCTAGCTTGCTGAAAGTTGTTAGAAATTAATTTTGTCACAATTTTACTCCAATTAAAAAAAGAAATTAATTTTGTCAGATGCTTTTTCTACATTTACGTTGAGACAATCATGATTTTTCTCTTTTGTTCAGAGGATTTTTTAAATTTCTTATGCAGCAGGTTCTTATTAGTTATCTATTTTATACATATCAGTGTATGTTCAAAGGATTTTTGAATCTTTTTTTATAAGGGATATTTTACCTGTAGTTTTCTTCTAATAAATTTATCTTCTTTTACACTAATATGTATAAAATGGATAACTAATAAGAACCTGCTGTATAAAAAAATAAATAAAATTTTAAAATTCAAAACAAAAAAAGTTAGTATCAGGATAATGCTGCCCTCAAAAGATGAGTTATGGAGTATTCCCTCCTCTATTTTTTGTACATTTGGTATTACTTGTCCTTAAATATTTGATAGAATTCCCCAACGAAGACCTTTGGGTCTGTCTTCTTTGTTTTCTAATATAAGCATTTCAAGTTATCAATTTTTCCTCTAGGCACTGTTTAAGCTATTGGCCACCTGTTTTTATATGTTGTGTTTCATAATCATTCAAATCGAAATGCTATCTAATTTTCTTTTTGATTTTTTTTTTTTTGACTTTTTTTTTTTTTTTTTGCGGTATGCGGGCCTCTCACTGTTGCGGCCTCTCCCGCTGCGGAGCACAGGCTCCGGACGCGCAGGCCCAGCGGCCATGGCTCACGGGCTTAGTTGCTCCGCGGCATGTGGGATCCTCCCGGACCAGGGCACGAACCCGCGCCCCCTGCATCGGCAGGCGGACCCTCAACCACTGCGCCACCAGGGAAGCCCTTCTTTTTGATTTTTATTTTGATTTATGGAATATTTAGAAGTTATTTAATTTCTAAATATTTTGGGATTTTTCAAGTATCTTTCTGTTACTGATTTTTAATTTCATTCAGTTTTGGTCAGAGAACATATTCTATATGATGTCTATATGTTTAAATGTATTAAGAGTTGTTTTATGAACCAGTATATGATCCATCTTGGTTCTATAGATGTCAGCCAGGTCACCTTGGTTAATAATGTTCAAGACTTCCATATTCTTTCTGATTTTCTGTCTAGTTGTTATTATTATCAACAAAGGAGAGGCGAACTTTGCAATGATGATTGTGGATATGTCTGTTTCTTCTTATGGTTCTGTCAGGTTTGCATCATGTATTTTAAAGTTCTGTAATTATGCACACAAAAGTTTATGATGTCTCATTTATGAATTGAACAACTTATCAATTCAAAATGTCTTTGTTTATCTCTGGTTATTTTTTTTTCCTTTAGTCAACTTTGTGTGAAAGTAATATCGCCATTCCAGCCTCTTTTTTTTTTTTTTTTTTTTTTGCGGTATGCGGGCCTCTCACTGTTGTGGCCTCTCCCGTTGTGGAGCACAGGCTCCGGATGCGCAGGCTCAGCGGCCATGGCTCACGGGCCCAGCCGCTACACGGCATGTGGGATCCTCCCGGACGGGGGCACAAACCCGTATTCCCTGCATCGGCAGGCGGACTCTCAACCACTGCGCCACCAGGGAAGCCCCCAGCCTCTTTTTGATTAATGTTTATGTGGACTATCCCTCTTCTTCCTATTACTTTAACCTGTGACTTTATATTTTATTATTTCATTTTATCTCCTCCCTTGACTAATTAGCTATACTCTTGGGTTTGTTTCTATAATGGTTGCTCTAGAGTTTCTAACATGCCCCTTAAAACAATACTCTTCTGTTTACCCCCTCTGATCCTTTGTGATATTTTTATAAAAGCATTTCACTTCCCCAAATGTTTTAAACCCCACAATACAGTGTTACTATTTTTGCTTTAAACAGTCAATTATCTATTAAATAAATTTTAAAAAGGAAAAAAGTCTTATATTTACCATGTACTTACTATTTTCTAGCACTGTTTATTCCTTCGTGTAGATCCAGGTTTCTTTTTGGTGTCATTTTCCTGCTGTCTGAAGAACTTCCTTTAACATTTCTTGTAGTGCAGGCCTCCTGGAAAAGAATTTCCTGCTTTTGTTTCTTTGAAAAAATAATTTTTTTCTTATTTTTCGTTTATTAAGGATCTTTGCTGGATATCAGATTTTTAACAGATTTTCTTTCATCACTTCAAAGATGTGTCCAGCTGATGAAAATTTTGAGATCACTCTTTTCTATCTCCCCTTATATGTAATATGTCTTTTTTTCTCTGAATATTTTACAGATTATTCTTTTTATCACTGGTTTTCAGGAAGTTAAGGTGTGCCTTGATGTGTTTTTGTTATTGTAACTTTTTTTTTCCTGCTTATAGGCCTCAATTTGCAGCTCTTTAAAAATCTAGACATTTTAAAATGGATGTCAAACACTGGAAGCATTATTTTGCTGAATGTTTGGATTTTGGTTACTTTCTTTTAAAAAGTATGTGAAGTTTGCTTTGGCAGGCAATTAATTTATTTAAAGATTGCCTTGATATTTACAAAAAATGTTTTTAAGCTTTGTTATAGAGCAGTGGTGTGGCCTTTACTCTTTGGGTGGTGTAATGCTAAAGCGTAATCTGGTGTCTCTAGTGAATCATCATAAGTGTTCAACAGGTTCCTTCTATTCTGGCTGCTTGGAACTCAGACCTCCCAGCCTGTGTGAGCTCTGGGAATTGTTCAGCTAATTGCTTCCGAGGAGTTGTTCTTGGCTCAAAATCATGAAATTTTACAATACACATACAGATATCAGTATTTGCTTAAAGTCTCTCTCTCTCTCTCTCTTTTTTTTTTTTTTTTTTTTTTTTTTTTTGTGGTATGCGGGCCTCTCACTGCTGTGGCTTTTCCCCTTGCGGAGCACAGGCTCCAGACGTGCAGGCTCAGCAGCCATGGCTCACGGGCCCAGCCGCTCCGCGGCATGTGGGATTTTCCCGGACCGGGGCACGAACCCGTGTCCCCTGCATCAGCAGGCGGACTGTCAACCACTGCGCCACCAGGGAAGCCCTGGTTAAAGTCTCAAGAGGACTCAATGAAGATTCATGGAACTCTTTCCCTGAAAATAACATTTGAAATTAATTGTATCTCTTTTTTCCCTGTAATAGTAGTACATCTGTGTTCTTAATTTGTTTTATGTCATATTGCATTGTGTAGAACATTCAAGAATAATGTTAAATAATGTAGTGATAGTGGTATTTTTGCTGTGTTCTCACTTTAATCTAAATGCTGCTGTGTTTGCTTTTTATCATATTTGCTCTCAGGTTTTGATAAATATTCTCTCAATAAAGAAAGTTACTCTTCTTATGTAGATAAGAGAGTTTTTCTCTGACTAGATGAAGTTTATTAGTAAAGGCCCATTTATCATTATGTGGTAATTTGAGCATGTGTATGGCCTAAAATCCTGCAGTTTCCATCCTAGAGAAACTCTTGTCTTATGGACACAACAGACATATATAACATTAATTATAGCAGCATTATTTGTAATAAAAAACTGGAAATAATTTAATGGAAGAACAAATAAATAGTCTATTAATACAGGATACATCTCTGTGAAGTGGAACTATTTTGAATAGGTAATGGTAACAAGAAATTAGAATCATGATTACCACTGGAGGTTGGAGAAGAGATGTGATTGGAGGGACATAATACGGGGTTTCAGTGGTTTATGTAAGATTCCAGCCTGATGTTGGGTCTGTGGAGATCATTATTTTTATATCTCAAGTATACATTATCTGTCTTGTCATACATAGGAACTACTGTAGAGAAGCAACTAAAGTAATTTACACTAAGACACATTGCTTATAAATAGAAAGGAATTAACAAGCCACTAATTTGTAAAATTCAACGCTTGTTAACTTGTGTTGATAATTCAGTAACAGTAATTTAAACCTAATAACCAAGTTGGTAATTACTCTTTTCTGTCATATACTTATAAAACCAATAGCAGTTTATGGTAGAGCAGATACTCATTTCCAATTTTAGTATCAGTAAATGATAAGTTCAGGGTATGACTGTTGGTATAAAATAACAATTTTTAAATGTTGGTAAAAAATAGAAACAAGAAAATATTGCCTACATATTCAAAAATGGAAAATCTCATAGATTTGTTGAAGATACTTATGACTTCTTCCCTAGGTTAATGTGTTAATGGTCAAGAAAACGTGTATTAGAGCTTATGAAAGTTATAGAATAAAAATTATTATATAAAATTTAATATTAGTAAAATTTTTATAAAGTGGCTAAATGTTTTTACAAATAATGTCATAGAGTAGTAAAATTTTGACTGTCTCATGTCCATTAAAGTGTATTAAAACTATAATAATCAATTTTCAGGTAGAGATAGGGAGGTACTAGAATGTAGTTGAAGAACATGGGCTCAGGCTTCCCTGGTGGCGCAGTGGTTGAGAGTCCGCCTGCCGATGCAGGGGACACGGGTTCATGCCCCGGTCCGGGAAGATCCCACATGCTGCAGAGCGGCTAGGCCTGTGAGCCATGGCTGCTGATCCTGCGCGTCTGGAGCCTGTGCTCCGCAATGGGAGAGGTCACAGCAGTGAGAGTCAAAAAAAGAATATGGGCTCTGGAATCAAACTGCCCTGCTTAAATTAACATCCTGGTTCTTCCCTAACTGGCAGTATGACCTTGGGCAAATTGCTTAGCCTTCCTGAACCTTGTTTCTCATCTGTAAAGTGAGGGAAACGTACTTAACCTCACAGAGATATTTTGTTATCATTGAGATAAATCACATAAAGGCTTTAGAAGAGGGCTAGCACAAAATAAGTGTTAAATAAATATTAGCAATTATTATTGTCTAATAATTAAACTGAACTTTCTACAAAGTTTGTAGAACTACCTCACAGGTAATCTTTGTCAGGCTATTGATGAGCTTGGTGTGTGATGTAGTTTTGTTTCATTTTCTTAGTAATGTACAGTAATAGGTCAGATACAGAAGCCAAAGAAAGCCAGATGTACGGATTAACATGACACCTACACATAAGATCACTGTTAGGTTACATAGACTGCATCTTGGGCCACATTATTTTTTCCATTACTCTAATTCCTTAATTTTGTATTAAACTATATAAGCCTTGCCTTTTTTACAGGCTGTGTAGAATGTATCGGTAATGGAATCTTTATACTCTGAAGTATAGCTATGAGGTGGTTATGTTGTGTTTTACTGTGTTATTTCAGTACCATATTGAAAAGCATTCAGATTCTTTAGCCCTTAATGTGGGGGATTTGATTTGCAGGGTTTTTTAAAATAAGATATTGATTCAGTATTTTGATAGTTTTATATAGATTCCACAATCATTTTATATGGAGCCTCACTGTATCCATCCAGATTTTCAAAGCTATACCTGATAGTATTTGCTGTGATTTTACTGTTATTAAAGCAAGGAATGGTGATCAGTTAACAGCTTAACAATCTCGTTTTTATTTTTAAATGGCTGTTGGTAAATAAATGAAAAAAAAATGAGAAGTATCTATAATCAGAAAAGCACATAGATATAATTCCATTTTGGAGTAAAACAAAATTTGGAGCATACAGGATAAGATTTTTGGGTTTATTTTTGTTTTTATATTTTTGCAGTACGTGGGCCTCTCACTGTTGTGGCCTCTCCTGTTGCGGAGCACAGGCTCCGGACGTGCAAGATCAGCGGCCATGGTTCACGGGCCTAGCCGCTCTAAGGCATGTGGGATATTCCCGGACCAGGGCACGAACCCATGGCCTCTGCATTGGCAGGCAGGCTCTCAACCACTGCGCCGCCAGGGAAGCCCCAGGATAAGTTTTTAGGGAGTCATTCTTTGCCTTGTATTTTTTGTGTTCACTCTTTTACCTGTGTAAGCTCTGTTTTACATTTACGGTGTGAGTACCTTAGAGGCCAACAGCCTTGTCACATGCCTCTATAAAATACACATTTAAGTTTTCGCAGCTGTAATTTTCATTTCCCCAAAATGCCATTCACCAAGGGATCTCTATACACGTTTTCTCTTCCTTAAAAGCTGCTCCATGTACACTCGTTAAGGTAACCTTGACTTTAGTCCTCAGATAATTCATCCATTAATTCTTGTGAAACTTTGCCTTTTACTGCTTTCCGACCATCCCCAGTCCTTACCTCCAGCACACTTTAGACACATACCTGTTGTATAATTGTTAATGTAGCTATTTCTCTTCACCCCTGACCATGAACTCTTTGAGGGCAGGGGCCATGTCTTATTTTTTTTTTTTATGCCCAGGACACACCATAAGGGCTCATATTGAGGAGTCCAGTAACACAGCCCCCAACCCTGCAGTGACCACTGTAGTTTTGCTTACTCTTTCACAAGCATTTGACACTTGTGCTGGGTAAGTTAGATCTGTTTTGTTCAAAAATTAAACGTAAAATTGCCCTAAAAAATTTTAAGTTAAAAAAAATTAGTGAAACATTTCACAACAAAAAAAGAGCAATACTAGATCTACTGTGTTACTTTTCTGCTACACTGTGTTCCTTGAATTCTGAAACACACTTTTTGCCTTTCTTCTATAGGTGAAGCCTTGCAAGGAAAGATCACAGTGCACAAGAATAAGAAAGATCCACGGTCTCTCATTGTGACCCTCACATTGGATAATTCAACTCACACTTATGGTCTCCAGTGAAAAGGCCACAAAACACCACTACTTTGCAGTTTCTATTGTAGGGGAGGGGTGGATAGGGAGGGGAGGGAGGGTTTTATGTGAGCACATGGATGATGGGTCCTTTCCTGAGCTTCCTCAGTAGGAGAGAAGCATGGCAGGAATCTGATGATGCAGCTAAGGAGGGCACTGCCTAATCCTGGTGATCCACCGCCATAATCACATTCTTGGAAGTCTGGTCAGTGAGATTTAACCAAATGTAACCCCAACATTGAGTTTACCTGTATTGAAAGTCATTTAAATTGGCCTAAATTTGGAACAGAGATAGTCTTTTGTTGTTTTTAATAAGTTTCTTACTATAAATTTTAAACACTGGTAATTGATTAGTTATTTGGATGTTTTATTAAACTAGTAACTGTATACAAGGTATTACATATTTTATTGCAGATTTCCTTTCTGAGGAGTAGTTTTAATTGTATTTGCTAGAATATCAGGATATAATACATTAAAAGAGCAGGCATAAGGGACTAAAATATGGAAACGAGACCACACAAATTGTATTTGAAGACAGCTTAGTTGATTGCCACATAATTCTGTTCTCATTTTTTAGCTTCTTCTCTCTTTACAAATATTCTTGAGTCATATAGTTTTCTAGTATTGCCCAGGAAATCTAGTTTCAATACATTTATCCTAGGTTTCACAAAAGTTTATAAAGATTGGGATAAATATGTTCTTATTTAGTAATACTTTTCTCAAACTAGATTTATGTGCAAAGTTAAACATGTAACTGTTAATGTACTTATATCACTCTATACAATTGTGTCATTTACAATTATTGACTCAGTTTGAAACGCAGAACAGAAAACATTCAATTAAATGTATACAACAACCATTAGCATTATAAAGTGACATTTCAATATATTAAAGCCTTTTATAAAATCAGAAGCATTTAAAACAAGTCTTGACAAAGGAATCATTTTTAAGATAACGGAAATTTTAAGAAGTGGGTCACATGCTTCTTTTCAGTTCACCAGCTGGTTCTTTTTCAAAACAAAACACACATAAGGCAGCATAGTTTAGTGTTGAGAAGCATGAGCTCTGGAGCCAGTTCAGGCCTTGGCTGCAGCTCTTACTTCCTGTGTAATCTTAGATTCCTTAACCTCTCTCCCCCTCCATGAATGTTGCCAATTCATAAACTGATACATTTCAACTGTTGATACTTAGATCAGTGCCTGGCACATAGAAAACAGTCCGTACATGCTAGGTGATATTAATTATCATCATCATACAGACAGGGACCCCTTCCAAAGAATATATGGCATCAACACTAGATCAGTTTGTGAATTGTCAACCTCATCAAATACTACACTAGTATGTGTGGGGGAAGATTACAACAGAAATTAATATTTAATGTAGCAAAAACTGTATGAAAAAGAAATTGTCTTTTGGTCTTTATTAGAAAACTGGACTTCTAGCAATGGGAAGAATAACCCCTTCAAATGATGATATTTCAGATCTTAGTCTAAGTCTTCCTTCATAAGCATGATTTCTCTTTTCACTGGGCTAAACTAGTCAGCTTGTTTTCACCATGATTTGAATTTAGACCATTACTGGAAATGTGTAGTGCTGATAACATAGCACAAAGTACTTTAAATTTTTGTCTGGAATGGCTTCATGTACAAATTTGAGTAGGGTGGGATGATAAAACAAAAATAAGCCCGTAAGATTTGCCATTAAATTTTTAAAGTAACGAAAATTTACTTTTTTCTTTTGTTTTTCTTTTTTATATGTGCATAACAGACACTTTCTACTATTTAAAAGAGTGCTTCTCAAAAATGATTTCTTATTAGAACTCTTGTTTGAGTTTCAGGGGATTTTCACCCAGTGGCTCTTCTGATTTTCTTCTGTTGGTTATAAGTAGTCCAACCATAGTTAGTGGATCTCTTCTTTTCAGTTAGCCTTTCCAGGCTGGAACATTCTAATTTGTGTAACTAAACATCTTATGAGATGTCAGAGTACAAATATTAACTCTTTGATTAGAATTTCAGCCATAAACTGTTGTGGAAAGTAAGTACTTTATAGCCCTTTACAGTGATAAATGCAGTTTTCTTTCATGCTGTGGCAGATGGGCATTTATGGTTAGCAGTTTGCTCTGTCCCGAGGATCTTATTCCCATTAAGAAAATACATTTTTCTCCTATTTTCCTTTGTGAAAACTAACATTATAATTTTGTAATGTGTGGGGTTCATCCAAAGACGATTAGTCATCTCTGTTTAGTAGAGCAGTATTTTCTAAAAAGAGCATTTTGAAAGGAATGTCCAAGAAAACAACTGAGAATGTACAGTGGCTGCACAGTGAAGGTGGTTAATACATAGCCTTAACTGCTAGGAATGCACTTTAGAATGAATCAGAGAGCTGTCAGATAACTTTGAAATAATTTCTGGGGAAGAGGGTAAGGCTCCACAGAGTTATTTGCTTTCTTATCACTTAGTCTAGATTAACAGTCTGGTTCACCTGTGTCTCTCAGTATTCTACCTGTCACTTCTTTTGTTTTAAAGATTTGTTTATTATTTATTTATTTTACTTATTTCGGCTGCGTCAGGTCTTAGTTGTGGCACGCGGGATCTTATTTGAGGCGTGCCGGATCTTTCGTTGCGGCACATGAGCTCTTTGTTGCAGTGTGCGGGCTTCTCTGTAGTTGTGACAAGAGGGTTTTCTCTTCTCTAGTTGTGGCACACAGACTCCAGGGCGTGTGAGCTCTGTAGTCGTGGTGCGCGGGGTTCAGAGAGCATGGGCTGTGTAGTTTGCAGCACACAGGCTATCTAGTTGAGGTGCGCAAGCTCGGTAGTTGTGGCATGCGGGCTCAGTTGCCCTGCGGCATGTGGGATCTTAGTTCGCTGACCAGGGGTCTAACCCGCCTCCCCTGCATTGTAAGGCTGATTCTTTACCACTGGACCACCAAGGAAGTCCCTACCTCTATCACTCCTTAAATATAAAATATTGTTATATATAGTTATATATATAACTATATATATAAATAACTATATATAGTTATATATAAATATAAATAATATATATTAATATAAATATATAAATAACTATATAAAATATATATTTTATATATATTATGTATATATATTATATTTTATTTATCTATAAATAACTATATATAGTTATATATATGAATATTATATATAGTTATATAAATAACTATATATATAGTTATTTTCATTTAAAAATGTTATTTCTATGTGTGAGTTTATTATTCAGTGAATTAATCCAGGACTATAAATGTTTCTCAGTTTTAATTTCTAATATAATAACTAGCAGTAGATGTAATCCACATAAACAAAAGCTCTCTGGGGTCCTTAATAATTTTTAAGAATGTAAGACTCTTCTGTTTTTTTCTGATTTGACCCACCGCACCCTGCCCCCATCTGTTCTCAATACATCAGCTGAAGTAATTCTCTCAAGACGTAAATCAGATTGTTATTCCTTTACTTGAAACACTCCCAAGAAGCTTCTCATCTCCCTCAGAATAAAAGCATAAGTCCTTACATTCACCTGCAGAGCCCTACACAGCCTCACATACTATCACTTACTTCTCTGAAGCATTCCCTACTGCTCCCACACGGACCCACCTCCAGCCACGCTGACCTTGCCCTCCTTCCTCACCCTCGTTCCTCACGCCGGAAGGCACACTTCTGGCTGAGACTCTTCCTTCTGCCTAAAAAGTTCTTCTCCTCAGTTGATCCCCTGACTTATTCCCTTGTCTCCTTCAGGTCTGGCCTCAAAAGTCAGTTTCTCAACGAGACTTCTCTGGCCAGCCAATTTAAAGTTGTACAACCTACACTCATGCTCCCAATCCCCTCCCCCTCTTTTATTTTTCTCAAAGCTCTTATTGCTATCTAATATACTATTTTACCAATTTATCTTTTTTATTTTCTATCTCCCTCCACTAGAATGTAAGCTCCAGGAGGACAGGGATTTTTGTCCATTTTATTAACTGCTGTATTGTGCCTTGGCACATAGTAGGACCTCAATAATTACCTGTTGGATTAAAAAATGAATGCAGGTAATTCCCTGGTGGTCCAGTGGTTAAGACTCGGTGCTTTCACTGCCGAGGCCCAGGTTCATTTCCTGGTCAGGGAACAAAGATCCCGTGAGCCACACGGCCAAGAAAAAAAGAAGAATGCAGCATTTACTGGCCAATCATCTAGACTGGTGGTTTGCTACAATTAACCAATGATACAATGCTGGTTTATCCTAATTAATTATTATCTATGAATTGTTTTTGCCTTTCTGAGTTAGGAAACTTCTTGCATATCAGTTGTACATATTTAAATGTTTCTGTTTTTTCACCCACCCTGATGTTTTAAAATTTCAGAGCCTAAGACTATCATATGGTTTTGAGCCCACAGAAGAACCCTGGGTTTGCATATGGATGAGTCATTTAGTTGACATATACACATTTACATAGTTTTTAATTGACTTGCATGTTCATCCTTTGCAAAAAGTACATAATTTTGTATATTTCAGAATTGGCAAAGACTAGTTCTGCTGTTTGGTAAGTGTGTGGAAACAGTGTGCATAGATATAGTTTAAACTTCTTTTAAAAGATCAAATTATTTCTAAAACAATGCTGTTTTCCTTATTTGTGAATTAGTAGATACGGAAACAAGGACAAAATTATGAGTGACTCAAAATCTCTTCAACGCATGGCTACATAAACTAATAACATTCATAATAGGAATATTTTGGTTAATGAGAAATGTTGACCATAAATTTTCAAAATCTTAAGAGTTTTATAACAATAGTGACAGCAAGGATTTTTTTAAGTCATGTTATTGTCTCCATCTCTATCCTAAAGGATGTTGAAAGAACAAAACGTCTTGTGTGGTTTAAGCAGTGCCTTTGGAATGTTTTCTGAAAGCAAACACATTTTTCCCCCTCGGTGACTGGAGCAGAGACCACATGAACGTGAATGTGGCCGCAGGGTCATTCTTTCATTAGTGTGTGTGTGTCTCCAATGACCCTCCTGCTGGGAGCCCTAATAGGATTTCTTCCCCTTACACCTTTGTGTGCCCTGGTTTCTCACACTATTCTATGGTGTTTGGTTTAATGAGGCAACTCCTGTGATTGGGGGTGGGGGGAGCCTTTTTCCTTAAATAGATACAAGGATAGCTGAGGGAATTCAAAATTATGTTCTGTGTTTCTTACCATTATATATATGTGACCCAGCATTTGATGACAGGCCTGAGTATGCTGAACCAGGAAGATCACAATAGTCACTTAATCTCAGATCTCAGCCATGGCTGGGCAGGTTGCATCTCACAGAAGAGGCTCCATCTAGCCTTCATAATGTGGAAAGATGGACGACACTACCTGGGAGTGGAAAGGGGTGGGTGCAGAAAAGCAGAGGAGAAAGTAGGAACACTGAAATTTTTCTGATGAAGTAAGAACTTGAAATACAATCTAGTGTCGATGGGATAAGCAATAAAATCTATGTGTAAGATGTCTGAAGTAACCAATTATGAAAATCGGAAGGGTAATAGATGCTGGGAAGGTTAGGGTAGTATAAGTAAGTAAAACCCTCTTCTGCTGTAGAGAAAGGTAATAACAGACTGCCTGAAATGGATGTATCAAAAAATAGAGTTATAAATACATTATTTAAGGATTTAAAGGTGACAGCTAGAAAAATTTAAAACAAATTGTTTAACAAATAAGAGGTTGGTGCTGGGGAAGAGGAATGGGGTTGAAGAGGACTGGGAAAAGGGAATCTTGTTTTATTATTATGATCTCTTACAATTTTTGATTTGATTTTATAACCAAGTGTGTATGTGTAAATATATATACATACATATCTGCTAGGTAATAAAGGTAAAACATTTGAAATTGAGCCAAAACTAGTGACCTCTCTGATAGTCGATGGAGACATGGAGTAGTGTCTGGGATGTCCAGCTCGGGTCTGATTCAGTACATCAGCTTTGGCTGTTAGCCTTGTTCAGATGTGAATAATGCACAGAGGCTTAGAACGGCCTGCACTGATCCTAGTGTCTCAGCCTTGATGTTGAGATTTGGATGAAAGACAAGTAAAAAAGCTCATGATAGTAAAGAGCATTACTAAGTGCAATTTCAAAAAACTGAGTTATTTGCACATCCTTCGGATGGCCTAGAGAAATGGTCCTATCCTAGTTTGGTTACCTACAGAGAATTGTGGACACAAAGTAGCTGTGGGGAGCAGGGAGACCGTTTCTCTGCCTCAGCTCTGTATCAAGTCTCACTTGGGAAAGAGAATTTTTTAAAAAAATAAATTTATTTATTTTGTTTGTTTCTTATTTTTGGCTGTGTTGGGCTTCGCTGCTGCATGTGGGCTTTCTCTAGTTGGGGTGAGCGGGGCTAGTGCGTGGGCTTCTCATAGCGGTGGCTTCTCTTGCTGCAGAGCTTGGGCTCTAGGCGCGCAGGCTTCAGTAGTTGTGGCTTGCAGGCCCTAGAGCGCAGGCCCAGTAGTTGTGGTGCACCAGCTTAGTTTCTCCGCGGCATATGGGATCTTCCCGGACCAGGGCTCGAACCCATGTCCCCTGCACTGGCAGGCGGATTTCTAACCACTGCGCCACCAGGGAAGCCAGGGAAAGAGAAATCTTGATTTTATGTTTGCTGCTTATGCTGGAGGAGGAAGAGAAACATAACTCTTCAGAGTTCATTATGCCAGAAACTTCCTTATTTTTTCCTGCTGGTGGTTTTAACCACTTGTTCCCAAATGCAGGTCCACGTGTCCTGGGAGCTTTATTTACAATGCAGATCCCTGGACATCATCCTGGAGATTCTCATGCTGTAGGTCTTGAGGAGCACTTGGGAATCTATAGTGATTCTGATGTGCAGCCAGGTGTGAGAACAACTGCTTTAATCCAGTCTAGTTATGTAACCCTCACAAACCATCTGAAGAAATAGAAGATCAAAGTTCAAAGACATTGAGTCATTTTCTCAAAATTGCACTTACAGCGAAGTTAGTATTTTAAGCATATGTGTCTGCAGTGGTGTGCTGGTAAATGTTTAACATCCAGTTCTACAAAAACAGACCTCCTCCCCTTCAAAAGAGCTCTGATTTGGAGGCCTTGCCAATTTTGGTGGTGTAAATACTCTTCCCATGGCTGACTTCAAGCTATCAACATGACATCACTGAACTTGGGGGTGGGAAGAGATGCTTAATAGATCCTAGATATTTCCACCATGTAGACACAACAACATAAATAGACATATAGACAGAAATAACCTTAACATCAAGGACCTACTGTAAAAAATATATTTATCTGTTTCAAATATAGCTGTATGTACATGGTAATACCAAACTCCCAATCTATCCCTCCCTACCGTTGAGATTGGTATAGTATAGGTCCTAAGAAGTGCTGAGGGAAAGAGACCTGATAACCCTGACCCAAAGTTTCCTTTTTTGTTTAACAGCATTCAGCACCCTGCAGAATCAGTGTTCCTTAGAATCCACATGGGGACAAGCTGTGCATTTGGGGAAATTCTAGCAAATTGATTAAAGCACAGACTCTGGAGACAGGCCACTTGAGTTTGAATCCTGACTCCACCATTAACTAGTTATGGCTCCTCGGGCAAATATAACCTTCTTGTCTCGGCTTCCTCAGCCATAAAATAGGTATAATAATACAAGCACACCTTGGAGATATTGTGGGCTTGGTTCCATACCACTGCAAAAAAGTAAGTCATATGAATATTTTGGTTTTCTGGTGCATAAAAAAGTTATGTTTCTACCATACTGTAGTCTAATAAGTGTGCAATAGTATTATATCTTAAAATATATATATACCTTGATTTTAAAATACTTTATTGCTAAAAAAGGCTAACCATTCTCTGAACCTTCAGCAAGTTGTAGGGGTAATATCAAAAATCAGTGCTCACAGATCACTATAACAAATATAATAATAATGAAAAAGCTTGAAATGTTGTGAGAATTACCAAAATGTGACACAGAGACACAAAGGAAACAAATGCTGTTGGTAAAATGGCGCCGATAGACTTCCTCAACACAGGTTACCCCGAACCTTCAATTTGTAAAAAAATGCAATCTCTTCGAAGTGCACTAAAGTGAAGTGCGGTAACATAAGGTCTGCCTGTAATACCTATTTCATGTGGTCGTTGCAAGAGTAAATGAGTGAACGCATATGTAAAGTGCTTAGGGCAATGCCAGGCGTCTAAAAACCGCTATGTAAATAAAAGCTTTTAGTGTTGTGTTATTCTCATAACACTAGGCTTCCAGCCCAATCATTCCAGTCTCCCTAACTCTCAGGTTTCCTGTCAAGCAATCTGGAAGAAGGCAAAGGGATGGGAAGGAAGGGTCTCTTGACATTCTTTTCTGACATCAAAGCATCTCCAGCCACACTAGAGCGATATAGGATTTGCCATTTTCTTTCCAGAACCTGCCACTGGGACTGTGATTTTAGGTGTACATGTATTTAAATTAAAATGCCCTTAACTAGAAACCATTTAGATATCCCATGACATTGGTTACAGAGAAATTTTCCCTTGCATTAAAAAAGAATAATAGTTTGTACTAGGCCTCTTCCTTCTGAGTCAGCATCATCAGGAGCAGGAATTTTCACCCCTCACAGAAGACTGGTTCCAGGTTCTGACCTTCCATAGCTATCTCACATCCGTAGCTTTTTCCCAGTCAAGTGAAGGGCATGAACGCTTCCATTTTTTTGCCTTCTTGCCAACTTAGCTGATTGTATTCTGCTCAGTAAAGGGGATGGTGGTGAGGTAACAGCATACAGAATTCCATAAGAGTTGGCTCAAGAGAAGCTAGCAGTGACTTCATCCTAGTTTTGTGAAAATCTGATTTTATTTGAAAAAGTGTGTTGAGGTAAAGAGCATGAAGAAGTCATTCAAAAAATATATATCTAAAAGACCAACAAACAAAAGTATTTCTAACCTCACTAGTAATCAAAGAAATAAAATTAAGATGTCACATTTCTTCTATCAGAGCAAAGATTTTTTTTTTTTAATTGTTAAAACCTAGTAGTGGCAAAAGTGAGGAAATAAGCACTTTATTGCACTGTTATTCAGAGTATACAATCTTTCTGGAATAATATTAGATAATATGCCTCAAGATTTGAAATGCATATGCACTTTGCCATAGCTATTTGACTTTAGAAATTTATCACAAGAAGGAATTGGACATGTAAACAAAAGTGTATGTTCAAAGAGGTTCAAAATGGCTCATAATAGTAAAAAACTGGAAACCATACTAATTATCTATGTAATAGATTGAATGGTTGGTCTTCTTCACCCCAATCTGCACATGTCTTCATTGTAAGCAAAGTTTAGACTTGGCCATGTGGTGAGCTTTGGTCAGTGGTATGTGGGCAGAAGTGACATTAAGCCTAAACTTTAAGAGACTTCAAGTGTTTCTGCTTTCCCTCCTGTGTTTTTGTATTCTCCCTAGCATGCCTCAGTTGGCTCTTTGGCCCCAGAAAGAGGATGAGAGACACATGGAGAAGAGCCATCTTTGCCAGCCTATAGATAGTGCAGCTATAGACTGAAGCAGAACAGCCCAGCTGAAGCCAGGCTAGCTCAGCCAAACTCCATCCAACCTGCAGACATGTGATACATGTATGGAATTTATACAGAATATGTATAATTTATATAGAATATGTATATTGCTTAAAATTGTTTTAAGCCACTGAGTTTGGGGATGACTTGTTATGTAGCAGTAGTTAACCAATACGGTCCATCAATAGACTGTAATATGTTATTATATGGTAAACCATATTACAAACTGTTATAAATGGTGATATGATCTATATTTACTGACATGAAAAGATGTCTATTCAATATTGTTAAGTGAAAGAAATAAGATTTCAGAACACTAGGTACAATTACACACACAAACATACACATAGATGTAAGAAAGGATGTTTTGCAGTGCTTATTTCTTGGTGGGGGGCAGTCAGGAATCAGGAAAAAAAAATTTTCTTCTCTCTATAGTTTTGTTTATTATTTGATTTTATTTTTCAGAGAGCATCCACCTGTTTTATAATCGGAAATAGGGTAATGGCAATGATTATCATATGTACTGAGAGAACAAAAAGATGAGCCTTTGTAGAATAAATAGAAATGCAGTTAGAGGAAAAGAGGAGCCTGGATTACATGCAGCCTTGAAAGGTGGCTAGAGTTCAGATTTGATATATGAAGAATTAGAAGTAGACATAATAATAGTTAGCATTGATTATTGCTTATGCTAAGTATGCCTGTAAGTGCACTGTCTCACTTGGTCCTCATAGCTATCTTATGAGGTCAGAGTTTTAACTTTCCTTACTTTACAGAAAAAGAAACTGAGGTTCAGAGAGGGTAAATACTTTGCTGTGGCTCACACAGCTTGGATCTGAACGCAAGTCTGTGTCCAGAGCTCATCTTCTCTCCAGTATACGTGCTTATTCTCACTGCATGGCTTTGAGCAGAAGGAGGACATGGAGGAGTGACCAGGAAGCACCAGGTATGGAATCCAAATACCTGAGGGACTGGATAAAGGATAAGTATAGAGTGTTAGAGGATAGGTCACAGAATCAGCCAGAATGAGAGGCCAGATCCTACCCCTGAAGTTAGGAGCTGAGTAATTGTGCACCAGTTACTTAGGCCCCTCCACCTCTGGCTCTATCCTTCCATGAAAACATAGAATAAATAATAAATGCCTTCTTCCTGCTCACAGGAATTACTTCAGTGCCTGGCATAAAAGACACCAAGAAATGATTGCTAATATTTTAACATAAGTAAAGGCACTTTGGAAACTGTAAAATGCCAATCAGATACTAATAGTTGCTCTCTGTAATTTGAATGATCACAGTAGTTAAAGGAAATTGATCAAGTCGGCTGAGGCGAGATTGGAGTCGCCTGTGAGACAGCTCGCCTGACCTGTGAGTGTCCTGATGGGCTCGGCGACGGGCTGGCAGTGGAGATGCCTGTCAGGCAGGGGAGACATTCCAGTGGAAGAATCCACAAGAATTAGTAACTGGCTGGTAACTTAAGATGCATGAATGTGACAAGTTTAAAAGGCTACCAAGGTTTCAAATCTGGAAAAATAGTGATGATCTTGATGAAGAAAGCTTCATTCTCAGTTTGTGGGAAATGTTTGAAAAGTCAGGGAAAAACTCTCTGTGAAGGATTTGTTCATTCATTCATTCATTCATTCTCAAATACGTATGGAGCAGTTGCCGTGTGCCCAGCACTGTAGTCTACTCAAGCAGATTATGGTGTGGGCGGCGGGGGACAAATATTAAACAAGCACACAAATCAATGTAAAATATGCCTCTGATACAGGGGGTGATGGAAGCACAGAGCTGGAAAATGTTTCCTGAGAAAGTGATGATTCAGCTGAGATCTGAAGGAGAGTAGAAACGTGAACAGAGTTTAGCTCAGGCTGTTACTTTGTAGATGTGCAGATCAGCTGTCCCAGAGGCCATTTATATCTTGCCATGTAAATCAGAGGTTCTCAAACTTGAGTGTGCACTTGAATCATGCTGAGGGTTTCTTCATACACCAGCTTCTGCGCCTTCCCCTCAAAGTGTCTGATTCTGTGCGTCTGGGTGGGGCCTGAACAGTGTGCATATCTAACAGATTCCCAGGTGATGGTGATGCTGCTGATCTGGGGGCCACCCTTTGAGAACCGCGGCTCTAAATGAACAGCCACACCACCTTTTGCCAATTCATAGTTCAAAACATGAGCAACTTCTAACAAATGTTTCCCCGGTTGCTCACCACAAAAATCAAT
The DNA here is from genome assembly GCF_026419965.1 of Kogia breviceps. NCBI lineage: Eukaryota > Metazoa > Chordata > Mammalia > Artiodactyla > Physeteridae > Kogia > Kogia breviceps. The sequence goes on along the minus strand of NC_081316.1, from coordinate 36,227,155 downwards.
TTCTGAAAAGTCTTTGGGTTGAAATATTTTTACACCAGGTTAAGCGTTAACATTACATGTTCAACCTTTCTCTTTACTGAAAAAAAATTAAAAAAAAACAAAAAAACACGGCTGTAATCTTAGAATCGCCCTGCAGTTAGCTCTGGGTGAACAAATGTCAAAGCCTTGCAGACAACTCTAATGGAATCTTTGAAGGGAGAAGATGAGTGCCTGGCCTCTGAGAGCATCCTGAGAGGCAGAGGGCTGTTTGAGTGCAGAGCCAGACAAGGCACATGCTGGGGGGAGTGGGCTGGTTTGGGATGATCCTGTAATTGATGGCATAGGAATTGTGTTCCTTGGAGGTTGGGAAAAGGGGAGCCTGCCAGCCACCAGCTACTAATATATTTTAATACTTAACAAAAAAAAAACCCAGTCTTTAAGATTACACAAGTCATGCACAACTGTGTCACCTTTCTAAAGAAACCAAAGCAGTAAAGATAAGGCCTCTCCAACACTGATTCTTCTCTCCCTTTCCCCAGAACTAATTTATATTGTCAATTTGGCATTTATGTTGCCAGGCTCTCTTCTATATAGTTTCTATGGGAACAGTTGATTACTGTTTTCTGTGATGGTATCATACTCTCTTGTTCCACAACTTACCCTATTTTCACCCATGGGTATGTGCTATGGATTTTTCCATGTCAGTACGTATCTCCACCAGACTCTTCTTAATTTTTGCATATTACTACATAACAGAACAAATGAGGTTTATTTATAGACCAGCATTGAAGTGGCTTCCTCTCCTTCCATTTTTTGTTGTTGTTTTGTCTTGTTTTTCGATAATGACAAACAGTGCCCGAGTCACCATTCTTTATGTGCCTCCCTATAGGCAGGTGTGGGTGTTCCTCTAAGGGACAGATTGGGAAAGAGAACCACTGAGTCCCAGTGTTTGAAGGTGTTTTTTAACCTTTTAACAGATATTGCCAAACTGCCTCACCCTCCCTCTAACAGGGTCACTGTTTTTCCCTTCAGCTGGCTGCTCATGTCACCAGGTCTCACACAGTCCCATGAAAACAGCTCCTCTAGCTTCTGCCTGTCCTGTAGGGCTCAGACACGAGTCTATGGGACCAGGCTGAGGATCCAGAGCTGAGCAGACACACCCCCCCTCACCTCCCCAACCCCGTTTTTCCCCTTCAACTCCAGCCACATTTCAGGATTAGGAAGCCCAACTCATCCATTCATCACATGGATAGCTGAATCCCACTTTTAGACTTTAGCTGAGACCTCTGGTGTACTTGACAGATAAAGGGCGCTCAGGAATTTTACTATTGCTGATGTCTGCACTTCAGGAAGAATCATTTTCACTGGGCCTGAGAGATAGCCTGGCGGTTTTCATTCATTCTCAGGACTTAGCCCTTGTGGCCCCAAAGACTTCCTGGTTTCCCTCCTCCAGGCAAGTCGAGACCTCTTTTTGATCTTCAGACCGAGGCCTGTGGGGGATCTGACTCCTGTCTGATTCGGTTGCAGCCATTTATAGTGCTGTCACGCCCATCAGACTGGCTGAATCTTGAGAACAGATTATCCTGCCTGCCTTTATTTTTATTTATTTATTTTTTTTTTTTGCGGTACGCGGGCCTCTCACTGTTGTGGCCTCTCCCGTTGCGGAGCACAGGCTCCGGACGCGCAGGCCTAGCGGCCATGGCTCACGGGCTTAGTTGCTCCGCGGCATGTGGGATCTTCCCGGACCAGGGCACGAACCCGTGTCTCCTGCATCGGCAGGCGGATTCTCAACCACTGCGCCACCAGGGAAGCCCTATCCTGCCTGCCTTTAAATTCCCAGTTTACTGCCTGGCACTTTTAGGCACACAGAAAATGTTTGTCCAGTGATTGAATGAGGCAATGAGACATTGAGATCTTCTGGAAAGCGGAACTATCACTAGCAGATGGGTTCAAGCACAAACCAGCTTGGCAAGGCAGGTAACACGGAGGCCTCTCAACGCGCGCTGGGTGATGTTTGTCCCTTTCTCTAGGCTGTGTGCTCATGACAACAAAGACTCCTTCCTCCTTACTGCTGTATCCCCATAACTAGAACAGAGCTTGGGACAGATAGGCCCTCCATCCGTATTTATTGAACAAATGAACGAACTCCAGGTATATTTCCATCTGTCTTCTCTTTAGAGACACTAACTAGCTTGATTTTCTGGTTTTCTTCCCCTCCTGGGGAGGAGGGCATGGAGCTAATAATTCTTCCCCCCTCCTAACATGATGGTGTATTGCAGATGCATTTTTGCAGATGTAAGCTTGAACCTCAATGTAGGTAAACCAGAAGTACACCCCAGAGAGCTGTCAACCAGAGTCATGGTAAGCTGTCACCCAGAGTCACAGTGAGCTGTCACCCAGAGTCACAGTGCTACAGATGGGCTGAGGGCAGATGAGAATTTGGTCACTGAACTGAAACTGTAGGGCAGAAGGTAGAGGGTATTATGCTATATATATGTATATGTATATATATATATATATATATTTTTTTTTTTTATATATATTTTTTTTAATGTAGTGGTTTTGTAAGAAGTGGCCCATGTACCCAGAGAATGATGAAGATAATGTAAAAATCACTACAGGTCCTGCACTCCTAAGGCAGCCACTGTTAACGTGATGATGAACATCCTTGCAGGAATGTGTCTAGGCACATGCACGCCCGTGTGTGTGCGTGTATTAGGTTATGTTTAGCTACAGATGACGGGCAACCAAAATAACGATGATGGAAACGTGATAGCAGCTCATTTCTCTCTCACCTGCAAGTCTGGGTGGGTGGTTCGGGACTGGCAAGGTTCTCCCTGGTGTCAGTCATCCAGGCTTATGCTATCTTGTCATTATATTGTATGTGGCCTCCACTTCATGGTCCAAAGGACAGCATCTGCATTCTAGAAAGCAGAAGGCGGAAGGAACAAAAGAGAGAGAGAGGTTGAGAGAGAGAGAGAGAAATGCCAAAGGCATACACAATATTTCTGCTTATATCCTATTGGCCGGAACTAAGGTACATGGCCATATCCAGCTTAGGGGACTTTGGGAAATGTAGTCCTTGTTCTAGCAGCCATGTGCCCAACTAGAAATCCTATTACCATGGAAGAATGGAGAAATGGATATCCAGGGGTATCTGGCAGTCTCTGTCATAATGTTTATGCAACATTACTTAACAGGATCACAGAGACGGTATAATATAGATTACAGGCTTTGAAGATGACTGTGGGCTGAAATCTGGCTTCACCACTTACTTTTCAGTTTACTTGTTTATAAATTAGGGATCATAACAGAATAAACCTATTTCATAGGACCAATGTGAGGATTGAATGAGCTAATGTATGTAAAAGGGCTTAGCATGGTACCTGACAGTAAGCTCTCAGCACGAGTTATTAATTAATCTCCTGCTTTTTCTTTTTAACACTCACCAATATAATATGGATAAGGTTCTGTGTCATCACTTGTAACTGCACAGGATTTCATTATGTGGCGAGAACATAATTTATTTAACTAGTCCCTCATTGATCACCATCTTAGGTTGTTCTTAATTTTTTGCCTTTATCAACAATCCTTGCATCCACATTATTTTGTACTTGCATGAATATCTCCTTAAAGTAAATTCCTAGGTGTGGGATAGATGGGTCAAACTTAACGCATATTTTAAATGTATTGACATATTGCCAAATGTGGGTATTATTAACAGCTGATTTCTGAGGACACTGGAGTATTCCATTTTGACCACAAGTTTTTGAGCACCTACTACATGCTGAGCCTTTTGCTAGTTGCTACAGAGAGCCCAGAGATAAATAAAGCATGCCCTGCCATCGGCAAGGAAGTAACCAATCAGAATTTGTGGATAGGAAATTCAGGATGCTATGAGTGCTGGTGACCCAGGGCTTGAGAAGGTCTCCCTAAGGAAGTGCTATTTCACCTTGAACCTGAGGCCCCAAACGTGTGTGGGTGTGGTGGGAAGGGGAGAATTAGAGAAGGAGAGGATGTTCTAGTGGAGAAGGAATGTGTGTTGAACAGTATAATGTAGAGGTGAAAAGCATGCATTCTACAGCCAGAGTGTCTAGGTCCAAGTCATGGCTCAGCCACTTATTACCTGAGAAAGACTTCTATGCCTCAGTTTACTCATCTTTACAATAAGGATGATAGTAATAGTAGGGTGGTTACGAAGATTGAATAAGTAATGCACAGAAGTACTTAGAAGAGCTCCTGGCTGATAGAAAGCACACTGTGTCCCTTATTATTAATACTTTCATCCCGCCTTTGCTTAAAAGTCTTAACCCAAGACTGTGAGAGTTCCAACAGTCAGCACCAAAGCCCCCTCTTCATTTTCCCCAATGTTGAATTCATCCATTCAACAAATATTACCGAACACCTCTAAGGGACATGGTGTAAGCAAAATACTCCCAGACCCAGGCTTCAAGGAACAAACTGTTTGGTGGTGAAGATATTTTAAATGAAAAATCCCACACAAACAGAAGCCCAATTAGCTACAAAGCAATCTGTGCTGTTTTGAGAAGCACGGGGTGATCTGTAAGAGCCTGTCAGGGGCTTTTCCAGTGAGGACATGACAAAATGACAAAGAAACCAAGACCAGGGGGTTGGGGAGGCTTCAGCCAAGTGGAGGGGGGTGAGGGGAGAGAATAGACCAGGCAGAGGGAGAGCTTATGGAAAGACCTTGAGGAGGGATGTCTGGCACATCAGAGGAAATAAGTAATTTTTATTATTAAAAATTATAAATAATCTATAATAATTATAAATAATTATTTATAATAAATAATTATAATTATGGGGGAAGGGTGGGGTGGAGGGGGTGAGGGTAATGGGCAGAGCGAGCGGGGGGAGACGTCAAGGGTGAAGTGCAGAATTAAGCAGGGCTGGGTCACATGGGGTCTCCAGGTCTCAGACAGAGGCGATCCCTGGACTCTAACGTGAGTATGGAGATGGAGTCCCCTCACGAACAAGTATGTAGCCCCTACAAGGTCTAAATTGCTGCCAGCCAAAAGGTACCTCCTGTCCAGTAGTTCCTCAAAACTTTTCTTGCCCTTGGCTCCCCCAAAATCCTGAGACTCAGCAGAAAAGTTCTCCACACCAGCCCTTTTTCAGGAAAAACAAAAAAGAGCATTTAATGAACACCTATTATGGGCCAAGGAATACCCTGAGCCTTTTACCCATCTTATCTCATTTACTGCCCAACAATCTGCGAGATAAGTAGTATTACCACGAAAACAGAGACTCAGTGTAAGTAACTTGTCCAAAGTCACACAGCTATCAAATGGTAGAGTCAGGTTTCTGAAGGCAAAGTCATGATTATTGACTGTATTGCTGTGACCATGGGGCAGGCATGGCCTGTTTCACACCAACTTCTTAGAGTCTCAGGAAGCCACTTCCCTGTGCAGTGTGATACATTTTCAGGCAGCAGTGAGCTGAAAATTACAGAAACCTCTCCTCAACCAAGTGTAGAGTTCATTAAGCTGCAGGGAGCTCTTATTATCTTCAAATATTTCAAGGCAGCTCTCTGCTCCAGGAATAAAGGAAAGAACTAATACCCATCCCCCAAAAAGTGAATGAAAGCCTTTGCTAACTAAGTACTGTAGATGAGCATCTTCCTCATTTGGCTGCAATTACCTCGGTCCCAAGTTAACATCATTGCTAGTGAAATGATTAACAAAATAATGGTAATGGTACCAATGGTAAATTAAATGGAAATAAAAGGAGCTCAGTGTACTGTTCAATTTCCCACTTGGAAAATTTCCTAAGTTGTGTTCTTCAGCTTCCCACTGGGAATTTCCACATGTAAATAAATATGCCTGATTGAAACTACAAACCCAAACCTCTGTGCCTGGCTAACACTGAACTGGAAGCCTGGGATTGCTTCTCTCCATCCCAAGGCTAATGTCAGTGAAGATGGATTTTCCCCTCGTGAAATGTTCTAATGAATTATGTAAATAGAGACAAACACCTTATAGGACTGACCTCTGCCATGGAATATGACATCCTCCTGCCCTAGCCAAACCAAGTGGAACACTGGATTTAAAGAAGAATAATCAGGACTTCATGACAACTCAGATGCTTGTGGTGTCTGGGTTCTCGCCACCACAAATCAACATCACCCACCAAGAGAAATTACCAACAGGTGTGACAAGGAATGGGCATGACACCTGGGGCCCAGTTCAAGTCATCAGCAGATTCCTATCTTGTTAGAAGCCCCTTATTAGGGTTTTAGCCATAATTGTTAGTTTTTCTAATAGGACAACCTACAAGAAGAGTAAGAGCCCTGGGTTTAAAACCCAGCTTGGCCTCTTATTAACTGTGGGATTTGGGACATATTATGCAAAAATCTTTCTGAGCATCCATTTCCTCATCTTTAAGGTAAGGATAATAATAGCACCTATTTATGATATGGCTTTGAGAATTAGAAAGAGAATGCATGTTGCACAGTGCCTGACCCAGACTGATTGCTCAAGAAATGGGATCTGTTCTTATCATTATTTGCCTAAAATGAAAGGTTGATTCTATTTCAGGATGAATATAAATTGGGTTTTAGACTCTGATTTTTTAACATGACTTGAGACCCTCTTTGGTCTTGAAGTTAGATGGATTTCAGGTTGTACAAAATTAAACTGTTTTTTTTTCCAAAAGTATTTTTATTGTTTTTTTTAACATCTTTATTTGAGTATAACTGTTTTACAATAGTGTGTTAGTTTCTCCTTTACAACAAAGTGAATCAGTTATACATATACATATGTTCCCATATCTCCTCCCTCTTGCATCACCCTCCCTCCCACCCTCCCTATCCCACCCCTCTAGGTGGTCACAAAGCACAGAGGTGATCTCCCTGTGCTATGCGGCAGCTTCCCACTATTAAACTGTTTTTTAAAAAATTACTTATCTGACACTTATTAGCAATGTAACTTGGAGCACATCCTACCTTCACTGGGTCTTAGTTTCCTTGTTGGTTTAAATGAAATAATTGAAGCTAAAACTATAAAACTCTTCGAAGAAAACAAAGGAGTGAATTTTCATGACCTAGGATTAGGCAATGATTTCTTAGATATGACCAAAAGTGTACAAGCGATAAAGGAGAAAGTTGACAAGTTGGACTATATCTGAATTGAAAACTTCTGTGCTTCAAAGGACACCATCAAGAAAGTGAAAGGACAACCCACAGAATGGTAGAAAATATTTGCAAATTATATATATATATCAGATAAGAGGTGTGAATCCAGAATATATAAAGAACACTTACAATTCAACAACAAAAAGATGAACAACTCAATTTAAAAATGGGCAGAAGACATTTGTATGGTCAGGCCATTCAAGATGGCTGTTCTCTTGCTCTCCATACGTCCCCTGCTTGACCAGTCCCACTTCACTCACATGACTATCCAATTCTCTTAATTATAGAGCTTAATTAGTCCCTGGTAACTAATGATGAGCCCACCTGATGTCAATTCCCCCTGTAAATGGTAGCCTCCTTCTCCCGCAGTAGCAAAGACTGCTGCCATTCCTGCGCATGGTCTGCCACACACAGTGGGGTGTCCCTCCAGGACCGTTTGTGTAAGATCCCCTGTCCCATGAACCACTGATGTTTCTGTTGCTGTCTCCAGGCGCTTTATTTGGTCTCAAGGCTCGGCAACTACTAAGGCTTGCAGGCCTGTGGAGTGCAGCCCAACAACATTTCTCAAAAGAAGTATACAGATGGCCAATACACAAGCACATGAAAAGATGCTCAACATCATTAGCCATCAGGGAAATACAAAGGAAAACCATAATGAGACAGCACTTTATACCCACCAGAATGACTATAATAAAAAAGACAATAACAAGTGTTGGTGAAGACGTGGAGAAATTGGAACCTTCGTACATTGCTAGTGTTAATGTAAAATGGTGCAGCCACTTTTGGAAAAGTCTGGCAGTTCCTCAAAGGATAAACATAGAGTTACCATAAGACCCAGCAGTTCCAATCCTGGTACCTAAGATAAATGAAAAAGTATGTCCACACAAAAACTTGTAAATGGATATTCACAGCAGCAATATTCATAATAGCCAAAAAGTGGAAACAACGAAATGCCCATTGACTGATGATGAATCTTGAAAACATTAGGCTAAATGAAGGTCAGTCATAAAAGACTACATATTATATGATGCTATTTTTATCAAATGTTTAGAATAGGCAAATCTGTAGAGACAGAAGTAGATTAGTAGTTGCCTAAGGCTGCGGGGCTGGGGGTTGGGCAGGGAGGAACTGGGAAATGACTGCTCCTGGGTACCATTTTTTGGGGTGGGGTGATGAAAATGCTGCAAAATTAGATTATGGTGGTGGTTGGTCAACTCTGAAAATATACTAAGAACCGTTGAATTATACACTTAAAAAACTAAAGGGTCTGGACAAGATGATTTGTTTGGATCTTGCCCAATTTAACATTTTCTGGACAAGAAGCACATCTTGGAATGGAGCCAGGCCCTACTGGAAAAGAATCACCCTGCCCATGTAAGTGCACCAAGAAGGGAGAAGAGGTGGATAACTTCGCCTGTGCACGGTGACCAGATCCCATCCCTGGACCATAAACATTAGCTAATTCACAAGTTATCTGCTGCATATGCAAATTGGTGGTCACATGCTTAATAACCACTAATGCTTGATAGGATACTTGCCATATGCCTGGTCCTAAGCACTTTCCATGGATCTCATTTAATCCTCACAACAGCCCTATTAAGCTTTAGATGAGGAACTGAGGATAGGAGGGTTACAAACATGGAAGTTGAGGGATCAGAAGCAAATACAGTTTGACCAGTGGCCCAAGGCCTGTGGTGCTAACCTCTCTCCATCCTGCCCAGCTTTCTCTCTACATCCACCTGGGTGTAAGGAAAACATGTGCTTCATCAGCAGTGAGCAAATAACTGAGTTAAAAATAACCTTATCATTTCTTGCTATAGTTCTTAAAAGCAGGGGTTATGATCATTTCATTTTTTAAAAGCCCTGAATTCAGCTTTCTCGCTTCTCTGGCAGGTACTGCTGTTTGCTTGCAAGACACACACTCCTGGCTTCCCAAGGCTAGATGTGCACCGCTTATCTAAACCAGGCTGACAGCTCTCTCTTCTTTTTCCTTTGCAAATGTCTGTAATCTAGCAGCTTCCTGGCGGGCTCCAGGAGCTCCGGATTGCTCTACACCTGGGAAGTTTGCTACGGAAGCCTTAAAGGAGCCAGATTTTGAAGCGCCTGCTATTTGTTTTTCCTCTCACCTCCAGCCATAATGCTTTATTTGCAACCTAGTGATTGTACCACAGCCAGTGATTCCTCCATCATAAACACAAGGAAATGACTGGGAATGAGGAGAGCAGTAGGAGACGTGAGTTGTGCTGCCGGCCTTTCCCCCAGCTATCCTGACCTCAGAGCCTGGGCTGCAGGGCGCTTGCCTCTTTCCCGACTCTCCCTGCTCAGACAGGTGGCCCAGCTCTTATGCTGCTATCTAGCGGGGCCCAGGCCAAAGCTCAAACCCAACAGAGGCTGCACAGAAAGACCTGAATGTCTGCTTATAATTGAGAAACACCTCTCAGTCCAGCTTTGGAGCTTGCCATGGATATATGGAAGGCTGGTGCCCAGGTCTTGGAAAGAACTGCCAGGCTCCGTACAAGCATTTGGGCCTCCACCACGTGGACAGCCCCACAGGTGAGGCGAGGCCGCCATCCTGCCCAGATCCCCGCCCTCATCCCTGCGCAGCTGTGAGCTAGGAGCTCTCGCCGGTTGCCGGGGCTCAGTGGACTGCCGTGGGCACCAGAGGCCCCTTCGGAATGATGCTTCCTTTTCAGGTAACTAGTGCTTGTGTGAACGAATTGCCACGGTCTGTGTTTTCTAAAAATTCCAAAACCTGAAAACCAGAGTTGTATGATGACCTCACCTGGAGTATCAGAACAGCCCGGAGTGCTGGATCCCTGCCCCTCCACATACCCCACTTCCAGTGAGGGCCCTCTGGGGATGCTGAGCCCAACCCTGGGATTCCCTGTCTACCACAGATCTAGGGGTGGTGGAGAGACAGTCCCAGGGCCATGCTTGGGCTACCTTCCTGCATGGCCTGATCTCTCAAGGTCAGATTTCTCTAATGAATGTTCCTTTCTTCTTTAGCAAGGCAGCCTGAAGAGTAAGTAGAACCTGACTGGGCACAGAGCCAGATCCAAGGACAAATCTACTGTCTCCAGTCCCTGCAAGGAGGGCCAAGAAAGCAGCAATAAACGTACGGGGTCGGCGATCATTCTGTTTTCCAGGACTCCATGGAGGTAAAGTAACAGGCATACTCTGATAAACCACCTAAAGTGGGTGCAGGTGGTGAGACCTTCCAAAAGCACTGCCTGAGTAACAGCAGGTAAGTGCTGCCTTCTGAGCTGGAAGGGTCTGTGGGAAGAAAAGTCTGGGCTAGAGCTGCTTGGGTCAGGAAGAAGAGAGATGGAGCGCTGCTCTCCATGCTCTCCGTCTCAGCCATTTCCTGCACGGCTCAGACTCTTCTCTAAACGACTAAAGAATGTCTGATTGAAGAGGTGTCTAATTATCAGGCTCCCAGGATCCCCCAGGCCTGGTCTGGCTGTGTGGCTGGTCCTCCCCCCTGCTCCCAGCCCTTTTCCAGGCCTCCCTTTCTGCATGTGGAGAAGGTGGGGCTGGACCACATGGGTCTCTCAGGGTCGGGCCTGCGGGGTCAGCCTGAGCCTGTGCTGTGATTCACTCTGAAACCCAGGTTGAGTAATAGAATCTGAAGCTCTTCCTGTAATTTTCATGATGGTTCCCTTGGGTTTGTTTATCCCTCTCAGTCTCCCTGATTCTGGCCTGAATCTGAATCTAGGCCACAGTCTGATGGTCATAGCAAATGGTTCAAGACAATTGCTTAGATTTGCTGTTTGCTTCAAATCTGGATTACAGTTGCCCTTCTAATTAAGCCTTTCTGAGCACAGGATTTAAAAACTCACAGGTGTCAAGGTCCTTAAAAATCACCAGTCTTTCCGGTCCTGAGATTCCCTTTCTATAAAAAAAATATTTTATAATACCCTCTTTACTAACCTGAAGTGAAACTCATAAATAATATAAGCCACCTGTATACATAATTTTTAAAAATCATTATTATATCCTTATTATATTATATAATAATGATCCATGGCACAATATGGATGAACCTCAAGAAACATGCTAAGTGAAAGAAGAGAAACACAAAAGGCTATATATTGTATGATTCTATTTATGTGACATTTCTAGAAAAGACAAATCTGCAGAGACAGTAAACAGATCAGTGGTTGCCTGGAGCTGGGGGTGGGCATGAGAATTGACTGCAAACAGACCCGAGGGAACATTTAAGGAGGGTGGAAATGTTCTGAAATTGCATTGTGGTGATGGTCACCCGACTTGTCAATTTTACCAAATCACTGAATTGATTAAAACCTTATCTGAATTGAACACTTTTAAAGTGAGTGAATTTTATATTACATAAATCACAATGATTTTTTTTCTTATTGAAATATAGTTGATTTATAATATTGTGTTTTGGAAATCACAACTATTTTTTTAAATGTACTTTATCCTTGATTTACATGGTAACTCAATTTTAAAAAAATTCAGTGTATGTATACTGGTTGTGAGAAAAACAAATTGTGTTCATATTTAAAGCAGAGCTAGATTCTTGAGTCAGAGAACTATGAACCAGTTCTTCATCTACATGAGTATCCAGTAGGACACATGACAGTTGTGTAGTGTATGGGATAATTCTTCACTGTGAGGGATTGTCCTGGATACTGTAGGATATCTAACATTCTCGTCCCATGCCCACTAAATTCCAGAAGCAGCCTCTAATCATTGTAACACTAAAAAATGCCCCTATAGAAGTCCAGATCACCCCCTAGGAAGTGGCTTCACCCCCACTGAGAATCCCCAGTGTTGTCCAGCATCACCTGGGGAAACTGAGGCCAAGTGAGGGGCAGAGACTTGCCTGGGGGCAGAGAGTAAGCTGGTGCTTAGCTGAAGTCAACCCAGATGTCCTAAATCAGACTTCAGAGCTCTTTGGCCTATACCAGGCCTCTTGCTTGTCTTTCTCTCCCAACTTTTCTCTCATTCCGGTACCTAACATGTAAACAGCTTCATCTCATTTAGAGCTATGGAAAAGGCAGACAGGGGGCCAGAGCTTGTCACTATTATGCTAGCTCATGAAATTCACCCACAGGGAATCCAAGCAATGGGGACAGCTGGTTCTGAGTCCCGAACATGAAGCCTCAGTGAGTGTGTGAGCCCAGGAATATCAAACATCCACTATACAGACTGCTATTCCCATCCCCTCCCATGGCAGATATTGCTAATCAATGATGACGCGCTTGCTCTCTGAGATTGAATGCAGACTCTGCCTCTTTCTCAAGGCAGCCATTGTCAATTACCTGAAACTTGCAGAAGAGATAAATCAAGTTACTATCCTAGGGGTGCTGTGTCTAAAGAAAGGAAACAGGCTGGGTGCAGACCTGAGACAAAGAGCCACCATTAATCCAAGACGTTCAGTGCAGGGGAGGAGGAGAAGGCTTCTGGGTGTGATAAACAGAGGAACAGACCAAAATGAAAAACCAGACAAGGACACTGGAAACAGCACTTCAGGCTTTGGTTGAGACAGATGGGTCCTGAGAGAACAGATGCTCAGTAACTGCTTGACGAATGACCACTGAGAGAAGAACAGGGACTGTCTGCCCTGGCTTCATAGCAGCCTCTTGGTCGGAGCCCAAGGAGGTGTGTGCTGCTCCCCAAAGCGAGGCTGGCATCTGGAGGCCTCTGAAGCTGATCTCATGGGCTAGACTCTCTGGAGGGTCCTTGCCCCTCATTAGAGGTAATTCATCCGGGGCCCAAGGAGTTCCCCAGCACAACTGGAGGGGATCACAAGAACGGGTTCTACTTAAAGGCAACCAGAGAGACTCACGCAATGTCTAAAATTTGGAGAGTAGAGTCTAGTAGCCAAGTGCATGGGCTTTGGAGTCAGACAGACCTGGGTTTGGATCCCAGTGTTGCCAGTTACGAGCTTTGGGATCTCAAATTGCTTGACTTCTTGGAGGTCATTTTTCTCTTCTCTCCATGGGATCTAATTCACAGAGTTTTGTGAGGGTTAAATGAATAGACATTCATTTGGCTTTTCAATATCCATTCATCTCTCTCGCTATTTAAAAGTAGCCATGCGGTTTCATTAGGATGGCCTGCATCCTAGGTTCCAGGGATAGACCATCACTGATCTACCCACTCAGGATAATACCAGCCCTGTTGCTACACTGCTTGGTTCAGGGATGAGTTACCTAGGCTATGCCAACCAACATGTGGTTTTCTCCTGGTTAGTTCAGTTTAGTTCTGTTAGGATAAATCCAGAAGTATTGTTTGATGGTAGGAGGAGGTCTCTCTCCTTGTCTCTCTCTCTCTCTCTCTCTCTCTCTTTCTCCTCCTGGATATGAGTGAGGAATTGTGTGTCCTCAGCTTCTGCCAGAAGTCATTTCGCATACAAGTCATTCCACAATCCAGCCTGAGGAAAGCAAACACATGGAATAGAGCAGAGCCAAATCACAGAGAAACCAAGCCAGACCCCTGATCAAACTTTACCTGACCCAGTGTTTTCTGTCCCTGAACTTTTAAAGCAAAATTTGGGTTGGAATTCCTGTTATATTTAAGTGCTCAACAAATGGTAGCAGTCAATACTATTAGTATTATGATCAAAAGGATTACTAAGTAAAGCCAAAAAAAGGGTTTGACATTTTCATTACAAGATACAGTACAATTTTCCCAGTGGTATTCATTTATTTCACAAATTCATCAAACAAAATTCAACAAATAATGATTGAGTTCCTACTATGTGTCCTGCCTGGTGCTAGGTGCGAGGTTAGAGTGATGAGCAAGACAGGCTTGGTACTGCCAAATGCTCAGATCCATCCCCACCCCTCGGAGAGGTCTCCTTCTTGCTGAGCTGGAAGGGAGGCTGCTTGTTCACAAACGTGTGCATATTTAAAAGGAAAGCCTTGCAAAATGGTCACACATGTAGAAGCTCTACATCGAAGTCAAGTGGTTCTCAGCGTGAAGATGGCAGGATTTACTCTTATCTCTTCCTGCCTTCACACACTCCACTTCAGCCAGGTACACCCTCCTCACCTTCCTCTTGCTCTTCACCTCCATCTGCCTTCAAGACCCCACTGGAAACTCTATAAGAGGCTTCCTGGCTGATGTAGATGCTTGCTTTCCTCCTCCTGGGACCTCACATCTGTTTTTCTTTACATCTCACCCTGCTCTGCTCTTATAGTCACTCTGGGTCTCCTAGCTGCCAGCTGCCCACTCTTCTAGATGATTGTCGCCTTGCCCTCCAGACTCTGAACTCTTAGTTTGCATTTACCACCATGATTTCCAACCTACTGCTCTGTCCCAAGGGCCTGCTGTAAACCTGCTGATAGTCCCACTTTCCCAGAGGTGTTTATAGGTGGTTTAGAAGTGATTTATCTGAAGATAATTCAATTCCTCTGTTGTTTTTTTTAAAAGATTTTTTGATGTGGACCTTTTTTTTTTTTCTGGTTGCATTGGGTCTTCGTTGTTGCGCACAGGCTTTCTCTAGTTATGGCAAGTGGGGGCTACTCTTCGTTGCGGTGCGCAGGCTTCTCATTGCGGTGGCTTCTCTTATTGCAGAGCACAGGCTCTAGGTGCATGGGTTTCAGTAGTTGTGGCATGTGGGCTCAGTAGTTGTGGCACATGGGCTTAGCTGTTCCACAGCATGTGAGATCTTCCCGGGCCAGGGCTCAAACCCATGTCCCCTGCATTGGCAGGCAGATTCTTAACCACTGTGCCACCAGGGAAGCCCCTGGACCATTTTTCTTTTTAAGTCTTTATTGAATTTGTTACAATATTGCTTCTGTTTTATGTTTTGGTTTCTTGGAGGGGAGGCATGTGGGATCTTAGCCAGGGATCGAACCTGCAACCCCTGCATTGGAAGGCAAAGTCTTAACCACTGGACTGCCAGGGAAGTCACCTCAATTCCTATGTTTTTGTACCTAAATTCCTGACTTCTAGTTCCTGGCTCCTGGCCTTGACTTGCCTGGTGCCTAAATAAATTCCTGCCATTAATAAAGGAGCTAGTGCCTGGTCCTAACTCAAAAGTTACATTGTAAAAAGGTGGGGGGGGAATGCCACTTTGCTATCCCATCTTCCCCAGCACTGCTTTTCCTTTTATGATATCAATATATATTTAAAGTAAAAAAGTAGCACATGCTTAGGGGAAAAACTCAAA
Organism: Kogia breviceps; assembly: GCF_026419965.1. Lineage (NCBI taxonomy): Eukaryota > Metazoa > Chordata > Mammalia > Artiodactyla > Physeteridae > Kogia > Kogia breviceps. The sequence continues at coordinate 36,211,880 of NC_081316.1, read as the reverse complement.
CAGTGTAGCATTTGGTAAAGTGGAAAGTGAAAGCTTTCCCTCCACTGGCCCTTAGTCCCTCACCCCAGAGGCAGCCATGCTACCAGTTGGCTGTGTTGCCCAGACCCAAGGTGGTCCCTGGGCTCCAAAGGCAGGTTGCCTGTATTCAAACCCAGCTCCATCATTTATTAGCCACAGACGTTGAACAATCCAGCTAACCTCCCTGTGCTTTGGTATACTTATCTATAAAACTAGGATAATAACAGGACTCGCTTTTGAGGTTACTGGGGGAAAATATTTTTTAATTTCAGTAAAGCACTTAGAATAGTGATTGGCACATGGTTAAGTGCTTAATCAAAGTGAATTATTATCTACCTCTTTTTAAATAACAGTTATTAGGGTTCTATGGTGTGGATGTCTTTTATTATAACCCATGTGGTTTATAGATTCACTAACTAGTTTCTCCAAACTCAGGATCCAATACTGAGAAGTTGGGGCCACATGGAACATCAAGAATGTGTGGTTTTGGTTTTCTAACTTGGAACCCATTGACATCAGAGCTTGCAGGGGTTCACATGCTGGCCTGAAGATACTGTAAGAAACCATTTTCTAGCTGGGGTCACTTCTTCATTCTTCTAGACCTAATGTTCTCAAACCAGACACCCTTTCCTTCCTCCCAAGTTCTGTGTCCGGGGTAACCAGCACCCTGGACGATGAGCTCTGCTCTGAGCTTAAATTACTACCAATTAGAATTAGAGCAGTTTTTCTCTCTGCTCTTCAACATGCTGGGCTTGCAATACTGTGGCTTCCCAGCAGGTTAAAGTGATCACAACTATCTTGGAGTAGGTCTCTTTCCTGGAGAGAAAAAAGGGAAACAACACAAACCAGATGGATCTAAATTGAACTCGCTTTTCTCGGCACTTAATTTCCCTTACACAGAGCACAAAAGGCATTTTGGTGGCCTTCTGGGAATACTTCCCAAGCAATGCCTGTAGTTTTAACCATTTGACAGCCGTTAACCATGTTGAGTCTCATGGGGCTTAGCTTCCCACCCACCAGTGAAGAGCACCATCAGAAACTACCATTTGCCCATATAGGAACATATAGGAAAATGTCCTATAAGTAGCACCAACAAATCTTCCCCCAATAAGAGCAGGCCACAAGCAATGCTGACAACAGTGCTCAGCAGAGCTTTGATCTGAAAAATGCCAAGGAGAAGAAAGAGAAAGACCGAAGACAGCCCCTTGGAAGCAAATTTTCCATCTTCAATTAAGATGTCCATGCCTCTGTTGTTCCTTTTTGTTGGTGGCACTATTCCATAGCACTCATGGGGTTAAAGGCAGATCAATAGGAGGTGGAATTCCCAGACATTGTTATTTTTTCACTTCTCATGTCTAATCAGCTATGGGTCAGGTCTATTCAGTTATGGGTCTTCCATCCATCCCACCTTGTGCATTGCTAATGTGTATTTCCTGGTTCAACAGAGTGTATTGGAACTATTGGGACTTTGTTGACACTCAGCTAAGGGCACAAATTCTAACAGTTGTTGACCTCTAGCAAGCCACTTAACTTTGCTGAGTCTTGGTCACAACGGTTAAAGGAGGAAACCGATGCTGAATGCAACATGATTGTAAAGATTAAGTGAGAGTCGCATTACAGGTGCCCAGTGCTGCTGGTACCTGCTAGATGCTCAAAAAATACCTGTCAGGATGATGAAGTAGAAGTGAATGGAGACTTCCAGTTAAATGTGGTGGAACTGACATGTATGCGTAATTTTACTGCTTCCCCAAACCACAATAAAATGGTAATACAGGGCTAAAAACAAGTGTAAACGTATAAGGACACAGAGAACGAAAACAGCATAGCCTTGATCTGTGTGACCTGTAATTCAAAGGGAAAAAAAAGAAAGCTTCATTGTAACAACTCTGTATCAGTTATCACTTGCATAACAAACCATCCCAAAACTTAATGGCTTAAAACATATACCATTTTATTTGCTCACAGTTGTGAGTCAGTGATTTGGGCTGGGCTAATACAGGTGGATCTTCTGCTAGAATTAACTAGCTCACTCATTTGCAGTAAGCTGGGAGCTGGTATGACTTAGTGCTGGGCTCTGCTGGGATGGTTTATCTTCTCCCTCCACGTGGTCTCAACATCCAGGAGGCTGGCCTTTGCTTCTCCACTTGTTGGGCTCCGGGTTCCCAGCAGCCAGAGGATAAGAGCCAATGCACTAGCCTCTGCATGCCTCAAATTTGCTAATATCTCATTGGCGAGTCACAGATTTAGTGGTCAAGCCCAGACTCAATGTGGGAGAGATCTACGCAAGGTCACAGATACCTTGGTTCATTCCTGCAACAGTCTACGAGAACCTCTGAAGCACATTTACCATCTTTCCCAATTAAGATGATCATGTCTGTGTTGCCTCTTATTAATAGAGATGCTATCCAATGGTGCTGACAGAGTCAAAGCTAGATCAAAAGAGATAAAAAGCAGGTGGACAAGAAAGACCAAGTTAGCAGACCAGAGAAAATGGAAACCAAAGCCTGAAGTGGGGGACTGAAGGAAGGTGGTTCATTCTATAGAACCCTAGAGATTCAGAAATTGAAGCTACCAAGTATAAATACATCTGAAATTCAGAGTACAGGCGGAGCTAAAAACAGAAGAATAGGCTAAAAGTCTGTGTGAGAGGCACTATCTTGACCCTCTGCATCTTTGTTCCTGTCCCACACAACCAAGTGAATACCTTTCCATATCCCAGGATTGAGGTATACTCTGTGGAGAGGTAAAAATGGAAAGATTCTTATCTTGGGATACCAGGCATTGCTAAAGGTGGAGACACCATATTGAAAACAAGGAGATTACCCAATTGACAGTAAAAGAACATTAATGAGAAAATTAGTTAATTCCACAATTGATTAGTAGGAATTCCAAAGAGCAAGAAGACAGAGAAAAAAGGAAGTGAAGAAGTTATCAAAGACTTCAATACATTTCAATAAAATTTCCCAGAACTTAAGTAAATGAGTTGGAAAAGACCTACTGAGTACTTTGTGGAATGAATTTAAAAAGAAAAAAACAGAACTAAGGCAAATCATTTTGAAATTCAGTATATCAGGAATTAAGAGAAAATCCTAATGGCGTCCACAGAGAAAAGATCAAACAAACAACAACAATGAAAACAGGTGACATACAAAAGTTCAGAAATCCACATGGCATCAGATTTAATGGCCACAGGAGATGCTAGTAGATAATGGAGCAATGCCTTCAGAATAATGAGTGGAGAGAGGGCCTTCAAGATGGTGGAGGACTAAGCCATGGAGATCACCTTCCTCCCAACAAATACCTCAAATGTGGAACAACTCCTACAGAACACCCAGTGAATATGGGCAGAAGGCCTCAGACTTCCGAAAAGGCAAGAAAATACCCACGTACCTGGGTAGGGCAAAAGAAAAAAGAAAACACAGAGACAAAAGAATAGGGATGGGACCTCCACCTCTGGGAAGGAGCTGCGAAGGAGGAAAAGTTTCCACACACTAGGAAGCCCCATCACTGGCGGAGATAGGGAGGTGGGTGGGGGGGAAGCTTCAGAGCCATGGAGGAGAACACAGCAACAGGGGTGCAGAGGGCAAAGTGGAGAGATTCCAGCACAGAGGATTGGGGCCAACCAGCACTCACTAGCCTGAGAGGCTTGTCTGCTCACCCACCAGGGTGGGTGGGAGCTGGGAGCTGAGGCTTGGGCTTCGGAGGTCAGATCCCAGGGAGAGGACTGGGGTTGGCTGCATGAACACAGTCTGAAGGGGGCTAGTGCGCCACAGCTAGCCGGGAGGGAGTCCGGTAAAAAGTCTGGACCTGCCAAGAGGCAAGAGACCAATGTTTCAGGGTGCACAAGGAAGAGGATTCCTTCCCCGTCTGCCCACAGAAGGCAGAGCACCACCGAAGTGAGCTCTAGAGATGGGCGTGAGCCATGGCTCTCAGCTTGAACCCCAGAGACAGGCATGAAACGCTAATAATGCTGCTGCAGCCACCAAGAATCCTGTATGCAAGCACAGGTCACTATCCATACCTCCTCTTCTGGGAGCCTGTGCAGCCTGCCACTGCCAGGGTCCTGTGATCCAGGGACAAATTCCCCGGGACAACACACGGTGTGCTTCAGGCTGTCGAAATGTCATGCTAGTCTCTGCCGCCACAGGCTCGCCCTGTATTCCAATTATGACTACTGTACCCCTCCCTCCCCCCGTCCTGAATGAGTAAGAGCGGCCCTACTCAGCTGCTCGTGTCTGGGCGGGGAGCAACTGCCTGAGGGTGACCTACACTCAGAGGTGAGGCCAAAATGAAAGCTGAGCCCCAGGAACTGTGCGAACAAAGAAGAGAAAGGGAAATTTCTCCATGCAGCTTCAGGAGCAGCAGATTAAATCCCCACAATCAACTTGATGTACCCTGCATCTATGGAGTACCTGATTAGACAACAAATTGTCCCAAAATTTAGGCAGTGGACTTTGGGAACAACTGTAGACTTGGGGTTTACTGTCTGCAACTGATTTGTTTCTGATTTTTATGTTTATCTTAGTTTAGTGTTTAGGGCTACTTATCGTTGGTGGATTTGTTTATTGGTTTTGTTGCTCTCTCTCTTTTAAAAAAAATATTACTATTTTAATAATTTTTCATTATTTATTTATTTTTCTTTCTTTTTTTCTCCCTTTTCTTCTGAGCTGTGTGGCTGACAGGGTCTTGGTACTCCGGCCTGCTGAGCCTCTGAGGTGGGAGAGCCAAGTTCAGGACATTGGACCACCAGAGACCTCCCAGCCCCATGTAATATCAATCGGCGAGAGCTCTCCCACAGATCTCTCTCAACTCTAAGGCCCAGCCCTACCCAATGGCCAGCAAACTCGAGTGCTGTATGCCCCATGCCAAACATCTAGCAAGACAGGAACACAACCCCACCCATTAGCAGAGAGGCTGCCTAATATCATACTAAGTTCACAGATACCCCGAAACACACCACTGGACATGGCCCTGCCCAGCAGAAGATAAGATCCAGCCCCATCCACTAGAACACAGGCATCAGTCCCCTCCACCAGGAAGCCTACCCAAGCCACTGAATGAAACTTATCCACTGGGAGCAAACACCAAAAACAATGGGAACTATGAACCTGCAGCCTGTGAAAAGGAGATCCCAAACACAGTAAGTTAAACAAAATGAGAAGACAGAAATATGCACCAGAAGAAGGAGCAAGGGACTTCCCTGGTGGCACAGTGGTTAAGAATTTGCCTGCCAATGCAGGGGACATGGGTTCGAGCACTGGTCCGGGAAGATCCCATGTACCATGGAGCAACTAAGCCCATGGGCCACAACTACTGAGCCTGTGCTCTAGGGCCCGTGAACCACAACTACTGAAGCCTGTGTGCCACAACTACTGAAGCCCAAGTGCCTAGATCCTAAGCCACCACAATGAGAAGCTGACGTGCCGCAACAAAGAGTACGCCCGCTCACCACAACTAGAGAAAGCCGGTGCACAGCAATGAAGACGCAACACAGCCAAAAATAAATAAATTAAATAAATAAATTTTTTTTAAAAAAGGAGCAAGGTAAAAACCCACCAGACCAAACAAATGAAGAGGAAATAAGCAGTCTACATGAAAACGAATTCAGAGTAATGATAATAAAGACGATACAAAATCTTGGAAATAGAATGGAGAAAATACAAGAAATGTTTAACAAGGACCTAGAAGAACTCAAGAGCAAACAAATGATGAACAGCACAATGAATGAAATTAAAAATTCTCTAGAAGGAATCAATAGCAGAATAACTGAGGCAGAAGAACGGATAAGTGACCTGGAAGATAAAATAGTGGAAATAACTACTGCAGAGCAGAATAAAGAAAAAAGAATTAAAAGAATTGAGCACAGTCTCAGACACCTCAGGGACAACATTAAATGCACCAACATTCGAATTATAGGGATCCCAGAAGAAGAGGAGAAAAATAAAGGGTCTGAGAAAATATTTGAGGAGATTATAGGTGAAAACTTCCCTAACATGGGAAAGGAAATAGTCAATCAAATCCAGGAAGCACAGAGAGTCCCATACAGGATAAATCCAAGGAGAAACACGCCAAGGTACATATTAATCAACTATCAAAAATTAAATACAGGGCTTCCCTGGTGGCGCAGTGGTTGAGAATCCGCCTGCTGATGCAAGGGACACGGGTTCGTGCCTCGGTCCGGGAAGATCCCACATGCTGCGGAGTGGCTGGGCCTGTGAGCCATGGCCGCTGAGCCTGTGCGTCTGGAGCCTGTGCTCCGCGACAGGAGAGGCCACAATAGTGAGAGGCCCGCGTACCACAAAAAAAAAAAAAAAAATTAAATACAAAGAAAAAATATTAAAAGCGGCAAGGGAAAAGCAACAAATAACATACATGGGAATCCCCATAAGGTTAACAGCTGATCTTTCAGCAGAAACTCTGCAAGCCAGAAGGGAGTGGCAGGGCGTATTTAAAGTGATGAAAGGGAAAAACCTACAACCAATTTTACTCTACCAAGCAAGGATCTCATTCAGATTTGATGGAGTAAATAAAACCTTTACAGACAAGCAAAAGTTAAGGGAATTCAGCACCACCAAACCAGCTTTACAACAAATGCTAAAGGAACTTCTCTAGGCAGGAAACACAAGAGAAGGAAAAGACCTACAATAATAAACCCAAAACAATTAAGAAAATGGTAATAGGAACATACATATCAATAAATACCTTAAATGTGAATGGATTAAATGATCCAACCAAAAGACATAGGCTGGCTGAATGAATACAAAAACAAGATCCGTATATATGCTGTTCTACAAGAGACCCACTTCAGACCTAGGGACACATACAGACTGAAAGTGAGGGGATGGAAAAACATATTCCATGCAAATGGAAATCAAAAGAAAACTGGAGTAGCAATTCTCATATCAGACAAAATAGACTTGAAAATAAAGGTTATTACAAGAGACAAAGTAGGACACTACATAATGATCAAGGGATCAATCCAAGAAGAAGATATAACAATTGTAAATATTTATGCACCCAACATAGGAGCACCTCAATACATAAGGCAAACACTAACAGCCATAAAAGGGGAAATCGACAGTAACACAATCATACTAGGGGACTTTAATACCCCACTTTCACCAATGGACAGATCATCCAAAATGAAAATAAATAAGGAAACACAAGCTTCAAATGACACATTAAACAAGATGGACGTAATTTATATTTATAGGACATTCCATCCAAAAACAACAGAATACACTTTCTTCCCAAGTGCTCATGGAACATTCTCCAGGATAGATAATATCTTGGGTCACGAATCAAGCTTTAGTAAATTTAAGAATATTGAAATTGTATCAAGTATCTTTTCCGGCCACAATGCTATGAGACTAGATAACAATTACAGGAAAAAAAAAAACTGTAAAAAATACAAACACATGGAGGCTAAACAATATGCTACTAAATAACCAAGAGATCACTGCAGAAATCAAAGAGGAAATCAAACAACACCTAGAAACAAATGACAATGAAAACACAATGACCAAAAACCTATGGGATGCAGTAAAAGCAGTTCTAAGAGGGAAGTTTAGAGCAATACAGTCCTACCACAAGAAACAAGAAAAATCTCAAATAAACAACCTAACCTTACACCTAAAGCAATTAGAGAAAGAAGAACAAAAAAACCCCAAAGTTAGCAGAAGGAAAGAAATCATAAAGATTACATCAGAAATAAATGAAAAAGAAATGAAGGAAACAATAGCAAAGATCAATAAAAGTAAACGCTGGTTCTTTGAGAAGATAAATAAAATTGATAAACTATTAGCCAGACTCATCAAGAAAAAAAAGGAGAAGACTCAAATCAATAAAATTAGAAATGAAAAAGGAAAAGTAACAACTGACACTGCAGAAATACAAAGGATCATGAGAGATTACTACAGGCAAATACATGCCAATAAAATGGACAACCTGGAAGAAATGGACAAATTCTTAGAAAAGCACAACCTTCCAAGACTGAAACAGGAAGAAATAGAAAATATAAGCAGACCAATCACAAGCACTGAAATTGAAACTGTGATTAAAAATCTTCCAACAAACAGAAGCCCAGGACCAGATGTCTTCACAGGTGAATGCTATCAAACATTTAGAGAAGAGCTAACACCTATCCTTCTCAAACTCTTCCAAAAGATAGCAGAGGGAGGAACACTCCTAAACTCATTCTATGAGGCCACCATCACCCTGATACCAAAACCAGACAAAGGTGCCACAAAAAAAGAAAACTACAGACCAATATCACTGGTGAACCTAGATGCAAAAATCCTCAACAAACTAATAGCAAACAGAATCCAACAGCACATTAAAAGGATCATACACCATGATCAAGTGGGGTTTATCCCAGGAATGCAAGGATTCTTCATTATATGCAAATCCATCAATGTGATACACCATATTAACAAATTGAAGGATAAAAACCATATGATAATCTCAATAGATGCAGAAAAAGCTTTCAACAAAATTCAACACCCATTTATGATAAAAACTTTCCAGGAAGTAGGAATAGAGGGAACCTACCTCAACATAATAAAGGCCATATATGACAAACTCATAGGCAACATCATTCTCAATGGTGAAAAACTGAAACCATTTCTTCTAAGATCAGGAACAAGACAAGGTTGCCCACTCTCACCACTGTTATTCAGCATGGTTTTGGAAGTTTTAGCCAGAGCAACCAGAGAAGAAAAAGAAATAAAAGGGATCCAAATTGGAAAACGAATAAAACTGTTACTGTTTGCAGATGACATGATACTATACACAGAGAATCCTAAAGATGCTACCAGAAAACTACTAGAACTAATCAATGAATTTGGTAAAGTAGCAGGATACAAAATTAATGCACAGAAATCTCTGGCATTCTTATACACTAATGATGAAAAATATGAGAGTGAAATTAAGAAAACACTCCCATTTACCATTGCAACAAAAAGATTAAAATACCTAGGGATAAACCTACCTAAGGAGGCAAAAGACCTGTATGCAGAAAAGTATAAGACACTGATGAAAGAAATTAAAGATGATACAAACAGATGGAGAGATATACCATGTTCTTGGATTGGAAGAATCAACATTGTGAAAATGACTATAATACCCAAAGCAATCTACAGATTCAATGCAATCCCTATCAAACTACCAATGGCATTTATCATAGAAGTAGAACAAAAAATTTCACAACTTATATGGAAACACAAAAGACCCCGAATAGCCAAAGCAATCTTGAGAAAGAAAAACAGAGCTGGAGGAATCAGGCTCCCTGACTTCAGACTATACTACAAAGCTACAGTACTCAAGACAGTATGGTACTGGCACAAAAACAGAAATATAGATCAATGGAACAGGATAGAAAGCCCAGAGATAAACCCACACACATATGCCCACCTTATCTTTGATAAAGGAGGCAAGAATATACAGTGGAGAAAAGACAGCCTCTTCAATAAGTGAGGCTGGGAAAACTAGACAGGTACATGTAAAAGTATGAAATTAGAACACTCCCTAACACCATACACAAAAATAAACTCAAAATGGGTTAAAGACCTAAATGTAAGGTCAGACACTATAAAACTCTTAGAGGAAAACATAGGCAGAACACTCTATGACATAAATGACAGCAAGATCCATTTTGACCCACCTCCTAGAGACATGGAAATAAAAACAAAAATAAACAAATGGGACCTAATGAAACTTAAAAGCTTTTGCACAGCAAAGGAAACCATAAAAAAGACGAAAAGACAACCCCCAGAATGGGAGAAAGTATTTGCAAATGAAGCAACTGACAAAGGATTAATCTCCAAAATATACAAGCAGCTCATGCAGCTCAATATCAAAAAAACAAACAACCCAATCCAAAAATGGGCAGAAGACCTAAATAGACATTTCTCCAAAGAAGACATACAGATTGTCAACAAACACATGAAAGGATGCTCAACATCACTAATCATTAGAGAAATGCAGATCAAAACTACAATGAGGTATCACCTCACACCTGTCAGAATGGCCATCATCAAAAAATGTAGAAACAATAAATGCTGGAGAGGGTGTGGAGAAAAGGGAACCCTCTTGCACTGTTGGTGGGAATGTAAATTGATACAGCCACTATAGAGAATAGTATGGAGGTTCCTTAAAAAACTAAAAATAGAACTACCATATGACCCAACATTCCCACTACTGGGCATATACCCTCAGAAAACCATAATTCAAAAAGAAGCATGTACCACAGTGTTCATTGCAGCACTGTTTACAATAGCCAGGACATGGAAGCAACCTAAGTGTCCATCTACAGATGAATGGATAAAGAAGATGTGACACATATATACAATGGAGTACTACTCAGCCATATAAAGAAATGAAATTTAGTTATTTGTAGGAGGTGGATGGACCTAGAGTCTGTCATACAGAGTGAAGTAAGTCAGAAAGAGAAAAAATACCATATGCTAACACATATATATGGAATCTTTAAAAAAATGGTTCTGATGAACCTTGGGGCAGTCCAGAAATAAAGACTCAGATGTAGAGAATGGACTTGAGGACACGGGGTGGGGGGAAGGGTAAGCTGGGATGAAGTGAGAGAGTAGCATTGATATATATACACTACCAAATGTAAAATAGGTAGCTAGTGGGAAGCAGCTGCATAGGACATGGAGACCAGCTTGGTGCTTTGTGACCACCTAGAGGGGTGGGATAGGGAGGGTGGGAGGGAGACACAAGAGAGAGGGGATATGGGGATGTGTGTATACATATAGCTGATTCACTTTGTTTTACAGCAGAAACTAACACAACATTATAAAGCAATTATACTCCAATAAAGACATTAAAAAAACTGTTACATAAAGTTTTTGTTATACAGGATGTGTAAGTTCTAGACATCGACTGTACAACATCATGACTATAGTTAACAATGCTGTGTTATGCACTTCAGTAAATGTTAAGAGGGTAAAAAAAGAAATGATGAGTGGAAATGAATTTCATACCAGAGTGCCATACTCAGCCAAACTATAATTGTGATGGTAGGCTAAGGATATTTTAGACATTAAAGACCTAAAGAGGGCTTCCCTGGTGGCGCAGTGGTTGGGAGTCCGCCTGCCGATGTGGGGGACACGGGTTTGTGCCCCGGTCCGGGAAGATCCCACATGCCGCGGAGCGGCTGGGCCCGTGAGCCATGGCCGCTGAGCCTGCGTGTCCGGTGCCTGTGCTCCGCGACGAGAGAGGCCGCGACAGTGAGAGGCCCGCATACTGCAAAAAAAAAAAAAAAAAAAAAAAAAAGACCTGAAGAAATGCACCTTATATGCATTCTTCCTTTGGGAGAAATGAGGAAGACATAGAGATCAGAGAAAAGGTGTGCCAGTTATTAGCTAATTGCCCGTTAGCTGCAAACCTACACTTCTGTACTCTGCTGTGTGATGCTGAGCCCAAGACTCTAAAAATCCCTTTCACCTTGGCCAGCAGGCCCCCTGTTACCTCGCTAATGGGGAGAGAGTACTAGAGGGATACTGGAGGGCTGGAGAAGGGAGAAAGGACTTGCTCCTTCCTGTTGGATTCCTGTCTACTTGTGGTTCCTGAGAGCATCACACTGGCAACCCTTCACCCCACAGAAACAGTTCCTTCCTGTAGCAACAGTTGAGCCCAGTCTGCAGTTTTCTCAACACTTGCAGAAGCAACTTTACTGGGCCCTTTAGAGATACCAGCACCAGCTAAGTCACCTCCTTCACCCGCAACACACGCAGTTAAAATAACTGGAATGGTTTCTAAAGCCTGACTGATATACAGGGGATCCAACACAGGATAAAAAGTAAAAACTCCAAGGATGATAACGAGAGGAGATCCCAGGGCATTAGCTATGCATCAGACTGGTGGGTTGCTTGAATTGATAGCCCCAGTTCGCAACCTTCCTGTATCCATGTTCTTTGCAAAGTGACTTTTCAGATTCTTCCATCAAGACGTGGAGTCTATTTCTGTTCTCCTTGATTCTGGCCTTGTGACTTGTTTGGCCAATAAAATATGATGGGAGTCATGGTGAGCCATCTCCAATCCTAGCCTCAAGAAGCCTTGCATATTTCCTTTTTCTCTCTTGGATCCTTATTTCCATCATGAAGTCTTGTCTAACCTGCTGGAGGATAAGAGACCATGAGGCATGCCATCCAGTAGCCAGCTACCCATCCCCTCCCCAGGCAGAGATGCAGTTAACTGCAGAGGTCTGAGGAAGTCCTGCCGAGACCAGGAGGACCATCCAGCTGAATTCAGCCCCAAATGCCAACCTGCAGAATTGCGAGCTAAATAAATGATTGTTGTTTTTAACCACTAAATGTTTGGGTGATTTATTATGCAGAAACAGCTAACTGATCCACAGACTTAGAGAATAACCAGTCCACACCAGACCAGGAGGATTGAAGGCTCACAGATGGATGAATTCAAGAAGAAAAAGTGATATCATTAGGGAAGCTAATATGTTCTTTGGAGGGCAATGGGGTGAGTTGGAGCAAAGGCTTGCAGCTTCTTCTTGTAAGCCTTGTAGAAATATTCAGAGTGACCTATGTATATGTATAACAGATAGAAATAAAATTCAAATTTACAAAAATGAACGGACTTTGTGGATTTCCTTCTGTAGTGAATGTCAACTCACGATCGTGGACTTGAATCCCAAGGCGTGGTTTCAGCAATCTTGTCTTTTCATGACTGCTGTTTTCACTAGTGGACATGCAGGCAATATTCATCAGTAGTACTCATCGTGCTGCTTGGGCCCTCACTCCCAAATCCAGTCATCATCTTTGATTCTACCTCCTAAATATGGCAGTCCACCTCTCTCCATTGCCATGCCTCTGCGAGAGCTCAGGACACCATCTCTTTCCTGGACCATTGCAGCATCTTCTGAACTAGTGTCCCTGCCTCTCTTCTTTCTTGTTTCCTTCAAATAGTCTTCACTGAGCTTCCAGAATGATCTCTCTAAACAAGTCATCTCAGCCCGTGGCCCTGTCTAAAGTCCTTTATTGATTCCCCTTTGTCTACAGGATGAAGTGTAAACTCCTTAGGATGGCATACATGGCCCTTTATGCTCTGGACTCTTGCCTTTCCAGATTCACCTCTTGCCAACTGCCAAGCTTGTCTCCAGCCTTACTGAGCCTCTTCCCACCCCTCATTTTTGTAATGCTCTGCTTTTCTGCCAAGTTTCTGCACATTGGATTCCCTTTGGCAGACTCTGTTGGTTGCCTACTCAAAACTCACTCTTTTATTTTTGCCTGCCAAGTTTTTGCACATTGGATTCCCTTTGGCAGACACTGTTGGTTGCCTACTCAAAACTCACTCTTTTATTTTTGCCTGCAGAATCCTAGAAATCCCTTGGTCTCAGGGAAGGTGAGCCTTAGCCCTAGTCTAGAGGTAGACATATACCCTAGTTCTGGCTAATTATTTATAAGAGGAAGTCACTATGGAACATATGGAAAGTTTTTCCCTTCCTGATAAGAGGCAGGTATGCCAGTCAAAACTCTCAACCCCAGGGTCCCCTAGCTTTCTTCTCCAGAACTTGGACCTCCTGTAGACCAGTAGGAGAAAGGAAAGGGATGCTGACTGGAACCCAGACTTAATAGAGCCTCTGCACCAATGCTAGAAATCACTTACCACCAGACATTTTGTTATGTCAAGAAATAACTCCCTCTTTGTTTATGCCAATGTTCACTGGTCATTTCTTGAAGCTGAAAGCATTTATGCTGGACGTTATCTACCTTCCCAAAGTAAATCCTGCTCACCCTACAGGACTCGGCAAAGTCACTACCTGGACCAGATTTTAAAACTCTGTCCCCTGGGCTTCCCTGGTGGTGCAGTGGTTGAGAGTCCACCTGCCGATGCAGGGGACACGGGTTCGTGCCCCAGTCCAGGAAGATCCCACATGCCGCGGAGCGGATGGGCCCATGAGCCATGGCCGCTGGGCCTGCGCGTCCGGAGCCTGTGCTCCACAGCGGGAGAGGCCACAACAGTGAGAGGCCCACATACCGCAAAAAATAAATAAATAAATAAAAAACCTCTGTCCCCTAACCCTATGTACCTAGAGCTTCTTTAAGTATTAACATAATGGCAAAAAACACCAGCTCTGAAGCCAGACTGTCTAGGTTCATAGCCTAGCTCTACTACTTGCTAGTTGGTAACTTTGGGCAAGTTATTTACCCTCTCTGTGCCTCAGTTTCCTATGTATTAAATGGGTGTGAGACTACTACTAACCTCTTCTAATTGTCGTAAGGGTTTATTGAGTTAATGTATGTAATGTACTTTGCATCTGTCTCCTGATAATCATTCAGTTAATGTTTGCTGTTATTAATACAATCTTCATCATTCTCTGTTACAATAGCCTAATAGTCCTGTTCCTTGATAGATTAATGAATGAATTTCATTCATTGTATGAATAAGGTTAATGAATACAGAGGTGCATATGTCAAGTTTATTGCATTCCCAGGGATACCTGGCTTAGAGATACTGCCCAGTAAATATTTACTGAGTAGATAAACATATATCGTGCAATGTGAACAGTATATGAAGAGTAAACCGAGTCAAACATGAACCCAGTTGGGATGGCTTTTTTCACATGAAGCCAGGGAAGGAGTTACAAATCAGCAACTTAGTGAGTTCCAGAAGGCTACTACAGGAAAAATTCCCATAGTTGGCTCAAAGGACAAATACCCATGTGCTCATAAAGCCCCTGGCTATCCAGCTTCACACAATCAAGAAAAAAAAATCACTAGATCAGCCAAGAGATATTCAGCAGTCAGTGTTGGGCTGTAGCATTTTGCCTTGTCCTTGTCCAAATCTGGCCTTCTAAAGATGAAGTCTGTAATCAAAGGTAGAACGTAGGAGATAACAATGAATCAAAGCACCCTGATTCCAGATAATCATTTCCCCAGTATCTTTCTTGTTTCAGTTTGAATTACAATGCTTTTTGTCTTGCCACTCACACTGTTAGCAGGGCAACTTGCACTCTCTGGACTTTCTCGGCTCATCCTTATTCTTCACTTGGGCTGGAACCTCTTGACAAAGCTATTCTTTGTAGCGTGTGTGTGCGCTACATGTGCAAGAGTGTTTGTGTATTTGTGTAAAAGTAGAGAAGGGAAACCTAGCTCAAGAATGATTGCATACAAGTATTTTCTGGTGAGTGTGCAGTTTAATTCCCTCATGTCTGCTGACAAGTGAGACAGGGAAAATAGTTGCTGGGTCTTCAGAAATCTTCTATTATTGCCCTTCATTATAATTTACTTTATCTCTTTTCCATTCACCTTGAGCCATTATGGCTTCTTTCTTTGCAGCTCAGTAATTGGAAAACTGGTTTACAAATCTGCTTTTTCTTCACTAAAGGATTTTTTCCTCATCACACAAAGAACCAAGGGAAAGAGAAGAGAAAGGGGGAAAAGAATGCACTCTAGTGAGATCTGAAAGGATGAAAATTGAATTTATTTACTATTCCCACATATTATTTTTCAGGAAAAATGGGAAAAGGACACAGGAATTTGATACTTTGGATAACACAATGCTAAAGCCACACAAGGGCTTTTTAAAAAAATGTATTTAAAAATATTTGTGGCTTCTGGATCAAAGACTTTGAACTACCTTTGTGGGAGGATGTCAACTCCAGAGATCACTCCATAACAGAGAAATAACAACAACAGTGACAATAATAATATTAACAACAGCTCACCTTGATTAAGGATTGTGCTAAGTACTTTATATATCATACTTCGTTCACTCCCAGCAAACCCAGAGGTGGGTTCCATTATTACCTCATTTTCAAAAAAGGAAACTAAAGAGAGGTTAAAAATAACTTACCTGAGGTCATGGAGTTGATACATGGAGAGGCTAAGACCTCAAACTAGGTCTGACTCCAAAGCCTACAATCTCAACCAGCCTGGGAATTTACATAGCATGCATGACCAGTATGGGAAGGTTTTCTGGACCCACCGCAAAACTACCTACATTTTGTCAGGCGTCTCCCATTCAAGTTCTTATGATTTGAGAAGCCTGGTTTTGATCAAAAGGATAACCAGAGTGTAGGCAGGGGGTAAAAAGTACAGCTGGCACATATGCTTTGCTTGCTCCAGAAGTATTTTTAAAGACTACGTAATTAGGCAGGTATTTTTAATTTACAAAAACAACCAGGGCTTCCCTGGTGGCACAGTGGTTGAGAGTCCGCCTGCCGATGCAGGGGACACGGGTTTGTGCCCCAGTCCGGGAGGATCCCACATGCCGCGGAGCAGGTGGGCCCGTGAGCCATGGCCGCTGAGCCTGCGCATCCGGAGCCTGTGCTACACAACGGGGGAGGCCACAGCAGTGAGAGACCCGCGTACCGCAAACAAACAAAACAAACAAATCCCCCATACCTTTCCAGGAGCCCCTATAAATGCAGAGAACCTCTGTGGAGGTAGACGGTGCAGTCAGTCTACCGGGAACATCACCCTCATCTGCCTCTCACTAGATGTATGATCTTCTGCAGGTTCTTCACCTCCTTTTTCTTATCTGTAAAGTGAATATAATAATAGCATCTGCCTCAGGTCCTCCAATCCAGAGAATCACCCACAAGCCTTGAAACCTGATGGAATTTGCCCGTTGGGTTTTGAAATTTTGCAAGGGTGACCTCTTTCTTCTTTACATTTTCTCCCTTTGGAATGGGAATGTCTGTAACTGCCCATCTCACCATTGTATTCTGGAAGCAGATAACTGGTTTTCAAATTTCATAGGTTCACAGGTAGAGGGGAATTTTGGCCTAGGATGTTACCCTACAGAGTCTCACCCCTGCCTGATTTAGATGATTTAAGTGATGAGATTTGGGACTTTTGAGCTGATGATATTTAGATGAGATTTTTGGACAGGTTGATGCTTTAATGGGTTGAAATTTGGGGGAATGTAGGGATGGGGTGAATGTATTTTGCCTGTGGGAGAGAAATGAATCTTTGGCGCCCAGAGGACAGGTAAAAATAGGCTGAATAATGCTCCCCTACAAAAGATATCCCTGTTCCAGTTCCTGTAACCTATGAATGTTATCATATGATGAGAGAGAAAGAGAAAGAGCTTTGCCGATGTGATTAGGAATTTTGAGATGGTGAGATTATCCTGGATTATCCAGGTGGGACCTAAATGCCTTTTGTCTGTTTGTTTTTGTTAGTATTATCATTATTATGGGCATTGGAGGGCTTTCAGGAAATAGAACTTTGCAAGGGTCCTTCAGTAGGGGGTCTGTGGATGTTCTGGGGTGAATTATAAATTCCCAGAATTTGTGTGTGAAATTTGGTGTGTATGTGCATCTAGTTAGTTGTTTATTCGTTTCCCAGGACAGCAGTAACACAGTATCGCAGGCTGGGTGGAAGAATCTGTTCTAAGCCTCCCTCTGGCCTGTGGATGGCTGTCTTCTCTACGTCTCTCACAGCATTGTCCCTCCATGTGTGTCTGTCTACGTGTCCAATTTCTCCTTTTTTTAAAAAAAGAGATTCATTTATTATTTATTTATTTAATTTTATTTTTGGCTGTGTGGGGTCTTAGTTGTGGCGCGCGGGATCTTTCGTTGAGGTGAGCGGGCTTCTCTCTACTTGTAGTGTGCGAGTTTTCTCTTCTCTGTTTGTGGCACGTGGGCTCCAGGGTACATGGGCTCTGTAGTTGTGACACATGGGTTCCAGAGCACGAGGGCTCTGTAGTTTGAGGCATGCGGGCTCTAGTGGAGGCGCGCGAGCTCAGTAGTTGTGGCACGCGGGCTTAGTTGCCCCACAGCATGTGGGATCTTAGTTTCCTGACCAGGGATCAAACCCATGCCCCCTGGATTGCAAAGTGGATTCTTTACCACTGGACCACCAGGGAAGTCCCCAATTTCTCCTTTGTATAAGGACGCAGGTCATATTGGACTAGGGCCACCCTCATTTTAACGTGATCGTCTCTGTTAAAGACTCTGTCTCCAAGTAAGACCACATTCTGAGGTACTGAGTCCTTAGGAGTCCAACATATTTGGTGGGGCGCGGGGCATAACGATGTGGATGTTTCCAGAGCTTTCATCATATCTCAAAGCATCCAGTACACACATTCATGCTTGCACAGGCACACATGCTCACAAAGATTAAAACCCTCTGAAAGGATGAAAGCCCAGAGAGTGGGCAGCAGGTAGTCAATGGTGGTGGGGAAAGGCTTCCAGGCCCTTGGATTCTTATCTCAATAGGCAGATACCAGCTTTGCTAAGCAACATTAACCATGTTTTGAAGTAGGCAGCTTATTTGAAGGCAGTGCATGGAATGGAGGAAGCACAGGCTGTAGCATGAGTCCAATCTGCCTTGACATCACCTAGGCTGTGTTGCTTCTGGGAACTCACTCAACCTCTCTGAGACTGTTTCTTGGTCTAAAAAATACCATGTACCCTAAGGCTGTTGATATAAAGTACCAAGCTCAGAGTCTGGATCCTAGCAAACATGCAAAGACCCATTATCATTATGGGTGGGGTACAACTATTGAACAAATATGCTGCTCTGCCTCTGGAAGCCTAGCTCAACAGCAGCACAAAATAAAGGAGTAGTGATAGTGACTCACGCTCTGCTTTCAATCTGAGACAGACCATGCTTGCCTCGTGTACGTGACTTTGGCAGGCCGGGCTGACAGATATGGCTTTCAAGAAAATTGCTCATTGGTCTTCCTGTAAGTCAAGGAGGCAAGGAATCCTTTAATCGGTTGCATGGGCACTGCCTCAATTTGACAAAAGACTCTTGCTCCCACCTGGGGCAGGCTCAGGTTGATGTTGTATGGAATGTCCAGTGTGTTAGTTAGGGTAAAGTCTGAGCTGCTGTAACAAACACCCCCATATGTCATCAGCTTAAACCAGATAAGAACTTATTTGTCTTAATGTCATAGCAGAGAGATAAGAGGTGCTAGGTTGATAGGCTGCCTTGCCATTCTTAACATGTGGCTCTTCCTTATAGGCACAAAGTGGTGGCTCTTCATCTCTTAACTAGCAGGGAGGGAGAGCATATGCTCAAGATTTCAAGAGAAGACCCTGAGGTCACACATCATTAGCTTATGTCCTATTTGGCCAAAAGTTAGTGACAAGGGCTCATCGAGCTGTAAGAAAGGCTTGGATGCATCATCTTTAACTGGGTTGCCATGTGCCAGCTAAACTTAATTATTAGGGGAAAAGAAGAGAACTAAGAGTGGGGACTACAGCAGGCAGGTTGTCTTATCTGGCTCAGGGCATCTTTTTCTCATTCTGGGACTGTCCCTTCCTTAGGTAAGTGACCTTGATTATGCTCCTCTTTAAGAAACACCCTTCTCCTGCAACACACACACACACACACACACACACACACACACCCCTGTATGATTCAGCCCAGATGTGTGGGTATCAGGCCCATGAATATTGGAATATAGAGGTTCAAGTTCCCGTGATTGCACGGTATTTTACAACCACCTAGCTCTCTCCATTCCATTATCTTATTTGATCTTCACCTCAGCTTTGAGAGTTAGGCACAGCAAGATTTATTATCTCCTTACAACTGTAGAAAGTGAGTCTCAGAGAAGTTAGTAATTTATCCAAGGCTGTACAATGCACTGGTTCTAGACCCAAGGCATCTGATACCTAATTTAGAGCATTTCCATCTATAGCCAGGGAAAAAGATGGGAAATTGGAACTCAATTCAATTGGAACAAATTCATTTATTCTTATTAGTGATTCTAGGGGAGTGATGATTGAAAGTAGTTGAAAAACAAGAGAGAAAGTTTACCTTTCTCAGGCATCTTTGCACCTCCTGATACCTCTCTTCTGACAGCTCCCAGGTCCAGAATCATCATGTTCTCTACTGGCAGCATAAATTTGTCTACTCTTGGGAGCCTCCACTATGATAGCTTATGGTACAACATTGTCTATCCACTCCTATCTTTGCTAACTAGGGTTTTCCTTTAAGAATATTTCATGTGTCAACTAGGTATAAGGAGGAAAGCCATATAATAAAGTTTACACCAGGATGTAAATGTGTAATTAGTTGTTCTAGGAGCATGTTAAATTTTAAAAAAACTTGGTTATGATACTAAATGGACTTAGAATTGGTGGAATTTCAGGGGGATTGGTGGCCAAGTAAAGATGATTGAGTTTGGGAGGTTCTTTTGACATAAGGCCCCAAATCTTTGCCTGGCAGGAAAGTCTACCTTAAAATAAGGCTAAGGGATCACAGCAACATGTTATCATTAATTAAGCACCTACTATGTCTCTGGCTCTCTCCTGGGCATATTACCTGCATGACCTAATTCAAATCTTATATAACAATGCTGTCAGTAAGGTGTGATGGTCCTTATTTTACAGATGATAAGAGTAAGATCTGCTGTTTTGTTTAGCATTTACTACGTTTAAGTTATGAGGTTTTGTAAAATTAAATACATTGACCAAGGTCAAATACCTAGTAATAAGAATTAGAATTCAAACCCCAAGCCCTATGACTCCAAAATTGGTGCTCTTTTTAACATTGCTTCCTCTGATTCCTGCAATTCTACCACTAACACTTTTTCCTCTGGGCAGAGAGGCTACTGGGGATTTCGTATATTCATCTTCCCAGTCCACTTTTTTTTTTAAATTTGGTTGTGCCGGGTCTTAGTTGTGGCAGTCGGTCTCCTTAGTTGTGGCTTGCCTGCTCCTTAGTTGTGGCATGTGTGTTTCTTAGTTGCTGCCGGCAGGCTCCTTAGTTGCGGCTTGTGAGCTCCTTAGTTGGGGCACGTGTGCTCCTTAGTTGCAGCCAGTGGTCTCCTTAGTTGCGGCTTGCGAGCTCCTTAGTTGCGATTCACCAGCTCCTTAGTTGGGGTACATGTGCTCCTTAGTTGCGGCCGGTGGTCTCCTTAGTTGCAGCATGCAAACTCTTAGTTGTGGCATGCAAGGGGGGTCTAGTTCCCCGACCAGGGATTGAACCTGGGCCCCCTGAATTGGGAGCTCGGAGTCTTAACTACTGCACCCTCAGAGAGGTCCCCCCAGTCCACTTTTAATCAGATCATTTAGTACAAAAAATTTTAAATATATTGACTGATATATTTGATATATTTCTACAATATATTCATATAAAGTGTTCACTATATATTGAAGTGATTACATATTATTAAGAAAAAAGTGAAAGTATACATAGATGGCATGATTCCAGTTTGGAAGGAAAAATGTATAAATAGATATAATCTGGGGCTTCCCTCATGGCACAGTGGTTAAGAATCTGCCTGCCAATGCAGGAGACATGGGTTCGAGCCCTGGTCTGGGAAGATCTCACATGCTGCGGAGCAACTAAGCCCGTGCGCCACAACTACTGAGCCCACGCACCACAGCTACTGAGCCTGCATGCCTAGAGCCTGCGCTCCGCAACAAGAGAAGCCACCGCAATGAGAAGCCCGTGCACCGCAACCAAGAGTAGCCCCCGCTCACCACAACTAGAGAAAGTCTGCGCTCAGCAATGAAGACCCAATGCAGCCAAAAATAAATAATTTTTAAAAAATAGATATAATGTGGAAGGATATTTACCAAAACATTCAATGGTTATAACCCTATAACAATTAAAGTTTGGAAGTGAATATCTTTTATAATTATGATGTTGATGATGTCCATCATCTCTCCTGCACATACTCTGATATCTGTAATTGACTACCTCCCCCTTTGCTTTGGGAAATTTCTTCCCCCTCCACGTGCTTTGGATGGAGCTTCCACTCACAGCACGCTGCCCCACTGTGCCTAAGAAATGGACACAAGCCTGGACCAATCAGTGTCCTGTGTGATTGGTCTCAGTGGGGAACAAGCTAAAGTGCCGTTTTGATGCCCCATCCACACTGCTTTGTCCCATCTGAGTCTGCCGGCAGTAGTGGTGGAGAATTTCTGGGATACTGACAGCTTCCCACCTCAGACATCCATGTCTCTCTGTTTCTCTATCTGAGAGTTTTTCCCAGGGCTATAGAAACTTGCCCAGCCCAAGTGCAGAGTGCTCACAAGAGCTGGGGATTTACACCCTCAGGGATCATCCTCAGCCAACTAGGGATGGGAGTCTGTGGACAAATCACCTCCTGGCTTCCCTGTCCCCTGGTGGGAGAATTCTGACTTGTGTTCCACGTGGTGCCTCTGAGGTACCCAGCAGGCCTGAACTCCAGTTGCCCACAGTGGTATCTCACTTACTAACATTATGTTGACTCTTCTCCCATCTGTTGAGCTTTCCTTGCTCCCTCACCTGTTTTCCCTGGTACCCTTTCCCAAATACTCTACCTGCATCAAAGGCCTTGTCTCAGGGTCTGGCCCTTTTCCCAAACTTCCCAAACTCAGGTAGAGATGTAGCTATCTCTTTCTGCTTGGATGGTAATCCATGAGCATTATACCCAGAATTCTGGTGGCATGACTTCTACAACATGAGAGTCTGAAAACATGAGACAGACGGACCAACAGAGTCCAAGACTCAGAGAGAGGGTCCTCATGCTGTGGGCATCCTGGGATCCAGCCCACCTTGAGGTCAGCTCCCCTCTGACCTTGATCTAGCCATTACTTGTTACCTTGAGCTTCAGCTAGTTTTGAATTGGGTTTCTGTCCCTTGCAAGCAAAAGAGTCCTGGTAGGATGATGTTTATTTTCTTTTTTTTTTTGCTTATATTTTTCTCTAATGTAAGATACAGAAACTTTTTAATGCAAAAAATATGGCAGAATAGGGCAGCTCCTTGGTGGTCCAGTGGTTAGGATTCCGCTCTTTCATTACTGTTGCCTGGGTTCAATCCCTGGTCGGGGAACTGAGATCCTGCAAACTGTACGGTGCAGGGGGGAAAAAAAAGGCAGAATGACATTCTAAAGGGGAAAAAAAAAACACTGGAAATGTCATTGACATTGTCACATAAATAGCACATGTGGGTGCACAGTTCACCTTCCTCTCTTAGTATCAGTGAAACCAGGCCTTCCTGAAACAATGGATTCATTGAACCATGAATCTCCACAGGCAATCACACTCCCCAAATGCTCCCACGGTGCTGAATGACAGAGGGTGTTTCCTTTGTCAGCTCTACCAATCACCCCGGCTCTTAGAATGATTTGGATGTGGCTTCTCATTTGGCCCCAAAGCTGTGCCCAAGTTAATGACTTGGAAAAACATATCATCATCCATGTAATCTGCAGAAACCAGAGAGAGCCCTGAATCACGCATTTCCACTGCAGAGGAAGCATTCACAAATCCTGCACATTTTAACAATGTTTGTATTATTTCTCACAACTATTTAGTTAAATGCTGTTTAAACAGATGGGCTTATTTGTTTGGTCCTAATAGTTATAAAATTTGAATATTGTGCATATTGACAATTACAAATATTTGTATTTGTCAAGTAATATTCTTTCCATTTAAAAATTCCTTTATGCTAAAGAGAAAGCTGGTTTAGTCTATAGAAACATACTATGGCTTTATGTTCCCATGGCTTTTCTATAACCAGAGGTATTCACAGATTGCTGGGTATCACTGGGAAGAGGAATGGAAATAAACCACAGAGCACTGTCACTCTGTACTCAGAGCTTGGTTTCATCTTCATATACAGCTCCATGTCTATGTCTTGAGGCAAACATCAACACAACAAAGCTGGTGCAAATAAGGTGGCTCTAATTCTCAAAAATGTGCAATTCCTTTAAACTATAATTCCATGTTTAGGAATCTGCACTAAGAATCCAAATTAGAGATGTGAGCAAAGATATATATAGATAGATATGTAATGCAGTAGTATTTATAATAAATAGTGGAAACAATACAAATGTACAATAATTATTAGTTAAATTGTGGTGTATTCATATCATGAAAATCTGTGCAACAATTAAAAACAATAATGTAGATTTCATGGCAGTGGGGCAGAGCTATATCAACAATATAAGTGAAAACAGGCAGATTACAAAAGACTATGGGGACTTCCCTGGTGGCACAGTGGTGAAGAATCCGCCTGCCAATGCAGGGGACATGGGTTCGAACCCTGGTCTGAGAAGATCCCACATGCCGTGGAGCAACTAAGCCCGTGCGCCACAACTACTGAGCCCACGTGCCATAGCTACTGAAGCCTGTGCGTCTAGAGCCTGTGCTCCACAAGGGAATCCACCACAATGAGAAGCCTGCACACCGCAATGAAGAGTAGACCCCACTCTCCACAACTAGAGAAAGCCCGTGGGCAGCAATGAAGACCCAAGGTAGCCAAAAATAAATTTAAGAAAAAGACTATGAACAACATGATCTCAATTTATAAAAACAAAAACCATACCTTTATACACATGAAAGTCAATAAGTCAAAATATTAATAGGATATATTTTGGGGTGTTGGGAATATATAATTTTATGTTCTTTGGGCTTTTCCAAATTTTCTGTAATGAGCATGTATTATCTTTATAATCAGAAAAACAAAATGAAAAAGAATAGAGTAATATGATTTAAAGAATGCAGTAAGGTGACTTAAGAAACCAAGAGGTTATTTTGACTTTTAAGTCACTTATTCAAAAATACTAAGGGCCTACTGTATGTCAGTACAAGTAGAAATACAGAGGCTTTAAAAAAATCAAGCTCTTCTGCCTTTGAAGGCTTCATAATTTTGAACACTGTCCAGTAGAATGTTCTGGAATGATATAAATGTTCAGTGCAAGTAGCTATTGGGTAGTTAGTATGACTGAGGTATGGAATCTTACATTTAATTTTAATTAATTTAATCATATGTAGCCACATGTGGCTAGTGTCTTCTATAGAAGAAAAGGCACACTTGGAAATAATTATAATACACTAGTGCTAGAGAAGCATGGAGTGTGGAGATATTAACTCTGTTCAGAAAAAAACCTCTGAGAGGAGATATTTGGGCAATGAGTCTAAAGGTGTAGTTAGGAATTCACTCTGTAGGGAGGAGAATTTCAGGCAAAGTATACTGCAGATGGAAAGGCAGAGTCATGACTGTGCCTGGCATTTTTAAGAAAGACAGAAAACAAAAAGCAAAGCAAACAAAAAAGGATACCAGAAAAAGCTCAGAAAACAGAAAAGGACACCAGAAAAAGCTCATGACCCATCGAGAAAGATGGGGAGAATGAAATTTGGCCAACAAATCCAGTAATATTAAGCTCTCGAGGAAGGAGTCATTTTGTTACATTGCTAGGGGAATAGTGTTAATCAAACCCACTAAAACCCACTGTCTCACGGTAGGAAGAGCTCTTACTCTGTGCCAAGCAGTGTACTAGACGCTTTCAAATGCTTAATCTCATTTAATTACGACAGAAGCCCCATTTTACTGAAAAAGAAAGCGAGGCTCAGAGGAGAAGTAACTGCCCAAGAACATACAGCTAGTAACTGAACTTGGATTGAAACCCCTGAGTCGTCTAATTCTAAAGCCCTATTTTCACCATATCATGTTACCCCCACCTAGGAATATGTTTAGATAGAACATAGAAACACTCTGCAATGGAATGCAGACCCAAAGAGATTATTTTTAAACATATCATGGGTCATTTCTAAGCTCTCATGGCTCTAGTGGTGACATCCCAGGGGCAACTACCATCATGATCAATGAACTCTGGATTGTCTATCAAAGGTAGTAGACTGAGCTGGACTCTTCCAGGTCATTGTTTGATATGATCTCATGCTGTATTGAATGCTGTAGATTACTAGAGCTAACAGGACCAAATTTGGTGCCAATGTCCATGGTCCCCTAAGCCCAATTTACAAGGGCACCACCAAATGACAAAATCATAAGGCCCTGAAACCTATCTATGCTGCCTGGCAGCTCCCACTCACGTAAAAGATCTTGAATTTTCAGTGTCCCACTTTCTGGACCACTGTCCTCACCATTGTGTCTTTCTGTACCTTGGTCAGATTTGACTCAATAGCCTAGAGTTAACTCCCTCAACTGCCTATACAGTAAAGCTACCCAACATCTCTTCTGCTGTCCTTGTGGGAATCCCTGCTAGGTTTGCATGACATTGAACTCAAATTTTTTCCTCCACTAATTAGGACAGCAACAGAAGGCCAAGAGAAACAGGGACATTCAAGAAAAAAAAAACCCAAAAGACTTCTTTACTAACATTTAATAAAATGTCAGTTCTCTTGTACCCCATATATTAGAAATCTTCTATTTCTAATAATGAATATATTGGGGACCTGATCTCTCTTTCAAGGATGGTTTCCCCAACTTTGGGTTTGGGAACTTTGAACAGAAGAATAAACACAGAAGACTTAAACTTGGAAAGTGATTACTAGGTCGTTTTATGAAACATATGCAACCATTAAAGCAGGGCTACCAAAAGAATGATTTTAAAAAGGGGGGCGGGGAGCAAGGGAAAGAAGTAAATATGTTGTTGATCAGAAAAGTATTAATGTTGTCATTATGGAAAAAGTAGAAATCAGAAAAAATTTCAGTTTAGTGTTGTTTTAGTTTAAATTATTTTATAGTTTAATGGACATTGCAAGGATGGGGGTGGGGGAGCAGAACATCATCATATTTTCCAAAACTATGTTCTCTAAAGGTTTTCATTAGGCCCTGGTTCCAGCTCAGCAGAGCTAGGAGGCAGAAACAGCAGGACTTTAGGAAGGAGGATTAGCCAAATATCGGTAGCTCGGATCCTTAATTAACTGACTTCATTTTTCTGAGTTCTACTCCTCAGAGAAAGACAGTCAAATAGATGTAGGCTTAATACTTCCTAATGCAAGTAGTTTGTTTGGTGACTATCCTCATTAATTAAAGCAGTAGGTTCTAGTACTGAATTTATTTTTCTTTTAAAAATTGTTTATACACTTTTTAACATAAATTTATACATATGACAATTAAAACCATTTTTAAAACATATTTATTGGAGTATCATTGCTTTACACTGGTGAGTTAGTTTCTGCTGTATAACGAAGTGAATCAGTTATACATATACATATGTTCCCATATCCCCTCCCTCTTGCGTCTCCCTCCCTCCCACCCTCCCTATCCCACCCCTCTAGCTGGTCACAAAGCACTGAGCTGGTCTCCCTGTGCTATGTGGCTGCTTCCCACTAGCTAGCTATTTTACATTTGGTAGTGTACATATGTCCATGCCACTCTCTCACTTCATCCCAGCTTACCCTTCCCCCTCCCCGTGTCCTCAAGTCCCTTCTCTACGTCTGTGTCTTTATTCCTGTCCTGCTCCTAGGTTCTTCAGAACCATTTAAAACCTTTTTTTCCCTTTACAATACAGCCTTTTCCTTCTCTTTTCCTTTTTTGTTTACCTCTTGCCCTCTCTCCTCTCCACTCACATCAATGCCCAGGCTGCCCACCAGTAATCCTACATACTACCCAGTGTATATGCTGGAAAACACACACACACACACACACACACACACAAGCAGGAATGATATTATATACACTTTAGTGCATCTGCTGTTTTCATTCAATACCTCATGAGTATCTGTCCAAGCCAACTGTATGGCTCTAAACCATTCTTTTTAAGGCTACAAAATCATTTCATGCTTTAGACGTACCATTGATCTAACGTGGGTATTTTTTCCCCTAGGCTTCATTTATCAACTGTGCTATAATAAGCATTCTTGCACTGTACTGTTGTTTCTTTGGGATAGATTTCTAAGAGTGAGGTTGCTGCATCAAAAAATAGTGTAGTTGCTCTTTTTTTCTCTCTCCTTTTAAAAAAAGAGATGATGCTAGACTTTCTTATTTTGCAAGTGACCTTAAGCACTCACTGCTCTTCCCTGGACCTCTGTTTTCTCACTGTAAAGCAGGCGTGTGGGACTATAGATGACCTTGAATGTCCTTTGCAGCTTGTTTTAAACCTCTCTGCTTCTGCACCTATGCCCACTGCTCTGTGTCTTGCTGCAGTGAAGTGAAAATCATCACTGCTGCTGACTCAAGAACAAGCGTTCTGCCTATCTGAGTCTCAAGATTTTGGACCTACATTTTGCACACAGACTAGTTACTTAGCTGAACCACTGATTTCCAAGTACAAACTCTTCTGAAATGCTGTAGTGAGGGAAGATTTCCCTGATTAGTTTGTGTCTCCTTGACACCCATGGTTCAAATGAGAGCTGGACAGTGAAGCTGATTGCAGAGTTCTAAGGTTCTGCTGTGTACGTTTAGATTTACCTTCATCTAAACAGGACACACTCCTAGCAGCCTCTTTGATTACCTTTTCAGGATGCTCCCAATTTTCTTTTAATGAGGATAAATACTTGATTATTGCATGACCACACCACTGAATGAGGAGGGGAAATGGTGCACAATGGTTATCTACTTTGTCAGGCTTTCTATTCTGTGCATGTCTACCCATAGTAAAGCTTCTGGACCAGGGAGAAAGAACTGTTTTATTTGCTAAATCTAAGGGGCTTCCAACAGATAATTCTTGCAGTCTGAATAATAACAATTGCTTATTGCAAGAATACCACGCAGCCAGACTCAGTGTAGGTACTTCACACGCGTACTCTCATTTAATCCACAAACAACCCTTGAGGGAGGTTAATATATATTCTTATTATCCTCATTTTACAGATTGAGAATTTCCCCCCAAGGTCACAGAGCGAGGAGGTGATGTAGTCTGTCTGCAGAGCCCACATTTTTAACACAGAACAACACTGCAGTGGAACCCGTCAGTAGCAGACAAGTGGGACAAAAATACTGCATGGCTTCTTGACTGTCTTATCAATGTCACCTGAAACCCACACTGAGCTCCCCGTACCCATCATCTATAGAAGTTTTAGATGTTTATGGCTCCCATAGCAAAATCATCTGAACACAGATACAAACTGTGGACCAGAGTCAACACAGACCGTGGGCTCAAATTCTGGCTCTGCCCTCTGACCTTAGGCAAGTGTCCTCGCCTTTCTGTCAATTTGGCCAGGCAGCTGTTTCTCACCTGCTGCCCCGAGGACGAGAGGAAGCTGGCACCACCAGAGCCAGGGCTTGTAAAAGCCGTTTCCTCTCCATTTCTCTCCTCCTCTAGTGCGGAGGAGGGCAGCATCTTGAAGGCAAAAGGCTGCCCTCCAAGCCCTCTCCTGCCTGGGTTCCAGTTTGCCCCCTGTGTCTTGGCACAAACACGCGTCAGGGCTGCCACGGGATGGCCTCCTTTTCAGTAGACTCCCCTTCCCCTGCCCCCCATTCTGCTGGGTGGACAGGGGTTTCAAAAATAGCTATGTATT